>NC_086444.1:962888505-964211005 GCF_028390025.1 Pseudophryne corroboree | reverse complement strand
CCTGGGCCCCTCCCGTGGCAGCAACAGCTGCAGCTCTTCTCCTCAGCCGAGCACACACTGCTGTGTGTTGGGCTGCAGTGTGACCATGAAGGCACTTAAAATACAATTTTTTTCTGTGTTTTTTTTTTTTTCAAAGGGTGCATGAACACACCCCCTGTGATTAGGCCACACCCCCTGAAAAGTACCTGGGCCCAGCCAGGCTCTCTACTGTCCCGATGAGGACAGGTGTATGTGGACATAGCTGTATAGTACTCTTCTTTTTTATTAGATGCTTATGGTTCCAAGAATTAAGAACTTTACAAAATTAGAAAATCTCTGTTTTCCTAACAACACTTGAGGCTAGATTTAACAGAACAGGGAGTTTTGCCCCAATCCTTGATAAATAATTCCCCCCAGATTTGTATTAATTATTTTCATTATTTACAGTGTAACTAACTGTGTAACCACTAAAGAGTAAACACTAGAAGAGAGTATTTTCTGGATGGGCTGCTGTGGGCTTTGATTACAAATATTTTACCAGATTAAACAATATAACACATAGGAAATGAATCTTCACTAAAACCAATTAAGTGTTTTGCTTTGCAGTCACTGTGACTGTAAAAAAAATATTTTCTTGTTTGTTGCTTTTTTTTTTACCATGCAGTGCTTTAGAATACGCCTCTTACTGTTCTAGTTGTAAAATATAGTTAGACGTCAAAAGCTGTCAATCCTGAGCTTTTCTTTCCATTTGTAAGACCAATAGCTGAAAAATGATGATAATGCCATCAGCTACATACAGTACATATAGTACAGCAAAAATAGAAAAGAACAGCGTGCTTTTTATGGCAGATTATATTTTTATAATAATATTATTATTATTATTATTGTATTTATAGTCAATGATGTACAATGGGCAATAAGGGAACAGTGGCACACTGGTGACACTCATGACTCTAGATGTAGTAGACGGGGTAGAGTGCACTGCACGTATGGGTTTACAGTGTAAATGGAGTGGTGTAAACAGGAGGCAGAACGGGAAAAGAGTGCATGTGGGAGGTCAGATGGGCAAAGCAATGAGGTATGGGGAGGGTTTTTATGAAGAGCTGTTAAGGGCTCGTTCAGGGGCGTACCTAGAACTTTATGGGCCCCATAGCAACATTTTGAAAGGGCCCCCACCCTGTGTTCACAGAAACTGTAAAAAGATTATTAACGTCCCGTATCCCATTAAAGTATCATGTTAACGCGCATTAATGCACATAATCCATGAAAAGTTCACGTTAATGTGGTGACGGCACCCGTCAATCTCCGAGTTATCAGGTTTTTTTTGTTTCTACCCACTGAGGGAGGTGAAAAAAATCCCCAATAACTGCCGGCTTCGGGGCTAATTGGATAATCCCGAGGGATCAATTAGCACGCGGTACTCTACCGTGGCTAATTGAATTCCCTCCTATGCAGGAGATTGCCCTAAATATCATAGGACACAGTCACTGATAGATAGGTAGACGGAAAAAAAATCATATACAGCAACCTAGGTGACATCACACTATAATGACTCAGGCAGTACCAGCCACTAAGTAACTACCAACATATAAAAAGTGGAAAAAATCCTGCATGGTAACTTACAGAGCAATAACAGCGTAACCCTATGGTATCATGCATCGACTATTAATTTTCAAATAATAAGGAAAGGCATGACACAGGTATATCAGGAGGGATTCAAGAGATATACACATAAATAACTAATTTAATAACTAAAATTAATAACTAAAAACACAAAAAATAATTCTACACTTACTGTAACCCCAAAGACAATAGACTATACTCCCCCCACGCACCTCAACACCCAGGTAATAATAGTATATAACCCCCCTATTTATTACTACACATCCCAATCCAGCTTCCCCCAGGTAATATTAGTATACCCCCAATACACACATTACTACCCCCTTCCACAACATCCCAAGGTAATATTAGTGTAGAACCCCTCTCACATACATTACTATATCCACCAACCCACCTCCCCTCTCCCAGGTAATATTAGTATGCACCCCTCACACACATTACTACCACCCCTCCCCCCAACCCCTCCCCAGGTAAAATTAGTGTACAACCCCTCTCCCATACATCACTATATCCACCAACCCACCTCCCCTCCCCCAAGTAATATTAGTATGCCCCCCATACACACATTACTGCCAACCCCCCCAGGTAATATAAGTGTACAACCCCTCTCCCATACATCACTATATCCACCAACCCACCTCCCCTCCCCCAGGTAATATTAGTATAGCCCCCATACACATATTACTACCACCCCCACACAACCCCTCCAGGTAATATAAGTGTACAACCCATCTCCCATACATCACTATATCCACCAACCCACCTCCCCTCCCCCAGGTAATATTAGTATGCACCCCCTCACACACATTACTACCACCCCAACAACTCCCCCACAACACCTCTCCCATACATTACTATATCCACCAACCCACCTCCCCTACCCCAGATAAGGGTGTCGTACGGTATGCCGGCGCTCGGGCTCCCGGCGCCCAGCATACCGGCGCCGGGAGCCCGACCGCCGGCATACCGACAGCGTGGCAAGCGCAAAGGAGCCCCTTGCGGGCTCGCTGCGGGCACGGTGGCGCGCTACGCGCGCCACACTATTTTATTCTCCCTCCAGGGGGGTCGTGGACCCCCACGAGGGAGAATAGTTGTCGGTATGCCGGGTGTCGGGATTCCGGCGCCGGTATACTGTGCGCCGGGATCCCGACATTCGGCATACAGAAGACCACCCCCAGATAATACTGCACTAGACAGCCCTTGATTTGCTCGGAAAGACCAATATGGAACTGGCTCCGAAGAGCTACATCATTCCAACCAGAGTCTAATATAGCCCATCTTCTAAGTTCAGTGCAGTAGGACTCTGTGGTCCCAAGAACCTGCCTAAGAGAACAAAGATGAGCCTCGGCCGAAGCAGCACGATCCGGGTCACCGTATAATAAACCCATGGTTGCAAAAAAGGAATTCACAGAGGACAACACCACAGACCTGCCAGGTAATCCAAACCAGGGGTGGATTTGCTACTAGGCAATCAAGGCATGCGCTTAGGGTCCCATGAGTATCAGGGGGCCCGGCCGCGGCCATGGAATGCCATAAGTAACGGCACTGCAGAAAATATTTTTTTTTTACGTGCATCATTCTGAGCCAGCCCGGCCCAAGTAGGCTGTCAGTGCACGCTGATTGGACAGCTGCTGCTGGGACCAGAGCCAGCTCACGCCCACAGTGTACCCCCTCCTCCCCTCCATGTGATTGACCAGCAACACCGCAGCACGGAGACCGGGAGATGGAGCGGGCTGCTGGAGGAGAGAGGAGATCCGCTGCTCAGCCATAGGAGAGAGGAGAGCTGCTGCCCAGCCATAGGAGAGAGCCTGGTCACCGTCAGAGGATTGAAGGATGAGAGCTGTCAGTGCTCAGTGAGTATCGCGGCTGTGGCCGGGGCCTAGGCTGCCTTTAAAGTGTGTGCGGTGGCGGCGGGTGTGTGTGTGTGTGTGTGTGTGTGTGAAGCTAATGAGGCGATCCTCATCCTTCCTGCTTCTTGATGGGGGCTGCCTGCCAGTGGGGGGGCACAATCGGGCAGGGGGTGAGACTGACAGTGTGCCTGCCACTGCCAGTACTACTGGAGGTGAGGGTGAGCCCGGTGAGGCCATCAATCAGCATGAGGGGGGGACGGGGGGAGGCATAGGTGCTGCGGGAGGGTGGACTGTGTGGTTAATGTATATTTCAGCTCATACTGTGGTGCATAATACGCATTTTTGACTCATTCTGTATGGTGTAATATGAATTTCAGCTCATACTGTGTGGTATAATGTACCGTATATACTCGAGTATAAGCCGACTTTTTCAGCACCTTTTTTTGTGCTGAAAAAGCCACTTCGGCTTATAATCGAGTCAGTTGTAGGAGGGACACGGAGGGCACAGCGCGCGGCTCTCCTGTGTCCCTCCTGCGTCTCCGGCGGCAGCGGCGTGTGTGTGTTAAAGTAAGTGCACGAACCGGCACTTCCTTTAACACACACACACGCCGCTGCCGCCGGAGACGCCGGAGGGACACAGGAGAGCCGCGCGCTGTGCCCTCCATGTCCCTCCTTCAGAAGACAGTGCGGGAGCGACGGGACAGCGCGGGAGCGACGGAGGGTAAGTAACAAACTGGCACTGTGGGGCATATCCGGCACATCTGGCACTGTAGGGCATGTCTGGCAGCATGAGGGCATATCTGGCACTGTGGGGCATATCTGGCACATCTGGTACTGTGGAGCATATCTGGCACATCTGGCACTGTGGGGCATATCTGGCACTGTGGGGCATATCTGGCAGCATGAGGGCATATCTGGCACTGTGGGGCATATCTGGCCAGTGCCGGACTGAGGCATGAAGGGCCCCCCGGGGAAATCCAGTGATAGGGGCCCATACTTATGGGAGTGGCCAGCCTACAAAGGGGGTGTGGATAGCCTCCACAGAGGCTTGAAATACACAATTGTCTTTTGCAGTGTAATACAACATATCTACCATGTATAATACAAGGGTACAGCCTGGAACCTTATCCCTAGAGGAAGGAGTGGGCTCTAAGGCAGTGGGGCCCTCCGGTGGTTTCCCCTGTACCCCTGTGGGCCAGTCCGACCCTGTATCTGGCACATCTGGCACTGTGGGGCATATCTGGCACATCTGGCACTGTGGGGCATATCTGGCAGCATGAGGGCATATCTGGCACTGTGGGGCATATCTGGCACATCTGGCACTGTGGGGCATATCTGGCAGCATGAGGACATATCTGGCACTGTGGGGCATATCTGGCACTGTGGGGGCATATCTGGCAGTATGCGGGCATATCTGGCACTGAGGGCTGTGTACGGCTAGAGCTGCATTTTCCACCCTAGGCTTATACTCGAGTCAATAAGTTTTCACAGGTTTTTGTGGTAAAATTAGGTGCCTCGGCTTATATTCGGGTCGACTTATACTCGAGTATATACGGTATATTTCGGCTCATACTGTGGTGTATAATATGCATTTCTACTCATACCGTATGGCGTAATATGAATTTCGGCTCATACTGTGTGGCGTAATGTATATTTTGGCTCATAGTGTGTGGCATAATATGCATTTTGACTGATATCATGTGTTGTATTGTGAATTTTGGCAAATACCGTGTGGCGTAATGTGAATTTTCTGCTCATACTGTGTGGTATAATGTATATTTTGGCTCATACTGTGATGCATAATACGCATTTCTACTCATACCGTATGGCGTAATATGAATTTCGGCTCAGACTGTGTGGCATAATGTATATTTCGACTCATAGGGGTATATTTACTAAGGTCCCGATTTTGTCCGAGATGCCGTTTTTTCTTCAAAGTGTCATCTCGGTAATTTACTAAGCAGAAATCACGGCAGTGATGAGGCCATTCGTATTTTTTTGCAAGTCCAACAAAAAAAATACGAATGAATACACCATCGGTCAAAACGCGGCTGTTTAAGTATGAATCTCGGTCATTTACTAAGAAGTGCAAAGCAAAAAAAAAAAAAACACTGCCGTGAAAAAATACAACTCGTAAAAAAGTGCTAAAAAAAATCAGACCTGCTTTTTTGAGCCGTGATTGGATAGGCATGCACGGATCCATGAGATCCGTGCATGTATATCAGTGGGAAGGGGTGGGAAAGTGTTAATTTGTTGAAAAAAAATTGCGTGGGGTCCCCCCTCCTAAGCATAACCAGCCTCGGGCTCTTTGAGCCGATCCTGGTTGCAGAAATATGGGGGGGAAAATGACAGGGGTTCCCCCATATTTAAGCAACCAGCATCGGGCTCTGCGCCTGGTCCTGGTTCCAAAAATACGGGGGACAAAAAGCGTAGGGGTCCCCCGTATTTTTAAAACCAGCACCGGGCTCCACTAGCTGGACAGATAATGCCACAGCCGGGGGTCACTTTTACACAGTGCCCTGCGGCCGTGGCATCAAATATCCAACTAGTCACCCCTGGCCGGGGTACCCTGGGGGAGTGGGGACCCCTTCAATCAAGGGGTCCCCCCCCCAGCCACCCAAGGGCCAGGGGTGAAGCCCGAGGCTGTCCCCCCCATCCAATGGGCTGCGGATGGGGGGCTGATAGCCTTTTTGTAAAAGTGTAAGATATTGTTTTTAGTAGCAGTACTACAAGGCCCAGCAAGCCTCCCCCACATGCTGGTACTTGGAGAACCACAAGTACCAGCATGCGGCGGAAAAACGGGCCCGCTGGTACCTGTAGTACTACTACTAAAAAAATACCCAAAAAAAGACAATACACACACACCTTGAAAGTAAAGTTTTATTACATCCATCCACACAAACATACATACATACTTACCTTATGTTCACACGCAGGTCGGTCCTCTTGTCCAGTAGAATCCATGGGGTACCTGTTGAATAAATTATACTCACCAGATCCAGGGTACCAGGCTCCTCGGATAATCCTTTTGTAATCCACGTACTTGATTAAAAAAATAAAACGGAGACCCGAGCCACGCACTGAAAGGGGACCCATGTTTTCACATGGGTCCCCTTTCCCCGAATGCCAGAAACCCACTCTGACTGATGTCTAAGTGGGTTTCTTCAGCCAATCAGGGAGCGCCACGTTGTGGCACCCTCCTGATCGGCTGTGTGCTCCTGTACTGTCTGACAGGCGGCACACGGCAGTGTTACAATGTAGCGCCTATGCGCTCCATTGTAACCAATGATAGGAACTTTCAGGTCAGCGGTGAGGTCACTTTCGGTCAACCGCTGAGCAGAAAGTTCCCACCATTGGTTACAATGGAGCGCATAGGCGCTACATTGTAACACTGCCGTGTGCCGCCTGTCAGACAGTACAGGAGCACACAGACGATCAGGAGGGTGCTACAACGTGGCGCTCCCTGATTGGCTGAAGAAACCCACTTAGACATCAGTCAGAGTGGGTTTCTGGCATTCGGGGAAAGGGGACCCATGTGAAAACATGGGTCCCCTTTCAGTGCGTGGCTCGGGTCTCCGTTTTATTTTTTTAATCAAGTACGTGGATTACTAAAGGATTATCCGAGGAGCCTGGTACCCTGGATCTGGTGAGTATAATTTATTCAACAGGTACCCCATGGATTCTACTGGACAAGAGGACCGACCTGCGTGTGAACATAAGGTAAGTATGTATGTATGTATGTTTGTGTGGATGGATGTAATAAAACTTTACTTTCAAGGTGTGTGTGTATTGTCTTTTTTTGGGTATTTTTTTAGTAGTAGTACTACAGGTACCAGCGGGCCCGTTTTTCCGCCGCATGCTGGTACTTGTGGTTCTCCAAGTACCAGCTTGCGGGGGAGGCTTGCTGGGACTTGTAGTACTGCTACTAAAAACAATGGCCCTCATTCCGAGTTGATCGGTCGCAAGGCGAATTTAGCAGAGTTACACACGCTAAGCCTACGCCTACTGGGAGTGTATCTTAGCTTCTTAAAATTGCGACCGATGTATTCGCAATATTGCGATTACAAACTACTTTGCAGTTTCTGAGTAACTTCAACCTTACTCTGCCTGTGCGATCAGTTCAGTGCTTGTCGTTCCTGGTTTGACGTCACAAACACACCCAGCGTTCGCTCAGACACTCCCCCGTTTCTCCAGCCACTCCTGCGTTTTTTCCGGAAACGGTAGCGTTTTCATCCACACGCCCATAAAACGCCGTGTTTCCGCCCAGTAACACCCATTTCCTGTCAATCACATTACGATCGCCGGAGCGATGAAAAAGCCGTGAGTAAAAATACTATCTTCATTGTTAAATTACTTGGCGCAGTCGCAGTGCGAATATTGCGCATGCGTACTAAGCGGATTTTCATTGCGATGCGATGAAAAATACCGACCGATCAACTCGGAATGAGGGCCAATATTCATAACTATCAACAAAGGCTATCAGCCCCCCATCCGCAGCCCATTGGATGGGGGGGACAGCCTCGGGCTTCACCCCTGGCCCTTGGGTGGCTGGGGGGGGGACACCCCTTGATTGAAGGGGTCCCCACTCCCCCAGGGTACCCCGGCCAGGGGTGACTAGTTGGATATTTGATGCCACGGCCGCAGGGCACGGTATAAAAGTGACCCCCGGCTGTGGCATTATCTGTCCAGCTAGTGGAGCCCGGTGCTGGTTTTAAAAATACGGGGGACCCCTACGCTTTTTGTCCCCCGTATTTTTGGAACCAGGACCAGGCGCAGAGTCCGATGCTGGTTGCTTAAATATGGGGGAACCCCTGTCCATTTTTTTCCCATATTTCTGCAACCAGGATCGGCTCAAAGAGCCCGAGGCTGGTTTGCCTTAGGAGGGGGGACCCCACGCAATTTTTTTTTAACATTTAAACTTTATTTATTTTTTAAACAAAGTGCACAATGAAGCCCAGCACGGATCTCTCAGATCCGGCCGAGATTCATTGTATTAAAGTCGGCAGTGTTTTACAAGTCACTCACGTAAAACACTGCCTAAAAAAACGAATGACATCGACATCGGAAAACCCGAAAATGCAGAATACGGCAGCTTAGTAAATTAGTCGTAATAAATTCAAAAAGTTGCAGTTTTACACTTTCAATGTCATTCGTGATTATTCTCCCACCAAATCGGGAGAATTACGAATGTTAGTAAATATACCCCATAGTGTGTGGTATAATATGCATTTTCACTCATATCATGTGGCGTATTGTGAATATCGGCTCATAGTATGTGGCATAATGTGAATTTTGGCTCCGGCTGTGTGGTGATAATTAAATAATATGTTTGCACTGTGTTTTTATGTACCTTTTTAATGTTTGTGATACCAGTATTGTTTAAAGTTTAAAAAGTAGAATATAAGGAGGAAAATTTACAAATAATGTAAGGGGAATAAATCAGGAATGAAAATATAGTGTTATGGATTGTTTGATGAAGGGGGGCCCCAAATCGGTGTCTTGCTTCCGGTCCCTCTGACAGCAGCAGCAGAGGGAAGTTTCCCTTTCCCGCCGCTGCTAACCTGTGCGACCAGGTCAGATAGAGCACTTGCAGACATGTCACATCTGATGCGACCATGCCATACAAGTGGTTAAAGGGTTTTTTACTGCTCCATGATAAGCAATAGATATATGTACTCTGTGAGCCAAACTGGAGCTGCAAACAGGAAGAAGGTAGGTCACTGCAGACATTATACTGGCAATGAATAGTGAGCAGAAAGCGGTTTATTTAGGGCCCCCAGGATGGTAATGTTGGAATCGTGCAGGACATTGACTAGTAGTAAACCAGGCGCATATGCTGCCCATGCAGAAAACATATGTGTATGGAGATGCTTTCAGCTCTGCATATGTGTGAAAATACTCTATTGTTTCATGCATATTTCTTTAGAACAATGTATGTATGTTATACTTCCTACTTTGCATTGTTTCATCAATGACGCCAAATTTACAACACAATACCAGAGGTGACATCTAAAATAGGGATATACGTGAATTACACTGAGCATTATTTCTCTATGTTTACTCTAAAAGGGCAGAGAGTATCTTTATCTATTTAACTACATGCCTATACAGCAGGGGTGGGGAACCTCCGGCCAACTGCCGTATGAGGGCAGCAAAGCCACTTGATCCGGCCCGGCCAGGCTCACCTAACCGAGGGAGGTGCCGGGTGCCCGCTGAGATTTATTAGAAGGGATGACAGAGCAAACAAAAAAGCACAAGTAACCATTTTGGCTGGTGCCGGGGGAAGTTATCCTGTAAATTATAAATACAGGGTCGGATTAAGTCTTTGGGGGCTTGGGGCACTTAAGATGGGTGCCCTCCATATCTTGCCTGCACTGCCCCCACTATGGGACTTCAAAGTGCAAGTGAAACAGTGTGCTCGGAGGGGGGGGGGGGTTATATTAGATTGTGTTTATTACTTTTAAACCAATGGTGTACCACTTACACACTGGGACTCAGGAGGACTCTCTGTGTGCCTCTTTCTCCAATACCGATTGATCTCATCAGATAATAGGTTACACAGGTTCCAGACACATTAATTTAGCCCTCTCGCCCCTCCTATATCTTCTTTGGGAAGCTCCGTCCGTAGCTCATGAAACCTGAGAAACGTGTGTGTGTGTGTGTGTGTGTGTGTGTGTGTGTGTGTGTGTGTGTGTGTGTGTCTGTTTCTGCCTGCACTGCACAAATTCTGGCTGCCTGGGTCTTCCTTCTGCTGTTGACAGAGGGGGGCCCTGGGTACAGTGTCCCCTGCACCCCTTCCTTAATAAGGCTCAGTATAAATAAGCATGAATGGCAAAAGAACAGAATGAATACAATGAAACAGATGGTTAAAGTAGAGTAGATGTAGTAATGGCAGGATAGTAAATGGCATGGAAAAATGAATGACAAGGAATGCCTAATCTATTTTTTTTTTTAAATATTTTTATAAATAGTAAAATGTGTCATTGCATTTGCCTCCAGCTGTAAAAATGCGGGACCGGCATCACTTAGAAGTTTTAATATGCTAGCTACTGTAGATAAGTCTTTCCAGTATTGTCCCAAGTACAGTAGTTTACAATGCTTAAGAAATGTCTAATGCTTCTTTCACACTGCACCTTTGACACGGGATAATGCTGGGGCAAATCGAGTCGGGTGTCCGTGTGAAAAAAGCCGACCCAGGTTGTGTTCCTCTTGATTTCAACCCTGGTTGTTACCATGGTTATTTTGTGGATCAAACCAGGTAGCCTGCGGTGTGAAAGGCGTGACCTGGGACATACCTAAAATTAGATGATTGGTAGTTCAGGAGTGATTGGAGATTACATAATCTCCAAAAGTCTACTTTAGATGACACACTGGCAGACAAAGGTCCAGTGTAAAAGGCGAGAACCTGGGAATAACCCAGGTACACCCTGTCGTGTGAAAGGGGCAAGTACTGTACATCTGAACCCGGCTTCAAACTGTGTTCACAGTCCCAGGTCAGCCTCTGGATATAAGTTTACTATATTTGTTGCTGATTTTAAATTTCTATTAACTACCACCTTTACAGGGCATGGCTTTATCCTTCCTGTTGTAATTATCTGCCTCAAAAATTTGTGCACTATGTAAAACATGTTTTACCTATTCAGATTTAGGGGCATATAAAACTGCCATTTTCAAAAGGGAAACCAGTGGAGAAATTGTCCATGGCAACCAATCACCAATGAGGTAACATTTATTAAGTGCATTCTTATAACTGTATATAACAGCTGATTTGTTGCCATGGTCAACTTCTCCATTGGCTCACTTCACTGTTTTCACTGCTTCATACATCTCTCCCACAGTCTGTAAACTGACAGGTAGCGGCTGTTAAGTTGCTGTTTATCTCTCTGCAGGCTTTGATACATACAGTATCCCCTATGCGAATTCCCTTGAACTCCCCCAGAGCCCAGATAGCACAGATAGTACAGATTTTGACTATCTGTGCTTAAGAATTTGTATATATACGATTTTGACTAAGTGCCAATTTTGACTGTACTATGGTGGTCATTCCGAGTTGATCGCACGTAGCAACTTTTTGCTGCTCGTGCGATCAACTTGATACCATCTATGGGGGAGTGTATTTTAGCATAGCAGGGCTGCGATCGCTTGTGCAGCCCTGCTATGCTAAAAAAGTTTTGTGCAGAACAAGACCAGCCCTGCACCTACTTACCCAGTGCGACGGATCAATCCAGTGATGTAGGTCCCGGCTGTAACATCAGACATCCACCCTCTAAACGCCTGGACACGCTTGTGTTCGCCTTACCATGGACAGGAAATGGTGAGTAGATGCCCCTGAGGAAGATAGATGTATTTAGCTTACGCATGTCAGCCATTTTGTTAAGTAGTAGCCATGATGTAGACAGTCTAAGTATGCTTTACTGTTTAAATCATAATAATGCTGACATTTCACTGTTAGTACGTTCTGTGCAAAGCAAGGTCTTGAAAACATGATATTAGACAGACTCTGTGTGTTTAGACTTCTGGTAAAGGACACGTAGGAGGGTATCAGCCTGAGAGGAGTTATGAGAAGAGTAGAGATGTGCACCGGAAATTTTTCGGGTTTTGTGTTTTGGTTTTGGATTCGGTTCCACGGCCGTGTTTTGGATTCGGATGCGTTTTGCCAAAACCTCCCTGAAAATTTTTTGTCGGATTCGGGTGTGTTTTGGATTCGGGTGTTTTTTTACAAAAACCCTCAAAAACAGCTTAAATCATGGAATTTGGGGGTCATTTTGATCCCATAGTATTATTAACCTCAATAACCATAATTTACACTCATTTTCAGTCTATTCTGAACACCTCACACCTCACAATATTATTTTTAGTCCTAAAATTTGCACCAAGGTCGCTGTCTGACTAAGCTAAGCGACACAAGTGGCCGACACAAACACCTGGCCCATCTAGGGGTGGCACTACAGTGTCAGACAGGATGGCACTTCAAAAAAATAGTCCCCAAACAGCACATGATGCAAAGAAAAAAAGAGATGCACCAAGGTTGCTGTGTGACTAAGCTAAGTGACACAAGTGGCCGACACAAACACCTGGCCCATCTAGGAGTGGCACTTCAGTGTCAGACAGGATGGCACTTAAAAAAATAGTCCCCAAACAGCACATGATGCAAAGAAAAAAAGAGATGCACCAAGGTCGCTGTGTGACTAAGCTAAGTGACACAAGTGGCCGACACAAACACCTGGCCCATCTAGGAGTGGCACTTCAGTGTCAGACAGGATGGCACTTAAAAAAATAGTCCCCAAACAGCACATGATGCAAAGAAAAAAAGAGGTGCACCAAAGTCGCTGTGTGACTAAGCTAAGCGACCCAAGTGGCCAACACAAACACCTGGCCCATCGAGGAGTGGCACTGCAGTGTCAGACAGGATGGCAGATTTAAAAAATAGTCCCCAAACAGCACATGATGCAAAGAAAAAAAGAGGCACAATGAGGTAGCTGTGTGACTAAGCTAAGCGACCCAAGTGGCCGACACAAACACCTGGCCCATCTAGGAGTGGCACTGCAGTTTTCTAGCGAGAGGATGAGTGCTTCCATCCTCATGTGAATCTGAACCACTAGCCATGAACATAGGCCAAGGCCTCAGCCGTTCCTTGCCACTCCATGTCGTAAATGGCATATTGGCAAGTTTACGCTTCTCATCAGACGCTTTTAATTTTGATTTTTGGGTCATTTAACTGAACTTTTGTTTTTTGGATTTTACATGCTCTCTACTATGACATTGGGCATCGGCCTTGGCAGACGACGTTGATGGCATTTCATCGTCTCGGCCATGACTAGTGGCAGCAGCTTCAGCACGAGGTGGAAGTGGATCTTGATCTTTCCCTATTTTAACCTCCACATTTTTGTTCTCCATTTTTTAATGTGTGGAATTATATGCCAGTATCAATAGCAATGGCCTACTACTATATATACTGCGCACAACTGAAATGCACCAGAGGTATGGATGGATAGTATACTTGATGACACAGAGGTAGGTAGAGCAGTGGCCTTCCGTACCGTACTGCTATATATACTGGTGGTCACTGTCAGCAAACTGCAAAACTAAAATGCACCACAGGTATAGAATCTAGATGGATAGTATACTTGACGACACAGAGGTAGGTAGAGCAGTGGCCTTCCGTACCGTACTGCTATATATACTGGTGGTCACTGTCAGCAAACTGCAAAACTAAAATGCACCAGAGGTATAGAATCTAGATGGATAGCATACTTGATGACACAGAGGTAGGTAGAGCAGTGGCCTTCCGTTCCGTACTGCTATATATACTGGTGGTCACTGTCAGCAAACTGCAAAACTAAAATGCACCACAGGTATAGAATCTAGATGGATAGTATACTTGACGACACAGAGGTAGGTAGAGCAGTGGCCTTCCGTACCGTACTGCTATATATACTGGTGGTCACTGTCGGCAAACTGCAAAACAAAAATGCACCACAGGTATAGAATCTAGATGGATAGTATACTTGACGACACAGAGGTAGGTAGAGCAGTGGCCTTCCGTACCGTACTGCTATATATACTGGTGGTCACTGTCAGCAAACTGCAAAACTAAAATGCACCACAGGTATAGAATCTAGATGGATAGTATACTTGATGACACAGAGGTAGGTAGAGCAGTGGCCTTCCGTACCGTACTGCTATATATACTGGTGGAGACTGTCAGCAAACTGCAAAACTAAAATGCACCACAGGTATAGAATCTAGATGGATAGTATACTTGACGACACAGAGGTAGGTAGAGCAGTGGCCTTCCGTACCGTACTGCTATATATACTGGTGGTCACTGTCAGAAAACTGCAAAACTAAAATGCACCACAGGTATAGAATCTAGATGGATAGTATACTTGACGACACAGAGGTAGGTAGAGCAGTGGCCTTCCGTACCGTACTGCTATATATACTGGTGGTCACTGTCAGCAACTGCAAAACTAAAATGCACCACAGGTATAGAATCTAATGGATAGTATACTTGACGACACAGAGGTAGGTAGAGCAGTGGCCTTCCGTACCGTACTGCTATATATACTGGTGGTCACTGTCAGCAAACTGCAAAACTAAAATGCACCACAGGTATAGAATCTAGATGGATAGTATACTTGACGACACAGAGGTAGGTAGAGCAGAGGCCTTCCGTACCGTACTGCTATATATACTAGTGGTCACTGATCAGCAAACTGCAAAACTAAAATGCACCACAGGTATAGAATCTAGATGGATAGTATACTTGACGACACAGAGGTAGGTAGAACAGTGGCCTTCCGTACCGTACTGCTATATATACTGGTGGTCACTGGTCAGCAAAACTCTGCACTGTACTCCTCCTATATAATATACTGGTGGTCCCCAGTACACACTGAGCACAGATATGGAGCGTTTTTCAGGCAGACAATGTATACTGGTAGTCACTGGTCAGCAAAACTCAGCACTGTACTCCTCCTATATAATATACTGGGGGTCCCCAGTACCCACAATAAAGCAGTGTGAGCACAGATATATGCAGCACACTGAGCACAGATATGGAGCGTTTTTCAGGCAGACAACGTATACTGGTGGTCACTGGTCAGCAAAACTCTGCACTGTACTCCTCCTATATAATACTGCTGGTCCCCAGTCCCAACAATAAAGCAGTGTGAGCACAGATATATGCAGCACACTGAGCACAGATATGGAGCGTTTTTCAGACAGAGAACTGATAAAACTGGTGGTCACTGATCAGCAAAACTCTGCACTGTACTCCTCCTATATAATACAGCTGCTCCCCAGTCCCCACAATTAAGCAATAAGCTCAAACGGAGAGGACGCCAGCCACGTCCTCTCCCTAACATTTCCAATGCACGAGTGAAAATGGGGCGACGCGCGGCTCCTTATATAGAATCCGAATCTCGCGAGAATCCGACAGCGGGATGATGACGTTCGGGCGCGCTCGGGTTAACCGAGCCATACGGGAGAATCCGAGTATGCCTCGGACCCGTGTAAAATGGATGAAGTTCGGGGGTTTCGGTTTCCGAGGAACCGAACCCGCTCATCACTAGAGAAGAGATGCATTATTGTTTTTGAAATGTGACGTGTACCTTTTTTCTCTATATAATGTCATGCTAAATAAAGTGAAGCCAGTCTCATTTTGGTGGACATAACTGCGTGTGGTGTCTGCTTCCTGGGATTCCCACTCAATAGGTAAACAAAGCGTAACGAACAGACAATTGAAGGAGATTGATAGTAGGAGGTTTATCTGACACCCCGATCCTCCTTCCCGCTGTCAATCTTCTTGCGATTGGGCCTGCGATCACTTTCTTCATTTCTGGCGTCGTTGCCTGGCGACTGCCGTCTCTGGGCAACACCGCGTGTGCGCAATGCGGGCGCCATGCAGCCGCAGTTCCGACCCGTTCGCACCTCAGCGAAGAACCGCTGCATGCAAACGGGTCGGAATGACACCCTTTGTACTAGATAGTACACTGGATAGTCAAGATTGACTTGCCTGTACAGTCTATCTAGTCTTACGATACCGACCCCACCGGAGTGTGCATCAGGATCAAATCTGTATCGCAAGCTGCCTAACACCTTGAGATATGCACTAACTTTCCTTAAGATTTTCACTATATAGTCAAAATCTTACAGATTTATCTCACCGTGTGTACACACCATTATGGTGCCCATACACTTGTGCGATGCCCCGTGACGCGACATCGCGGGCATCACATCGGCAGTTCACTGAACTGCCGAAGTGATTACCATGCGATCATGCGATAAATCGCATGGTAATCACGTGATGGGCACGTCACCGCCGAGTGGGAGGGGTGCCCATCGCACTGCGATACATAGCATGTGTTTATAAAAACACATGCGATCACACTGCGATTTCGATAAATATTAAGTGCAGCACATACTATCTTGAGACATGAGATTCGACCGGCGTGCCCGCGCATCGCATCGAAAGGTACCTAAAATGTGCATACAATCCTTCGATTTCTCTCACAAATGTGGTCAAAATTGAAGGTTAGCACCGATTATCTCACAAGTGTATGGGCTACATTAGACATGAGTGTTTAATGTTTAGTGTTTAATTTTGTTGAGGATTTATGTAAATATGGCATCATGATCTTCCAGTAGCCTAATGATAATGAGAATGTCATGCATTAAAATAGTGACTGCCTTTTAAATTGAAAGTAGTCAATCTATTTGTTTTTAAAAATTCCTGGAGCACTAATGATTCTGAAGTGGAGTCTCTGCAGTGAATGTAATGTAGTGAGTTTGACATATGTGCATAATGCATCAAGTTAGATGTATTTGCTTTTTGTACTTTGGGACTTTGGGAAGAAAATCTTCCATTGTTGGAAGTATGGATTATTCCTGTGTCACTGCATCTTTGAATTCTTTAAGATTTCCACCGTTTTGTTACTTTTTGTTTTCACTTTAACTGAGGCCATTGGCACCCACCAGAGATATGGTTTTGTGATTTCCTAAATAATGTTACTGCATCTTGCTCTCTAGCTTCTGTAGAAGTAGAATAGGGCCCATTTGGCAGCGTAGTATGGATGTACTACTTTAGATTTAAAAAAAAACCATGAGCTTGTTTCCCTTCGTCCAAACCTCCAACATATGGGATTTTACAGGGACTTCTTCAAAGGTATGGCATCATGGGGAAGGGGCGTTGCCTCATGATACCACCCTATTTTCCTAACTCTTGGAAAAGCCGGGCTGCCCTCAGGCTCTCTCCCATATAGAGGGCATGCACATGGCATCAATTCACCCACAAAGAAGTAGGTTTATGCTTTAGCTGGAATCTTTGGTCTGGCTTGGCAGTAAGAGCAGAGTTGTATTTGCTTTTCCAGATTCACCTATTTCATATTATCATACCTCCCAACTGTCCTGATTTTCGCGGGACAGTACAGTTTTTTTGGGACTGTGACGCTGTCCCATCTGCGGGTCGCAGTGTCCCATGGTGGTGGGGGAGGGGCAGTTGGGAGGCTCCTGTCACTTGCTGCCCTGCTTAGCAGAACAGCGGTGAATAAACGCTGTGCGCATGCGCACAGCGTCTATTCACGAGAGACAGATGGACTGGGGGAATACCAGCAGCTCACAGAGCGCTGGGCATGCCCCACAGTGACAAAATAGGGGGCGTGGCTCACGATCATGGCACTCCTGTGAAGTCACGCCCCCTTTTCCATAAGCCACGCCATTTTCGTCCGGGTGCGGCTTCACCGCCCCAGGGTGTCCCGGGCTTGGTAGGTATGTATTTTCCCACTTTCATTTAGTCCCCTTCATTTACATATAGATACATGTACATATTTGTATCTGTATGATAACACAAGTACTCATACAGTACCTGCTTATATAGAGAATTTAATCTGAAAGACACATTAGCCAGCTAGTGCTATGGGGGCCCCATAGCAAAATGTAAACGCCCCCCGCACTACTCAGTATGGGATAGGAACAAACCAGTGGTGGACAATAATGGCAGTCACCCCCATTGTAATAGTCACAGCCACACACTGCAGTTTCGGGTGAGGTGGGGTGAGCTGTGGCCAACCAGCCACATACAGGAGGTTATTCACAGTTGTTACCAAACCTAAAATGCACACTAATAGGCAAAACCATGTGCACTGCAGTGGGGGGCAGATATAACATGTGCAGAGAGAGTTAGATTTGGGTGGGGTGTGTTCAAACTGAATTCTAAATTGCAGTGTAAAAATAAAGCAGCCAGTATTTACCCTGCACAGAAACAATATAACCCACTCAAATCTAAATCTCTCTGCACTTGTTACATCTGCCCCACCTGCAGTGTAACATGGTTTTGTACAATTGCTAACTTTATGGGTTTGCTAACAACTCTTGTTTTACACGCACACATATATGAACCCAAGGGTTCATGTGAGCATTATACACAAGTGAAGCAGTATATACTGCTGGAAATTTGGTGAGTGGTGATTAGAGATGTGCAGACAAGGTAGGCAGGTGAAGCAGAACCTCACCTGTCATAGGGCCTAATTCAGACCTGATCGCAGCAGCAAAATTGTTCTCTAATGGGCCAAACCATGTGCACTGCATGGGTGGCAAATATAACATGTTCAGAGAGAGTTAGATTTGGGTGGGTTATATTGTTACTGTGCAGAGTAAATACTGGCTGCTGTTCTTTTACACTACAATTTAGATTTCGGTTTGAACACATCCCACCCAAATCTAAAGGGCCCCATACACTAGAACGATAATGCCCGATTTCAGCCAATTTCGGGCATTCGGGACGATTTATCGGGTGAAATCAGGCATTTTGGAGGTCTTTCCGATCCGATGCGCGTTCCCGTGAGGGTCAGATCGACTCCTCTAGATCATTAGTGCTGCACTCGTGATATGTCGGTTCCCGCAGACATGGCTGGGATCGTATACGATATATAGCATGCAAAATGTACCAAATCATTTGGAATCATATGGAACCACTCCCGGGAAGCTCCCGGGACAGTTCAAGGGAAATCGCCTCCGACTTCAGCCTCAGACATATCGTTCTAGTGTATGGGGCCCTTTACTCTCTCTGCACGTTATATCTGCCCCACCTGCAGTGCACATGATTTTGGAGACCAATTTTGCTGCTGCGATCAGGTTTGAATTAGGCCCATAGACCAGTATACTCCAGAGGTTTGACTATAAAAATTATTAGAATAATACAAATAAGATATTTATAATATTTTTATTGTATTTTGTATATCATTTTTATAATCACAGCTCTGAACTATGCTGGAGTGAACTATGCTGGAGTATGACGAGAGAGGCTCTGCCTCACCTGAATGCACATCACTGGCTAATTGCTGTTCACTTAGTCCTGTCTGTCAACTAAGCAGGCGGATAGTGCAAACATTAGATCATGTACAAATCATAAAGAATTTTAATATATGCAATGCTGATTAGCATATAGTATTATAAACTAATTACCCTAATCCTAATTGGGTATGACATAATATGGCATTCTCATAAAGCGCTGCGGAACAAGTGTGCACTATATAAAATAACTGGTAATAATAATATTGTAAGTGCAATAGAAAAAAAAAATTAAGTGCGGCAACCTTTTTTTTTTGTAGTATCTTCTTTAAATATTGTAACTGATATGTGGGATAGAAACACACATGAAAGCATTTAAAAAAATATGCAGTATGCTTAATTGCTGTTGCTTTTTATTTATTTATTTTATAAATCTCCATAAAGTCTTTTAGTTTCCAAATTTTAATTCTTGTCTTGCACATACTCATTAGATGTTGTGTGCTTCTGCCAAGCCTGCTGATTCAATGTTCTGCCTTGGTGAGTAAATACAATATGTTGTTCAACCCATCTATATTCTAGTTCAGAATCAGAGTTACATGTACGTCTAGTCAGTCAATGTTCAGGAGTTCAGCAGGCGGACAGCTTGGGGAAAGAAACTTTTGAGGCTTCTGGTGGATCTGGCGGGGACAGCCCTGTAACGCCTGCCTGAAGGAAGCAAGTTAAACATGCTGTAGCTGGAGTGTAGCTGGTCTTTTACTATCTTCATTGCCCGCTTTTTAGCTCTGGACAAGTACAGGTCCTGGACTGAGGGAAGGTCGGCCCCGATGATCTTCTCTGCGGTTCTGACCACCTTTTGGGGCCTGCATCTGTCCCTTGCGCTGGCGGAGCTGTACCATAATCTAGTTCCTGTTCTGTATAACTCCCATTACTACTTTGGACCAAGACCCTGTACTTCCAAATAACTGCAAACCGGGCCAATAATATACTTACATTTCTGCATATTATTGTTTTTGTTTTCTTTTATTTCAGGTGTATTTTATGTTATCTCATTTTATCTCACACTTAATTTTCTACATTTCACTCTTAGTTTTAAATATTGCCCAATAACAAAGATTTGCTAATACCATGAGAAAATATTTTTAGGCCTCATTTATCAATAAAAATTTGACTGGGGAACAGCCGAGTGAAACCCAGATCTCCAGTTACACTGGCTGACTGAAGTACGATGAGGGAATATGAAGGGTGGTTCAATACGTAAGGTAATAAGACCTCTTACGTGTGTAATGTTCTCTATATCATTCTAATTTGCTACCAAGCCAGACCAGGTAGACCATTGCTTCCACTCACGGCCATTACACTGCGCCTCATGTCAGTCATACTGTCCCAACATCAATCATAAAATGGCGGGGCTGGCAGAAACATGGACAGCATTGAAGTGTGATTAGATTTCTGTGTCTAAAGGACACATTACCAGCTGAAATTCATCGCCAACTTGCCGAGGTGTACGGTGATAACGGCATGTCACGGAAACAGGTTTTGGGTTTGGTGTACTGCCTTTGATAATAGATTACAATTTATGCCACACTGAAGATCTGATTCAGGAGGACAGATGATTTGAGTTACTGAGATTGCTGATGACCTGAACATCTCAGTGGGTATTGTGCACAACATGAGCAACTGGGATACATGAAAAGGCAATTTTCAATCACCAGTGAGGCTTCAGGCACTTGACATTGATTTCTTCTATGCTGGGATACATGACTTGGTGTACCATTTGGAAAAATGTTTATACAAGTATGGGACAAATGTGGAAAAAATAATTTGTTCCAAGGCCATACTACTGACTATACTTAACTTATTTATTGAACCACCCTCATATTTACTAAAGTGCGGGTTTATAGAAGAGATGTTACCCATAGCAACTAACTGGAATCTAGCTATTATCTTCTAGGAGATGCTAGATAAATGATAAGTAGAATCTAATTGATTGGTTGCTATGGGCAACATCTCCACTTCTATAAACCCACATTTTATTAAATATACACCTTACACTGCACTGGAAGTCCAGGCTTCCAGTAGCAGTCTCCACAAAAAAAATGAAAATAGAAAAAAAATAACATTGTAAAAAACAAGAAAAATAAAACATGCTTTTATTATTAAACTGGTGAAAATGGTTTTTGTGAAATTTGTAGTAATTCAATGAAAGCGTACTTTCCAATCATGGTGGGGTGCTTTGGACCCCTTATTATTATACTAAGGAACAGGGTTTTCAAAGGTAATCTTAATTTCTCTATCGTCCTAGTGGATGCTGGGGTTCCTGAAAGGACCATGGGGAATAGCGGCTCCGCAGGAGACAGGGCACAAAAAGTAAAGCTTTAGGATCAGGTGGTGTGCACTGGCTCCTCCCCCTATGACCCTCCTCCAAGCCAGTTAGATTTTTGTGCCCGGCCGAGAAGGGTGCAATCTAGGTGGCTCTCCTAAAGAGCTGCTTAGGAAAGTTTAGCTTAGGTTTTTTATTTTACAGTGAGTCCTGCTGGCAACAGGATCACTGCAACGAGGGACTTAGGGGAGAAGAAGTGAACTCACCTGCGTGCAGGATGGATTGGCTTCTTGGCTACTGGACATCAGCTCCAGAGGGACGATCACAGGTACAGCCTGGATGGTCACCGGAGCCTTGCCGCCGGCCCCCTTGCAGATGCTGAAGTAAGAAGAGGTCCAGAATCGGCGGCAGAAGACTCCTCAGTCTTCTAAAGGTAGCGCACAGCACTGCAGCTGTGCGCCATTTTCCTCTCAGCACACTTCACACGGCAGTCACTGAGGGTGCAGGGCGCTGGGAGGGGGGCGCCCTGGGAGGCAAATGAATACCTATTTTGGCTAAAAATACCTCACATATAGCCTCCGGAGGCTATATGGAGATATTTAACCCCTGCCAGAATCCGTTAAGAGCGGGAGACGAGGCCGCCGAAAAAGGGGCGGGGCCTATCTCCTCAGCACACAGCGCCATTTTCCCTCACAGAAAGGCTGGAGGGAAGGCTCCCAGGCTCTCCCCTGCACTGCACTACAGAAACAGGGTTAAAACAGAGAGGGGGGGCACTAATTTGGCGATATGCTTATATATATATTAAGATGCTATAAGGGAAAACACTTATATAAGGTTGTCCCTATATAATTATAGCGTTTTTGGTGTGTGCTGGCAAACTCTCCCTCTGTCTCTCCAAAGGGCTAGTGGGTCCTGTCCTCTATCAGAGCATTCCCTGTGTGTGTGCTGTGTGTCGGTACGTGTGTGTCGACAGGTAGGAGGACGATGTTGGTGAGGAGGCGGAGCAATTGCCTGTAATGGTGATGTCACTCTCTAGGGAGTCGACACCGGAATGGATGGCTTATTTAGGAAATTACGTGATAATGTCAACACGCTGCAAGGTCGGTTGACGACATGAGACGGCCGACAAACAATTAGTACGGTCCAGACGTCTCAAAAACACCGTCAAGGGTTTTAAAACGCCCGTTTACTTTAGTCGGTCGACACAGACACAGACAGGGACACTGAATCCAGTGTCGACGGTGAATAAACAAACGTATTCCTTATTAGGGCCACACGTTAAAGGCAATGAAGGAGGTGTTACGTATTTCTGATACTACAAGTACCACAAAGGAGGGTATTATGTGGGATGTGAAAAAACTACCATAGTTTTTCCTGAATCAGATAAATTAAATAAAGTGTGTGATGATGCGTGGGTTCCCCCCGATAGAAAATTATGGGCGGTATACCCTTTCCCGCCAGAAGTTAGGGCGCGTTGGGAAACACCCTTTAAGGTGGATAAGGCGCTCACACGCTTATCAAAACAAGTGGCGGTACCGTCTATAGATAGGGCCGTCCTCAAGGACCAGCTGACAAGGCTGGAAAATATAATAAAAAGTATATACACACATACTGGTGTTATACTGCGGCCAGCGATCGCCTCAGCCTGGATGTGCAGAGCTAGGGTGGCTTGGTCGGATTCCCTGACTAAAAATATTGATACCCTTGACAGGGACAGTATTTTATTGACTATAGAGCATTTCTATATATGCGAGATGCACAGAGGGATATTTGCACTCTGGCATCATGAATAAACGCGATGTCCATAACTGCCAGAAGATGTTATGGACACGACAGTGGTCAGGTGATGCAGATTCCAAACGGCACAGTATGGCCGTATACAGGAAGAGGACTTGTTTGGGGTCGGTCCATCGGACCTGGTGGTCACGGCAACTGCTGGAAAATCCACCGTTTTTTACCCTAAGTCACATCTCTGCAGAAAAAGACACCGTCTTTTCAGCCTCAGTCCTCTCGTCCCTATAAGATCATATCTGCCCAGGGATAGAGGAAAGGGAAGAAGACTGCAGCAGGCAGCCCATTCCCAGGAACAGAAGCGTTCCACCGCGTCTGACAAGTTCTCAGCATGGCGCTGAGACCGTACAGGACCCCTGGATCCTACAAGTAGTATCCCGGGGGTACAGAGGGGAATGTCGAGACGTTTCCCCTTCGCAGGCTCCTGAAGTCTGCTTTACCAAGTCTCCCTCCGACAAGGAGGTAGTATGGGAAAAAATTCACAAGCTGTATTCCCAGCAGGTGATAATTAAATTACCCCTCCTACTACAGAAAAGGGGTATTATTCCACACTATATTGTGGTACTGAAGCCAGAAGGCTAGGTGAGACTTATTCTAAAAATTTGTTTTTGAACACTTACAAAGGTTCAAATTAAGATGAAGTCACTCAGAGCAGTGATAACGAACCAGGAATAAGGGGACTATATAGTGTCCCGGGACATCAGGGATGCTTACCTCTATGTCCCAAATTTGCCCTTCTCACTAAGGGTACCTCAGGTTCGTGGTGCAGAACTGTCACTATCAGTTTCAGACGCTGCCGTTTGGATTGTCCACGGCACCCTGGGGTCTTTACCAAGGTAATGGCCGAATTGATGATTCTTCTTCGAAGAAAAGGCGTCTTAATTATCCCTTACTTGGACGATCTCCTGATAGGGGCATAGTCCAGGGAACAGTTGGAGGTCGGAGTAGCACTATCTCGGATACTGCTACAATCAGCACGGGTGGATTCTAAATATTCCAAAATCGCAGCTGATCCCGACGACACGTCTGCTGTGCCTAGGGATGATTCTGGACACAGTCCAGAAAAAGGTGTTTCTCCCGGAAGAGAAAGCCAGGGAGTTATCCGAGCAAGTCAGGAACCTCCTAAAAACAGTGCATCATTGCACAAGGGTCCTGGTAAAAATGGTGGCTTCCTACGAAGCAATTCCATTCGGCAGATTTCACGTAAGAACTTTTCAGTGGGATCTGCTGGACAAATGGTCCGGATCGCATCTTCAGATGCATCAGCGGATAACCCAATATCCAAGGACAAGGGTGTCTCTCCTGTGGTGGTTATAGAGTGCTCATCTTCTAGAGGGCAGCAGATTCGGCATTCAGGATTGGATGCTGGTAACCACGGAGCCCAGCCTGAGAGGCTGGGGAGCAGTCACACAAGGAAAAAATTTCCAGGGAGTGTGATCAAGTATGGAGACTTTTCTCCACATAAATATACTGGAGCTAAGGGTAAATTTATAATGCTCTAAGCTTAGCAAGACCTCTGCTTCAAGGTCAGCCGGTATTGATCCAGTGGGAAAAACATCACGGCAGTCGCCCACGTAAACAGACAGGGCGACACAAGAAGCAGGAGGGCAATGGCAGAAACTGCAAGGACTTTTCGCTGGGCGGAAAATCATGTGATAACACTGTCAGCAGTTTTTCATCCCGGGAATGGAAACTGGGAAGCAGACTTCCTCAGCACGACCTCCACCCGGGAGAGTGGAAACTTCATTGAGAAGTTTTTTCCACATGATTGTAAACCGTTGGGAAATACCAAAGGTGGACATGATGGCGTCCCGTCTGAACAAAAAACGGGACAGGTATTGCGCCAGGTCAAGAGACCCTCAGGCAATAGATGTGGACGTTCTGGTAACACCGTGGGTGTACCAGTCGGTGTATGTGTTCCCTCCTCTGCTTCTCATACCTAAGGTGCTGAGAATTATAAGACGTAGAGGAGTAAGAACTATACTCATGGCTCCGGATTGGCCAAGAAGGACTTGGTACCCGGAACTTCAAGAGATGCTTACAGAGGTCTTATGGCCTCTGCCGCTAAGAAGGGACTTGCTTCAGCAAGTACCATGTCTGTTCCAAGACTTACCGCAGCTGCGTTTGTCGGCATGGCGATGGAAAGCCGGATCCTAAGGGAAAAAAGGCATTCCGGAAGAGGTCATTCCTACCCTGGTCAAAGCCAGAAAGGAGGTGACCGCACAACATTATCACCACGTGTGGCGAAAATATGTTGCGTGGTGTGAGGCCAGGAAGGCCCCACAAAGAAATTTCAACTCGGTCGTTTCCTGCATTTCCTGCAAACAGGAGTGTCTATGGGCCTCAAATTGGGGTCCATTAAGGTTCAAATTCGGCCCTGTAAATTTTCTTCCAGAAAGAATTGGCTTCAGTTCCTGAAGTCCAGAAGTTTGTCAAGGGAGTATTGCATATACAAACCCCTTTTTTGTGCCTCCAGTGGCACTGTGGGATCTCAACGTAGTTCTGGGATATCTCAAATCACATTGGTTTAAAACCAGTCAAATATGTGGATTTGAAGCATCTCACATAAAAAGTGACCATGCTCTTGGCCCTGGCCTGGACCAGGCGAGTGTCAAATTGGTGGTTTTTTCTCAAAAAAGCCCATATCTGTTTGTCCATTCGGACAGGGCAGAGCTGCGGACTCGTCCCCAGTTCTCTCCCTAAGGTGGTGTCAGTGTTTCACCTGAACCAGCTTATTGTGGTGCCTTGCACCTACTAGGGACTTGGAGGACTCCAAGTTGCTAGGAGTTGTCAGGGCCCTGAAAATATGTTCCAGGACAGCTGGAGTCAGAAAATCTGACTCGCTGTTTATACTGTATGCACCCAACAAGTTGGGTGCGCCTGCTTCTAAGCAGGCGATTGCTCGTTGGATTTGTAACACAATTCAACTTGCACATTCTGAGGCAGGCCTGCCACAGTCTAAATCGGTTAAGGCCCATTCCACAAGGAAGGTGGGCTCATCTTGGGCGGCTGCCCGAGAGGTCTCGGCATTACAACTCTGCCGAGCAGCTACGTGGTCAGGGGAGAACACGTTTGTAAAATTCTACAAATTTGATATCCTGGCAAAAGAGGACCTGGAGTTCTCTCATTCGGTGCTGCAGAGTCATCCGCACTCTCCCGCCCGTTTGGGAGCTTTGGTATAATCCCCATGGTCCTTTCAGGAACCCCAGCATCCACTAGGACGATAGAGAAAATAAGAATTTACTTACCGATAATTCTATTTCTCGGAGTCCGTAGTGGATGCTGGGCGCCCATCCCAAGTGCGGATTATCTGCAATACTTGTACATAGTTACAAAAATCGGGTTATTATTGTTGTGAGCCATCTTTTCAGAGGCTCCGCTGTTATCATACTGTTAACTGGGTTTAGATCACAAGTTGTACGGTGTGATTGGTGTGGCTGGTATGAGTCTTACCCGGGATTCATAATTCCTCCCTTATTGTGTACGCTCGTCCGGGCACAGTACCTAACTGGCTTGGAGGAGGGTCATAGGGGGAGGAGCCAGTGCACACCACCTGATCCTAAAGCTTTACTTTTTGTGCCCTGTCTCCTGCGGAGCCGCTATTCCCCATGGTCCTTTCAGGAACCCCAGCATCCACTACGGACTCCGAGAAATAGAATT
Source organism: Pseudophryne corroboree (assembly GCF_028390025.1). Lineage (NCBI taxonomy): Eukaryota > Metazoa > Chordata > Amphibia > Anura > Myobatrachidae > Pseudophryne > Pseudophryne corroboree. Next base: position 964,183,990 of record NC_086444.1, on the reverse strand, counting down.
ATCGGTAAGTAAATTCTTATTATTTCTGTGCCCCTGTAATAGGTAAGTACTGTGGGAATGTGGTTGCAGGTGTAGGTGTCGGTGTACGTACCTGGATTCTTCACTGGAATCACTTCCTGAACCGAATCTCACTGCTGGAGGTGACGAGGAACCCCAACCCCAGCGGACCCAATATAATAGTCACCACACATTAGGACAGTGACATAAAGATTTATTATTCGGGAACAAGAAAATGGTCACTGCTGTAACTTTAACCTTTAGTTAAGTGTTAAGACAATATTTATATTTACGGTACAATAGCAGGTTTTAGCATACAGTTAACATAGGCATTCAATAGCTATTCAATAGCTATTAACTCAAAATTATACAGTAGGTGGCCGTCTAATGCCACTAGCATTCAAAGTTAGATTTAACTAGTACCTACTTTTGGTTAGAAATACAACCTTCTAAGCGTGGGTAACACCTTTCTATTTCGTAGCAAAGTTAAGCTAGCCTTAGTGGTTCTCACAATCACAATTCTGCTACATGGTGGAACAAGGCCTGCAAGCACTGTGGAAGTTGCAGAGGTAGATAGCATGTTTAAAATAGAGATGCAATCGGAGCTCCTCACTGGAAAGTCAGTATACTAGCTACTTGAGATCTACCTAGTACATCCACCAGGTGACAATACCATGTTTGGGATGTTACAGTATCTTATCAGTTCCTATATTGAACAGTAACCCCAATCCCAATGATGTACAACAAGTCTCATTCTATAAGCAATTACACTAGAAGCAGGTTTGCAGACAGATTAGGGGTAAAGCAGGCAGGTATTAAGCAGGGTTAATTTCGCAGTTCCAAGTCCTCATGTCAAGGGGAGAAAGTTACAGAAATTTGAGAGTGGTCATTAGCAGGGACTGGCATAGCGATCGTTATAAGGCAGTATTAGCATGCAGTAGATACTTCCCCCTAAGTCAGGGCATTTACTAGTAAACTAGTTGATTCATCGCGCCCTACGGGCACTCTTCACACCGTCGTAAAGAGCTACACCCCCTTAACCCCCGCACAAGTTTGTGGTGTTTAATAGTTGTATTATATGGAGTATTACATGCATTCCTAGTATTGTGATTGGTTAAATATTGCACAATGAAAGGCTGTCTGATGCTGAATGGGGTGTAGGTCCTAGCGCGTGGGTGTATGCCGTGGGTGGGGTAGGGGCATATGGGTTGGTGCCTTAGGTGGGTGAGTGATGTGTGGGTCAGTGTTGAGGCTGGTGGAGTGGCGGTTGTGCTGCTCTGGACGGGTAATAGGCGCAGCAGGCTGTGGACAGACAAATAGTGTGATGTGTGCATATTAGGTGCGTCCATGGTTGCGACTCCTGCAAAAAGTAGAATTGGCCAGATATGTGACTGTATGAGTCTGTGTGCACACAGTGTTGTCACCGGGGCCAGCGGTAGGAAATGAGTCACACAGTCACAGATGTTGGTGAATACATTAGAGATAGTGGTAGGTAAGGGATCTTGCAGTGTAGGTGTTACAGTATATAGTAGTGCACATAATTTCTGTGGCAGTTAGTGAGGAGTGATGATGGTGTAGGAGTGGGGAGGAGCACTACACACAGGCGGTTAGTGAGCAGGATGAGTGTGACAGAGAGGAGTACTTAGTAGCTGTAGGCGTGGGCCGTGAGCGTTGCGATGGGCATCCTTAGGGCGGGATGTCCTAACCTCTTCAGCTGCGGAAAGACCCCGTTCTGCGTCCCCTACTGGCCGGCGCTGTCCCTTGCTCCCAGTCCCTGTAGTTTTCTTATCTCCCGTTCCGCCTCCTCCACGCTGCGGCCACTCTGATCTCTGCTTTGTTTCTTGCGCATGCGCATATGACACACCCTCCCTCCTTCTGGCATCCCACAGTCCGTTTCATATGCGTATGCGCAAGACACAACGCACAGATCAAAGTGTCCGCAGCGGTGAGGAGGCAGAACGGGAGATGCGAAAACTACAGGGACTGGCAGTGAAGGGCTGCGCCGGCCAGTGGGGAATGCAGAAAGGGCTTTTTCCGCAGCAGAAGAGGTTAGTACATCCCGGCCTAAGTCTGCAGACGGAGGGTAGCTCCGGCGCAACAGCAATGGTCATTGGTGAGAGTCCCGTCCTTGCCGCCCAGCATGGCACCACCCTGTCTGTCTGGTACTGCTATAGCGGTGCATGAGCTAGCATCCCGTGGGGGTGGGTGTCAGCCGCCAGCCATGGTAACTAGCCAGGAGAGGAGCTGCGGGCGGCCACCTACTGCCTGCAACTACCCTCCGTATCCACGGTGTCCCCCCCCCTGCAGATGCTGTCAGTGGCCATGGTGTATCTCTCGCTGCTGCTCCCGCTGGGCATGTTCACCTCCCTATACTGTAGGTAGTGTCACTGGGCACCTTGTACCTCACCCTGCAGATGCTGTGACTGTATGACTGTAACTCCGCCCAGCGCTGTGACTCCACCCAGCATTAGCCACACAGTCACAGAGTAACAGATCTGGGCTAATATATTTACTAGTAAATGTTTCTCTGGCGGACTGGATGAGCTTTGCAGATGTTCAATGAGAGTGCAACTAAAGATCAGTTTTCAGTCAAAGCCTTAAGATTTTAAGCACAGCTGGTAGATGCAGATTATATTAGTTCAGGTGGCTCAGAATAGCTAGGTTGTGCTAGCAGTACAGTTCAGCGTTACATGCAAGGTGCAAGCAGATGGCTGGCAAGGTGTAAATAAAACTGACAGGGATGACCTGTGGAGGGTCTGAAGTACACAAAGGGTCCTCACTTGCCTGACACACTGTCGTGGGTTAATGTCACTGAGGCAGTTTAGAGTTTCTTGTGCTATCTCATGCCCACCTTTCCTGAGGTAAATTATAACCAAAATGGTTTGTGTTGGACGTTAAATGGACTCCCCCGTTGAAAAGTACAATATTTGATACTGTCCAGTACTCTTAATATCTGGGTCTGCCAAGTAAAAGGAAGAGCGTCTCTCTCTCTCTCTCTCTCTCTCTCTCTCTCTCTCTCTCTCTCTCTCTCTCTCTTTCTCTCTCATCTGACCACTATTCAGCTGTGTATGCGGAGCTGGGTGATTCTGGGTTTCTAACTGAGGCTATTAGCTGGAGTGTCTGTGCGTCAGAGGTAGGTACCTGCTATCAGCTGCCTCACCCACTCCCCTCTATCACCTGAGACCTTTCCCAGTAGCTTCTCTCAGTACTGGGCAGGCTGGTGTCACTGCAGCGGCTGGCGGCTCTCACAGCGGTCTCCTCAGTGGCAGCTTCGCTCTCCACAGCGTGTCTCACAGCGGTCTCCTCAGCAGCAACTCTGCTCTCCACAGCGTGTCTCCTCACAGTGGGCTCCTCAGCGGCAGCTCCACTCTCCACAGTGTGTCTCCTCACAGCGGTCTCCTCAGCAGCGGCTCCGCTCTCCACAGCGTGTCTCCTCTCACACACACTGGCGCGTACCCCGCCTCCTCTTTTTCCCGCTCTGCCACAGCCAATCAAAACTCCATCAGCCTTCTCTCTCCCTCCTCCATTATAAGTAAGTCCAAGTGTCCTAGTGCCTGTCCGCTCACTGGTCCCGCTGACGTCTCCCAGGCAACCACAGTAGGAGGTGTTAACCCCTTCAGCATTAACAGGAAGGCTAGTAATTGAAGCTCAGCAAGGGGAAAATTAGAGGACCCTACTCATGTCTTATCCAATCCGACAGTTGCCTGCACTACAGTACATCGTTTGCAGTATAATTTAAGGGAGATCCAGTTCAGAGTGTCACACCCCTATTCCCACTGCTGGAACTGGTCATCACTATGGCAAGGGAATCATCATCTAACACTGCTAATTTCCATTGTAATAGTGGGAACCATACCTGGCTGTCTTGCTTGTATTTGGTTTTCTCTATAGCAGGAGGATGCCATGCTCCTCTCAGGTGATAAACAGACAAAATTGTATTGCATTAGGGATGGATAAAGAAATTGGATGATGGCCATACTGCCGATTTTACTTATTGATTGATTTAAGGTATGGAGCTATTCCATTCATTTCAATAGCACAGTCATTTTATTGGGGCTTCTACATTTCGCTCACATGCTGAAAACCTCATTGAAATCAATGTAATTCATACATTTGTCTGTAGATTAGCACTTGCTTATATCAGGAGCACTGGAGGTTAAGCGAATACATAACAAAAGCTGCTAAAGAGTGATGAGAACAGTTGCACCTTTATTGTGCTTCTAGGTTTTTTTTACTTTAGGGTCAATGTAACTGTTCTGCATATACTAGCGCACAAGTGTTATTCCATTGAATATCTCTGGTTATCTTCTACAAGACCGATACCCTTTTGGTATTCTATGTTTTTCATATTTGATAAAAATTTGTACTTGAATTAGCTATATTTGGTACCAATTATTTGCTTGTGATTATTTCACATTAAGTGCTTTCCATGCCGATTTTAATTTAATTGAAGTTGTTTAATAGTTGAACTCATATTTTAATAAACAGTATTATGTAGAATTTAATTAACCTACTGGTTTATGTGGTGGTGGTTGTTATTCTTATTCTTATTCTTATTCTTATTATTATTATTATTATTATTATTATTATTATTATTAGCATTTTTAAGATTACCTTAGCAATGTTTGTTTTCTTCTCTCTATAAAGTATTTGAATGATTGTAGTTAGTCTAACAAGAACACCATTGCCATTTACAAGCTTATTTACATGAAATGTTGGCTTGCCTCAGTAGCAAGTTAGTGCACCACCTGTTCTTTCTACTAAGATGAGGAAAACCATTGTGAACATAAATGCATTATACACAAAGTGCTACTGTAAGTCATTCCAGTAGTTTCTGTTAAATTAAGAAATTAATTAGAGAATGAAGCCATGTTTGGTATATTTCCACTGTTATTTTTTTTTGTTTTGTTTATTAAATTATGCAGAATATTATCCATGGTAAACTAAATTCACTTTTGTTTCTTCTACTGAATAATATTTAGGTCAGAATGTTCTAAACTATAATGTGTGGACAATGAAAATAGGTCTTGTGAACAAAGTGCACCATGTTCTATTTAATATTCTGTTTAAGTCATCTGTTGGGTTTTCCCATAACATAGTTTGGAATCCTTGAATGACAACTCATGAAAAATGAAATCAATTCACTCAAGTCTCTATCATTGCAATAATTATACCTCTTTCACACCGCATATGCTGGGTCGCACTCGGTATTTGTACACGGTTTCTTCCTGGGTGTGAAGCGGCTGAGGCCCCTATAAGACAGGCAGGCCGATATAACTTATTGCCAGGTTGGTGATGTCACCACCAATGCATCCAGAGGTGGCACTTGGAGATGAGATGATCTCCAAGTGCCATCTCTTCCTATGATGTGAGTGAGTACCGGGTGCAACCCTGCTCGCTACCAGAGTTGAAATACCGGGTTGCTCAACCCGGATTAATTCAACTGGTCCCCTTCAGACTGCGATGCAACCCAGGTTGCTGCGTGTTCACATGGAATAACCCAGGTTATTGCTGGAGGTCTGAAAGGGATATTATTTACCATAGCTGAATCAACTCTTACAATTAAAATTAGATTTTCCTGGGGATGGATAAATTCAGTTCCCTTATCTGTTGCCATCCAGTGACTGAATTACATTTAACATAATATGGAGTTGTTAGTAGGCTGGTGACTGATTATCTAGCTATAACCTGAATTACCATTATATAACACATTATTGTTTAGATAAATATATCCTGCACCTGTGGCCACACACATCCTCCATAAAAGACCACCAAAACTAATATTTAATACAGCTGTTCCCAAGCCTTCTTGAATCACAGCACCTTAGAGCAAAAGTTACAGAAATTCAGAAAAAAGTATTCCATTAAGTAAATTGTGCTTAGCTGTCATCCTTCGGTCCAGTTATGTGGGGGTGGACAGGGTACTGCTTTGTCCATATATTTTATGATTGGCAGCCACCAGCACTGTTTTTGCCTATCACATTGACCATAAATATTTTTATATGTTCATTGAAAACCAACCTATGACACCCTTTCAATTGCTCTTGCCATGGCACCCAGTGTGGGAACCACTGAGTTACTAAGTTGACAACCGCTGGCTTTTTAATTCTTCCTGCCCATCCGGCGCTGTCTGCCTTTATTTGGCAGATTAGGAGGAGCTTTTTCAAAGCTTGGAAAAAGAGAAAGTACCAACCAATAAGCTTCTAACTGTCATTTTATAGCTATATCCAAAGGAGATCCCTCTACTGCTATGTTCTCCCTATGAAACAGAATGGCTAACACCATCCTCGCCATTAGCTAAAGAGGCCCATTACTACTCGTTGAAAGTAATGGGGACTGTGGTCTGTAGTGCTAGTTTGCCTCTGCATTTCCTTAATTGATGGAATACCTAAATGATGGAGAAATAGTTATTTCTCCATGCTTCTAGTTTTCATATATAGACACATGAGTCCTATACCTTGTTACTTTGTGGCACCTACTTGGGACCTATTTATCAATCATTTATTTGCCTTAAAGCAGGGACATGCAGTGAGGTAAATGGCTGGGGAGGCACTGGCTAGTGCCAGAGCCAACTTTACACACGCATACTGTATATGAATCCAAGGGTTAATGTGGGCATTATGTACAATTTTGACTATAAAAATGGTTGGAATAACACAAAGAAGATATTTATAAGATCTTCTTTGTATTTCTCATATTATTTTTAATAAGCAAAGCAATGGAGTATATTAGAGTATGACAGGAGAGGCTGCCTCACCTGACAGCACTTCACTGAATTAAATCAACGTTTCCATGAACTCTGTCCACAAAGCCGCCTAACTGTCCAGGTTTTAAGGATATCCACTCTCGAGCACAAATGGGTAAATCCAAATGATTAAATTAACTATGTTTAAGTATAGATATCTTTAAAAGCAGAACTGTTTAGGGGACTTTGAGGAAGTGTTTGGGAAATATTTCCGTAAATCATGTGGGACTGAATGTGTAGGACAAATCTGGGTTACTTAACAATAGAACAGTTGGCTAAAGCCAGGAGAAGGTGAAGAGCAAATAGGGTAAGGCAGGAACAACGGGCGTTGGACTATTTTGACTGTATCACCAACGATAGTGGACCATAAGTACTGCACTGTGTCACCAACGCTACTGAGGTACTACGTCCATGCCGGACCGTACCCTTCCTACATCGCTCCTAAATAGAGCTGTAAACACTGCTCAGCAAATAATGATCATTTTTAAATCCCATGTGTGATTATTTTCATGTTTTTTCATATACTTGATTTGTTGTGTTACATTCAGCACTCACTGAATATATGGGCATGATTCCTTCCTGCTGCCTAACACCTAATGTCAACTTTCTGGCCACGTTGGCATTTCACCTGTCGATATTCTGAGAATGTTGACACATTACTTGACATAATTTCGACAATGTCAGCATCATTACTTTCTACATTGTGATGTTGACATTGATTGTTGACACTGTCGTTGTCGACCTTTTGACTCTAAATCAGGGTAAAATGATATGACATCTGTAGTCAGGCTGGCATATCACGGCAAGATGACAAGCAATTGTCATCTTGTATTGTGCTGGAATAATGTATAAGAAAACAGCCCAGGTGATGTGGAATAAGACTTGATGCCTGTGACACAATGATTGATGAAATAATCCTGTTAGTAAAAGGCATTTAGCACAGTTCATGAAAAAGAGCCCATCACCACAGTGTGCACTATAATCAAATGCAATTTCCTCAATCATGACATTGCTGACATATTAAAGCTAAAATAAAATCAGTACTTATAATAAAAACATCATGGCTAGCACTAGCAGCTTTCCCAATCATTCATAACAATGTTTACAGAAATACCTCTCTTGTTGCTTTGTAAGTTATTTGTATGAGACATTTCCGTGCTCACAGGTTGGTCCAGGTAAATGCCGGCCTCTATTATTCCAAACTGTAGGCTTCTCTGGCATCTGTACAAAAACACCTGATCTCTGGACAGTCGTGAGTGTATCAGTGTGTCCCGCCGTGAGCACACGTTTGTCTGCAGACTGCTCAGCTTGGCCAAATGCAGCTATATAAGCTAGAGATGAGCGGGTTCGGTTTCTCTGAATCCGAACCCGCCCGAACTTCATGGTTTTTTTCACGGGTCCGAGCAGACTCGGATCCTCCCGCCTTGCTCGGTTAACCCGAGCGCGCCCGAACGTCATCATGACGCTGTCGGATTCTCGCGAGACTCGGATTCTATATAAGGAGCCGCGCGTCGCCGCCATTTTCACACGTGCATTGAGATTGATAGTGAGAGGACGTGGCTGGCGTCCTCTCCATTTAGATTATAAGAGAGAGAGATTTACTGGAGCTTAGGACTAGGAGGAGTACTGTAGAAGTGTAGAGAGTGCAGAGAGTTTACTAGTGAGTGACCACCAGACAGTGCAGTTTATTTAATATATCCGTTCTCTGCCTGAAAAAAGCGATACACACAGTGACTCAGTCACATACCATATCTGTGTGCACTGCTCAGGCTCAGCCCAGTGTGCTGCATCATCTATATATATTATATATCTGTCTGACTGCTCAGCTCACACAGCTTATAATTGTGGGGGAGACTGGGGAGCACTGCAGTGCCAGTTATAGGTTATAGCAGGAGCCAGGAGTACATAATATTATATAGTGAGTGACCACCAGACAGTGCAGTTTATTTAATATATCCGTTCTCTGCCTGAAAAAAGCGATACACACAGTGACTCAGTCACATACCATATCTGTGTGCACTGCTCAGGCTCAGCCCAGTGTGCTGCATCATCTATATATATTATATATCTGTCTGACTGCTCAGCTCACACAGCTTATAATTGTGGGGGAGACTGGGGAGCACTGCAGTGCCAGTTATAGGTTATAGCAGGAGCCAGGAGTACATAATATTATATTAAAATTAAACAGTGCACACTTTTGCTGCAGGAGTGCCACTGCCAGTGTGACTGACCAGTGACCTGACCACACTGACCACCAGTATAGTTAGTAGTATACTTATATTGTGATTGCCTGAAAAAGTTAAACACTCGTCGTGTGACTTCACTTGTGTGTTGTTGTTTTTTTTATTCTATAAAAATAAAACTCATTCTGCTGACAGACAGTGTCCAGCAGGTCCGTCATTATATAATATATAATATATACCTGTCCGGCTGCAGTAGTGATATATATATATTTTTTATATCATTTATCATCCAGTCGCAGCAGACACAGTACGGTAGTTCACGGCTGTGGCTACCTCTGTGTCTCTGCACTCGGCAGGCAGTCCGTCCATAATTGTATACCACCTAACCGTGGTTTTTTTTCTTCTTTATACATACATACTACTACGACATCTCTTTATCAACCAGTCTATATTAGCAGCAGACACAGTACAGTACGGTAGTTCACGGCTGTGGCTACCTCTGTGTCTGCACTCGGCAGGCACTCCGTCCATAATTGTATACCACCTAACCGTGGTTTTTTTTTCTTTCTTCTTTATACATACATAGTTACATAGACATCTCTTTATCAACCAGTCTATATTAGCAGCAGACACAGTACAGTACGGTAGTTCACGGCTGTGGCTACCTCTGTGTCTGCACTCGGCAGGCAGTCCGTCCATAATTGTATACCACCTAACCGTGGATTTTTTTTCTTTCTTCTTTATACATACATAGTTACATAGACATCTCTTTATCAACCAGTCTATATTAGCAGCAGACACAGTACAGTACGGTAGTTCACGGCTGTGGCTACCTCTGTGTCTGCACTCGGCAGGCAGTCCGTCCATAATTGTATACCACCTAACCGTGGTTTTTTTTTCTTTCTTCTTTATACATACATAGTTACATAGACATCTCTTTATCAACCAGTCTATATTAGCAGCAGACACAGTACAGTATGGTAGTTCACGGCTGTGGCTACCTCTGTGTCTGCACTCGGCAGGCAGTCCGTCCATAATTGTATACCACCTAACCGTGGTTTTTTTTTCTTTCTTCTTTATACATACATAGTTACATAGACATCTCTTTATCAACCAGTCTATATTAGCAGCAGACACAGTACAGTACGGTAGTTCACGGCTGTGGCTACCTCTGTGTCTGCACTCGGCAGGCAGTCCGTCCATAATTGTATACCACCTAACCGTGGTTTTTTTTTCTTTCTTCTTTATACATACATAGTTACATAGACATCTCTTTATCAACCAGTCTATATTAGCAGCAGACACAGTACAGTACGGTAGTTCACGGCTGTGGCTACCTCTGTGTCTGCACTCGGCAGGCAGTCCGTCCATAATTGTATACCACCTAACCGTGGTTTTTTTTTCTTTCTTCTTTATACATACATAGTTACATAGACATCTCTTTATCAACCAGTCTATATTAGCAGCAGACACAGTACAGTACGGTAGTTCACGGCTGTGGCTACCTCTGTGTCTGCACTCGGCAGGCAGTCCATAATTGTATACTAGTATCCACCTCCATTGTTTACCTGAGGTGCCTTTTAGTTGTGCCTATTAAAATATGGAGAACAAAAATGTTGAGGTTCCAAAATTAGGGAAAGATCAAGATCCACTTCCACCTCGTGCTGAAGCTGCTGCCACTAGTCATGGCCGAGACGATGAAATGCCAGCAACGTCGTCTGCCAAGGCCGATGCCCAATGTCATAGTACAGAGCATGTCAAATCCAAAACACCAAATATCAGAAAAAAAAGGACTCCAAAACCTAAAATAAAATTGTCGGAGGAGAAGCGTAAACTTGCCAATATGCCATTTACGACACGGAGTGGCAAGGAACGGCTGAGGCCCTGGCCTATGTTCATGGCTAGTGGTTCAGCTTCACATGAGGATGGAAGCACTCAGCCTCTAGCTAGAAAAATGAAAAGACTCAAGCTGGCAAAAGCAGCACAGCAAAGAACTGTGCATTCTTCGAAATCCCAAATCCACAAGGAGAGTCCAATTGTGTCGGTTGCGATGCCTGACCTTCCCAACACTGGACGTGAAGAGCATGCGCCTTCCACCATTTGCACGCCCCCTGCAAGTGCTGGAAGGAGCACCCGCAGTCCAGTTCCTGATAGTCAGATTGAAGATGTCAGTGTTGAAGTACACCAGGATGAGGAGGATATGGGTGTTGCTGGCGCTGGGGAGGAAATTGACCAGGAGGATTCTGATGGTGAGGTGGTTTGTTTAAGTCAGGCACCCGGGGAGACATCTGTTGTCCGTGGGAGGAATATGGCCGTTGACATGCCAGGTGAAAATACCAAAAAAATCAGCTCTTCGGTGTGGAGGTATTTCACCAGAAATGTGGACAACAGGTGTCAAGCCGTGTGTTCCCTTTGTCAAGCTGTAATAAGTAGGGGTAAGGACGTTAACCACCTCGGAACATCCTCCCTTATACGTCACCTGCAGCGCATTCATAATAAGTCAGTGACAAGTTCAAAAAATTTGGGTGACAGCGGAAGCAGTCCACTGACCAGTAAATCCCTTCCTCTTGTAACCAAGCTCACGCAAACCACCCCACCAACTCCCTCAGTGTCAATTTCCTCCTTCCCCAGGAATGCCAATAGTCCTGCAGGCCATGTCACTGGCAATTCTGACGAGTCCTCTCCTGCCTGGGATTCCTCCGATGCATCCTTGCGTGTAACGCCTACTGCTGCTGGCGCTGCTGTTGTTGCCGCTGGGAGTCGATGGTCATCCCAGAGGGGAAGTCGTAAGCCCACTTGTACTACTTCCAGTAAGCAATTGACTGTTCAACAGTCCTTTGCGAGGAAGATGAAATATCACAGCAGTCATCCTACTGCAAAGCGGATAACTGAGGCCTTGGCATCCTGGGTGGTGAGAAACGTGGTTCCGGTATCCATCATTACTGCAGAGCCAACTAGAGACTTGTTGGAGGTACTGTGTCCCCGGTACCAAATACCATCTAGGTTCCATTTCTCTAGGCAGGCGATACCGAAAATGTACACAGACCTCAGAAAAAGAGTCACCAGTGTCCTAAAAAATGCAGCTGTACCCAATGTCCACTTAACCACGGACATGTGGACAAGTGGAGCAGGGCAGGGTCAGGACTATATGACTGTGACAGCCCACTGGGTAGATGTATGGACTCCCGCCGCAAGAACAGCAGCGGCGGCACCAGTAGCAGCATCTCGCAAACGCCAACTCTTTCCTAGGCAGGCTACGCTTTGTATCACCGGTTTCCAGAATACGCACACAGCTGAAAACCTCTTACGGCAACTGAGGAAGATCATCGCGGAATGGCTTACCCCAATTGGACTCTCCTGTGGATTTGTGGCTTCGGACAACGCCAGCAATATTGTGTGTGCATTAAATATGGGCAAATTCCAGCACGTCCCATGTTTTGCACATACCTTGAATTTGGTGGTGCAGAATTTTTTTAAAAACGACAGGGGCGTGCAAGAGATGCTGTCGGTGGCCAGAAGAATTGCGGGACACTTTCGGCGTACAGGCACCACGTACAGAAGACTGGAGCACCACCAAAAACTACTGAACCTGCCCTGCCATCATCTGAAGCAAGAAGTGGTAACGAGGTGGAATTCAACCCTCTATATGCTTCAGAGGTTGGAGGAGCAGCAAAAGGCCATTCAAGCCTATACAATTGAGCACGATATAGTAGGTGGAATGCACCTGTCTCAAGCGCAGTGGAGAATGATTTCAACGTTGTGCAAGGTTCTGATGCCCTTTGAACTTGCCACACGTGAAGTCAGTTCAGACACTGCCAGCCTGAGTCAGGTCATTCCCCTCATCAGGCTTTTGCAGAAGAAGCTGGAGACATTGAAGGAGGAGCTAACACGGAGCGATTCCGCTAGGCATGTGGGACTTGTGGATGGAGCCCTTAATTCGCTTAACAAGGATTCACGGGTGGTCAATCTGTTGAAATCAGAGCACTACATTTTGGCCACCGTGCTCGATCCTAGATTTAAAGCCTACCTTGGATCTCTCTTTCCGGCAGACACAAGTCTGCTGGGGTTGAAAGACCTGCTGGTGACAAAATTGTCAAGTCAAGCGGAACGCGACCTGTCAACATCTCCTCCTTCACATTCTCCCGCAACTGGGGGTGCGAGGAAAAGGCTCAGAATTCCGAGCCCACCCGCTGGCGGTGATGCAGGGCAGTCTGGAGCGACTGCTGATGCTGACATCTGGTCCGGACTGAAGGACCTGACAACGATTACGGACATGTCGTCTACTGTCACTGCATATGATTCTCTCAACATTGATAGAATGGTGGAGGATTATATGAGTGACCGCATCCAAGTAGGCACGTCACACAGTCCGTACTTATACTGGCAGGAAAAAGAGGCAATTTGGAGGCCCTTGCACAAACTGGCTTTATTCTACCTAAGTTGCCCTCCCACAAGTGTGTACTCCGAAAGAGTGTTTAGTGCCGCCGCTCACCTTGTCAGCAATCGGCGTACGAGGTTACATCCAGAAAATGTGGAGAAGATGATGTTCATTAAAATGAATTATAATCAATTCCTCCGCGGAGACATTGACCAGCAGCAATTGCCTCCACAAAGTACACAGGGAGCTGAGATGGTGGATTCCAGTGGGGACGAATTGATAATCTGTGAGGAGGGGGATGTACACGGTGATATATCGGAGGGTGATGATGAGGTGGACATCTTGCCTCTGTAGAGCCAGTTTGTGCAAGGAGAGATTAATTGCTTCTTTTTTGGGGGGGGTCCAAACCAACCCGTCATATCAGTCACAGTCGTGTGGCAGACCCTGTCACTGAAATGATGGGTTGGTTAAAGTGTGCATGTCCTGTTTTGTTTATACAACATAAGGGTGGGTGGGAGGGCCCAAGGACAATTCCATCTTGCACCTCTTTTTTCTTTTCTTTTTCTTTGCATCATGTGCTGATTGGGGAGGGTTTTTTGGAAGGGACATCCTGCGTGACACTGCAGTGCCACTCCTAAATGGGCCCGGTGTTTGTGTCGGCCACTAGGGTCACTAATCTTACTCACACAGTCAGCTACCTCATTGCGCCTCTTTTTTTCTTTGCGTCATGTGCTGTTTGGGGAGGGTTTTTTGGAAGGGACATCCTGCGTGACACTGCAGTGCCACTCCTAGATGGGCCCGGTGTTTGTGTCGGCCACTAGGGTCGCTAATCTTACTCACACAGCTACCTCATTGCGCCTCTTTTTTTCTTTGCGTCATGTGCTGTTTGGGGAGGGTTTTTTGGAAGGGACATCCTGCGTGACACTGCAGTGCCACTCCTAGATGGGCCCGGTGTTTGTGTCGGCCACTAGGGTCGCTAATCTTACTCACACAGCTACCTCATTGCGCCTCTTTTTTTCTTTGCGTCATGTGCTGTTTGGGGAGGGTTTTTTGGAAGGGCCATCCTGCGTGACACTGCAGTGCCACTCCTAGATGGGCCCGGTGTTTGTGTCGGCCACTAGGGTCGCTAATCTTACTCACACAGCTACCTCATTGCGCCTCTTTTTTTCTTTGCGTCATGTGCTGTTTGGGGAGGGTTTTTTGGAAGGGACATCCTGCGTGACACTGCAGTGCCACTCCTAGATGGGCCCGGTGTTTGTGTCGGCCACTAGGGTCGCTTATCTTACTCACACAGCGACCTCGGTGCAAATTTTAGGACTAAAAATAATATTGTGAGGTGTGAGGTATTCAGAATAGACTGAAAATGAGTGTAAATTATGGTTTTTGAGGTTAATAATACTTTGGGATCAAAATGACCCCCAAATTCTATGATTTAAGCTGTTTTTTAGTGTTTTTTGAAAAAAACACCCGAATCCAAAACACACCCGAATCCGACAAAAAAAATTCGGTGAGGTTTTGCCAAAATGCGTTCGAACCCAAAACACGGCCGCGGAACCGAACCCAAAACCAAAACACAAAACCCGAAAAATTTCAGGCGCTCATCTCTAATATAAGCCCAGGTCTGTCTGTTATCTCTTTTCATACATTCTGTTTGAATACAGTCCTGTTATTAGCTCTGATCTCCTTGACTTTAAATACTTGACTCTTTTTGTGTATGATTGTGTATCTCAGTACTGGCTGCTGCTTGTATTTACATTTAGGATGCCTATTATTTATCATCCCCCAAGAAGATATGAGGCAGTCTGTATTAAGCCTTGGAGAGAGATAAAGTGGAAGGAGATAAAGTACCAACCAATCAGTACCTAACTGCCATGTGTTTGAAAAATGACAGGTAGAAGCTGGTTGGTTGGTACTTTGTGGCAGATATATTATTGCGGCACAGATTGTGCTGCTATAGCACTTCCTGCTTCACCTCATTACCGAGGCAAAGCAGGAAGGTACATTGACAAGATGTATCATCATCATGTCTGTTGAAGAGCGCTGCCCGTCTGAGCACACAGTGCATCAGCATGGTGCCAATGCACTCTGTCTCCCTGCCCGGCCGGCTCCACTGTGCATGAGTGGGATCTCACGTGCAGCCTGGAGATGGCATCCACCACTTCCAAGGACATCGCTGTCCCTGCTGTGGAGATAGGTCATCGACACCTGCAGCTGTCAAAAGGGTCCGTGCCACTGATCAGTCATACATTGACCTGCATATCGGTGTGCTATATAAAAGATAGCTGTGCCGATAATGACAAGGGCGCTTCACTCAGCACACACTGCCACATTAATACATGGGGGAAGCGGTATCAATGCACATAACATGCACTGATACCACTTCCCCCCATAACGATGAATAACACACTTTATCGCTCTCCAAGCCTTAGTACATAGACCCCAAGGCTTAGCACATAGACCACTGAATTTTTTATTACCACATATTGTAGCAATAAAAATTATTTATGGGGCAGGGTATCAACATTTTCTTGCAGATACGCAGGTTTCCATAAGAGCCCAAAACTAAAGTGACAGCTAGTGTTATTACTTTACTTTTCTGTTTGGACATGGAGAGGAAACTTGGAGCTTTCAGATCCCTCAGTATAAAAATCTGTGTTAATGTAGTGTACAGACTATGGGGGTCATTCCGACCCGATCGCTCACTGCAGTTTGTCGCAGCGCAGCGATCGGGTTGGAACTGCGCATGTAGCAGCGCCGCAGTGCGCCGGTGCATGGCAGCTTTCGTTACCTAGCGGTCACCTCTGAGACAGAGGCGGACGCTAGGCGGGAGGGGGCTGAATGGCGATATTAAGCCGCCGTTTAGGGGGAGCGGTCCGGCCAACGCAGGCGTGGACAGTGCAGCTCCTGCGGCTGGCCGGGAGTTACTCCTCAAATACAAAGGCATCGCCTCTGTGCGATGCTTTTGTATTTGTGCGGGGGGCCGGCACTGACATGCGGGGCGGACTAACCCTGTGCTGGGCGTCCCCCCCGCATGTCTGAGTTAACGATCGTAAATTTAGCACAGCTACGATCAACTCGGAATGACCCCCTATAATGGATAGCACCATGTAAACATGGCAGTAGCTATTGGCAATTCCATAGTCCCCAGAGAAACCTGTGGACTAGTTTTGCAATTAAAAATAGAGGGAGATATCTGCTGCTGTACCTTCTTAATAATGGGATAGTTAATGCAGAAATCCTCTGAAAACAGGAAACATTTATCCTTTCTAAAGACTCATATGAATGGTTGTAGAACATTGAGCCTGAGCAATGCATCCTTAATAGCTGTTAAATAAAGATCATCGATCAGACTAGAAAATCCAGAACAGCACTCTGACACTTTCCTGGATGCTTTATTGGCCATGAATCCTGCTGCTTTTATTCATAGCATATTAAGTGTCGGGCTCAGTATTAGTATGTGCACTGACATCAAGTACACTATTATAGTAATTGACAATAAATAGATGATCACTGCACTTGTGGATACTTGTTACTTATATCACATATAATAAACAAAATATATTAGATTTTTTGTATAACCATTGGTCCTCAGAAATGAATAAGTATTAAGAATTAATATCAGGAAGGCCTGTATTTATATAATATCACATTTATTATGCAATCACAATCAGAAATATGCATCAAAAATATACATCAATAAACAACAATAAAATGTTCAAATTCCGCGCCGGCGCATGGCCACCCATCGCTGTGCAACGATCGCCTCTGCCTGATTGACAGGCAGAGGCGGTCGATGGGCGGGAGGGGGCAAAACGGTGGCATTTGGCCGCCGTTTCATGGGCGTGGTCCGGCTAACGCAGGCGTGGCCGGACCGTGCGGGGAGCGAAGAGTAGCTCCCGGCCAGCACGCTAAAGCTGCGCTGGCCGGAAGCTACTCTTGAAACCTTTGCACTTCTGCGGGGGGGTGGCACTGACATGCGGGGCGGACAAGCCCTGTGCTGGGCATCCCCCCGCATGTCTGAGTTCATGATCGTTGCTGTGCTAAATTTAGCACAGCTACGATCAACTCGGAATGACCCCCTTAGTGCCTAATTCAGAGTTGATTGCAGCAGTAAATTTGTTAGCAGTTGGACAAAACCATGTGCACTGCAGGGGAGTAAGATATAACATGTGCAGAGAGAGTTAGATTTGGGTGGGGTGTGTTCAAACTGAAATCTAAATTGCAGTGTAAAAATTAAGCAGCCAGTATTTACCCAGCACAGAAACAAAATAACCCACCCAAATCTAACTCTCTCTTCAAATGTTATATCTGCCACACCTGCAGTGCACATGGTTTTGCCCAACTGCTAACAAATTTGTTGCTGCGATCAACTCTGAATTACCCCCTGAGTCCAGCGGCAATATCTGTGTATCAGTGACGTGCGTTGGGGTGAGGCAGGTGAGGCAGAGCCTTTCCTGTCATACTAACGTTTGTGCCAGAGGTTTGACTATATAAAGTATATGAAAAATACAAAGAATATGTTTGAAATATCTTCTTTGCATTATTCTAATCATTTTTATAGTCAAAACTCTGGAGTAAAAAGTCTATGGCAGGGGAGGCAGTGCCTCACCTGACTATCTTTTCCGCACATCTCTGATCAAAACTCACCAAATTTCCAGGAGTTTATACTGCTACACCTGTGTATAATGCCCAGATGTACTCTTTGGCTCATATATTGCGTGTAAATCTGGCTCTGGTGCTAGCTAGTGCCTCCCAAGCCAATAAATAGCTGACTGCATGTCCCTGCTGTGTATAGAGCTGTGGTGGGCTCAATAGGTGGTAGGAGGAAGTCTGGAGGATAGTAATTGCTGCTCTGGTCAATGCGTTTTGTCCCACAATGCACTGGGACTTTCTCAAAACTGTGTAGCTGGGCAGCATTTCCTTCCTTTTAAACATGCTTGGTTAATCAGTAAATGAATTTCAGCTGGCTACTTGTATTTTAGAAACCCAATGCACACATATACTTCAGTCATACTTCCATAAAGTTGTTACACTTTCACATGAATATTTTAAATTCATTTAATTCAGTCATTATACAGGCCTTCCTTACATTAAATTACAAAATATTAATCCAATGGTGGAACAGCACATTTATGCCCCCAGTACCTCTGTCTCCTGTGAATAGATGCTGTGCGCACAGCATCTATTCAGCGTCTATGACAGGAGCCCTCCCCCACAGCGGGACACTGCAGCCCGCAAGTGGGATAGCGGGACAGTCCCATAAAGATGGGACTGTCCCGCGAAAATAGGGACAGTTGGGAGGTATGCAGCACCCATGCAGCACCCATGCCCCCATTACAGCACCAATGCGGCTGCCCTAATATCCAGAGTGACCAAAACCTGGAGTGTGGATTGCTACAGTACCTGTGGGCCCCATAGCAACATTTTGTAGGGGCCCCATCCCAATGTTTTTAAAAGCCTATAACAGTGCCTTAGTTCATTTCCTGAACCATAGTAGAGTCTGTTTAATGTTATGCCCCATAGTAGTGCCCTAGTTTCTTTTATGAATTGCAGTAGTGCTTAAGTTCACCCTATGTCACATTTCAGAGCTGCTAGTACACATAATGCCACACAGTACCCCCAATTCACATTATGATATATAGGGGGGTATTCAGTTGTTTTAAAAGTCAGTTGGGTGTCTGTTTTTCCTATCTAATAGACAGGAAAAAACAGACACCCAACCGACTTTTCAAACATTTGAGTATCTCCCATAGTGTTCCCCGTTTATATTGTGCCTCATTACAGTGTCCCGGTTCATATTATATAACATTAAAATGCCCTCCAGCTCATTTTATACCACACTACAATGAGCAGGTCCATGGGCATACCTAGATATACTGCAGGCCCCATGGAAAAAGTTTGAAAGGACCCCTATGTACTACCCAATGGTGAAAAATGTATATAACACATGTAACTTTGACAGGGAAGGTGGACCCCTCTCAGCTCTGGGCCTCATAGCAGCTGCACTGCCTGCACCGATGATAGCTACGCCCTTGGTATTAGTGCAGAGGGTCATAAAGCCTTTGTGAAGGGGTCATTTGTTGCAATAGGAATAAAAATGAGAATGATACTGTATATGTTCGGTATATAGGGTGTGACAATTGAGCTAGGACAAGGTAAGTGCAAGCTATAAGCATTTTATAGGATGGGCATTCCACCTATAGCTTTTCATAATTATATTCTGAGTGTATTCATTCTGTAATAAGTCATTATGAATTATATTTAGCGAATAACATTGTAACAGTACATCCAATACTCCGGTCATACAAGGTATAGGAGAGCATGACTCTCTGTAGTCATAAACTTTCTCATCATGGTCTAATTGGGACCAGGAGAGCCCAAGACAATTCTCAGAAGTGTATATAACACCTCCTTACTGTACATAGATTTATTGTCCCAAAATAGGATGTGAGACTAGCATATAGTACTAAAGGGGGGTACACATGGAGCGATAATCTAAGCACTCTGACTAGATTGCTTAGATTTTCAGCAAGATCGCTCCGTGTGTAGCCCCCACAGCGATAGCGATGCGCAGCCCCGCGCATCGCTATCGCTGGTGCTAGATTGGCCTGCCGTGCAGGCCAATAGCGGGTCGCTCACTTCACCCGCTGGACTTCATCACGCTGTGCTGAGCGGCGGGAGAGATGTGTGCTGAGCGGTTCGCTCAGCACACATCTCTCCTGCATCGGCCCGTCTATATGGACCTTTACACTGTAACATCACATCTCTATGTTATCTCTATACTGTATACGTATACACTCTTTTTGTAGACATATTCACAGAGTAAATATTCCTGATAAGCATCTTATTCAGCATATGCACATAAATAACTATTTTCTGTGCCTCTTTTCCCTGTGTACGTCTGGGGGATGATGCAGAGTTTTTGCAAAATGGGTGTAAATTACTGTAAACTATGCATCCACCTCTGCATTGACGACATTTATGCCAGATTTCCAACAAGGCATTTACTTCAATGTGTATATGCAGCTGGGGTGTGATATGGAAGGTCGACCACACTTAGGGCGACAGTGTCTAGGTCGACCACTATTGGTCAACAGTAACTAGGTCAACATGGTCTAGGTCGACAGGTCAAAAGGTCGACATGAGTTTTTTAATATTTTTTTGGTGTCGTTTTCGCCGTACAGTGACCGGGAACCCCAATTAGTGCACCGTGTTTGCTCGCCATGCTTCGGGCAAGGTTACCGTTCCCAATCGTAGTCCACATGGATCGTAAAGTATGAAAAAGTTCAAAAATAGAATTTAAAAAAACAAACTCCTGTCGACCTTTTGACATGTCGACCTAGAACATGTCAACCTAGAGACCCTGTCGACCTAGAAACTCTGTCGACCTAGTTACTGTCGACCAATAGTGGTCAACCTAGACACTGTCGACCTAGAGACTGTATACCATCCAGCTGACCTGCAGCAGGTGCAAAAGATCGGTCACCTAACAAGCATATACTGTATGCGTGTTCTGCTGGTTATTCCTTTACTGTACTTAGCCTATGTTAGAACACATGATCTATCCCACTTTTGCTTCTCCAGATTGCAGGTGGGCATAAGTGTCAAAAACACGCCAGTCTACGCCCACTTTCTGGACAGAGCAATTTCACATAAGAATTATTATGCACACTTTCCTATGTCCCACTCTGCATAAGTGCAAATCCAACCACCTCCGAATGAGACTCTTCGGGGTAAATTTAGAAAAGCTTCTAAAATAGAGAATTTGTGATGTTGCCCTTGCCCATAGCATCCAATCAGATGCTATCTTTTTCTAAATGTCAATAGAGCATCTGATTGGTTGCTATGGGCAACATCACCAATTCTCTGTTTTAGAAGCTTTTTTTACATATACCCCTTTATGTGTATTATTACCTCTCATCAGTTTACATTTGTATTATGCTTGGCTGATATTTCTTGAATTTTTTTTTTATTTTTTTTCTTGTTTTTTTTTTCTTTGAGCTTATTATCATAGTTTGCTTTTTCCTTACTTGCAGGAGACAACAATGGATGGTCTCAGCAGCTTGATAAACATTTTGAGAAACAAAATGAGAAGTTTGGGCTGAATATGTTTGATTCAGACATGAGGGCAGCGGAATGCTGTAAGTACAGTAGTACATAAATGTTTCAGCAAGTGACAAATACAAGTGGAATTACTGAAAATTACAGAATGTTCTTTCTTCCACAATACGTCTTTGAAAACACATGCTTATAGCTTAGATCAATGCCTGCATTATTTTATTGTATTCCTAAAATATGCTACATTATGTTTAAAAATAATACACTGGCCAGAAGGTGCCATGCTGCTAAAAAGTATGGGCCTAATTTAAACCTGATCATAGCAGCAAATTTGTTAGCAAATGGGCAAAACCATGTGCACTGCAGGGGGGGATATAACGTGCAGAGAGAGTTAGATTTGGGTGGGTTCAGGGGTGTCTTAAGAGGGGAGGGGGCATGTGTGCACACTCCGGGTGGGCCCCCTCCTCTTCACGGTGCCGTAGGCTCCGGAAATATACCGGAGTCTACTGCGCATGCACAGGTCTCCCGAAACATGGAGCCTGCCATGTTTTGAAGACAAAGTCAAACTGGCATGTGCGGCGGCCACTTTTGATGTTTTTTTTTGGCCGCGACGACGGCAGCTGCAGAGCCCAGCGCTGAACTTTGGAGAGTTGAGTATGAGTATGAAAATATAGGTGCAATGTGTGCAGGTGTGGGCCCCCCTGGACCCAGGGGCCTGTGTGCATCGCACACATTGCACCCATGATAGAAACGCCAGTGTATGGGTTATATTGTTTCTGTGCAGGGTAAATACTGGCTGCTTTATTTTTACACTGCAATTTAGATTTCAGTTTGAACACACCCCACCCAAATCTAACTCTATCTGCACATGTTATATCAGCCCCCCACCCCCACCCTGCAGTGCACATGGTTTTGCTCGTTTGCTAACAAACTTGCTGCTGCGATCATGTCAGGGAAAATTTGGGGAGTTGCAAAAGCCAGTTAGAGGAATTGAAGAGTTTTCTTAGGAGTGTATGAAACAGGTGACGGGGCACTGGTAAGAGGCGCAAAGTGTTGGTGTGAAACAATATTAAACTACTTAGTGCTACTGCGGAAGGACCCAGAAGTGAAAAGTGGAAGGAGGAAAAAGTGGTGGGGACTGCAAAGCATCAGAGTGAAAAAGTGGTGGCTGCAGTAACAGAGAGGGCATGGCTAAAGATACTCCACCAAAAGTGAAAGAAAAGTCCTTGGAATCAGGCAAAATATACCAGAGAGTGGTGGGGCCGCATTTGGGACATTCTGCTATCTCAACATAGTCCCATTGGGTCCAGGTAGCAAGAGCAAGCCATGGAGCACTTGGGCAATAAGGTGAAGGGGCTAGGGAACTAATGTTGACACTGTCTTTTTTATGTCTGTCTACCCCTAGCCATAACGGTAACTCTAACCCCAAGCCTGATACAACTGTTGGTATTCTGTCAATGTTGACATTTTTGAAGTGTCAACATTTATTATGTTGACATTTAAACCAAAATGTCGACCTTCTGGTGTCAACATCTTGAATGTCGAAATCATTAATGTCAGCATTGTCACTGTCAACTTCAAACTACATCCCACAAAACGTAGGTCTACAACAGCAAAAGATTATGCCTGGCAGTTCTGAATTTAAAGCTTCAATATTTTATTAAAACATTTTAAAATGCCATTTTATTCATGCTCGATACTTTATGGAAGATATCTTCTAATTTATAAAGTATGGTGAATGACAAAGTGGCTGTACATCTCAAAATAATCATCTGTCACACTCCCACTGCAATGGACTTTCTGTACAGGAATATATTACACCCACAGGGTATTGTTCTTCTACTTACTTTAAGTGATGCGACGCTGTGATCTCCTACAAGTAGCTGTGCACAAACTAAATGGATATCTAATGTAAGCAAATAAAATATTGACGTTCTAAAAGTAAAATCTGAAGTCATAGACTTATCTTCTTAATTATGCTGTTACTATAAATTGGGTGTGTTGCTGTCTAAATTCACTGTGTTTGTTTTACTTTAATCAGCTCATAAGACACAGATCAATTAACATGTGCAGAACTTTATTATTGTAATAATATATGTAATTTCAGAATAAGCAGATTCTGTGAGCAGTACATCTCATTCAGATGTAGACGGAGTTGCTGCGCATAGCACAAAGTACCACTTTGAGCATGTGCTAGAGACCTGTACATGTGCAGTACAAGTCTGCAATATAGGATGCATTAAGGCATCAGACTGCCAGTGATTGATAGTCTGATACCATTGGGGGGGGTGACAGTCTTTGTTTCCCAAAACAGAGGCATGTCGCCGCTGTTGTGGGGAAGGTTCGAGGGCAGAATCTCCATCGGAGGATGAAGATTTCCTGGCCTCTCTGTTGTATCTGCAATGATGGTGTCGCAGATGATTTGGTGATGCGTCCTGGGATGCATCACATCACTAATGTAAGCAGGAGGCGTGATGTCTCCTGCTTCATTACCATATAAATATTATCGTGGCTGCTTCCATGGAAGCAGTGATAGCAACTCCATCCACATCTGAATCAGGCCCACTGTGTATAATAATGTAATAATACAGCTTTGTTTAATCTCATTCATGACTTAAAGGCCAGTCCTGACGGGAGAGATGTGTGCTGAGCGATCTTAACACAGACCGCTCAGCACACATCTCTCTCCCCACTCAGCACAGTGCGATGAGTTGACGGGGGGGGGGGGGGGGGGGGCGCTTACTTCACACAGCGCTGAAGTGAGCTACCCGCTAGATTAAGCCTGCATGCTCAATCTAGCATCGAGGATAGCGATGCGCGGGACCGCGCAGCGCTATCGCAATCTAGTCAGATTGCTTAGATTTTAAACACTGATCTCTCCGTGTGTATCCCCCTTAAGGTAGCCTTAAGAAAGAGGAACATCGACTTTACTACATACAACAATTGTGTGTTTTACATGTCTTATTAACTTAGGCCCTCATTCCGAGTTGTTCGCTCGCAAGCTGCTTTTAGCAGCTTTGCACACGCTAAGCCGCCGCCTACTGGGAGTGGATCTTAGCTTCTCAAAATTGCGAACGAAAGATTCGCAATATTGCGAAAAGACTTCTCTGTGCAGTTTCTGAGTAGCTCGAGACTTACTCTGCCAGTGCGATCAGTTCAGTGCTTGTCGTTCCTGGTTTAACGTCACAAACGCACCCAGCGTTCGCCCAGACACTCCTCCGTTTCTCCAGCCACTCCCGCGTTTTTCCCAGAAACGGTAGCGTTTTTTCACACACACCCATAAAACGGCCAGTTTCCGCCCAGAAACACCCACTTCCTGTCAATCACATTACGATCACCAGAACGAAGAAAAAAACTCGTAATGCCGTGAGTAAAATACCTAACTGCATAGCAAATTTACTTGGCGCAGTCGCACTGCGGACATTGCGCATGCGCATTAGCGACTAATCGCTCCGTTGCGAAAAAAAAATAACGAACAAACAACTCGGAATGACCCCCATAATTTGATCATTTAGAAAATCAATAATTTAGGGACATTTTAAAAAAAGTTTTAAACAGTTATAACAAAAAACACCTTTCAGGAATATAAAGGCTGATGTACTGCAATGCTTATGCTGCCCATTCTGCTCCAATCTTAGCTGTTTTTATTTATAAGCTGCCAGCCCAGTCAGTCCAGTATAGTATTTACCATGCTGGTAAAGCTCAGAGAGTTTTGCACTCGGGGCTATTCAGTTTTTAGTAAATTTCTCCACACAGAAAACTCGCAGTTAATGCAAGTTAACCCATAGATTCTGCGTTAAGTCACAGAATCTGTGGGTTACCCCACTCGTTTAGTCCCAGGAGGTGCATTTAACCTGGATTTTTCCTTGTAGCTCCTGAGGCTTCAAGGAAAAATCTGCATTAAGGGCCTGATTCAGCATGGATTGCAAAAGCAAAATCTTTCTCTAATGGGCAAAACCATGTGCACTGCAGGTGGGGCAGATATAACATGTGCAAAGAGAGTTAGATTTGGGTGGGGTGTGTTCAAACTGAAATCCTAATTGTAGTGTAAAAATAAAGCAGACAGTATTTACCCTGCACAGAAACAAAATAACCCACCCAAATCTAACTCTCTCTGCACTCTGCTATATCTGCCACACCTGTAGTGCACATGGTTTTGCCCATTAGAGAAAGATTTTGCTTTTGCGATCCATGCTGAATCAGGCCCTAAGTGCGCCAACTGAGGCTTAACATGCAGGGTAGCAAGCCTTAACCACTTACCTAGCACAGTTGAATGGGATGCGACTGCAGCCAGCTAGGCTTTCACTGATGCGGTCACATCAAATGCATCCATGCCATCCATGTCCTTCTCCCACCTGTAAAAGAGGAAATCCAGGGGGTGTGGCCTAGCTGCTGCTGTGTGTGGAAGTGTCTAAACAGAGCTCTGGGATTTCGGGCACTTCTCTCCCTCCCTGCACACCCATCTCTGCTCCTTTCCGCTTGGTGTCCTCTTCCCCACTCCTGCTGCTGTGCGATGGCCGGTTGGTGAGGTCCGCGGGATCGGGGAGCTCTCCTGGAGGCTCCCGCAGTTTGCGGCCTACCTCCTGCCCTGAAGCCGGGGACTAAATTTTCAAGCCTACCCGGGCCGGACTTCCGGGACCAGGAAAAACAGGACGTGGCTCCGCCGGACGGCTCCTACCTCTCCCTGCAGGCTCCTGAAGGGTCTCTGGGGGCTCCCAGAGGCCGAGGACCCGTGGGCTCTTGTTCTTTCACTCCTGTGTGCCTGGGATCCACCTTTGTCTCCAGCTAGAAAGAAGACATTCACAGCCGGTGGCCATCTTGGATTTCCCAGTCTGTGCAGCTCTGCAGCTCTGTCCCCTTCTGAGGCTGAAACTGAACCCTGAGCTGGACCAGGACCAGTGTTATCTGGCTGGGGCTCTCCTCTAATCTTTACTACTGCATCTCCCCTGGGGTCTATATTACATTACATGGTGGTGCTGCCGATTTCTGCTGGAATCTCCTGTTCTGGATCTGTGAGTACCCCCTTGCTGGGATTTGTTGTGCCTCTCTCATATTTGTCTTCTCTCTCCAACCCTGCGAAGACCTCCTGCATGTAATACTGGCTGGATAGGGATATGATGTGATCTGTCCTCTCTACGCCTCTCCCGGGGTTCTCATGCATACATATTAGCTTTTGTTTGGAACCAGCATACTAATCTGCCTCCAGGGGCTGTGACGCATTGGCCTTTCAGTTTCATTCATCTATTCCTTCAACTGCAGCCCTCTAACGATGCCCCCTAAAAAAATTAAGGAAGCGCTCCCGCCTTCATCTCTTGCCGGGAACTCCATCCCCTCGAGTCAACCTGACCGTACTAAGGAGAGCTCTGGCCATTCCCTATCGGTCCCTGGGGTGGACTCTAATTCTACGGATCTTCTCACTGTCAAGACTCTGTGTCAAGTCCTTGCAGCTTTTAAATTTGAGCTCACTCAAGACCTCTCTCTCGCTATCCGTGAAGTTAAAGTGAAGTTATCTGCTTTAGGTGATCGTACAGACCATCTTGAACGTAAAATGGAGGACCTGGTGTCCTCGCATAATGACCTTATTTCGGCCCATGACCGACAACAAGCTGAGATAGAGTCGTATAAAGACAAAATGGCGGATGTAGAGGACAGGTCGCGGAGAAACCATATTAAAATCCGGGGTATCCCAGACTCGTGGCCAATTCGTAACTTCTGGACTATGCTATGCCCCTCTTCCGCAAACTGCTCCCTGGGGCGGACGACAGGGATCTTCTCATCGATCGCATTCACCGGCTTCCAAAACCGCGGTCGGTTTCCGCCTCCTACACTCGGTATACCCTCCTCTGTGTTCACTTCTTCACGACCAAGGAACGGATAATGCAAGCTGGTAGATCTGCGTCTGACTCGGATTCGCTTGGGGGTCTACAAATATTTCCTGACTTCTCGGCACTGACCATCTCTAAACGTAGAGCTCTGGCTCCTATCATGGAGGCACTACGTTCTCATGACATTAGATACAGATGGGGCTTCCCAGTGAAATTGGTGATCTCCCATGAGAATTCCTCCTACGTGGTTGCCACTCTGGACGCTGGGATTAAGCTGCTTAGCGACTGGGATGTTTCGGTCAAAGTGCCCTCTACTTTGAAACCTCGCCTGCCACTTACCCGTGAGTGGACTGCGACCTGACTGAGTACTCTATGTCCCAATTAATGTAGTTCCTTGTTGATCTTCATGTTTGGTAGGGGACAAAGTCCCCCCTATAATGCATACTGGATACGTGAGTTTATCTGTTATATATGTGTATGCTTTTGGTTCCTTCATTTGCTGTTTATATTACTATGTGTACCTGCATTTTCCTCTGATTCTATCTTGTTCATCTTTCTTTTTCTTATTACTGTACACATGAGGGTATCTCACTAGTCCCTTAAATTATTTGTTTATGTGCTTGTTGGTACCCTTATTGGTACTTGTAGTTTGACTATACGTTATTGCTCCAGGTATACATGTGCCTTTTGTACCCCGGGTGGTGATACTACCGCCACCTCCCCATACTTTTTCTACTGCATACCTTTCCCCCGCAGTAGCAATGCGGTCCCGATATATTGGGCCCTTTTGGTTTTTCCTGCCTGTCCTTTCCTCTTTTTTCCCTAGTTTGTCGTCCGTCCCAAACCCCCCCCCCCCCCCCGCCCCATTTGGGATGTCAACTGTTTTTGCGTTTTCTATATTTTAAATGGTACGAATATATTAATTGAATGTTGAAGGGTTGAACTCCCCCAATAAACGCAGGCTTGCCTTGTCCACTTTTCATAAACACAGAGCTGACATAGTTGCTTTGCAAGAAACACATTTTTCGTCAGCAGGTCCCCTGGCTCTGAAAGACCGGAGATACCCAGTTGGCTTCTTTGCAAATGGCCCCTTCAAGCGAAATGGAGTGGCTGTTCTTTTTCGGAGCTCTATTTCGTTTGAACTGCTGTCCCAGATAGCTGACAAGAATGGTAGTTTTCTCATTCTAGTTGGAAAATTGGAGGATAAAATGGTTACGATTGTGTCCCTCTACGCTCCCAATTCTAACCAAGTCCCGTTCCTTAGAAAAGTTTGCTCGACTATTGCGAGGGTACGTCAGGGTGCCCTGCTTATGTTGGGCGACTATAATTTAGTACTTGATCCTAAATTAGATAGATCTCCTCGATCTCCTTTCCAGATGTCTGCAGCTCCAGCTGGCCCATCACTAGCCTTCCGTAATTTGCTGGCAGAATATGACCTGTATGACTTGTGGAGAGTTCAGAACCCAACTTCGAGAGATTATATGTATTTCTCTCCAGTGCACAATTCCTATTCTCGCATAGATCTTATTCTTTGCGATAAGTGGACTTTGCAGCACTCAGCACAGGTGGATGTTCTACCTATTTCCTGGTCAGATCATGCTCCTCTCCTATGGTCTTGGAATTTTTGCCACCAATTTACTCCCCCTCGGCCGTGGCGCCTATCTGCCCACCTGCTGTCTGACCCTATATCTAAAAAAGCGATTGATGATTGCATCTCCCTCTATATGGAAACTAATTCTCCCTCTGATACTTCTACCACGACCTTCTGGTGTGCCCTTAAGGCTGTTGTGTGGGGCACTGCGATCCAAGCCGATGCTAGACTCAAACGACAAGCTATACAACAACAACAAGCCTTGGAATCTAAACTTAAGGACGTTGAACATAGGAATAAGCTCCACCCCTCTAGGGCCCTACGTAGGGAATTAAAGGATATCCGAGGTCAACTTCAGAAACTCCTTATGAGACGGACCCAGTTTGCTTTAAATAGGTTGAGACAGAAATTTTACCTGACTGGTAATAGGCCGGGGGAAATGCTGGCTAGCAAGCTCCGTGCTCTCCAGGCTCGTAATAGGATTAGACATCTGATCTCTCCTCAGGGTGGTAAAGTGTCCAATCCATATGACATAGCAAACCAATTCGCTAGATATTATACCAAGTTGTACAATCTTTCTTCTGATCCCTTTACTTTTCAACCTACTCCTGATTCTATACGATCCTTCCTAGCTGACGTCAAACTCCCCTCCATTTCGGCGGAACAACTCGAGGCATTAAATGCCCAGTGGACTCCCTCTGAGGTAGTTCAGGTAATGAAATCACTCCCGCATAATAAAGCCCCCGGTCCAGATGGCTTCATTAATGAATTTTACGTTTCTCTCTGTGACCAATTATCACCCACCCTGACCTCCTTGTATAACTCAGTCTCCTCTCTTGGTGCTTTCCCTACAGAAATGCTGGAGGCTCAAATTATCACTATACCCAAGCCAGATAAAAACCCAGCGCATTGCCAAAATTATAGGCCCATTGCACTATTGAATGGCGATATTAAAATTTTTGCCAAGCTTGTCGCTTTTCGTTTAAATGCCTTTCTGCCATCTCTCATTGCCTACGACCAATTTGGGTTTGTGCCTGGTAGACAGGCTTCTAACAATACCCGTAGAGTTTTTGACTTGATTGATATTGTTCCCTCTAAAACTGGCCTTCTCCTGCTCTCTTTAGATGCCGAGAAGGCGTTTGATAGACTGAACTGGCAATATATGTCCTCGGTTCTGGACAAGTTTGGTTTTAGTGGCCATATTCTTTCTTCGATTTTATCTTTATACAGCTCCCCCTCTGCAAGGGTATTTAGCAATGGTTTCCTCTCCGATACATTCCCTATTACGAATGGAACCCGACAGGGTTGCCCTCTATCACCCTTAATATTTACGTTGGGTATAGAACCCCTTGCTCAGATGGTTAGGATGTCTGAGGGCTTCCCAGGGGTGACTATTGGCACTACTACTCACAAGTTGTGCCTCTTTGCGGACGACGTCCTTCTGTTTGTTACGGACCCGCTATCCTCTCTTCCATGTTTGCATGCTATCTTAGGACAGTATAGTGAAGCTTCCTTTTATCAAATTAATACAACAAAGACAGATGCTCTCCCCATTAATATTCCAGCTCCCATAGTGTCCACCCTTCAATCACAATATACATATAACTGGCGTTCGGCTTCGATTCAGTATTTGGGGATCCAAATCCCACCTTCTACGGCCTCTGTTTTTGATGTTAACTTACCTTCACTCATTAATAGTTTTTTAGACCTGACTAAGTCCTGGCTATCTTATGATATTTTGTGGATTGGCCGCCTAGCAACCTTCAAAATGACCCTCTTACCTAAACTCATGTACTTATACCGAACCATACCTTTTCTTTTCCCTAAAACGCACCTTGATAGGTGTCGAGCTACAATGCTACGCTATATCTGGAAGGCACGGCCACCCCGATTGGCTCGGTCCAAAATGATTCTGCCTCGCAGAAATGGAGGGCTAGATATGCCTGACCAGGAGGCATGTGTGCTGGCCCAGCTAAAATACTGGTTGAGTGGGGCGCCTGCAGTGGGATGGGTATCTCTTGAACGTACTGGGAGTTTGGACATTCCCTTAGAAGACCTTTTTAAGATACACCCAAACTCTAGACCCCGCTTATTACCCTCCTCCCTACCACTAGAACAGCTTTACAAATCTGGGATAAGTTGGTGACTCACCTGCCTGGGCATCAATTTCCTTATCCTACTGTCTCACTACGAGCCATAGCTAAATTAATCCCTAATTTAAATCTCTCTACCTGGTTTGTTTGTGGTTTGACTGTCTTGGGGGATCTTCTGGATGGTAATGTTATGCTATCGTTTTCTCAACTCCAGTCTCGATATAATCTCCCCAGTGGAGAATTTTTGCACTATTTCCAAATTCACCACTTGTACAAAGGTTTGCCTAAACAGGTGGCTCCCCCGAACCCGTTATCTCAGGTTGTCTTCACGCGTGTATCTCTGTGTGACTCCAGAGGAGACATCTCGTTTTGGTACAGGACGCTTGTCAGCTTGCTTATTACTACAAAGTCTAATGCGCAGCTGAAATGGGAACAAGACTTGGATCTTCCCCTATCTGAAGCCCAGTGGGAACAAATTTTTATTTCCTCCTACCGAATGTCCAAGTGCTTGAATCACATGGAGATGCATATCAAACTCCTTAATAGACTATATTTAACTCTAGCTAGGCTACATACATTCTGGAAGTCTTGTTCCAAATATTGCTGGTGTATGTTATGCACACCAGTGCCAGCAGGAATGTACTGGTGTCTGAACGGAGAGGGATGCAAAACAAATGAACTCACAGACAGACTGGGGAATATGACATTACATACACAGAAGGTGATAGGGTAACAAAATAAACACAAAGTGAACAGAGAAGCCCAAAGGCTAAGAAACTGGGTGTCTCCCTAGTATTAGGAATGCTCAGATGGAAAGAAGTGAGATGTAGTGATTTAATACGTAGAGAACCCGAAATGCTGTTGCTAAGGGCAACAGCAAAACCCTAAAGGGTTACCAACGGGTGTGGCAGTAAACTCCTTGGTCAGAGATGGAATAATAGACACAAGGAGAGTCTCCACAATCCTAGTCCTCACTTGCAGTGCACTGGTTCAGCTTACTGCCACTAAACTGACACCTGAACACCTTGCACAGTGAGAAAGGATTTTGGCAGGCAAGTCTGAGAATACAGCCGCAAACTTGCTAGGTTCACAGAGTAGCAAAAGAACCCCAGCAGGTTAAACGACTGACTCCAGTCTTACTGCTAGGTCTGGATTGGCAGAGTGTAATACCAAATCCCAAGGCCTATTTGCAGTAAGCAACAAACAAATACAAAATTTACACAGTACTAGCTAGCTTTCAGGAACTGACTAACCAACAAAGATTCAGCAGCATCTGCCTAACCTGAGAAGAGGGTTTATATAGCAGGTGCTGTCCACGCCCCACTCAGACCTCACAGACTGTGAGCACAAAAACCAGCACCGGATCCCCTGCCGTGCACTGAGCCTGTAACCACTGCACAGCAAAAGACCTGAACCGGAGTATCAGCTACGCTCAGGTTACTCCGCTAGCACTTGTCTCCCGGTTGCCATGACGACATGGCAGCACATAGCCGGAGACCCTAACAGTACCCCCCCTCTGACGAGGGGTCAAAGAACCCCTACCACCGGGTTTATCGGGGAACTGCGAGAAGAAAGAGCGTAACAGTCTGGGGGCATGAAGATCACAACTGCGCACCCACGACCGCTCCTCCGGGCCATACCCCTTCCAGTGCACCAAAAATGACAGCCGACCCCGAACCATCTTGGAGTCAAGAATCCTTTCAACAACAAACTCCCTCTGGCCACGTATCAGAAGAGGGGAAGGTCTTCCACTGGAAGAAGGATTATTAATCGCCCGTTTTAAAAGGGAACAATGAAATGTTTTATTGATACCCAAAGAACGGGGTAGATCTAACTGAAATGCCACCGGATTGATAACCCTAGTGATCTTATAAGGACCGATGAACCGGGGGCCTAACTTATGAGATGGCTGTCTCAACTTCAAATTCTTGGTAGACAACCAGACGAAGTCTCCTAATTTGAAGCTGCAGGGTCTTTTCCGCTTATCAAAAACCCTTTTGGTCACTAATGACACAGACACAAGGGCTTTCTTCACTTTCCTCCAAATACCTCTAAGGACCGAAACCACAGAGGAACCACCAGGCGTGGAATCCAGGGGGTCAAAAGAATTGGCCTTAGGATGATGCCCATACACACAAAGGAAGGGAGAGATCCCTGTAGCAGAGTGAGCCGCGTTGTTATAGGCAAACTCTGCCATGGACAGATGAGCAACCCAGTCAGTCTGACACTTGGAGACATAACACCTGAGGAACTGCTCCAAGGACTGGTTCACCCTTTCAGTTTGCCCATTAGACTGCGGATGGTAGCCTGACGACAAGCTGACAGAAATCTGGAGATCGGAACAAAATGCCCTCCAGAATTTGGCCACAAACTGGGATCCGCGGTCAGAGACCACATCAAGTGGCAACCCGTGGAGGCGCACAACATGTAGCATAAATAATTCAGACAGGCGTCTGGCCGATGGCAGCCCAACCAATGGAACGAAGTGCGCCATCTTCGAAAACCTGTCAACGACAACCCAGATGGCTGTCATCACCGAGGATTTGGGCAAGTCCACCACAAAATCCATTGAAATGTGGGTCCATGGCTTAGATGGAATAAAGAGTGGATGTAATGGGCCAACAGGAACCCCTCTAGGAGTCTTATTTCGGGCACAGATGTCACATGCCCGAACCCACTGATCCACATCCCTAGCCACCGAGGGCCACCACACCGCCCTAGATAGCAACTCCCGAGTTCTGGCAATACCCGGGTTACCTGCCGACTTCTTGGCATGGAATTCCAGGAACACTCGCTGTCTTAACCTAGGAGGCACAAACAAAAGACCTACCGGAAGGTCTGGAGGAGCCTGCTCCTGTGCTCTAAGGACTAATGACAAGAGGTCCTGGGTAATGCCCACTTTAATACATGATGGGGACACAATGGGCAATGACTCCTCGGTGGTCTCCTGGATTGGAGCAAAACTCAGCGAGAGCGCATCAGCCTTGATTTTTTTTGACCCAGGGCAATATGTTATCAAAAAATTAAAGCGAGCAAAAAACAAAGCCCATTGTGCCTGCCTGGCATTGAGGCGCTTCGCTGACTCTAAATATGCCAAATTCTTATGGTCGGTGAGAATTGAGACCACAAACTTAGCCCCCTCGAGCCAGTGTCTCCACTCCTCGAGTGCATCCTTAATAGCCAACAATTTCCGGTTACCCACGTCATAATTCATCTCGGCAGGCGAAAATTTACGGGAAAAGTAAGCACAGGGATGAAGGCGATTATCAGACACCCCCATCTGAGAGAGCACTGCCCCAATACCCATCTCAGAGGCATCCACCTCCACCACAAAAGGACGCTCTGGATCTGGGTGTCGCAGCACCTTCGCCGAGACAAATGCCCTTTTGAGACGGGCAAAAGCCGCTTTGGCCTCACAAGACCAGTGAGCAACATCCGCCCCTTTCTTAGTGAGTGCCACCAAGGGCGCCACTATAGACGAAAATCCAGCGATAAATCGTCTATAAAAATTCGCAAAGCCCAGAAAACGCTGAAGCGCCTTCAAACTAGTGGGCTGCACCCAATCCAGGACTGCCTGTACCTTGGAACCCTCCATTTGGAAACCTTCTGGGGAGATAATATATCCTAGAAATGCGATTTGCTGAACTTCAAATTCGCACTTCTCCAGCTTCGCCCCAAGCCGGTGGTCTCTGAGTTTCTGCAGGACTAAGCGTACGTGCTTCCGATGTTCCTCCAGGGAATGGGAGAAGATTAGGATGTCATCTAAGTATACAACTAAGAATCTATCCAAATATTCCCTAAGCACATCGTTCATGAAGTCCTGGAAGACTGCCGGGGCATTACAGAGCCCAAAAGGCATCACCAAATATTCATAATGCCCTGAGTGGGTATTAAAGGCAGTCTTCCATTCATCCCCCTCTCTTATTCGGATTAGATTGTACGCACCGCGTAGGTCAATCTTAGAAAAAATGGTGGCAGTACGAAGCTGGTCAAACAAGACCGAAATGAGAGGCAGTGGGTATGAGTTTTTAATCGTGATACGGTTCAATTCCCTGAAGTCGATGCAGGGTCGCAACGAACCGTCATTTTTACCCACGAAGAAGAACCCCGACCCAACTGGAGACTGTGAAGGTCTGATAAATCCCTTAGCCAAGTTCTCCTGAATGTACTCTGACATAGCCTGAGTCTAAGGACGTGACAGGGAGTACAACCTGCTCTTGGGAAGCTTAGCATTCGGCAACAAATCAATGGCACAGTCATAGGGGCGATGGGGAGGTAGTACCTCTGCAACTCTTTTGGAGAACACGTCCGCAAAATCTGCATAACATCCTGGCAAACTTAGCTGCGAAAGCCTGACTGGAAGGCTCAAGCAACTCTTGAAACAATCAGTACCCCAACTAAGAATCTCCCCAGAGACCCAGTCAAATTGAGGATTGTGGGCCCTTAACCAGGGTAACCCCAACACCAATGGGGCAAAAGTACAGACAGTCACATAAAAGGACAATTTTTCAGAGTGTGTGGCTCCAATAAACAAAGAAATCTGGCTAGTGCAAGAGGTAATTTTACCCTGGGATAATGGTTCCCCGTTTAACCCACAAATCTCAATTTCCGATGCCAAGGGTACTAAGGGAACAGAGTGTTTCAGGGCGAATTGGCGGTCCATAAAAACCCCGTCGGCCCCACTGTCCACAAAGGCCTCAGTCTTGACAGTTTGACCGAGGATCTTCAAGGTCACCGGAATGATAAAAGTCTTCTTGGGAAATTCTGACTTCTGGCCTGACAGGATATTTCCCATCACCCTCAGGCCCTGAAGTTTTCCGGCTTTTCTGGGCATGATACTACCACATGACCTTTATTCCCACAGTACAAACATAACCCCTGCTGTCTCCTCCGCGTCTTCTCACACGAGGAGAGGCGGGTAGCCCCAATCTGCATAGGCTACTCGGAAAATTCCTCAGAGTCTGAGGTTCCCTTGGGAAAGAAGGAAACCTCGGTCTCCCTTTCAAGCCTGCGCTCTCTCAGCCGTCTATCCACCCGAATGGATAACTGCATGAGCTGATCCAAGCTATCAGGCAAGGGATATTGTACCAGTTGGTCTTTTAACTGGTTAGAAAGACCTCTTCGGTACTGGTGTCTCAGGGCTGAGTCATTCCACTGGGTATCATGGGCCAACCTCCGAAACTCCGTACAATAAACCTCAACTGGCCTTCGCCCTTGTTTAAGGATCGAAATCTGAGCCTCGGCTGAGGCCGTCTTGTCAGGGTCATCATACAACATGCCCAGTGCCTGTCACGATCCGGGTATCTGGACGCCATTTCTTACCCATCAGATGCCTCCTAAGGCTGGCTCAGCGCTCCAGGACCGGATCCCATCTGTTATCCTAATGTTCACATTCCTGCATCCTCTCCTGTCTCTCTGAGACGCTGTCACAGTAACGCCTTATTACATCTGGCATGGCGTCTCCCGCGGCCTCCGCCGCCGTCCCTGAGCTTCTGCATGCATAGTGTCAGAGTGGCGATTACGTCAGCCGCGGCCTCCGCTGTGTCCGCGTGGTTGGATGTGCATTTGTCAGCCTGGCGTCTCCTGTCTCCAGTGGCCGGCGCCGCCATTACTGTTTTCATTACCACATGGATTACAAACCAAACTTCCCTCCAAGTGTCTGCATGGGCGCAGCCATCTTGGATTCTGTCAGATGATCATTTCCTCCAATCTGTTGTCAGTATTGTTAATCTGCATAATTGCCTAGCCAATCCCTTCCTTGCTGCAGGTATAAATACACTGTGCCTGAGCAAGGAAGGCGTCAGTGCTTTGGTTGTCAAACCTAGTTCCTGTTTGTCTCTCTCCTGTGATTGTCTTCCAGGTTCCAGCTGCTGTCTCAAGACTTCCACCATAGAGACCCGCACCAGCATTCCACCTGCGGTGTAGCCTGACTCTCCAATCCATTGTGGATTCATCTGTTTCCAGCTACAACATTACCTGCTTCCAGCTCAACTTCCAGCAGAGTACAGCTTCCCTTAAAGGGCCGGTGTCCTTTCTACACTTTACCACTCTCCACCGGTATTATTATTTCTCCGCTCTCAAGTTCTACATTTCAGTTCATATTTCATCGCTCCCAAGTTCATTTATTATTTAACTGGTTCCAGCCAGTATCCACTCCGTGCTAACAACAGTCTGGTTCCAGCCAGTATCCACAGCAGCTGTTTTATCTTCAGCAACCCAGCTTTTCCTGGAACACCAGCTGGCACAATCCTGGGTTATCTCCATTGCTACAGTCGGGCCTGGTAAGGACTTTCCATCTAGAAGATCATAAGAACTATCTCACACTACCAGTGCCCTGTGGCTCCTGCCATCCTGTAGTACCCAGGAACTGTATTTATTCTTTGCTGACTTTTACGTTTTCTTTTACTGCTGCTGTGTTGCGGAGTAGTCATAATAAACATCATTGACTTTTATCCAAGTTGTCGTGGTCACGCCTTCGGGCAGTTATTATTCATGTTACTTACATGTCCAGGGGTCTGATACAACCTCCCAGGTTCCGGTACATCTCAGCCCCTACAACTGAGGCTGCCTCCCGTCAGCTCAGGCCCTCAGTTGTGACAGTAAGCACTGACCTAATGAATCCAGCCGGAGACCAGGATCAAGCGGCCAGGCCGATGCAAGAACTGGCAGCCCGACTAGAACATCAGGAGGCTGCACAGGGCCACATCATCCGCTGTCTCCAGGATCTCTCTACTCGGCTGGATGGGATTCAGACAACTCTCCGTGGATCAGGCGCGTCTGGTGCGTCAACCACAGTGACTCCAGCTATAACCCCACCCACCTTACCCATTTCTGCTCCACGTCTTCATCTTCCAACGCCAGCAAAATTTGACGGATCTCCAAGATTCTGCAGGGGATTTCTCAACCAGTGTGAGATTCAGTTTGAGCTACAACCTGGCAATTTTCCCAGTGACCGTACAAAAATTGCCTACATTATTTCTCTTCTCAGTGGCTCAGCCCTTGATTGGGCATCACCGTTATGGGAGAGGTCCGACACCCTGCTATCTTCCTACACTGCCTTCGTGTCAACATTCAGGCGCATCTTCGACGAGCCAGGCCGGGTAACCTCAGCTTCATCCGAGATTCTCCGTTTACGCCAGGGGTCACGTACTGTAGGACAATATCTGATACAGTTCCAGATCCTGGCATCCGAACTGGCATGGAACGACGAGGCCCTGTATGCTGCATTCTGGCATGGCTTATCTGAGCGTATTAAAGATGAGTTAGCTACCAGAGACTTACCTTCTAAGTTAGATGAGCTAATCTCACTCTGCACGAAAGTTGATTTACATTTCAGAGAGAGAGCAACTGAGCGTGGAAGATCATCTGCTCCAAAATCTTCTGCTCCTCCTCCTCGTCAACTGTCACCATCTAAAGATGAGCCCATGCAACTTGGCCGTTCCCGTTTAACTCCTGCTGAGCGCCGAAGACGTCTCTCCGAGTTTCTCTGTCTCTATTGTGCAGCTCCGTCTCACACCATTAATGCCTGTCCCAAACGTCCGGGAAACTCCAAATCCTAGCTCGCCAAGGAGAGGGCCGGCTAGGAGTAATGATCTCCTCTCCATCTCCTCAAGATTGTAATCTCCCAGTCTCGCTTCAAGTTGCTCAACGTTATCGGAACGTCATTGCCCTCCTTGATTCCGGAGCAGCTGGGAACTTTATTACCGAAGCCTATGTAAAACGGTGGTCCCTACCCACCGAGAGACTTCCTTCGTCCATTTCTTTAACTGCCGTGGATGGCAGCAAAATTTTTGATGCAGTTATTTCTTTAAGGACTCTACCAGTTCGTCTGAGAGTGGGAGTTCTTCATTCCGAACTTATTTCTTTTTTAGTGATTCCAAGAGCCACACATCCTGTGGTCCTGGGCCTTCCATGGCTCCGTCTTCACAATCCTACAATTGATTGGACGACTACGCAAATCCTGGCATGGGGTTCCTCCTGTGCTGAGACATGTTTGTTTAAAGTATTGCCTGTCTGTTCTTCCTCCCCCAGGTCGTCTGATGTTCCACCTCCTCCATATCAAGATTTCACGGATGTGTTCAGTAAAGCTTCTGCTGATATCCTTCCTCCTCATAGAGAATGGGACTGTCCGATTGATCTCGTTCCAGGGAAGGTTCCACCTCGAGGCCGAACTTATCCGTTGTCTCTGCCTGAGACGCATTCTATGGAGGAATATATTAAAGAGAACCTAGCAAAGGGGTTCATTCAACCTTCTTCTTCTCCAGCCGGCGCAGGCTTCTTTTTTGTAAAAAAGAAAGATGGTGGTCTGCGGCCGTGCATCGACTACAGAGGTTTGAACGACATTACCATCAAGAACCGTTATCCTTTACCCCTGATTACTGAGCTCTTTGACAGAGTTAGCGGAGCTACCATCTTTACAAAGCTGAACTTGCGAGGTGCATACAATCTCATCCGGATCAGTGAGGGTGACGAGTGGAAGACCGCCTTTAACACCCGTGACGGACATTATGAGTACCTCGTCATGCCCTTCGGATTGAGCAATGCTCCAGCTGTCTTCCAGCATTTTGTCAATGAGATCTTCAGAGACATTCTATACCGTCATGTCGTGGTCTATCTAGACGATATCCTCATTTTTGCCAACGATTTAGAGGAACATCGTTTTTGGGTTAAAGAGGTTCTGTCCCGTCTCCGTGTCAATCATCTCTATTGCAAATTAGAAAAATGCGTCTTTGAAGTCAAGTCCATTCCGTTTCTAGGGTACATTGTGTCCGGTTCCGGACTAGAGATGGATCCTGAGAAACTACAAGCAATCCAAAATTGGCCGGTACCCTTAACCCTCAAAGGGGTCCAGAGGTTCTTAGGGTTCGCCAACTATTACCGAAAGTTTATACGAGACTTTTCCACCATTGTGGCGCCTATTACTGCTTTCACTAAGAAGGGTGCTAACCCGTCCAAGTGGTCTGAAGAAGCCATGCAAGCATTTCATCTTTTAAAACAAAGGTTCATCTCTGCGCCTGTTCTGAAACAGCCTGACATCGACTCTCCTTTCATCTTAGAGGTGGATGCCTCCTCCGTTGGAGTAGGAGCGGTGTTATCTCAGAGGGCTAAAGATGGCCATTTACACCCTTGCAGTTTCTTCTCCCGGAAGTTCTCCCCAGCTGAGCGCAACTATGCCATTGGCGACCAGGAGTTGCTAGCCATCAAGCTCGCTCTAGAAGAGTGGAGGTATCTGTTGGAGGGAGCTTCTCATTCAATCACCATACTTACAGACCACAAGAACCTTTTATACCTGAAGGGCGCACAATGTCTCAACCCTCGTCAGGCCAGATGGGCACTTTTCTTTTCCAGGTTCGACTTTAAACTCCAGTTCTGTCCGGGCTCTCAGAATCGCAAGGCCGATGCCCTTTCCCGCTCATGGGAGCAATAAAATGAGTCAGAGTCTTCAGACAAGCATCCTATTATAAATCCGTTGGCATTCTCCACGGTAGGGATGGACTCTACGCCCCCATCAGGGAAAAGTTTTGTGAAGCCGATGCTAAGGAAGAAGCTCATGCATTGGGCCCATGCTTCCCGTTTTGCCGGACATACAGATATCCAAAAAACCCTGGAGTTTATCTCTAGGTCCTATTGGTGGCCAACTCTGAAAAAGGACGTCTTGGAGTTTATTGCATCTTGCCCAAAGTGTGCCCAACATAAAGTATCCCGCCAGTCGCCTGCGGGGCAACTGGTTCCACTATCCGTTCCCCGTCGACCATGGACCCACTTGTCGATGGATTTCATTACAGACTTACCCATGTGCAACAAGTTCAATACCATCTGGGTGGTAGTTGACCGGTTCACCAAGATGGCACACTTCATTCCTCTCACCGGTCTTCCGTCAGCTTCCAAGTTGGCTCAAGTATTCATACAAGAGATCTTCCGACTCCACGGTCTTCCTGAAGAAATTATCTCAG
Source organism: Pseudophryne corroboree (assembly GCF_028390025.1). NCBI lineage: Eukaryota > Metazoa > Chordata > Amphibia > Anura > Myobatrachidae > Pseudophryne > Pseudophryne corroboree. Next base: position 964,143,167 of record NC_086444.1, on the reverse strand, counting down.
ATCGAGGAGTTCAATTCACAGCCAAATTCTGGCGAAGTTTATGTCAAGTCCTCCAAGTCAAGCTAAAGTTTTCTACGGCTTACCATCCTCAGACCAATGGTCAAACCGAGAGGGTGAATCAGGACTTGGAGGCCTTCCTCCGCATCTATGTGTCCTCCTCTCAAGATGACTGGGTTCAATTACTTCCCTGGGCCGAGTTCTGTCATAACAACCAGTATCATTCTTCATCTGCTTCAACACCATTCTTCACCAACTTTGGATTCCACCCTAAAGTCCCTGAGTTCCAACCGCTTCCAGCAACTTCTGTTCCCGCAGTGGATATCACCTTGCATCAGTTTGCCAATATCTGGAAGAGCGTACGATCAGCTCTGCTCAAGGCATCGTTCAGGTACAAGAAGTTTGCGGATAAGAAGCGTCGAGCAGTTCCTGCTCTCAAGGTGGGTGATCGGGTATGGTTATCCACGAAGAATTTGAGGTTAAGAGTTCCCAGTATGAAGTTTGCACCTCGCTATATCGGTCCTTTCAAGATTGAACAAGTCCTCAATCCTGTTGCTTACAGACTCCAGTTGCCTCCCCTCTTAAAAATACCCAGGACATTCCATGTTTCCCTGTTGAAACCGCTGATCTTGAATCGGTTTCATTCCTCACTTCCTCCAACTCCGAAAGTCCAAACTCAACGAGGCGTTGAGTATGAAGTGGCCAAGATCCTGGACTCACGTCACCGTTACGGTCAACTACAATATCTTATTGACTGGAAGGGTTATGGTCCTGAGGAACGTTCATGGACCAATGCTTCTGACGTCCATGCTCCTGCCTTGGTCCGGAGATTCCATTCCAAGTTTCCTCAAAAGCCAAAGAAGTGTCCTGGGGCCACTCCTAAAGGGGGGGGTGCTGTCACGATCCGGGTATCTGGACGCCATTTCTTACCCATCAGATGCCTCCTAAGGCTGGCTCAGCGCTCCAGGACCGGATCCCATCTGTTATCCTAATGTTCACATTCCTGCATCCTCTCCTGTCTCTCTGAGACGCTGTCACAGTAACGCCTTATTACATCTGGCATGGCGTCTCCCGCGGCCTCCGCCGCCGTCCCTGAGCTTCTGCATGCAGAGTGTCAGAGTGGCGATTACGTCAGCCGCGGCCTCCGCTGTGTCCGCGTGGTTGGATGTGCACTTGTCAGCCTGGCGTCTCCTGTCCCCAGTGGCCGGCGCCGCCATTACTGTTTTCATTACCACATGGATTACAAACCAAACTTCCCTCCAAGTGTCTGCATGGGCGCAGCCATCTTGGATTCTGTCAGCTGATCATTTCCTCCAATCTGTTGTCAGTATTGTTAATCTGCATAATTGCCTAGCCAATCCCTTCCTTGCTGCAGGTATAAATACACTGTGCCTGAGCAAGGAAGGCGTCAGTGCTTTGGTTGTCAAACCTAGTTCCTGTTTGTCTCTCTCCTGTGATTGTCTTCCAGGTTCCAGCTCCTGTCTCAAGACTTCCACCATAGAGACCCGCACCAGCATTCCACCTGCGGTGTAGCCTGACTCTCCAATCCATTGTGGATTCATCTGTTTCCAGCTACAACATTACCTGCTTCCAGCTCAGCTTCTAGCAGAGTACAGCTTCCCTTAAAGGGCCGGTGTCCTTTCTACACTTTACCACTCTCCACCGGTATTATTATTTCTCCGCTCTCAAGTTCTACATTTCAGTTCATATTTCATCGCTCCCAAGTTCATTTATTATTTAACTGGTTCCAGCCAGTATCCACTCCGTGCTAACAACAGTCTGGTTCCAGCCAGTATCCACAGCAGCTGTTTTATCTTCAGCAACCCAGCTTTTCCTGGAACACCAGCTGGCACAATCCTGGGTTATCTCCATTGCTACAGTCGGGCCTGGTAAGGACTTTCCATCTAGAAGATCATAAGAACTATCTCACACTACCAGTGCCCTGTGGCTCCTGCCATCCTGTAGTACCCAGGAACTGTATTTATTCTTTGCTGACTTTTACGTTTTCTTTTACTGCTGCTGTGTTGCGGAGTTGTCATAATAAACATCATTGACTTTTATCCAAGTTGTCGTGGTCACGCCTTCGGGCAGTTATTATTCATGTTACTTACATGTCCAGGGGTCTGATACAACCTCCCAGGTTCCGGTACATCTCAGCCCCTACAACTGAGGCTGCCTCCCGTCAGCTCAGGCCCTCAGTTGTGACAGTGCCGTAAAAAAAGCATCAACACTTTTAAGCGACGGACAGTCAGGCTGCAACCCATATGCCCAGACCTGTGGGTCTCCTTGTAGCAAGGAAATCACTATGCCCACCCGCTGAAACTCCGACCCAGAAGACTGAGGCCTAAGCTGGAAATATAGCTTGCAGCTCTCCTTGAAACAAAAGAACTGCGAGCGATCTCCAGAAAAACGATCCGGGAGATTTACTTTCGGCTCCTTAACCCCTGAAGGTACTGCTACTGCGGGAGCTCCGCCAGCGGCCTTAATGGACAAATCATTAAATTGTTGAGTCAGGACCTGCACCTGATCGACCACCTGTTGCAAAGTATTTTGAGGGGTATGCTCCATATTCCCACAAAATTTCAACAGGAGTATTGGGCTGCTGAATATGTTATGCACACCAGTGCCAGCAGGAATGTACTGGTGTCTGAACGGAGAGGGATGCAAAACAAATGAACTCACAGACAGACTGGGGAATATGACATTACATACACAGAAGGTGATAGGGTAACAAAATAAACACAAAGTGAACAGAGAAGCCCAAAGGCTAAGAAACTGGGTGTCTCCCTAGTATTAGGAATGCTCAGATGGAAAGAAGTGAGATGTAGTGATTTAATACGTAGAGAACCCGAAATGCTGTTGCTAAGGGCAACAGCAAAACCCTAAAGGGTTACCAACGGGTGTGGCAGTAAACTCCTTGCTCAGAGATAGAATAATAGACACAAGGAGAGTCTCCACAATCCTTGTCCTCACTTGCAGTGCACTGGTTCAGCTTACTGCCACTAAACTGACACCTGAACACCTTGCACAGTGAGAAAGGATTTTGGCAGGCAAGTCTGAGAATACAGCCGCAAACTTGCTAGGTTCACAGAGTAGCAAAAGAACCCCAGCAGGTTAAACGACTGACTCCAGTCTTACTGCTAGGTCTGGATTGGCAGAGTGTAATACCAAATCCCAAGGCCTATTTGCAGTAAGCAACAAACAAATACAAAATTTACACAGTACTAGCTAGCTTTCAGGAACTGACTAACCAACAAAGATTCAGCAGCATCTGCCTAACCTGAGAAGAGGGTTTATATAGCAGGTGCTGTCCACGCCCCACTCAGACCTCACAGACTGTGAGCACAAAAACCAGCACCGGATCCCCTGCCGTGCACAGAGCCTGTAACCACTGCACAGCAAAAGACCCGAACCGGAGTATCAGCTACGCTCAGGTTACTCCGCTAGCACTTGTCTCCCGGTTGCCATGACGACGTGGCAGCACAGAGCAGAAGACCCTAACAGTGTAACTGTGGGGAAGTAGGCCATATTTTCCATATTTTCTGGTCCTGTCCCTCACTTTGACATTTTTGGAGCAAGATATTTGCTTTGATTAATACGGTCTTACACCTGTCCCTCACCCCCTCTCCGGCCATAACCCTGCTCCACATTTTTCCGGCTGAGATACCACCTCATCAGAGATACCTGGTGGGGCATATTTGTATAGCTGCTAGGGCTGCACTGGCACAAAGTTGGAAACAAGCTTCCCCTCCTCCTCTATCCCTAGTCACCAACAAAATCCAATTCCATTTTACCATGGAAACTGAGTTCATGCCTTAGTCTTCTGCGGCCTCCTCCCCAATGGTGAAATGGAGGGCATGGCATGACTACGTCACTGCTGGAGGGGGTGTTTTGCCTTCCCCCTAACTGACTCGGCTTATACTTCTGCCCTTTGCATCGGCCTTCCCTTATTAGCCCTGTGTCTTTTATTGATTATCTGTTTATTCATTTGTTCCCTTGTTTGACCCATGTTTCTCTTTATCTGTATCTTTTTCTAAGATAACTTTGTATTTTTTCTATTGTCTCTATATAGGATTGTTATATTTGACTTTCTGTCGATTTTGATATTTGTATGTTTACATCCCGTTCCCTTGGTTCTATGTACCTCCCCGCCCCTTCCTTCTTTCTTTTCCGTACCCCTTCCCTTTGCAAAAAGAAAACTTGTTTTCAATTAAAATTATTGATAAAAAAAAAAAGAGGATATCCATTCTGCACTTGTGCAAAACAGATTTCCTCCTGCTGCTCTGACCCCATGGGAGTGAGGTCGCGGTCTGTGACTGCCAACATCAGTCCAGAAATTACACCCCAGAATGCTGTGTGAACGGCACTCTGGGACGCAGACACCAGAACCAGAAGTGTATAGATCAGCTGCAGCAGGCGGGTCTGATGATCAGTCCTTTGGACACACACTATGCAGGATGTTATTGAGGAGAGGGGGTGAGTGGGTAATGCCACAGTGGTGGGGACTTATATATATTTGCGTTTGCCCACAGCTTCACTCACATGGATGTCTGTTATTGCTCAGCGGAGCTAAGTTTACAAAGACAGTACTGCCATTTGATATTGTGATGTTATTTTTATATGTACATATTGATCGCAATTTATTTTGCAATATTTGTAGTTTTTCCTTCAGGGATTAGCACAAAAAGATGCTTAGGGCTACTAACTGTGAGCAAGCCATGTAAAGCTGCCCATGGGAGAAGCAGCTGGTCCGGAGATAAACGCCTGCACCCCTGAGAATTTGCCCCTGTGACTTGTTGAACATCATAGCAAAGCAGACTCTTTCAGGAATCTGGTCAAGCATGTGTTTTTTCCTTTATTGCGCCTCTCCCTGATGTCACGTCGAAATCATATATACCTCAGTGTCTTTATAGGTCACTAAGCTATACAGTAGTGAAAACGTGATCCAAATTCATCCAGTAGTTTTTGCTTGATGCCAGAACGAAAAGACAAAATTCTGATTTTTTTTCTCATCGCCATAGTTTATAAACAGTCCCTATAAGTACATTTCTAAATAATAATAATAATAATAATAATAAATGCTATATACAGACACAACACGTGCATTTTTATTATATGTATAGACACAGTGACATATGGGGGAAGTAACAACAGGGTGTTTGGCTACGGACACTGGTTTGTGGGAGGGCTCTGCCCATGGGGATCTACTGCCAATAAATGAAAATGCCAGTGGGGATCTATTTCCCCTGGGGGAATCTGTCAAGAAGACTTGGGGGTTGGAGGTACAATTAAAGGGAGGGCCTATAGAGATGGGAGGTGTGAGACAGATTTTTTTTTCTAATAAAGTCTTTAAATACATTTTTAAGAATACATTCTAAATTCAATTATATAATAAATATAAAAATATGAGTTGTTTTGGAATCACTACGAGCTGACAACCCACGGCTTATCTGTTGTATTACTTTATCCATAAGTGGGAGCTACTTATAGAATTAAGGATTAATTAGTTCTTTTACTGAGACAAACTATTCTTTTCCCCCAGTAGCTTTCATTCAAGAGATTTATTAGTAAAATTAATAATAATAATAATAATAATAATAATATTTGTTAGGTTGTTCTACCAGTGAATTCTTTAAGTAGGTAGGTATTATTACCCTTTTAATAAATAGGTCACTTGGTTGGTTCATATGCTTGTAATGGTTTTTAGTGTAGCAGTTGGTGTACAGTACATGTGCTGTTATTTTGTTAAAGGGCATTATTTTCAGTATACAGTACATCCAGTAGCGGATCTTGCCACGGGCAAGCAGGACTTTTGCCCAGGGCGCCGCCTTCCGGAGGGCGCCGGCGCCATCCGGAGAGCGCCGCACCAGGGCAAGATCCGCTGCTGCTGTGCCCCCCGCTGCCCGCTGCCCCCCGCTGCCGCTGGCCGCTGTGAAGGGAAACTAGAGTTTCCCTTCGTGGAGAGGTCCTTTACTGTGCGGTGCACGATGACGTCATCGCTCACCGCACAGCAAAGGTCCTCTCCACGAAGGGAACTAGACGCAAAGCCCCAGAACCGGCCCTGAGTACATCGTTACAATTGTTATCCATGTCAGTTTTGTTATTAGCAGGTTAGCATTGTCTGTGTTTAAGTTGACATGTATAAATGTGACATAAGAGTAAACATTACAAGTTAGATATAGTGCTATATCTGTTTTCCTGCTAGCTAGTAATAGTTTTACTAGCTTACTAGTAGTGATGTGCACCGGAAATTTTTCGGGTTTTGGTTTTGGAGTCGGACGCGTTTTGGCAAGACCTTACCGAAATTTTTTTGTCGGATTCGGGTGTGTTTTGGATTCGGGTGTTTTTTTCAAAAAACCCTCAAAAACAGCTTAAATCATAGAATTTGGGGGTCATTTTGATCCCATAGTATTATTAACCTCAATAACCATAATTTCCACTCATTTTCAGTCTATTCTGAACACCTCACACCTCACAATATTATTTTTAGTCCTAAAATTTGCCCCGAGGTCACTGGATGGCTAAGCTAAGCGACCCAAGTGGCCGACACAAACACCTGGCCCATCTAGGAGTGGCACTGCAGTGTCAATCAAGACAGGATGGCCCTTCCAAAAAATACTCCCCAAACAGCACATGATGCAAAGAAAAAAAAGAGGCGCACCAAGGTCGCTGTGTGACTAAGCTAAGCGACCCAAGTGGCCGACACAAACACCTGGCCCATCTAGTAGTGGCACTGCAGTGTCAGACAGGATGGCACTTCAAAAAAATAGTCCCCAAACAGCACATGATGCAAAGAAAAAAAAAAGGGCAATGAGGTAGCTGTGTGACTAAGCTAAGCGACCCAAGTGGCCGACACAAACACCTGGCCCATCTAGGAGTGGCACTGCAGTGTCAGGCAGGATGGCCCTTCAAAAAAATACTCATCAAACAGCACATGATGCAAAGAAAAAAAAAAGGCGCACCAAGGTGGCTGTGTGACTAAGCTAAGCGACACAAGTGGCTGACACAAACACCTGGCCCATCTAGGAGTGGCACTGCAGTGTCAATCAAGACAGGATGGCCCTTCCAAAAAATACTCCCCAAACAGCACATGATGCAAAGAAAAAAAGAGGCGCACCAAGGTGGCTGTGTGACTAAGCTAAGCGACACAAGTGGCCGACACAAACACCTGGCCCATCTAGGAGTGGCACTGCAGTGCCAATCAAGACAGGATGGCCCTTCCAAAAAATTGTCCCCAAACAGCACATGTTGCCAAGAAAAATGAAAGAAAAAAGAGGTGCAAGATGGAATTGTCCTTGGGCCCTCCCACCCACCCTTATGTTGTATAAACAGGACATGCACACTTTAACGAACCCATCATTTCAGCGACAGGGTCTGCCACACGACTGTGACTGAAATGACTGGTTGGTTCGGGCCCCCACCAAAAAAGAAGCAATCAATCTCTCCTTGCACAAACTGGCTCTACAGAGGCAAGATGTCCACCTCATCATCATCCTCCGATTCCTCACCCCTTTCACTGTGTACATCCCCCTCCTCACAGATTATTAATTCGTCCCCACTGGAATCCACCATCTCAGGTCCCCGTGTACTTTCTGGAGGCAATTGCTGCTGGTGAATGTCTCCACGGAAGAATTGATTATAATTCATTTTAATGAACATCATCTTCTCCACATTTTCTGGAAGTAACCTCGTACGCCGATTGCTGACAAGGTGAGCGGCTGCACTAAACATTCTTTCGGAGTACACACTGGAGGGAGGGCAACTTAGGTAGAATAAAGCCAGTTTGTGCAAGGGCCTCCAAATTGCCTCTTTTTCCTGCCAGTATACTGTCACGATCCGGGTATCTGGACGCCATTTCTTACCCATCAGATGCCTCCTAAGGCTGGCTCAGCGCTCCAGGACCGGATCCCATCTGTTATCCTGATGTGTACATTCCTGTATCCTCTCCTGTCACTCTGGGACGCTGTCACAGTAAACGCCATATTACACCTGGCATGGCGTCTTCCGCGGCCTCCGCCGCCGTCCCTGAACTTCTGCATGCAGAGTGTCTGAGTGGCGATTACGTCAGCCGCGGCCTCCGCTGTGTCCGCGTGGTTGGATGTGCATCTGTCAGCCTGGCGCCTCCTGTCTCCGGTGGCCGGCGCCGCCATTACTGTTTTCATTACCACATGGATTACAAACCAAACTTCCCTCCAAGTGTCTGCATGGGCGCAGCCATCTTGGATTCTGTCAGCTGATCATTTCCACCAATCTGTTCTCAGTATTGATAATCTGCATAATTGCCTAGCCAATCCCTTCCTTGCTGCAGGTATAAATACACTGTGCCTGAGCAAGGAAGGCGTCAGTGCTTTGGTTGTCAAACCTAGTTCCTGTTTGTCTCTCTCCTGTGATTGTCTTCCAGGTTCCAGCTCCTGTCTCAAGACTTCCACCATAGAGACCCGCACCAGCATTCCACCTGCGGTGTAGCCTGACTCTCCAATCCATTGTGGATTCATCTGTTTCCAGCTACAACATTACCTGCTTCCAGCTCAGCTTCCAGCAGAGTACAGCTTCTCTTAAAGGGCCGGTGTCCTTTCTACACTTTACCACTCTCCACCGGTATTATTATTTCTCCGCTCTCAAGTTCTACATTTCAGTTCATATTTCATCGCTCCCAAGTTCATTTATTATTTAACTGGTTCCAGCCAGTATCCACTCCGTGCTAACAACAGTCTGGTTCCAGCCAGTATCCACAGCAGCCGTTTTATCTTCAGCAACCCAGCTTTTCCTGGAACACCAGCTGGCACAATCCTGGGTTATCTCCATTGCTACAGTCGGGCCTGGTAAGGACTTTCCATCTAGAAGATCATAAGAACTATCTCACACTACCAGTGCCCTGTGGCTCCTGCCATCCTGTAGTACCCAGGAACTGTATTTATTCTTTGCTGACTTTTACGTTTTCTTTTACTGCTGCTGTGTTGCGGAGTTGTCATAATAAACATCATTGACTTTTATCCAAGTTGTCGTGGTCACGCCTTCGGGCAGTTATTATTCATGTAACTTACATGTCCAGGGGTCTGATACAACCTCCCAGGTTCCGGTACATCTCAGCCCCTACAACTGAGGCTGCCTCCCGTCAGCTCAGGCCCTCAGTTGTGACAGTAAGCACTGACCTAATGAATCCAGCCGGAGACCAGGATTAAGCGGCCAGGCCGATGCAAGAACTGGCAGCCCGACTAGAACATCAGGAGGCTGCACAGGGCCACATCATCCGCTGTCTCCAGGATCTCTCTACTCGGCTGGATGGGATTCAGACAACTCTCCGTGGATCAGGCGCGTCTGGTGCGTCAACCACAGTGACTCCAGCTATAACCCCACCCACCTTACCCATTTCTGCTCCACGTCTTCATCTTCCAACGCCAGCAAAATTTGACGGATCTCCAAGATTCTGCAGGGGATTTCTCAACCAGTGTGAGATTCAGTTTGAGCTACAACCTGGCAATTTTCCCAGTGACCGTACAAAAATTGCCTACATTATTTCTCTTCTCAGTGGCTCAGCCCTTGATTGGGCATCACCGTTATGGGAGAGGTCCGACACCCTGCTATCTTCCTACACTGCCTTTGTGTCAACATTCAGGCGCATCTTCGACGAGCCAGGCCGGGTAACCTCAGCTTCATCCGAGATTCTCCGTTTACGCCAAGGGTCACGTACTGTAGGACAATATCTGATACAGTTCCAGATCCTGGCATCCGAACTGGCATGGAACGACGAGGCCCTGTATGCTGCATTCTGGCATGGCTTATCTGAGCGTATTAAAGATGAGTTAGCTACCAGAGACTTACCTTCTAAGTTAGATGAGCTAATCTCACTCTGCACGAAAGTTGATTTACGTTTCAGAGAGAGAGCAACTGAGCGTGGAAGATCATCTGCTCCAAAATCTTCTGCTCCTCCTCCTCGTCAACTGTCACCATCTAAAGATGAGCCCATGCAACTTGGCCGTTCCCGTTTAACTCCTGCTGAGCGCCGAAGACGTCTCTCCGAGTCTCTCTGTCTCTATTGTGCAGCTCCGTCTCACACCATTAATGCCTGTCCCAAACGTCCGGGAAACTCCAAATCCTAGCTCGCCAAGGAGAGGGCCGGCTAGGAGTAATGATCTCCTCTCCATCTCCTCAAGATTGTAATCTCCCAGTCTCGCTTCAAGTTGCTCAACGTTATCGGAACGTCATTGCCCTCCTTGATTCCGGAGCAGCTGGGAACTTTATTACCGAAGCCTATGTTAAACGGTGGTCCTTACCCACCGAGAGACTTCCTTCGTCCATTTCTTTAACTGCCGTGGACGGCAGCAAAATCTTTGATGCAGTTATTTCTTTAAGGACTCTACCAGTTCGTCTGAGAGTGGGAGTTCTTCATTCCGAACTTATTTCTTTTTTAGTGATTCCAAGAGCCACACATCCTGTGGTCCTGGGCCTTCCATGGCTCCGTCTTCACAATCCTACAATTGATTGGACGACTACGCAAATCCTGGCATGGGGTTCCTCCTGTGCTGAGACATGTTTGTTTAAAGTATTGCCTGTCTGTTCTTCCTCCCCCAGGTCGTCTGATGTTCCACCTCCTCCATATCAAGATTTCACGGATGTGTTCAGTAAAGCTTCTGCTGATATCCTTCCTCCTCATAGAGAATGGGACTGCCCGATTGATCTCGTTCCAGGGATGGTTCCACCTCGAGGCCGAACTTATCCGTTGTCTCTGCCTGAGACGCATTCTATGGAGGAATATATTAAAGAGAACCTAGCAAAGGGGTTCATTCGACCTTCTTCTTCTCCAGCCGGCGCAGGCTTCTTTTTTGTAAAAAAGAAAGATGGTGGTCTGCGGCCGTGCATCGACTACAGAGGTTTGAACGACATTACCATCAAGAACCGTTATCCTTTACCCCTGATTACTGAGCTCTTTGACAGAGTTAGCGGAGCTACCATCTTTACAAAGCTGGACTTGAGAGGTGCATACAATCTCATCCGGATCCGTGAGGGTGACGAGTGGAAGACCGCCTTTAACACCCGTGACGGACATTATGAGTACCTCGTCATGCCCTTTGGATTGAGCAATGCTCCAGCTGTCTTCCAGCATTTTGTCAATGAGATCTTCAGAGACATTCTATACCGTCATGTCGTGGTCTATCTAGACGATATCCTCATTTTTGCCAACGATTTAGAGGAACATCGTTTTTGGGTTAAAGAGGTTCTGTCCCGTCTCCGTGTCAATCATCTCTATTGCAAATTAGAAAAATGCGTCTTTGAAGTCAAGTCCATTCCGTTTCTAGGGTACATTGTGTCCGGTTCCGGACTAGAGATGGATCCTGAGAAACTACAAGCAATCCAAAATTGGCCGGTACCCTTAACCCTCAAAGGGGTCCAGAGGTTCTTAGGGTTCGCCAACTATTACCGAAAGTTTATACGAGACTTTTCCACCATTGTGGTGCCTATTACTGCTTTCACTAAGAAGGGTGCTAACCCGTCCAAGTGGTCTGAAGAAGCCATGCAAGCATTTCATCTTTTAAAACAAAGGTTCATCTCTGCGCCTGTTCTGAAACAGCCTGACATCGACTCTCCTTTCATCTTAGAGGTGGATGCCTCCTCCGTTGGAGTAGGAGCGGTGTTATCTCAGAGGGCTAAAGATGGCCATTTACACCCTTGCAGTTTCTTCTCCCGGAAGTTCTCCCCAGCTGAGCGCAACTATGCCATTGGCGACCAGGAGTTGCTAGCCATCAAGCTCGCTCTAGAAGAGTGGAGGTATCTGTTGGAGGGAGCTTCTCATTCAATCACCATACTTACAGACCACAAGAACCTTTTATATCTGAAAGGCGCACAATGTCTCAACCCTCGTCAGGCCAGATGGGCACTTTTCTTTTCCAGGTTCGACTTTAAACTCCAGTTCTGTCCGGGCTCTCAGAATCGCAAGGCCGATGCCCTTTCCCGCTCATGGGAGCAAGAAAATGAGTCAGAGTCTTCAGACAAGCATCCTATTATAAATCCGTTGGCATTCTCCACGGTAGGGATGGACTCTACGCCCCCATCAGGGAAAAGTTTTGTGAAACCGATGCTAAGGAAGAAGCTCATGCATTGGGCCCATGCTTCCCGTTTTGCCGGACATACAGGTATCCAAAAAACCCTGGAGTTTATCTCTAGGTCCTATTGGTGGCCAACTCTGAAAAAGGACGTCTTGGAGTTTATTGCATCTTGCCCAAAGTGTGCTCAACATAAGGTATCCCGCCAGTCGCCTGCGGGGCAACTGGTTCCACTATCTGTTCCCTGTCGACCTTGGACCCATTTGTCGATGGATTTTATTACAGATTTACCCATGTGCAGCAAGTTCAATACCATCTGGGTGGTAGTTGACCGGTTCACCAAGATGGCACACTTCATTCCTCTCACCGGTCTTCCGTCAGCTTCCAAGTTGGCTCAAGTATTCATACAAGAGATCTTCCGACTCCACGGTCTTCCTGAAGAAATTATCTCAGATCGAGGAGTTCAATTCACAGCCAAATTCTGGCGAAGTTTATGTCAAGTCCTCCAAGTCAAGCTAAAGTTTTCCACGGCTTACCATCCTCAGACCAATGGTCAAACCGAGAGGGTGAATCAGGACTTGGAGGCCTTCCTCCGCATCTATGTGTCCTCCTCTCAAGATGACTGGGTTCAATTACTTCCCTGGGCCGAGTTCTGTCACAACAACCAGTATCATTCTTCATCTGCTTCAACACCATTCTTCACTAACTTTGGATTCCACCCTAAAGTCCCTGAGTTCCAACCGCTTCCAGCAACTTCTGTTCCCGCAGTGGATATCACCTTGCATCAGTTTGCCAATATCTGGAAGAGCGTACGATCAGCTCTGCTCAAGGCATCGTTCAGGTACAAGAAGTTTGCGGATAAGAAGCGTCGAGCAGTTCCTGCTCTCAAGGTGGGTGATCGGGTATGGTTATCCACGAAGAATTTGAGGTTAAGAGTTCCCAGTATGAAGTTTGCACCTCGCTATATCGGTCCTTTCAAGATTGAACAAGTCATCAATCCTGTTGCTTACAGACTCCAGTTGCCTCCCTTCTTAAAAATACCCAGGACATTCCATGTTTCCCTGTTGAAACCGCTGATCTTGAATCGGTTTCATTCCTCACTACCTCCAACTCCGAAAGTCCAAACTCAACGAGGCGTTGAGTATGAAGTGGCCAAGATCCTGGACTCACGTCACCGTTACGGTCAACTACAATATCTTATTGACTGGAAGGGTTATGGTCCTGAGGAACGTTCATGGACCAATGCTTCTGATGTCCATGCTCCTGCCTTGGTCCGGAGATTCCATTCCAAGTTTCCTCAAAAGCCAAAGAAGTGTCCTGGGGCCACTCCTAAAGGGGGGGGTGCTGTCACGATCCAGGTATCTGGACGCCATTTCTTACCCATCAGATGCCTCCTAAGGCTGGCTCAGCGCTCCAGGACCGGATCCCATCTGTTATCCTGATGTGTACATTCCTGTATCCTCTCCTGTCACTCTGGGACGCTGTCACAGTAAACGCCATATTACACCTGGCATGGCGTCTTCCGCGGCCTCCGCCGCCGTCCCTGAACTTCTGCATGCAGAGTGTCTGAGTGGCGATTACGTCAGCTGCGGCCTCCGCTGTGTCCGCGTGGTTGGATGTGCATCTGTCAGCCTGGCGCCTCCTGTCTCCGGTGGCCGGCGCCGCCATTACTGTTTTCATTACCACATGGATTACAAACCAAACTTCCCTCCAAGTGTCTGCATGGGCGCAGCCATCTTGGATTCTGTCAGCTGATCATTTCCACCAATCTGTTCTCAGTATTGATAATCTGCATAATTGCCTAGCCAATCCCTTCCTTGCTGCAGGTATAAATACACTGTGCCTGAGCAAGGAAGGCGTCAGTGCTTTGGTTGTCAAACCTAGTTCCTGTTTGTCTCTCTCCTGTGATTGTCTTCCAGGTTCCAGCTCCTGTCTCAAGACTTCCACCATAGAGACCCGCACCAGCATTCCACCTGCGGTGTAGCCTGACTCTCCAATCCATTGTGGATTCATCTGTTTCCAGCTACAACATTACCTGCTTCCAGCTCAGCTTCCAGCAGAGTACAGCTTCTCTTAAAGGGCCGGTGTCCTTTCTACACTTTACCACTCTCCACCGGTATTATTATTTCTCCGCTCTCAAGTTCTACATTTCAGTTCATATTTCATCGCTCCCAAGTTCATTTATTATTTAACTGGTTCCAGCCAGTATCCACTCCGTGCTAACAACAGTCTGGTTCCAGCCAGTATCCACAGCAGCCGTTTTATCTTCAGCAACCCAGCTTTTCCTGGAACACCAGCTGGCACAATCCTGGGTTATCTCCATTGCTACAGTCGGGCCTGGTAAGGACTTTCCATCTAGAAGATCATAAGAACTATCTCACACTACCAGTGCCCTGTGGCTCCTGCCATCCTGTAGTACCCAGGAACTGTATTTATTCTTTGCTGACTTTTACGTTTTCTTTTACTGCTGCTGTGTTGCGGAGTTGTCATAATAAACATCATTGACTTTTATCCAAGTTGTCGTGGTCACGCCTTCGGGCAGTTATTATTCATGTTACTTACATGTCCAGGGGTCTGATACAACCTCCCAGGTTCCGGTACATCTCAGCCCCTACAACTGAGGCTGCCTCCCGTCAGCTCAGGCCCTCAGTTGTGACATATACGTACGGACTGTCTGACGTGCCTACTTGGATGCGGTCACTCATATAATCCTCCACCATTCTTTCAATGGTGAGAGAATCATATGCAGTGACAGTAGACGACATGTCAGTAATCGTTGGCAGGTCCTTCAGTCCGGACCAGATGTCAGCACTCGCTCCAGACTGCCCTGCATCACCGCCAGCGGGTGGGCTCGGAATTCTTAGCCTTTTCCTCGCACCCCCAGTTGCGGGAGAATGTGAAGGAGGAGACGGTGACGGGTCACGTTCCGCTTGACTTGACAATTTTCTCACCAGCAGGTCTATGCACCTCTGCAGACTTGTGTCTGCCGGAAAGAGAGATACAACGTAGGTTTTAAATCTAGGATCGAGCACGGTGGCCAAAATGTAGTGCTCTGATTTCAACAGATTGACCACCCGTGAATCCTGGTTAAGCGAATTAAGGGCTCCATCCGCAAGTCCCACATGCCTAGCGGAATCGCTCTGTTTTAGCTCCTCCTTCAATGTCTCCAGCTTCTTCTGCAAAAGCCTGATGAGGGGAATGACCTGACTCAGGCTGGCAGTGTCTGAACTGACTTCACGTGTGGCAAGTTCAAAGGGTTTCAGAACCTTGCACAACGTTGAAATCATTCTCCACTGCGCTTGAGTCAGGTGCATTCCACCTCCTTTGCCTATATCGTGGCCGGATGTATAGGCTTGAATGGCCTTTTGCTGCTCCTCCATCCTCTGAAGCATATAGAGGGTTGAATTCCACCTCGTTACCACCTCTTGCTTCAGATGATGGTGTTAGGCGCCGGGGTCCGCTTGTCTGCGCGGCCCGGCGCCTAGCAACTAGAGACGCCGTGCGCGTACAGCCGCCGGCTCCCTAGCAACGCTAGACGCCGGGCGCGCTGAGCCGCACGGACCCTAGCAACGGGGACGCCACTGGCGGACCGCGTTCCCCGTTGCTAGGCTTTAGGAAATTAAGATATTCACCTGCTCTCTGGCCGTGCAGCAAGGCAGCTGCACGGCATTTATTCTAATCAGCCTTTAGCAGCTGATTGGAGGACTCCTTGTTAAATACACTCCCAGGGCTTCTCACAGACGCCGGTAATAGCTTCCTGCATGCTGCCTTTGTTTGCTGAGAGTCTGTTTCCAGTCCTGCTGTATCCGGTCATTCCAGTCCTCAGAAGTCCGGTATTCGGGAGTTGTCATCTCATCTCAAGAGGTCGTTTGGTTCCCTGGAGTCCTGACTGATCACCGTTTTATATCCAGTGGTGTTCGTGAGTTGCGGCTCTGCCGTGTGTTGCGGCTCAGCCGCTTTACCCTTTATATTTTGTGTTTGGAGCATTTGCGGAGGGTTCCGCTTCCACAAGTCCTCTCTGGTACTCGGCGGTGCCGGGTAGGAGAATTGGACAAGTGGATATTTTGGTTGTCCTTTTCCCTGGCGGTTTCTCCGCACATATTATAGTTTTGAGTTTGCTTAGCCCCTGGCCTGGTTGTTTAGTTAGAGGGCCTCTTGTTATCACCCTGTCTCGGGTTTCCCTTTGTCTCTCATTAAGACCGGGGGGCATCGAAGTTGGGCAGACATAATCCGCCCTTCAAACGCGGCTGCCAAGGGCTCAAGAAACCATAGTCTCGCAGGGGATTTCTGACAACACGGGTGAGACAACAGAGTTAGGGCGCCAGGGGCTATTTTCCTGTCCTGCTCCCTTCCCCAGCATTCCGTTCCAGTGCTCCGGTCCTTGCCATAAGATCTCCTCTGACCAGAGTGCTGGAATCATAACATTATTACCGGCCATACCAAAACTTAAAATTAAACGGGGTTTAATTTTTTCTCATTCAGTTTTGTGAGAGTTTATCGGCCTCATGAATCCAACAGGTTTAGGGCCAAATCCTGGTCAGCTCTTAGTCAGCCAGATTCAAGAACTTACTCAGAAGGTTCAGGATCTTTCTCTTCGGGTGAAGTCGCAGGAAGATCTTTTGCGAGCTTCCCCAAGGGTAGTCCCTGAACCAAAGATGCATTTGCCTGACCGTTTTTCTGGTGATAGAAAAGAGTTTTTTAATTTTAAAGAATCCTGTAAACTTTATTTTCGTTTAAGATCGACTTCCTCGGGTACTGAATCTCAGCGGGTCGGGATTATTATTTCTTTGCTCCAGGGGGATCCTCAGACCTGGGCATTTGGTTTAAGAGCAGAGGATCCGGCATTGTTGTCAGTTGACGCTTTTTTTGAGTCTTTAGGGCTCTTGTATGATGACCCTGATAGAGAGGCGTCCGCTGAAAGTCAGTTGCGCGCTCTCAGACAGGGTAGAAATCCTGCGGAGGTTTATTGTACGGAGTTTTGCCGTTGGTCGAACGACTGTGGCTGGAATGACCCAGCCCTGTGCAGTCAGTTTCGCCTCGGCTTATCAGAGTCTATAAAAGACAGTCTCCTTCAGTACCCCGCTCCTGAGACTCTCGATAAACTCATGGAGCTTTCTATTAAGATTGATCGTTGTCTCAGAGAGCGGAGGGCTGAAAAAGGAGCACCTGTAAGGTCAAGTCTGTGTGTATATTTCATTCCTGAAGACGTAGAGGAGCCCATGCAGATGGGTCTCTCCCGGCTGTCTCCTGAAGAAAGAGCCAGAAGGCAAAATTCTGGTCTTTGTCTGTACTGTGGGGGTAAGGGACATTTTGCTCGTAATTGTCCGAACAAGTCGGGAAACGCTTTGACCAGGTGAATTGTGAGGGGGTTCACCTAGGTCTGCAGCTTATCTCCTTGAATAACTCCCTTTTAGTCCCAGTTAAAGTTTCCTTTGGCAGCCTCAGTTCTTCGGTGTCGGCTTTTGTTGACAGTGGAGCTGCAGGAAACTTTATGGATTTAACTTGGGCTAAGGCCTTAGGCATTCCTCAGTTACCTTTGGGTAGGTGTGTCACCATGCATGGCTTAGATGGGAGTCCGCTGTCTAATGGGATTATTTCTCTCCATACACCCCCTGTACTACTTACAGTAGGAGCTCCACATTCCGAGAAAATCGAGTTCTTTCTTACACATTGCCCAGCAGTTCCAGTTGTTCTGGGTCACCCTTGGCTGGCCTTTCATAATCCCACCATTGATTGGCGGTCGGGGGAGATTTCACAATGGGGTACTTTTTGTGATAAGGAATGTATCACGTTTCCAGTCAGAGTAACAGCTATCATTCCAGAACTCATTCCGGTGGAATACCAGGAGTTTGCTGATGTTTTCTCCAAAGGCAATGCAGACATTCTGCCTCCCCATCGGCCTTATGATTGTGCTATTGAGTTAATTCCTGGTGCCGCATTGCCAAAGGGAAGATTATATGCATTATCCGGGCCAGAAACTGCGGCTATGAATGATTATGTAAAGGAGAGCCTTGAGAAAGGATTTATTAGACCATCAAAATCTCCTTTAAGTGCAGGCTTCTTCTTTGTGGAGAAAAAGGATGGCTCGCTTAGACCTTGCATTGATTTTAGAGCCCTGAATAAGATCTCAGTTAAAAACACCTATCCTTTGCCGTTGATTTCTGTACTCTTTGATCAGTTATGTTCTGCTATGATTTTTTCTAAAATTGACCTTAGAGGAGCGTACAACCTCATCCGAATTAAATCTGGAGATGAGTGGAAAACGGCCTTCAGTACTCAGTCGGGTCACTACGAATACCTGGTGATGCCGTTCGGCTTGTCCAATGCTCCGGCAGTTTTTCAAGACCTCATTA
Source organism: Pseudophryne corroboree (assembly GCF_028390025.1). Lineage (NCBI taxonomy): Eukaryota > Metazoa > Chordata > Amphibia > Anura > Myobatrachidae > Pseudophryne > Pseudophryne corroboree. The sequence continues at coordinate 964,124,776 of NC_086444.1, read as the reverse complement.
ACGATGTGCTCCGTGACTTCCTAGAGAAATTCGTGGTCGTTTACTTAGACGACATCCTGATTTTTTCTGAATCAATGGAACAACATGTTACCCAGGTGCGTCTGGTTCTTCAAAAGTTACGTGAGAATCATTTATATGCCAAGTTGGAGAAGTGTGAGTTTCATGTCACGGAAGTATCTTTTTTAGGGTACATAATTTCCCCTCAGGGATTTTCCATGGAACCAAAGAAACTCCAGGCCATCTTTAGTTGGGCGCAACCCACCAATTTAAAAGCAATTCAGCGCTTTTTAGGGTTTGCAAATTATTATAGGAGGTTCATTCATTCTTTTTCTGACCTGGTTGCTCCCATTGTAGCTCTGACAAAGAAAGGAGCGGATCCTACCAACTGGTCGCGTGAAGCTGAGTTGTCCTTCCGGGCCTTGAAACAAGCCTTTGTCTCGGCTCCAGTCCTCAGACATCCTAATCCGGAATTGCCCTTTGTGGTGGAGGTTGATGCCTCGGAGGTTGGAGTGGGGGCTGTCACAACTGAGGGCCTGAGCTGACGGGAGGCAGCCTCAGTTGTAGGGGCTGAGATGTAACAGAACCTGGGAGGTTGTATCAGACCCCTAGACATGTAAGTAACATGTAGAATAACTGCCCGAAGGCGTGACCACGACAACCAGGATAAAAGTCAATGATGTTTATTATGACAAACTCCGTAACACAGCAGCAGTAAAGGAAACATAAAAGTCAACAGAGGATAAATACAATTCCTGGGTACTACAGGGTGGCAAGGGCCACAGGCACTGGTAGAGTGAGACAGTTCTTATAATCTTCTAGTTGGAAAGTCCTTACCAGACCTGACTGTAGCAATGGAGAGAACCCAGGATCGTACCAGCTGGTGTTCCAGGAAAGGCTGGGTTGCTGAAGATAAAACGGCTGCTGTGGATACTGGCTGGAACCAGACTGTTGTTGGTACGGAGTGGATACTGGCTGGAACCAGTTAAATAATAAACGAACTTGAGAGCGATGAAATAATAATGAAGTTTGGAGTTTAAGAGCGGTGAAATAATAATACCGGTGGAGAGTGGTAAACTGCAGAAAGGACACCGGCCCTTTAAGAGAAGCTGTACACTGCTGGAAGCTGGGCTGGAAGTAGGTGATTGATGAAGTTTGGAGTTTGAGAGCGGTGAAATAATAATACCGGTGGAGAGTGGTAAACTGCAGAAAGGACACCGGCCCTTTAAGAGAAGCTGTACACTGCTGGAAGCTGGGCTGGAAGCAGGTGATTGTTGTAACTGGAAACAGGTGAGTCCAGAATGGATCGGAGAGTCAGGCTACACCGCAGATGGAATGCTGGTGCGGGTCTCTATAGCAGAAGTCTGGAGACAGGAGCTGGAACCTGGAAGACAACCACAGGAGAGAGACAAACTGGAACTAGGTTAGACAACCAAAGCACTGACGCCTTCCTTGCTCAGGCACAGCATATTTATACCTGCAGCAAGGAAGGGGTTGGCTAGGCAATTATGCAGATTAACAATACAGACAGCAGATTGGTGGAAATGATCAGATGACAAAATCCAAGATGGCTGCGCCCATGCAGACACTTGGAGGGAAGTTTGGTTTGTAATCCATGTGAGAATTGAAACAGCAATGGCGGCGCCGGCCACAGGAGACAGGAGACGCCAGACTGATGATTGCACATCTAAACCACGCGGGCACAGCGGAGGCCGCGGCTGACGTAATCGCCACTCTGACACTCTGCATGCAGGAACTCAGGAACAGCGGTGGAGGCCGCGGGGAACGCCATTCCAGATGTTACATGGCGCCGCGGTGACCGCGTCTCAGAGTGACAGGAGAGGAGGCAGGAATGTGGACATCAGTGTAACGGATGGGATCCGGTCCTGGAACGCTGAGCCAGCCTCAGGAGGCATCTGAAGGGTAAGTAATGGCGTCCAGATACCCGGATCGTGACAGCACCCCCCCCTTTAGGAGTGGCCCCAGGACACTTCTTAGGCTTTAAAGGAAACTTTGCGTGGAAATTTCGGACCAAGGCAGGAGCATGGACGTCTGAGGCATTGGTCCAAGAGCGTTCTTCAGGACCATAGCCCTTCCAGTCAATGAGGTATTGTAACTGACCGTAACGGAAACGTGAGTCCAAAATCTTGGCCACCTCGTACTCGATTCCCCGTTGAGTCTGAACTTTGGGAGCTGGAGGAAGTGCGGAATGAAACCGATTCAGGATCAGCGGTTTCAACAAAGAAACATGAAATGTCCTGGGTATTTTCAAGAAGGATGGTAACTGTAACCTGTAGGCAACAGGATTGATGACTTGTTCAATCTTGAAGGGTCCGATGTAGCGAGGTGCAAATTTCATGCTGGGAACTCTCAACCTCAAATTCTTCGTGGACAGCCACACACGATCACCCACCTTGAGAGCAGGAACCGCTCTGCGCTTCCTATCGGCAAACTTCTTATACCTGAATGAGGCTTTAAGCAGGGCTGCGCGGACGTTCCTCCAGTTATTTGAAAACTGACGCAAGGTGACATCCACTGCTGGAACAGAAGTTGCGGGAAGCGGTTGGAATTCTGGGACTTTAGGGTGGAATCCATAATTAATGAAGAATGGTGTAGAAGAAGATGAGGAATGGTATTGATTGTTGTGGCTGAACTCGGCCCAAGGAAAGAGTTGAACCCAGTCATCTTGAGAGGAAGACACATATATACGGAGGAAGGCCTCCAAGTCCTGATTCACCCTCTCGGTTTGACCATTGGTCTGAGGATGGTAAGCCGTGGAAAACTTTAACTTGACTTGGAGGGCTTGACACAAACTTCGCCAAAATTTGGCTACAAATTGTACTCCACGATCCGAGATGATCTCTTCAGGAAGACCGTGAAGTCGGAAGATCTCTTGTATAAACACTTGAGCCAACTTGGAAGCTGACGGAAGACCGGTGAGAGGGATGAAATGTGCTATCTTGGTGAACCGGTCAACTACCACCCAGATGGTATTAAACTTGTTGCAGATAGGTAGATCGGAAACAAAGTCCATCGACAAATGGGTCCAAGGTCGACGGGGAACAGATAATGGAACCAGTTGCCCCGCAGGCGACTGGCGGGAGACTTTGTGTTGGGCACACTTTGGGCAGGAGGCAATAAATTCCATAACGTCCTTCTTCAGAGTTGGCCACCAGTAGGACCTAGAAATAAATTCAAGGGTTTTCTGAATGCCTGTATGTACAGAAAAACGGGAAGCATGGGCCCAATGCATGAGCTTCTTCCTTAGAACTGGCTTAACAAAACTTTTCCCTGGTGGAGGCGTAGAGTCCATCCCTACCGTGGAGAATGCCAACGGATTAATAGGATGCTTGTCTGCAGACTCGGACTCATTTTCTTGCTCCCATGAGCGGGAAAGGGCATCGGCCTTACGATTCTGAGAACCCGGACAGAACTGGAGTTTAAAGTCAAACCTAGAGAAAAAAAGTGCCAATCTGGCCTGACGAGGATTCAGACATTGTGCGCCTTTGAGATATAAAAGATTTTTGTGGTCGGTAAGCATGGTGATTGAGTGGGAAGCTCCCTCCAACAGGTATCTCCACTCCTCCAGAGCGAGCTTGATGGCTAGCAACTCCTGATCGCCAATGGCATAGTTGCGCTCAGCTGGGGAGGACTTCCGGGAGAAGAAACTGCAAGGATGTAGATGTCCATCTTTGGCCCTCTGGGATAACACTGCTCCTACTCCAACGGAGGAGGCATCTACCTCTAAGATAAAAGGAGAGTCGGTGTCGGGCTGTTTCAGAACTGGTGCAGAGATGAACCGTTGCTTCAGAAGGTGAAAGGCCTGTGTAGCTTCCTCGGACCACTTGGACGGATTAGCACCTTTCTTGGTTAATGCAGTGATAGGCGCCACAATGGTGGAAAAGTCTCGTATAAATTTTCTATAATATTTGGCGAACCCTAAGAACCTCTGGACCCCTTTGAGGCTTAAGGGTATAGGCCAATTCTGGATTGCTTGGAGTTTCTCAGGATCCATCTCTAGTCCGGAACCGGACACAATGTAACCTAGAAACGGAATGGTTTTAACTTCAAACACACACTTCTCCAATTTACAATAGAGGTGATTGACACGGAGACGGGAAAGAACCTCTTTTACCCAGAAACGATGATCTTCGAGATTATTAGCAAAGATGAGGATGTCGTCTAGATAAACCACGACATGGCGGTACAAGATGTCCCTGAAAATCTCATTCACGAAGTGCTGGAAGACTGCTAGAGCGTTGCTCAATCCGAAGGGCATGACGAGGTACTCATAATGTCCGTCACGGGTGTTAAAGGCGGTCTTCCACTCGTCACCCTCACGGATTCGGATGAGATTGTAGGCACCCCTCAAGTCCAGCTTTGTGAAAATAGTTGCACCACTAACTCTATCAAAGAGCTCGGTAATCAGGGGTAAAGGGTATCGGTTCTTGACGGTAATGTCGTTCAGACCTCTGTAGTCGATGCACGGACGCAGACCACCGTCTTTCTTCTTAACGAAGAAGAAGCCTGCGCCGGCTGGAGAAGAAGATGGTCGGATGAAACCCTTCGCCAGGTTCTCTTTGATGTACTCTTCCATGGAGTGTGTCTCAGGCAGAGACAACGGATAAGTTCGGCCTCGCGGTGGAACCTTCCCTGGAATGAGGTCGATTGGGCAGTCCCATTCTCTATGAGGAGGAAGGATATCAGCAGAGGCTTTACTGAACACGTCCGTGAAGTCTTGATATGGAGGAGGCGGAACATCAGATGACCTGGGGAAGGAAGAACAAACAGGAAGAACTTTGGCTAAACAAGTCTCAGCACAGGAGGGACCCCATGCCAGTATTTGCGTAGTCGTCCAGTCAATTGATGGGTTGTGGAGACGGAGCCATGGAAGGCCTAAAACCACTGGATGTGTGGCTCTTGGAATCACTAAAAAAGAAATATACTCAGAATGAAGAACTCCCACTCTCAGACGAACTGGAAGAGTCCTTAAGGAAATGACTGCGTCAAAAATCTTGCTGCCATCCACGGCAGTCAAAGAGATGGACGAGGACAGTCTCTCGGTGGGTAGGGACCACCGTTTAACATAAGCTTCGGTTATGAAATTCCCAGCTGCTCCGGAATCAAGGAGGGCAATGACGTTCCTGTAACGTTGAGCAATTTGGAGCGACACTGGGAGGTTACAGTCATGAGGAGATGGAGAGGAGATCATTACTCCTAGCCGGCCCTCTCCTTGGCGAGCTAGGATCTGGAGTTTCCCGGACGTTTGGGACAGGCATTGATAGTGTGCGACGGAGCTGCACAGTAGAGACAGAGAGACTCAGAGAGACGTCTTCGGCGCTCAGCGGGAGATAGACGGGAACGACTAATTTGCATAGGCTCATCCTTGGATGGAGATGGTTGACGAGGAGGAGGAGCAGAAGATTTAGGAGTAGATGATCTTCCTCGCTCGGTTGCTCTCTCTCTGAAACGTAGATCAACCTTTGTGCAAAGAGAAATTAGCTCATCCAACTTAGAGGGCAAGTCTCTGGTAGCTAACTCATCCTTGATGCGTTCTGATAAGCCATGCCAGAATGCAGCATACAGGGCCTCGTCGTTCCATGCCAGTTCGGATGCCAGGATTTTAAACTGTATAAGATACTGTCCCACAGTACGTGTTCCCTGGCGTAAACGGAGAATCTCAGATGAAGCAGATGTTATCCGGCCTGGCTCGTCGAAGATGCGCCTGAATGTAGCTACAAAGTCAGTATAGGAGGATAGCAGGGGATCAGACTTCTCCCATAAAGGTGATGCCCAGTCAAGGGCTGAGCCACTGAGAAGGGAGATGATATAGGCAATTTTGGTACGGTCACTGAAGAAATTGCCAGGTAGAAGCTCAAAGTGGATTTCACATAGATTGAGAAATCCCCTGCAGAACCTTGGAGATCCATCAAATTTTGCTGGCGTTGGAAGATGAAGATGTGGACTGGAAATGGGTAAGGTGGGTGGGGTTACAGCTGGTGTCACTGTAGTGGACGCACCGGACGTGCCAGGTCCACGGAGGGTCGTTTGAATCCCATCCAGCCGTGTAGAGAGATCCTGGAGACAGCGGATGATGTGGCCCTGTGCAGCCTCCTGATGTTCAAGTCGGGCTGCCAGTTCTTGCATCGGCCTGGCCGCTTGATCCTGGTCTCCGGCTGGATTCATTAGGTCAGTGCTTACTGTCACAACTGAGGGCCTGAGCTGACGGGAGGCAGCCTCAGTTGTAGGGGCTGAGATGTAACGGAACCTGGGAGGTTGTATCAGACCCCTAGACATGTAAGTAACATGTAGAATAACTGCCCGAAGGCGTGACCACGACAACCAGGATAAAAGTCAATGATGTTTATTATGACAAACTCCGTAACACAGCAGCAGTAAAGGAAACATAAAAGTCAACAGAGGATAAATACAATTCCTAGGTACTACAGGGTGGCAAGGGCCACAGGCACTGGTAGAGTGAGACAGTTCTTATAATCTTCTAGTTGGAAAGTCCTTACCAGACCTGACTGTAGCAATGGAGAGAACCCAGGATCGTACCAGCTGGTGTTCCAGAAAAGGCTGGGTTGCTGAAGATAAAACGGCTGCTGTGGATACTGGCTGGAACCAGACTGTTGTTGGTACGGAGTGGATACTGGCTGGAACCAGTTAAATAATAAACGAACTTGAGAGCGATGAAATAATAATGAAGTTTGGAGTTTAAGAGCGGTGAAATAATAATACCGGTGGAGAGTGGTAAACTGCAGAAAGGACACCGGCCCTTTAAGAGAAGCTGTACACTGCTGGAAGCTGGGCTGGAAGTAGGTGATTGATGAAGTTTGGAGTTTGAGAGCGGTGAAATAATAATACCGGTGGAGAGTGGTAAACTGCAGAAAGGACACCGGCCCTTTAAGAGAAGCTGTACACTGCTGGAAGCTGGGCTGGAAGCAGGTGATTGTTGTAACTGGAAACAGGTGAGTCCAGAATGGATCGGAGAGTCAGGCTACACCGCAGATGGAATGCTGGTGCGGGTCTCTATAGCAGAAGTCTGGAGACAGGAGCTGGAACCTGGAAGACAACCACAGGAGAGAGACAAACTGGAACTAGGTTAGACAACCAAAGCACTGACGCCTTCCTTGCTCAGGCACAGCATATTTATACCTGCAGCAAGGAAGGGGTTGGCTAGGCAATTATGCAGATTAACAATACAGACAGCAGATTGGTGGAAATGATCAGATGACAAAATCCAAGATGGCTGCGCCCATGCAGACACTTGGAGGGAAGTTTGGTTTGTAATCCATGTGAGAATTGAAACAGCAATGGCGGCGCCGGCCACAGGAGACAGGAGACGCCAGACTGATGATTGCACATCTAAACCACGCGGGCACAGCGGAGGCCGCGGCTGACGTAATCGCCACTCTGACACTCTGCATGCAGGAACTCAGGAACAGCGGTGGAGGCCGCGGGGAACGCCATTCCAGATGTTACATGGCGCCGCGGTGACCGCGTCTCAGAGTGACAGGAGAGGAGGCAGGAATGTGGACATCAGTGTAACGGATGGGATCCGGTCCTGGAACGCTGAGCCAGCCTCAGGAGGCATCTGAAGGGTAAGTAATGGCGTCCAGATACCCGGATCGTGACAGAGGCTATCCTTTCTCAAAAGGATCCGGAGTCTCTGGAGTTACATCCTTGTGCCTTTATGTCCAGGAAATTCTCCTCCGCTGAATCCAACTATGACGTTGGTAATCGGGAGTTCCTGGCGGTAAAGTGGGCTTTCGAGGAGTGGAGGCATTGGCTGGAGGGAGCAAAACATACTATTTCGGTATTGACTGACCATAAGAACCTGCAATACATTGAATCGGCTAAGCGGCTTAATGCCCGGCAGGCACGTTGGGCATTATTTTTTACGCGTTTCAAATTTATAATCACTTTCAGGCCTGGTTCCAAGAATACTAAGGCTGATGCCCTGTCACGTAGCTTTCTTCCGGTTCACAATAACAATCCTGTTACCCCCATACTTCCATCTTCGGTCATCTGGGCGGGCCTCACACAAGATTTATTTACCCAGTTAAAACAGCTTCAACACCAAGCTCCTAGAATTACTCCTGCTGGTCGTCTTTACGTCCCTGAGTTTTTGAGAGCTACTGTTTTAACGGAATTCCATGATAACAAAGTTTCAGGGCATCCAGGAGTCTCTAAGACATTGGAGTTAGTCTCTCGCTCAGTATGGTGGCCTGGTCTTTCTAAAGACGTCAAGGAATTTGTTTATTCATGTCAGGTTTGTGCACAGCATAAGGTTCCCCGTTCCTTGCCCATCGGGCAACTTATGCCCTTAAATGTTCCTCTCAGGCCGTGGTCTCATATTTCCATGGATTTTGTGGTTGACCTTCCCCTTTCAGCCGGATTCCGAGTCATATGGGTGGTAGTGGACCGTTTTAGTAAAATGGCTCATTTTATTGCTCTTCCCCAATTGCCTTCTGCCCAAGGGTTGGCAGTTTTGTTTCTCCGCCATGTATTCAGGCTTCAAGGGTTGCCTACTGATATTGTTTCTGATCGGGGTCCACAATTCATCGCACAATTCTGGAAATGTTTTTGTGCCTCATTGAAGATGAAATTGTCGTTAACATCCGGTTACCACCCACAATCCAACGGGCAAACCGAACGAGTTAACCAATCATTGAAACAATATTTGCGCTTGTATTCAGCCAAACTCCAGAATGATTGGTCCGAGTTTCTTCCGTTGGCCGAATTTGCTTACAATAATTCTTGTCATTCCTCCACTAAAGAGTCTCCATTCTTTTCAGTTTTTGGTTTTCACCCCAGAGCTAATTCTTTTTTTCATCATTCCTCAGTCTCCTCGCTAACCTTAACCTCCCATCTCAGAGCCATTTGGAAAAAGGTGCACCTTGCTCTCAGAAAAGCGGCCTTTCGAGAGAAGAAATTTTCTGACAGGCTCCGACGTCCTTGCACTTTTAAGGTGGGAGATAGGGTGTGGTTGTCGACTCGCAACATCAGGCTTCGACAATCCTCGGCTAGACTGGGACCTAAATTTATTGGGCCATTTCTTATTATTAAAAGAGTTAACACAGTTGCCTTTCGGTTACGTTTACCAAGATCTCTCAGGATTGGAAATACGTTTCATTGTTCCCTGTTGAAACAATACGTTTCTTCCAGAAGATTTCCTTGGAAGATCTCTCAGGGTAGATCTCCAGTGGATGTACAGGGACAACAGGAGTTCTTGGTAGAGAAGGTTCTCGACTCCAAATTGTCCCGGGGTCGGCTGTATTTTCTAGTTCACTGGAAAGGCTATGGTCCGGAGGAAAGGTCTTGGGTCCTGGATTTTTTCGGGAATTTCCTCAGAAACCTGGCTTTAGGGATTCCTTGACCCCTCCTCAAGGGGGGGGGTACTGTTAGGCGCCGGGGTCCGCTTGTCTGCGCGGCCCGGCGCCTAGCAACTAGAGACGCCGTGCGCGTACAGCCGCCGGATCCCTAGCAACGCTAGACGCCGGGCGCGCTGAGCCGCACGGACCCTAGCAACAGGGACGCCACTGGCGGACCGCGTTCCCCGTTGCTAGGCTTTAGGAAATTAAGATATTCACCTGCTCTCTGGCCGTGCAGCAAGGCAGCTGCACGGCATTTATTCTAATCAGCCTTTAGCAGCTGATTGGAGGACTCCTTGTTAAATACACTCCCAGGGCTTCTCACAGACGCCGGTAATAGCTTCCTGCATGCTGCCTTTGTTTGCTGAGAGTCTGTTTCCAGTCCTGCTGTATCCGGTCATTCCAGTCCTCAGAAGTCCGGTATTCGGGAGTTGTCATCTCATCTCAAGAGGTCGTTTGGTTCCCTGGAGTCCTGACTGATCACCGTTTTATATCCAGTGGTGTTCGTGAGTTGCGGCTCTGCCGTGTGTTGCGGCTCAGCCGCTTTACCCTTTATATTTTGTGTTTGGAGCATTTGCGGAGGGTTCCGCTTCCACAAGTCCTCTCTGGTACTCGGCGGTGCCGGGTAGGAGAATTGGACAAGTGGATATTTTGGTTGTCCTTTTCCCTGGCGGTTTCTCCGCACATATTATAGTTTTGAGTTTGCTTAGCCCCTGGCCTGGTTGTTTAGTTAGAGGGCCTCTTGTTATCACCCTGTCTCGGGTTTCCCTTTGTCTCTCATTAAGACCGGGGGGCATCGAAGTTAGGCAGACATAATCCGCCCTTCAAACGCGGCTGCCAAGGGCTAAAGAAACCATAGTCTCGCAGGGGATTTCTGACAACACGGGTGAGACAACAGAGTTAGGGCGCCAGGGGCTATTTTCCTGTCCTGCTCCCTTCCCCAGCATTCCGTTCCAGTGCTCCGGTCCTTGCCATAAGATCTCCTCTGACCAGAGTGCTGGAATCATAACAGATGGCAGGGCAGGTTCAGGAATGTTTGGTGGTGCTCCAGTCTTCGGTACGCGGTGCCTGAACGCCGAAAGTGGCCCGCAATTCTTCGGGCCACCGACAGCATCTCTTGCATGCCCCTGTTGTTTTTTAAATAATTCTGCACCACCAAATTCAAGGTATGTGCAAAACATGGGACGTGATGGAATTTGCCCAGATGTAATGCATGCACAATATTGCTGGCGTTGTCCGATGTCACAAATCCCCAGGAGAGTCTAATTGGGGTAAGCCATTCTGCGATGATCTTCCTCAGTTGCCGTAAGAGGTTTTCAGCTGTGTGGCTACTCTGGAAAGCGGTGATACAAAGCGTAGCCTGCCTAGGAACGAGTTGGCGTTTGCGAGATGCTGCTACTGGTGCCGCCGCTGCTGTTCTTGCTGCGGGAGGCAATACATCTACCCAGTGGGCTGTCTCAGTCATATAGTCCTGAGTCTGCCCTGCTCCACTTGTCCACATGTCCGTGGTTAAGTGGACATTGGGTACAACTGCATTTTTTAGGACACTGGTGAGTCTTTTTCTGAGGTCTGTGTACATTTTCGGTATCGCCTGCCTAGAGAAATGGAACCTAGATGGTATTTGGTACCGGGGACACAGTACCTCAATCAAGTCTCTAGTTGGCTCTGAATTAACGATGGATACCGGAACCACGTTTCTCACCGCCCAGGCTGCCAAGGCCTCAGTTATCCGCTTTGCAGCAGGATGACTGCTGTGATATTTCATCTTCCTCGCAAATGACTGTTGGACAGTCAATTGCTTACTGGAAGTAGTACAAGTGGTCTTCCGACTTCCCCTCTGGGATGACGATCGACTCCCAGCAGCAACAACAGCAGCGCCAGCAGCAGTAGGCGTTACACTCAAGGATGCATCGGAGGAATCCCAGGCAGGAGAGGACTCGTCAGACTTGCCAGTGACATGGCCTGCAGGACTATTGGCTTTCCTGGGTAAGGAGGAAATTGACACTGAGGGAGTTGGTGGTGTGGTTTGCAGGAGCTTGGTTACAAGAGGAAGGGATTTAGTGGTCAGTGGACTGCTTCCGCTGTCAGCCAAAGTTTTTGAACTTGTCACTGACTTATGATGAATGCGCTGCAGGTGACGTATAAGGGAGGATGTTCCGAGGTGGTTAACGTCCTTACCCCTACTTATTACAGCTTGACAAAGGCAACACACGGCTTGACACCTGTTGTCCGCATTTGTGTTGAAATAATTCCACACTGAATAGCTGATTTTTTTTGTATTTTGACCAGGCATGTCAATGGCCATATTCCTCCCACGGACAACAGGTGTCTCCCCGGGTGCCTGACTTAAACAAACCACCTCACCATCAGAATCCTCCTTGTCAATTTCCTCCCCAGCGCCAGCAACACCCATATCCTCATCCTGGTGTACTTCAACAGTGACATCTTCAATTTGACTATCAGGAACTGGACTGCGGGTGCTCCTTCCAGCACTTGCAGGGGGCGTGCAAATGGTGGAAGGCGCAAGCTCTTCCCGTCCAGTGTTGGGAAGGTCAGGCATCGCAACCAACACAATTGGACTCTCCTTGGGGATTTGTGATTTTGAAGAACGCACTGTTCTTTGCTGTGCTTTTGCCAGCTTAAGTCTTTTCTTTTTTCTAGCGAGAGGATGAGTGCTTCCATCCTCATGTGAATCAGAACCACTAGCCATGAACATAGGCCAGGGCCTCAGCCGTTCCTTGCCACTCCGTGTCGTAAATGGCATATTGGCAAGTTTACGCTTCTCCTCAGACGCTTTTAATTTTGATTTTTGGGTCATTTTACTGAACTTTTGTGTTTTGGATTTTACATGCTTTCTACTATAACATTGGGCATCGGCCTTGGTAGACGACGTTGATGGCATTTCATCGTCTCGGCCATGACTAGTGGCAGCAGCTTCAGCACGAGGTGGAAGTGGATCTTGATCTTTCCCTTTAACCTCCACATTTTTGTTCTCCATTTTTTAATGTGTGGAATTATATGCCAGTATCAATAGCAATGGCCTACTACTATATTTACTGCGCACAACTAAAAGGCACCACAGGTATACAATGTAGATGGATGGATACTAGTATACTTTATGGATGACGAGTGACGACACAGAGGTAGGTACACAGCAGTGGCCTACCGTACTGCTATATACAGTATACTGGACCTGGTGGACACTGTCAGCAAACTGCTAAACTAGTCTAAAAAAAAGGCACCACAGGTATACAATGTAGATGGATGGATACTAGTATACTTTATGGATGACGAGTGATGACACAGAGGTAGGTACACAGCAGTGGCCTACCGTACTGCTATATACAGTATACTGGACCTGGTGGACACAGTCAGCAAACTGCTAAACTAGTCTAAAAAAAAGGCACCACAGGTATACAATGTAGATGGATGGATACTAGTATACTTTATGGATGACGAGTGACGACACAGAGGTAGGTACACAGCAGTGGCCTACCGTACTGCTATATACAGTATACTGGACCTGGTGGACACTGTCAGCAAACTGCTAAACTAGTCTAAAAAAAAAGGCACCACAGGTATACAATGTAGATGGATGGATACTAGTATACTTTATGGATGACGAGTGACGACACAGAGGTAGGTACACAGCAGTGGCCTACCGTACTGCTATATACTGTATACTGGACCTGGTGGACACTGTCAGCAAACTGCTAAACTAGTCTAAAAAAAAGGCACCACAGGTATACAATGTAGATGGATGGATACTAGTATACTTTATGGATGACGAGTGACGACACAGAGGTAGGTACACAGCAGTGGCCTACCGTACTGCTATATACAGTATACTGGACCTGGTGGACACTGTCAGCAAACTGCTAAACTAGTCTAAAAAAAGGCACCACAGGTATACAATGTAGATGGATGGATACTAGTATACTTTATGGATGACGAGTGACGACACAGAGGTAGGTACAGCAGTGGCCTACCGTACTGCTATATATAGTATACTGGACCTGGTGGACACTGTCAGCAAACTGCTAAACTGAAATGCACCACAGGTATTAGGAATGTAGATGGATAGTATACTTAATGGATGACGACACAGAGGTAGGTACAGCAGTGCACTCTGCACTGTACTCCTCCTATATATAATATTAATTATACTGGTGGTCCCCAGTCCCCACAATAAAGCAGCACACTGTGAGCACAGATATGGAGTGTTTTTCAGGCAGACAAACGTATACTGGTGGTCACTATCAGCAAAACTCTGCACTGTACTCCTGCTAAAGCTGCTCCCCAGTCCCCACAATTAAGCAGTGTGAGCACTCAGCACAGATATATCATGCAGCACACCGAGCACAGATATGGTATGGAGCATTTTTTTCAGGCAGAGAACGGATAAAAACTAAACTCTGCACTGTACTCCTCCTAACAGCTGCTCCCCAATCCTCCCCACAATTATAGTAATAAACAAGCACAAGCAATCAAATGAAATCAACTGTCCTCTGACTTCTACTAAACGGAGAGGACGCCAGCCACGTCCTCTCCCTATCATCTCCAATGCACGTGTGAAAATGGCGGTGACGCGCGGCTGCTTATAGAATCCGAATCTCGCGAGAATCCGACAGCGGGATGATGACGTTCGGGCGCGCTCGGGTTAACCGAGCAAGGCGGGAGGATCCGAGTCTGCTCGGACCCGTGTAAAAAAGGTAAAGCTCGGGGGGTTTTGGTTTCTCGGAAACCGAACCCGCTCATCACTACTTACTAGTAGTTTCTCTTTAATGAGAGCCTGTGAGTAGTAGTTTTTCTTATAGTTGTGTATATCATTATTACAATAGCATTACTATAGTCTGTCTATGGCTTCATTTATCATTCATACAAAGTGGTCAAGTGTCTAGTGTTACGAACACACGTTTCACTCTGTTGCATTTTCAAGGCTTTGTATAGCTGAAAGAAACAAGAAGCAGGGACCTTCTGAATTAGAATTCTATACTAACTATTGGAAGAAAACTTTGCTTTTTTTAGTTTCATTTCTTGTCACCACAAATTGAATTTCTTGTTATAGTGAACCTACAGTATCTTATTCTGCTACTTGACTCTGATCTTCACTCCAGACCATTACAGCACCATACCTCCCAACATTTTTATGTGTCTAGGAGGGACACAATGGCACGACAAAGCCGCACCCGCCCGAAAAGGGAGAATGGCCTACAAAAAATGGGGTGTGGCTTCGCGGGAGAGCCGCAATCGCGAGCCACTCCACTGTCTTCCGTCACTATGGGGGCATGGCCAGCGCTCTGTGAGCTGCTGGCATGCCCCCAGTCCCTCTGTCTCCTGTGAATAGATGTTGTGCGCCTGCTTATCTTATCCGCACATCCCAGATCACTAAATTTACAGCAGTATATATTGCTGCACCTATATATAATGCCCACATGAACCCTTGTGCTCATGTATGTGTGTGTAAATCTGGCTCTGGTGCTGTTTACCTCACCACACGCCCATGGTGTGAGGATGTGTGGACTGTACAGAGGAGATGTAATTATATATGAATATTTATGAAGGTTATGTGGGCAGTTGTGGAATTTGAAAAAGCTAGCTTGAAAAGGTGAGCTTCCAGGGAATACTTGAAGGTTTGGAGACTAGAGAAGAGTCTTATTGTGGGTGGGAGGGCATTCCACAGAGTGTGTGCAGCCCAAAAAAATCCTGCAATCGTGAATGGGAGTGAGTAATATGTATGGATGGGAGACACAGATCTTGTGCAGAGTTCAGGTCGAGTAGGGATATATTTTGAGGTAAGAGAAGAGATGTACGTTGGTGTAGTTTGGTTAATGGCCTTGTGTGTGAGTAAAAGTATTTTATACTGAATACGATAGAATACAAGCAGCCAGCGGATGGACTGACAGAGCAGATCAGCAGACGATTAACATTTAACAAGGAATATTAGCCTTGCAGCTGCATTCAAAATGTATTGTAGTGGTGAGAGTCTTTTTTTGGTAAGACTAGTAAGGAGACTATTAATAACTAATTCTATATTATAAAATACTAACACTGCTCCTCACCTCTATGGGGGTAATTCAAGTGTTGTGCGTGCCAGCAGCCACTAGATGGTGCCTGACACAACAATTCAAGTGTTGCTCCATTCGAGCATGCACAGCTGCCAGAACTTACATTACATCTTGTTCCTTCATTTTGACGGGCTAGTAACTAATATTAGTGACAATTTTACTGTAAACAAAAGGAACAGAAATGGGTTCTTTACCTGTACTCCAACATAAGCGTAATAGTGGTGGGCATGGCTTCACTGTGCGGTATCCGGTCTCTAGGTCGACCACACTTAGGTCGACAGTCATTAGGTTGACCACTATTGGTCGACATGGTTTCTAGGTTGACATGACAAAAGGTCAACATGTGTTTTTCAGATTTTTTTACATTTTTTAAACTTTTTCTTTCTTTACGATCCATGTGGACTACAATTGGGAATAGTAACTGGTGTCGAGCGCAGCGGTAGCAGAGTTAGGCACCTTGCCCAAAGCATGGTGAGCGAAGCGACCCATGCGAGGGGACACGGTGCCCTAATTGGGGTTCCCGGTCACTTTACGAAGAAAACGACACAAAAAAAAACATGTTGACATTGTTCATGTTGACCTGATGCTTGTGTTGACCTATTTTGGGTGTCGACTTAGTTACTGTCGACCAATAGTGGTCTATCTAGACACTGTTGACCTAAGTGTGGTTGACCCTATGAACCACACCCTCACTGTGCATGTGCTGCACATATAGACAGGTTGGCAATGGTTCAGCCATGGAATGTGGTGGCTGTATAGCTTACCAACTTATGATAAAAAAAAGATTTTAAGGATATCTCCATATGGTCTCCAATTGTGAGTGGACAAATCACTAAAATGAAAATAATTTGAATAAATAGTATCAGAATTGCGAGTAATGACAAAGCTAGAATGAAACAACTTACCTCCTATTTGATCAATCCTCTCAGCAAAGCATGTATCCTATGATCTCTGGGGGTCCCCTTTGTGCAGCAATGGGATCCCAACTACACCATGGTCCAGTTATAGGCCCTACACACTGGGCGATATCACTCAAAGATATGAACGATCTCATTCATTAATGAACGAGATACCGTTCATATCTTTGAGTGTGGAGGCACCAGCGATGAACGATGCACGGCCCCGCGCTCATTCATCGCTGGTGCCCCGTCGGCTGTGCATGCAGGCCAATATGGACGATCTCGTCCATATTAGCCTGCACTTCTATGGAGCTGTGTGACGGGGGGAGTAAAGTAACTTCACTCCCCCCGTCACTGCCCCCCCCGCCACCGGGACGCCAGTCAGCCGTATCTGCCGCCGGGCAGCTCGGCGGCGGATCTTTAAATGTGTAGGGCGCTTTAGTCACCAGATACCACTGAGGCAAATCTGTTCCTTCTTTCTATATACTTTTTTTGTCACTATCATTGTGTAAAGCATCAGGGTGATGAGTCAAATGAAATTACACATTATCATCAGATGCCTGCCTTGTATCTATCATTTCTATACTTCCTAACTACTTGGTGTGTTCTCATCTGGTGTTCACCACCAAAACTGCACACACTGGACAGCAGATGCAGACAAGAGTTAAGTGGGATTATACTTTTAAATATCTTTTCCCTGATAGATTTTGACCAACCAGTTCAAGTAAATAATTGTACTTGAATTTGTGTTTAAGTGCTGATTGAAGCATTCATTTATAAAGAGACCAGCCTATCTAAAATGCAAATTATTGCTTATTTAAGGCACATATTAATGATCATTTATAATATTCATACTGGAACTGTGGCTTTATGGTTTAAATCTTTATGATCATTACTTCAGACAAACTATTCTTGTCAATATTTTCACCTGTGTCCTGGGAAATAATCTACCCCACACTTCTGTTACTTTGTTTCCTAGTATGTATGTATGTTTGGTTTAAGTTATGATTAATGCTTAACATGTACTGTAGTACAGATTAATCTGATACCCCTTTCACACCACCTGAGGCGGGTCGCACCTGGGAGCCTGACACGGGTGCTTCCCGCGTGCCACCCGCCTCAGGCCCCTTGCTGCCACTGTCCCCAACCCGGCATATTTCCGGGTTGGTGACATCAGCAGTGCGTGGCGGGGGCGGCACTTAGAGATCACATGATTTCCAAGCACCCCCCATCCGCACAGAGTAAACGGGAAATGGGTCGCATCGACCTGACTTCCTGTTCACACAGCGAACTGGGTTGAACACGTGTTCAACCCTGCTCTCTACCCGAGTTGGAATACCGGGTCGCTCGACCCAGATTATTGCAACTGGACCCTTTCAGACCGCACAGCAACATGGGTTATGCGCGCTTAAGTGCAATAACTCGTGTTAAAAGCTGGTGGTCTAAAAGGGGTGAGTGTCCCATCGATCTGAGTACTTCCCTCTACCGTTTAACAATTGAGTAATGTTGTACTAAGGGGAGCATCACCTTCATCAAACTTCTTGTGTTATCTTGTAATTATGAATTGATTGATTATTCCTCCATGTGACACTTCTAGAGAATAACTCCCGTTCGGACGCCCAAAGTGCTGATTTAGCGCACATTTCTTCTCGCACCTCGGGGTTGCGAGAAGAAATGTCACCCCCCGTGGCTACCAGGTGTCTAAATGGAGCAACAATTGAATAGTTCTGTTTTGCACCCCCTAGTTCAGGCATGTCAAACTCATGGTCATCCAGCTGTTGTGAAACTACAAGTCCCAGCATGCTTTACCAGCTAATCAGTTGAAGGTATGCTGGCAAAGCATGCTGGGATTTGTAGTTTCACAACAGCTGGGGGGCCACAAGTTTGACATGCCTGCCCTAGTTGAATCGATCCCTTATTGCTTATAATTTAGATATTTTAGTCTTACACACTTGTTGTATTTTGGATATGCAGTGTAATTTATACGATATAAGAATGGGGGGTGGCACTTTTATAAATATTAGGTGTCTCAATACTTCTTAGCTCATGTATCAATTGTGAAAAAGAAAAAATGGTGTCTGCCCATGCAACCACAGATTTAAATAATTTCAAAAACCGTATAAAACAAGTATATCCCAAACATTTTTATATAAATAATATTTATTGCTACATTATAATTAATATAAAATAAATAAACATTACAAAGATTACTGCAGTCATGACAATCCTTTGCTAATGTCTATATGGTTGACTCAGCATACAATTCATAATAAATGGAAACTTAATGCTTCTCATTCATTATTCCTCCCTCTTGGGTTATGTTAATTTTCAAAATGGTTTTGCCTCATCTCCAGTCACATCTTGGGCCTTCAATGGCCTCACCGTGGTCTGTCAACTTACAGAGATGACGTTGAGACGTTCCTCATCGGTTTCCCAGGCTCAACCTCATTTTCAATTGTTATTATCCAATAACTTATCCTTCTTAGTGCAGCATTATGTATCTAAATACATTTATTTTCTTTCACCCATGGATTGGATGAACCAATTACATGTTGTTATACTGGTAGTAGAGGAGCTATTTCTCTTTTCTATAAGATCATTTGAATACAATATTATACTGGTCACTATGTCACAGGCATAACAGTGGCAAAAACATTAGTTTATCTACTTTTAGCAAAACTTCAACTCATGCTGAATTAGGGCCCCATGGACCATATTTTGCCATTAACATCTGAATGGGCTATTTTTAGCATTGTAACCACTCGGTCTAAAATTTTGTCGGGTTGTCAGAAATTATTTTTAATACTCTAAGCAGTGACGAGGAAATGTGTCCTCCAGCAATGGATACATCCTTCTCCCCCATCTGTACAAATTTTTAAAGGCAAATTTTTTGTGTGTTCAAAATAGGATGGAATGGAGACATTGCTACATAAGGAAAAAAATGTGTACGTTTGAATCACGGCGCCCTAGAGTATCAGAATTTTTTTCAAGGCGCCCCTAGGCAAAAAAATTCTAATTGAAAGATTTTGAAAGAAATGTTAAATTGAGTAAATTGTGATTATATGCCATCCTTAGGTTCAGGTATGTGGTGAATGACAAGATTTGCTTCTATTTGTCCACATATTTTATGATTTGAAGTCTATTGACCATAAATAAATGTAATTGGTCCTGGACCACCAACCCAGGGCGCCCCTGCAAGTGTCCTGAGGCACACAAGGGTGCCACGGCACACATTTTGAGAACCACTGAGCTAAACAAAAGATCCATAGTGGTTTTCGATCTACCTTATAGTATAAGACCAGGTTGTTTTTATAGGACCCTCCTGTTCAAGTCTGATGTTAAGCATGTTTATTTACAGTTTTTGGGCTGTAGGCGATTCCCCCCAACTCTCCCTTTGATTTTTGTTTTCCTCTGTTTATATTCATCATGGTTTGTTCTTGCATATAATTTGTTTAATTATTTGTCTGTTATATAAAGACTTTCTTACGTGTCTTGTTTGACATCTTTTGCAATACCTTATGGTCACCGTGTACTATACGGTAAGCAGCTACCCACCATGTTTTGACTCGCAGCGGCCCCAGCAACGGCCGAACACGCCGTTGGTACGCCCCTTCCAACTTCGAGACCGCCTCTACCTGTTAATCAGGCAGAGGCGATCGCACCATTGAGATACTTTCGCATCTCACAGGCGCACTCCACGAAAGGCTTCAGAGTGTGATCGCTGCTGTTGCAGTGATCGCCACTGAATTAGGCCCAATATTCTGTCAGTTTCTGATTGAGGTTTTATGCCACTGGGAATATTTCTGTTACTTTTCTATTCAGCATGCAGAATCAGCATTCACTGGTGGATCCCATCTCACAGTTCAGCAGCAGTGGTGGGTGCACAGTCACTTGCTGCAGTGCAGGCTGAGCGGTTCCAGGTGGGAGCTGTCCTTTCACCTATTGCAGGTGTTAGCAGGGCTCCTGGGCCAGAGCCGATTACCTCTGCAGCAGCTGTAGTGGGTGCACCATAGAGCTCTGTTGGAAGAAAAGTGGTCACAGTTGGATCCTGTTGTGAACCACACAGGTGCTGCTGTACATGTAGGCAGAGGCGTAACTAGGGTTTTTGGAGCCCAGGGCAAGATCAATAATGGCGCCCCCCCCAAAAAAAAAAGGAAAGTATGTGCGCACACCACCGGTGTCACTGTATATAAAGATGTCAGGGTGTGTAAGTATAGATGTAGGTGCAGTGGTTGAAGTTAAATTTTTGAAGAGGGAATGAAAAAGCGAAGGTAGCAATAATGTGCGCGCCGAATGCGCGCGCTCCGGAGAAGGGGGAGTGGTCACTCAAAAGGGGGCGTGTCCTTCAGTGTAGTAGGTCCCCTTATACTATCTAGTACTGGTGCCCCTTTCACATTATAGCACACGGTATGAGCCGAAATTCACATTATAGAACCCGGTATGAGCGAATCGCGGCAATTTTTCACCCGTTTTTTAATTCGACACAATTCGACCGTCGAATTTCTGCAAGTGGGTGCCGAAATTTACCATATTCAATAAAAAACGGATTCGACAGTCCCGATGTCGAAAAACGGCCGATTTGACGGATTTTGATCCGATTTTTAAAAAACGGGAAAAAACCCGAAAAAAAATGGCGTGGGGTTTTTCCTCCAAAGCATAACCAGCCTCAGGCTCTTCGAGCCGGTCCTGGTTCTAAAAATCCGGGGAGAAAAATGACAGGGGATCCCCTGTATTTTTAAAACCAGCACCGGGCTCTGCGCCTGGTGCTGGTGCAAAAAATACGGGGGACAAAAAGAGTAGGGGTCCCCCGTATTTTTTACACCAGCATCGGGCTCCACTAGCTGGACAGATAATGCCACAGCCTGGGGTCACTTTTATACAGCGCGTGGCATTAAATATCCAACTAGTCACCCCTGGCCGGGTTACCTATGTTGACCCGCTGACTGCCACGCCCCCCTCGTCACTGAAGAATCCGGGGTACCTGTGAAAAAAATTATACTCCCCTCAATCCAGTGTCCGGATCTTTTAAAATAATCCTCGTACTTGGCAAAAAAAAAAAAAAAAACGAACACCCGAACCAAACGGACTGAAAGGGGTCCCATGTTTACACATGGGACCCCTTTCCCCGAATGCAGAGACCCCCCCGTGACTGCTGTCACAGAAAGGTCTCTTCAGCCAATCAGCGAGCGCAACGTCCTGGCACTCTGCTGATTGGCTATGCGCGTCTGCTGTCAGACAGCGCATCGCAAAGCCTCTCCATTATATTCAATGGTGGGAACTTTGCGTCAGCGGTGAGGTCACCCGCGGTCAGCCGCTGACCGCGGGTAACCCCACCGCTGACGGCAAAGTTCCCACCATTGAAACTAATGGAGGGAGCTGTGCGATGCGCTGTCTGACAGCAGAGGCGCATACAGCCAATCAGGTGAGTGCCACGAAGTAGCGCTTCCTGATTGGCTGAAGGGACCTTCTGTGACAGCAGTCACGTGGGGTCCCGGCATTGTTTACACATGGGACCCCTTTCAGTCCGTTTGGTTCGGGTGTTCGTTTTGTTGTTTTGCCAAGTACGAGGATTATAATCTGGACATTGGATTGAGGTGAGTATAATTTTATTCACAGGTACACGTGGATTCTACTTGGACAAGTGGACAGAGGTCGGCGTGTGAACATAGGTAAGTATGTGTGTGTCGACATGTGTGTAATAAAGTTTTACTATCACGGTGTGCGTGTCCTGTTTTTATTTGGGTATTTTTTTTTCAGTAGAACTACAGGTACCAGCGGGCCCGTTTTTCTCCCGCATGCTGGTACTTGTGGTTCTCCAAGTACCAGCTTGCGGGGGAGGCTGGCTGGGACTTGTAGTACTACTGGAAAAAACAATATTCTTTCAAATTTCTCAAGGCTATCAGCCCCCCATCCGCAGCCCTTGGATGGGGGGACAGCCTCGGGCTTCACCCCTGGCCCTTGGGTGGCTGGGGGGACACCCCTTGATTGAAGGGGTCCCCACTCCCCCAGGGTACCCCGGCCAGGGGTGACTAGTTGGATATTTAATGCCACGGCCGCAGGGCGCTGTATAAAAGTGACCCCCGGCTGTGGCATTGTCTGTCCAGCTAGTGTAGCCTGATGCTGGTGTAAAAAATACGGGGGACCCCTACTCTTTTTGTCCCCCGTATTTTTTGCACCAGCACCAGGCGCAGAGCCCGGTGCTGGTTTTAAAAATACGGGGGATCCCCTGTCATTTTTCCCCCCGGATTTTTAGAACCAGGAACGGCTCGAAGAGCCCGAGGCTGGTTATGCTTTGGAGGGGGGACCCCACGCCATTTTTTTTCGGGATTTTACCATTCCATTTAAAAAAAAAAAAAAAAATTTTTAAATATATAAATAATACTTGTGCCTCCAAAATAGACAAACCAAGTACCTAATCCCTTCTAATATAAATAGATATGCTCTTACCAATCAAAAAAAACACCAAAAAAACATGTTTTAATTTTTTTTTATTAGATTCCCCCACCAAAGTGTGGCGGATTGAAAATGACGAATTTACTGTCTAAAAGCACTGTTGTCGAATTTCCAAACTTCAATTGAATATACTTTTGGCGAATTTTGAAAGTCCGTTTTTTTGACGGAAAGTACTGAATTGCATTGTCGATTTTTTTTGGGGGGGGCGAAAAAGTCCAGTTTTTCGACAATTTCGGGAATTCGACCGCAATTGCATATACCCCTATAGCACCCAGTATGAGCCGAAATTCACATTATAGCACACGGTATGAGCCGAAATTCACATTATAGCACATGGTATGAGCCAAAATTCACATTATAGAGTGAGGGGATCCTACCCCCTTAATTAACAAGGCCTGTGGGGCACTGTGGCGAGGGGAGCCTAACCCCTTAATTGACTAATTGCAGAGTTTAGCAGCAGAAGGGTTGCAGCGGTTTCTCACCCCAAGCTGCGGCGCTTCTGCCACCTCCGACACTCCACGTCTTCGGCGCCACCCGGGATGCAGAGCACCGCACCGGGGATGCACCCTTTCAGTGTGGTCTGCTGCACTCCGAAGGGGGATCTTCTCTCCTGCTGCAGGATCCTGATGTGCGCCGTCCTCCCTGCTGTTCTGCGCCGTCTTCTTTAAGCCAGCCAGGGTCTTCTGCGGGTACTTGCTCCGGTAAGCGGGTGTCCTCCGCAATGCCGGTGCTCCAGTCGCTGGTCAGTCTCCTCCCTTGCTGCAGGGTCCCAGTCCACTGAAGGTTGGATGTCCTTCCCCGGTCTGTGGCTGGCTGGACTCCTCCTCTTCTACAGCGTCTTCTCCACTCAGCGTGAACGGCTCTGGTCGCTTTGGTGACAGGCAGCTCCTCCCTGGCGTTGGTCCTCTCCTGGTCCTGCGGCTCGCTCCCTCGCGTCTTTTCAGCTGGTGCGCATGTCTTGGCTCCTCCTCCAGTCTTCGGTGAGTCCTCCAGGGCTCCTTCCTACGTGCTGCTGCTGTCTGCTAATTAAAAAATATATATAAACTTCCGGGTCTGCCGCTACTTCGATATAGATATAGATATACATATATATATATATATATATATATATATATACATATACATACACACACACACATGAAACACATACACAGAAAATACACAATTATACGCAAACACACTGAA
Source organism: Pseudophryne corroboree (assembly GCF_028390025.1). Classification (NCBI taxonomy): domain Eukaryota; kingdom Metazoa; phylum Chordata; class Amphibia; order Anura; family Myobatrachidae; genus Pseudophryne; species Pseudophryne corroboree. Next base: position 964,100,797 of record NC_086444.1, on the reverse strand, counting down.
CACATACACACATAAATATAAACACAGATAGAAAATATACACACACATAGAAGACATACACACAAACATTATGTACACAAACACACACTTACACTGTCACTCACCACCACTGTGTCCTCCTCCAGCGGTCCCAGTCCTGAACAGCGGCAGGCCGGCAATGCACTCATACATCATGCACATATAAATACACAGATCACACACACACACACACATACATCATACACATATAAATAAATACACAGATCACACACACACATGCAGCATGCACTTTTACAAACACAGACAGAGCTACCACCCTCTATCCACGACACCAATAGAGTGGGAATAGATGCTGTGGTGAGCGCAGAGAGCCATCGTGCCCGCAGTGTGCCAAGCACAGCGAGCCCACAAGGGGACTCGTACCGCACGCCCCACTGTCTGCATTCTGGCGGGCGGGATACCACTGTCGGGAAACTGACAGCCAGCATCCTATCCGCTGGGAATACATATGTATTCCATTTTGGACAAAGCAGTATGAATTCTAGTTTTTGCCGTGTGACCTCTTAGAACAGGAAAAGTTCTATAACACAAGGAGACACTGTACTGACTCACTGACAAATAAGATAATTGATCTTTACTAGAGAAAAAGGTCATTTTTAATGCTCACTGCTTTCTACAAAGCTGCAATACACTATACTATACAATGAGTTAGTAGTGCTGAATTCCCACTGAGAAAATTGTTATAGTTAATTGATGACTTGACTGCTCCCTATATATCCTTTATTTGTAGAACCGTTTTGCAGGCATATTTAATTAGAAAATAGCACTGGTTGTCATATAAAATTACTCATTATTGTGTGTTTATTATTAGCAATGCTAATTAGCTGCCCTGCAGGAAAGCATAACAACATTCTTTCAATGCCCACTCTATCTGAATTACTCTATGAAACCTAAATTGCAAGAAACCCCCCAACCCAGCACACAGGCACCGGAGATACCATCTGATAATTTAAGAATGGGGTCAGGGGTTATGACACCACGTACCTTTCAATTTCTACTGAAGGTTTCTCTGATATTGGAAGCCCCACTGGAAGTATAGATTTAAACTTTCAAAGTTCTTTCGAGTAGATGGACACCTACTGTTTCACTGACATTTCCAAAGCTTGATGCTTGTTTAAAGGGACCGACACCCCTTGTTTAATTTTTTTGTATTTGTCTTATGTAAAGGAATGTAAATATTAATGGATAAATCTATAAACATACATATACAGATGTCAGGCCGTGGCGGACTCAGGCTCCAATTAAGACAATATGGTAAGTGATAATACCAACATTTCAGAGTTTACTCCAATCCTTTCATTAGGGACTAAAACTTTATTTGACAAATGTATATACTCAAAGCTCTATCTTAATAACTACACTAAATGTGGCAAATTATCATCACTGATCCTAACTGTAAGATGTTACAGGATACAACCGTCATGCCATGTTATGTATGTGGCCGTTTAAGCAATAATATCTTGTAATGATATCACTAATATGGACAAAAGTCTAAATACTTCCTGGGTTTTAAACCAAGAGGTTGTGCTTGTTGCCCTAAATGTGTAACATGTTGTTACCTTAACGTGGGCAACAATATTAAACACACTACATCAGGTTTAAAAAAAAAAATATTACATACCATGTAACATGGTCCAGCCGCTTCGTAGTTTATGTGATATTATGCCCTTGTGGACCATACTGCACCGGTAAGGCTGAGCGCCAGTTTAAATAAATATGGCACTACAGAGGTCATCTATACGAGCAGTCCTTTGGACAGATAACAGTAAACAGTAGTGATGAGCGGGTTCGGATCCTCGGTATCCGAACCCGCCCGAACTTCACCTTTTTTTGCACGGGTCCGAGCAACTCGGATCCTCCCGCCTTGCTCGGTTAACCCGAGCGCTCTCGAACGTCGTCATCCTGCCGTCGGATTCTCGTGAGATTCGTATTCTATATAAGGTGCCGCGCGTCGCCGCCATTTTTCACTCGTGCATTGGAGATGATCGTGAAAGGACGTGGCTGGCGTCCTCTCAGTTTCTATGTTCAGTGGGCTGCAAATATCTGTGCTCAGTGTGCTGCAAATATCTGTGCTCAGTGTGCTGCAAATATCTGTGCACAGTGTGCTGCAAGTGCAAATATCTACGTTCTCTGCCTGAAAAACGCTCCATATCTGTGCTCAGTGTGCTGCAAATATCTGTGCTCAGTGTGCTAATTGCTTTATTGTGGGGACTGGGGACCAGCAGTATTATATAGTAGGAGGAAAGTGCAGAGTTTTGCTGACCAGTGACCACTAGTATTATACGTTCTCTGCCTGAAAAACGCTTCATATCTGTGCTGCATTGTAGTATATAGTAGGAGGACAGTGCAGAATTTTGCTGACCACCAGTATAACTATATATATATAGCAGTACGGTACAGTAGTCCACTGCTCTACCTCTGTGTCATCAAGTATAATATCCATCCATACCTGTGGTGCATTTCAGTTTTGCACAGTTTGCTGACCACGAATATATAATATATAGCAGTACGGTACAGTAGGCCACTGCTCTACCTACCTGTGTCGTCAAGTATACTATCCATCCATACCTGTGGTGCATTTCAGTTTTGCACAGTTTGCTGACCACCAGTATATAATATATAGTAGTACGGTACAGAAGGCCACTGATCTACCTACCTCTGTGTCGTCAAGTATACTATCCATCCATACCTGTGGTGCATTTCAGTTTTGCACAGTTTGCTGACCACCAGTATATAATATATAGCAGTACGGTACAGTAAGCCACTGCTCTACCTACCTCTGTGTCGTCAAGTATACTATCCATCCATACCTGTGGTGCATTTCAGTTTTGCACAGTTTGCTGACCACCAGTATATAATATATAGCAGTACGGTAAAGTAGGCCACTGCTCTACCTACCTCTGTGTCGGCAAGTATACTATCCATACATACCTGTGGTGCATTTCAGTTTTGCACAGTTTGCTGACCACCAGTATATAATATATAGCAGTACGGTACAGTAGGCCACTGCTCTACCTACCTCTGTGTCGTCAAGTATACTATCCATCCATCCCTGTGGTGCATTTAAGTGGTGCGCAGTATATATAGTAGTAGGTAATTGCTATTGATATATTACTGGCATATAATTCCACACATTAAAAAATGGAGAACAAAAATGTGGAGGGTAAAATATGGAAAGATCAAGATCCACTTCCACCTCGTGCTGAAACTGCTGCCACTAGTCATGGCCGAGACGATGAAATGCCATCAACGTCGTCTGCAAAGGCCGATGCCCAATGGCATAGTAGAGAGCATGTAAAATCCCAAAAAATAAAGCTCAGTAAAATGACCCAAAAATCTAAATCAAAATCGTCTGAGAAGAAGCATAAACTTGCCAATGTGCCATTTACGACACGGAGTGGCAAGGAACAGCTGAGGGCCTGGCCTATGTTCATGGCTAGTGGTTCAGCTTCACATGAGGATGGAAGCACTCATCCTCCTGCTAGAAAACGTAAAAGAGTTAAGATGGCAAAAGCGCAGCAAAGAACTGTGCGTTCTTCTAAATCACAAATCCCCAAGGAGAGTCCAATTGTGTCGGTTGCGATGCCTGACCTTCCCAACACTGGACGGGAAGAGGTGGTGCCTTCCACCATTTGCACGCCCCCTGCAAGTGCTGGAAGGAGCACCCGCAGTCCAGTTCCTGATAGTCAAATTGAAGATGTCACTGTTGAAGTACACCAGGATGAGGATATGGGTGTTGCTGGCGCTGGGGAGGAAATTGACAAGGAGGATTCTGATGGTGAGGTGGTTAGTTTAAGTCAGGCACCCGGGGAGACACCTGTTGTCCGTGGGACGAATATGGCCATTGACATGCCTGGTCAAAATACAAAAAAAATCACCTCTTCGGTGTGGAATTATTTCAACAGAAATGCGGACAACTGGTGTCAAGCCGTGTGTTGCCTTTGTCAAGCTGTAATAAGTAGGGGTAAGGACGTTAACCACCTAGGAACATCCTACCTTATACGTCACCTGGAGCGCATTCATCAGAAGTCATTGACAAGTTCAAAAACTTTGGGTGACAGCAGAAGCAGTCCACTGCCAACTAAATCCCTTCCCCTTGTAATCAAGCTCGCGCAAACCACACCACCAACTCCCTCAGTGTCAATTTCCTCCTTAGACAGGAAAGCCAATAGTCCTGCAGGCCATGTCACTGTCAAGTCTGACGATTGCTCTCCTGCCTGGGATTCCTCCGATGCATCCTTGAGTGTAACGCCTACTGCTGCTGGCACTGCTGTTGTTGCTGCTGGGAGTCGATCGTCATCCCAGAGGGGAAGTCGGAAGACCACTTGTACTAGTTCCAGTAAGCAATTGACTGTCCAACAGTCCTTTGCGAGGAAGATGAAATATCACAGCAGTCATCCTGCTGCAAAGCGGATAACTCAGGCCTTGGCAGCCTGGGTGGTGAGAAACGTGTTTCCGGTATCCACCGTTAATTCACAGGGAACTAGAGAATTGATTGAGGTACTGTGTCCCCGGTACCAAATACCATCTAGGTTCCATTTCTCTAGGCAGGCGATACCGAAAAATGTACACAGACCTCAGAAAAAGAGTCACCAGTGTCCTAAAAAATGCAGTTGTACCCAATGTCCACTTAACCACGGACATGTGAACAAGTGGACATGGGCAGACTCAGGACTATATGACTGTGACAGCCCACTGGGTAGATGTATTGCCTCCCGCAGCAAGAACAGCAGCGGTGGCACCAGTAGCAGCATCTCGCAAACGCAAACTCGTTCCTAGGCAGGCTACGCTTTGTATCACCACTTTCCATAAAAGGCACACAGCTGACAACCTCTTACGGAAACTGAGGAACATCATCGCAGAATGGCTTACCCCAATTGGACTCTCCTGGGGATTTGTAACATCGGACAACGCCACCAATATTGTGCGTGCATTACATCGGGGCAAATTTCAGCACGATCCCCCATGTTTCGCACATACATTGAATTTGGTGGTGCAGAATTATTTAAAAAACGACAGGGGCGTGCAAGAGATGCTGTCGGTGGCCCGAAGAATTGCGGGCCACTTTCGGCATTCAGCCACCGCGTGCCGAAGACTGGAGCACCAGCAAACACTCCTGAACCTGCCCTGCCATCATCTGAAGCAAGAGGTGGTAACGAGGTGGAATTCAACCCTCTATATGCTTCAGAGGATGGAGGAGCAGCATAAGGCCCTTCAAGCCTATACAGCTACCTACAATATAGGCAAAGGAGGGGGAATGCACCTGACTCAAGCGCAGTGGAGAATGATTTCAACGTTGGGCAAGGTTCTGCAACCCTTTGAACTTGCCACACGTGAAGTCAGTTCAGACACTGCCAGCCTGAGTCAGGTCATTCCCCTCATCAGGCTTTTGCAGAAGAAGCTGGAGAGATTGAAGGAGGAGCTAAAACAGAGCGATTCCGCTAGGCATGTGGGACTTGTGAATTGAGCCCTTAATTCGCTTAACCAGGATTCACGGGTGGTCAATCTGTTGAAATCAGATCACTACATTTTGGCCACCGTGCTCGATCCTAGATTTAAAACCTACGTTGTATCTCTCTTTCCGTCAGACACAAGTCTGCAGAGGTTCAAAGACTTGCTGGTGAGAAAATTGTCAAGTCAAGCGGAATGTGACCCGTCAATAGCTGCTCCTTCACATTCTCCCGCAACTGGGGGTGCGAGGAAAAGGCTAGGAATTCCGAGCCCACCCGCTGGCGGTGATGCAGGGCAGTCTGGAGCGAGTGCTGACATCTGGTCCGGACTGAAGGATCTGCCAACGATTACTGACATGTCGTCTACTGTCACTGCATATGATTCTGTCACCATTGAAAGAATGGTGGAGGATTATATGAGTGACCGCATCCAAGTAGGTACGTATACTGGCAGGAAAAAGAGGCAATTTGGAGGCCCTTGCAGAAACTGGCTTTATTTTACATAAGTGGTCCCCCCTCCAGTGTGTACTCCAAAAGAGTGTTTAGTGCAGCCGCTCACCTTGTCAGCAATCGGCGTACGAGGTTACTTCCAGAAAATGTGGAGAAGATGATGTTCATCAAAATGAATTATAATCAATTCCTCCGTGGAGACATTCACCAGCAATTGCCTCCAGAAAGTACACAGGGACCTGAGATGGTGGATTCCAGTGGGGACGAATTAATAATCTGTGAGGAGGGGGATGTACACAGTGAAAGGTGTGAGGAATCGGACGATGAGGAGGAGGTGGACATCTTGCCTCTGTAGAGCCAGTTTGTGCAAGGAGAGATTGATTGCTTCTTTTTTGGTGGGGGCCCAAACCAACCAGTCATTTCAGTCACAGTTGTGTGGCAGACCCTGTCGCTGAAATGATGGGTTTGTTAAAGTGTGCATGTCCTGTTTATACAACATAAAGGTGGGTGGGAGGGCCCAAGGACAATTCCATCTTGCACCTCTTTTTTTTTCATTTTTCTTTGCATCATGTGCTGTTTGGGGACTATTTTTTGAAGTGCCATCCTGTCTGACACTGCAGTGCCACTCCTAGATGGGCCAGGTGTTTGTGTCGGCCACTTGGGTCGCTTAACGTAGTCACACAGCGACCTCGTTGCGCCTCTTTTTTTCTTTGCATCATGTGCTGTTTGGGGACTATTTTTTTGAAGTGCCATCCTGTCTGACACTGCAGTGCCACTCCTAGATGGGCCAGGTGTTTGTGTCGGCCACTTGGGTCGCTTAGCTTAGTCACACAGCTACCTCATTGCGCCTCTTTTTTACTTTGCATCATGTGCTGTTTGGGGACTATTTTTTTGAAGTGCCATCCTGTCTGACACTGCAGTGCCACTCCTAGATGGGCCAGGTGTTTGTGTCGGCCACTTGGGTCGCTTAGCTTAGTCACACAGCTACCTCATTTCACCTCTTTTTTTCTTTGCATCATGTGCTGTTTGGGGACAATTTTTTTAATCTGCCATCCTGTCTGACACTGCAGTGCCACTCCTAGATGGGCCAGGTGTTTGTGTCGGCCACTTGGGTCGCTTAGCTTAGTCACACAGCTACCTCATTGCGCCTCTTTTTTTCTTTGCATCATGTGCTGTTTGGGGACAATTATTTTAATCTGCCATCCTGTCAGATACTGCAGTGCCACTCCTAGATGGGCCAGGTGTTTGTGTCGGCCACTTGGGTCATAGAAACATAGAAACATAGAATTTGTCGGCAGATAAGAACCACTTGGCCCATCTAGTCTGCCCCTTTTTTTTTTTTATATATTATTTTTTTTTATCACTAACCTTATTTGATCCTTATTTCTTTGTAAGGATATCCTTATGTCTATCCCATGCATGTTTAAATTGCTCTACTGTCTTAGCCTCTACCACCTCTGATGGGAGGCTATTCCACTTGTCCACTACCCTTTCTGTGAAATAATTTTTCCGCAAATTTCCCCTGAACCTCCCCCCCTCCAGTCTCAGTGCATGTCCTCGTGTCCTATTGCTTCTCTTCATTTGGAGAATGTTTCCCTCCTGGACTTTGTTAAAACCCTTCATATATTTGAAAGTTTCTATCATGTCCCCCCTTTCTCTTCTCTGCTCCAAACTATACATATTGAGATTTCTTAGTCTTTCTGGGTATGTTTTGTGATGTAGGCCATGCACCATTTTAGTTGCCCTCCTTTGTACAGTTTCTAATGTATTAATATCCTTTTGAAGATATGGCCTCCAGAACTGAATACAGTATTCTAGATGAGGCCGTACCAATGACCTATACAGTGGCATTATTACTTCTTAGCTTAGTCATCCAGCGACCTCGGTGCAAATTTTAGGACTAAAAATAATATTGTGAGGTGTTCAGAATAGACTGGAAATGAGTGTAAATTATGATTATTGAGGTTAATATGTCACGATCCGGGTATCTGGACGCCATTTCTTACCTATCAGATGCCTCCTAAGGCTGGCTCAGCGCTCCAGGACCGGATCCCATCTGTTATCCTGATGTGCACATTCCCGCATCCTCTCCTGTCTCTCTGGACGCAGTCACAGTAACGCCTTATACATCTGGCATGGCGTCTCCTGCGGCCTCCGCCGCCGTCCCTGAGCTTCTGCATTCAGAGTGGCGATTACGTCAGCCGCGGCCTCCGCTGTGTCCGCGTGGTCGGATGTGCATCTGTCAGCCTGACGTCTCCTGTCTCCGGTGGCCGGCGCCGCCATTACTGTTTTCCAGACCACATGGATTACAATCCAAACTTCCCTCCAAGTGTCTGCATGGGCGCAGCCATCTTGGATTCTGTCAGCTGATCTTTCCTACCAATCCGTTGTCAGTATTATTAATTTGCATAATTGCCTAGCCAATGCCTTCCTTGCTGCAGGTATAAATAGGTTGTGCCTGAGCAAGGAAGGCGTCAGTGCTTTGGTTGTCAAACCTAGTTCCAGTTTGTCTCTCTTCTGTGAATGTCTTCCAGGTTCCAGCTCCTGTCTCCAGACTTCTGCTATAGAGACCCGCACCAGCATTCCATCTGCGGTGTAGCCTGACTCTCCGATCCGTTCTGGACTCACCTGTTTCTAGCTACAACATCACCTGCTTCCAGCTCAGCTTCCAGCAGTGTACAGCTTCTCTTAAAGGGCCGGTGTCCTTTCTGCAGTTTACCACTCTCCACCGGTATTATTATTTCTCCGCTCTCAAATTCTACATTTCATCTACATTGCATCGCTCTCAAGCTTTATTTATTATTTAACTGGTTCCAGCCAGTATCCACTCCGTGCCAACACCTGTCTGGTTCTAACCAGTACCCACAGCAGCATTTTATCTACAGCAGTCCAGCTTTCCCTGGAACACCAGCTGGTACGACCCTGGGCTTTCCTCATTGCTACAGTTGAGCCTGGTAAGGACTTTCCAACTTGCAGATAAAAAGAACTGTCTCATACCACCAGAGCTCTGTGGCCCCTGCCACCCTGTAGTACCCAGGAACTGTATTATTATTTCTCTGCTGATTTTTATGTTACTTTTTACTGCTACTGTGATGCATGGAGTTTGTCATAAATAAATATCATTGACTTTTACTCAAGTTGTCGTGGTCACACCTTCGGGCGGTTTTTCTTCATGTTACTTACATGTCCAGGGGTCTGATACAACCTCCCAGGTTCCGGTACATCTCAGCCCCTACAACTGAGGCTGCCTTCCGTCAGCTCAGGCCCTCAGTTGTGACAGTAAGCACTGACCTAATGAATCCAGCCGGAGACCAGGATCAAGCGGCCAGGCCGATGCAAGAACTGGCAGCCCGACTTGAACATCAGGAGGCTGCACAGGGCCACATCATCCGCTGTCTCCAGGATCTCTCTACTCGGCTGGATGGGATTCAGACAACTCTCCGTGGATCAGACGCATCTGGGGCGTCAACCACAGTGACTCCAACTATAACCCCACCCACCTTACCCGTTTCTGCTCCACGTCTTCATCTTCCAACGCCAGCAAAATTTGACGGATCTCCAAGATTCTGCAGGGGATTTCTCAACCAGTGTGAGATTCAGTTTGAGCTACAACCTGGCAATTTTCCCAGTGACCGTACAAAAATTGCCTACATCATCTCTCTTCTCAGTGGCTCCGCCCTTGACTGGGCATCACCGTTATGGGAGAGGTCCGACACCCTGCTATCTTCTTACACTGCATTCGTGTCAACATTCAGGCGCATCTTCGACGAGCCAGGCCGGGTAACTTCAGCTTCGTCTGAGATTCTCCGTTTACGCCAGGGATCACGTACTGTAGGACAATATCTTATACAGTTCCAGATCCTGGCATCTGAACTGGCATGGAACGACGAGGCCCTGTATGCTGCATTCTGGCATGGTTTATCCGAGCGTATTAAAGATGAGTTAGCTACCAGAGACTTACCCTCCAAGTTAGATGAGCTAATCTCACTTTGTACGAAAGTTGACTTACGTTTCAGAGAGAGAGCAATTGAGCGTGGAAGATCATCTGCTCCAAAATCTTCTGCTCCTCCTCCTCGTCAACTGTCACCAACTAAAGATGAACCCATGCAAATTGGCCGTTCCCGTTTAACTCCTGCTGAGCGCCGAAGACGTCTCTCTGAGTCTCTTTGTCTTTACTGTGCAGCTCCGTCTCACACCATCAATGCCTGTCCCGAACGTCCGGGAAAACTCCAAACCCTAGCTCGCCCAGGAGAGGGCCGGCTAGGAGTAATGATCTCCTCTCCATCTCCTCATGATTGTAATCTCCCAGTCTCGCTTCAAGTTGCTCAACGTTATCGGAACGTCATTGCCCTCCTTGATTCCGGAGCAGCTGGGAACTTTATTACTGAAGCCTATGTTAAACGGTGGTCCCTACCCACCGAGAGACTTCCTTCCTCCTTTTCCTTAACTGCCGTGGATGGCAGTAAAATTTTTGATACTGTTATTGCTCTAAGGACTCTACCAGTTCGTCTGAGAGTGGGAGTTCTTCATTCCGAACTTATTTCACTTTTAGTGATTCCAAGAGCCACACATCCTGTGGTCCTGGGCCTTCCATGGCTCCGTCTTCACAATCCTACAATTGATTGGACGACTACGCAAATTCTGGCATGGGGTCCCTCCTGTGCTGAGACATGTTTATTTAAAGTGTTGCCTGTCTGTTCTTCCTCCCCCAGGTCGTCTGATGTTCCACCTCATCCATATCAAGATTTCACGGATGTGTTCAGTAAAGCTTCTGCTGATATCCTTCCTCCTCATAGAGAATGGGACTGCCCGATTGATCTCGTTCCAGGGAAGGTTCCACCTCGAGGCCGAACTTATCCGTTGTCTCTGCCTGAGACGCATTCTATGGAGGAATACATTAAAGAGAACCTAGCAAAGGGGTTCATTCGACCTTCTTCTTCTCCAGCCGGCGCAGGCTTCTTTTTTGTAAAAAAGAAAGATGGTGGTCTGCGGCCGTGCATCGACTACAGAGGTTTGAACGACATTACCATCAAGAACCGTTATCCTTTACCCCTGATTACTGAGCTCTTTGACAGAGTTAGCGGAGCTACCATCTTTACAAAGCTGGACTTGAGAGGTGCATACAATCTCATCCGGATCCGTGAGGGTGACGAGTGGAAGACCGCATTTAACACCCGTGACGGACATTATGAGTACCTCGTCATGCCCTTCGGATTGAGCAATGCTCCAGCTGTCTTCCAGCATTTCGTCAATGAGATCTTCAGAGACATTCTATACCGTCATGTCGTGGTCTATCTAGATGATATCCTCATTTTTGCCAACAATTTAGAGGAACATCGTTTTTGGGTAAAGGAGGTTCTGTCCCGTCTCCGTGTCAATCATCTCTATTGCAAATTAGAGAAATGCGTCTTTGAAGTCAACTCCATTCCGTTTCTAGGGTACATTGTGTCCGGTTCCGGACTAGAGATGGATCCTGAGAAACTACAAGCAATCCAGAATTGGCCGGTACCCTTAACCCTCAAAGGGGTCCAGAGGTTCTTAGGGTTCGCCAATTATTACCGAAAGTTTATACGAGACTTTTCCACCATTGTGGCGCCTATTACTGCTTTCACCAAGAAGGGTGCTAACCCGTCCAAGTGGTCTGAAGAAGCCATGCAAGCTTTTCATCTTTTAAAACAGAGGTTCATCTCTGCGCCTGTCCTGAAACAGCCTGACATCGACTCTCCTTTCATCTTAGAGGTGGATGCCTCCTCCGTTGGAGTAGGAGCGGTGTTATCTCAGAGGGCTAAAGATGGCCATTTACATCCTTGCAGTTTCTTCTCACGGAAGTTCTCCCCAGCGGAGCGCAACTATGCCATTGGCGACCAGGAGTTGCTAGCCATCAAGCTCGCTCTAGAGGAGTGGAGATATCTGTTGGAGGGAGCTTCTCATTCTATCACCATCCTTACAGACCACAAGAACCTTCTATATCTGAAAGGCGCACAATGTCTCAACCCTCGTCAGGCCAGATGGGCACTTTTCTTTTCCAGGTTCGACTTTAAACTCCAGTTCTGTCCGGGCTCTCAGAATCGCAAGGCCAATGCCCTTTCCCGCTCATGGGAGCAAGAAAATGAGTCAGAGTCTTCAGACAAGCATCCTATTATAAATCCGTTGGCATTCTCCACGGTAGGGATGGACTCTACGCCCCCATCAGGGAAAAGTTTTGTGAAGCCGACACTAAGGAAGAAGCTCTTGCATTGGGCCCATGCTTCCCGCTTTGCCGGACATACAGGTATCCAAAAAACCCTGGAGTTTATCTCTAGGTCCCATTGGTGGCCAATCTCTGAAAAAGGACGTTTTGGAGTTTATTGCATCTTGCCCAAAGTGTGCTCAACATAAAGTATCCCGCCAGTCGCCTGCGGGGCAACTGGTTCCACTATCTGTACCCCGTCGACCATGGACCCATTTGTCGATGGATTTTATTACAGATTTGCCCATGTGCAACAAGTTTAATACCATCTGGGTGGTAGTTGACCGGTTCATCAAGATGGCACACTTCATTCCTCTCACCGGTCTTCCGTCAGCTTCCAAGTTGGCTCAAGTATTCATACAAGAGATCTTTCGACTCCACGGTCTTCCAGAAGAAATTATCTCAGATCGAGGAGTTCAATTCACAGCCAAATTCTGGCGAAGTTTATGTCAAGTCCTCCAAGTCAAGCTAAAGTTTTCCACGGCTTACCATCCTCAGACCAATGGTCAAACTGAGAGGGTGAATCAGGACTTGGAGTCCTTCCTCCGCATCTATGTGTCCTCCTCTCAAGATGACTGGGTTCAATTACTTCCCTGGGCCGAGTTCTGTCATAACAACCAGTATCATTCTTCATCTTCTTCAACACCATTCTTCACCAACTTTGGATTCCACCCTAAAGTCCCTGAGTTCCAACCGCTTCCAGCAACTTCTGTTCCCGCAGTGGATATCACCTTGCATCAGTTTGCCAATATCTGGAAGAGCGTACAATCTGCTCTGCTCAAGGCATCGTTCAGGTACAAGAAGTTTGCGGATAAGAAGCGTCGGGCAGTTCCTGCTCTCAAGGTGGGTGATCGGGTATGGTTATCCACGAAGAATTTGAGGTTAAGAGTTCCCAGTATGAAGTTTGCACCTCGCTACATCGGTCCTTTTAAAATTGATCAAGTCATCAATCCTGTTGCTTACAGACTCCAGTTGCCTCCCTTCTTAAAAATACCCAGGACATTCCATGTTTCCCTGTTGAAACCGCTAATCTTGAATCGGTTTCATTCCTCACTTCCTCCAACTCCGAAAGTCCAAACTCAACGAGGCGTTGAGTATGAAGTAGCCAAGATCCTGGACTCACGTCACCGTTACGGTCAACTTCAGTATCTTATTGACTGGAAGGGTTATGGCCCTGAGGAACGTTCTTGGACCAATGCTTCTGATGTCCATGCTCCTGCCTTGGTCCGGAGATTCCATTCCAAGTTTCCTCAAAAGCCAAAGAAGTGTCCTGGGGCCACTCCTAAAGGGGGGGGTGCTGTCACGATCCGGGTATCTGGACGCCATTTCTTACCTATCAGATGCCTCCTAAGGCTGGCTCAGCGCTCCAGGACCGGATCCCATCTGTTATCCTGATGTGCACATTCCCGCATCCTCTCCTGTCTCTCTGGACGCAGTCACAGTAACGCCTTATACATCTGGCATGGCGTCTCCCGCGGCCTCCGCCGCCGTCCCTGAGCTTCTGCATTCAGAGTGGCGATTACGTCAGCCGCGGCCTCCGCTGTGTCCGCGTGGTCGGATGTGCATCTGTCAGCCTGACGTCTCCTGTCTCCGGTGGCCGGCGCCGCCATTACTGTTTTCCAGACCACATGGATTACAATCCAAACTTCCCTCCAAGTGTCTGCATGGGCGCAGCCATCTTGGATTCTGTCAGCTGATCTTTCCTACCAATCCGTTGTCAGTATTATTAATTTGCATAATTGCCTAGCCAATGCCTTCCTTGCTGCAGGTATAAATAGGTTGTGCCTGAGCAAGGAAGGCGTCAGTGCTTTGGTTGTCAAACCTAGTTCCAGTTTGTCTCTCTTCTGTGAATGTCTTCCAGGTTCCAGCTCCTGTCTCCAGACTTCTGCTATAGAGACCCGCACCAGCATTCCATCTGCGGTGTAGCCTGACTCTCCGATCCGTTCTGGACTCACCTGTTTCTAGCTACAACATCACCTGCTTCCAGCTCAGCTTCCAGCAGTGTACAGCTTCTCTTAAAGGGCCGGTGTCCTTTCTGCAGTTTACCACTCTCCACCGGTATTATTATTTCTCCGCTCTCAAATTCTACATTTCATCTACATTGCATCGCTCTCAAGCTTTATTTATTATTTAACTGGTTCCAGCCAGTATCCACTCCGTGCCAACACCTGTCTGGTTCTAACCAGTACCCACAGCAGCATTTTATCTACAGCAGTCCAGCTTTCCCTGGAACACCAGCTGGTACGACCCTGGGCTTTCCTCATTGCTACAGTTGAGCCTGGTAAGGACTTTCCAACTTGCAGATAATAAGAACTGTCTCATACCACCAGAGCTCTGTGGCCCCTGCCACCCTGTAGTACCCAGGAACTGTATTATTATTTCTCTGCTGATTTTTATGTTACTTTTTACTGCTACTGTGATGCATGGAGTTTGTCATAAATAAATATCATTGACTTTTACTCAAGTTGTCGTGGTCACGCCTTCGGGCGGTTTTTCTTCATGTTACTTACATGTCCAGGGGTCTGATACAACCTCCCAGGTTCCGGTACATCTCAGCCCCTACAACTGAGGCTGCCTTCCGTCAGCTCAGGCCCTCAGTTGTGACATAATAATACTATGGGATTAAAATGACCGCCAAATTCTATGATTTAAGCTGTTTTTGAGGGTTTTTTGTAAAAAAAAACACCCGAATTGAAAACACACCCGAATCCGACAAAAAGTGTTCAGGGAGGTTTTGCCAAAACGCGTCCGAATCCAAAACACGGCCGCGGAACCGAATCCAAAACCAAAACACAAAACCCGAAAAATGTCCGGTGCACATCACTAATTTTCTATTGACCATGATCGGTCGGGTTTTCTAAGGGCTTGAAGCCTCTTTCTTCGGTCATTATTGTAAATGGTCATGTACACGTACTGTGCTTATTTCTGTGCTATCTTTGCTCTATTTTTACTGTACCTTCATATAGTGTGTATTTTCTATGTGAATCATCTGTTGGTTCTTGTGAGATCTGTGATATTTGAAAATGGAATAAAAATGTTTAAAAAAAAAAAAGAATAGTCATATTGGTCATATAGCAATTGGGAGGCTCCTATCAATCGCTGCACTGCAGTGGTAAATAGATGCTGTGCGCATGAGCACAGCATCTATTCACAGGACACAGAAGGACTGGGGGCATGGCCAGCAGCTCACAGAGTGCTGGGCATACCCCCTCAGTGATTAGAATGGGGCGTGGCTCGCGATCACGTCACTCTCACAAAACCACTTCCCCTTTTCGGCTGCTAGAGAGTCCTGCTTTTCCTCCTCCAGATGTTGGTAGGTATTGTACAATATTATAAATACATGGGTCTATAGCCGAGTACAATATATCATTCTGATGCATATTGTAATGCTGTATTGTATGCAGGGGTGTAGAGAGCCATGTCGGGCCCCGGTAAAGGGGGTGTGGCTTAAAACATGGCCTGACAATCACCATTACTATAAAAATATTTATGTAATAAAATAATTGCAGGGTCACTTCTGTGCTCTACAGGGCGGGCACAATTTTAATACAGGGGGGCACGGGGGAAGGCACCCACTTCCTACCTTGGTTGAACGGGAAGCGGTTCCCTATTCTCCAGCCAGCGCCAACTTCCCAGTGATGTTTGGGAAGATGATGCTGGCCACTAGAGAGCAAAGACTCTCTAGTGGCCCAAGTGCCAGAGTCTTTGCTTTATACTGTATGTGCAGTGCCATCTTGCTGGGAAGATAGTGCCGCCGGCCACAGCACAGGTATGGTGGGGAGGTAGCAGACCCGGGCCCCCCGCCGGGCCCCTCCAGCATCCCAGGCCTGGGTAATTTGTACCTGCTCCCCTTCCCCCTCTGGGTGCCACTGATTTTATGCATCGTGTAGTATGTAACTGCAGCCCGTGGTGGTCATTCATTGCATCAGATGTACTGCACCTCAGATGGGATAGTGTTATGAATGCCAGTATGCAGTTACATGCATGGTGTAACGATACATTGCAATGTCGCATTCAGGATCATGCAGTGTATACAGTGAAAGCGATTTATCATTACATTGCATCATATCATGGGCTGGTACACAACTCGCATAGTGTTCACCCAGTTTGACATAAACGGCTCATATTGATTGTGACTATGAATTCCCTATATACTGAAACGCATTAATCCACCTTATTGTTTCCAGAAGCTATATGATTACATTTGATGTATGAGGTCTCCATCTTGTATATTTATGCCTTTCTGCTTCTGGGAGTTTTTTTTATTGACACCAGGGCTGGTGTTATCAGCTGCAAAAGAGGACAATATCAGCTGGATCTATCCTGTTCCAGACACTTGTTAATGTGACATAATTTTCAACCATTATGGTACTGTTATTATCTGAGATGAGTACTCAGTATTATCCTTGTAACCTATGTCTGTATTACTGTATCATGATATGTCTTACAAGAGAAAAAGATATAGTAAGAGGTATACTTTTGTGTTGTTTTTACAGCACTCAAACTCAAACCATTTTGTAGAGTAATGTGAACAGTATGTTCCTAGAAATGTCCTTTAATATTGGCAGAAGTATAATTAAATACAGTACCTTTGAATTGAAGTAGCACACAAAGAAAGCTCCATGGGTTCTGTTTGCTACAGATGTCCATGCCTTACAAGCAAATAACAGCTTAATAGATTATTATTTTCTCTTACCGGATGCAATTTACATTTATATCCAAAATTTATGGGTCATTTGGAGAATAGCACATTATTGTTCATGGGCAGGAAACATTAATAAGGAATGTATTTGCAGGATAGGCCAATGATTACTTAGTAATAACAAAAGACGAAAACCTAAGTCTATTTGTTGTATAATTATACTGGCTCTTTATGGTATGTTCTTACATAAACATTTCTCATTATTAGTGCCTGGAAAAAAAACATTTCAAGTAGTCTAGAATAATGACCTTTTATTTCTGAACTTCCAATGTAGTTACTCAATTTATTGTTGCCCATTTTGGGAAGTCACATAACTAATGGTATATACAGAAGATGGAATTATATCATGCCTCTTTTTCCTAATGTACTAATGGTACCATCATTTTGAAAAAGAAAACTTGGCACTCTTGAGACCTGATGTTTGCTCATTATTTTAAAGATATCTTATATATTTTTATTAGGTCAAAGATACTGTAAAACAGTTACAACAAAAGTTCTGCTATACATTTTCAGCAAGTAAAACAGGGGGAACAAGTCTTATTAATGGTAATTCCACTATAAAAAACATGTGGGAACAATATAGAATTATACCTGGACTCTTTACTATGCAAAAGACACTATGGGGTATGTTTACTAAAAGTCGATTTGGGTCGATATTGATGATTTTTGTTTGATGTTGGGTCGATTTTTGATTGATTTTGTGTTTCAGGGCCTTATTTTCTGTTAGTAAATGTGTAATTTAGAGTTATATTTACTAAAAATCGTTCTGGATCGATGTTTGTTTTTGGGCAATGTTTGGTCAGTTTTGTATTTCAGGGTCTTAGGAGGACATGTGATAAAAGTGGAGAAGTGAGCCAGCGGAGAAGTTGCCCATGGCAACCAATCAACATTGGCGTAACATTTATCATTTGCATACTATAAAAGTATACAGAGCAGCTGATTGGTTCTCCTGGGCAACTTCTCCACTGGCTCACTTTTATCACTGCTTAGTGCATGTCCCCCTAAATCCCACATTTACTAATAGATGATTTTTGATTTTTTTTTTTTTTAAATGTCAAAAATCATCTGTTAGTTTTAATGTGTGATTTAGACCCTTACACTCAAAATCAATGAAAAATCGACCCAACATAGACAAAAATAATAATAATAATAATAATAATAATTATTATTATTATTATTATTATTATAAAAAATAAAAAACAATCGACCAAAATCGACTTTTAGTAAATATAACCATATGTTGCATATAATGGGCCTGATTCAGAGTTAGATGTGGTGCTGAGGTTTGTGCAGTATAGTCATTTTTTGCTGCTACAGATGCTCAAAGTCAAGTACATCCTTACTGCACACATAGAAACCAATGTGTGCATTGGTGTACGCATTTGTCCACTAATTTACTATATCTTTAGACTGCATGTGTGATCCTTCAGCATTTCAGGGGGGTCTAGGAAGTGACCTGAAGTAATCACAAAAAGAGGAGGTGTCATGGCCAGGCCATCTGGGCAGCTACATAGGGCCCCACAATTATAGGGATCTTTGAGCAGGGGCAGTCTGGGTCATGGGGCATCTGCATTAAACACAATCAGAGCTTCCAGGCAGTATTCTCTAACTTCATCCCAGCCTGCAGCCAAATAGTGAATGGCTGTAAGCATGCTGATGGTAGATGGCTAGAGTTGTCCACCAATCAGAGTGCAGCATTCTAGACCTGAATTCCAACCTGCAGCCAAACATTAAAATAGCAGTCAGCATGTTTATTGGTGGATGGCTGGAACTATCCACCAGAGTGCTGACAGCCATTCATTGCATGGAAGCATGTGGAGAGACAGCGCGGGACCGCAGGAGGGGTAAATTATGATTTTTTTTTAAAGTATTCCTGTGAATGGGTGAGTAGGGCGCCCAGAGTATTGCTTTCCCCAGAGCCTACAATTCTGTTATGATGGCCCTGGTAATGAGCGTGTTATGGGAGTGTCATAGGCATGTTTTGATATGTGGCAGCTATCTTTTTCGCAGCACTGCAGTCACAGTGGCCATATTTTAATAAAGTTACAAGGGAGACTGTGGATCAGGCAGGGTTGACAGAACAAATGCAGACATAAATACAAACGGTGGGGAATGCCTGGCTCTGAACAAGTATGAGTCAGAATGAAGATTGGAACTAAAGCGGAGATGTAGTAAACCTTCAAGAGAGATGAAGTGAAGAAGTTGCAATAGCAACCAACCAGCTCCTAGCTATCCTTTATCTAGCTCAGTCTATAAAACTGAGTTAGAAATTGTTTGGTTGCTATGGGCAACTTCTCGCAGTTTTAGTGGCGGCTTGTGTAAGAAAAGGAGTAATTCTGGCAATGTTTTAAAGCAGAGGTGATAGAACTGGGGAAAAGACTGGTGGTGAGGAGTAAAGTAGAGAGCAAAGTCACATGTGACACCAAGGTGCTGATGTTACTAATGTGAGGGAGATTTGAGAAGAAGTTGATTGATCTGGGAGGATGATAGATAAGTCAGAGACAGTTATATCCAGAATGATTGCAGAAAATAAATTACCAAGTAATTTGTTTGTCGCTGATCGTGAACTGTTTTACTAAAAGCAGCCAATACATACCGGGATAGTTAGTCCCCACAAACAGATAAATACAGAAACAAAATTGGCGCTAGAGAGCTGAATATATTAAAATATATAACACAAATTTATTCAGATATTCCATACAATCCTAATGTTGCAACATTAATTTAAAACATGATTCAATCATATAGATAAGGGCCTGTCATAGCAATGCGTTCTATTTGTATTTATAAAAAAAAATATATATGATGATTAAAAAATTGTGCTGGAACTTGTGTCAAGTTCATCCATATATTATGGCCACAGTCCAGGAACAGATTGAGCGAGATGGAAATAATTACCAACTGAAGTTGGAGATGGAGACCTTAAAATGGCTTGATTCAGAGATCCACTTGGTCCAATTAAAAGCTCAGGTCCGTTTTTAAATATCCAAGTCGCAAAGGGTGGTTCCTATATCTGACTTCCAGGCTTCTTCTTCGGATGAATAAGTTATAGTGTCCAGCTACTCCACCAACGATTTTCGCTGTTTCCCACAGCTTTTTCAAGGTGATCAGATGCAGTACCTTAATGCCCTTTTTATAGCAGTGCTAGTGGCCCATGCTTTACAGGTGTGTCACAATCAATCAATCAATCAATCAATCAAATTAACCTTAAAAATCAATTTATATTCAGTTCTCTATTACAATGATAGACATTTATGTATTATTAAATAGTTGAAAATCTATTTTGTACCTTACCAGATAATAAAAATGTATTTCACTTTCCCAAAAGCCAGCTCCCGGTCACATGATCGTGGGACCCACTTCCTGTGTTTGAAACGCACCTCCGCTGTTATTGGCTGCCTCCTGCGGCCATGTGATCAGGACCTGACCTACTGAAAAATCATTTTCCGGGTGATGTATCACCAGGGAACATTATCCATAATGCTTCCTGCTTTGGTCAGGTGACCGGGCTCCAGACGTCACATGACCGCATTTCATAGAGAAGACCATGTGGGAATACCACATGTGATTTTATCTGTATCACGTGATCTCCTGATCCAATGATCATTACTCTATACTGCTTATGGCTTTCCCTGGTTGTCACGTGACCCTCAAACTCGATCAGATTTCTACTATTTTCCCCTCATTATTATTAGATGTTTTAGAAGTTATACATATTCCTCCATATCAAGGAAGAATATCACATTATTTTTGTATACCTACAACTTGACACTTAAGTTGCAGCACAATCTTTTTATTCATTTTATATATATATATATATATATATATATGACAAAAAAGAGTAATACCTTTCCTGCGCTGAAGGTAAGCGGCACTACTGAAATTCTCCCTGTTAGTGCGGACTTAGGACATAGATAGACACAATGGGAAACAGAGTGCGCTATAGCATATATACAGACTGAATAATATTCAATTCGTGATCGAAGATTCTCTTGGATACCTTTCCTCTTAATGACTTCCCATTTGGGAAAGTCATTTAGAGGTCTACAGAAAGTCTACACAGAAACCCACTCACCAGAGAAAAATAATCACCCGACAAAATACAATCAATTAATAACAGTTTTTTTTATTAAAACGTCTTTAATACATGATTTTACAAAACATGTATTTTTAAAACATACAAAGTCAATTAGACACACACCAAATTGCTTAGATGATACAGTAGAATAGCCTCCTCACCTTAACGGTGTGAGCTCAAGGGAGGATATTCAAAGCAAGATGATAGTGTACAATAACCGATGGACCCTACGCGTTTCGTCCTGACGGACTTCTACAGGGGATAAAATAATGTCTAAAGCCTTAATAAATGGAGATCCACAAGGGGAGTCACCAGACTTTTTG
The DNA here is from genome assembly GCF_028390025.1 of Pseudophryne corroboree. NCBI lineage: Eukaryota > Metazoa > Chordata > Amphibia > Anura > Myobatrachidae > Pseudophryne > Pseudophryne corroboree. Next base: position 964,079,526 of record NC_086444.1, on the reverse strand, counting down.
GATTCGGAGCTGACCAATATGGTACATATAGAAAGATCTAAAGCCTTAATAAATGGAGATCCACAGGGGGAGCCACCTGACTTTTTGGATTCAAAGCTGACCAATATGGTGCATATAGAGAGATCTAAAGTTTTTAATGGGGGGACGTTCAAAACCTTCTGAACCACTATATATCCAAAACTGTAGTATTATCAAGGACAAACCCTACCTATAGGAGATCCATAATGGACATCGATAATGGGTCTTGATTAGACCTATATAAAAAACGTGGAAAGTCCCACTATACAATAGATATTCCGAAGTCTGTATCCGCAGCAGAGGAACAAAAACTAAACTCAATCGAGAATCAATTTTGGAAAAATCTTCTCTCCTCACAGCATGAAAGATTTGTAAACAGAAGTGTGAACAAGAAAACAGTCCACTGGTTAACACTTTACTGCAGCATATCGCAGGATCAACCATTCACATCAGCCAGGAAGAGAGGAATCATCTTTTTAGATCTCTCTATATGCACCATATTGGTCAGCTTCGAATCCAAAAAGTCAGGTGGCTCCCCCTGTGGACCTCCATTTATTAAGTTGTTAGATCTTTCTATATGTACCATATTGGTCAGCTCTGAATCCAAAAAGTCTGGTGACTCCCCTTGTGGATCTCCATTTATTAAGGCTTTAGACATTATTTCATCCCCTGTAGAAGTCCGTCAGGACGAAACGCGTAGGGTTCATCGATTATTGTACACTATCATCTTGCTTTGAATATCCTCCCTTGAGCTCACACCGTTAAGGTGAGGAGGCTATTCTACTGTATCATCTAAGCAATTTGGTGTGTGTCTAATTGACTTTGTATGTTTTAAAAAGACATGTTTTGTAAAATCATGTACAGTGGGGATTGAAAGTTTGGGCACCCCAGGCAAAAATTCATTTTAATGTGCAAAAAGAAGGCAAGGAAAGATGGAAAAATCTCCAAAAGGCATCAAATTACAGATTAGACATTCTTATAACATGTCAAAAAAAGTTTGATTTTATTTCCATCATTTACACTTTCAAAAGAACAGAAAACAAAAAATGGTGTCTGCAAAAGTTTGGGCACCCTGCAGAGTTAATACCTTGTACTGCCCCCTTTGGACAGCTGAGACCTGGCAGTGTCATGGATTGTTCTCAATCTTTGTCTGGAAAGACCAGGTGATGTCAATCTCAAAGGTTTTAAAAGCCCAGACTCATCTGACCTTGCTCCAACAATCAGCACCATGGGTTCCTCTAAGCAGTTGTCTAGAACACTGAAACTGAGAATAGTTGACGCTCACAAAGCAGGAGAAGGCTATAAGAAGATAGCAAAGCGTTATCAGATGCCCATATCCTCTGTTCGGAATGTAATTAAGAAATGGCAGTCATCAGGAACAGTGGAAGTTAAAGCAAGATCTGGAAGACCAAGAAAAATATCAGACAGAACAGCTCGCAGGATTGTGAGAAAAGCAAGTCAAAATCCACATTTGACTGCACGATCCATCCAGAAAGATCTGGCAGACACTGGAGTTGTGGTACACTATTCCACTATAAAGAGATACTTGTACAAATATGGTCTTCATGGAAGAGTCATCAGAAGAAAACCTCTTCTACGTCCTCACCACAAAAATCAGTATTTGAAGTTTGCAAATGAACATATAGACAAGCCTGATGCATTTTGGAATAAAGTTCTGTGGACCAATGAGGTTAAAATAGAACTTTTTGGCCGGAATGAGCAAAGGTACGTTTGGAGAAGGAAGGGCACAGAATTTAATGAAAAGAACCTCTGTCCAACTGTTAAGCATGGCGGTGGATCAATCATGCTTTGGGGTTGTATTGCAGCCAGTGGCACAGGGAACATTTCACGAGTAGAAGGAAAAATGGATTCAATAAGATTCCAGCAAATTTTGGACGCTAACTTGATGCCATTTGTGAAAAAGCTGAAGTTAAAGAGAGCCTCTCTTTAACTTCAGCTTTTTCACAAATGCCACTGGCTTCTACAAATGGATAATGATCCTAAACACACCTCAAAATCCACATCAAGATTACATCAAGAGGTGTAAACTGAAGATTTTGCCATGGCCTTCACAATCTCCTGACCTCAACATAATTGAAAATCTATGGATAGACCTTAAGAGAGCAGTGCGTCACAGACAGCCCAGGAATCTCAAAGAACTGGAAGACTTTTGTAAGGAAGAATGGGTGAAGATACCTCAAACAAGAATTGAAAGTCTCTTGGCTGGCTACAAAAAGCGTTTACAAGCTGTGATACTTGCCAAAGGGGGCAGTACAAGGTATTAACTCTGCAGGGTGCCCAAACTTTTGCAGATGCCATTTTTTGTTTTCTGTTCTTTTGAAAGTGTAAATGATGGAAATAAAATCAAACTTTTTTTTGACATGTTATAAGAATGTCTAATCTGTAATTTGATGCCTTTTGGAGATTTTTCCATCTTTCCTTGCCTTCTATTTGCACATTTAAATGAATTTTTGCCTGGGGTGCCCAAACTTTTAATCCCCACTGTATTAAAGACGTTTTAATCAAAAAACTGTTATTAATTGATTGTATTTTGTCGGGTGATTATTTTTCTCTGGTGAGTGGGTTTCTCTGTAGGCCCCAAATGGAAAGTCATTACGAGGAAAGGTATCCAAGAGAATCTTCGATCACGAATTGAATTGAATATTATTCAGTCTGTATATATGCTATAGCACACTCTGTTTCCCATTGTGTCTTTTTATATATATATATATATATATATATATATAAAAATACAAATAGAATGCAGTGCTATGACAGGCCCCTATCTATATGATTGAATCATGTTTTAAATGAATGTTGCAACATTAGGATTGTATGTGATATCTGAATACATTTATGTGATATATTTTAATATATTCAGCTCTCTAGCTCCAATATCCAGAATTATGTCAGGGTATGAGATGTAGAAATGGATGTCATCAGTGGATATGCAGTACTGGAGGACAAATGAGCTAATTAGTTCACCATCAGGAGAGATGCACAGTGAGAAAAGCAGGTGGCTTATGGAACCCCATGAGGCATTAGATGTGAAGATAAGGACATGCCAGAGGTAGACAAACTAAAGGACTGTGACATGAAGGTCAATAAAATATGGCACAAGCTGAGGAGAAAATGGCCCAGTCAGTGGGTAAAGGAGGCAAAACTTTTTTTTAGGTATATAAGCGAAAGGAGGAAAACAAAAGGCGGAATAATAAAACTAAAGCCAAAGACTGGGAGTCTTGTTGAGGGAGACAATGTAATAGCAGATCATCTTAATAATTATTTCTCTTACGTCCTAGAGGATGCTGGGGACTCCGTAAGGACCATGGGGTATAGACGGGCTCCGCAGGAGATAGGGCACCTAAAAAGAACTTTGACTATGGGTGTGCACTGGCTCCTCCCTCTATGCCCCTCCTCCAGACCTCAGTTAGATCTTGTGCCCAGAGGAGAATGGGTGCACTGCAGAGAGCTCTCCAGAGTTTTCTGTGGAAAAAGAATTTTGAAAGGGTTTTTATTTTCAGTGAGTCCTGTTGGCAACAGGCTCCCTGCATCGTGGGACCGAGGAGAGAGAAGCAGAGCTGGCTTGTAAAGTTGGGCACTGCTTCTAGGCTACTGGACACCATTAGCTCCAGAGGGAGTCGGAACACAGGTCTCACCTGGGGTTCGTCCCGGAGCCGCGCCGCTACCGTCCTCCTCACAGATGCCGAAGATAGAAGCCGGGTGAGTATTGAGGAAAAGACTTCAGGTGGCAGAAGACATCAGATCTTCATGAGGTAAGCGTGCAGCGGTAAGCTGCGTGCCATTGCTCCCAGTGACACACACAAAGCAGGCACTGAAGGGTGCAGGGCGCAGGGGGGGGGGGCGCCTTGGTCAGCAATAAACCTCGTTTTGGCCATAAATAAGGTGGATTAGGCTGGGGGACAGTAAATCCGCGGACCCCGTCATTTTATTAATATATGATGAAGGGACCGAAGCCCGCCGTCGGGTGGGCGGGGCTTGATCCTCAGCACTAACCAGCGCCATTTTCTCCACAGAGGCTGCATGAGAAAACGCCGGCTCCCTGTTCTCTCCCCTGCTGAGCTTCACAGGTTGGAAAAAGGAGGAGGGGGGCACTTTGGCGACGCAGTGAGTGGAGATTACGATTATAAACATATAAAAGCGCTATCTGGTTGTATATTCCAGTGTTTTTAAGCGCTGGGTGTGTGCTGGCATACTCTATCTCTCTGTCTCTCCTAAGGGCCTGGTTGGGGTTTTGTCCCCTTATAGGTAAATCCCTGTGTGTGTGGGGTGTCGGTACGTGTGTGTCGACATGTCTGAGGCGAAAGGCTTCTCCAAGGAGGAGGTGGAGCAAATGAGTGGTGTGTCCCCGTCGGTTGTGCCGACTCCTGATTGGATGGACATGTGGCATACGTGGCATGCAAGTGTGGCATCTTTACATAAAAGGCTTGATAAGGCTGGTTTAGGGGGGACATCAGGCGGTCAATCCTCAGATTGGACCGACTCACAGGGCCCGTCGGGGTCTCAAAAGCGTCCCTAAACACAAGACACTACTACCGACATGGATTCTGATTCCAGTGTCGACTATGACGAAGTAAAATTGCACCCTAGGGTGACTAAAACTATTCAGTGTATGATTGTGGCAATAAGGGATGTGTTGCATATTGTAGATGAACCCTCAGTCCCCGACACAAGGGTACACATGTTTAAGGAAAAGAAACAGATTATTAATTTTCCCACATCTCATGAATTAAATGAGTTCTTTGGAAAAGCTTGGGAGACTCCGGGTAAGAGACCGCAGATCCCCAAAATAATTTTTATGGCATACCCTTTCCCTAAGCAGGACAGGGAGATTTGGGAATTACCCCCCACTGTGGACAAGGCCCTGACTCGCTTATCCAAGAAAGTGGCGCTACCGTCTCCTGACACAGCGGCCCTTAAAGACCCAGCAGATCGCAGGCAAGAAACTACCTTAAAGGGTATTTATTCTCATACGGGTGCTGTGCTAAGACCGACGATTGCGTCGGTATGGGTGTGTAGCGCAATTGCAGCTTGGACAGATGAGCTGACAGATCAATTTAATACTATGGGTAAGGATACTACATTCCTAACTCTAGCCCATATAAAAGATGCAGCCTTATTTATGAGGGATGCTCAAAGGGACATTGGATTGCTAGCTTCTAGGGCCAATGCCATGGCTATCTCAGCGAGAAGATCCTTATGGACTCGCCAATGGACGGGTGATGCGGATTCCAAGAAACATATGGAAGTACTACCCTATAATGGGGATGTATTGTTTGGGGATGGGCTGACGGACCTGGTTTCCACAGCTACAGCAGGTAAATCAAATTTTTTACCATATATTCCCCAACAGCAAAAGAAAGTAACACCCTATCAGATGCAGTCCTTTCGGTCGCACAAGTCCAAAAGAGGTCGGGGATCCTCTTTCCTCGCCAGAGGTAAGGGCAGAGGCAAGAGAGCACCTGCTGCGGCAGGTGCCCAGGAACAAAAGTCCTCCCCGGCTGCTCCAAAACCCACAGCATGACGCTGGGGCTCCCCTGAGGGAGTCCGCACCGGTGGGGGCACGTCTTCGACTTTTCAGTCAGGCCTGGGTCAGTTCGGACCTGAATCCCTGGGTGTTGGAAATAGTTTCCCAGGGTTACAAACTGGAATTCGAGGAGGTGCCCCCGCGCCGATTTTTCAAATCGGCCCTACCAGCTTCCACATCGGAAAGGGATGTAGTGTTAGCTGCAATTCAAACGCTGTGTATACAGCAAGTGATAATCAAGGTTCCCCTGCACCAGCAGGGAAGAGGTTACTACTCAACCCTATTTGTGGTCCCGAAACCGGACGGTTCAGTCAGACCGATTTTGAATCTGAAATCCCTAAACCTGTACGTAAAAAGATTCAAATTCAAAATGAAATCACTCAGAGCGATAATAGCCAACATGGAGGAGGGGGAGTTTATGGTGTCTCTGGACATAAAGGATGCGTACCTTCATGTCCCCATATATGCCCCCCATCAGGAATACCTGAGATTCGCTGTACAGGATTGTCATTACCAATTTCAGACGTTGCCGTTTGGATTTTCCACGGCCCCGAGGATTTTCACCAAAATAATGGCGGAAATGATGGTGGGATGATCTCCTGATAAAAGCGAGATCAAGGGAGAAATTGCTGAGCAGTGTGGCGCTCTCTCTGTGAGTGCTCCAGCAACACGGTTGGATTCTAAATCTACCAAAGTCACAGTTGATTCCGACAACTCGACTACCGTTCCTAGGTATGATACTGGATACGGAACAAATGAAGGTCTTTCTCCCAATAGAGAAGGCCCAAGACATCCAGAACATGGTCAGAGAACTGCTAAAACCGAAAAGGGTGTCAGTTCACCAATGCACTCGAGTTCTGGGAAAAATGGTGGCGGCCTAGGAGGCCATTCCCTTCAGAAGGTTCCATGCACGGACTTTTCAATGGGACCTTCTGGACAAGTGGTCAGGGTCCCATCTGCACTTACATCGGAAAATAACTCTGTCTCCAGGAACCAGAGTGTCCCTCCTGTGGTGGTTGCAAAGTGCTCACCTACTGGAGGGTCGCCGGTTCGGGATTCAGGACTGGATCCTGGTTACCACGGACGCGAGCCTCCGAGGATGGGGAGCGGTCACACAGGGAAAGACTTTTCAGGGTCTTTGGTCAGACCAGGAGTCCTGTCTACACATCAATGTGTTGGAACTCAGGGCCATTTACAACGGCCTTCGACAAGCGGAGAGTTTTCTTCGAAACCTACCGGTTCTGATTCAATCAGACAATGTCACAGCAGTGGCTCATGTGAACCGCCAAGGAGGGACAAGAAGCAGAGTCGCGATGACGGAAGCCACAAGGATTCTTCGCTGGGCGGAAAATCATGTAAGCGCTCTGTCGGCTGTCTTCATTCCGGGAGTAGACAACTGGGAAGCAGACTTCCTCAGCAGACACGATCTCCATCCAGGAGAGTGGGGACTTCATCAAGAAGTCTTTGCAGACGTAACACATCTTTGGGGAACCCCTCAAATAGACATGATGGCGTCACGCCTCAACAAAAAACTTCGGAGGTATTGCGCAAGGTCTCGGGACCCTCAGGCAGTAGCAGTAGATGCACTGGTAACACCGTGGGTGTTCGAATCGGTCTACGTGTTCCCTCCTCTTCCTCTCATCCCGAAAGTGTTGAGGATCATAAGACGAAGAAGAGTACAGACGATACTCGTTGTCCCAGACTGGCCTCGAAGGGCCTGGTACTCGGATCTACAAGAGATGCTCACAGGAGACCCCTGGCCTCTTCCTCTGAGGGAAGACCTGTTGCAGCAGGGGCCATGTGTATTTCAAGACTTACCGTGGTTACGTTTGACGGAATGGCGGTTGAACGCAGAATCCTAGCAAAAAAGGGGATTCTGGAAGAGGTCATCCCTACTTTAATAAAGGCTAGGAAGGAGGTGACGATTAAAAATTATCACCGTATCTGGCGAAAGTATGTGTCTTGGTGTGAGACCAAGAATGCACCTACGGAAGATTTTCATCTAGGTCATTTTCTCCACTTCCTACTAGTGATGTACACCGGACATTTTTCGGGTTTTGTGTTTTGGTTTTGGGTTCGGTTCCGCGGCCGTGTTTTGGATTCGGACGCGTTTTGGCAAAACCTCACCGAAAAATTTTTGTCGGATTGGGGTGTGTTTTGGATTCGGGTGTTTTTTTCAAAAAACCCTAAAAAACAGCTTAAATCATAGAATTTGGGGGTCCTTTTGATCCCAAAGTATTATTAACCTCAATAACCATAATTTCCACTCATTTTCAGTCTATTCTGAACACCTCACACCTCACAATATTATTTTTAGTCCTAAAATTTGCACCGAGGTAGCTGTGTGACTAAGCTAAGCGACCCAAGTGGCCGACACAAACACCTGTCCCATCTAGGAGTGGCACTGCTGTGTCAGACAGGATAGCACTTGAAAAAAATACTCCCCAAACAGCACATGACGCAAAGAAAAAAAGAGGCGCAATGAGGTAGCTGTGTGACTAAGATAAGCAACCCAAGTGGCCGACACAAACACCTGGCCCATCTAGGAGTGGCACTGCAGTGTCACGCAGGATGGCCCTTCAAACAAATACTCCCCAAACAGCACATGATGCAAAGAAAAAAGAGGCGCAATGAGGTAGCTGTGTGACTAAGATAAGCGACCCAAGTGGCCGACACAAACACCTGGCCCATCTAGGAGTGGCACTGCAGTGTCACGCAGGATGGCCCTTCAAAAAAAATACTCCCCAAACAGCACATGGCGCAAAGAAAAATGAAAGAAAAAAAGAGGTGCAAGATGGAATTGTCCTTGGGCCCTCCCACCCACCCTTATGTTGTATAAACAGGACATGCACACTTTAACGAACCCATCATTTCAGCGACAGGGTCTGCCACACGACTGTGACTGAAATGACTGGTTGGTTTGGGCCCTCACCAAAAAAGAAGCAATCAATCTCTCCTTGCACAAACTGGCTCTACAGAGGCAAGATGTCCACCTCATCATCTTCGTCCGATTCATCACCCCTTTCACTGTGTACATCCCCCTCCTCACAGATTATTAATTCGTCCCCACTGGAATCCACCATCTCAGGTCCCCGTCTACTTTCTGGAGGCAATTGCTGCTGGTGAATGTCTCCACGGAGGAATTGATTATAATTCATTTTAATGAACATCATCTTCTCCACATTTTCTGGAAGTAACCTCGTATGCCGATTGCTGACAAGGTGAGCGGCGGCACTAAACACTCTTTCGGAGTACACACTGGAGGGAGGGCAACTTAGGTAGAATAAAGCCAGTTTCTGCAAGGGCCTCCAAATTGCCTCTTTTTCCTGCCAGTATATGTACGGACTGTCTGACGTGCTTACTTGGATGCGGTCACTCATATAATCCTCCACCATTCTTTCAATGGTGAGAGAATCATATGCATTGACAGTAGACGACATGTCAGTAATCGTTGGCAGGTCCTTCAGTCCGGACCAGATGTCAGCACTCGCTCCAGACTGCCCTGCATCACCGCCAGCGGGTGGGCTCGGAATTCGTAGCCTTTTCCTCGCACCCCCAGTTGCGGGAGAATGTGAAGGAGGAGATGTTGACGGGTCACGTTCCGCTTGACTTGACAATTTTCTCACCAGCAGGTCTTTGAACCTCTGCAGACTTGTGTCTGCCGGAAAGAGAGATACAACGTAGGTTTTAAATCTAGGATCGAGCACGGTGGCCAAAATGTAGTGCTCTGATTTCAACAGATTGACCACCCGTGAATCCTGGTTAAGCGAATGAAGGGCTCCATCCACAAGTCCCACATGCCTAGCGGAATCGCTCTGTTTTAGCTCCTCCTTCAATGTCTCCAGCTTCTTCTGCAAAAGCCTGATGAGGGGAATGACCTGACTCAGGCTGGCAGTGTCTGAACTGACTTCACGTGTGGCACGTTCAAAAGGTTGCAGAACCTTACACAACGTTGAAATCATTCTCCACTGCGCTTGAGTCAGGTGCATTCCACCTCCTTTGCCTATATCGTGGCCAGATGTATAGGCTTGAATGGCCTTTTGCTGCTCCTCCATCCTCTGAAGCATATAGAGGGTTGAATTCCACCTCGTTACCACCTCTTGCTTCAGATGATGGCAGGGCAGGTTCAGGTGTTTTTGGTGGTGCTCCAGTCTTCTGTACGCGGTGCCTGTACGCCGAAAGTGGCCCGCAATTCTTCTGGCCACCGACAGCATCTCTTGCACACCCCTGTCGTTTTTTAAATAATTCTGCACCACCAAATTCAAGGTATGTGCAAAACATGGGACGTGCTGGAATTTGCCCAGATGTAATGCACGCACAATATTGCTGGCGTTGTCCGATGCCACAAATCCCCAGGAGAGTCCAATTGGGGTAAGCCATTCTGCGATGATCTTCCTCAGTTGCCGTAAGAGGTTTTCAGCTGTGTGCGTATTCTGGAAAGCGGTGATACAAAGCGTAGCCTGCCTAGGAACGAGTTGGCGTTTGCGAGATGCTGCTACTGGTGCCGCCGCTGCTGTTCTTGCAGCGGGAGGCAATACATCTACCCAGTGGGCTGTCACAGTCATGTAGTCCTGAGTCTGCCCTGCTCCACTTGTCCACATGTCCGTGGTTAAGTGGACATTGGGTACAACTGAATTTTTTAGGACACTGGTGACTCTTTTTCTGAGGTCTGTGTACATTTTCGGTATCGCCTGCCTAGAGAAATGGAACCTAGATGGTATTTGGTACCGGGGACACAGTACCTCAATCAAGTCTATAGTTGGCTCTGAAGTAACGATGGATACCGGAACCACGTTTCTCACCGCCCAGGCTGCCAAGGCCTCAGTTATCCGCTTTGCAGCAGGATGACTGCTGTGATATTTCATCTTCCTCGCAAAGGACTGTTGGACAGTCAATTGCTTACTGGAAGTAGTACAAGTGGTCTTCCGACTTCCCCTCTGGGATGACGATCGACTCCCAGCAGCAACAACAGCAGCGCCAGCAGCAGTAGGCGTTACACTCAAGGATGCATCGGAGGAATCCCAGGCAGGAGAGGACTCGTCAGACTTGCTAGTGACATGGCCTGCAGGACTATTGGCATTCCTGGGTAAGGAGGAAATTGACACTGAGGGAGTTGGTGGTGTGGTTTGCGGGAGCTTGGTTACAAGAGGAAGGGATTTACTGGTCAGTGGACTGCTTCCGCTGTCACCCAAAGTTTTTGAACTTGTCACTGACTTATGATGAATGCGCTGCAGGTGACGTATAAGGGAGGATGTTCCGAGGTGGTTAACGTCCTTACCCCTACTTATTACAGCTTGACAAAGGCAACACACGGCTTGACACCTGTTGTCCGCATTTCTGTTGAAATAATTCCACACCGAAGAGCTGACTTTTTTTGTATTTTGACCAGGCATGTCAATGGCCATATTCCTCCCACGGACAACAGGTGTCTCCCTGGGTGCCTGACTTAAACAAACCACCTCACCATCAGAATCCTCCTTGTCAATTTCCTCCCCAGCGCCAGCAACACCCATATTCTCATCCTGGTGTACTTCAACACTGACATCTTCAATTTGACTATCAGGAACTGGACTGCGGGTGCTCCTTCCAGCACTTGCAGGGGGCGTGCAAATGGTGGAAGGCGCAAGCTCTTCCCGTCCAGTGTTGGGAAGGTCAGGCATCGCAACCGACACAATTGGACTCTCCTTGGGGATTTGTGATTTCGAAGAACGCACAGTTCTTTGCTGTGCTTTTGCCAGCTTAAGTCTTTTCTTTTTTCTAGCGAGAGGATGAGTGCTTCCATCCTCATGTGAAGCTGAACCACTAGCCATGAACATAGGCCAGGGCCTCAGCCGTTCCTTGCCACTCCGTGTCGTAAATAACATATTGGCAAGTTTACGCTTCTCCTCAGATGCTTTTAATTTTGATTTTTTTTTGGGTCATTTTACTGATATTTTGTGTTTTGGATTTTACATGCTCTGTACTATGACATTGGGCATCGGTCTTGGCAGACGACGTTGATGGCATTTCATCGTCTCGGCCATGACTAGTGGCAGCAGCATCAGCACGAGGTGGAAGTGGATCTTGATCTTTCCCTATTTTTTTAACCTCCACATTTTTGTTCTCCATATTTTAATGCGCACAACTAAAAGGCACCACAGGTATACAATGTAGATGGATGGATACTATAGTATACTTATGGACGACGAGTGACGACACAGAGGTAGGTACAGCAGTGGCCTACCGTACTGCTATATACAGTATAATGGACCTGGTGGACACTGTCAGCAGACTGCGTTTATAGTATAAAAAAAAAACACACCACAGGTATACAATGTAGATGGATGGATACTATAGTATACTTATGGACGACGAGTGACGACACAGAGGTAGGTACAGCAGTGGCCTACCGTACTGCTATATACAGTATAATGGACCTGGTGGACACTGTCAGCAGACTGCGTTTATAGTATAAAAAAAAAAGACACCACAGGTATACAATGTAGATGGATGGATACTATAGTATACTTATGGACGACGAGTGACGACACAGAGGTAGGTACAGCAGTGGCCTACCGTACTGCTATATACAGTATAATGGACCTGGTGGACACTGTCAGCAGACTGCGTTTATAGTATAAAAAAAAAGACACCACAGGTATACAATGTAGATGGATGGATACTATAGTATACTTATGGACGACGAGTGACGACACAGAGGTAGGTACAGCAGTGGCCTACCGTACTGCTATATACAGTATAATGGACCTGGTGGACACTGTTAGCAGATTGCGTTTATAGTATAAAAAAAAAGACACCACAGGTATACAATGTAGATGGATGGATACTATAGTATACTTATGGACGACGAGTGACGACACAGAGGTAGGTACAGCAGTGGCCTACCGTACTGCTATATACAGTATAATGGACCTGGTGGACACTGTCAGCAGACTGCGTTTATACTAGTATAAAAAAAAGACACCACAGGTATATAATGTAGATGGATGGGATACTATAGTATACTTATGGACGACGAGTGACGACACAGAGGTAGGTACAGCAGTGGCCTACCGTACTGCTATATACAGTATAATGGACCTGGTGGACACTGTCAGCAGACTGCGTTTATAGTATAAAAAAAAAAGACACCACAGGTATACAATGTAGATGGATGGATACTATAGTATACTTATGGACGACGAGTGACGACACAGAGGTAGGTACAGCAGTGGCCTACCGTACTGCTATATACAGTATAATGGACTTGGTGGACACTGTCAGCAGACTGCGTTTATAGTATAAAAAAAAAAGACACCACAGGTATACAATGTAGATGGATGGATACTATAGTATACTTATGGACGACGAGTGACGACACAGAGGTAGGCACAGCAGTGGCCTACCGTACTGCTATATACAGTATAATGGACCTGGTGGACACTGTCAGCAGACTGCGTTTATAGTATTAAAAAAAAGAAACCACAGGTATACAATGTATATGGATGGATACTATAGTATACTTGTGGACGACGAGTGACGACACAGAGGTAGGTACAGCAGTGGCCTACCGTACTGCTATATACAGTATAATGGACCTGGTGGACACTGTCAGCAGACTGCATTTATAGTATAAAAAAAAAGACACCACAGGTATACAATGTAGATGGATGGATACTATAGTATACTTATGGATGACGAGTGATGACACAGAGGTAGGTACAGCAGTGGCCAACCGTACTGCTATATACAGTATAATGGACCTGGTGGACACTGTCAGCAGACTGCATTTATAGTATAAAAAAAGACACCACAGGTATACAATGTAGATGGATGGATACTATAGTATACTTATGGATGACGAGTGACGACACAGAGGTAGGTACAGCAGTGGCCTACCGTACTGCTATATACAGTATAATGGACCTGGTGGACACTGTCAGCAGACTGCGTTTATAGTATAAAAAAAAAAGACACCACAGGTATACAATGTAGATGGATGGATACTATAGTATACTTATGGACGACGAGTGAAGACACAGAGGTAGGTACAGCAGTGGCCTACCGTACTGCTATATACAGTATAATGGACCTGGTGGACACTGTCAGCAGACTGCGTTTATAGTATTAAAAAAAAGAAACCACAGGTATACAATGTAGATGGATGGATACTATAGTATACTTGTGGACGACGAGTGACGACACAGAGGTAGGTACAGCAGTGGCCTACCGTACTGCTATATACAGTATAATGGACCTGGTGGACACTGTCAGCAGACTGCATTTATAGTATTAAAAAAAAGACACCACAGGTATACAATGTAGATGGATGGATACTATAGTATACTTATGGATGACGAGTGACGACACAGAGGTAGGTACAGCAGTGGCCAACCGTACTGCTATATACAGTATAATGGACCTGGTGGACACTGTCAGCAGACTGCATTTATAGTATAAAAAAAGACACCACAGGTATACAATGTAGATGGATGGATACTATAGTATACTTATGGACGACGAGTGACGAAACAGAGGTAGGTACAGCAGTGGCCTACCGGACTGCTATATACAGTATAATGGACCTGGTGGACACTGTCAGCAGACTGCGCTTATACTAGTATAAAAAAAAAGACACCACAGGTATATAATGTAGATGGATGGGATACTATAGTATACTTATGGACGATGAGTGACGACACAGAGGTAGGTACAGCAGTGGCCTACCGTACTGCTATATACAGTATAATGGACCTGGTGGACACTGTCAGCAGACTGCGTTTATAGTATAAAAAAAAAAGACACCACAGGTATACAATGTAGATGGATGGATACTATAGTATACTTATGGACGACGAGTGACGACACAGAGGTAGGTACAGCAGTGGCCTACCGTACTGCTATATACAGTATAATGGACCTGGTGGACACTGTCAGCAGACTGCGTTTATAGTATAAAAAAAAGACACCACAGGTATACAATGTAGATGGATGGATACTATAGTATACTTATGGACGACGAGTGACGACACAGAGGTAGGTACAGCAGTGGCCTACCGTACTGCTATATACAGTATAATGGACCTGGTGGACACTGTCAGCAGACTGCGTTTATAGTATTAAAAAAAAGAAACCACAGGTATACAATGTAGATGGATGGATACTATAGTATACTTGTGGACGACGAGTGACGACACAGAGGTAGGTACAGCAGTGGCCTACCGTACTGCTATATACAGTATAATGGACCTGGTGGACACTGTCAGCAGACTGCATTTATAGTATTAAAAAAAAGACACCACAGGTATACAATGTAGATGGATGGATACTATAGTATACTTATGGATGACGAGTGACGACACAGAGGTAGGTACAGCAGTGGCCAACCGTACTGCTATATACAGTATAATGGACCTGGTGGACACTGTCAGCAGACTGCATTTATAGTATAAAAAAAGACACCACAGGTATACAATGTAGATGGATGGATACTATAGTATACTTATGGACGACGAGTGACGAAACAGAGGTAGGTACAGCAGTGGCCTACCGTACTGCTATATACAGTATAATGGACCTGGTGGACACTGTCAGCAGACTGCGCTTATACTAGTATAAAAAAAAAAGACACCACAGGTATATAATGTAGATGGATGGGATACTATAGTATACTTATGGACGATGAGTGACGACACAGAGGTAGGTACAGCAGTGGCCTACCGTACTGCTATATACAGTATAATGGACCTGGTGGACACTGTCAGCAGACTGCGTTTATAGTATAAAAAAAAAAGACACCACAGGTATACAATGTAGATGGATGGATACTATAGTATACTTATGGACGACGAGTGACGACACAGAGGTAGGTACAGCAGTGGCCTACCGTACTGCTATATACAGTATAATGGACCTGGTGGACACTGTCAGCAGACTGCGTTTATAGTATAAAAAAAAAGACACCACAGGTATACAATGTAGATGGATGGATACTATAGTATACTTATGGACGACGAGTGACGACACAGAGGTAGGTACAGCAGTGGCCTACCGTACTGCTATATACAGTATAATGGACCTGGTGGACACTGTCAGCAGACTGCGTTTATAGTATTAAAAAAAAGAAACCACAGGTATACAATGTAGATGGATGGATACTATAGTATACTTGTGGACGACGAGTGACGACACAGAGGTAGGTACAGCAGTGGCCTACCGTACTGCTATATACAGTATAATGGACCTGGTGGACACTGTCAGCAGACTGCATTTATAGTATAAAAAAAAAGACACCACAGGTATACAATGTAGATGGATGGATACTATAGTATACTTATGGATGACGAGTGACGACACAGAGGTAGGTACAACAGTGGCCAACCGTACTGCTATATACAGTATAATGGACCTGGTGGACACTGTCAGCAGACTGCATTTATAGTATAAAAAAAAGATACCACAGGTATACAATGTAGATGGATGGATACTATAGTATACTTATGGACGACGAGTGACGACACAGAGGTAGGTACAGCAGTGGCCTACCGTACTGCTATATACAGTATAATGGACCTGGTGGACACTGTCAGCAGACTGCGTTTATAGTATAAAAAAAAAAAGACACCACAGGTATACAATGTAGATAGATGGATACTATAGTATACTTATGGACGACGAGTGACGACACAGAGGTAGGTACAGCAGTGGCCTACCGTACTGCTATATACAGTATAATGGACCTGGTGGACACTGTCAGCAGACTGCGTTTATAGTATAAAAAAAAAAGACACCACAGGTATACAATGTAGATGGATGGATACTATAGTATACTTATGGACGGCGAGTGACGACACAGAGGTAGGTACAGCAGTGGCCTACCGTACTGCTATATACAGTATAATGGACCTGGTAAACACTGTCAGCAGACTGCGTTTATAGTATAAAAAAAAAACACCACAGGTATACAATGTAGATGGATGGATACTATAGTATACTTATGGACGACGAGTGACGACACAGAGGTAGGTACAGCAGTGGCCTACCGTACTGCTATATACAGTATAATGGACCTGGTGGACACTGTCAGCAGACTGCGTTTATAGTATTAAAAAAAAAGACACCACAGGTATACAATGTAGATGGATGGATACTATAGTATACTTATGGACGACGAGTGACGACACAGAGGTAGGTACAGCAGTGGCCTACTGTACTGCTATATACAGTATAATGGACCTGGTGGACACTGTCAGCAGACTGCGTTTATAGTATAAAAAAAAAGACACCACAGGTATACAATGTAGATGGATGGATACTATAGTATACTTATGGACGACAAGTGACGGCACAGAGGTAGGTACAGCAGTGGCCTACCGTACTGCTATATACAGTATAATGGACCTGGTGGACACTGTCAGCAGACTGCGTTTATAGTATAAAAAAAAAAGACACCACAGGTATACAATGTAGATGGATGGATACTATAGTATACTTATGGACGACGAGTGACGACACAGAGGTAGGTACAGCAGTGGCCTACCGTACTGCTATATACAGTAAAATGGACCTGGTGGACACTGTCAGCAGACTGCGTTTATACTAGTAGAAAAAAAAGACACCACAGGTATATAATGTAGATGGATGGATACTATAGTATACTTATGGACGACGAGTGACGACACAGAGGTAGGTACAGCAGTGGCCTACCGTACTGCTATATACAGTATAATGGACCTGGTGGACACTGTCAGCAGACTGCGTTTATAGTATAAAAAAAAAGACACCACAGGTATACAATGTAGATGGATGGATACTATAGTATACTTATGGACGACGAGTGATGACACAGAGGTAGGTACAGCAGTGGCCTACCGTACTGCTATATACAGTATAATGGACTTGGTGGACACTGTCAGCAGACTGCGTTTATAGTATAAAAAAAAAGACACCACAGGTATACAATGTAGATGGATGGATACTATAGTATACTTATGGACGACGAGTGACGACACAGAGGTAGGTACAGCAGTGGCCTACCGTACTGCTATATACAGTATAATGGACCTGGTGGACACTGTCAGCAGACTGCGTTTATAGTATTAAAAAAAAGACACCACAGGAATACAATGTAGATGGATGGATACTATAGTATACTTGTGGACAACGAGTGACGACACAGAGGTAGGTACAGCAGTGGCCTACCGTACTGCTATATACAGTATAATGGACCTGGTGGACACGGTCAGCAGACTGCATTTATAGTATAAAAAAAAGACACCACAGGTATACAATGTAGATGGATGGATACTATAGTATACTTATGGATGACGAGTGACGACACAGAGGTAGGTACAGCAGTGGCCAACCGTACTGCTATATACAGTATAATGGACCTGGTGGACACTGTCAGCAGACTGCATTTATAGTATAAAAAAAAGACACCACAGGTATACAATGTAGATGGATGGATACTATAGTATACTTATGGACGACGAGTGACGACACAGAGGTAGGTACAGCAGTGGCCTACCGTACTGCTATATACAGTATAATGGACCTGGTGGACACTGTCAGCAGACTGCGTTTATAGTATAAAAAAAAAAAGACACCACAGGTATACAATGTAGATGGATGGATACTATAGTATACTTATGGACGACGAGTGAAGACACAGAGGTAGGTACAGCAGTGGCCTACCGTACTGCTATATACAGTATAATGGACCTGGTGGACACTGTCAGCAGACTGCGTTTATAGTATTAAAAAAAAAAGACACCACAGGTATACAATGTAGATGGATGGATACTATAGTATACTTATGGACGACGAGTGACGACACAGAGGTAGGTACAGCAGTGGCCTACCGTACTGCTATATACAGTATAATGGACCTGGTGGACACTGTCAGCAGACTGCGTTTATAGTATAAAAAAAAAGACACCACAGGTATACAATGTAGATGGATGGATACTATAGTATACTTATGGACGACGAGTGACGACACAGAGGTAGGTACAGCAGTGGCCTACCGTACTGCTATATACAGTATAATGGACCTGGTGGACACTGTCAGCAGACTGCTAAACTAGTATAAAAAAAAGCCACCACAGGAGTGTTTTTCAGGCAGACAAACGTATACTGGTGGTCACTGTCAGCAAAACTGTGCACTGTACTCCTGCTATAACTGCTCCCCAGTCCCCACAATTAGGCAGTGTGAGCACTCAGCACAGATATATATCATGCAGCACACTGAGCACAGATATGGTATGGAGCGTTTTTTTCAGGCAGAGAACAGATAAAAAACTAGCAAAACTCTGCACTGTACTCCTCCTAACAGCTGCTCCCCAGTCCCCAATCCTCCCCACAATAAACTAAGCAATCAGATCAACTGTGTAGTATACTATTAATAATGAACTATATAAACGGAGAGGACGCCAGCCACGTCCTCTCCCTATCAATCTCAATGCACGTGTGAAAATGGCGGCGACGCGCGGCTGCTTATATAGAATCCGAATCTCGCGAGATTCCGACAGCGGGATGATGACGTTCGGGCGCGCTCGGGTTAGCCGAGCAAGGCGGGAGGATCCGAGTCTGCTCGGACCCGTGTAAAAAAATGTAAAGCTCGGGTGGGTTCGCTTTCTCGGAAACCAAACCCGCTCATCACTACTTCCTACAGACAGGAGTGGATATGGGCCTGAAATTAGGCTCGGTTAAGGTACAGATTTCGGCCCTCTCGATTTTCTTTCAGAAGGAATTGGCTTCTCTTCCAGAAGTCCAGACGTTTGTAAAGGGAGTGCTGCACATCCAGCCCCCTTTTGTGCCTCCAGTGGCACCATGGGACCTGGACGTGGTGTTGCAGTTCCTAAAATCACACTGGTTTGAACCGCTTAACAAGGTTGAGTTGAAATTTCTTACTTGGAAGGTGGTCATGTTGTTGGCCTTAGCATCAGCAAGGCGAGTGTCAGAATTGGCGGCTCTCTCACACAAGAGCCCCCACTTGATTTTTCATGTGGATCGAGCTGAATTGAGGACACGTCCGCAATTTTTGCCTAAAGTGGTTTCTTCGTTCCATATGAATCAACCTATTGTGGTGCCTGTGGCTACCGGTGACCTGGAGGATTCCAGATCCCTAGACGTAGTCAGGGCCTTAAAGATTTATGTAGCCAGGACGGCTAGAATTAGGAAAACAGAGGCTCTGTTTGTCCTGTATGCGGCCAATAAGATTGGCGCTCCTGCTTGAAAGCAGACTATTGCTCGCTGGATCTGTAATACGATTCAGCAGGCTCACTCTATGGCTGGATTGCCGGTACCAAATTCGGTTAAGGCCCATTCCACTAGGAAGGTGGGCTCTTCTTGGGCGGCTGCCCGAGGCGTCTCGGCTTTACAACTTTGCCGAGCGGCGACTTGGTCGGGGTCAAAAACTTTTGCTAAATTCTACAAGTTTGATACCCTGGCTGATGAGGACCTAGCGTTTGCTCAGTCGGGGCTGCAGAGTCATACGCACTCTCCCGCCCGATTGGATGCTTTGGTATAAACCCCATGGTCCTTACGGAGTCCCCAGCATCCTCTAGGACGTAAGAGAAAATAAGATTTTAAACCTACCGGTAAATCTATTTCTCCTAGTCCGTAGAGGATGCTGGGCGGCCGTCCCAGTGCGGAAACTCTGCAAGACTTGTATATAGTTGTTGCTTACATAAGGGTTATGTTACAGTTGACATCGGTCTAGGACCGTTACTGTTGTTTTTGTTCATACTGTTAACTGGTTATGTATGTTCCAGGTTACATGGTATGATTGGTGTGGGCTGGTATGAATCTTGCCCTTGGATTGCTAAATTCTGCCTTGTATTGTCCATCTCCTCTGGGCATAGTTCTCTAACTGAGGTCTGGAGGAGGGGCATAGAGGGAGGAGCCAGTGCACACCCATAGTCAAAGTTCTTTTTAGGTGCCCTATCTCCTGCGGAGCCCGTCTATACCCCATGGTCCTTACGGAGTCCCCAGCATCCTCTACGGACTAGGAGAAATAGATTTACCGGTAGGTTTAAAATCGTATTTTTTGCTCAGTATTCACTACTGAAAGAGAGGGGAAGGGGCCACAGTTAAGTTGCAGGGATTTTCAGGAAAATTAAACAAATACATTTGCAGAGGAGAAGGTCCTAAAAGAACTCTCAAAGCTGAAAGTGGACAAATCTATGGGGCCAGATGGGATACATCCAAGGATACTAAAAGAACTTAAAGAGGTGCTGGTAGCACCATTGACAAAATTATTCAACCAGTCATTAGCTACATGAGTAATTCCAGAGGACTGGAGAAGAGTGAACATAGTCCCACTGCACAAAAGTGGAAGCAAGAAAGAGGCAAACAACTACAGACCAGTGAGTCTCACATCAGTAGTAGGGAAATTGATGGAAACACTCTTAAAAGAAAGAATTGTAGACTCTCTCAAATCCAGCAATTTACAGGACAAACAGCATGGATTCACTGGAGGAGATCATGTCAAACAAATCTTATTGACTTTTTTGACTGTGTGACTAAAGTGATGGATAAAGGTGGAGCCATGGATATAGCTTATCTAGACTTTAGTAAGGTTTTTGGCACTGTTCCACATTGCAGATTGCTAAATAAACTTGAAAGCTTGGGATTGGATACTAGGATTATTGAATGGATAAGATCTTGGTTGCAGGATAGAAAACAGAGAGTTGTGGTAAATGGAGTGCATTCACAGCAGGGAAATGTTACCAGTGGAGTACCACAGGGATCTGTACTTGGACCAGTGCTTTTTAATATCTTTATTGGTGACATTGCAAATGGCATTAAAGGGAAAGTATGCCTTTATGCAGAGGACACAAAGGTATGCAACAGCGTAGACCAGGTGGGGTAAAACAAATGATTGGGGATCTAGGTAGACTAGAGGTATGGTCAAGAGTGTTGCAATTACAGTTTAATGCCAAAAAATTTAAAATCACGCACTTGGGTCTCAGAAATCCAAAGGCTAAATATAGTATTAATGGCACTATACTGGAAACTACTGAGGAGGAAAGGGATCTAGGCGTCACTATTTCAGATGACTTAAAGGCAGGTAAGCAATGTAACAAAGCAATGAGGAAGGCTAGTCAGATGCTTGGCTGCATTGGGAGATGAATCAGCAGAAAGAAAGAAGTAATAATGCCACGTATAGGTCATTGGTACGGCCTCCTCTAGAATACTGTGTTCACTTCTGGAGGCCATATCTTCAAAAGGATATTAATACATTAGATACTGTACAAAGAAGGGCAACTAAAATGGTGCATGGCCTACATCACAAAACATACCCAGAAAGACTAAGATATCTCAATATGTATAGTTTGGAGCAGAGAAGGACAAGGGGGGACATGATAGAAACTTTCAAATATATCAAAGGTTTTAACAAAGTCCAGGAGGAAACAGTCTCCAAATGAAGAAAAGCAATTGGACACGGGGACATGCACTGAGACTGGAGGGGGGGAGGTTCAGGGGAAATTTGAGGAAAAATTATTTCACAGAAAGGGTAGTGGACAAGTGGAATATCCTCCCATCAGAGGTGGTAGAGGCTAAGACAGTAGTGCAATTTAAGCATGCATAGGATAGACATAAGGATATCCTTGCAAAGAAATGATGATCAAATAAGGTTTGTAATAAAAAAAAATATAGTAAAAAAAAAAAAAAAGGGTCAGACTAGATGGGCCAAGTGGTTCTTATCTGCCATCAAATTCTATGTTTCTATGTTTTATCACATGACATACAGTAGTAGTGGAAACCGTGTTATTGATGAACTAAATGTGTAGCAACATATTGTAGATTGTATTAAAATACTATGTTTAGTCAACTCATTGTTCCCTTTGCCCAGGCTACACCCTGTATTATTGTTGTAATAAAAGCTTTCATGTTTGCAAAAGGAGAGTTCTGTCTTACGAATAACCAGGGAATAATACCTGCACATAAGTAGAAAGTTCTTGTCCATTGGGCAGTAAATCTAGTTCTGATTTGTTGTCTCCACCACTCTGAGACTGGACCGTTCACTCAATCAGGTTGGTACAGTATTTCAGGTGTTATGGCAGGGGTTTGTCATTATAAAGAGCATACGTTGTATCTGTATGCATGTGAAAGTACACTAACTTTAAGTGGTTGTATAGAACAGACCTTGTAAGAACTGTGAGGTCACTGTTCTTAAAAATCTTGCTCTACTCCTACAAAATGCCTATGCCTGCCGACCAGTGCCGGGATTCTGGCGTCGGTATTCTGACTGCCGGCATCCCGAACGCTGGTATGCTGACCGGATCCCATTTTGTTGTGTCAATTCTCTCATCCACTACCTTGCTGGCCTGTGTTCAACTCAATAACCCGAGCTTATAGCTTGATACCCCACAGTCCTGAGCCATAGTAAGTGGTCAGGAGGAACCATCCACAATCACCAACAAACAGATGCTGCAGCAGCTGTACATGCCACCCAGAACCCAGTGAAGGTGCATGTTGGTGTTAGCAATATTGTGCAAATATGAGGACCCTGTTAGTGCGTATTTGGAACTTACGGTTGTTAGTTTCTGGTGGCAAAGTAGCAGCAGTAAGTGGTTGTCAGTAGGAGTGGTCAGTAATGTCATGTTAGTAATGGTAATTGGAAGCCAAAGTAAATTCTGTAAAATCAACTCCCGATGGGAATACATTGGAAACTCAGTTTGTGGTTGAAATAGTGTCTAGATACCACTGTAGCTTGCAATTTAAACTTCACATAACATTTGCCAAAAGCCTACAAGAATTCTTGATTTGTGTATCTCTTGTCTTAGTGATCTAAATATGTTAGAAGTTGACAAAGTCATACAATTGTGGCACTTACAGTTGCACAAAATTATTTTTCCATCTAGTATAATCGTGAAAGAATAGTAGTTCCACTTATAAATAAACCACTGCTGACAATATGTTCAGATTGGGCTATCCAAGCAGATATACTGTGCAGTATGCCACAAAAAGGCAGTTCTGTATGGGCCTAATTCAGACCTATTTGCTCACTTTGCAGTCCTGCATTCGCATAGTCGCCACCCATAGTGGAGTGTATTTTCTCTTTGCAAGCGTGCGAACGCATGTGTAGCAGAGCTGTACAAACAGATTTTGTGCAGTCTCTGAGTAGCCCAGGGCTTACTCAGCCACTGCAAACACTTCAGCCTGTCCAGAACTGGAATTGACGTCAGGAACCCTCCCTGCAAACTCTTGGACACGCCTGCGTTTTTCTACCCACTCCCAGAAAACGGTTAGTGGACACCCATAAACGGCTTCTTCATGTCAATTTCCTTGCAAACGCTCGTGTGAATGGATTCTTTGCACAAACCCATCGCTGAGCGGTGATCCGCTTTATACCCATGTGACGCGCCTGCGCATTGCGGTGCATACGCACGTGCAGTTTATACCTGATCTCCCGCTGTACGAAAATGCAGCCTAGCGATCAGGTCTGAATTAGGCCCTATATATGAACAAAATGTGGCAGCTCCATTCCTTAGGTTTATAAGATGTTTATTATTACCGATAGGTTAAGACGGGTGTAGTCAGAGCTTAAAGTGGTCCTGGAGAGGTGGTGGAACTCATTTATCCCCGCACCTACCCCCACCCCCCTCCTCCTCACATTGGAGGTAATTCCAAGTTGATCGCAGCAGGAAATTTTTTAGCCGTTGGGCAAAACCATGTGCACTGCAGGGGGGGCAGATATAACATTTGCAGAAAGAGTTAAGGCCAGTACTCACTGGCCGATGGCAGAGAGATGTGTGCTGAGCGAACCGCTCAGCACACATCTCTCCCGGCGCTCAGCACAGCGCGATCTGTGCTGAGCGTGCGGGGGGGAGACGGGGGGCCGCTCACTTCACCCAGCGGGTGAAGTGAGCGACCCGCTAGATTGGCCTGCATGCAGGCCAATCTAGCAGCAGCGATAGCGATGCGCGGGGCTGCGCATCGCTATCGCTGAGGGGGCTACACACGGAGCGATCGTGCTTAAAATCTAAGCAATCTAGTCAGATTGCTTAGATTTTAAGCAGCGATCGCTCCGTGAGTACCCCCCTTTAGATTTGGATGGGTTATAGTGTTTCTGTGTAGGGTAAATACTGGCTGCTTTATTGTTACACTGCAAATTAGATTGCAGATTGAACACACCACACCCAAATCTAACTCTCTCTGCACATGTTATATCTGCCTCCCCTGCAGTGCACATGGTTTTGCCCAACTGCTAAAAAATTTCCTGCTGCGATCAACTTGGAATTACCCCCATTAACCGGAGCCAAAACCAGTGCTAGTGTTTTCAGCACCCCCCTACAAACTGTACATGAGTGAACTACTTCCATTGCTTTATAAAAGAGACATTGATCTCACATAGAAGCAGCATGGTCAAACAATAGTGCCCCCAATTCAAATTACACCACACAGTAGTAAAATCTTACTCACATTACATCACATGTAGTGCCCCATATTCATATTACACCACATAATAATGCCACTTATTATGGTTAAATCACTCAGTAGTGCCCTTTATTCACATTGCACTACACATGATACCCTCTATACATGTTATACCACACAGTAGTGCCCCTTATATACAATGCCCACAGTAGTTGTGCCCCTTACACATAATGCCAACAGTAGTGCCCCTTATAGACATCTCTGCCTCTGTCACTCCAGCAGCTCACTGCTTGTGTCCCTACAGCAGCTCCATGCCCTGTATATATACAGCAGCTTCCCCACTTCCTTTGTCCCTCTAGCCCCCTCATCTTGTCTGCAAGATGCAGAGCCTTCCCTTCATGACTCTTCATGACAGCATGACATCACATATGCCGTCCCGGAAAAGGAAACCATTGGGACCTGAGGAGGGGGGAGGTGGCTGCAGCTCATCAGTAACACTAGCGCCGCCTGCATCATCTGTTGACATAGGTGATGGGGCAGGTTTTTCTTTTGGAATTACTGTGCAGGGCAATGGAGGTGGTGGAACTAGTTCCCCCTACCATTACAGGTGGTGGAACTCAGTTCCACCTCGTTCCCCCTCACTTTAACCCCTGAGTGTAGTATGATATGCCGGCGGCCGAGCTCCCAGTTGCCAGCATACCGGCGCTGACATAACGACAGCTGGGCAAGTGCAAATGAGTCCTTGCGGGCACGGTGGCGCGCTGCACGTGCCACGCTATCTAATCTCCCTTCAGGGTGGCCGTTAACCCCCAAGAGGAAGAAAAGGTGTCGGTATGCCGGGTGTCGGGACTCTGGTGCCGGTATACTGTGCGCCGGGATCCCAACAGCCGGCAAACTGAAGACCACCCATTGAGACAAGCAGTGCTCCTTTCATATAATGGAATTTGGGACTGTGACCAGCACTACTGTATGGCATCTTAGATTTCTAACTTTGATCAAGCATACCTCTATGCACTGCAGACAGACAATCAAATACAGATACACTAAAGTGCACAAGTCCAATTACTTTGCCATTTTGTTGTGTGTAATGGTAAATAGTATGCATTTGCCTATTTCAGTGTTACTTTACATTTTTATAACACTGATTTGTATTTTTAGCTGATATTTTAATAAAAAGTTGGGGACACATTAAGATTACTGGCCTCTGTCTCCAGCTCTTTTATGTTGCTCTTGGTTGATTATACATAACTCAGTACTTCCAATCAGCAGTAACTGTTGTTGAAAGCTGCACCATCATTTAGCAAAGAAAATACAGATGACTAGATCAGATGATCTGACTAGAATAGAGTTTATATGAGGTTATATATAGCTGAATACGGTACTAGGTGACCTGTTATTGCCACCCTGCCATTCCTAATGTTCATATCTTTTTCTTTATCCAGTGCTTGGTGGGGTGCCAGCTTCATGTTTGTGCCAGGCCTTAGAACTTGATTGTGATGGAGCCAAATTACGCAGTGTCCCTTCTGTCTCTTCAAATGTGACCATGATGTGAGTAAAACAGGACAGTCTGTCTGAACAAGCTAAACTCATTCAGTGTCTCCGCTGCAGAATCTTACTTTTTCAAACACATATGTCTAAGATACATAAAAGAACTGATTCCTAATATTTAATTATTTAGATTTATGTTAGTCCATGATATGATTTGATAATTATTGACATTTTCTGCCTACTTTTTTTTTAAATTAAAGACATACTAAAACTTTTTTTTTTAATAATGTCTATATGTATGTATGTATAATCGTAAATCTGTGACACATAAATTATAACAGGGCTTGGATGATAACCACCTGTCTCTTGGGATCATTAAAGAATATGCATTTAAGTTAATCAGGCAAATAAGGTTAATTGATTGCTGTAGGTCAGTTAAAATTTGACTTCTAAATGTATTGTTTGTCAGTTAACTGTTTTGCAGGTACTATGGTGGTCATTCCAAGTTGATCACTTGCTAGCTACTTTTAGCAGCCGTGCAAATGCATAGTCGCCGCCCACAAGGGAGTATATTTTCGCTTTGCATGAGTGCGAACGCCTGTGCAGCCGAGCGGTCCAAAATAATTTTGTGCAAAACAAGACCAGCCCTGTAGTTACTTATTCTGTGCGATGATTGCAGCGATGAAGGTCCCGGTATTGACATCAGATACCCGCCCTGCAAACGCCTGGACATGCCTGCGTTTTTCCAAACACTCCCAGAAAACGGTTTGTTGACACCCATGAACTCCCACTTCCTGTCAATCTCCTTGCGATCGGCTGTGCGAATGGAATCGTCGCTAGAAGCAGTGCAAAACAACGATGCTCTTTGTACCCGTACGCCATGCGTGCGCATTGCTCCCCATACGCATGCATAGTTTGCCATTTTTTAAATAATCGCTACGCAGCGAACAACGGCAGCTAGCGATCAACTCGGAATGACCCCCTATATCCGTACTTGTACTGGGCGTCTTCATTGGAATGTAGTCTGCCTGTGTAAGTAATCCCTGCTCAGGCAGCTGTTTGGCACATTTTACTGCATAGGAAAAGAATCATGGGGCAGATGTATTAAACCTGGAGAAGTGATAAAGCAGTGATTAGCGCAAGGTGATAACACACCAGCCAGTCAGCTCCTGTCAATTTACATATTGGAGCTGATTGGCTGGCGCATTATCACCTTGCACTTACAGTATTGTAACACCCTGCATTAGTAATGTAAAACTATATGTGGTCACAAATATGTATAGTATAGTGATTAAAGTAAAAGGTTATGGGATTCCTTTTATTAAAAAAAAAAAAACCCGTTAAACTGCATATACCCTCATAGAGGGTAAAGATTTATATAAATAACCAGTATATCACCCTCACGGAGGGCAAATAATTTGAACTGAACAATTGATGTCGCAGTGAGCTTATGGGCTCGTGGCCCCAAGGACTGGCCCACTGACAAACTTGTGGGGGTTAATCGGAGCACCAATAGGGTGAGGAGAGCCAGCGCGTGAAGGAGAGTGGATGGCGGGACTGATCCGGGAAACCTGGAGGAAGCTGATACAAGGAGGCGACTGGAGATCCGTTAGAGAGTCTGAGGGGAGAGAGAGCAAGTATCGGAGCTACGCTTCTGCGGCTGAGTGACACACGGAGAGAGAAGTTTCCCCGGCTAACCGTGAGGAGAGACCAGATTACTGACCTGTGGGAGTCTCTGGTGATACTGGCCGGCATAGTGGGACCCGGTTTCCTAACCCTGCAGACAGAGAGAGCGATCCGTGACGGCGGGGACGGAGGAGGCTGGCCCGAGTGAGGAGAGACTTCCCTCAAGCGACGCCTTCCGAGAGGCGGCAGAGACTTCTCCAGCCAACCCGTTCAGAGGAACGATGACCCTGATGCAGTGAGTGACAGGAGGACCGGAGTGGTGAGCGACTCCCATAACCCCATATAAGGCTAAGGGAAGTTCCGTATAAATAGTGTCAGAAAAGGGCTTCCCACTGAAGAGAATCTCCAGCCGTACTCCCCTAGAAAACTAATATAAATGAGCCTCACACTGAAGGGGATGTAATGCAATATCTCATTTCACTGCATATGATGAATCCATGAGAAGTATTATTTACTACAGTAATTACCAGCCTATAAAGGAAGGATGTTTTAATCTATTAATATACAGAAGTTAGTTAGTTAACCAGAAACAGAACAGTTTAACTTCGTCCAGAGATAGACTTACCTCAGCCACAGCACAGACACGACAATTGGCAGTGATATCAGTTGTTATTCTGTCACTTTGATTTAAGAGCAGAAAGTTTTCTTCTCCAACTCAAACAAGCTAAATAAGAGAGAAGTAATTGCCATCAGTTTTCTCTGACACATTTCCGAAGCGTTAGCGCAGTACAGACTAACAAAGTTAATGGTTAATAATTAGAGACAAATGTATATGCAGTAACTAAGGATATATTTCAGCTACCCAATTCTACAATACATTTGGATTTATTCAACCAGGATTAGTTTTGGAAGAGACAGAATCTGATTATATTGCATACATAAAAGGGATTATAAGGAGTGGCTCGTTAAGACTAAACTCTTCAGGATAGCAAGAGAGCTCATTGTCCGAGTTACATCGGTAACGTAGTATTCTAAAAAAAGAAAAGACTTCATGTGCACCAATGTGATGGCCATAAGTCCCTGCGCAGTCTATATTATTCATAAAAGTTATTAGAGTCGGAGTTAGTATTTTATGTTTAGAGTAATATATTAGTAAGATAAATTGTTGCTAGATACAATATTGTGTCAATGGTAGTGACTAATAGTAGTCATATGAATATAATGGTCGTTTTATATGAGTAATGCTGTTACAGATTAGTGATGAGCGGATTCGGTTTTACTCTGTTTTACTCGGTTTTACTCGGTTCTCAAAACGGCATCTTATTGGCTCACGGATGTCACGTGTTTTGGATAGCCAATAAGATGCCGTTTTGAGAACCGAGTAAAACCGAGTAAAACCGAACCTCGCTCATCACTATTACAGATAATATAAACTTTTCATTCCTACCAGCCAGAGTCAGCTGAGATCGTCGGTTGCAGTACAATAAAACCCTACATTTATTTACTTAAGTGTACTGGTGATTACTGTTATAATACAGCGCTACTTGTATTGACATAAACTTTGATGTTACCATTGGTAAATGTTACCTAGTGTATCTGTCAGTCTGAACATTGTAAAAGTAAAGTAAATTGTTTTAGTTTTAATTACAAGTTACGGTACATACTTCAATCTCCTCTTTCAGTAAAAGGTCAAGAGGGTCGTACGACAGGTACCCTTATCATAGAATACTGTTGTGTTGATAAAACAAACCAAAATAGAGGTGTACAACTTTGGTGTCCACCGAACAGGATACGAGTACCTATAGAACATGTCGACGGAAGAACAAGCAACGAGTTCACAGAGTTCTCAAACAAATACAGGTGGCGTGAATCCACAACCAGCAATGGCTAGTGTAAATCCGATTACTATGCCATATTATTTTGGGGCGCCGTGGCTGCCCACATATTCGGGAGAGGCAAGTCAGAATGATGCTAATATATTTATTCAGTTTAAAACTAAGATGCAATCAATGTTTAGACTGTATCCCTTAGGCAATCAACAACAAGTGGAGATCTTAATTGGGCAGCTGAAAGAGTCGGCATTGAGAGAAGTGTTATCTTGGCCCTTGGAAGAGCGGCAAACGGTAGAACAGGTGTTCCAGAGATTAGCAACCACTTTTGACACTAGTACATTGTCGGAACTCAAGTCACGTTTTTATTCTAGGAAGCAACGGCCAGGAGAGTCGTTAAGAGACTTTGCATTAAGTCTACAGGAAGCATTGAGAGATGTTAAAGAGATAGATGAGGCAGAAGTGAGAGAGGTGGATGAGGTCCTGGTAAATCAATTCATAGATGGAACCAACTGTGAGAATAGTAAATCTCAACTGAAACTCTTGAGGCTACAAAAAGGGGGTGCCTCCTTTTTAGATTTTAAGGAGGCAGCAATTAAACTGGTTGGTTCAAGCCAGCCAAAAGAGGTTTCTTTTCCTGAAATGCCAGGATACCAAAAATTTTCAGAAAATAAGATTGAGTCGAAAAAAACTGCTCATCAGAGTGTACAGGCTCCTAATGGAGCCTGTAATTTAATTTAATTATATACAGTAGTTTGATGAATTAATTTTGGTTAAAATTCCATTTTTGAGATGACTGTCAGTATAAGAAATTACGTTTTTTATCTATGCACGTGTGTGTGTATATATACATAGACTATACAAATTGCCTGATTGGTGATAACAACTCCTGATTTTGGATATTATATGCACATGTGTGCACATTTATTTAATATTAAATCTCTTATGAATGTGTGCTACAAAGGTTCAAATAACTACTAAATACCTTTTATATGGAATTACTGGTCTAAATTATTTGTGGGTACACACATATATATATATATATATATATATGGATAGATTTGTTTAGAACCGTCACTCCTTTGCTGCCAAAAGTGGATGTTCGGTGCCTTCAGTGGAAATAATAGATAATGCACATGGAGACTGCGGCACTCAATTTTCTGAAGTTGAAGAGTTTTTACTGAAGCATAATTTCAAAAGTTACAAGATGCCTTTACAAGGCCGACGTTTCGGTGCTGCAAGCACCGTCTTCAAGGCAGGCATGGATGGTATTACAGGTACAAGAAACTAGCAAGACAAACAAACATAGATTTCTTACCTAAATAGGCCCACAGACATCACGCCGCTGGAGAGCCGGGACCGGACTCCGCTTCCGCCTGCCGCAGCTGCGTCTGCGTCACTTCCGGTGACGTCAGTCGACTACCTCCTACGTTACCATGGAGACGCGTCCCGTAGTCATGGTGACGCGTCTAACTCTCTGGCCGCCTCTATGGAGCCGCTGACTGATCTCCCCGGCCCTCCAAGCGGCGATCTGCTGAACAAACACAAGGGGACACATTAGTAATTGCTCTGCTGGGCATAATAGCACATAAGAGGGTATGCAATAGAATATGCAGACATGGATACACACATAATGCACCAGATGGTGCACTAGACATTAAAGATATTGTTTGTATAAAGAATGAAGGAAGAAGATAAGAAAGACAAAGTAGGAAAGCAACACACTGAAGTGGCCAAGGTGGATTAGGCCTCACACTGCTGTAAAGTAAAGCACATATACTAGAGCGCATATAGTGATTGATGAATTAATGTCCACCAAAGATGTTCCAGTTCAGACGTTCATTCATGCCGTTAGGGGATACTGTATTGAGAACATGTATCCACTTGCTTTCGCATCTTAGAAGCTGGCCGTCTCGGTCACCCCCACGTAATGAACTGGGGACGTGATCTATCAAAATGTGCTTAAACTGTGCCAGTGTGTGTCCCTCAGAGAGAAAATGGCGAGCCACTGGTTGGTCGGCTACCTTGGATTTCAAAGCCTTATTTATGGATGAACGGTGTAGGGCCATTCGTTCCCGGACGGTACGGCTGGTTTTGCCCACATAATACATTTGGCAGGGGCATATAATGATGTACACGACATGCGTGGATTGACAAGATAGTGTATGTTTAATCTTGAAACGCCGGTCCTCATGCGGGTGTTTGAAGGAGTTGCCAGTGATCATATGAGTGCAGGTAGTACATCTAGGGCACTTGTAGCACCCTGCTGGTTTAGTCATAAAGTGTGCTTGCGCTGGAGTTTGCTTAAAGCCCGTGATGTCCGTGTGGACCACCAAGTCCCTGATGTTTTTGCCCCTAGTGAAACAAGGCATGGGACGTTTATGCCTAAAGCATGTTGTTTCTTTGTCTGTCGCAACTATGGGCCACAAGGCCCGACTCGCCCTTTGGACCACTGGGCTAGAGGTGGTGAAGGCCATTCTCCACGGGATTACTGCTTTAGTAGTGCGAACACTGGGGCATAATAGTTCGTTGCGGTTCATAGCTAACACCTCCTCTTTTTGTTGTTTCAAAAGGTTTAGACTATAGCCCCTGGTTATGAATTTGTCAACCACGCCATCAATGCCTTTAGCGGCGGTAGCTGGATCATCCGCAATTCTTGCTACCCTCATCATTTGAGACTTAGGCAAACCCCGTTTGAGGGGTTTGGGATGATGGCTTGATGCCAGCAGTAGGGTATTCCTGTCAGTTGGCTTGGAGTATACCTCTGTGTGTAACGAGCCTGATTGAAGTGTTACCAATACATCCAGGTAATGAATGGATGAGCAGCTGTGTTGGTAAGTAACCTTGATGGTAGAGTCACGGTGGTTGATATCCTCAATCATCTGGTGTAGCAGGTCCTCGCTCCCTGTCCAAATAATGAACAGGTCGTCGATGTAGCGCATGTAGACCAAAATGTGTTGTTTGTATTCCTCTCTATTGAAGAACATCTGTGACTCCTCTTGAAACATGAAGATGTTTGCGTAGCTGGGTGCCACGTGACTTCCCATGGCACAGCCGGATAGTTGTCTAAAGAAACGTCCGTTGTATATAAAATAGTTGCGGGTTAAGGTTAGTTCCAACAGCTGCATGAACAGGTCGATGTCCAGGTCGACAATTTGTTGTGATTGGTAAAAAGACTTGATAGCGGCAAGGCCCTGAGTGTGTGGAATGGATGTATATAAGCTGTTAATATCCAAAGTACACAAAATGCTGGTATCAGGAATGTCCTTGATGGCTGAAAGGCGTTGTAGGAACGCAGTAGTGTCCTTGATGAGTGTTGGTTGACTGGTAACATGGGGCTGTAGAATGCAGTCTAAGTACATAGAAATGGGGTGATATAATGAATTGCGTGCCGAGATAATGGGGCGACCAGGGCGATGTGTGGGGTTTTTATGAATTTTTGGGACCGTGTACAGTATGGGACTTCTTGGGAAGGGTTGTTGAAGAGCTTTGAAAAGCCTGGGCTCCAAGATGCCCTGCTGTTGTGCTGCTTTTAGTATGTCCTGCAATTCCATTTGGTATTGTATCGTGGGATCGCCTGGGAGCGATTGGTATACCTCCCCATCAGCAAGTTGCCTGTCGATCTCAGTCATGTAATCGTCGAGATTCTGAATGACGATGGCGCCCCCCTTATCGGCAGGGCGCACAATAATGTCTCGATACCCGGACAAATTGCGTAGTGCCTGATGTTCTAACCGGCTAAGATTGTGATGCACTTGAGGTTGTGCCTGAACAAATTTCTGGACAGAATCGTCCATTAATCGCGTAAATGTTTTGATGGAACTGTTAGAGGATACCGGATCGAAGGTGGAGGTGCTGCGTTTGGACAAAAAGACTTGCTGGGGTGAGGTTTGTGGTGACAGTTCGGAATTTTGGAAGAACTCCTGCAGTCTCAATTTTCTAGAAAACTGATGTAGTTCTATGTTCCACTGTAGATCATTATGCCTATTCGTGGGGACGAAAGATAGTCCTTTGTTTAGAACTTGTTCCTCGAGATCTGTAAGTACTCGTGAGGACAAGTTGTAGACTATTTTTTCTTGGTCTTTTGAGAGCTGTTTTCGCCTTTGCCTCTCGTTTTGGCCCCCCCGACGGGTGGCTTTGTGCTTAAGTTGGGTTCCGGATGGCTTTTGTTGCTTGTAGCTAAAGGGGTCGCGGGTCCTTCTAAAGGGTCGTCTGATTCGCGAGTGGCAAATTCGCTATCGCTGTTAGATGTAGCCACCTCGCGCCCTTTTAATTCTCTTCTTCTACGCCAGCCTTGCTTCGACCCTTGCCCGGTTGATCTTGCAGGGCGCCCCTCTCCGCCCATCAGCCAATGGTAGACCCGATTGGTCTCATAGTCATTCCGAACCATCTCCAATTTTTTAGTTTTAAATTTCACCAATTCCTGTTGATACAGGTCAATTTTGGTTTTGATTGAAGAGTGTATATCGGAATGAGAGGCGTTCTTGAGAATCGTGCTATTTGCAATCTCCAACCTGGAGATTTTGTCACGTGCTAGCTTTAATTCACGGTCCGATTCCTGTATTACCAAGAGCATCAGGTCAAAACTACAACGGTTGACAATCCCGATCCATTTCTGACAAAAATCAGGATTGTAGCGGCCTATGGTGGGTGCGTTCCGGACTCTAAATCCCCGTGGAATCATTTGCTGTCTGTAATATTTGGTGAGCGATATACCATGCATGAGGTAATCTGTCTCACGTTTCTTCAATTTAGTGAGTTGTTCACAAAGCTCCTCTATTGTCTGGATTGCATCTTTGTGAGGCCAGTCATCTTTAAATAGAATATCTTCAGCCTCTTCATCGGTAAAACGATGTGTGTATCCTTGTGTAGCCGGCATACCCCTGCATCCCGCAGGAAAGGCAGCGCTGGCCGCAGTTGGAATCTGGGAAGCTATATTGCTGGTTGTGTCCATCTTGTTGTATAAGCAGATATAAAGGATGGCTGCTGAAAAAATAAAACACCAGAACTGTGTGAGCCACAGGCCTGGATATTTGAGCGGTGGGTGCTCGGTTCCGGGTGGGGGCAATAGCTCCCTGGTGTACAGATTTGTTTAGAACCGTCACTCCTTTGCTGCCAAAAGTGGATGTTCGGTGCCTTCAGTGGAAATAATAGATAATGCACATGGAGACTGCGGCACTCAATTTTCTGAAGTTGAAGAGTTTTTACTGAAGCATAATTTCAAAAGTTACAAGATGCCTTTACAAGGCCGACGTTTCGGTGCTGCAAGCACCGTCTTCAAGGCAGGCATGGATGGTATTACAGGTACAAGAAACTAGCAAGACAAACAAACATAGATTTCTTACCTAAATAGGCCCACAGACATCACGCCGCTGGAGAGCCGGGACCGGACTCCGCTTCCGCCTGCCGCAGCTGCGTCTGCGTCACTTCCGGTGACGTCAGTCGACTACCTCCTACGTTACCATGGAGACGCGTCCCGTAGTCATGGTGACGCGTCTAACTCTCTGGCCGCCTCTATGGAGCCGCTGACTGATCTCCCCGGCCCTCCAAGCGGCGATCTGCTGAACAAACACAAGGGGACACATTAGTAATTGCTCTGCTGGGCATGATAGCACATAAGAGGGTATGCAATAGAATATGCAGACATGGATACACACATAATGCACCAGATGGTGCACTAGACATGGAATACCCTACTGCTGGCATCAAGCCATCATCCCAAACCCCTCAAACGGGGTTTGCCTAAGTCTCAAATGATGAGGGTAGCAAGAATTGCGGATGATCCAGCTACCGCCGCTAAAGGCATTGATGGCGTGGTTGACAAATTCATAACCAGGGGCTATAGTCTAAACCTTTTGAAACAACAAAAAGAGGAGGTGTTAGCTATGAACCGCAACGAACTATTATGCCCCAGTGTTCGCACTACTAAAGCAGTAATCCCGTGGAGAATGGCCTTCACCACCTCTAGCCCAGTGGTCCAAAGGGCGAGTCGGGCCTTGTGGCCCATAGTTGCGACAGACAAAGAAACAACATGCTTTAGGCATAAACGTCCCATGCCTTGTTTCACTAGGGGCAAAAACATCAGGGACTTGGTGGTCCACACGGACATCACGGGCTTTAAGCAAACTCCAGCGCAAGCACACTTTATGACTAAACCAGCAGGGTGCTACAAGTGCCCTAGATGTACTACCTGCACTCATATGATCACTGGCAACTCCTTCAAACACCCGCATGAGGACCGGCGTTTCAAGATTAAACATACACTATCTTGTCAATCCACGCATGTCGTGTACATCATTATATGCCCCTGCCAAATGTATTATGTGGGCAAAACCAGCCGTACCGTCCGGGAACGAATGGCCCTACACCGTTCATCCATAAATAAGGCTTTGAAATCCAAGGTAGCCGACCAACCAGTGGCTCGCCATTTTCTCTCTGAGGGACACACACTGGCACAGTTTAAGCACATTTTGATAGATCACGTCCCCAGTTCATTACGTGGGGGTGACCGAGACGGCCAGCTTCTAAGATGCGAAAGCAAGTGGATACATGTTCTCAATACAGTATCCCCTAACGGCATGAATGAACGTCTGAACTGGAACATCTTTGGTGGACATTAATTCATCAATCACTATATGCGCTCTAGTATATGTGCTTTACTTTACAGCAGTGTGAGGCCTAATCCACCTTGGCCACTTCAGTGTGTTGCTTTCCTACTTTGTCTTTCTTATCTTCTTCCTTCATTCTTTATACAAACAATATCTTTAATGTCTAGTGCACCATCTGGTGCATTATGTGTGTATCCATGTCTGCATATTCTATTGCATACCCTCTTATGTGCTATTATGCCCAGCAGAGCAATTACTAATGTGTCCCCTTGTGTTTGTTCAGCAGATCGCCGCTTGGAGGGCCGGGGAGATCAGTCAGCGGCTCCATAGAGGCGGCCAGAGAGTTAGACGCGTCACCATGACTACGGGACGCGTCTCCATGGTAACGTAGGAGGTAGTCGACTGACGTCACCGGAAGTGACGCAGACGCAGCTGCGGCAGGCGGAAGCGGAGTCCGGTCCCGGCTCTCCAGCGGCGTGATGTCTGTGGGCCTATTTAGGTAAGAAATCTATGTTTGTTTGTCTTGCTAGTTTCTTGTACCTGTAATACCATCCATGCCTGCCTTGAAGACGGTGCTTGCAGCACCGAAACGTCGGCCTTGTAAAGGCATCTTGTAACTTTTGAAATTATGCTTCAGTAAAAACTCTTCAACTTCAGAAAATTGAGTGCCGCAGTCTCCATGTGCATTATATATATATATGTGTATATGTGTGTATATGCAGGTGTGTGTGTATATATGTGTGTACATGAGTATGGGTTGAATTACATATGTTTATAATCACACACGGGAATGTGTTTCATCTTTATTTCTGTGTTATATCTCTGCTCTTCATCTGTAATACATAATGTATTAAAATATATAAGAAGAATTTGTCTATATGTATCAATAGCCATAATGGTTATTTACAAATATTAAACATGCTGGACCGAGTAAATTGCGAGAAAAGCCTTACCAATAATATAAGTCAGGTCCAATACGTTTTTATATTTGTTTTTATATTTATTTGGATTTGTATATAACATTTCTCTCTCACTAAATATGGTCACGTCATTTGTGAGATATATAACTAAAGCATAAGTATAGAAAGAACAGTTAGTACCCTCTATGAAGGGGATCTTTCCTCCGATGACGTCACTCACACCATGTGATTAATGTGAACCAATGATCAGCAAGTCACGTGATCGGAAATTCAGGGTCACGTGTACCAAAGGATCCTTCTAAAACCTAGAAACTACAATAAGTACCTTCTAAGAAGGGGACGATCGAGTCTCCGATCATGTGACTTAGATCACATGCTACAATGGGACCAATAGGATTGTATAGAATCCGGATCACGTGTTCCTTTATGTCACGTGACCGGCTTCATTCAATTTTAGTTTTATGTATAAATCAAGTAATAATACTCATTTTGAGGTGGGATTTGTTCTGCATATAACAGCAGATTTTTGTGCAAATAATGATATATTTAAAGCTATATTTGTGACGGTTTGCTGCAGTTTTTAATTAAGCACCGGACAGGTGTTGGTTATTGATTCATGAAGGAGGGTATAAATAGAGACCCAATATACATTGAATTTATGCTCCTGAGGAAGCTGGATCACTCTGTTGCCAGCGAAACGCGTTGAGCCTGTCTAGCCACCTGGGCATCATTCCACGATACATTGGGACTTTGACATCTTCGGCACCTATTGGACATTGCTCCCATCACTGAAAAATTTCTTCCAACAAAGATAAAAGACCGGATCCACAAACACAGCTAGCAATGGACTTTTCCTAAAGCTGATGCCATCATATATCTCCATTGTGGAACTGGTAACTATCTTCTGCTACAGTGAATGCCATCTGGAGATTGTCCTAGCCGTAACAATATATGTCCCAGAGGAGAGTGGATGCAAATAGCGATTATACCCAGGGGGAATTTATGATTTTAAGTGTTATTAAGAATAATAACAGGAATCTACTCCTGGTTTTTTAATGGTTTAATAAAGTGTTATTTTATTCAGCAAACCGTCTTTATATAATTTTTACAGCCAGCGCTGGTACTTTGTGTTTTTATTTTCAATATATCGGGGATTTGACCATCCCCTTACCAGCTGCTGCTGGCTGCGCACTTACATATCTTTTTACTTTCCTACACCAGAAGAATGGTGCCCGCAATATGTCGGACAATGTCCTATAGTTAACATCCAAATTAATGGAGTACCAGTACAGGTTATGCTAGACACAGGTTCTCAAGTAACCACTATACAAATGAAGATCTTCCAGCAATATTGGGGAGAAACTGGAATTATGCCACCCCCGCCAACTTGGCTCAGACTTTTTGACAGCAATGGACTGAGTATATCATGCCAGGGATATTGTGAGTTTGACTTTAAAATTGGGCAAGCCATCCTCCCGAAACAGGGATGTATTATTACTAACGTGGACGACCCAACCGTTCCCTCTATAATTGTAGGGATGAATGTGCTACAGAATTGCCTTGAGGAACTAATCACTGCATTACGACTGGAATTATCCAATACACCGTCAATCTTTCAACAAGCATTACATAAAACCATCAGAACCCTGCAAGGATAACAATGGTTTGTTAATGCTTCAGGAGAAGTAGGAAAAGTAAAAATAGCAGACCGACGACCAGTGATTCTGCAACCCAACACGGAACCCATTGTGTGGGGAAAGGCTCGATGTGGACCCCAGGGAAATGATTATGATGCCATCGTGGAACCTTATCATGTGGCTCATCGTGATGACATTATAATAGCGAAAGTTCTGGTTACAGTAAAAGGGGGACGAGTGCCTTTACGTATTCTTAATCCTCATGACTATCCAGTTAGATTATTTCAAAATCAAACCCTCGCTAAGCTGTTGTGGGTGACTTTTCAGGACATTGTCGATGTGGTTTCTATGCCCACTCAGATAAGTGTTGATTCAACAGAGTGTGAGGGAAAGAAAGATATATCTCCTTGGTGGAGAGAAATACAGATAGGGGAAAAAGACACTGAAGGAGCTCAAGCAAGGAGTCCTGAAAGTTGTACAAGAAAACTCTGCCACTTTCAGTAAATATTCGGCTGATTTCGGATTAATGGCCCAGGTTCAACATTATATCCCGACAGGAAATGCACCACCTATTAAGGAGCGATACAGACCCTTGGCTCCAGCATTATATCAACCAGTGAAACAAATGTTAGAAGACATGAGCAATTCGGGAGTGATAAGAGAGAGTCACAGCCCATGGGCAGCCCCAATAGTGTTAGTAAAGAAGAGAGACGGAAACTTACGTTTCTGTGTAGATTACAGAAAACTCAATCAAATAACGCACAAAGACGCTTACCTGTTACCAAGAATTGAGGAGTCCCTGACAGCATTACAATCAGCCACTTATTTCTCCACACTTGACTTAACCAGTGGCTACTGGCAAATTCAAATGGCGCCTGTTGACCGAGAGAAGACAGCGTTCACCACCCCCATGGGACTTTATGAATTTGAAAGAATGCCGTTCGGGCTTTGTAATGCGCCAGGGACGTTCCAAAGAGTAATGGAGCACTGCTTAGGGTACAAGAACTTTGATATGGTGCTTTTATATTTGGATGACATCATAGTTTTCTCAAGAACATATCAAGAACACCTAAAGCATCTACACAAAGTCTTCCAACGTTTAGCCGAGTATGGTCTAAAAGTCAAGCCCTCAAAATGCTATCTCCTGAAACGCAGTGTACAATATTTGGGGCACGTTGTAAGTGCTGAAGGAGTAACCCCCGATCCGGAGAAAATTGCTGCAGTACAAAATTGGCCTATACCGACCACCTTGAGAGAAGTAAGGAAATTTTTAGGGTTTGTAGGATACTATAGGAGACTCGTGAAGAGATTCGCTCACATCGCAGCCCCATTACATGAATTGCTCCGTGGAACCCCTAGGATCCAACAACATCGAAACACTCGTATAGTCTGGACCACTGTTCAACAAGCTGCCTTTGACCAATTAAAGTTACTACTAACTCAAATGCCTATATTGGCATATCCTGATTACAGCCAACCCTTTCAACTCTATACTGACGCCAGTTACCACGGGTTAGGAGCTGTCCTGTCGCAAAACCAACAAGGAAAAGAACGAGTGATCGCTTATGCGAGTCGGAACTTAAGAAAAACAGAAAGAAACGATGCAAATTATAGCGCCTTCAAATTGGAATTGTTGGCATTAGTGTGGGCTGTTACAGAAAAATTTAAGAACTATCTAGCCGCCACTCCGTTCATCGCTTTTACCGACAACAATCCCCTCTCTCATT
The DNA here is from genome assembly GCF_028390025.1 of Pseudophryne corroboree. Classification (NCBI taxonomy): domain Eukaryota; kingdom Metazoa; phylum Chordata; class Amphibia; order Anura; family Myobatrachidae; genus Pseudophryne; species Pseudophryne corroboree. Next base: position 964,038,760 of record NC_086444.1, on the reverse strand, counting down.
TGGCAACAGCTCATTTGGGGGCCATGGAACAGCGATGGTGCTCCCGGCTAGCTAATTACCAATTCACTGTCAAGTATAGGAGCGGAAAGAGTAATGTTAATGCTGACGCCTTGTCACGACTATCCGGTCCAACTGAAATGGTTGATGAGGAGGATGAGTGGGAAGATGTTGAAATGCCAAAGTTCCATGATCTACTTGTTCAGCAACGGTTTGTGACCGCCAGTGCACAGTCAATGCAAGTACAAGTCACCTCAAGTGTAACAGAAAGAGAACTTGAGGAGAAATGGTGTCAAATACAGCAAGAAAGCTCAATATTAACCAAGTTGAAAACTCTGTTGCTTTCAGGAAAAACGTTAAATAAACTAGAGCGACAATTGATCGAACCAGAATTGCTAAAACTTTGGCGTCAACGAGATCGTCTAAGGATACAAAGAGGACTTCTTGTTCGTGGCAGGATTAATCCGAGAACACATCGCCCCGTCACGCAGATTGTATTACCTCATCAGGATAAAGACCTTTTACTCCAAGCATACCATGATCACTCAGGACATTTCGGAGCCCAAAAATTGGAGGCGCAACTACGGAAAAGATTCTTTTGGATTGGGATGCGAGAAGATATAGCCGACTGGTGCGCCAATTGTTCGAATTGTGTCCTTCGCAAGCCCGCTCCCACTAATCAGAAAGCCCCTCTTCATCCTATAATGACTACCTATCCACTGGAACTGGTGTCCTTGGATCATATCAAATTAGAGCCTAGCCGAACTGGATACCAGTATGCTCTGACCATGATAGATCATTATTCGAAATTTGCTGTAGCCCTTCCAGTGCGTGATCTTTCCGCAAAAACCACTGCAGAACTACTCTGGAGAGCCTTCATTCGTCCTTACGGGTATCCGGAAAACATACTAACTGATCAGGGGCCCGCTTTTGAGTCACGCTTGTTTCAAGAATTATGTACGTTATACGGATGCAAGAAGCTGAGAACGACGGCATATCACCCCCAGTGTAATGGACTATGCGAAAGGATGAATCAATCGTTGATCAGTATGTTAAGGGCGATTCCCGCAGCGGAGCGTCAAGAGTGGCCAACGTTGCTACCAGAGATTACCTTTCTATACAATAATACAGAGCACAGCTCCACTGGTTACACTCCATTTTACCTGCTATTCGGTCGGGAGGGTAAATTACCTGCAGATGTGAGATTAGAAGTGCCTCAGGAAATTGCACAAGAAATAATTCCCCATATGGATTGGGTAAGAGAGCATCAGAGACGTTTAAAAACCGCACAAACTATCATCAATCAAAGAATGGATCAGGTGCGGAAGCAACAGGCCGAAAGCTACAACAAGAATGCTTTGGCTGTGTCTCTGAATATAGGTGATTGGGTTTTGAAGAAGAACAACCATCGACATAGCAAGCTGGACAGCTATTGGGAAATGATACCTTATCGAATAACAGAGATTCCACGACCTGAGGTAGCTGTCTATCGGATCGCCAAAGAGGATGGACGTTACTCCTTAGTAGTACATCGCAATCAGTTAAAAAAATACAAAAATCCAAATGTTCCAAAGGAAAGCGCTGGAAGTGAAGAGACTGAGAGGGTGAGCCAATGTATTGAATCCTTGCTCAACGACTCCTTAACAAATGTGATGGGGCTGTTCTGGCCAGCATTAGTCTCTATTCCTCCAGGATCAACCCTGGCGACTGAATAAATCTTATCCCGTGATATTGAGAAGGAAAGTTGTAACATACATGATTCTAGGATAATATTGCCTCATGAAATAGCATGTAATGAACCTGATACAGAATTCACTCCTTTACTGAGAAGGTCAGAAAGGAGTACACAGGGCATACTCCCGTCTAGGTACAGATGTTAGCAATTTGCAGATATTTTTGTTTTGTTTAATTTTTTTTATTGTAGTGATGTTCTAATTATAAGTTATGAGTCATCTGAAGTTATGCGTGCGGACACGCATAGTTAAAGCCGGGATGTATGTAACACCCTGCATTAGTAATGTAAAACTATGTGGTCACAAATATGTATAGTATAGTGATTAAAGTAAAAGGTTATGGGATTCCTTTTATTAAAAAAAAAACCTGTTAAACTGCATATACCCTCATAGAGGGTAAAGATTTATATAAATAACCAGTATATCACCCTCACGGAGGGCAAATAGTTTGAACTGAACAATTGATGTCGCAGTGAGCTTATGGGCTCGTGGCCCCAAGGACTGGCCCACTGACAAACTTGTGGGGGTTAATCGGAGCACCAATAGGGTGAGGAGAGCCAGCGCATGAAGGAGAGTGGATGGCGGGACTGATCCGGGAAACCTGGAGGAAGCTGATATAAGGAGGCGACTGGAGATCCGTTAGAGAGTCTGAGGGGAGAGAGAGCAAGTATCGGAGCTACGCTACTGCGGCTGAGTGACACACGGAGAGAGAAGTTTCCCCGGCTAACCGTGAGGAGAGACCAGATTACTGACCTGTGGGAGTCTCTGGTGATCCTGGCCGTCATAGTGGGACCCGGTTTCCTAACCCTGCAGACAGAGAGAGCGGTCTGTGACGGCGGGGACGGAGGAGGCTGGCCCGAGTGAGGAGAGACTTCCCTCAAGTGACGCCTTCCGAGAGGCGGCAGAGACTTCTCCAGCCAACCCGTTCAGAGGAACGATGACCCTGATGCAGTTAGTGACAGGAGGACCGGAGTGGTGAGCGACTCCCATAACCCCATATAAGGCTAAGGGAAGTTCCGTATAAATAGTGTCAGAAAAGGGCTTCCCACTGAAGAGAATCTCCAGCCGTACTCCCCTAGAAAACTAATATAAATGAGCCTCACACTGAAGGGGATGTGTTGCAATATCTCATTTCACTGCATATGATGAATCCATGAGAAGTATTATTTACTACAGTAATTACCAGCCTATAAAGGAAGGATGTTTTAATCTATTAATATACAGAAGTTAGTTAGTTAACCAGAAACAGAACAGTTTAACTTCGTCCAGAGATAGACTTACCTCAGCCACAGCACAGACACGACAATTGGCAGTGATATCAGTTGTTATTCTGTCACTTTGATTTAAGAGCAGAAAGTTTTCTTCTCCAACTCAAACAAGCTAAATAAGAGAGAAGTAATTGCCATCAGTTTTCTCTGACACATTTCCGAAGCGTTAGCGCAGTACAGACTAACAAAGTTAATGGTTAATAATTAGAGACAAATGTATATGCAGTAACTAAGGATATATTTCAGCTACCCAATTCTACAATACATGTGTATTTATTCAACCAGGATTAGTTTTGGAAGAGACAGAATCTGATTATATTGCATACATAAAAGGGATTATAAAGAGTGGCTCGTTAAGACTAAACTCTTCAGGATAGCAAGAGAGCTCATTGTCGGAGTTACATCGGTAATGTAGTATTCTAAAAAAAGAAAAGACTTCATGTGCACCAACGTGATGGCCATAAGTCCCTGCGCAGTCTATATTATTCATAAAAGTTATTAGAGTCGGAGTTAGTATTTTATGTTTAGAGTAATATATTAGTAAGATAAATTGTTGCTAGATACAATATTGTATCAATGGTAGTGACTAATAGTAGTCATATGAATATAATGGTCGTTTTATATGAGTAATGCTGTTACAGATAATATAAACTTTTCATTCCTACCAGCCAGAGTCAGCTGAGATCGTCGGTTGGAGTACAATAAAACCCTACATTTATTTACTTAAGTGTACTGGTGATTACTGTTATAATACAGTGCTACTTGTATTGACATAAACTTTGATGTTACCATTGGTAAATGTTACCTAGTGTATCTGTCAGTCTGAACATTGTAAAAGTAAAGTAAATTGTTTTAGTTTTAATTACAAGTTACGGTACATACTTCAATCTCCTCTTTCGGTAAAATCAAGAGGGTCGTACGACAGGTACCCTTATCATAGAATACTGTTGTGTTGATAAAACAAACTAAAATAGAGGTGTACAGTATCACTGCTTTATCACTTCTCCGGGCTTAATACATCTGCCACATGTACTCTTTATATTATGGGGCTTATGCAGGGAGTAACAAATTTAAAAAAGGAGCACATTTTCACTTTGGCAAATCCATGTTGCACTATAATATAGGTAGGATGTGCAGATTTAAAAGGGAGATTGGTGTGGCATACATAAAAAATTGTTTATTTATTAAAACTCCAGAGAGGTCCTAGCACATTGTATAGAGACCTTTGGTGCCCACAGTTCCCTAACTCCCTCACTTTCCTACCTTTTACCCAGTGCCAGGTTACCAAATAGGCAGAGTAGGTACCGGCCTATGTTCCCCGTGACAACGGATTAAAATAATATTGATTTGATCTTAAAAGAAAATGACAATCAAGCTTTTTTAAATTGTTTCTAAATGACCTAAAAATGAATCAACTGAAGAAATGAAAACGTTACATTACTCAATAGAGAAAATACTGTATTAATGTAATTTACCCAATAGCAACTTAGGGGGTATCCAATTAGCCTTGGTTAATTACCGTGGCTAATTGTCTCACCGGGGGTTTATCCAATTATCCCCGATAAACTGGCGTGAGTCACGGCTTATCAGGGATTTTGTTTCAGCTGCATCAGGTCTGTTTCTACTGAAAACACACAGGAATCACGAAAAACGCCCGATGTATCTTCTGCTGTAATTGGATACTCCCCTTAAAGTACATAAAGCACATTCACATTACAATTTCCAGATTGTAGACTGTTGGTTGATAAAATTAAAAACGTATTAGGAGATAATTTGTGAGGGGACCCCGAGATTTCGACTACCTAGGGGCCTCCACAGGGTTTTATGCCGACACTACTCTTACCACGCATTGCACCACCATACCACATTTCAGTCAGGTGAGTACCACAGTTGACAGATCTTTGCTCAGAAGTTTGGGGAATTTGATAAATTTAATTATATAATTACTGAAATAGGTGTTACAAATATAAACTACATTTAAAAAATTGTTTTTGATTAAATATAAAAAATAATAATAATAATTTATGGTTTATCATTTACAGGTTACTGCAACATAATATGTTAAAGAAACTTGGGCCAAATGGATTCTACCAGTATACAGACTTGCGTAAATTGTAAGTTTACATTTTCATTTTTAGTTTACATCAGTGTCCATTATCATAAGAATATGGCTTGACCTTTTTTTACTCATCTGTTTTCTGCATACCATTGTCCTTGCATCCATGTAATGATGCTGCTGCAGACATCCACTTTCCCCTGTGAATATACTGTGTATGAAACCTTAACATGCTTATTAATGGTTGTTAACGAGATTTTTCACAATTAGTAATGCTTCCTCTCAGCTAATGACTTTGGTTGATTCGGTTGTTTTTTTTCTCTTGGCCTTTGCTAAATACTATTCTAATTTCTTGTATGGCCATTATGCTTCAGAGAAGTGACAGTGTGGTTAAAGAAAGACAAATAATGTATTGAATGACAAATGAAATTTGTTCATCTTATATTGGATTCGAAGCCAATGAAATTACCATTATCTGTTATTTTTATATATGATATTGGAAGTATCTTTTAAGGCTATACAATGTGAATTGAGAAATTCATCAATCTGAAAAATATGAAAATTTTCATTTTTCCTTTCAAAAAGCCATTAGGGTGCTTATATATATTTGTATTCTTTTTGCGTGCGCTCAGTTGATGCAACTTGTGTCACTAGCACAGATATCATCAGTAACAAGTAGGAATATTGTAAATATTGGAATGGAATTTGCATGTGGCCTGTTATGTGGCATCAGTGCAGTGAGATAATCCTAAAGTAACTGAAAAGTTTGTTATAAAAAGGGCCATACTCAATTGGGAGCAATATTTTTAATAATCTCACACTGCAGGGTTTTTCCCATGGGTGAAAGATTTTTGGTATTCAGTGGGTGCGTGTTTTTGTTTTGTTTTTCACATGGTGCACTTTTTTCTCCAAACACCTCTAGAGCAAGTCCAATTTTTCCCAAAATCCATATTTTATGGAAAAATTGTGGGGACTTGCTTTGGAACCCTTTGACCACTCCCACCCCAACCACCCCTAATGACTAATTAAGCAATTTAAAGTTTCTAGTTAGCTTAATTAGTCCATGATTACTCACTTTCTGCGGCATTCTTCTCCGCGTCACAGACAGCGGGGCTTCCAAGGACTAAGCACAGCTACTCTGCATTACACTACACTACCGCTCACCCTGCACCCCCCCTCCCCCGTGCACACTGCACCACACTACTGCTCAACCTGCACCTCCCCTGCACACACTGCTCTACACTACACTACCACTCACCTTGAACCCCTCCCTGCGCACACTACACTACCACTTACCTTGCACCCCTCGTCACACACACTACATTACATTACCACTCACCTTGCGCTCCCACCCTGCACACACTACACTACCACTCACCATGCACCCCCTCCCTGCACATACTGCACTATATTACACTACCACTCACCCTGCAACACTCCCTCCTTACACACACTGCACTACACTACCACTCGCCCTGCAACCCCTGCCTCCTTGCACATTGCACTACAGTACACTACTGCTCACTCTGCACGCCCTCCCCGCACACACTGCTCTACAGTACACTACCGCTCCCCTTGCACCCCCTCCCTGCACACACTGCACTATGCTACACTCACCCTGCAACTCTCTCTCCCCGCAAACACTGAACTACACTACGCTCATCCCGCACCCCCTCCCCGCACACTGCACTACAGTACACTACCACTCACCTTGCACCCCCTCCCTGCACACACTGCACTATACTACACTCACCCTGCAACTCTCCCTCCCCGCAAACACTGAACTAAACTACACTACGGTCATCCCGCACCCCCTCCCCGCACACACTGCACTATACTACCGCTCACCCCGCATCCACTCCCTGCACACACTGCACTACACTACACTACGCTCACCCTGTACACCTTTCCCACACACACTTCATTACACTACAGTACAGTATCACTAAATGTTTCATGTGGACCATAAAAAGGGAAGATTCCCCTGAATTATTATATTTGAAACATTTAATGGGTACTGCGCTATGCCTATGTGCAACACTGTCATGCCCCAGTCATAGGTCTCCTCCAGTCAAGACTTAATTAAATCTGCAATTCAAGTGGTAAAATAGGCTAGGAGCCACATGAGACTTCTTTAATGGAATCAGCTTCTTGTTTAGGATAATAGTCTGTAGACCAGTGGTTCCCAAACTATGTGCTTAGGCAGCCTGGGCCCTGGGGTACCTCGGGACACGTGCAGGGTGCCTTGGATTGATGTCAAGAATCAATTCAAATATTTATGGTCAATGTAATAGGCAAAACCAGCGCTGATGTCTTCCAATCATAAATTATGTGGACAACCAGAAGTGAATCCTGTCCCTCACCACATAACTGAACCTAAGGATGACATATAAGCACATTTTACTTAATTTAATTATTTTTTCTAAATTTCTTAATAAGAAACTTTTGGCCTAGGGGTGCCGTGAAAAAAATTCTGATACTCTAGGATGCCGTGATTCAAAAAAGTTTGGGAACCACTGCTGTAGACCTTGGATAAGTATGTTAAGCTGCTTCTTAAGAAAATGAAATCACTCTCTTTGTGGTATCTGCTCATGAACAAACAGATCAAAGGATAAAACTTTGATCTGTTCCTAAAGGGAAGTATGGTGCAAGTTTGGATGAATGTATGGTAGCAAAGTATAAAACATAGGGTATCTTCACACCCCTTTCACACTATTTTAGTATCACCTGAATCTATTAAAGGGCTTTTGGAGCAGTTTTCATGAAGCTGATCACAGTTAAAAAAAATTAAAAAGCGAGAAACAAAATCATACGCATCTGCCCAGGGACCAGTGATCAGTGCTCTGGTGCGGGCTGCCGGTCATCGGGGCTCCCTGCAGATTGCTGGTGTTTCAGCGACTACGCATTTCAATAAAGGGTAGGGCCTGATTACAAACTCTTAAAACACAATTGTGCTTGCACGCCATGCTCTTTTTCATAGTATTAAAACGGAACCCCCTACTGTCCTCGTTTTAGCCAAGCATTTACCTCACCTATTCCAAAATCAAATAAAGATCCGACCCTCCCTTCCTACTACCATCCTGTTACCCTACTAAATATTGACTTAATTATGGGCAAAATCTTGCCAGACCAACTACAGGTCTTTCTTACCTCTATACTCACAGACCATCAATTGGACTTTACTAGAGATAGGCACTCTGTAAAAGGCATTTGTACAGCCATTGCGGCAGTAATGGCGACTAGTCTTCAACCTGACTCCTTGAGCATGTTATTGTGCATTGATGCACAAAGGCATTTGATAGGACCCTACCTTTATTAAATATTAGACAGACAGGGATTTGGACTGAGTTTGAAAGCTTTAATCAAAATTTTTATCCCCTTCCTACCACTTCAATATTAGTTAATGAGACTGTGGGATAAGGCCTTGTGATCTCCAGAGGAACAAGACAGGGTTGTTGTCTTTCACCTTTGCTCTTCAATATGGCTCTGGATCCCATGCTTAGAATCTTACTAAATTGGACACCGTTTAAGTGGATAAGTGTTGAAAAAGAGTAAATGAAGATATCGGCCTTTGCGGATGATGTTATTTTATTTGTAAATAGGCCCGAAGAAGACTCTTGGACCATTGACTTCACATATTAAAGAATTTAGATCGGTGTCACGTTTTGAGATTACTTTTGAGAAGTATACTGTGCTTTATTTGAGACAGGGTTATACACGTCTGGCATAGTATTGGGAGATTCCCATTGGATGGGCGACTAAGTCAATGACATATTTAGGGGTGCAACTTCCCAAAAATCTAAATAATCTACAGTATATGCCCTTAACTTGAATAGTATTGTGCATAGTGTTAGGGAGGAAGCTGAGAAGTGACGGCATCTTAACATCTTGTGCTTAGGTCAAGCAAACTTGGGGAAGATGATCTTGTTCCCAAGAATCCTTTACCTTTTCCAGTCTCTTCCGATTTTATTGTCTAAATGAGATACTATGGAGATTGAGAGGATAATAGGCACTTTTATTTGGATTAGTAAGAGGGCTAGGATTGGCATTTTAAAGCTTCAGCAAAGTAGATACAAACATGGTATTAACTTTAGTGATGTGCACCGGACATTTTTCGGGTTTTGTGTTTTGGTTTTGGATTCGGTTCCACGACCGTGTTTTGGATTCGGACGTGTTTTGGCAAAACCTCCCTGAAAATTTTTTGTCGGATTCGGTTGTGTTCTGGATTCGGGTGTTTTTTTACAAAAACCCCTCAAAAACAGCTTAAATCATAGAATTTGGGGGTCATTTTGATCCCATAGTATTATTAACATCAATAACCATAATTTCCACCACTCATTTCCAGTCTATTCTGAACACTTCACACCTCACAATATTATTTTTAGTCCTAAAATTTGCACCGAGGTCGCTGGATGACTAAGCTAAGCGACCCAAGTGGCCGACACAAACACCTGGCCCATCTAGGAGTGGCACTGCAGTGTCAGACAGGATGGCACTTCACAAAATAGTCCCCAAACAGCACATGATGCAAAGAAAAATGAAAGAAAAAAGAGGTGCAAGATGGAATTGTCCTTGGGCCCTCCCACCGGGTTCACTACGATCGGCCGGCCTCCCGGCAACCAGCATACCGGCGCCGGGAGGCCGGCCGCCGGCTTACCAACAGTGTGGCGAGCGCAAATGAGCCCCTTGCGGGCTCGCTGCGCTCACCACGCTACGCGCGCCATAAATAGTCCCCAAACAGCACATGATGCAAAGAAAAAAAGAGGCGCAATGAGGTAGCTGTGTGACTAAGCTAAGCGACCCAAGTGGCCGACACAAACACCTGGCCCATCTAGGAGTGGCACTGCAGTGTCAGACAGGATGGCACTTCAAAAAATAGTCCCCAAAGAGCACATGATGCAAAGAAAAAAAGAGGCGCAATAAGGTAGCTGTGTGACTAAGATAAGCGACCCAAGTGGCCGACACAAACACCTGGCCCATCTAGGAGTGGCACTGCAGTGTCAGACAGGATGGCACTTTAAAAAATAGTCCCCAAACAGCACATGATGCAAAGAAAAAAAGAGGCGCAATGAGGTAGCTGTGTGACTAAGCTAAGCGACCCAAGTGGCCAACACAAACACCTGGCCCATCTAGGAGTGGCACTGCAGTGTCAGACAGGATGGCACTTCAAAAAATAGTCCCCAAAGAGCACATGATGCAAAGAAAAAAAGAGGCGCAATAAGGTAGCTGTGTGACTAAGATAAGCGACCCAAGTGGCCGACACAAACACCTGGCCCATCTAGGAGTGGCACTGCAGTGTCAGACAGGATGGCACTTCACAAAATAGTCCCCAAACAGCACATGATGCAAAGAAAAATGAAAGAAAAAAGAGGTGCAAGATGGAATTGTCCTTGGGCCCTCCCACCGGGTTCACTACGATCGGCCGTCCTCCCGGCGACCAGCATACCGGCGCCGGGAGGCCGGCTGCCGGCTTTCCAACAGTGTGGCGAGCGCAAATGAGCCCCTTGCGGGCTCGCTGCGCTCACCACGCTATGTGCGCCACACTATTTTATTCTCCCTCCACTGGGGTCGTGGACCCCCACGAGGGAGAATAAGTGTCGGTATGCCGGCTGTCGGTATGCCGGCTGTCGGGCTCCCGGCGACCAGCATACCGGCGCCGGGAGCCCGACAGCCGGCATACTGAAGACCACCCCTCCCACCCACCCTTATGTTGTATAAACAGGACATGCACACTTTAACAAACCCATCATTTCAGCGACAGGGTCTGCCACACGACTGTGACTGAAATGACTGGTTGGTTTGGGCCCCCACCAAAAAAGAAGCAATCAATCTCTCCTTGCACAAACTGGCTCTACAGAGGCAAGATGTCCACCTCCTCCTCATCCTCGGATTCCTCACCCTTTTCACTGTGTACATCCCCCTCCCCACAGATTATTAATTCGTCCCCACTGGAATCCACCATCTCAGGTCCCTGTGTACTTTCTGGAGGCAATTGCTGGTGAATGTCTCCATGGAGGAATTGATTATAATTAATTTTGATGAACATCATCTTCTCCACATTTTCTGGAAGTAACCTCGTACGCCGATTGCTGACAAGGTGAGCGGCTGCACTAAACACTCTTTCGGAGTACACACTGGAGGGGGGGCAACTTAGGTAAAATAAAGCCAGTTTGTGCAAGGGCCTCCAATTTGCCTCTTTTTCCTGCCAGTATACGTACGGACTGTCTGACGTGCCAACTTGGATGTGGTCACTCGTATAATCCTCCACCATTCTTTCAATGGTGACAGAATCATATGCAGTGACGGTAGACGACATGTCAGTAATCGTTGGCAGGTCCTTCAGTCCGGACCAGATGTCAGCACTCGCTCCAGACTGCCCTGCATCACCACCAGCGGGTGGGCTCGGAATTCTTAGCCTTAGACACAGAGGTGGGTAGAGCAGTGGCCTACTGTACCGTACTGCTATATATTATATACTGGCGGTCAGCAAAATTATGCACTGTCCTCCTACTATATATACACCGCACAACAACTAAAATGCACCACAGGTATGGATGGATAGTATACTTGACGACACAGAGGTAGGTAGAGCAGTGGCCTACTGTACCGTACTGCTATATATTATATACTGGTAGTCAGCAAAATTAGGCACTGTCCTCCTACTATATATACACCGCACCACTTAAATGCACCACAGGGATGGATGGATAGTATACTTGACGACACAGAGGTAGGTAGAGCAGTGGCCTACTGTACCGCACTGCTATATATTATATACTGATGGTCAGCAAAATTATGCACTGTCCTCCTACTATATATACTGTTAGGTGCCGCGGTCCGCGGTGCCGTTCGGTCTGCTTCCGAGCGACGCTCACGGCCGCCGCACCTCCCTCCCTGCCCGCCCGGCGCCTAGCAACGCCAGGACGCCGTGTGTATTGTAGCCGCCGGGTCCCTGGCAACGCTAGGATGCCAGGCGTCCTCAGCCGCTGGGTCCATAGCATCGGGGACGCCATTGGCGGACCGCGTTCCCCGTTGCCAGATAGGATTGATTAGTTGCTCGTGCAGCAGGGCAGCTGCACGGCAACTAGTAATTAGGGTCTGGGGGCTGGTCTTGCTGGCCCTCCTGTTATTGGCCAGCAGGGTCTTTTTATGGGAGCCAGCACACTGCAGCCTCGCCGGTGATAGCTTCCTGTCTGCTGTTCCTGCCTTGCAACGTCTGTTCCTGGTCAGCTGTATCTGGTCGATCCTGCTCCCTGTGCTCCTGAGTTCTGGAGTTCTGAAGCCGGTCCTGGGAATCCTTCCTGTCCAAGTGAACCTGTTGCAGTCATCTGGGGGTTCTCGCTTGTTGGGGTTTTGTGAGTAGCGGCTTCTGCCGCGTGTTGCGGCCTAGGCCGCTTAGTCCTTGTGTTAATTTTGTATTGGTGGTTTTTGCTGAGGTTACGCTTTTCACTGTCCTCCCCGGAACTCGACGGTGCCGTGTGGGGGAGTGGACAGTGGTATCTTTTGTTGTTCTTTTCCTTTGGCGGCGTGCCGCACATATATTTAGTTTTAGGGTAGTTAGTAGCCCCTAGCTTTCTTATTGCTTTAGTTAGAGGTCCCCTTGTTATTATCCTGTCTCGGTTCACGCCTTGTCTCACTCTAAGACCTGGGGGCATCGGAGTTGGGCAGACCTAATCCGCCCTTCAAACGCAGCTGCCGTGGGCCCAAGAAACCATAGTCACTCAGGCGTGAACTGACCACACGGGTAAAACAATGGAGATAGGGTGCTAGGGGCTATTCCCGTACCACCCCTTATTTCAGCGTCACGTCCTGGTGCTCTGGACTCACTACGCAACATCTCTCTAGTTCTGAACATCAGGAACGTAACATTATCACCGGCCCAAAAAAAAAAAAAAAGAATAATATAAAGAGTTATTTGTTTTTGGTGGGCCTTGAAATTCGGCCTCATGAATCCGGCAGTATTAGGACCGAATCCCAGCCAGCTTTTGGCCAACCAGATTCAGGAACTAACTCAGATGGTTCAGGATCTTACTCTTCGGGTGAGATCGCAGGAAGATCTTTTGCGAGCCTCCCCGAGTATGATTCCAGAACCATTTTTTGACCGTTTTTCAGGTAAACGAAAGGATTTTTTTAATTTCAAGGAAGCTTGTAAGCTTTATTTTCGTTTAAGGCCCCGATCCTCTGGTACTGAGTCTCAACAGATCGGGATTGTGATGTCATTACTACAAGGCGATCCACAAACCTGGGCTTTTGGGCTAAAAGCCGATGACGTTGGCTTGCTCTCTGTAGATGCCTTTTTTAAGTCCTTAGGCCTTTTGTATGATGACCCTGATAGAGAAGCATCGGCTGAGAGCCACCTGCGTGCACTTAAGCATGGGAAAAATCCAGCAGAGGCGTATTGTACCGAGTTTCGCCGTTGGTCGAACGACTGTGGCTGGAATGACCCGGCCCTGCACAGTCAGTTTCGCCTCGGTTTGTCTGAAGTTATTAAAGACAGTCTCCTTCAGTACCCCGCTCCAGAGACTCTAGACAAACTCATGGAGCTTGCTATTAAAATTGATCGTCGTCTCCGGGAGCGGAGGGCTGAAAGAGGAGCTAGTTTCAGGCCTAGTCCATGTGTGTATACTTTCCCTGAGGACATCGAGGAACCCATGCAAATGGGGCTCTCCCGGCTGTCCCCAGAGGAAAGAACCAGAAGGCTAAATTCTGGTCTTTGCTTGTATTGTGGTGGCAAGGGACATATCGCACGTAATTGCCCGAATAAGCAGGGAAACGCTCTGACCAAGTGAATAGTGAGGGGGTTCACTTGGGTCTGCAGTTAATCTCCTCTAATGATTCCTTATTAGTTCCTGTAAAAATTTCCTTTGGTAGCCTCAGTTCATTGGTGTCGGCCTTCGTCGACAGTGGAGCTGCGGGAAATTTCATGGATCTTGGTTGGGCTCAGGCTTTGGGCGTTCCACAGATACCTATGGATAAACGTATCACCATGCACGGCTTGGATGGTGGTCCGCTTTCTAACGGGGTAATCACTCACTGCACACCTCCAGTACAACTGACAGTGGGGGCCCTACATTCAGAGAAAATCGAATTTTACCTTACCCATTGTCCGGCTGTCCCCGTAGTTCTGGGTCACCCCTGGCTTGCCTTTCATAATCCCACCATAGATTGGCAGTCTGGGGAGATTTCCCGATGGGGTCCCTTTTGTGTTAAGGAATGTATTTCCCATCCAGTTCGGGTTGCGGCTGTCACCCCAGAACTTATTCCTTTGGAATATCAGGACTTTGCCGACGTTTTCTCCAAGGGTAATGCGGATATTCTGCCTCCTCATCGGTCCTATGACTGCGCTATTGACTTAGTTCCCGGTGCCTCTTTACCTAAGGAGAGACTATATGCCCTGTCTGGGCCGGAAACTACGGCAATGAATGATTATGTACAGGAGAGCCTAAAAAAAGGCTTCATTAGGCCCTCGAAATCTCCATTGAGTGCAGGGTTCTTTTTTGTTGAGAAAAAAGATGGGTCGCTCAGACCATGTATTGATTTTCGGGCTTTGAATAAAATCTCTGTTAAAAACACCTACCCCTTGCCACTGATTTCAGTACTATTTGATCTGCTCCGGACTGCTGTTATCTTTTCCAAGATCGATCTTAGAGGGGCTTACAATCTCATCCGAATTAAATCTGGGGATGAGTGGAAGACGGCTTTCAGCACACAGTCGGGACATTATGAATACCTGGTGATGCCGTTTGGGCTGTCAAATGCTCCTGCCTTATTTCAAGATCTCATTAACGACGTCCTTCGCGACTTTCTAGCAAAGTTCGTGGTCGTTTATTTAGACGACATTTTGATTTACTCCGAGTCTTTAGAACAACATATTACCCATGTGCGACTGGTCCTTCAGAAGTTACGGGAAAATCATTTATACGCCAAACTGGAGAAATGTGATTTCCACATCACAGAAGTGTCCTTCCTGGGGTATATTATTTCTCCTAAGGGGTTTTTCATGGAACCAAAAAAACTCCAGGCCATCCTAAATTGGGCACAACCTACGAACTTAAAAGCAATTCAGCGCTTTTTAGGGTTTGCAAATTACTATAGGCGTTTTATTCATACCTTCTCTGATTTGGTTGCTCCTATAGTAGCATTGACTAAAAAAGGAGCAGACCCTTCCAATTGGTCGCCTGAAGCCAAGTCTGCCTTTCTGGCCTTAAAGCAGGCCTTTGTCTCTGCTCCAGTGCTCAGACACCCTAACCCGGAGCTCCCCTTTATTGTCGAGGTAGATGCCTCAGAGGTTGGAGTGGGGGCTATCCTTTCTCAGGAAGACCCGGAGTCTCAGGAATTACACCCATGTGCCTTCATGTCCAGGAAATTCTCCTCCGCAGAATCCAACTATGATGTTGGTAATCGAGAACTGTTGGCAGTTAAATGGGCTTTCGAGGAGTGGAGGCATTGGCTGGAAGGAGCTAGGCATACCATTACGGTGTTTACTGACCACAAGAACCTGCAGTATATTGAGTCAGCTAAACGGCTTAATGCTCGACAGGCACGTTGGGTGCTGTTTTTTACTCGTTTCAGGTTTATTATCACCTTCAGGCCCGGTTCCAAGAATACAAAAGCCGATGCCCTGTCACGTTGTTTTCTTCCGGTTCACAACAACCACCCGGCTACTACCCCCATAGTTCCATCGTCTGTCATCCGGGCTGGCCTCACACAGGATTTATTTACACAGCTAGTGCAGCTTCAGCAGCAGGCTCCCAAAGTCACTCCTGCAGATCGTCTCTTCGTCCCTGAATTTCTGAGAGGCACTGTTCTAGCTGAGTTTCATGATAATAATGTTTCTGGTCATCCGGGTATCACTAAGACCTTGGAGTTAATCTCTCGCTCAGTGTGGTGGCCTAATCTTTCTAAAGATGTAAGGGAATTTGTCCGTTCCTGTCAGATTTGTGCTCAGTACAAGGTATCTCGATCGTTGCCGGTCGGGCAACTCATACCTTTAGCCATTCCTCTCAGGCCATGGTCACATATATCCATGGATTTCGTGGTGGACCTTCCTCTTTCAGCTGGATTTCGAGTCATTTGGGTGGTAGTAGACCGTTTTAGTAAGATGGCCCACTTTATTGCTCTCCCCCGATTACCCTCTGCTCAAGGGTTGGCAGTTTTATTTCTCCGCCATGTGTTCAGGCTCCATGGTTTACCCAGGGATATTGTCTCTGATCGGGGACCGCAATTCATCACCCGTTTCTGGAAACGTTTTTGTGCCTCATTAAATATGAAACTCTCTTTAACATCTGGGTACCATCCACAGTCTAACGGACAAACTGAACGTGTTAATCAGTCGTTAAAACAGTATTTACGGCTATATTCGGCCAAACTTCAGAATGATTGGTCTGAATTTCTTCCTTTGGCCGAGTTTGCCTATAATAACTCTTGTCATTCTTCCACCAAGGAGTCCCCATTCTTTTCGGTCTTGGGCTTTCATCCTAGAGCCAATTCTTTTTACCCTCATTTTCCAGTCTCCTCGTTGACCTTAACTTCCCGTCTCAGAATGATTTGGAAAAAGGTGCACCCTGCCCTTAAGAAGGCTGCCTTCCGAGAAAAAAAAATTTCTGATAGGTTCCGACGCCCATGCACTTTCAAGGTGGGAGATAAGGTGTGGTTGTCTACCCGCAACATCAAGCTCCGACAACCCTCGGCTAGATTGGGACCCAAATTTATTGGACCGTTCCTAATCATTAAGAAGGTCAACCCAGTTGCTTTTCGGCTACGCTTGCCTAAATCACTCAAAATTGGCAATACTTTTCACTGTTCCCTTCTGAAGCAGTATTTTTCTTCCAGGAGATTCCCTCGGAAGACTTCCCAGGGTAGACCTCCGGTGGATGTTCAGGGGCAACAAGAGTTCTTGGTGGAGAAGGTTTTAGATTCCAAAGTTTCTCGGGGCCGGCTTTATTTTTTGGTACACTGGAAAGGCTATGGCCCGGAAGAAAGGTCTTGGGTCCTGGATAAGGATCTACATGCCCCTAAACTTAAGAGATTATTCTTTCAGGAATTTCCTCAGAAACCCGGCTTTAGGGGTTCTTTAAACCCTCCTCAAGGGGGGGGGGGTACTGTTAGGTGCCGCGGTCCGTGGCGCCGCTCGGTCTGCTTCCGAGCGACGCTCACGGCTGCCGCACCTCCCTTCCTGCCCGCCCGGCGCCTAGCAACGCCAGGACGCCATGCGCGCTGATCCGCCGGGTCCCTGGCAACGCCAGGACGCCGTGCGCGCTGAGCCGCCAGGTCCCTGGCAACGCTGGGACGCCATGCGCGCGTAGCCGCCGGACCCTTAGCAACGGGGACGCCACAGACGAACCGCGTTCCCTGTTGCTTCCTATCAATCAATACACCTGTTAGCTCTGGTCGTGCAGCAGGGCAGCTGCACGACATTACTAATTAAGCTTCGCTGCAGCTATTGGAGGGCTCCCTGTTATATTCTCCCTCACTACCTGGCACAGACGCCGGTGATAGCTTCCTGTATGCTGTTCCTGCCTTGTAACGTCTGTTCCTGGTCAGCTGTATCTGGTCGATCCTGCTCCCTGTGCTCCTGAGTCCTGGAGTTCTGAAGCCGGTCCTGGGAATCCTTCCTGTTCAAGTGAACCTGTTGCAGTCATCTGGGGGTTCTCATTTGTTGGGGTTCTCTCCCGGGTTCGTGAGTAGCGGCTTCTGCCGCGTGTTGCGGCCTAGGCCGCTTAGTCCTTTTGGTACTTTTTGTATTGGTGGTTTTTGCGGAGGTTTCCGCTTTTCACTGTCCTCCCCGGAGCTCGGCGGTGCCGTGTGGGGGAGTGGACAGTGATATCTTTTGTTGTTCTTTTCCTTTGGCGGCATGCCGCACATATATTTAGTTTTAGGGTAGTTAGTAGCCCCTAGCTTCTGTTTGCTTTAGTTAGAGGTCCCCTTGTTATTATCCTGTCTCGGTTCACGCTTTGTCTCACTCTAAGACCTGGGGGCATCGGAGTTGGGCAGACCTAATCCGCCCTTCAAACGCGGCTGCCGTGGGCCCAAGAAACCATAGTCACTCAGGCGTGAACTGACCACACGGGTAAAACAACGGAGGTAGGGTGCTAGGGGCTATTCCCGTTCCCTCCCTATTTCAGCGTCACGTCCTGGTGCTCTGGACTCACTTCACAACATCTTTCTAGTTCTGAGCATCAGGAACGTAACAGTATGCATATTCTACACCACAAGCGTTCCTTGAACCCATATGTGTACCTATTTCGTCCTTTAATACATAAACCGGATTTCCAGAATGGGAGTGCAGGACATCCTTTTACTGCATGGGACAGACAGGGAATTACTTGTGTTCAGCAACTTATAAATTGTGTGTCGAGGAAGCCACTTTACACAGGCATTGGAGCAACATCCAATACTTAGACCTTTTTCCTTTAGCTTATCTACAGGGCCAACATTATGTGGCTGACCAATCCAGGATGCTTACACAAGGTGACTGCAGTAACTCTTTAGACAACATCTTGATGGGGTAGAATACCTCTTCTAGAGCAATCTCGATACATTATTCGTTCCTTCATACTCCTTTATAATATGATTCACAGAAAACTGGGTTGGCACAATGTAGAGACCACTTTCCATCTTTAAATACAAAAAAATCTGTTATGAACATTTGAGACATCCCATCAAGCTGATCTTTGCAGCATCCTACGTAGAATTATTTCAGAACATATTTCATAGGACGGCTCTGAAAGGGCTGAATTAATGCACTGTTTATGGGCGTGTCCAGTAATACAGAGATTTTGGGGCTCAAGTACAGTATGAGGTTATGTTAACCATCACCTAGTCAATTGCTTACCTTTAATATCCAAACGTGTAATATTTGGTATCTTGCCCGAAGGCACTTGAGTAACACGGGAGGGACTGGAAATTGTTGATAACCATATCATTTGTAGCAAATAAATGTATACTTCATGTGTGGATACAACGTACAGCCGCTCTGCTCTCTCTTTTTTTAGGAAATTTTTTTATGTTTTTAGAATGGAATGGTATGAGGCCTTGCTGCAAAAGGAGTGGTTTACTGAAATTTTTGTTGAAACATGGGAAAGTTATGTAGATACTCTATCCCACTCACTCAAGGATCAGGTTTGGAAATATTTTAGGAATAAACTACAGTATGAGACACTAGTATATGAACAAGACCCACCAATTCCTCTTAGTGATAATTAGCTCATGGTTGCTCTATGTCTTGGTGACCTATTTCTTTTTTTTTTTTAAATATGAATGGAAGGAAAAGAGAGGACATGGATCCGGGTTCACACCATTCTGTTAGTATTATTTCTTGGTTGACACCACTGTGAAACAATGTTCATTTACTCTTATTATACTGTACATTGAATAATTGTTCCTGGTGTGTATGTTATACTGTACTCACACTGCATGTACATCTGTGATTGTATGTATGTACTAGCTGAATACCCGTGCTTCATTACGGAATTTCAAGTATAATCACAAAGAGATGAAACGCGCTGGTATTTAAGCAAATTTAATACTGCTTTTAAAATGTTTTACATATAAAACACAAATGTTTTACATATAAAACACAAAACTCCACATATATATATATATATATATATACATACACATGAATAAAATCAACAAATTACTAGAATGCAATTAATAATAGATAGATTATTATTATTATTATTATTATTATTATTATTATTATTATTATTATTATTATATTAGCATGCCACTTTAATTTTGAAGGACTTCCTTGTAAACCACATTTTTAGTCTTTCCTTCAGGCTGGAGAATGGCCAGGCTGTCAGAGGAGCTGACTCGGGAACAGGCAACATACAACTGGCCATGGGAGAAGCAGTCACTCCTCAGATCTACATCAGCCACTTTCAAACTCTGCCCCTGAGCTTTGTTAATGGTCATGGCGTAGCAGACCTTTACCGGGAACTGCAGCCGTTTAAACTGGAAGTGGTAGTCTGATGGGATCAGAGGAATTCTCAAACTGATTTTGTCAAAAGACATCTCTGCCCCGTCCCGCCTCTGATGTTGCCCTGCTCAGTGCTTAAATGCTGGGACGACAGACCAAGCTCTGTGCACTGTATATTAAATATGTAACGTTTGCAGGGATAGGCTGACTCTATTCCAAAGGGCCCTAGGTCTCCTTGCTTAGCTTCTTGCTCTCCTTAGGGCTCCTCCTTTGAGGTAAAAAGGTAAAGATTTTTGCACAACACTTAAGGTCACTGAGAGATCTGTCAGTACCCTTTACACAGCAGATAAGCAGTTGCTGACTATCAAGCTTTCCTTTAATGCATTTAAGACTCCTCCTATTGCTCTACCGATGCCGGAATTCCGACCACACAATCCTGGCAGGGGTGGTGAGCGGAACGCAGCCTCTTGCGGGCTCGCTTCGCTCGCCACACTATTATATTCTCCCTCTATGGGTGTCGTGGACACCCACGGAGGGAGAATATGTCGGGATTGTGGCGGTCGGGATTCCGGCGTCGGTATTTCGACCGCCGAGATCCCGTCCAGCGGGATGTTGACCGCATCCCGCTCTCTGAGAGGTTCGGCAATATTTAGTTCAACTGACAGGTTAACCTCTGATATTTGAGACATTGGGGGTAATTCCAAGTTGATCGCAGCAGGAAATTTTTTAGCAGTTGGGCAAAACCATGTGCACTGCAGGGGGGGCAGATATAACATTTGCAGAGAGAGTTAGATTTGGGTGGGTTATTTTGTTTCTGTGCAGGGTAAATACTGGCTGCTTTATTTTTACACTGCAATTTAGATTGCAGATTGAACACACCACACCCAAATCTATCTCTCTCTGCACATGTTATATCTGCCTTCCCTGCAGTGCACATGGTTTTGCCCAACTGCTAACAAAGTTCCTGCTGCGATCAACTCAGAATTACCCCCATTATCCTCTTCTGACTGGAAATAGGTTGGTTAAGTACTTATATCTGAAATCTATATATATATATATATATATATATATATATATAAAAGGCAAATACCACTGACTCATCACAAAACCTCCTGAACCATAAGGCTGGGCTTCTTTGCCAGTGGCAGTTGCACAGCAGTACATTATTCAAAGAGGGCAGCCACACCCAGCGAAGTTTGACAGTATTTAGGGTGGCAGTTGATGTGGCTCCCCTATTTGAATAATGGACTGCTCTGCAACTGCAACTGGCAAGGAAGTCCAGGAACAGAGCATCGTGTCCTCTTCTCTCTGCAGATAGATAGATAGATAGATAGATAGATAGATAGATAGATAGATAGATTTGTCATGCTTCCATTAAGAAACCTTGGCTTAAAAAAATAAATAAAGTAAAATAAAGCCCAACTAATACAGATATGACTTGGGACTGTAAGAGTTTTATATAGCAATGTTTGCCGACTTTCTTTGTAAATGTAAAGAAAGAACAGGTAGGAGAAATAAATACATTGAGCTCTGTGGTGATTGGCACAGTGTATAATACATACAGCATTCTAGCAGCCTCTATACAATACAGAGAATATTCCCTTGACATTTGGGAAAAAATGCATACAACTGGCTACTATTAAAGGCCAACATGTTCCGGAGGCATCTATAACATACAGACCCCAAATCTCTGATTGTTTTATATTGTAGGTTCCCCAAAATGGTGACTTTTAATGGAAGACAAGCCATGTAAATCTTTGGCATCTCTAGAATTCCAGCAGTCTCATTGGGAGCTACAGAAATTGCTTGATTGCAGTGATTGCCTCTAAAGATTGTGCCTCAGAATATTAGGTTAAGGGTCCCATCATTTCTGGCCATGCTACTTTCATGAGTTCAATTATTTAGAAAAATCTGTTGAATCAAAAATCTAATCCAGTTTCTATTAAATTTGGAATAAACAAAGCTGGATGCCAAGTCCTTTTGTCACATTGAAGTTATTTCAGTGAAAAACATACAGTAGGTTCTTTTTATTTTTCATGGAAGTGTGCCAACAAATTGTATATGATTATTTTATTACTATTTTATCTGTACTTCATTATTGTGCCATAAAAATGTCTGTGAGGCAGATCGCCATTTTGTAGAATAATTTTTATAGTGATTAAATAAAAGGATTTTGAAGTTTCACTTACCATAAAAGTCTGCCGGGCTGCCCTAGAGATTGGCCCAAGTGGATAATATATCCACATAACTGGCCTTTGGAAGGACCTGCTGCGTCTGGGAGTGCACAGCGGATCTATTTTAGCCCATGTTATATATTTAGTGTAGAGAGAAGCGTATATCAGTCAGTTTCAGAGAGCGTTTTTTCCCAAACTGCTTGAAGAGAGAGGGTTTTTTTTCGTGCATCAGGAGGGGTTTATTTCTAGGCACCAGGAAACCCCCTCTATACACTTACATTGTTACTTGTATATATTGAGTTGCATGTGCAGTTTAAAATACAAGCGTAAAGCTACAGCCAGTGCAAAGATTGGCATATCTTCACACATACAGACATTTTACAAATCAGTGCAGTCCCTTACCTCCCAACTTTGGAAATGAATAACCATTACTAGTATTATAGCCATACACCGGGAAAGTGCAGCCAGGTTGGCGAGGCAGGAGGCACGGTGTGGGGCTGAAATGATGGTACAATCACATCATCATGCAAGGGCGTAACTACCTTAGGTACAGGTACTGCAGCTGCTATGGAGCCCAGACCTGAGAGGGTCCCACCTTCCCTATCGACATTACATATGTTGTACAGTATACATTTTTCACCATTGGTAGATACATAGGGGCACTTACAAACTTTTACCTTGGGGGCTACAATAGATCTAGTTATACCCCTAGACCTGCTCATTGTAATGTGGTATAAAATGAACTGGAGGGCATTATACTGTTACATAATATAAACTAAAGCACTGTAATGTGGCACAATATAAAGTGGAGGTCCTATAGTGTGGTATAATATGAACTGTATCATAATGTGATTTGGGGATACGGTGTTGCATAATGTGTACTGGCAGCCTTACAGTGTGATATAACGTGAATTAGAGCACTACAGTGGTTCATAAAATATAATAGCACACTACTGTGGGGCATAACATTGGTTCAGAAAATGAACTAGGGCACTATTATTAGAGATGAGCGCCTGAAATTTTTCGGGTTTTGTGTTTTGGTTTTGGGTTCGGTTCCGCGGCCGTGTTTTGGGTTCGAACGCGTTTTGGCAAAACCTCACCGAATTATTTTTGTCGGATTCGGGTGTGTTTTGGATTCGGGTGTTTTTTCCCAAAAACACTAAAAAACAGCTTAAATCATAGAATTTGGGGGTCATTTTGATCCCAAAGTATTATTAACCTCAAAAACCATAATTTACACTCATTTTCAGTCTATTCTGAATACCTCACACCTCACAATATTATTTTTAGTCCTAAAATTTGCACCGAGGTCGCTGTGTGAGTAAGATAAGCGACCCTAGTGGCCGACACAAACACCGGGCCCATCTAGGAGTGGCACTGCAGTGTCACGCAGGATGTCCCTTCCAAAAAACCCTCCCCAAACAGCACATGACGCAAAGAAAAAAAGAGGCGCAATGAGGTAGCTGTGTGAGTAAGATTAGCGACCCTAGTGGCCGACACAAACACCGGGCCCATCTAGGAGTGGCACTGCAGTGTCACGCAGGATGGCCCTTCCAAAAAACCCTCCCCAAACAGCACATGACGCAAAGAAAAAAAGAGGCGCAATGAGGTAGCTGACTGTGTGAGTAAGATTAGCGACCCTAGTGGCCGACACAAACACCGGGCACATCTAGGAGTGGCACTGCAGTGTCACGCAGGATGTCCCTTCCAAAAAACCCTCCCCAAACAGCACATGACGCAAAGAAAAAAAGAGGCGCAATGAGGTAGCTGTGTGAGTAAGATTAGCGACCCTAGTGGCCGACACAAACACCGGGCCCATCTAGGAGTGGCACTGCAGTGTCACGCAGGATGTCCCTTCCAAAAAACCCTCCCCAATCAGCACATGATGCAAAGAAAAAGAAAAGAAAAAAGAGGTGCAAGATGGAATTATCCTTGGGCCCTCCCACCCACCCTTATGTTGTATAAACAAAACAGGACATGCACACTTTAACCAACCCATCATTTCAGTGACAGGGTCTGCCACACGACTGTGACTGATATGACGGGTTGGTTTGGACCCCCCCCAAAAAAGAAGCAATTAATCTCTCCTTGCACAAACTGGCTCTACAGAGGCAAGATGTCCACCTCATCTTCACCCTCCGATATATCACCGTGTACATCCCCCTCCTCACAGATTATCAATTCGTCCCCACTGGAATCCACCATCTCAGCTCCCTGTGTACTTTGTGGAGGCAATTGCTGCTGGTCAATGTCTCCGCGGAGGAATTGATTATAATTCATTTTAATGAACATCATCTTCTCCACATTTTCTGGATGTAACCTCGTACGCCGATTGCTGACAAGGTGAGCGGCGGCACTAAACACTCTTTCGGAGTACACACTTGTGGGAGGGCAACTTAGGTAGAATAAAGCCAGTTTGTGCAAGGGCCTCCAAATTGCCTCTTTTTCCTGCCAGTATAAGTACGGTACACTGTACACTGGTTGATAAAGAGATAGTAGTATACTCGTAACAACTAGTATGACGACGGTATAAAGAATGAAAAAAAAACCACGGTTAGGTGGTATATAATACAATTATGGTTGGACGGACTGCCTGCCGAGTGCCGACACAGAGGTAGCCACAGCCGTGAACTACCGCACTGTACACTGGTTGATAAAGAGATAGTAGTATACTCGTAACAACTAGTATGACGACGGTATAAAGAATGAAAAAAAAACCACGGTTAGGTGGTATATATTATAATACAATTATGGTTGGACGGACTGCCTGCCGAGTGCCGACACAGAGGTAGCCACAGCCGTGAACTACCGCACTGTACACTGGTTGATAAAGAGATAGTAGTATACTCGTAACAACTAGTATGACGACGGTATAAAGAATGAAAAAAAAACCACGGTTAGGTGGTATATATTATAATACAATTATGGATGGACGGACTGCCTGCCGAGTGCCGACACAGAGGTAGCCACAGCCGTGAACTACCGCACTGTACACTGGTTGATAAAGAGATAGTAGTATACTCGTAACAACTAGTATGACGACGGTATAAAGAATGAAAAAAAAACCACGGTTAGGTGGTATATATTATAATACAATTATGGTTGGACGGACTGCCTGCCGAGTGCCGACACAGAGGTAGCCACAGCCGTGAACTACCGCACTGTACACTGGTTGATAAAGAGATAGTAGTATACTCGTAACAACTAGTATGACGACGGTATAAAGAATGAAAAAAAAACCACGGTTAGGTGGTATATATTATAATACAATTATGGATGGACGGACTGCCTGCCGAGTGCCGACACAGAGGTAGCCACAGCCGTGAACTACCGCACTGTACACTGGTTGATAAAGAGATAGTAGTATACTCGTAACAACTAGTATGACGACGGTATAAAGAATGAAAAAAAAACCACGGTTAGGTGGTATATAATACAATTATGGTTGGACGGACTGCCTGCCGAGTGCCGACACAGAGGTAGCCACAGCCGTGAACTACCGCACTGTACACTGGTTGATAAAGAGATAGTAGTATACTCGTAACAACTAGTATGACGACGGTATAAAGAATGAAAAAAAAACCACGGTTAGGTGGTATATATTATAATACAATTATGGATGGACGGACTGCCTGCCGAGTGCCGACACAGAGGTAGCCACAGCCGTGAACTACCGCACTGTACACTGGTTGATAAAGAGATAGTAGTATACTCGTAACAACTAGTATGACGACGGTATAAAGAATGAAAAAAAAACCACGGTTAGGTGGTATATAATACAATTATGGTTGGACGGACTGCCTGCCGAGTGCCGACACAGAGGTAGCCACAGCCGTGAACTACCGCACTGTACACTGGTTGATAAAGAGATAGTAGTATACTCGTAACAACTAGTATGACGACGGTATAAAGAATGAAAAAAAAAACCACGGTTAGGTGGTATATATTATAATACAATTATGGATGGACGGACTGCCTGCCGAGTGCCGACACAGAGGTAGCCACAGCCGTGAACTACCGCACTGTACTGTGTCTGCTGCTAATATAGACTGGTTGATAAAGAGATAGTATACAATACTACTAATATACTGGTGGTCAGGCACTGGTCACCACTAGTCACACTGGCAGTGGCACTCCTGCAGCAAAAGTGTGCACTGTTTAATTTTAATATAATATTATTTATCATGTACTCCTGGCTCCTGCTATAACAACCTGCAGTGCTCCCCAGTCTCCCCCACAATTATAAGCTTTATATACAATACATTGATGTGCAGCACACTGGGCTGAGCAGTGCACACAGACTGAGTCACTGTGTGACTGTGTATCGTTTTTTTCAGGCAGAGAACGGATATATTAAATAAAACAAACAACTGCACTGTCTCTGGTGGTCACTGGTCACTGTGGTCGTCAGTCACTAAACTCTGTCTGCACTCTCTTCTAATCTACAGTATCACAGCAATCTCTCTCTCTCTCTCTCTTCTAAATCTAATCTAAATGGAGAGGACGCCAGCCACGTCCTCTCCCTATCAATCTCAATGCACGTGTGAAAATGGCGGCGACGCGCGGCTCCTTATATAGAATCCGAGTCTCGCGAGAATCCGACAGCGTCATGATGACGTTCGGGCGCGCTCGGGTTAACCGAGCAAGGCGGGAAGATCCGAGTCGCTCGGACCCGTGAAAAAAAAAGTGAAGTTCGTGCGGGTTCGGATTCAAAGAAACCGAACCCGCTCATCTCTAACTATTATAGGACATAAAATTGACAACTGCTGTGGAGAGGTATCTCTCTTGAAGCATTGGGACAGGGGCCCTTCAAAATATTTCTATGGGGCCCATTAAGTTCTGGCTACGCCTCTGTCATCATGGCCTTATTCTGGGGGCATGACTACATGATTCAGTGAGAACTGCGTCATCGGCTGCCCAGTACTCCTATATCACTCAGAAAGTGGGCAGTCCCAAACTCCTCTTCCAAGCACCTGGAGAGTCACCAAAGATTTGCAAGCCTCCTGGACATTCCTGGAGAGTAGACAAGTATGACTATAGCTAAATTACTAAAACACACTGGAAAAGAGCATGGGGTCCTCCTGCTATGCTAGGACAGGCTGGACCAGTCCCATGTGGAGATTCACGACCTGGAGTCTCTTTATCGTGAACAAAAATCCCAGCCTGCATAGTTCAGAATTGGGAACACTGTGAGAAAATGTGGGCTCAAACCCTATGCTGTAAATGCTCTTCCATGGAACCCCTGGGACATTTTACGCCGGGATAATAGTAATAGTTAAAGTAAAAGCATACATGCCTACTCTTCCAGAATGGCCGGAAGGCTCCCGAAAATTGGGTGGCGCTCCCGGCAACTCGGAAAAGTTGGCAAGTCTCCCAGCCAGCAGCCAAGCCGCCGCACCCTCCAAGAGTAGCACGCATATCTCCCGCAGCTGGGGTGCCGATGATGCAATTCGCGCTGAATCACATCATCGTCGCCCTATCTTCTGCTCCACTATGCCAGTAATATCACGGTTACGCCCCCTGCTGTGTCGACCTGGCTGCAGCGATGTCTTTGCTGCAGCCAGGTCGACACAGCAGGGGGCGTGGCTCGACACAGGGGGGTGTGATGGGGAAAAATTATGTTCTGTTGGGGGTAACAGAACATAATTTTTCCCCATCACGCCCCCCTGTGTCGAGCCACGCCCCCTGCTGTGTCGACCTGGCTGCAGCAAAGACATCGGCAAGTATGAGTAAAAGGAAGGGTCACAAAAGTTACAAATTTGCTAAACTGGTGGTTCCAGCTTTTATAGAACTACATATCCCAGCAACTTTTAAAAGCATAGACTCAAATAGAACAAAAAATATATATACACAAAATGGTAAAATCCTTTTAATCAATGTATTCCAACAATCCAAAGGAAAAAATAAATAAACATCAGATGTAACTGCTACGTACACAGCCCTGCCTCCAAATGACATTGACGTGAATGGAGAGACAAGCTCTCATTGCTCAGCTGATGATAAATGTTTTGTCTACACCAGCGGTTTTCAACTGCTGTGCTGTGGCACACTAGTGTGCCGTGAGCGGTTATTAAGTGTGCCGCCTGAGCTGACTAGGTGCACATCTGCCACCTTCAATTAACATCTCATTTCGGGCCCGGGCAGCTCAGATGCGGCACGGGCCATGACCTATAGACATCAAGGGTCATTCACACACGCCGCGTCATTGCACCCCCTCTCAGCACGCCCACCTGCCTGCACTGGCGTGCGCAGCACATTTTATTAGGGGGTGCACCGTCGGAGGGGTGTGTCTAGCACCGCCTTTTG
The DNA here is from genome assembly GCF_028390025.1 of Pseudophryne corroboree. Lineage (NCBI taxonomy): Eukaryota > Metazoa > Chordata > Amphibia > Anura > Myobatrachidae > Pseudophryne > Pseudophryne corroboree. Next base: position 964,010,303 of record NC_086444.1, on the reverse strand, counting down.
GGCGTGTCTAGCACCATCTATTGATGGTTAACGCATATAAAATATCCACCTTTGTACCAATCCTAATAAAGCAGATACATTGGCCCTCATTCCGAGTTGTTCGCTCGCTAGCCGCTTTTCGCAGCAGTGCACACGCTAAGCCGCCGCCCTCTGGGAGTGTATCTTAGCATAGCAGAATTGCGAACGAAAGATTCGCAAAATTGCGAATAGACACTTCTTAGCAGTTTCTGAGTAGCTCGACACTTACTCTGCCACTGCGATCAGTTCAGTCAGTTTCGTTCCTGGTTTGACGTCACAAACACACCCAGCGTTCGCCCAGACACTCCCCCATTTCTCCAGCCACTCCCGCGTTTTTTCCCAGAAACGGCAGCGTTTTTTCACACACACCCATAAAACGGCCAGTTTCCGCCCAGAAACACCCACTTCCTGTCAATCACACTACGATCAGCAGAACGAAGAAAAAACCTCGTAATGCCGTGAGTAAAATACCAAACTTCTTAGCAAATTTACTTGGCGCAGCCGCAGTGCGAACATTGCGCATGTGCAGTTAGCGGAAAATCGCACCGATGCGAAGGAAAATAACGAGCGAACAACTCGGAATGAGGGCCATTGTCAGATGTTGTGGTGTGCACCAAACACCCCTGATGGCACTCATGCAATTACACTGCTCCTCCTTAGCCTGGTCTGGCTCCCCCTCTCTTTCCCCTGCAAGCTGCAGCAGCTTACTTACAAGTCAGTCATTCACTGACACTGACAGTCACAGACTAGTACTGCTGCTGCTGCTGCTGGAAAAACAAGTGACCTGTCAATGCTGCTGCCGGCCGTCTGCCAGTATTGAATTTGTCTTCCTAAGAGGAACGCTGGCTGCATGCTGCTCCTCATCAGTGGCTGGTGTTGGCATAGCATAGAAGGAGAGAGGTGGGCGTGTGACGGATGGGCGTGCGAGCAGCATGACGTAATCACATCACATCACACTGTTTTGTACATGGAGGTGGAGCCGGGAATTTGAAAGCCGGTGGCAGTGGCACCCTTGATTAATCCAGGCGTCCAGTCAGTAATGCAGTCCTGCAGGGTGCAGCGCAGAGGGGACAGTAATCAGCCTGCTCGGCAATCGCTGCATCAGGCATGTGAGATCGGGGTGCCAGACATTAGGGGGTGCCTGTGCGCACCAGGCACCCCGCCTGCGAACACCTATGCCTGCCTGCCCGCGCCTGCTTAGTGCTGCTGCTCCCTTCTCACCGTTAGTGCAGGCTCTTGCCACACGTGTTTGAGGCTGCTGAAGCTCCCCCTCACTGAATGACTGTGACAACTGAGCTCCTTCTTTTCACCAACAGACAGTTACAATAAGAGCCGTCGTGTTTTGTTTTTCTGTGGAGGGACATTCTCTTTAGTTATGATGTAATTGTTTTAATACTGGAGAGGCCATTGTATTTGTATTAATGTGGGGGGCAGTGTGTTTGATTTACTACTTTGGGGTCCAATGTATTTGTACTACTGTGGGGGCCAATGTGCTTATAGTACTGTGGGGCCTAATGTGCTTGTACTACTGTGGGGGCCAGTGTGCTTAGACTACTGCGGGGGCCAATGTGCTTAGACTACTGCGGGGGCCAATGTGCTTATACTACTGCGGGGGCCAGTGTGCTTGTACTACTGTGGGGGCCAATGTGCTTGTACTACTGTGGGGGCTAATGTGCTTGTACTACTGTGGGGGCTAATGTGCTTGTACTACTGTGGGGGATAATGTGCTTGTACTACTGTGGGGGCCAATGTGCTTGTACTACTGTGGGGGCCAATGTGCTTGTACTACTGTGGGGGCCAGTGTGCTTGTACTACTTTGGGGGCCAATGTGCTTGTACTACTGTGGGGGCTAATGTGCTTAGACTACTGCGGGGGCCAATGTGCTTATACTACTGCGGGGGCTAGTGTGCTTGTACTACTGTGGGGGCCAGTGTGCTTGTACTACTGTGGGGACCAATGTGCTTGTACTACTTTGGGGGCCAATGTGCTTGTACTACTGTGGGGGCCAATGTGCTTATACTACTGCGGGGGCTAATGTGCTTGTACTACTGTGGGGGCCAGTGTGCTTGTACTACTGTGGGGACCAATGTGCTTGTACTACTTTGGGGGCCAATGTGCTTGTACTACTGTGGGGGCAAATGTGCTTGTACTACTGTGGGGGCTAATGTGCTTGTACTACTGTGGGGGCAAATGTGCTTATACTACTGTGGGGGCCAATGTGCTTGTACTACTTTGGGGGCCAATGTGCTTGTACTACTGTGGGGGCAAATGTGCTTATACTACTGTGGGGGCCAATGTGCTTGTACTACTTTGGGGGCCAATGTGCTTGTACTACTGTGGGGGCAAATGTGCTTATACTACTGTGGGGGCCAATGTGCTTGTACTACTGTGGGGGCAAATGTGCTTATACTACTGTGGGGGCAAATGTGCTTATACTACTGTGGGGGCAAATGTGCTTGTACTACTGTGGGGGCCAATGTGCTTGTACTACTGTGGGGGCTAATGTGCTTGTACTACTGTGGGGGCCAGTGTGCTTGTACTACTTTGGGGGCCAATGTGCTTGTACTACTGTGGGGGCCAATGTGCTTATACTACTGTGGGGGCAAATGTGCTTATACTACGGTGGGGGCCAATGTGCTTGTACTACTGTGGGGGCCAATATGCTTATACTACTGTGGGGGCCAATATGCTTGTTTCATTACTGTGGGGGCAACTGTGTTTGTTTAATTATTGTGGCGGCCACTGTGTTTTTGTTTCGCCCCGTGGGGCACCGATGGTGTGCCTTGGCAATTTGAAAGCCTTGTCAGTGTGCCGCAATTTGAAAAAGGTTGAAAATCACTGGTCTACACTGTAAACCTTTAATTGGCTGAGTAGGTTGTGGACCATTAAAGCAGTTCAATGTCATTTAGTGATGGGGTTCCGTTAGAAGTATTTGCATCTGTTTAGTAGGGTTTAATATTTTTCAAATTGGATACATCAAAATGAGGCTTTTCCTGTTTAATATTAAATATAAAGTTGAGCTTTTGGAGTTATTCACTTCACCAAAATCTTTTTTTAACCCTTATTTGCATCCCGATTTTGTATTTAGCAATTCAATTTTGTATTTAGTTATGTTCCCCAATAGCCACTGGTGGCCATGACCACGCTGCAGATGTAGAGCCTTTACATTTCATTATTTTAGATTTGTTTCTTGTCAGTCTTTTATATTTATCCTTCTTATGCCGTGATTTGTGCCTGTTTGATTTAAATGCTATCAACCTGGATAAATGTTAACCACAGATGTATACTTCATAAATCTACGATTGTTTCTATAGGATGTCTTATTGCTGGTAATTATTATGCTATTCTTGCACTGCCATTATCTCAGCTTTGACAACAGCTTGCTTTTGGAAAAAACACTTTCCTCACTGATTAATCTTGGTACTATTCTGTTTGTCACCGCCTGACACGACCTCATCACCACCCACACCATTACTCCAAACTAAAAGTAATGGAAGCAATGAAAATCATTCTAAACAAATGTTTGTTAACATTTAGAACATTTATAATTATACATAATTTTAAAGTACATCCTACAGTATCTCATCTCTATCTCCTAGTTATCTATCTATAAACCTCTTACTGTATTTATCTATTTTATATCTATCTATGCAGGGGGCAGTTTAAGAGAGGAGGGGTCCAGGGTCAGACTGGCCTATAGGGGTACAGGGGAAACCACCAGTGGGCCCCACCCCCTCCTCTGGGGATCAGATTTTGCACTTGAATTACACATTATGCATATGTTACATTATACTGCACAGGACTATGGTGTACTTTCTACAGTGTTATTAATCTGGTACATTATCATGCTTGCACTAGCAGTATCTGATATATTTCTCTGGCTGGGTCCACAGGATAACATTGGGATATGGTTGAGCGACAGCGGAAATGGCACCAACACGGTCACGAGCTTTCTGGCCTCCTAGGATGCATCGGGGCCTCACCATATAGTCCCGCCCACTGACTCAGACAGATTAGTTTTTTGATTGGTGCGGCAGGAAGCCGCATGGTCACAGGGCTGCTGTGAATAAAGCAGCCTCAAGCTTTTTATTATTTTATTTTTATAGACTTACTTTTTTTGAGCGACTTTTCTTAACAGCATCTTAAACGCATACTTGAAAGAGTCGCTTCAACAACTCCCCACCGGGTCGCAACAACGCTTACCTTCGCGGTAATATTGCTGTCTCGACGGGCGTCTGTGTCGGATGTTCTAGCAGGTCCAGCAGACGTAACCAGGCTGTGGCCGGAGCATGGGGGGACGGTAAGTCTATGGATTTCCTCTTACTAGGGGGTCCGGACACAGCTACACTGATTTGGTGGAGACTACAAACAATGTGTTGATGCGCCGAACATCTCGAGTGCGACAGCGCTACGCTCCAAGGATCATAGGTGCCAGGACTAGGTAGAGGCCGCAATCCTTAGAGTTTAAGTCAACGGGGGGATTCAGACGCTCTCCTGGCCGTCCCTCCTCCGAGTACATGGCCAGTTTCCGCGTGTCTCTCGTTTCATTAACTGAATGACCTCACTTCCGGCTCAGACGCTACCACGAGGGTTCTCGGTCGCAGCTTAGATGCTGTGGTTGTGTACACTAGAGATCCCGCCTAGACCGAGTCGCAGGCTTTAGCGTCTGCATACACGTGGAAGTCGCTGAGCGCCCGTGTCCGTCAGTGAGCGACTGTGTCCGTTATCAGGAGTGGTAGTGTACATCAGTAGCACTGGAGCCGGCGCTGGCTGTTTCTCCAATAATAAATAATTAGAAAACTATGAATGATTGTAAAAACACACTTAAATTTATTGACTTCTGATGAAGCTAGGTGACCGGGCCTAGGGAAACGCGTTAAGTGTAAAAGCTGCCATCACCACTACCACAAGTGCTCCACGCTACAACGGATCCAGATATGGACTTATAACAATCAGTTTTGGAACACCTGCTTTGGAATTTTCTCTGTGGGACATTCACATTACAGCACCGACTGGGGAGACCCAGCTTGAATACAAGTGGCACAGCTTGCTTGCTGTCAATCTAAAGCCTCTGGAAGCCTCCGTCCTCACGGGTAACACCAGCTGTATCGATTTCTTTTCCCCAGGGAACTTTGTCCAGTGTTCTAGTCCGGGATCCATAGTGGACACTCATTAGCAGCCAATTTAAATGCTTTACAGCTCTATATATGCCCTAAACTTCATGTGTATATGTGAATTTTAATCTTAGTTTTATTATTTGGTGTTTAGCTAATAAATTTAAGAGTGTTTTTACAATCATCCATAGTTTTCTAATTATTTATTATTGGAGAAACAGCCAGCGCCGGCTCCAGTGCTCTTCTTTGTTAAAAATTCTTTTGGGACTGACAATCCCTTGCTGGCAGCTGTGACAGCGCGTCTGGAATTGCTCTTTTCTCTGTACATCAGTAGCGTCTGAATCCACTCAGCGTCTTACGAGCGCATTTGCTTGGATATGGAAGTGTGGTGAGTCTCCCTGTATCCCGCTCTCCAGAGGAAGGGTATACAGTACTAAAAATTCTCTCTACTTGTTAGTATGAATTGTTAATTTTTAGTACCTATTGCATATGAGATCTGTATATTACTGTGTTTTCTGCATGTAATGTTGAAAAAGAACCAGTTAAAAACAGAAGTACAATTTACCTACTTATTTATAAGTTGTAATGGGGGTTGTATTCTCATATGACAATGTATAATGCTTTAACATGTGACTGACTGCTAGTATGAGTGCTGACTTTTCTGTGTAATGTCAGTCCTGTTCTGACCCTCAATTCAGGTGCACTGTGGTCAGATTGATCTCACTTCTATATACTCATATATAGGTGATTTTCAGTCACAAATTGTGTAGTCATTAACAGATTATTACCATGCCTGTGTGCGGCAAAAGTGACAAGGAGAATTTATCAAGCACTCCTACATCCCTAACATGCTTATCTTGTAAGACAGGGTTAATTGGTATGAACCAATTGGTCACTTATGAGGGCTTATGTGCGAACTGTTTTGCTTTTCAGCAAAGTAAAAAACAGGAGTTGGTTCAACCACCAACAGAGCCACCATGGAATATGTTCGCAAAGACTCTATCTTCAATAGCGGACAGGTTAGCTCCGGAAGCACCACCTCAAGGGTTAGGTTACACTATTAACCCATACATGCAGCTCCCTACCTACGGCTTGGTTCCAGTAGCCTCTACAAGCAACCAAGGGACAGGTAAGACTAAGACAGATATGTCTATGTGGCAGACTACACAAGATGATACAACAGATGATGATATAGTATATTCAAATACTCCGTATGATGATCAGTCGCAGAGTTTCAGTTCAGAGGATGTAGCTGAACTTAATAATGCTGTGAAGGCTGTTCTCTCTTTGGAAGAGCCAGCTAAGACAGTGTTAAAATCTAAAGCACCTGTGTTCAAACGAACAAAATCAGTGAGAACTGAATTCCCAGCGTCAGATGAGCTGACGGAAATGATGGATGAGTCTTGGGCGACGCCCAGTAAGAAATATAAGATTCCAAAAAGATGGAATTCTTATTATACATTTCCAGCTGCGGATTGTTCAAAAAGAGAAGTTCCTCCAAAAGTAGATGCACATGTTTTGCAACTTGTGCATAAATCTGCTTTACCACTGTCATCTACCTCGCTAAATGATGTCACAGACAGAAGGGTAGATCGTTTTTTGAAAAATTTATTTTCTCTAGTAGGAGCAGTGGTAAGACATGCTATGGCTTCGGCCTGGGTAGCAAAGGCAATGGGCGAATAGATAGAGGAACTAGAAAATGACATCTCTTCTCCTACTTCGGAGCAAGAGTACCTTTTAAGCCGTTTAAGACAATCTGCCCAATACTTAGAAGAAGCAGCAATTGATATGGGTACAGTTGCTTCTAAGGCTTCAGCCTTGACAGTAGCCACTCGCAGAGCAGTTTGGCTACGTACCTGGAAAGCAGATGCGGAATCCAAGAAAGAATTGGAAGCATTGCCTTTCGTTGGTAATATATTGTTTGGGAAACCATTATCTGATATTCTAGAATCAGAGGCTGAATCAAAGAAGGTCAGATTTCCGGCTATTTATAACCCTAAGTCCAAGGGTTCAAAGTTTTCGCTCATGTCGTTGGCAAAGCAAAAGCTAAAGGGGAGTCTAAGCAACCCCAGTTCAAAACCAGGGGTAGGAAGCAGTGGGCTAGCAAAAAGCCAGCTTCCAAGCCTGAACAGAAACCATCAGCCTAAAGAGACGGGCCTCCACCTGGAGGATTCCAGGGTTGGGGGCCAACTCCTTCATTTTGCACACATATGGCAACAGTCAACAACAGATGCTTGGGTGTAGGAGGTGGTATCTCAGGGGTATGGGTTCCCATTCAGGAGGCAGCCTCCTCAAAGATTTTTTTGCACCAGCCCATCTCGTATAGAGTCGAAGGCCAATGCCCTGCAAGAAGCAGTCCAAAAATTACTGCAGTCTGGTGTGATTGTCCCAGTACCTCCATCACAAAGGGGACAGGGGTTTTACTCCAATCTCTTTCTGATCCAGAAGCCAAATGGGTCATATCGACCAATTCTCAATCTAAAAATGTTAAACAAATACATTTGGATCCCGAAGTTCCACATGGAGACGTTACGCTCCATAATGTTGGCTATGGAACCGGGAGATTACATGGTATCTCTGGATGTACGGGATGCTTACCTACATGTGCCTATAGCACTGTCTCATCAGTGTTACCTCAGGTTTGCCATCCTCCAGGAACATTTTCAGTTCCAAGCTTTGCCCTTTGGGCTAGCAACAGCACCCAGGGTGTTTACCAAGATCATGGTGGTTATGGCAGCTTGTCTGCGCAAACAGGGGATAAGAATATTCCCATACCTCGACGACCTGTTAATCTTAGCACATTCGCAAGATTTACTTCGGAGCCATCTTCAACAGACAATAGTTTGTTTACAGAGACACGGGTGGCTCATAAATTGGGAAAAGTCGTCTCTGAATCCGTCACAGCGGATGGTTCATTTGGGTTGCCATATTGGATTCAGACCTACAAAAACTTCTCTTACCAGAGAAAAAGATAGTCAAGGTGCAGGTCATGGCTCAGGAAGCGTTGCACGCCCAGACAATGTAAGTCCATGCAGCAATGCGACTGTTGGGTCTGATGGTATCAACCTTCGACATGGTGGAAATTGCGCAATTCCACTCCAGACCATTGCAGCACCTTATTCTGACCAAATGGAATGGAAATCATCAGACGATAAAAAAGCAGATGATAAAGTTTCCAGTAAACGTAAAAAGATCTCTAGCGTGGTGGCTACAGACAGACCATTTAAACAAGGGGAGACCCTTTTGGATAAAAGAGTGGCAAGTCCTGACAACAGATGCCAGCCTGCAAGGCCGGGGGGCGGTACTCGGAAGCCTGTGGTTCCAGGGAAAATGGACCGCATGGGAAAGTCGCCTGCCACTAAATCTGTTGGAGATAAGGGCCATTTACATGGCTCTAGTTCGGGCAAAGGACAGTCTGCAAGGAAGACAGGTCCAGATCCGCTCAGACAATGCAACAGCAGTAGCGTACCTCAATCATGAAGGAGGAACTCACAGCAAAAGATTGATGGAGGAAGTAACTCCCATTCTAAGATGGGCAGAACTCCATCTCCCAGCATTGTCAGCAGTGTTTGTCCCAGGTGTTCTGAACTGGGAAGCGGATTTTCTCAGTCAACACACCATTCAGGAAACCGAATGGGCATTACACCCAGAAGTGTTTCAGACACTAGTGAACAGATGGGGTCTACAAGAGATAGATCTCATGGCGTCTCGTCTAAACAACAAAGTTCCAAGGTACGGATTGAGAACAAGGGACCCAGGAGTGGTCCTTGTAGACGCACTGTCAGTAGAATGGAAATTTCATCTGGCATATCTGTTCCCTCCAATATCTCTGTTACCCATAGTAGTGAGAAAAATAAAGCAAGCAAAGGGATCGATAATTCTGATAGCTCCAGCTTGGCCAAGAAGGCATTGGTACACAGATCTGCTAAGAATGTCCGTGGAAGCACTGATACTGCTCCCTCAACGTCCAGATCTGCTAATGCAGGGTCCTTGTTGCCACAGTCATCTGGATCGCCTGTCTTTAACGGCGTGGCTGTTGAAACCTCTATCTTAGAAGCAAGAGGATTTTCGAAACAGGTAATCCAAACTATGCTTAGAGCAAGAAAGCCTTCTTCAGCTCGTGTGTATCATAGAATATGGCAAGCCTATATTCATTGGTGTACGGGAAAAAATTTGAATCCAAGATCTTTTAAAGTATCCAGGGTTTTGGATTTTCTTCAAGCAGGATTGGATAAAGGTTTGAAAGTTGCTTCCTTGAGAGTTCAAGTATCAGCATTGACTGTATGGTTTCAGCGAAAGATTGCTGATTTACAGGATGTACGTACTTTCTTTCAGGAAGTTGTACATATTCAACCTCCATTTGTTCCTCCTGCAGCTCCTTGTGATTTGAATTTAGGTGGTCATTCCGAGTTGTTCGCTCGCAAGCTGCTTTTAGCAGCTTTGCACACGCTAAGCCGCCGCCTACTGGGAGTGAATCTTAGCATAGTAAAATTGCGAACGAAAGATTAGCAGAATTGCGAATAGACACTTCTTAGCAGTTTCTGAGTAGCTCCACACTTACTCGGCAACTGCGATCAGTTCAGTCAGTTTCGTTCCTGATTTGACGTCACAAACACACCCAGCGTTCGCCCAGACACTCCTCCGTTTCTCCAGCCACTCCCGCGTTTTTCCCAGAAACGGTAGCGTTTTTTCACACACTCCCATAAAACGGCCAGTTTCCGCCCAGAAACACCCACTTCCTGTCAATCACATTACTATCACCAGAACGAAAAAAAACCTCGTAATGCCGTGAGTAAAATACCAAACTTCTTAGCAAATTTACTTGGCGCAGTCGCAGTGCAAACATTGCGCATGCGCAATTAGCGGAAAATCGCTGCGATGCGAAGAAAATTACCGAGCGAACAACTCGGAATGAGGGCCTTAGTTCTTAGATTCCTTCAGGGTCCTCCATTTGAACCACTTAAGAGAGCAGATCTTAAATGGTTAACGGCTAAAGTGCTTTTTCTACTGGCAATGGCGTCAGCCAGAAGAGTGTCAGATTTAGGGGCATTATCGTGTAAGTCTCCTTTCCTAACTTTTTTTCCAGACAGAGCAGTTCTCAGAACGAGATCTGGTTTTCTTCCAAAAGTGGTTTCAAAGTTTCACCTGAATGAAGAGATTGTAGTCCCAGCTTTTCAGGTACCGGGACTATCTGCGGGAGAAGCGTCGCTGGACGTAGTCCGAGCTTTAAGAATCTACATAGATCGTACTAGTGCCATCAGAAAAACAGATTCTCTCTTCATCCTCTACGGATTCCATAGAAGAGCATGGCCTGCTAGAAAACAGATGCTGGCGAGATGGCTCCGAATGGTAATATCAGAAGCTTATTCTCATGCAGATCTCCCTACTCCGGCTAATGTCTCTGCACACAGGGTGCTTCAGCAGAAAAGATATGTAAAGCAGCCACATGGTCTTCCATAAACACATACATCAGACATTATGCCTTGGATACTTTTGCCTCTCATGACGCAGACTTCGGGCGAAAGGTCCTCCTGTGTAATCGGGAGCATCCCCACCACTAAAATTGGCTTTGGGAATCCCAATGTTATCCTGTGGATAATCCTGTGGACCCAGCCAGAGAAATAGACGTTATGGTAAGAACTTACCGTTGATAACGTGATTTCTCTTATGTCCACAGGTATCCACAGGGATCCCACCCTGACACACCTGATTTGAGGACCTAGACAATCACTAAACCTCTTCCTTCTTGTATGGAAGGGTGTGCATGTGTGTTCTTATCACCTAAACAGGTCTCTACCTGATGCTCCTGCCTAAATCGCTGTGGAAAGAACTGATCTGACTGAGTCAGTGGGCGGGACTATATGGTGAGGCCCCGATGCATCCTGGGAGGCCCGAAAGCTCATGACCGTGTTGGTGCCAATTCCGCTGTCGCTCAACCATATCCCAATGTTATCCTGTGGATACCTGTGGACATAAGAGAAATCACGTTATCAACGGTAAGTTCTTACCATTATAAATATATATAAATATGTGTGTGTGTGTGTGTGTGTGTGTGTGTGTGTGTGTGTCAAGGGGCCCAGAACACACACTACTGGTTAGCCAAGCCTCTAAGCATGGGCCCCATCTCTGTATTTCCCCGGTGGGCCCTTCATGTCCCAGTCCGACAATGGAGGGGTCTGTGTGCAGGCCCCTCCTCTCTGCAGTGCAATACATTTTTCATTGTTTCACGGTCTACTGTGTATTTGCAGGTCTCTGGGAACATTCGGCCCATGCCATGTTCCTGATGACTTCTCTACTGCCATTGTGCAGCTGCACCACCAACGTGCGACTCTTGAGAGGTGAGTATAACTCGTACTTGCCTACCCTCCAGAAATGGCCGGGAGGCTACTGAAAATCGGGTGCCCCTCCCGGCTCACCAGAAAGGTGGGCAAGTCTCCCGTGGCTCCGCAGCTACCCCACAACCCCCTCAGCTGCCCACTTACAGACAACAAGTGGGTTGTCCAAGGGGTCCTGATGACGCGATTTGTGCTGAATCGTATCATTGTAACCCTGTCCTCCGCTGTACAATGCCTGTAATAGTGGCACAACATAGCGGGGCGTGGCCACGGTGACGCGACTACAAGCACCACACCACCTGTGCTGCCTCAGCTACATAGCCACGCCCCCTATGTCATGTCACATCCGTCCTCCCCACCCCTGCTGTGCCGAGCTGGCTGCCCTCTTCCGGAGGGGGCAGCCAGAAAGTAGGCAACCCTGGTACAACTATATGGGAGCAGGCAGGGCCGGCGCTACCATTAGGCAGCTTTAGGCAGCTGCCTATGAGCGCCGGCCACTGGAGGGCGGCACTACACGATGATTAGAAAATGCTTTCTTTATTCCCTCTGCCTCAGCTAACCCGAGCTCCTGCTCTTCCTTAAGAGATGAGGAGCAGGGATGTTGTAGCCGCTCAATTGTGATCACTGGTGAGTGTAACCCTTCGGGTGATAAGCCAGCCCTTTTTATGTGTAGAGTTTTTAATGCGTTGCAAGACTGGAAGTTCCTCTCCCTGCAGGCAATCCTGCCGCCCCACCCCAGTGATAGCACCTTGCCCCTGCTCCATTACAACACTCTGGAATTGATCCCTGGACCCACCTCGGTCTCGAGCATGATGGCCGCACCCATCCCCCCCCCCGCAAATTGCCGGCACGGGCATGTGTGTGTCCTCCTCCTCCTCTCCCTCCCTCCCCCCCCCCACCCCGGACGAGTTGCGGACTCGGGGGGTGCAGGCTCCTGCCGCCTACATATTACTCCTAGCCCCCCCCCCTCCTCCCTCCACAGGCTCAGAGGTGATTGCAGACTCTTGCAGTTTGGCTGTCCCCCTCCCTCTGTTGCTGCGAGTGCAGGTTCGGTTCCCGGCGCACGCATGTGACTTCCAGCCAGCCCCCCAGCGACATACTCCCCCTATCCTGCCGCGACTTTCTCATGTTGACTCCCCTCCGCACCATACCCCCGTAGCGCACCACTGCATCGGTAACTTTTTAGACTGTGCGCGGGGGAAGATTCAAGCGGTAAGTGGCGGGACAGCGGGAGGGTGGCGGCAGTGGGTTTTCTGACTACCTTTTCCCTGCAAAGCCGATCTGTGCTGCTGCAGCGCCTATGGTTACTTTCTTTCAATGTAGCGCAGCCCTGCCCTAGGAGCTCTTGGCAGGGGGTAGATAGAGGTTCCAGGAAGCTGCTGCAGTGCAAACAGTAGCTTCTTACAGCGCAGCTGCTGACTGACTGCACTTGTCTCCTCAGCTCTGCTCCGTATACAAGGTGATGTGTGTGGGTTGCTTGTTCAGCACAGTACATTAAAAATCATTAAATGATGGGGGGGGGTTGCCTATATACAGCTATATGTGGGCAAATGCTGCTATACTTTACTTACTGTGCTCTCTCTTGCATGTTTTTCACTTAATACACATAAGCGCCAGTGTATGGTAAAGTCTTACATCTGGCACTCAAGTTGCTCTTGTGTAGGCTACAATGGGCTACTGCAGTCAGGAGACTGCAGTAGCTGCGTGGGCCAATATCAGTGGCAGCATTGCATCCCCCCATAGAAACCTATGGGGGATGTGGCTGAGGGCAGCATTGAAGAGATCGCAGCAGGTATCGGACATACCTGCTACAATTCCTCCTTCATACACTGCAGGGACACATCGTGTTTGCGGCTATGTCCCTGAAAACACCCGTTTTGGGGACATAGCTGCAAAATCTGTTTGATATATATGTCTTGAAAAAAGCTAATTAAAAAGCCGAAATGTTGACTAACACAGGAGGTTGTGAATTTATTGAAAGACCAGAATGCTGCCGTCTTTGTGTACTAATATATGCATTGTGTGTGTATGTTTTCTCTCTATATATATATACACAGCATATCTATACATCTGTGTGCATATGTATCCCGTTTAGAATGAACCCCCCATACAAATCCTGTATTTGCCCCTGGGTGGGGGGGGTGATATAAGGCATATATCACCTGGGATGGCAAGGGCTTTGTGAAACACCAGATGATCTGCCCTCCCCTCCCAGCCGTCCCTGACAGACACCGGTGACAGGGAGTCCAAGCCCGGCAGTCTCTACCCCGTGCACAAGTGCATTTTAAAGGGCACTTTGAGGCTGTCCACCCTCATCCAGAGCCACAGCATTAAACAGGAGGACAACCACGGTCAGTGCCTCACACCTGAGCTATCTACTATTCATTTGACCAGCAAGAGATTTGCAGCGGCAGCGCCTTTCTAGTTCTGTGGATAGCCAAACTAACATGGCAAAACATTAAGATGTGAATATAAATATATATTATAAGTGGCACTTATAAGACGCTGACTTCACACTTTTTCACCTGAGGGGCTGGGTACTGAGGGGGGGGAGGGGCAGCTGACAATTTGCCTAGGGTGCTGAGAAACCTTGCACCGGCTCTGGGAGCAGGGTGTGCAGTGTGTCAAAGTTAGAGATGTGCGCCGGAAATTTTTCGGTTTTGTGTTTTGGTTTTGGGTTCGGTTCCGCGGCCGTGTTTTGGGTTCGACCGCGTTTTGGCAAAACCTCACCGAATTTTTTTTGTCGGATTCGGGTGTGTTTTGGATTCGGGTGTTTTTTTTCCAAAAAACCTAAAAAACAGCTTAAATCATAGAATTTGGCGGTCATTTTGATCCCAAAGTATTATTAACCTCAAAAACCATAATTTCCACTCATTTTCAGTCTATTCTGAATACCTCACACCTCACAATATTATTTTTAGTCCTAAAATTTGCACCGAGGTCGCTGTGTGAGTAAGATAAGCGACCCTAGTGGCCGACACAAACACCGGGCCCATCTAGGAGTGGCACTGCAGTGTCACGCAGGATGGCCCTTCCAAAAAACCCTCCCCAAACAGCACATGACGCAAAGAAAAAAAGAGGCGCAATGAGGTAGCTGTGTGAGTAAGATTAGCGACCCTAGTGGCCGACACAAACACCGGGCCCATCTAGGAGTGTCACTGCAGTGTGGTAAATGGCATATTGGCAAGTTTACGCTTCTCCTCCGACAATTTTATTTTAGGTTTTGGAGTCCTTTTTTTACTGATATTTGGTGTTTTGGATTTGACATGCTCTGTACTATGACATTGGGCATCGGCCTTGGCAGACGACGTTGCTGGCATTTCATCGTCTCGGCCATGACTAGTGGCAGCAGCTTCAGCACGAGGTGGAAGTGGATCTTGATCTTTCCCTAATTTTGGAACCTCAACATTTTTGTTCTCCATATTTTAATAGGCACAACTAAAAGGCACCTCAGGTAAACAATGGAGATGGATGGATTGGATACTAGTATACAATTATGGACGGGCTGCCGAGTGCCGACACAGAGGTAGCCACAGCCGTGAACTACCGCACTGTACTGTGTCTGCTGCTAATATAGACTGGTTGATAAAGAGATAGTATACTCGTAACTAGTATGTATGTATAAAGAAAGAAAAAAAAACCACGGTTAGGTGGTATATACAATTATGGACGGGCTGCCGAGTGCCGACACAGAGGTAGCCACAGCCGTGAACTACCGCACTGTACTGTGTCTGCTGCTAATATAGACTGGTTGATAAAGAGATAGTATACTCGTAACTAGTATGACTATAAAGAAAGAAAAAAAAAACACGGTTAGGTGGTATATACAATTATGGACGGGCTGCCGAGTGCCGACACAGAGGTAGCCACAGCCGTGAACTACCGCACTGTACTGTGTCTGCTGCTAATATATAGACTGGTTGATAAAGAGATAGTATACTCGTAACTAGTATGTATGTATAAAGAAAGAAAAAAAAACCACGGTTAGGTGGTATATACAATTATGGACGGGCTGCCGAGTGCCGACACAGAGGTAGCCACAGCCGTGAACTACCGCACTGTACTGTGTCTGCTGCTAATATAGACTGGTTGATAAAGAGATAGTATACTCGTAACTAGTATGTATGTATAAAGAAAGAAAAAAAAACCACGGTTAGGTGGTATATACAATTATGGACGGGCTGCCGAGTGCCGACACAGAGGTAGCCACAGCCGTGAACTACCGCACTGTACTGTGTCTGCTGCTAATATATAGACTGGTTGATAAAGAGATAGTATACTCGTAACTAGTATGTATGTATAAAGAAAGAAAAAAAAACCACGGTTAGGTGGTATATACAATTATGGACGGGCTGCCGAGTGCCGACACAGAGGTAGCCACAGCCGTGAACTACCGCACTGTACTGTGTCTGCTGCTAATATATAGACTGGTTGATAAAGAGATAGTATACTTGTAACTAGTATGTATGTATAAAGAAAGAAAAAAAAACCACGGTTAGGTGGTATATACAATTATGGACGGGCTGCCGAGTGCCGACACAGAGGTAGCCACAGCCGTGAACTACCGCACTGTACTGTGTCTGCTGCTAATATAGACTGGTTGATAAAGAGATAGTATACTCGTAACTAGTATGTATGTATAAAGAAAGAAAAAAAAACCACGGTTAGGTGGTATATACAATTATGGACGGGCTGCCGAGTGCCGACACAGAGGTAGCCACAGCCGTGAACTACCGCACTGTACTGTGTCTGCTGCTAATATAGACTGGTTGATAAAGAGATAGTATACTCGTAACTAGTATGACTATAAAGAAAGAAAAAAAAACCACGGTTAGGTGGTATATACAATTATGGACGGGCTGCCGAGTGCCGACACAGAGGTAGCCACAGCCGTGAACTACCGCACTGTACTGTGTCTGCTGCTAATATAGACTGGTTGATAAAGAGATAGTATACTACTAATATTATATATACTGGTGGTCAGGTCACTGGTCACTAGTCACACTGGCAGTGGCACTCCTGCAGCAAAAGTGTGCACTGTTTAATTTTAATATAATATTATGTACTCCTGGCTCCTGCTATAACCTATAACTGGCACTGCAGTGCTCCCCAGTCTCCCCCACAATTATAAGCTGTGTGAGCTGAGCACAGTCAGATATATATATACATTGATGCAGCACACTGGGCTGAGCAGTGCACACAGATATGGTATGTGACTGAGTCACTGTGTGTATCGTTTTTTTCAGGCAGAGAACGGATATATTAAATAAAACAAACAACTGCACTGTCTGGTGGTCACTGTGGTCGTCAGTCACTAAACTCTGCACTCTCTTCTACAGTATCACAGCCTCAGGTCAATCTCTCTCTCTCTCTCTCAACCCTAATCTAAATGGAGAGGACGCCAGCCACGTCCTCTCCCTATCAATCTCAATGCACGTGTGAAAATGGCGGCGACGCGCGGCTCCTTATATAGAATCCGAGTCTCGCGAGAATCCGACAGCGTCATGATGACGTTCGGGCGCGCTCGGGTTAACCGAGCAAGGCGGGAGGATCCGAGTCTGCTCGGACCCGTGAAAAAAACATGAAGTTCGTGCGGGTTCGGATTCAGAGAAACCGAACCCGCTCATCTCTAGTCAAAGTATCTATGTTATATTGATTAGTCAAGTGCCCTAAGTAATTTTCCTTGCAAAACATTCTTCTAATGCTGCTATGCTCTGTCATACCTTATACTGGCTGCCTGTGTTTTACTGAATCCAAAGTAAAATACTTCCACTAACATAAAAAATGGAACTAACAAAAAAATAATTCACCAACCTATATCTCTTCACTTGTCTTGTGTTATCTCCCCATTCTGTCTCTCTGCTCTCCCCAAGATCTGTGCATCTCATCCACACTCATTACCAGCTTACATCAGGTGTGCCAAGGAAGGTGGAGGAGTACTTATTTCTGTGGCCCAAGTTTATTGGCCCTGGTCTGCCGCTCCCACACCTTCTTCCCTGTCAGCAGCAGCAGCCTATACCCCCAGCCAAGTACACACTGCTCTCTGCTTGCATCTGATGTACGAAGGGACGGTGGGCACTGACCATTCCACCATACCCCCTGAATCTGGTAGATTTTTTTTAACCCTGTGGATTCTACATGGAACGAAGAGGACCGATCATCACTGGAAAATAGGTGAGTATTTTGGGCTTTTTCTACAGGTTTCCAATTGGATTCTATGTTGACAGGGGACCGATGGGCTCCGTGGGACACTAGGTAAGTATGTGTGAGATTGTAAGTGTGCATGTATGTTAATTAAAGTTTTATTTCCACGGTGTGTGTTCTGTTTTTATTTGGGTATTTTTTGTTGTTGTAGAACTACAGGTACCAGCGGGCTCGTTACTTCCCCGCATGCTGGTACTTGTGGTTCTCCAAGTACCAGCAAGCGGGGGAGGCTTGCTGGAACTTGTAGTATGACAAAAAACAATATATTTTTTTTTTTACACAAAGGCTATCAGCCCCCCCATCCACTGCCCAGGGATGGGTGGGACAGCCTCTGGCTTCACCCCTGGTCCTTGGGTGCCTGGAGGGGGGGACCCCTTGATTTAAGGGGTCCCCACTCCTCCAGGGTTCCCCGGCCAGGGGTGACTAGTTGGGGGTAATGCCACTGCCGCAGGGACCAGTATAAAAGTGTCCACCAGCTGTGGCATTATCTCTCTGGCTAGTGAAGCCCGGTGCTGGTTTTAAAAATTCGGGGGACCCCTACGTCTTTTGTCCCCTGTATTTTTGGAACCAGGGCCTGCCCAAGAGCCCGGTGCTGGTTGTCTAAATATAGGGGGACCCCAGTCAATTGTTCCCAGGTATTTAAACTACCAGGACTGGCTCAAGGAGCCCAAGGCTGGTTATGCTTAGGAAGAGGGATCCCACACAAATTTTTTTTGGACATTTCAACTATTTCTGACCCTTTTCCACAGAGAAGCATGCATGGATCTCACTGATCCGTGCATGACTATCTGAACACACCAGCAAAAAGCAGGTGTGTTTGAAAGCTCCTTTTTTTATTCTATGCTTTCCTGGCAGTGTTTGGCTATTGTCGGCAGTGATTGAGAAATTCTTTGTAAATTACCGAGTTGTATAAAGTACAACAGAGATTCTCTAACGCCAACGATCTACAGTACTGTGTTGCTCGAACAGTTAGTTGTGTCAGAATACCCTAATTTATATTTACTGGTATGTCTACAGGTGCTCATTACCACTGTGTATTTTAGATAGCGGAATGAGTCGCTCCTGCAGATTTACCCTGATTTATGTGAAACCTGTGTGCACCCTTCCATTGAATGTTTTACAATGGATTACACAGAAAAAAAATGAATAAAGTGAATGTCAGGGGGGAAAAAATATATAGATTGGCACTTTGGGAATCGAACCCGGGACCCTCAACATGGGAGGTGGGAGCCTTCACCGCTAGCCCACATTGCTGCATGGAAGATACACAAGTTCATGTGTAAAAGTATTGCAAGCAGCGATTCCTTCCCATTGGTATTCGTTTATGCCGTTAGGGGACTCGGTCGCTCATTTTTTGCACTGTACATACTGTAAAGTCAATGAGTTACATTATTCCTTTCACACATTAGTTGTGTCTGCATACACAAGTGTTTTAACATGTTCATTTGCATTTGTATAAACTGTTCACACAGTGAATTGGCATCCAGGAACTTAGGGAGGAGCTTTTATCTCTCCACGTTATACTTAATACTACTGGATTTGGATGCTCACATATCCCTAACATCAATAGACCATACTGTACCTGTAGCACGTTTGTTTGCATCCGTATATGCTGTACTATTTGCATCTGTACTGTATATACTGTTATATACTGTATGACATACTGTAGCATAATGTAGCGTAATGAGATGCACCAGTAAAGTAGTTCTTACCCTGTAGTTCAGAATTGTATTTTAATGGAGACAACACGCATGTGCATTGGTGATTTTAAAAAGCGACATCTGGTGGATGATCTTAGGTATTACACTCAAAGGTAACGCCAAACGCTCTGTACGCCTCCCTTCGACTAGGTCCTTTATCACCTTCCACTTTATCACTTCACCGAGCTTAATAAATCTGCCCCAGAGTGAGAGTTTCAAAAAGGTTTTGCAGTTTTTTTTTAAAGTGTCAATCATTTACACCGCAAGATCAACCTGGTTTTGCAGTGTAAATGATTGTCACTTTAAAAAAAATTGAAAAACTCTCACTCTATTACATTTGGCCCCGTATTTGTTTCACTTTTTATAGGGAGGGGCACCAAGCACCATCTTGCCTCCGGGAGACTGGGATGAATTTACGCCCCTGGTTATTGCATAGAGAGTTTTGTAATCCATCTTACAATTTTCTCCACAAAGAAAATGTGTGCACCCGCTGGATCTGCGCTCCAGCAAATGAACATATAAATCCACAAAAAAAATTACCCCACAATGTAACATAGTATCTAACATAGTATCTAAGGTTGAAAAAAGATAATTGTCCATCGGGTTCAACCTATTTGTGGTCTCCTATGCACGATTATTTTGTATAACATTTTGACTGATGTTGATGACTGCCGTTCCGATTAACCCCTCTTTTTTATAATAACCATAGTGCGTGACTATGCCCCATAACCCTGGATATCCTTGTCCATTAGGAATTTATCTAACCCATTCTTAAAGGTGTTGACTGAGTTGGCCATTACAACTCCCTCAGGCAGGGAATTCCAAACATGTATCGTCCTTACCGTAAAAAGGCCTTTACGCCGTATTGTGTGGAATCTCCTCTCCTCTATCCTGAGCGAGTGTCCACGAGTTCTCTGTGTTGATCTAACCAAAAACAGGTCCTGCGCAAGATCTGTATATTGTCCCCTTATTTATTTCTAAATGTTGATCATGTCCCCTCTTAATCTCCTCTTTTCCAGTGTAAACATGCCTAGTCTTGCAAGCCTTTCCTTGTATTCCAGCATCTCGATACCCTTAATTAGTTTGGTCGCCCGCCTTTGAACCTTTTCTAGCTCCAGGATATCCTTTTTGTAGTAAGGTGCCCAGAATTGTACACAGTATTCAAGGTGTGGCCTCACAAGTGATTTATATAATGGGAGTATAATACTCTCGTTCCTAGCATCAATTCCCCGTTTCATTCATGCTAATATCTTATTAGCCTTCTTTGCTGCAGTCCTACTTTGGGTACTACTGCTTAGTTTGCTATCTATGAGGACAACTAAGTCCTTTTCCAGTACAGAATCCCCTAATTTTACCCCATTTAGTAGGTAGGTGTTATTTTTGTTCTTGTTACCACAGTGCATTACCTTACACTTGTCTGTATTGAAGCGCATTCTCCATTTTGCTGCCCAAGCTTCTAATTTAACTAAGTCATTCTGAAGCGACTCAGCATCCCCCTCCACATTTATAACTTTACATAATTTGGTATCATCTGCAAAAATTGACACCATGCTCTCTAGACCTTCTGTTAGGTCGTTAATGAAAATATTGAACAATAGCGGTCCTAATACTGAGCCTTGCGGCACACCACTTAGCACTTCAGTCCAAGTTGAAAAAGATCCATTAACCACAACGCGCTGC
This sequence comes from Pseudophryne corroboree, assembly GCF_028390025.1. NCBI lineage: Eukaryota > Metazoa > Chordata > Amphibia > Anura > Myobatrachidae > Pseudophryne > Pseudophryne corroboree. Next base: position 963,989,252 of record NC_086444.1, on the reverse strand, counting down.
TCCCTATTATCTAACCAGTTTTTGACCCAAGTGCATATTGTGCTTCCTAGCCCTGATTATTGTAGCTTGTAGATAAATCTCATGTGTGGTACAGTATCGAACGCTTTGGCAAAATCTAAAAAGATTACATCCACCTCTTTACCTTGATCTAGGTTTGTGCTTACTGTTTCATAAAAGCCAAGTAAGTTGGTTTGACAGGATCTGTCCTTCATAAACCCATGTTGATTCCTTTTAATGACCTTATTGACTTCAAGGAACTTCTGAATACTATCTCTTAGAATACCTTCCAATACTTTCCCCACTATAGATGTAAGACTAACTGGTCTATAATTACCTGGTTCAGCTTTACTTCCCTTTTTGAATATAGGCACTACTTCCGCTATACGCCAGTCATTGGGAACCATACCTGATATTACTGAATCCTTAAAGATCAAAAATAGCGGTTTTGCAAGTTCAGAATGAAGCTCCATTAGAACCCTTGGGTGAATACCATCGGGAGCTGGTGACTTATTAATCTTTAAATGTTTTAATCGGTCACAGACTACTTCCTCGCTTAAATAAGTACCTATCAGTGGGATATTCTCATTATTGAGATTATATGTTAGTCCCTGAATTGGGTCCTCTCTAGTAAATACTGTTGAAAAAAAAACTAATTTAGAGTGTCCGCTATGTCATTATCATTTTTGCTTAAGACTCCCAACTTGTCTTTTAAAGGGCCTATACTCTCCTTCTTTAATCTCTTGCTATTAATGTATTTAAAGAATTTTTTGGGATTCGCTTTGCTTTCCTTTGCTACTAGTTTTTCAGTTTCTACTTTAGCCACTCTTATTTCCTTTTTGCATATTTTGTTACATTCCTTATAGTGCTGAAATGACTCTGCTTCCCCGTCAGATTTGTATTTTTTAAGTGCTCGCCTTTTCTTGCCCATAAGTTCCTTTATCTTTTTGTTAAGCCACATCGGTTTATGATTTTTATTCCTTTTTTTGCTGCTCGTAGGAATAAATTTGAGTGTATTTTTAGCTAGCAGGAATTTTAGTACCTCCCATTTCTCCGTGCTTTCAGAGTTTGAATTCCAGGATCAGATAGTGAGTAAATGTGCCCAGAGATGGAATCTCAGCATCTCAAAGCAGATCTGTATGGCACTCATTGTTTAACCTCAATAGTTTATTTCACTATGGAACGAGAATCTTGTTGCAGTCTAGAAAGATTAGGGGGCCATTTATTTATGAATCTTAGCTATTTAAAGCTCATTGTGTATGAATTATGGTGCTACAGCCAATCAGCTCCCAACTGTAATTTTTCAAATAAGTGACAAGAGATGATTGGCTGGAGCATCATTTATCATACGCAACAATTAAAGAGCTAAAACTCGATAAATGGGCCCTTTCGTTTCTGATGTAGAGCTTGTATAAATAGTGGGAGGAAATTTCAGTATTCCTTTTAAGTTGTTGAACCTATTAATATTCCTTTTATTTTGGCAAAATGTTGAGTACATATGATATGGAAGCTAGATTTTCTATTAATAATAGAATACCAGGTATTTGGTAGCACAAATGAAACATGTTTTCACATACCTCCCTACAAGGTCATGGTCATGGTAGAGGTTTGATCATACTGGTGTGTGTCCCGGATGTGTGAATATTTCTTCTGAAATGCTGGGCAAGCCCCGACCATCCTCTACTCCCCTAAAAATGGCCCTGCGTTGCGATGTCCTCTTGTGGTAGGTGTGAGTGGCATTTACTTATAGTAGTGAGTTGGACATACAGTACTGTACCTCTCAAGTGTCCCAGAAGCTGAGTCCTCCAGAGAGGACAGTTGTAGGAGTGTATTCAGGAATAGGGAAGTGTATAGTTCCTGTTAATTTATTTAAGTGTTTTCAATCCCAGTCGTATCATCAATTGGCGCTAGAATTCCAAATACGATAGTTGGACAACTATTTGATCTTAGTATAGTGTATTCAGTTGTTTTTTTCCTATAAACTAAAGTGTACTGCACAAACTGTAGATGGTACATCATACATTAATATTCTACATTTGTTCTCTAGCACCACCTAATGTTCATCAATATATTTACTGTCCTTTTTAGTGATACATTGTTTTTCATTGTCCTAGGTATCTACAACATAATACAATTAGGACTGTATCTGTGCATGCATTCAGAGGTCTACACAACCTAACAAAGCTGTAAGTATCATACAATAATATGTGGGTGTTATAGGTCATTTATGTAGTTTTTATATGGTTTCATACAGCTGAACATAGACATTACTTGTGATGACAAGTGCTAGCAACTCATATATCTGTCCATTCTAAATACACATTTAGAGGGATACCTATCAAAAGTTTGGTGAGAGATAAAGTACCAACCTTTTAACTACTGTCATTTTAAAGCTTGTGTTTGAAAAATGACAGGTACATTATCCCTCTCCGCTTTTTTATCTCTGTCCAAGATATCATAAATACTGTATCCCCCTTCATATTAAAATGAGAAACCTGGATTACAAAAACATGATGTGGAGGTTTATACACCCATTACACACATGGCTACTGTTCGGTTTATAAATCTTTCTTAATGTTACAGTGCATCTTAATTCACAACTTGCATATATCATATTGGGAGAAATGAACTTACTTTGGGTGCCGCAATAATTTAATGTTTGCATGATGGAGCAATTCAATTGTTTTGGGTGCCCATTTACCACACTTATTGTGCCCAAAAGCACTGGGTTTAGTTGTGTATAGCGGCTAAACCCATCTAAAGTCCTACTTAGAACATATAAAATATAATTTTCACACATTTATGCCTCACCACCTCAGGAGGCAGAAATGTGTGTGCGTGTGGAACTTGTGCTCGAATGGGGCAACAATTGAATTGCTCTGTCGGGCGTCCATTAGTAACAGCCGCTGGAAAAACTGTTTAAATTGCCACAATTGTGTACACAGGGGACCTCATGGACTACAGTAGTGGATGTTTATATCGAAATGCCTTGATTTTTGCACTCATATCTAGATGCAAGAGCAAACTTCTGGGGTCTGCCTTGTAGTCTTAATCATCTGCCCAATCCAGGGCCACATCTGATTCAGATTATAATGAGGGCAAATAATTGCAGTTGATGAAGCTGTTTCCATGGTGGCATAAGGTCCACTGCAGTAGGGCCTGAGTTTCCGGTCAGCCTACTCCTGCACAGTTTTAGCAATGGGCTCTCGAGAGCTAATGTCACAAACTAGAAGAACTGAACCTTGTTGGAGAAAGAGCTAAAGAGAATTAGGAGTCGGACAGAGCGTGGGGTTATGGACCCCATATCTGCAGTGGTACAGAACATTGCTTACTACAGCAAAAAGCAATGTTATAAAGGTTGAGTATCCCTTATCCAAAATCCCACATTTTGAGATAATGATTATATATATATATATATATATATATACACACACACACATACATATATATATATATATATATATATATATATGTCATTATCTCAGTATGGGACCCGAAAATGTGGGATTTTGAATTTTGGGATACTCAACCTGTACTACTACATTTTAACAATACAGACACTCCAATTACACCTATGCACGTGCTATATGTAGTAGCTACATTGATGAGCAGGGTCTGTGATACAGCTGATACAATGTGAAATTAGAGGAACGTGGGACAAATCAGTGATTTCTCTGCAGTTTTCCTCTTGTTAAGTAGGAACTGCTTGAGCCCCCTTTTCCAGAAAAAAAAGTCCAGCAAAGGGCTTCTCACTGCTTGATAATTAGACCCCTTACTGTGCAACAATGAATATTCCAAGTCCAGACTCCTGCATATTTAAAATCAGTGGTTTCATTAAAACAGGTTGCTGGAATACTGCTGGGCTTCATTTTTGGATTTGACTACATTTTGTGTTTGAAGCTTTTCCGTTGGGCTCTTGTGCTGAAGTGTAACATGAAGTCATAAAATGTGTGAGACTGGGGGTAAATTCTTGCAATAATAGGAATCACAACTTATGTAATTAGCATATTCAGTTAGCAGTGCTTGAAACCCCAGTAAAAATCAATAAGTTCATTAAAACATGACACATTAGAAAAGAACAGCAACAAATACTTAAATATCAAGTAATTAAAGGGAAACGCTATTTAACATAGTCACAAGACCAGACAATACAGACCGTGGGGTTTATTTACTAATATTTGTGTTTGTGCCGTTTTTAAAGGAGTTTGATCTCGAATGGTATCGGGTGCATTTTCCTGCAACTTTTTGAATCCTGATATGGTCATTTACTAAGCTGCAGAGTTTTGAACAATCGTATTTTCCGATGTCGATGTGATTCGTAATGTCAGGCAGTGTTTTACGGGAGTGATTAGTAAAACACTGCCTGACAAAACACAAGGAATCCCGGACGGATCTGTGAGATCCGTGCAGGACTTCATTGTGTGCATTCTGAGAAGTGCGGAATGGGTTAAAAATAAAAAAAAAATTGCGTGGGGTCCCCCCTCCTAAGCATAACCAGCCTCGGGCTCTTTGAGCCGGTCCTGGTTGTAAAAATACAGGGGAAAAACTGACTGGGGTTCCCCCATATTTAAACAACCAGCACTGGGCTCTGCACCTGGTCCTGGTGCCAAAAATACGGGGGACATAAAATGTAGGGGTCCCCCGTATTTTTACCACCAGCACCGGGCTCCTCTAGTCAGAGAGATAATGCCACAGCCGGGGGACACTGTTATATTGGTCCCTGCGGCCCTGGCATTAAATCCCCAACTAGTCACCCCTGGCCCGGGTACCCTGGAGGAGTGGGGACCCCTTAAAATAAGGGGTCCCCCCCTCCAGCCACCCAAGGACCAGGGGTGAAGCCCAAGGCTGTCCCTCCCATCCGTGGGCGGTGGATGGGGGGGCTGATAGCCTTTTGTGCAAAAATAGAATATTGTTTTTGTAGGAGAACTACAAGTCCCAGCAAGCCTCCCCTGCAAGCTGGTACTTGGAGAGCCACAAGTACCAGCATGCGGGGGGGGAAACGGGCTCGCTGGTACCTGTAGTTCTACTACAAAAAAATACCCAAATAAAAATAATACACAGACACCGTGAAAGTAAAAGTTAAATGCACATACATGCACACTTACATACACACATACTTACCTATGTTGACACGAAGCACTCAGTCCCCTTGTCCAGTAGACTCCAGGGGTACCTGTAAATAAAATTATACCTACAAAGAATCCAGGGTAGATCGGTCCTCTTCTTAAAAGTTATAATCCACGTAGTTGTAAAAATAAAAAAACGAAAAACCCGATCCACGCACTGAAAGGGGTCCCATGTTTACACATGGAACCCCTTTCTCCTACTGGCGGGACCCCCTTGTGACTCCTGTCAAAGAGGGTCCCTTCAGCCAATCAGGGAGCGTCTTGTCATGGCACTCTCCTGATTGGCTGTGCGCTCCTGCACTGTCAGTCAGGCGGAGTACAGTGGATACAATGTAGCGCAGCGACGCTACATTATATCCAATGGTGGGAACTTTGCGGTCTGCGGTAGACTGCGAGATTAAGTGGAGTCACTCTTGTGGTTGGCCGCACTTAACCTGGTGGTCTACCGCAGACCGCAAAGTTCCCACCATTGGATATAATGTAGCGCCGCTGCGCTACATTGTATCCACTGTACTCCGCCTGACTGACAGTGCAGGAGCGCACAGACAATCAGGAGAGTGCCATGACAAGGCGCTCCCTGATTGGCTGAAGGGACCCTCTTTGACAGGCGTCACGGGGGTCCCGCCAGTTGGGGAAAGGGGTTCCATGTGTAAACATGGAACCCCTTTCAGTGCGTGGATCGGGTTTTTATTTATTTTTATTTTTACAAGTACGTGGATTATAACTTTTAAGAAGAGGACCGATCTACCCCGGATTCTTTGTAAGTATAATTTTATTTACAAGTACCCCTGGATTCTACTGGACAAGGGGACTGAGTGCTTCGTGTCAACATAGGTAAGTATTTATGTATGTATGTAAGTGTGCATGTATGTGCATTAAACTTTTACTTTCACGGTGTCTGTGTATTGTTTATATTTGGGTATTTTTTTGTAGTAGAACTACAGGTACCAGCGGGCCCATTTTTCCCCCGCATGCTGGTACTCAGCTTGCAGGGGAGGCTTGCTGGGACTTGTAGTTCTGCTACAAAAAAACAATATTCTATTTTTACACAAAAGGCTATCAGCCTCCCATCCACCACCCACGGATGGGGGGGGGACAGCCTCGGGCTTCACCCCTGGTCCTTGGGTGGCTGGAGGGGGAGCCCCTTGATTTAAGGGGTCCCCACTCCTCCAGGGTACCCCAACCAGGGGTGACTAGTTGGGGATTTAATGCCAGGGCCGCAGGGACCAATATAACAGTGTCCCCCGGCTGTGGCATTATCTGTCTGTCTAGTGAAGCCCGGTGCTGGTGGTAAAAATACGGTCCCCCGTATTTTTGGCACCAGGACCAGGCGCAGAGTCGGTGCTGGTTGTTTAAATATGGGGGAACCCCAGTCAGTTTTTTCCCTGTATTTTTACAACCAGGACCGGCTCAAAGAGCCCAAGGCTGGTTGCGCTTAGGAGGGGGGACCCCACGCAATTTTTTTTTTCAATTTTTTCACTAAACAGACCTTTTCCCATAGATAACCATGCACAGATCTCACTGATCCATGCATGATTATCCAAACTCGCCTGGAAAATGCAGGTCTATTTTTTGGATGCTTTTTTTAATTAATCGCAAAAAAATATACCCGCAATTGAGCATTCAGAGACTAACACCCAAATACGAATGAATAGTAAATTCCTGTGTTGTATGAACAAACAGCCGCGTTTGACCGATGGTCTATTCATTAGTTTTTCTGAACTTTGCTGTCAAAACCATTATGAATAGCCCAAACACTGCCAAGATTTGTGTTTAGTAAATTCCCGTGTTGCCACTTAGAAAAAAATAAATAAAAATCAGACAAACTCAGAACTTTAGTAAATATACCCCCATGTATAATGGCTAATTAGTTACTTATGTGTTTCATGTGCACATTAGATCTAAACATTCAACATCTCTAAAAACAAGTAGATAATTTTATTACAGTTAAAAAAAAATTAGTACTATTGGTATTAAAAATAAATAAATAAAACATTTACATACTAATATAATATTTTGTTTCATTAAACTGATCTCCCCAAAAGTACATAAAATCATAAACTTAATTAAAGCCATACATTTTTCTTTGTCTGAAAAATTAAAGGAGATTGGGGGCAGATATATTAAGCATGGAGAAGGGATAAAGAATTGATAAAGCGGTGATAAGTGCAAAGTGATAATGCACCAGCCAATCAGCTCCTAACTGTCATTTTTCAAATCCGTAATGATAGCCTTATGTGTTAGCACCCTGCGCTTATCACTGCTTTATCACTTTTTTATTCCATCTACAGGTTAATACATCTGCCTCAAATGGCCTTATTCAGCTTGGGTTGTAAATGTGATTGCATTCTCCCATTTTCAGGACCACTGCGCCAGTGCCGTAACTAGACATTTTAGCGCTGTGTGCAAGAAACTGCCTCGGCGCCCTCCCCCCTCTATGCAAAACAGGGGCAGTGCGCGCCGTAGGCGCGCAAAAATATATAGGGGCGTGGCTTCATGGGGAAGGGGTGTGGTCACAAAATAATACCAATTCATTTTACTGTGCACAGTAGTCTCTATTATTCAAATTACGCTGCACAGTAGCGCCACTACACCAGGTAGAGCCCCTTTTACACATTATGGCAGACAGATTCACCTTTTAACACATTACGGCAGACAGCGTCCCCCTTTTTACACATTACGGCAGCCAGTCCCCCTTTTTACACATTACGGCATCCAGTCCCTCTTTTTACACAGTATGGCAGACAGAGTCCCCTTTTTACACATTACGGCAGCCAGTGCCCATTTTTACACATTACGGCAGACAGAGTCCCCCTTTTATACATTACGGCAGACAGGGTCCCCCTTTTACACATTACGGCAGATAGAGTCCCCCTTTTTACACATTACGGCAGCCAGTCCCCCTTTTTACACATTACGGCAGACAGTGTCCCCCTTTTTACACATTACGGCAGACAGCGTCCCCTTATTACACATTACAGTAGACAGCATCCCCCTTTTTACACATTACGGCAGACAGCGTCCCCCTTATTACACATTACAGTAGACAGCATCCCCCTTTTTACACATTACGGCAGACAGCGTCCCCCTTATTACACATTATGGCAGATTGCATCCCCATATTACACATTACGGCAGATTGCGTCCCCTTATTACACATTACATCAGACAGCGTCCCCTTATTACACATTACGTCAGACAGCGTCACCCTTTTTACACATTACGGCAGACAGCGTCACCCTTTTTACACATTACGGCAGACAGCGTCCCCCTTTTCACACATTACGGCGGACAGCGTCCCCCTTTTTACACATTACGGCAGACAGCGTCCCCTTATTACACATTACGGCAGACAGCGTCCCCTTATTATACATTACGGCAGCCAGTGTCCCCTTATTACACATTATGGCAGACACTCCCTACACACACACACACCCTGTCACCTCCAGTCACACCACACACACACATACGTCCGGGAGAGCTGTAGCAGAGACGGACAGACACAGATAGACCAAACAGCTAAGTCGGGGGGCATGGCCTAATCGTGGACCCGTGGCCACTCCCCCTTTCAGCACTGATAGGCGGCCTTGGAGACGAGGAGGCGCAGGACCGGACACACGGCAATCACATCCAGCGTCCTGATCTGCCGCTGCAGCTACAGTGCTTCTGCAGACAAGCACTGAGCAGCGCGGACCAGCAGGTGTTGCCGGCGGTCCTGCGCCCTCAGTGCACATGCGCTGTGTGCCAGGCACTGCACTACACTGCGCATGCGCAGAACCTGTTCTGTGCCTGCGCGGGCCGGCAAATGCAGTCGCATCCGATTTCAGGCCGGTCGCGTGACTCACATGTGACTGATGCGATGGGAAAAATGGCCGACCTGCGTCTGCTTTTGAAGCCAGGGGTCAATTCTAGTTAGCTGCGATAGCAATTAGATTGCGAACACAGCACTGCACAACCCTCAGCATGTTGGGTCAAATCATATACAGAGACCAGTCACTACTGGTCTCTGTAAATGGCATTTTCACTCTATTTAAACCCATTACAGTGGTGTTCAAATGAATTGGGCCAATGCAATTTTTTTGAAAAATATATATATATATATATATAAATAGTATGTTTTGGGGTAAATTTCTGAAGATTTATCAATATATATATATACACACACACACACACACACACACACAGAGAATTTGATCTGCAAATACATACATGTACAGTATATGCAATCTATCTTCTGTGTTATACTTGTGGCGTCCAGCGTTTTGGATGTGAGAGCTTTACTTTTAAAAAGAAGTTTCTATAAATGTCAATACAGCATCAGAAAGAAAAACATCATAACAGCTGACTTTAAGGAAGTTTACTACATTAATGAACTTTTGGAATGATAATTTTAATAGAGAAGTATACTGTAATGGTTTTAATTTTTGTTGTATTAATTATTTTGTGAAATAAACAGCTTGAACTATTTCACTGTCTTTCTGTTGTAGCATTTTAGTGTCATATAGAATTACTACTACAATACATTTAAAATGAAATAATGGATATGCTATACTTTACTATTTAATAATGTATAAACCATTGTTTTACCACAAATTAGCAATTGTGAAGTATCTTCTATTTTTGTGTGTCTGTAGTGGGGAGTGTTCCATTATACTTAAGATAAGACTAAACGGTAAAGGTAAAAGTTTTTCTACAATTTCGCCTATTTTGCATTCAATGTGATTGAACTCTAACTACTGTAGAATTTGACATGCTGCCACTTATTAAATATAATAATCCTTAGTGGGGGGTTTTTAATCTTTATAGTTCAACTATTCAGAGTCAGTGCTTTATAAAGCATGCCATTGAATATAAATTGAAGTTTCCAGAAATTAGTTCTCCTGAGTGTCATATTTGTATTTGGTACCCAGGGAGTAGTTTAGGCTCCCTGGATTTTGTATTGCTTCATTGAGGATGTTTCAAATATGAACAATTTATTTCAGGTTTTGTTATCATTTCATTAATTGATCATATAAATGTCTAAATATCCATTTCAGATAATGAAGAAATATCTTGCAGATTTGTATTTTTTTTAATATATTTATGATTATTTGCAGTTATTTGAGTCATAATGCTATAACCACGCTTAAACCCGGAGTATTCCGAGATCTCCACAAACTGGAATGGTTGTAAGTTTTACTCACTTGTGCAATGTGCATCCTTAATATTGGTTTACATTGTCTTTCCTGATTGTATATTGTCTTTCCTGATTGTATATATAAATAAAGTGTAGCAGCGCTATTGGGAATGTAGTAGCTCAGTTATAATGATTAAATTATAAATTAGTGAAGGAAATAAGCAGTAATGTTAGCAGTACCTGTAAAAGAATAAATGGTTAATAAATGTTCATAATCTCCTTTGAGATTCCGCTATATGTAGGAATTTACAGGCTGCTAACTGTCCTTACACAACACTACCTTATTGCTGGGCGGTGGTGCTGGATCTTTAGCTTCTTCCTCATCCACAGTCAGAGCAAGTGCTGACTAAGGGGCATAGTTATCGCAAAACATGGTGTGATAGCCCCAAAAAATAACTGTTTTAGGAGGATTGCAGCAAATATTAAGTATCCCCAGAATATATATATATATATATATATATATATATATTTAGAGGGAGAGCATGGCCAGGATGTAATGGGAGCCGATAACGGCAAAACATTTGTGTGCTAAAAAAATAAATAAAAAAATAAGTACAGTATGTGGAGTATTTGGAAATTAAACACAGAATATAGGCATGTCACATATCATTGGATTCAGCTGGAAGTGCTTGTGCGACGTAGTACACCCTTTTGTGGCCATTACACATTTGCAGGGCTTAAATGTGCAAAAAGATTAACATTGTGTCTGTTTAGCCTGACTGCAGCAAATATGTAGGAGGGCACATTTATACGGGTGTAGTAGGGTATGCCATGCTATCTATTCTCCCTCCAGGGTGGTCGTGGGACCCCAAGAGGGAGAAAAGATGTCCGTATGCCGGCTGTCGGGATTCCGGCGCCGGTACACTGTGCGTCGGGATCCCAACAGCTGGCAAACTGAATACCATCCATTTATACATGTATGTGTTAAAGGGCTTCATATTCAACAATTAGGGCAAATGTACTCACTAAATCATGTTTTAACATGTGCTACAAAACACAATTCCCTTATTGTAACCCTAAATAGTGTATCTACCTAAGCATACAATGACAACATATTAGGGGTAAATATAAGTTTGACTTTACAATTACCTTTTGTTTTTGGAAAAAACACAAACACATTTTTAGAAAGGACACTTTAAAAAAATGGACACAAATGTCAATAGAATATAGTTGTTTGAAAGAAAACAAAGAAGAGGAAAAACAAAAATCACTGGGAGGAGGAAGCACCTCGACGCCCCTCCCCCCTGTGGGCACTACACCTTGTGGGGGGTGACTGGTGATCCATTGACTGCGTCCTGGATCGACCTCCTTATGACCTTCTGCCGCGATGGAGGAGTCATGTACGCCTGTTCACCCAGCAGGTGTGGGTATGCACCATGGCATGGACTAGAGCGCAGTTCTCCTCAAACAAATCCCTCGCACTGCGCACAGCCCAGGTCCTGCCATGATGTCCCAGCCTCTTCATCCTCCTCCTACTCCGTGTCCTCCACAGCAACCTCTTGTACCGCCTCCTCCTTTTCTGCCTCTGTCAGACACAGGCTGCTGCTGGGATATGGCCTCCTCCTTCTCTACTCAATTGCCTATAAGCCATGCCTACTCAGAAAACGCCAAACACTGCTAACAAGTGGTAAACGCAGGATTTTTAAGAGGGGGTTTCCAGATTATACACACACACACTATATATATATATATATATATATATATACACACAGTTGTGCTCATAAGTTTACATACTCTAGCACAATTTGTAATTTTCTGCCCATTTGTCAGAGAATATGAATGATAACTCACAAACTTTTTTTTCACTCATGGTTAGTGGTTGGGTGAAGCCATTTATTGTCAAACAACTGTGTTTACTCTTTTTAAATCATAATGACAACAGAAACTACCCAAATGACCCTGATCACAAGATAACATACCCCAGTTCTTAATACCCTGTATTGCCCCCTTTAACATCAATGACAGCTTGAAGTCTTTTGTGGTAGTTGTGGATGAGGCTCTTTATTTTCTCAGATGGTAAAGCTGCCCATTCTTCTTGGCAAAAAGCCTCCAGTTCCTGTAAATTCTTGGGCTGTCTTGCATGAACTGCACGTTTGAGATTTCCCCAGAGTGGCTCAATGATATTGAGGTCAGGAGCCTGAGATGGCCACTTCAGAACCTTCACTTTACTCTGCTGTAGCCAATGACAGGTCGACTTGGCCTTGTGTTTTGGATCATTGTCATGTTGGAACGTCCAAGTACATCCCATGCGCAGCTTCCGGGCTTATGAGTGCAAATTTTCCTCCAGTATTTTCTGATAACATGCTGCATTCATCTTGCCATCAATTTTGACCAAATTTCCAGTGCCTTTGTAGCTCACACATCCCCAAAACCTGTTTCACAGTAGGAATGGTGTACCTTTCATCATAGACCTTGTTGACTCCTCTCCAAATGTAACGTTTATGGTTGTGGCCAAAAAGTTCAATTTTGGTCTCATCACTCCAAATGACTTTGTTCCAGAAGTTTTGAGGCTTGTCGCTGTGCTGTTTGGAGTATTGTAAGCGGGATGCTTTGTGGCATTTGCGTAGTAATGGCTTTCTTCTGGCGACTCGACCATGCAGCCCATTTTTCTTCAATGCCTCCTTATTGTGCATCTTGAAACAACCACACCACTTTTTTCAGAGAGTCCTGTATTTCAGCTGAAGTTATTTGTGGATTTTTCTTTGCATCCCGAACAATTTTCCTGGCAGTTGTGGCTGAAATTTTTGTTGGTCTACCTGACCGTGATTTGGTTTCCACAGAATCCCTTATTTTCCACTTCTTAGAGTTTGAACACTGCTGATTGGCATTCTCAATTGCTTGGATATCTTTTTATATCCCTTTCCTGTTTTATACAGTTCAATTACCTTTTCCCGCAGATCCTTTGACAATTCTTTTGCTTTCCCCATGGCTCAGAATCCAGACACGTCAGTGCAGCACTGGATGAAAGATGCAAGGGTCTTTCAGGAGTCCAGAAACTCACTGACCTTTTATACACACACACACACTGATTACAAGCAAACAGATCACAGGTGAGGATGGTTACCTTTAGTAGCCATTCAAACCCGTTTGTGTCAACTTGTGTGCATGTTATCAGGCCAAAATCTCCAGGGTATGTAAACTTTTGATCAGGGTCATTTGGGTAGTTTCTGTTGTCATTCTGATTTAAAAAGAGTAAACACAGTTGTTTGACAATAAATGGCATCACCCAACCACTAACCATGAGTGAAAGAAAAGTTTGTGAGTTATTTATATTCTCTGACAAATGGGCAGAAAATCACAAATTTGCTAGGGTATGTAAACTTATGAGCACAACTGTTCATATACACACATATATACATACACACATATATATATACACACATTGATTTATATGTATGTGTACATATATGGCAGATTCCACCCCTTTTGAGCGGTGGCACATGGTCATTGGGTATGAACTGAAGATCTTTGATACAGTGACATTGTTGAACAAAGTGTTTTGCAACCGAAGGTGTTGAATTTTCTGTTTTACTAAATGCTTTCTTAATGGATGAACAATGAAGGGCTATACGTTCTTTTAGCATTCTGATAGTTTTTCCAACATACACTTTGTTGCAAGGGCAAAAGATCAGATAAACGACATATTTGGTTTCACAGGTCATGCGATGACGCAAGTGATACGTGTTGCCCATATTAGTGGGCATTCCACTTCGATTATGTCTGAGGTATTTACAATTGGATTTGGTAGCCTCCTTTGTACTCCAGATGTTGTTTTTTCTATTTTTCTTTTTTTATTTTTCTTTGTGTAATATATTTTTTTGTATATCAGTGGGCTGTTCCCTCCCTTCCGGGAAACCAGGGAGGTATCTGTTTGGTTCCGACTGTCCTGTTGGACAGGGGAGCTATTACATGCCCCCTACATGATGTCACATCCGTGTGGATTCATAGGATATGGCGACATGTGCAGAGAGACTGTAGGCACGGGAGCGTTTCACTTTCGTGTGGGGCTGGTGCGCCTGCGCTGTCCACCGTTTGATGCGGGGGAGTGCGGGCGTGCCAGTTTCCTGGCATCCGTTCCGGTGCGCAGCCTTGAGCGTCCTTGTGTGGCCGGGAGGTAGGCACAGCGCTTCAGGTAAGGCTTTACACACTATAAATTGGTGGTTGTGTTGGCAATTTTTAGCACAACACTTTTCTGAACAGCACTGCTGACTATGCAGTGCGTTTGCACCATGGCACTTTATATCCCCTGATGAATGCGAATGAAATAGCTGTCGAGATGATGAGTATTTGAAGTTTTCAATTCTTGCTGCTCTACTTTGATATGTGCTGGATGTTTGCTGCTTTATAATGCACTTTACTGGAATAAGTAAATTTTTTCTTGGACAGAAATTAGTGCGCTGGTTTTTCTGAACTTGAGCTCTCTGGTGGTTTCTCTGGTTTGGACATTGGTGTATTAGTATTCTGACCTGGCACCTGGTTCATTTATATTTGGAAGTGAGAAGCGGCTCTGTTTGTGGATTTTTTTTATATATATATATATATATATATCTATCACAGAGCGAGAGAGAAGCTGGGGCATGGAGAGAGAGATGCAAGGGGGAGAGAAAGTGGGAGGCATGGGGAGAGAGAGGGGCTTTCGTGGGAGAGAGGCATGGGGTAGAGACGGAGGCATGGGGAGAGAGCAAGAAAGCCATGGAGAGAGAGAGGGGCACAGAGGAGAGAGATGTGGAGTGATAGTGTATATCCCCAGTGCAGGGGGGTGGTGGTGGGGGGTTGGTAGTATTCATTATATTACCCTCCACCTAATCGGTGAGTAGGGCATATTTATATTTTTAAGGGCAAAATAATATATGTGTTGTATCGTTGCAGTCGTTCAAAATATGTCCTCATTGAATAGGTGTAGGGTGCTAGAATTAACACTAGGTAGTATATGGGGCAGTATACTCTATGTCCCTGGGGCCAAAGGGGGTGGTGGTATGGTGTGTTGTGTACATCCCTGGAGCCGGGGAGGAGAAGCGGGACGGCAAGCAGTGTATGTCCCTGGGCCCACGGGGTACTGTATGTCTAAGTGGCCTGGGGGTAGGGTATGTTCTGGACACCAGGCGGTAAAATGGATTATGGGTATGTTTCGGAGGCAGAGGTGGTGGTTAGGGTGGTACTGTACTGTGAGCCTAGGGGATAGGGCTGGCTGGCCTATCACCCCCCACCACAGCCAGCACCTGGAGCACGAACTCCATACAGTCTACAACCTTTTGAGGCAAGCTGGGAGTATTAGTAGTGAGAATAAGGGGAAGAATGTGAGTAGTAGTGCAGAGCAAGAAAGTAGGCTGGGATTAGCAGTGGGGGAGAACAAAATATGTTGGGGTGAGAGAGATAAGGATAGGGAGTGAGACATGGGGAGAGATGTGGGAGAGAGCGTGAGATGAGGGAGGGGTAGAGTGAAATATTGGAGAGAGAGAGAGACAAGGGACTGATAGGGGATCGATAAGTAACCCAGCGGAATAAAACCTGCAAGGTTGTAATAGTTACTGTATACAATAAAATAACCCCCATTTTCAGTGAGTGCTTACCAGCTTGCTCACTGCTTCCACGGTCACACAGCGTGCATCGCCTTCATAGATTAGTAAGAGGTTCCACTGCACTGTTGTGGTGATAGGAGCAACCAGTGAGGATGGTAAGAGCTGTGTGGCTGTGGCCATGCAGACTGCAGCGCACCACTGCTGCTGCTCCACAGCCACACTATTAGCTGCGATCTACAAGCCTCGCCTCCTCTGACCTCTGAGATTAGTGCCTTGTGCGTCTGCACAGCCGTCACTGCATGACAGCGGGCCGCGGTGCTGGCAGGCAGCGGCTACTAATGAGAAAGGAAGTACCCTGAAAATCCCGTTGGGCCAATTCATCCCTGGGCGGGAGGGACATTAGAATGAAGACATGCCGCCGCCTCCCCGACTGGATCTCCTAAGCATGCGAGCACACATCGCTGCCAGTGCTCTGTCATGGGTACTGCCAGTCTGAGTGGCAGCTGGGAGATGCACGCTGCAGTTCCCCCTATGAAGCTACCATCCGGGCACACACAGCTGCAGTGCCTGCTCCTCCATTAGAGATTTGTCAGCTGTGCCGATATATATCAATGTGCAGGGGGGTTTCCAGGTACTCAGAAACCCCCCCTGCGTGCGCGTATGCTACCTCCTCACTCTTAAGCCACCTACTCTTTTCCAAAACCACTACAGCCTTTCAAAGGACATAATGGAGTGTGTGGGGTTAATATAGGGTGTGTGCTGCTTCAGTCATGCGACTTTTGGGGGCCAATGGGTAACTTTCTCTCACACTGTGGACCTCCTGTTCTAAAAAATGTATACCATAGCTATCACTTTGCTTCCAGTTCCAACTCTTCAAAAGGGAAGAGCTTGCTCGGAAGCTCTATCCCAGCACATAAAGACTTAATTGCAAATAAAAATATTTATTTTCGTTTTGCTGTTGTCAGTATTATCACATCTGATTAAAAATGCGGAATGTGATCAATATGTTCCTGTCATGATCAGCCGGTTCTCAGTTACATCAATCTGAAACAGCTACCAGTGATTTTGGTCACATCAGCACACACTGTTAATAACATTATTCTCACGACCACCATTAAAGGTTAATTTGTAGCCACTAAGGGGGTAATTCAGAGTTGATCGTAGATGTGCTAAATTTAGCACAACTCCGATCACTTTCACAGACATGCGGGTGGACGCCCAGCACAGGGCTAGTCTGCCGCACATGTCTGGCTCTGCCCCGCCGCACAGGTACAAAAGCATCGCACGGTGGCAATGCTTTTGTACCCGACGAGTAGCTCCCTACCAGCGCAGCTCCTGCACGCTGGCAGTGAGCTTCTCACCGCATCCTGGGTCGCAGTGGCTGCGTGTGATGTCATGCAGCTGCCACGGCCCTCCTCCCCAACAGTCCAGGCATGCCTCAGCTGTCCGGACCGCGCCCTGCCAACAGCGTTCTAACGCCGTTGGCATGCCCCCTCCCGCCCCGCGACCGCCTCTGCCTGTCAATCAGGCAGAAGCGATCGCAGTCCAGAAATGCTCATAGCATCTCACTGGAATCCTGGGGTGCGTGTGCGCACTCCACAAAAAGATTCAGACTGCAATAGCTGCTGCTGCAGCGATCCAGTCTGAATTACCCCCTAAGTTCTGCTGATAATTCACAGTTACACAATTCTAATTCAACCAGTAATGTCACACATATATGTAGCATGTACCTTAGCAACCATAGAGGCTTATAGATTAATTGAAAAAGCTTTAGAAAATTCTGAATTTTTAATTTGAGCACAATTATGCCAATTGCTTAAAGGTTACAAAAATAGTTACAAAATGACACACATTAATATATGTGCAACTAAAGTTTGAAAATAATAAGTAATGAAGCAGAGTCAGTAACTTACAAAGTACGAGTTATTAAAACTGTCCTGAGCGGAGTTGACTTTAGAAATGACATTGTGCATCTCAGCCTTGGTAGTGGACAACACTTACAGGTCTCCCTATAATTTATTCCTGACTAGGGCTGCTCCTAGCCCCCACTTTTGTAGATGTGTATTAGGGTCACTGTGATTCACACACATCCCTTTATCTGATTTTTCAATACTTGCAAGGATGGGCAGAAGTGTTCATACACTCTTTTAGGATAGGAAATTTGGTTTCTAGATCAGTATGTCAGAGAATATGCAACATATTTGATCTTCAACAAAATTATTGAGTGTAGGGCCGTAAATCCACGTAGAGATGGGGGATCTGAAAGACCTTTATAAGTACATTCTGTCCCCTTATGTATGATTTCAGTCCTGGGGCGGATTGGCCCAACAGGACGCCGGATCAGGTTCCATTTGGCCGGCTCAGATGTGGAAGACTCAGATGTGCTCGCACCCGTTACCCTCCGGTATTATTATTACCTGCTACTAGGCTGCGTCTGCTGCGCCGAATCAGTGGCTAAAGGGCCGCATACACTAGAACAATATGTCTGAGGCTGAAGTCGGAGGCGATTTCCCTTGAACTCTCCCGGGAGCTTCCCAGGAGTGGTTCCATACGATTCCAAATGATTTGGTACATGTGTGACTTTTTTTGCTGCGATATGTCACATGGCGACATATCGCAGGCTATTTATCGCAATGCATTCACATGTACCATAAGGTATATCGGATGGGCTGGATTAGGGTGCTAGGGGGGCTGGCCCAGAGGCATATAACTAGCAGCAGCCGCCATTAGCCCTGTGGACACTGCAGCTATAGAATGTGATGGGCTGGATTGGTGCTAGGGAGGTGGGCCAAACAGGCATATAAATAGCAGCAGCCATTTTAGCCATGTGCGCATTGCTGCTCTGTGATTAGTGAGGCTGGTTTAGACCTTCCGCGCGTTCCACATTGCTAGTGTGCTTTGCTTTGTTTGGTTTGTTTTTTCCGAACAAAGTGCTTTTTATCTTGTTCTGTGATGGATTCCTACAGGTATCAACTTCTGTTAGCCTATGGCTATCTGAAGCTGAAATGTGACAGGGGTCTTAAACGGAAGAGGCAGAGGTCGGTTTGGAGCAAGGAGTGGCTGTTGAAGAGGGGGACTCTCTCACTCACGTCGCTCCTGATTGAGATTAGGGAGAACAACCCCGAGAACTATCGGAACTACCTGCAAATGGATGATCCTACCTTACAGGAGTTGCTGGGCCTTGTGACTCCCTACATCGAGAGGCAGGACACCAAGATGCAGAGGGCCATCACTGCTGAGGAGAGGCTGACTGCTACACTGAGGTTCCTGGCTACAGGGCGGTCGGAGGAGGACATGAAGTTTGGCCCCCTTATCTCCCCCCAGGCTTTTCATGGGATCATCCCTGACACCTGCAAGGCCATTCTGAAGGTGCTGCAGGACCAGTATTTAAAGGTAGATAAAATACACACCACACCTCTTTAGTTACTTTTAAACTGTTTATAGAAAAAGTTTGTTTGTTTGTTTGTTTGTTTTTTCTTTAAAACAACGGTGCAGATTCATGCAATTATTTGCCAACATGGCACATAAAAATGTAATCAAACAGCATATCACAATTTGTGTGTATATATATATATATATAATTATTATTATTATTTTTATATATAAATAAATAATGAAATAATTAAAAGGATTAAATAATAGTTTATTTTACTTTTCATTCCCAATAAATATGGGGCGGTACTTTCACTCCTAAACTGGAGGACTACTGTATATGGTGTTTTGGGCACAGATTGGATTGGGAGAATACACACATGCTGTAAAGTGCATAATGAATGGTCCTGAACCCATTATTATGTATCTACAGCATGGGTGTATCCTCCCCCCAAAAACTGCCCCAAAAACACCATATATCCTTTACCGTACCATATTTATTGGGAATTAATAACTTTAAAACAACACCCTTAACAATGTTCAAATTCCCAATAAATATGGTGTGGTCAGGGCCGGTGCAAGGTTTCTCGGCACCCTAGGCAAAACTTCTGCCTTCTGCCCCTTCCCCCGGGTGGTCTTCTGGTTGCCGAATGTCGGGATCCCGGCGCACAGTATACCGGCGCCGGAATCCCGACACCCGGCCTACCGACACATATTCTCCCTCGTGGGGGTCCACGACCCCCCTGGAGGGAGAATAAATAGCGTGGTGCGCTTAGCGCGCCACCGTGCCTGCAGCGCGGCGAGCCCGCAAGGGGCTCATTTGCGCTCGCCACGCTGTCGGTATGCCAGCGGTCAGGCTCCCGGCGCCGGTATGCTGGTCGCTGGGAACCCGGCCCCCGGCATACCATGCTACACCCCCTTCCCCCTACCCACCCTTCATATGAAAGGCATGTTGCTCTCACCCCCTCCCCCCTACTCTGGTAAATGTCTGCTGTTCTATCCCCCCAAAATCTGCGTGCATGCTGCTGCTCATCCCCCCAGACTGTGTGCATGCCTGCTCCTTATCTCCTCCCCCCACCCCCTCACCACACCGCTGCTCTCGCCCTCTTTCCTTATCAATGCAGCGAATGCACTGTGCAGCCACCTTACCTGCAGGCTGCAGTGCAGAGTTGGAACGGAGTAGTCTGTGAAAGAACCTGGAACAAAGAGCAGTGCTGCATGTCACCCCCAGCCAGGACTCCAGGAGCTGTCAAAGTTACTGCCTGTGCCAGGTGGAGGTGGAGCTGGAGGCTGCAACACGGGAGCTTAGCAGTCACGGCTACTGTAAGATACGCATTCTGGGGGATTGCAGTGGCTGTAAAAGGTAGGGCAGCTGTAGCAGGCCGCCCCCTCAGGTCCCGGCGCCCCTAGGCAGCTGCCTAAAGCTGCCTAGTGGAAGCTCCGGCCCTGGGTGTGGTACTTTAAGATGGAGGGCTATATGGTGTTTTGGGCACAGATTGGAATGGTGAGAATACACATATGCTGTAAAGTGCAGAATGAATGGTCCCGGACCCATTTTTATGCACCTACAGCATGCGTGTATCCTCCCCAAAAAATCTGCCCCCAAAACACAATATAGCCTATACCACACTATATTTATTGGGAATTATAAGATGCCTACAAATCTTCAAACTGGGGCATGTCCTCCTCTACCTCCAGCATAGCAGAATATATGGCTGAGGAGCAGGTGGGTGTGTGTGTGTGGGGGGGGGTAGGCTGTGGTTAGGTGGGCGGAATGAGATGGGGTTGGGTGGGTGGAATAGGATGGGATTGGGTGGGAGGAAGAGTAAGAGGACGGCGGTCGAATAGTACAACATCATCATGGAGTTTGGATTTTCGGGCTTTGTTCAGCATCTTTAAATTGAGACGCTAAATCTGCTCGCATTGCAGAGGCCATAAATTCCCCAAATTTGGAGTAGTGGTCGGGGGAAGGGGGGGATTTTGGGGCTGGGCAAGTCTTGACTTTATTTCCTCGAATATGAGGTCTTCGCCCTCCTAGGCAGTGGTTGTTTTTTTTTTGGGGGGGGGGGTTCTCTTCCGGGGGCGTGGCGGAGGAGCTGGTGCTGCAGAGGTAGTGGGTGTTTTAGGGGTAGGAACTTGGGGCTAGGATTCCTCCGTATTGTGGATGATGCTGAGGTCTGGGGTGGCGGGAATCTCTACACTTCCAGTCTGTAGTAGATTAAAAAAATAAAAAAAATACACTGTTGAAATACATGTTTTAATTTTTTATTTCTATTTTTTTTATAGCTCCCTGCAAGTACATCAGAATGGCAAGCTATGGCAGAGGAGTTTGCCACCACTTGGCATTTCCCGAACTGTAGGGAAGCGATAGATGGCAAGCATGTCCGCATCAACCCTCCTGCAAATAGCAGATCCCTTTATTATAAAGGGCATTTCAGCATCGTGCTGATGGCAGTGGTGAATGGCAACTATGAATTCATCTTCATTGATGTTGGCAAAAACGGACGTGCATCAGATGGTGGGTCGCTGAAGAATACCACCTTTTACAAGCGGCTTACCACAAAGACCCTGAACTTGCCATCTAGGGAGCAAACCCAGCACGGCCTCAATTTTGTTTTCGTGGCTGATGAGGCATTCGCACTCCATGAGAACATTATGAATCTGTACCCACAAAGGCACCTGACAAGGGAGAAGCGCATCTACAATTTTAGGCTATCCCGAGCACGACGAATTGTAGAGAACACTTTTGGGATCCTGTCTAGCCACTTCCGCTTATTCCTTATGGCTATCAATTCGTAGGTGGAGAAGATTGATTGGGTGGTGACTGCGTGCTTTGTCCTGCATAACTATTTGCGCAGCAAAACCATCAAACATAGAACACTGTCCAGAGAAGCGCCAGGAGACCCAGACACTGAACACCCAGAGGAGACTTCACCATTTCCCTCTGGTGGTACCACCTTCACTCCATTTTAGATTGAGTCTACGGGCAAAACAGGTCAGGGACGAGTACCTGGCCTATTTTAATGGGGTGGGTGCAGTCAATTGGCAAGAGGCCCACATTTAGTGCACTGTGTTGGACTGATGGTGGAACTTGGAAAAACTTAAAATGTATTCAAAACATATACTTACAGATGCCAACAGAGATAGGTCACCGTCTTCAGGCTCTGGTGTGGCAGTCCGAGGGAGGGAGGTGAAACCTGTCCGGGTAGCCTCCTGGTCCAGGACAAACTCCAGCATGGGGTAGTACTAGAGTGAGGTCTTGTAAATCTGGGAAGAACCTGCTCTAGACCTTTTAGACTGTTCCATTTTTTTGTATTCTTTGAGGAACACCATACGTACGCAGGTTCTGGATCTTTTTCTTGACCCATGCTTTGTCAGCACCGGACACAAAGGGCTTGCACTACTCCACTAACTCCTCCAATGCCTCATTCCATCGCACTTTATCGGAATACCCCTTGGCCTTGACCTTCCAGAGATATTCATGGCCACGGTACAGGTCTAGTAGGCTGGTGATAAAGTCTACAGTATGTCTTGATCCAGAGATATATCTGTAATGATAGAAAAGTGGTGCACAAACTGTACATTTACAAATGGTTTTACTTAAGGTATATGGTTAAATGGTTTTTTGTTTACATGGTGTTTACATTTTTATAATATGTTTTTTGTGTAAATACTTTCCTCATTACATAAACATCAATGGTGCAGCATTGGGGTACAGTGGTGGTGAAAACATGGCTTTAGGGGGTAAAAATCACTTTGGGCACACACAAATTAAATGTGAACAATAATTTATAATACATTGGTGGTCAGTGTGATAGGTGGACAGTGTGGAAATACATACTTGGGGCAATGGAAATCCAATCAAATCGGATATACAGAGTAGAGCTCTCCTCCTGCTGCGTCGCTGCTGCTGCCGCTGATGGGAGTGTCCTGAGAATGCCAGTCAAACTTCCTACAATATATTGGAGGCACAAAAAAAAACACACACATTTTTACATACGATTCCAGGCAATTCCAATATATCAAGAGTGCAGCACTAGCGACCTAGGGGATCCGATCCAATGCTCACGGGAACACGGATCGGATACACCTCAAAAATGCCTGATTTCACCCGATATATCGGCCCGAAATTTGATGAAATCGGGCATTATCTTTCTAGTGTATGGACCCCTTAACACTGGTTGTGGCCGTGCTGGCTGTAAATGAAGAAGAGGCGGGCCACAGTAAGGGTAATGTGGCAGGTGTTTCAGCCCACCCACCCAAATCAGTGACTGCTGCCGCTGGAGACCGTATTGCCACGCGCCCACGGTAATGCTCAGCTAGCGATGTGCTGACGGCTGGCCTCTGCTTACCCAGCTGTCCTCATGTTCATGTCTCCGGCCAGCCCAGCCTCTTGCACTCTGCCCCAGCCCGTGGACAAGAGAGCCTGCATGGAGGGTGAAGCAAACATCCTGGAGAATCCTCCCCTAGCCACAGCCTGCAAAGAAGGTAAATAAAAAAAAGTGTGTGGCAGCATATCATATATAAGGGGTGGATGGTTGGGCCTAATTATAAGGGCTTAGGAGGTTGGGGGGCTGATGTGCTTAAGTATCACCGATTTAGAAAAATAATTGCTATGTATATATATATATATATATATATATTATTTTTTGTTTATTTATTTGGGCTGGGGTGGGAAGCAGACAAGAAATGTTATTGGCACTCTCTAGATTTAATATAGAGGATGTATTGTTATTAGCTTGGTGTCATCTCTTCATGATATATCCTATTCTTGAAATATGGAAACTGCCAGTCCAGTTTTTTTCTGTATCTACAGACAGTGACACACATGCTTGCTGTTTGTTTCACTTACTAGAGAAGGTGTCTAGCGAGTTTTTAAAATTACATTAAGTATCTCCACAATGTTTCAAAGGAATGCAGTTAAGACCCTGGATGTCGAAATAACGACACCGGAATCCCGACATTGTCAGAATACCGACGCCGGAACTCCGACAGCTGGGATCCTGACCACTGTAAGTATAGCCGCTGAGCTCCGATTACTGCCGGGTAGGGGGTTAGGTTTAGCCAACACTAGGGGGGTTAGGGGAAAAGGGACAGGGGTTAGCATAGAAAACTCACCCTTGTCAGGATTTCATACTTCGGGATGCTGCCCTCGGTATATTGACCCGTCTGGAGGTCTTTCATACTGAACCTGTTTCAAGGGAGGACCACAGCAGATATTTGCTGCATCCCCCATATTAGTAGTAGAAGTGATCGGGTTAGTTGTTGAGCAGTTTAATTTTTTTGCTTTTTAATTTATTTTTTTTATTTTTAGAGGACATGGCTACGCCTCGGATTTGGCCACGCCCCACCAGTACGTTGGCCCATGTCCACTCTCCACGGCCCTGACCCCGCCCTCCTCTTTAGGGCTGGTTTTTTATCACAATCCGCCCGTTTCTGTCATTCTCTTTTATGGGATGCCTTTAGCATCCTGATGGACGGCATGCCGGCAGTCATGTGATCAACCCCGGTTATGCCTAGCCGCCACCCCCCAAGGGTTAGAGTTAGGGTAGGGGATTGGGTAAAAATACTTAACCCCTTCAGCGTCAGGGTCTTCAGTATTGGGATACCAGTGCTGGTCTTTGACTGACATCTCAACGACTGGGAATGCATACCGAACCCTTTTTTACTATCAGCTTTTTTGAACCCTCTTTTGCTGCCCAGCTTTCCTTGATAGATAAGAAAATGGCCTATTATGCAATCCAGGGACGGACTGGGGTCCAACTTCGGCACTGGCAAGCAAGTGCACGCACATTAGCGGTGGGGGCGTGCCGTGAGTCAGGGGGAGTGGACTCGTGGCACGCCTCCGTTCCCATGGAGATGGGCAGGGGGGCGAGGGAGCATCTACAACAGAGAGCTGGAGGCTGCGCTGCATGCGGCATTCCCAGCTCTCTGAATGACAGGACCGGTCCACCAGACCATCAGCCTTCTGGCATTTGCCAGAAGTGTCAGATGGGCATTCCGGCCCTGATGCAATCTGAAATAGGACACGGGTAGGCTACTGGCCTGTTAATCACAGTTTGAATTCAATGCACTTAGGAATGAATAGGCCATACAGTTATTACACACAAACTTTGGAAATTACAATAGCTCTGGTTACTGACAGCTCCTATAAGAGAAACTGTGATTGAAAGTATCCTGTGAAGAGCCATGTTAAGCCTGTAGACAGGGTACTTATTAGGTGTGGGATGTGAATGAAATATATGGCACTCTGTAAACCTATTGTAAATTCTAAGGATATTTTAATGTAAGCCCCCAGGAATTATGTGATGAAATAGAGCAAAACCTTGAAGGCAAAGTACTGAATTAATTCTTATGGCCATAATAATTCTTAGTGTATTATTGATTAAAATATATAAGTTTTTAAAGTGTTATTGAATGGCTGTATAGTTATACCTGCTAAATCTGCAATGGAGACGTGGACACTAAAGACCCTGGGGTAAAGAAGGATGCGGGGGATTGGGTAAGAAAATCAAGCAGTTCACAAGGGGCAACTGGTCAGATAATTTATAATATCTATGGAGAGGATTAAATAGACAATCATTTCTAATCAATTCTCCCTCTTGCATTATTGGAGGATAAATGAAGGTTTGTCAGAGGATGTCTATAGGTAGGTGTCATTCCTGCCTAATTACAAGGAGGTTTGGCTCAATAGAATACATACGCTAGATGCATAAGCACAAAGAATACAAACAGTCTATATACTTACCAATGACAATATGAACTGTCAAAACACATTTCTCCATAAGTCATGTTTTAAGAAAGAAATCTGTGTCAACTTAAATTCATTGACCAAAATAGCATAAGGTCTGCTAATCATATGTATCTGCTGTGCAGAGAAGCTGCAGTAATCATGTATTTTCTGGAATGAGTCTTATTAACGGGATCCCGGCAGCGGAATGCCAGCTAGGGGGAGGGGGGGGGCAGTGCAACACAGGTTCTACTCCCACTCTATGGGTTTGTGAGCGCGCAGGATGTAGGGGGAGGTATTGTGACCACCGGTCACATACCAACATCCCATATTATATATATATATATATATATATATATATATATATATATATATATATATTTATATATATATATTTATTAGGGGTAGAGAAACAAAAGGAGGGGGCTCACATAGTGCAAATCACTTTTATTTAAAACAGGTAAAATCCCTTTAACAGAGGTTCCACATTAACACATAGAATCACTGTGACATAGAATCCACATTAAATGAATGAGACTCGTACCGAGGTTCTCACCCGTGTGGACTGGTTAGTGGTTACCACATGATATATACAATATAAATGCTCCAATCTCTCCCTGCCAGTAAGAGCTGTGCTGCACTGGGAACCGGGACCTCACACCGCGCCAGCGGCTTACGGAACACCAACACAGGCAGCTTGGAGATGGGTACATTTAGCAAGCCACACTTCTACTAGTTTCACATGTAGCTTCATCAGAAGGCTGGCCTGCTGGACGTGATGCCTGTCATTTATAGTGCTGGTTTCACACAGATGCAGCTTAATGAATCATGACACCTGGAGCAATTACTCCACTAAAACATGCTTCTTCTATTAGAAGATTTCATAATCAGAGCCTTCCATTTATAACAGTTTCAATACTAGCAGCAATGTTACACAAATGTTAGAACAAGATATTAAAAAGAAATAGACGGTAGTTGAGAACTTAGAGCAGAACAATACATTTAAATATGCTTGAATACCTCCAAAGTGGGACATCTTGTGATGTCAGTGTGCTCTGGCCGGGGGGCCCCCTGACAGAGGGGGGCCTGGGGTACAGTATGCCCTGCATCCCCCCTTTAATCTGGCTATGTCCTGAAGGCAGAAGACGTCGGAAGTCCTGGATGGGCGGCATGGGCGGCGGCTATGCAAAAGAGCTTAGCAGCCGCCGCCCACCTGGTGAAGATGCTGAAAGCCCTGAGGAAGGCGGCGGCCATGCAAAAGAGCTTAATGACCGCCGCCTCCCAGGTGAAGACGCCGGAGGAAGACGCTGGAAGCCCTGGGGAGGTGGCGCCCCCCCCCCCCCAGGTGAAGACGCCGGAAGTTTATTTGACAGGGTCTTCATCTGGGGGCGGCGGCCTTTAAGCTCTTTTGCGTGGCCGCCGCCCCCAGGTGAAGACCCTGTCAAATAAACTTTTTTTTTTTTAAAGAGACTGGTGTTTTTATTTTAATATTTTCTTTACAAGTGGAGAACAGGTGCCAGTAGGCCATTTATGTCCGGGCATGCTGGCACTTGTGGTTCTCCATGTGCCAGCATGCTGGGGCAGGCTTGCTGGGACCTGTTGGCCACCTGTAAAGAACAATATTACTGTTCTTTACAGGTGGACCACAGGTGCCAGCGGGCCATTTATGTCCGGGCATGCTGGCACTTGTGGTTCTCCAAGTGCCGGCATGCTGGGGCAGGCTTGCTGGGACCTGTAGGGCACCTGTCAAGAACAATATTAACAATGAACCCCGCACCCACCGCCACCAGGGGTGCGGGGCATAGCACTGGGCTATCAGCCCAGTGCTGGTTGTTGCTCGGGAGAGGGACCCCATTTTCATTTTTTGGGGTCCCCACTTCCGAGGAATTCCAGCCCTGGGCTGATAGCTGATTGGTTTGGGGGGGCAGATTAATGTTATGGCAGGGGGACCCCATACCGAGTGTCTCCCCTGCTATGGCATTACCCCCCCCCCGGCTGGTTCTGCCCGGTGCTGGTTTCACGAATGTGGGGGGGGGGGGCTACACTTTTTTTTTTTTTACCCCACTCTATGGGGGGGGGGGCTGCTTGTGCCTCCCCAGCCACCGACCTCACCGCACGCCACTGACAGTACATCATGTGGTATCATATGTGAGAACCTCGGTATGAGTCTCTATCATTTTAATGTGGATTCTATGTCACAGTAATCCTATGTGTTACTGTGGATCCTCTGTTAATGGGATTTTACCTGTTTTAAATAAAAAAGTGATTTGCCCTTGCACCCCCTCCTATTGTTTCTGTATCTAGAGTATCTCACTCCAGGAGTCTGCAGTTTCTACAGGAGGGTGCAGCGTTTTTTTTTTTTTTTTTTTGAAAGGCTAGAAACCCAGTGCTATATCACAGAGTTTTGATGACAGTGAGGAGTCTTTTTTTCCATTTTCTAAGTGGAAACTGAACATTGACCAGCGCACCTCTACACCAGTTTGTTTACATACATACATACATATATACATACATACTCTAATAGTTATGACCTGTTTACTAATTGGGGAATTATCTCTGTGAGGCAAAATAATTGGGACTATTTTCTGATCAAGTTTTGATTACTGCTCAGAGCTACTTCCCTCCCCATATCAGCATAAATGCTGCCCCTCTGAGGTACCTCCCATGAGAGCATATACAAACACCTCCTGTATGGCCTTGGGAACACAAAATGGAAGAGCCATTTTTCCTTTCCTGGAGTACAGCAGATTATTTCTAGACGTCAACTGTTATGAGTGCCTCCTATGATCTTAAGCTTACTTGCGGAGTGCTTTACCTATAACAGCCCCCTTTCCTGGAGCTACAATCGTTCAGTGGTCCACAGCAGCCACCAGGACTTAAACTCTAAGTAGTGTAAGCTCAAGATCACACACGTATATTTTTAAAGGGAACTGAACACCTCAGACAATACTAAAACTAGAAACCGATAACAGCATGCCAGATCTTCAGTATAATACAGGCAATCTTTACTGAAGAGTATGCTCATCAGTTTTCTAAATAGCAAAATATTTTTTTTTTTTTGCTGGATAATACTCTAAATAATACAAGTATTTTCCACAATAGAGAATTAACGGGCAGTACGGACGGTGTAATGGTTAGCATTACTGCTTCACAGCACTGAGGTCATGGGTTCGATTCCTGCCATAGCCCTAACTGTGTGGAGTTTGTATATTCTCCCTGTACTTGCGTGGGTTTCCTCTGGGTGCTCCGGTTTCCGCCCACAATCCAAAAATATACTGGTAGGTTAATCGGCTCTCAACAAAAATTAACCCTGGTGTGAATGTGTGTGCGTGTACATGTGGTAGGGAATATAAATTGTAAGCTCCACTGGGGCAGGGACTGATGTGAATGGGCAAATATTCTATGTAAAGCGCTGCAGAATATGTGTGAGCTACATAAATAACTGGTAATAAATAATAATGAGAAATAACAGATTATTTTTTTTTGCATGCGTAGGTTAATACGTGGAATATAGTCTTCAGTAGCACACCATATAGCTTCACCATAGAGAAACATCATCCGGTAACAGGCTTTCCAAATGATACAGGCAGCTTAACTTTGCTGAGCAGCTCAGAGTATAAATCCAAGTATGCATTAGGAGAAGACAGGATGAGACTGATTACAACTCATAACAGAGTGTCCAAGGAGACTAGCTATAAGGCCTGAAACATCAGTCAATGAACCAAGCAAAGTTCTTCAGTAACTCCAGCTGCGGCAATTAGGAGTCCAGCACAATGAGACCTGTCTGCACAGCTGACTGGTTACAAGGAGACTGATTGGAACTCGTAGAACTAACCTGGCCATGATCTACTAAGCTGTGCTTATTACAGATTCTAACATTAACTTTTGATATTTTTCTCCTGTTTTGACATAGGGCCTGATTCAAAGGTGCACACATTGTCAGTTGCCGACACAGCAGAGCAATGTTTTGCTATTGCGCATATGCCAAAGCCGTAGCATGCATGCACAACAACTGATTAGCGATGGCAGATGCACAGAGGATTTATGCACAAAGTGAGTGACCGGTAGTCAGGGAGGTAACGGGCTGTGTCGGGACCATTTTCTGGGTCAGCCACTATGAATTCATACAAAGTTATTCAGAGGTTTGATGTTGCAACAGGTGTATGACCGATATTCCCGCTTTTGTACGTAAGCGATGGATGTAAGTAGCCGGCAGTGTATGCACAAGATAGCGGTTAAGTCATTACCATATTTCCCAAGTCCGCTGCGTATGAAGTCACAGCTGTGCATGTAATTGTGTACACCTCTGAATCAGGCCTACAGACACTAGATATTGGGAAAATAGCTATTCATTGATTCTCAGAATTTAATATTCCGTTTTTATCTTGCTTTCAACAGAGTCATTGAGAACAACAAAATTAACCAGCTCTCCCCCCAGGTGTTTCTAGGATTGGATTCCCTTATACTTCTGTAAGTCAGTTAAATTAAAACTTCTAATGGCAAATGTAAACCGTTTTATTTGGGTGATTCAAGTTGCTGACGTGTTGTTGTTGTTTTTTTGTTATTATTTTTTTTTTAAACAAAAGCGATTAATACAGTATTGAAACATTGCTGTGCCATTAATATAATATAATATGTAGTAACATAGTCCTGGAGTGAGAAATTACCAACAAGGGACCAAGGCTTGTCCCATTATATTAAATCTTTTACAGCTATTGTTTTAGAGATTTTACATTTAGCCACAAAACAGACACCCTCCCCCGAAACCTTGCACTTGAAATTGATGCAGTGAAGAAAACTAATTACATGGTGCAGCAATCTTTTATATCACTTCAGCTTTATTAGACATTGTGCTAGATTTATGAAAGCTTGGACAAAGATTAAGTGGAGAGAGATGAAGGGAGAGATGTATTAAACTTCAGAAAGTGATACAGTGGAGAGAGATAAAGTACCAGCCAATCAGCCCCTAACTGTCATGTCACAAGTTGTGTTTGGGAAAAAATGACAACCGCTGATTGGTACTTTATCTCTCTCCCCTCAAGTACTGACCAATCAGCTTCTAACTGTCATGTTAGAGGCTGTGTTCGAAAGAATAGTACTACAGTATTTACAAAGAAAATGTAACTGCATATATTAATTTAAAATCCAATAAATAATGCTGGGCATATACACTACAATTATTTCTGGCTGATCTGCCTGATTTCAGATGGGGATTGGGATAGGGATAGGGATGTGATGCCAATTTGTGGGACCTGTGGTGCCAAATGTAATAGCGTGAGAGTTTCAGAGAGAGAGATTTGGTAAGGGTTTTTTTTTTTTTTTTTTTAAGTGGCAATCATTTACACTGCAAAACCAGGTTGATCTTGCTGTGTAAATGATTGCCACTTAAAAAAAAACTGCAAAAGCTTACCAAATCTCTCACTTTTTGAAACTCAGGAAGTGAGAGGTTGAGAGGTCTCCATCTCCTGGACCAATAACACATGCAAAAGGGATGTCACTGACCTCAGTCGGGTGAAATCAGCCTACACCAGTGCAGAAAGATGGCTACTGTGCTTTCCTGCAAAACTAGCCATAAAAGTGACAAAGTAAGAGAAAGGAGAGGGAGAGTGGAAATTTCAATAAACAAAACGCTGAATTAATTCCATCCACTCACTATACACTCACAAGACACACCCTAACATCCACATTCCCACACAATAGGATACGCAAACTGCTGCCCACAAATCATCCATAAGATGGGGACCACAATGTAAAACTGTAATTTAACCAGTGGCAGCTCCAGATGTGAGGCTGCACTGCAGTCCAGAATTCAAAATGGGGAGCCACACCAACTGCCAGTGAGTCCCGGACTGAATTTTAGACCGTGCTGCAGCCCCACATCTGGGGCCACCACTGAATATAACTCCTCATCTGCCGCAGGCTTGAGGTTAAAAGCCATTAGGCTTATTTCAGTCTTCCATTATTTGCATCTACAGTGACCCTGACAAGTAAATTTTTGTTTTTGTCATTGTTAAAAGCAACTAGAGTATAAACACAAAAAAAGAGGTAATTGTATGTATGCCAGTGCCTAGGGATTTTTTTTACGTTATATAATATACACACACTATAATGTATATAGTATACATTTAACACAAAAATGATGTAGATAGCAACTAAAGAGCATGGTATACAAGCAAGCGAATAACAAGGAAAGGTAAAGGCACAGATTTATATTAAATATGATATGTTCATAAGATACTCAGAATAAAATACATTGAAGAATCATAACTATACACCTCCTATATGTTAACTAAACCAGTTGGAAGTACTTTCAGTGTTTGCTACCAGTCAGACCCTGAGAAGTCTAATATATGGCTCCAAAATGTATAGAATACATTTAGCTACCATCAGAGGGAAGGCAAATACTTTTAATTTATATGAAGCCAGGACCTGAACAACCAATAGGCTGGGGGGGAGGGGTGCAGCGCCCATTGCCCGTGGACTCACGGTGCTCAACCCAAAAATTCTCGCCCTGGCTGGTTCCGTTCCCAAAGGAGCGCTGCTCTCAGAGCCGCTGCAGACACCACGGGAGGAGGCCGGGGAGTGACAGCCTCAGCACAATGCACTGAAGCCACCAGCCAGTAAGACCGAGCGGAGTCGGACTCAGTGCAACTACTTTTTTTTATAGATTGGCCAATGGTAAGCTCCAAGACATTATTGCCCAGCATTAATACTATTTGTAGTTATAGAATGAGAGGTCTATGTTTGTAGTAGGGATTAATAATTTGAAATTAATACATTTTAAATTTAAAAAAATAAATCGGAAGCCTCAAGACTCTTGACATCGTTAAAAAAAAACTGTAATGTAGAATCAATGGGGCAGATGTACAGTATTAACCTGGAAACGGTATAAGGAAGTGATAAACCAGTGATAATTGCAAGGTGATAAACGCACCAGCCAATTGGCTCCTGTCAATTTGCATACTGGAGCTGACTGGCTGGTATGTTTATCACCTTGCACTTATCACTGGTTTATCAATTCCTTATGCCTTTTCCAGGTTAATACATCTGCCCCAATGTTCCCAAACGTTGAAATAGTACTGCGCCTCTTTCTAAGTATGGCAGTCACTAACTGTTATTCATTGAAAGTGACTTCCTGCGGAACTTGATGTTCGATGATATAATCGAAAAGTTTGCAGCTTCCAAAGCCAGAAAAAGGAGCTTGGTGTAAACTGTTGATGTAAACCGGGAGTTTGACGACTATATTTAATGTATCATTTCGTATTATTGTCATTAGTCTATGTTTCTATAGAATAAAAAAAAATACAATTTGTATCAGCAAACAATTGAATCTGTGGTAAATTTTGACAAATAATTACAGATTTTTAGCCGAATATTAGCAAAAAAATCTAAGCAAAGAAATTGGTGGTGGGGGAAGGGGGAGCACTTCTGTATTAGAATAGGGTGGCTTGAACCCTTAATCAGGCCCTGTATGAAGTCATAAATAAAGTTAATACATATTTTCTAGTGTGACCTTTAAGTCACGATTGATTTATCTATGTATTTCTCTTGCAGAGTAATGCTGAACAACTTCTTGGGTCGATTGCCTGACAAACCTCTCTGTCAACACATGCCTAAACTAAACTGGCTGTAAGTATAGAAGAGGAAAACACAAATCATGGGTTTCATTAAGCATGAATCTGTGCACTGGTGTACTTGATGTTGTTGCTTGCTATATTGTTCAGCAGTGTTCTGTGTATTACACTAAAGTATGGATATATGATTTATCTTTGTATATATTTCCTATTATGTCATAAAGGTTTCTCTCCAGGAGGGATTATTATCCAATTATATTAATAAAAACTTTGACTACTCCCAGATGCCTAACAGTAGTTACATAGAAAGTGCAGCTTTATATATAACTTTCCATGTATGATAAATTATGGGATTAGGCACGCTCATATTAGTAAGGAGGGGACTGGGATCTACACAGACATGCAGAATGTCTATTCTCTATCTATTTTCCACAGTTGAGGATCACAATGTCATAGATGTGGCCACACTCATCGTGGCTGTGACTAGGTGCGGGTGCGCCTCGTTAGCTGTAATGCACACGCATGCCGACGTGCACCTCTTAGTTGCACCTGCACTCCATTAACATTGCAGTGAGTGGCAAAAGGCGTAGTCCGGCGTACTAAGTCGCGGGTGTGACTAGGCGCACGGGATTGCAGCCACAATGAGCATGGCTACATCTGTATTTCAAGGTCTAAGGCAGGAGTTCCCAACACCGGTCAAGCAGTGATGTGCGGTGGGATGAGGCAGGTGAGGCAGAGCCTTTCCTGTCATACTTACGTTTAAACTAGAGTTTTGACTGAATAAAGTACAGGTTGAGTATCCCATATCCAAATATTCCGAAATACGGAAAAATTCGATATCCAAAATACCTCTGGTCCCAAACATTTTGGATAAGGGATACTCAACCTGTATATGGAAAATACTAATAATATGTTTGAAATATCTTCTTTGCATTATTCTAATAATTTTTATAGCCCAAACTCTGGAGTAAAAAGTCTATGGCAGGTGAGGCAGTGCCTCACCTGTGTATCCTTTCCACCCATCTCTAATCAAAACTCACCAGATTTCCAGGAGTTTATACTGCTGCACCTGTGTACAATGCCCAGATGTACGCTTTGGCTCATATATTGCATGAAAATCTGTCTCTGGGGTTAGCCAGTGTCTCCTGAGCCATTTAGCTCACCGCACGTCCCTGCGGTCAAGCACACTAAAACCGGGTACACACTGGAGAGATATTGGCCCGATAGGTCATTCCAGTTCAGCTGGAAAAGTCATAACGGGCATATCACTCTGTGTGTATGCCCAATATGCGGGTACCCGCGGTCATAGCGACTCCGCCTGGTTAGCCCTGCTGCACGACCAACTAGATGATAACGCTAGCAGCTTAATTTTAAGTACAGTAAATGAAGGACGAAACGATGTGTCGCTCCGTCGTTCATACATTGTTCTGGTGTGTACCCAGGATCCGATATGTCGGTTCAACAGGCCACCATATCGACTAGGTACACATTGTCCAGTCTGTACCCAGCTTGATAGTCCAACGGTTTCCTTTGAATAACACTTACTATTTCCGATGCTTGCATTGCATGTCATATTCAAATTTTTTTTTTTTTTCTTTCATAGAGATTTTGAAGGTAATAACATTCCCACCTTAAAGAACACAACCTTTAGTTCCTGCACTACGCTAACTGTCCTGTAAGTAACTCCATTCTAAATGTTTTATCATTGCCTAGTAAATGTCATGTGTAGAGTACTCCGGCCCGAAACTAGGATTTTTGTCACCCGGGGCAAGGCATTAATTTGGCACCCCCTCCCCCCTTAAAAAAATATATATAATAATAATAATAATCATCCAAAAAAAAAAAACCTGTCAGACTACAATAATCAAAGTTACAAAGAAAAAAGAGAGACTCTGTGTTGGGGCACGCTTGAAAAACTTGTGAAAACCTGTGCGGCACCAAACTGACCTTTTCCAGACTACAATAATCGGAAGATTTTGCTTTTGCAATCAACCTTGAATTAGGCCCTATATCATAACACTTCACTACTGTACTACATTCCCCTATCCACTGCACCACACTACACCACACCACTATACTGCATCCCCTACACGCTGAACTACATCACTACACTACATGTCCTTATACACTGCACTACATACCCTATATGCTACACTACATAACTATATATGCTACATTACATCATTGCACTACATGCCTGTATATGCTGCAATACATTACTACATACCTCATATGGTACAATACATCACTATACTACATCCCCCTATAAGCTACACCAAATCCCCCCATCTGGGAGGCAAAGCGGAGGTTGATACTGCTATCTGAAAAACACAGCACCAACAGCTCGCTTCTATACTGTAGCTTGCACGGTGCACTGCACGCTAGTTGCAGCACTGCATGGCAAAGAAGAGAGTTTAAGACACTAGCCAGCATAGGAGCTCACCTGCACAGCATCGGAGCCAGCTGCGGGCAGACAGGCGGGTCAGAGACACTGCCCTGAGAGCAGTCTGCTGTCTCACTGGAGCAGCACAACACTGCCAGCAAAAAAACACAAACACCTGCTCCTCTCTAACTCTTCGGCTCCCTCTCAAATCCTGCAC
Organism: Pseudophryne corroboree; assembly: GCF_028390025.1. Lineage (NCBI taxonomy): Eukaryota > Metazoa > Chordata > Amphibia > Anura > Myobatrachidae > Pseudophryne > Pseudophryne corroboree. Next base: position 963,953,158 of record NC_086444.1, on the reverse strand, counting down.
CTGGGGCGTATGCCCCCTTAGCCCCCCCTAGTTGCGGCCCTTGAGTACTATACAAATGTAATCAATTGCATTTTGCATAGAAATTGGTAGTTAATTCAGTCTCTGTTGCTGTGAATACCAGTGTTTGGGACTAAACAGGATGTGCAATTAAAATTCAATTGGGCACATACGGTACAATTTGTTTTGCTAAAATGTAATTTATGTGCAGTATACCATGCAGACAAACCTAAGAAATTGACTGTGCATATGAGAACATGCACTGACAGTCACATGCTATCTACAGTATGAGTCCATGAATACATTTTGTTTTCAATTATTAAAAATCAAGTGAAAGCACAAACAATGGAGCTCACCCTGAGTTGTCAGATGCAGTGCCTGCCTATGTTCACATAAGTTAGGGATATTTAGTGCCTGCACATGCATCTAAAGAACTGGCTGGTGCTTGTGTCCCACGGTGTGTTAGCACTGAGTCACACACCAAGTCACAGGACTGACTGAGCCACACAAACTTTGGAATGTATTAGGCCAGTGGTTCTCAAACTCTGTCCTCAGTACCCCACACGGTTCACGTTTTCCATGTCACCCAGCAGCTGCACTGTGTATCATCAACTGTCACATTTTAAAAATCTACAGGTGGCCTACAAAACATGGACCGTGTGGAGTCCTGAGGGCAGAGTTTGAGAACCTGTGTATTAGGCATTCCTGGGCGTAGGCTGTATAGACACACAGAGATAGTCATTGCTACTGCAGCCACTCAAAGCAGGCGTTCCAGCCCTTACACAGTCAGACACGCGGCTGTACACCAGGGGAAGGGCTCATACTAGCATTTGCTAAAAGACGCAGATGGCTACAACTACGGCAGAGGACGCCAATACAGTGGCAGCAGCCCGGAATCGGTCCCACTACCTTATTTCCTAACTCTACAGAACTGCTAATGCGCCATTTTCCAGAGCAACTATATAAATCAGCACATTCTTTAACACTATTTATGCTGAGCAAGAAACACATTTTTATCTTTAAAGAGAACTAATAAGAAAAATAACTTCCAAATTGTAATGGATCTGCATAAATTAGCATTTTGCAAACACGTCTTATTTATGGAATAAGGAATTAATTACTATACATGACCGCTTTAGCCAGCTAACTTATTTCTGTGTTTCATTTTAAGCAACTAGTGTTTCCAGTAATATTTATTAGCTCCTAGACAGAGTAAAGGAAAATGGGGGTAATTCAGACCCGATCACTGCTGTGCGTTTTCACACAGCGTGCGATCAGATCTGAAGTGCGCATGCAACGGCGCGTCGGACGACTGCACTGGGCATCGGTGCCTAGCAATAAGGATGGGGCGAAAATTTCGAACGCACGGGCGTTCACAAGGTGGTTGACAGGAAGAGGCCATTTGTGGGTGGCAACTGACCGTTTTACAGGAGTGTCCGGAAAAACGCAGGCGGGCTCAGCCGTTTACAGGGAGGGTGTCTGACGTCCGCTCCGGGCCCGATCAGCTTGAAACAATTGCAGTGGCTGAGTAAGTCCTGGGCTGAGCAGAGACTGCCCAAACATCAGACCTTTCCCCCTCCCCCTGTAGGCAGCGACTTATCTGATCACAGGGCAGCAAAAAACGCATCCTAGCGATCAGGTCTGAATTACCCCCAATATTTCCAGGCTATATAGAAAGCAGCCTTTCGTAGGAAACATCGTGAAATTCTCAATGCAAAACTTCATTGTTCCTGACTGACAGCTGCATTCAATAAAAGATCTATCTTCATGTCATACACTTAACATTATGAGTTGTTGAATCTCGAATCCCTTGGTGCAGCATGTTATACTTTTATTTGAAAGACATTAGCAGTATAGGATGGTATACACCACATGGATGGATATAGTTATAGACCCTTCTGAGTTCTTTAATCAGTATCCATGAGTCTTGTTAAAATATGCGGGGCAGTTAAATAAGTCATTTGGCAAAGTTTCTTTACAAAGGGGTTGATCCATATAAACAAAAGTAGGCAGTGCCCAGGACACGTAGGGGTGTGGTATATTTTGTCAACATTCATAATGTCGACGTGAGAATGTCAACATGATGTAATGTCAACATACAGCATGTTGACTGATTAAATGCCAACATGATTAGAATGTTGACCAAATGTCCGTGGTAGTCTAATGGTGACTTATCTGGTACAGAAGGTTTGGTCTTCTGGGTCTGGCAGTGACATCCTGAGGACTTTCAGTGGATACTGCATGACTTACGCAAGTATGATTAATCCTAACCCCTAACCACCCCTTAGTGCGTAACCCTAACACTTCCCTCCTGCAGCCTAACCCTCCCCCTAGTGCATAACCCTAACACTTCCCTCCTGCAGCCTAAACCTCCCCTTAGTGCATAACCCTAACACTTCCCTCCTGCAGCCTAACCCTCCCCCTAGTGCATAACCCTAACACTTCCCTCCTGCAGCCTAACCCTCCCCCTAGTGCATAACCCTAACACTTCCCTCCTGCAGCCTAACCCTCACCCTAGTGCATAACCCTAACACTTCCCTCCTGCAGCCTAAACCTCCCCTTAGTGCATAACCCTAACACTTCCCTCCTGCAGCCTAACCCTCCCCCTAGTGCATAACCCTAACACTTCCCTCCTGCAGTCTAACCCTAACACTTCCCTCCTGCAGCCTAAACCTCCCCTTAGTGCATAACCCTAACACTTCCTTCCTGCAGTCTAACCCTCTGTTATCAGTCAGTGCAGAATGTTGATATTTACAGTACACGCGACATTGTGAACATGTTGGTATTATGCGGGTGCTAACATGGTCGATTTCAACAATGTCAAAATCATAACTTAATCTATCACAGTGGCACCTAAGCGACATCTGGCTGTCCTGCTGATATGTAGATGTCTTTGTGTCTTTGAGTCACTCAATAATCTTTGTTTTGCAGAGTTCTGCGTAAGAACAAAATCCTCACCATAAGCAGCAGCGCCTTTTCCTCCCTGTCTAGATTGGATGAGCTGTAAGTACAGAACGCCGAGCCACATTTTTGTCATGTCGGAGAACACCACATCTTTATATGTGGCCAGTGTATAAAGTCTGTTCTAATACTCAGCATTGACATACTGAACCTGCAGCTTGTTTCTATATGGAAGAACCAGGAGCTGTTGCTAACAGCAACAGAGAACCTAATTGATTACTAGTGCAAGGTTATTGGTACAATAGTTTAAATGGTATAACTGGCAGGATTTTGACATTCAGGTACTGTAAATTCTATGGATATTAGAAATAATTGAGGGGTTGTGACCATATAAAAGTGTGAGGCTAGTCTGAGAAATGTGGGTTGCCTTCTAATAGCCATAACAATTTACATTAGGTGGTGCTATATTTGTTATAAAATACCAATTCCACTTCTGAATTGAAGACATTTTGAAATCCCTGTTTATACAGACATTCACAGAGGCTTATATGTGTATTGCCAATCCTTGTATATTAAAACACCTATTCCCATACTTGCCTAATTTTGAAAAAGCATTTCAGGGAGAGTTGGCAAGTATCCCTATTCCTAATGCTGGCCAGAATTCAGCCAGGAATGCCCAGGTGTACCAAGCTTCTCCTTTGGACAGAACAAAATGGTGCACCATGCAGTCTACTTCACCTTAATATACAGTACTAAGAGTCTTTTTCAGGTCGCATCGCCTCAATTTGCCCTACAAAAAGCCAATGCGCACTCGCAGGTCCCGTCATGCACGTGCGCACCTGGCTAATGCGATCGGATCACATTGGCTGTGAGGCGTTCATTGTACGGCGACATGGCATTGCAGGGGCGGGTTGCTTTGAACAGGGCCGCTCCAACGGAAAAAATGGCGCCGGGCCACCTTCACAGCCAGGGTCGTCCACAGTTGCAAATTAAATTGAAATTAATAATATCAATACAAATAAAAAAAGCCCATAAAGCAGCACATTTATTTTTTGCATTAAATTAATTTGATAACAATTTGTTTCTTTTTACATTACCAGGGACTTGGCTAATAACAGAATCAAAGCATTTTCTCCATCTTTACTTAAGGACATGAAGGAATTATCACAATTGTAAGCTATTTGCATGTTACCAATATATTGCTTTTTAATTGGTTGCATTAACATAATATACTCCTGTAATGACATTTCATTATGCAAAACTTGTTTTCCAGCTGACATTGGTAAGCTGTTGCATTTATCTGCCATCATCTAAATACCTTGGGACAAGTACCTCAAATGTGATGTTAGCTTTAACCTAATCTATGTTTGACTAATGAAAGCTACTATTTGATTGCCTGGAGTAAGCACCATATTAACATGCTTTGTTTGTGTACATGAGTGTTTATTGCATTTATTATATCATTGTATGTAGTGGTACAATGGCTGTGTATTCATAAAAGGAACTACATTATCCTCTCTTTTACTTTATAGAGTCCACATAAATCTGAAAAATTCACTTTAGATGAAATGCAATCAGTCATTTTTATTACAGCAGTCACATCACTTGTATAGCAATTTATTTTTCAGGTTCGGTAAACCTTAGTTACAGTACTTATTAAAAATAACAAATTTAATAAAATGTATGTTCAAAAACTAGTTAAACATGTATGTCCTTTATACTCTGCTGCAGTGATTTTCAACCTTTTTCAATTTGCGGCACCCCAGCCAAGATCTTAAAATTGCCAAGGCACAACACCAGTAACCCCCCCCCCCCCCAAAAAAAAAAAAAAAAAAAACCCCAACAACAAACAAACAAACACACATTGGCCCCCCACGGGGATAAAACACAGTAATTTAACACATTGCCCCCCCTCACAGTAGTGCCACACATTTGCCCCCACAGTTATACCACACATTAGCTCCCACTGTAATAAAACAGATTTCTAATAATGCCACACACCTACCCCCATAGTAGTTACACACCTGCCCCACATAGTAGTTACACACCTGCCCCCCATAGTAGTTACACACCTGCCCCCCATAGTAATGCCACACACCTGCCCCCACCAGTAATTCCACACATTGCCTGCCTGCCCCCCACCCACTGTAATTACACAGATTAATATATATATTTTTAATATACAGATATACAGTACCTGTACAAAGGGAACCTGGAATATTTCCCTCTCAGTGGGGAGAAGTGGAAGCAGGCAGCACGGAGCAAGGAGCAGCATTGTGCGGGCAGACATGAATGTGATGGCCCGGGTAGTATAGAATCGCACTTCAGTGAGATCAGGCCTGCTCTCACGGAATTGCAGCGCTGTGCTACCCGTGCACTGGTTACTAATGGTGGCGAAAGGCGGATCTCTAATGGCGGCGGAAGGCGTCTCTGGTGGGCGGCGGGCATCACGGACGGGCAATGGCGGCACACCTGGCAATCCCTCGCGGCAGACCTGTTGAAAAACACTGCTCTACTGTTATCCTTAGTGTTACATATTTTATGCAGCAAAATACAGTACATTGCAATATTGCAAATGTCAACCAATTTAAGGGGGTGATTCAGAGCTGATCATAGATGTGCTAAATTTAGCATATCTATGATCCGTTTCTCTGACATGTGGAGGGACGCCCAGCACAGGGATAGTACGCCCTGCATGTCAGGCCCTGCCCTCCCGCACGGGTGCGAAAGCATCGCATAGTGGCGATGCTTTTGCAACCGCCAAGTAACTCCCTACCTGCATAGCCTAGCTGCACTGGCAGACATTTACCCACCACGTTCTGGGTCGCAGAGGCATTCTAACACCATTGACACGCCCCCTAATGCCCCGCGACCGCCTCTGCCTGTCTGCACATGCGCAGTGTGCCCACGCAGCTTAAAGGGCATCAAGAGTGCAATCGCTGTTGTAGCAGTGATCGCCTCTGAATTAGGCCCTATGATAATTCAATTTGAATGTTAATTTCTCCTTGTCAAGTAAGATCCAGATTGATTCTTCTTTATTTCATACAGGAATATTTCCTATAACCCCATACAGAAGATTCAAGCAGACCAGTTTGATTATGTACTGACACTGAAATCCCTGTAAGTATCAAAATAAAACCGTGTGAAAATGTGGCGTAGACACTGGATGTTGTTACTTATGAAATACGTTCAAATTACTATTAGACTATATTTAATAAATGTGAACAGAACGTGAATAGATTTTAATAAAATATAAGGGTTAATTTCTCTCCCATGGTTGCCTGTTAAGACATAAATTCAACAAAAATGTCGGCTTTTGCTGGATTATGTCAAGTTAGAGTTAAATTGTATTATTCCTGTTTTATATAATATTCTGTGTACAGTATTATAACTCCTGTGACTAAGATAGAAGAGATAGCTTTGGCAAGTGCCAAAATACTATTGTGTTTACTGAAAGAACCTTAATTCCTGTAGTTCCCACATCTATAGGGACTGCAATGTGGGGGTAAGCATTCCATAGATGTTCTCCATCATTTTACGTCATCTTCAGATAGTGTTAGCAGGTTCTCTCCACCTTCGTTTGGCTAAGGTGTGTCCATGGCCTTTAGGCAATCCATGAGCAACCTTAGGCAACTAAGGGTTATACTCTTCTCACCTGTATCTCCACCTGTAACTGAGTATTCACTCGTAGTATTACAGGGATGTGCCAGTGGTGTGCAGGGCAGTAGAGAGCCAGGATAAGCCCAGGTACTTTTCAAGGGGCGTGGCCTAATCACAGGAGGTGTGGCCAGATATAACATTTGCAGAGAGAATCTGATTTGGGAGGGTAATTTTGTTTCTGTGCGGAGTTAATACTCCCTGCTTTATTTTTTACACTGCAATTTTGATTTCAGTTTGACCACACCCAACCCAACTATAACTCTCTGCACATGTTACATCTGCCCCACCTTCAGTGCACATTGTTTTGCCCATTAGGGGGAAATTTTATTTTGCAATCAACCTTGAATTAGGCCCTAAATTTAAACCAATGGTGTATATTACATTTAAATTAATAGTTTCATAATGCCTGGGTACTGTTTATAGCACCACCTGAGAGACGACTGGTTTTGCCCATTAGGGGACAATGTTATTTTGCAGTCAGCCTTGAATTAGGCCCTTAATGTGCACAATCCATACCTCCCAACATGACCCATCTGAGGAGGGATGGGCAGCCCTTTTAATTTATGATTGCTACCATCGGTGTTGTACACTTTTCTTATCAATTAAATAGTTCAATACAGGTGACACCAATCATATATTAAGAGGGAAGTCCAGGTAGAGAGCATTTTGTTCCTCCTGGAATGGGTCATATTGAGAGGTATAAACCCTCTTCCCTTCCCCCGGTATCCCCTGTCTTAAGTTCCCCAGGCTCCAGAAACCCACCACCCAGTCTTAACCGGCCCTGTGCGGCTGCCTAAATGTCCCCAGCTCTGCAAACAGCCGAAGCCCAGTATGTACAGGTGGTATCTGAATCGGGCCCAGTTTTAGGATCGAAAATAAAGCAGGAATGCCTTACCATGGTAAGTGTATCATAGGTTTTAGTAATATCCATGCTTGAGCACAGGTGACTTAATTACTACCCAAGTTATTTTGATGTAACCATCTCTGCTAAAACCTGGATTTCAATAAATTCTGCACTATTAGTGTGCCTTGAGGATCAAGGTTGGGAATATCAGAAATAAAGCAAGGGAGGGAGAACAAGGCTAACAAGTTTAGTTTATTTTTTACTAAGCTCCATTCATAAATGTTAAACAGCAACAATAAAAAATAAAACACAGCCATATGTAATGTAAAGTATGTATGTATAGTAAATGCTATAGTCTAAATTCAAATCTAATAGTCTAAATTCAAATACTGCAATATATAAAGGTATATAGAGTACAGCTGTGTAAGTGCCACAATTGGAAATGCCAAGTGCTAGTTACTAAGTAGAAGCTTTATTTTATGTTGCAGAAGCCTTGAGGGAATTGAAATTCCAAATATCCAAAGAAGAATGTTCTTGCCACTGAAGAACCTCACTCACATGTAAGTAGTAGGTCTCTTCATGTAAGCCTCTAGGGAGAAAAAAAAAGGTGTGGTTCATTAGATCGACCATAATTAGGATGACAGTCAATAGGTCAACACCATATGGGCAACAGGCATAATGTCGACATGGTCAAAAGGTCAACATGGGAATGGTGGACACAAAAATGGTCAATACAAGTTTTCTTTTGTTTTTTGTTTTGTTTGTTTAACTAAATTAGTGGAAACATGTATGCTCACCACGCTTTGGGCAAGGTTACTGTTACCAATCGCAGTCCAAGTGGATGGTAAATGATGAAAAAGTTGCAAAAAAAACTTTGTATATACCATTCATGTGTCGACTATTGTCATGTTGAACTTTTGAACCTGTTGACCTTTTGACCATTTCGACCTTTTGTACCTGTAGACCTAATGCATGTCGACCATATGGTGTGGAACTATTGACTGTCGATCTATCATCTGGAACCCGGGGTAGGGGGAGGGGGGAATATCGCAATCTAATAGGAGTTGCAGTTTAACAACAGCTTAAAGACACTTTTGACCTGTAAAACATGCAGGCACACCTGTGTCAGCTACTGCGCACGTCTATGCATGCAACGTAAATACTGTCTGCTTTTGTATGCAGCCCACAAATGCTGGCCAGTTTTATCTTTACACTGCAATTAAGATTTGAGTTTGGACACGACCCTCCCAAATCTAGCGCATATTTAAAATCTGCCCATTGTGCAGTGCAGCATGGTTTTGCCACGGTGCACAGTCACTTGCTCTGTTAAGAAAGGAGAGGGCCCGTGTGAACCCTCCAAGCAAACACACTATTCTGTAGCAGCGCACTAGGCTCTTGCTTTGTGGCAGAGTCTACTACACATGCGCAGGTCTCTGGGAACATGGCCAGGGCTGTTTCTAGACAATTTGGCAGCCAGTGAGAACAGTTAAAAAAAAAAAAAAAAAAAAAAGCCCTCTACCCCCCCAATAGACATTCTAAAAATGTGCCTGCACCCCCCCAATAGACATTCTAAAAATGTGCCTGCACCCCCCCCCCCCAATAGACATTCTCAAAATGTGCCTGCACCCCCCCCCCCCCCATAGACAGGACTCACTAAAATGAACGTGGCCCTTCTAAAATGGGCATGATCTTGCAGTACAGGAAAAGACTACTACCTTACACCCCAGTTTGAACCTGCACCAACAGACCTCGGCCACCAGAGGAAAGAATAAATTCTACCATATTAAGCCCCACACAGTAATGCCCTTTGCACCATATTATGCCCCACACAGTAATGCCCCCTGCACCATAATAAGCCATGCACAGTATTTCCCCTTTCACCAAATTATGCCCTACGCAGTAATTCCGCTGACACCATATTATGCCTCACACAATAATGCTGCCGACTCCGTATTATGCCCCCTACACCATACATATTAGGCCCCATACAGTATGCACCCTGCATCATACATATTAGGCCCCACACAGTAATGCCCTCTGCCCCAAATTATGCCCCACACAGACTGTAATGCTACAGCAGCCGATTGCCTTCTTCCCTAGTAACTGGGTGGTTCTGTGCTTGGTCTATAAATAGCATCCACCACCTGCTCCTCCGCAGCATCCTCCTCATCAACAGCGCGCTCCCTACATTTCACAAAACTCCACTCAGCGAGCGGAGTACTATGGGTGGCAGGAAGGGGAGCAGGTAACAGCATCCAGCAGGTGTCGCAGCGGGCACCCTGTGCAAACATACAGCCTGCCTGCCACTAGAAACGGTCCTGAACATGGCACCCAGAGACACCTTTACTGCACATATCTCCATGAAAATGGTTCCAGGTGACTCTTGTGTGCAGCGCTGCCTGACATGGCACTCTGGAAAGGCAAGTATAATTATATGGGTGCAGGGTGTGCACCGCACTCCCTGCAACCATTATAGATAAGTCAGTGCCTGAACACAGACATACTGGTCTGATGCTCACATTTATGTTTTCTATAGTACAGCTGCCTTTAAGCACGGCACAGGATTCACTTAAACAAAGTATTTTTTTTTAATTCTTCTATTTGCCCATGAAACAACACTTATAATAAATGTTATACTGCTTGTTTTGCTTTTAATTTTTATCACGTAGCTTGTAATAAATGCATGGGGAAAAAAAAAGTTTATCCATCATTATTAAAGATCAACTCGAGCAAAGTAACTTTTCATAGTGACATCCTCTCCACAGCTAGCACCACTGCTGATTGATTTATGCTTAGCCCCATGAAGTCTGCTTTCTACTGCTGTAACATCCATGACCATTTCAACACTAAAGCTGGGTACACACTTCCCCAAGATATCTGCCGATTGCCGTGTCTGCCAACAGAGCAGCCGTTTCAGATGAGCATATACACTTAGTGATCGGCCACTCGATATGTCATCCTGTTGTCACAGCTGGGCAGGCATTTGAATTTTCCTACCCAGCAGACCGCCCTTACACAGAGCCAGATGTGGCGATATATCAGGCTTCAGCTGTGCTGCGGGGCCGATGCGATATGTCTTTGAATGACACACACCCGCTAGCTATACATTGTCTGTTCACTCAAATGGATGACGTATCGCCCAGAGTGTACCCAGCCTTACTGGCAGAATTGAGCAGCGGGTGAGGTGAAGAATAACTACTGAATGATTACATTGCACTTATATAAAATTTGTTGCTGTTGCCAGATATTTTAAGAAATTCCAGTACTGCGGCTTTGCCCCCCATGTTCGGAACTGCAAACCAAACACAGATGGGATCTCATCTCTGGAGAACCTGCTTGCAAGTATAGTTCAGCGAGTGTTTGTGTGGGTCGTGTCTGTGGCAACCTGCTTTGGGAACATCTTTGTCATCTGCACACGACCTTACATCAGATCTGAGAACAAGCTACATGTCATGTCCATCATTTCACTTTGTTGTAAGTACATAACATAATGATACTCTAACTGCAATACAGGTTAGCGCATTCTCAAATGTAAATTAAAGAGATTCCACCATTTGCAAAAAGTGCAAACTTGTAAATAGTTAAGATCAAGCACGAGTGGTGGGCCCAGGTGCAAAAATATGCTATGGAGCTACCTCTTCATCCCATCCCAATAATATGCCACACGGCAGTGGGTGACAGGGAGAGGCAGTGGGTGATGGGAGGGTGCAGGGAGAGGCAATGGGTGACAGGCAGAGGGTGACAAGGAGAAGGTGCAGAGAGAGACAGAGGGTGAAAAGGAGAAACAGAGGATGACAGGAAGAGGCAGAGGGTGATGGGGAGATGGTGCGGGGAGAGGCAGAGGGTGAAAGGGAGAGGCAGAGGGTAACATATAGACTATGTGTGACAAGGAGAAGGTGCGGAGAGAGGGAGAGGGTAATGGGTAGAGGCTATAGGTGACAAGATGAGGGTGCGGGAAGAGGGTGATGGGGAGAAGCACTGAGTGACAGTGGATGACAAATATACAGGTTGAGTATCCCATATCCAAATATTCCGAAATACGGAATATTCCGAAATACGTACTTTTTTGAGTGAGAGTGAAATAGTGAAACCTTTGTTTTTTGATGGCTTAATGTACACAAACTTTGTTTAATACACAGTTATTAAAATATTGTATACATGACCTTCAGGCTGTGTGTATAAGGTGTATATGAAACATAATTGATTTGTGTGAATGTACACACACTTTGTTTAATGCACAAAGTTATAAAAAATATTGGCTAAAATGACCTTCAGGCTGTGTGTATAAGGTGTATATGTAACATAAATGCATTCTGTGCTTAGACTTAGGTCCCATCATCATGATACCTCATTATGGTATGCAATTATTCCAAAATACGGAAAAATCCGATATCCAAAATACCTCTGGTCCCAAGCATTTTGGATAAGGGATACTCAACCTGTATTACAAATAATACAATTTAGGGGGTAATTCAGAGTTGATCGCAGCAGTAAATTTGTTAGCAATTTGGCAAAACCATGTGCACTGCAGGTGTGGCAGATATAACATTTGCAGAGAGAGTTAGATTTGGGTGGGTTATTTTGTTTCTGTGCAGGGTAAATACTGGCTGCGTTATTTTTACACTGCAATTTAGATTTCAGTTTGAACACACCCCACCCAAAGGAAGAAAATGGCAAATTATATTTACTGATAATTTCGTTTCTTCGAGATACTTCATGGCATCCCATCCCCCTAGTTCTAGACAGGAAGTTTTTTTACACTTCGGGGACCGCCCACTTAGGGTATAGAGAGTTACTCCTCCCCTTCCTCCTCAGTCTTTTGAGTGTCTCCTCACATTCGGTTCCTGTGAAAAAAAGCACACGAAAAGTATCTCAAAGAAACAAAATTATCGGTAAATATACAGTAATTTGCTATTTTCTTCTACACTACTTCATGGCAGCCATTACTCTGGGATATACCAAAGCATAATAATAAAGGGGGGGTAACAAATAATACAACATATAGAAATTCATGACCCAATTTTATTAATTCATTGCATTTCCCCTTCAAGGACACCACTGTCAAAGTGGGCGCCATAATTAATTTAAAAAAATTCCCGCGCTTGTATTTAAATGAGCAGCTCCATAAAAATAGGACAATGATAAAATAATATAAATTGGAGCGCTAGTTAATGTGAACGCACATACCTGTAAAAGGAAAAAAGAGGTTAATTTGTAATGTTACAGCTCTTTTTGTGAAATATATTTGATTTGGAGGTGGTAATTTTGTTGCTCCGGATAGATGTAACAGTCTCTTGTTATGAGTTACTGTCCCTGCTATCCCTAACTGACCTGCTAGCGGCTTGGTGTTGAATAGCCTGACCGGCTGCCGCAGATGTGTCAGGTCCCGTCTCGCTGTCGCTCCGGCTAAAAACCTCCTCACGCGGCTCCCGGCTTCTGAGTGCGCCAGTGATAGCACACACTGGCGTTACTCCTCCGTTGCTCTCCGTGACTTCTCCAACGCGTTTCGGGTTTTACACCTTGTTAAAGGGAATATAAATAATATAAATAAATATAAATACCAATATAAATAACAATATATATATATATAAATATAAAGAAACTCCTGAGACACTGCGCTTGCCACAAACCACTATGTGTAGATGGATGGAAATACTGGAAAACAACAAAAGTGGCCGCGCTGTGTGTCAGAGGTTTTATAAAAACAGAGAGCACAACGTGTATGAAAGGTTTAAATATTTAATATCATAAAAGACAATCAATTAATAAAATTGAGTGCACACCTATATCTGTCTCAGATGATGAATCAAATCCTATTCAACAGTGCAAAGAAGAAAGATGTAAAAACGAATGAGCACAGTTCCAGATAATATGCTCTATCATTCACCGGATAGATAATAATGCATGTAATACCTCTCCAGAATGGGCTGGTGTATATTAGCCGAGCATCACCGGCTAATGAGTCCTGCGTTGCCCACTGTACTGCACAGATGAGAGGATTTATCGAGTACCCGGTGTTAGACACCTGCCGCTGTGGATGAGTGTATGGCAGTCTCGTGTTTCCGTAGTGGCTGCCCGGCGGAGAGTAACGAGCCGCAGCGGTAAGATGGAATGCGGCTTCTTGTAGTAGTGGTGAGCCGGTGAATGCTGGTAGGATGCAGCGATGTGAATTGCACAGGGATTGTTCACCTGGACCAGGTGTGCAGAAGGCGGAGTCCTGACGCGTTTCGTCACGGTCACGTGACTTTATCAAAGGTATGGTCCTGCCTCCAAGTTGGTCGATATTTAAAGCCTTAATGGCTCATAACAAACAGCTTTAGGGAGCTCAGCTTCAAAGCTCACACAGAGCTGTGTGTGACACGGAAACACGAGACTGCCATACACTCATCCACAGCGGCAGGTGTCTAACACCGGGTACTCGATAAATCCTCTCATCTGTGCAGTACAGTGGGCAACGCAGGACTCATTAGCCGGGGACGCTCGGCTAATATACACCAGCCAATTCTGGAGAGGTATTACATGCATTATTATCTATCCGGTGAATGATAGAGCATATTATCTGGAACTGTGCTCATTCGTCTTTACATCTTTCTTCTTTGCACTGTTGAATAGGATTTGATTCATCACCTGAGACAGATATAGGTGTGCACTCAATTTTATTAATTGATTGTCTTTTATGATATTAAATATTTAAACCTTTCATACACGTTGTGCTCTCTGTTTTTATAAAACCTCTGACACACAGCGCGGCCACTTTTGTTGTTTTCCCTTAACTTCTACCACATCTGATGGGAGATATATGCCAAGATATTAAGATAGGGCCTTTCTGCCCATAACACTTGTAATTCACTGACCCTTCTGGCTGAAGTTCAGTATCAGATTTAGATCCCATAGAGCTAGGACTTATTTGACTTGAGGCCATATTCTTTTCATAGCTTGACAGAAACCTTTGACAAAATTGTCTTCAGACAGTTTCCTATCCAGCATCATGCTCATGGCTGCTATCTGTACCTTAACGGTTAATATAGTCAGACCTTTCAACCCATCATAAAGAAACTGTAATATTAGGGGTGTTTCAACTCTCATCACATCAAATTCAGATTCTGTCCATGAGATCAAGGTATTCAAGATCCTATAATAAATTAGAAAATACCTTATTTCTTGCTTGCATAAGAGAAGGAAAGAATTGTCTGGACAAGTTATTCATTTTAATAGTTCACGTTCAATTTTCATACCATCACTTGAAAATTTTTCAAGTTTAGATAGAATAACGGTCCCTGGTATAATAGACCTGGTGTGAGTGGTAACATCCATGGACTCTCTCTGCTACCATATTCCAAACTGTTGGGAACCACACTTTCCTTGGCCAGTAAGGAAGAATTATCATTTCAACTTGCTTGTTTCTTTTTTTTTTTTTTTCATGACATGAGCAATCATAGGAATAAAGGAGGGAACATATATTACAGTGTGAAATTCCATGTTAGGGAGAACATGTCTAATCCGCTTGTTCACAGCGGGTGGTGTCTAGAAAAGAAGAGGGTTTTTTATTTTATTTTGATGAGTGCCCATTAGATCCATCTGGGACCATCCAAACCTTATTACAATCTCTTGAAATCTTTGCGTCCACCTCCTATTTTCCTGGCAATGCCTTGTGTCTGCTGAGAAAGTCTGCAACAAAGTTGTCTTTTCCTGGTACATACAGAGCTTACAGAGAACAGATATGACACTCTGCCCAGTCTAAAATTCTTGTCACTTCTAACAGCATTCAACTCTTGGTGCCACCTTGTCGATTTAGAAAATACGGTACCACTGCCACGTTGCCTGAGAATACTTTTAGACGGCTTTATGCGTTCCAAACTGCCCTCATTTCTCGCTGGTTTGAAGTACTTTTCTCCTGAGGAGTCCAGAAACCTTGACAACCTTATTGCAATAGACGCATGCCCAACCTGTTGCACTTGCATTGATTGTAAATACCAAGCAGTGGTGTTCTACCAAGGGAGTTCTAGAAGAAGATCTGGACTTGTTTTTCAAGACAAAGGTGGTCATTCCGAGTTGTTCGCTCGGTAATTTTCTTCGCATCGCAGCGATTTTCCGCTAATTGCGCATGCACAATGTTCGCACTGTGACTGCGCCAAGTAAATTTGCTATGAAGTTTGGTATTTTACTCACGGCATTACAAGGTTTTTTCTTTGTTCTGGAGATCGGAGTGTGATTGACAGGAAGTGGGTGTTTCTGGGCGGAAACTGGCCGTTTTATAGGAGTGTGTGAAAAAAACGCTACCGTTTCTGGGAAAAACGCGGGAGTGGCTGGAGAAACGGAGGAGTGTCTGGGCGAATGCTGGGTGTGTTTGTGACCTCAAACCAGGAATGACAAGCACTGAACTGATCGCACTGGAAGAGTAAGTCTCGAGCTACTCAGAAACTGCACAGAGAAGTCTTTTCGCAATATTGCGATTCTTTCGTTCGTAATTTTGCTAAGCTAAGATTCACTCCCAGTAGGCGGCGGCTTAGCGTGTGCAATGCTGCTAAAAGCAGCTTGCGAGCGAACAACTCGGAATGAGGGCCAAAGTCTCTTGTAGCTTGACACAGCTTTAACTGGTAATTCAAGAAGGTTCCTTCTCGGCTGTAATTCAGCAAGTTCTGTTGTAACTTTCTCATCCTCCATCTTGCCCAAAGGATAGGTCTGTGTTTGAGGATATTATTCCCGGCAAACTAAGTCCAGTATGTTCACATGCTTATACCAATGAGGCCAGTTCTTGAATCTTTCCACACCTCTCTTGTTACAGAGGGACTACATAGTGTAAACTCCACTTGTACCCCCAAGAACTGTATCTGTTGAAGTGGATTTAACTGACTTTTCTACCAGTTTATTATCCAACCGTAATACTGAGGGATCTGTAAAGTTCTGCCTACAGCATCCTTCATTGTTCATTTTGACTTTTCAGCAAAATAGTAAGTTGTTCAAATACAGCCAAACTTCTATCCCTTGTGTTCTTTTAAGCAATAAGTGACACAAAGGAGCTTTGTAAAATGTTCTTGGGGATGTTGTCAATCCGAAGGGAAGACATGTGAACTGAAGAGGTTTTCCTTGGATGCAGAATCTGAGATATTTTTGATGTTCCCTGCATATCAGAATATGAAAATAGGCATCTTTTAGAGGTATTGATGCTATAGAATGCTCCTCTTGATAAATGACCTGATGGGTAATATCCACCCCATCATAGATGATTCCAAATATATATCATTTTTACTGTGTACAAAGTGACTTGTACCACATTTAAATCAAACTATAGTGAAGGGAATTGGTACTTTAAATTTTTGATTTGACATCCTCAATAAAACTTCTTAAAACAGTCAAAATAAATTTCGGTATTGCCATAGGAAACCTTATCTTCACCAAGCTGTCTTGATATCTAGAATAGTTCTGAACCCCCTATGTACTTTTCTAAAAGTAATACACAAGTGTAAAACCATTTATCTTGGATGACTGGACAAAATCTCCACAGCCTTTCAGCTAGTTTCAGGATACTGTCCTAGCACCGTGACTTTCAAGTTCACAACTGTAACCTCCGTTTTCACAAAAGGATTCCTTCATAGAACCCCAGCAATTCCATCCGATACCTTTGAGATACTACATCCTAAACTCATCTGTTTTGCACAGATTTCTGCAAATGCCTGACAATTTTCAGAAGACTGCCCCCTACTGGCACAGCTGCCGGAAACCCATAGTAATTATCTTCGACTGCCTCTTCTGAATGTTTGGCAAAAGGACTGCCTTTGCATTCCTATAGAATATCTGCAACCATAATGCCATGCTGGCACAAAACGTTTGGTCTAAAAAAACAAGATTTATGGTAAGAACTTACCGTTGTTAAATCTTTCTGCGAGGTACACTGGGTTCCACAGGGAATAACATCGGTGTTGAGTAGGATCTTGATCCGAGGCACCAACAGGCTAAAAGCTTTGATTGTTCCCAGAAAGCATAGTGCCGCCTCCTCTATAACCCCGCCTCCGTGCACAGGAGCTCCGTTTTTGTTAGCCAGCCCAATGCAGTAGCAGGTAAAAGAGACAACAACCGTTAGTAGCCACATACGCCACATTCTCACGACAGGAGGAGGTGTCAGCGGCTAATGCCATACCAACCCAAAGAAGCCAAGTGCGTCAGGGTGGGCACCCTGTGGAACCCAGTGTACCTCGCAGAAAGATTTAACAACTGTAAGTTCTTGCCATAAATCTCGTTTTCTGCTGCGGGGTACACTGGGTTCCACAGGGAATAACATCGGGGATGTCCTAAAGCAGTTCCTCATGGGAGGGGACGCACTCTAGCGGGCACAAGAACCCGGCGTCCAAAGGAAGCATCTTGGGAGGCAGATGTATCAAAGGCATAGAACCTTATGAACGAGTTAACCGAGGACCACGTAGCTGCCATGCACGCTTGTTCAAGGGTCGCACCACGGCGGGCCGCCCAAGAAGGTCCAACCGACAGAGTAGAATGGGCCCTGATAGCAGCAGAAGCTGGACAACAAGACTGTACATAAAGTGTGTGCAATCACCATTCTAATCCATCTGGCCAGAGTCTGCTCGTGAGCAGGCCAGCCACGTTTGTGAAAACCAAACAGTACAAAGACAGAATCAGACTTCCAAATGGAGGCAGTTCTCTTCACATAAATACGGAGAGCCCGTACCACATACAAAGACCGCTCTTTGGAAGACAATTCAGGAAAGGCAAAAGGCCGGAACCACAATCTCCTGATTAAAGGTGGAAAGAAGACACCACCTTAGGTAGATAGCTGGGGCGTGTTCTAACAACCGCCCGGTCACAGTGATAAATCAGATAGGGAGACCTACAAGACAAGGCACCCAAATCCGACACCCGTCTGGCTGAGGCATTAGCCAGCAGAAACAAAACCTTAAGAGAAAGCCACTTAAGGTCTGCAGATTCAAGAGGCTCAAACAGAGACTCCTCTAATGCCTCCAGAACCATCAACAAATCCCAAGGAGCCACCGGCGGGACATAGGGAGGTTCAATATGTAAAACACCCTGAGTGAATGTATGAACATCAGGCAGAGTGGCAATTTTTCTCTGAAACCAAACCGACAAGGCAGAAATATGAACCTTGATGGAGGTCAGACGAAGGCCCAAGTCAAGGCCTTGTTGTAGAAAGGCCAAAAGTTTGGCCGTACTAAACTTATAAGCGTCATGATGATTAGATGCGCACCAAGCAAAGTAAGAATTCCAGACCCTATGGTAAATCCGGGCAGAAGCAGACATTATGGGCCTTCAACATAGTCTGAATGACTGCCTCAGAAAAACCTTTGTCCCTCAGTACGGAAGCTTCAAGAGCCACGCCGTCAAAGCCAGCCGGGCTAGATCCTGGTAGACACAAGGGCCCTGAACGAGTAGGACTGGTCATTGTGGAAGCAGAAGAGGACGCTCTAACGATAGACCCTGAAGGTCTGAGAACCAATGCTGTCTGGGCCACGCTGGAGTGATCAAAAATAGGATTCCTCCTTCTTGCTTGAATTTCCTTAGTACTCTGGGCAGGAGTGACACCGGAGGGAACACATAGGGCAGTTGAAAATTCCATGGAATTGCCAGTGCGTCCACGTACGTTGCTTGAGGAGCCCTTGTCCTTGCTACAAAAACCGGAACCTTGTGATTGTGTCGAGATGCCATCGGGTCCACATCTGGGAGGCCCCACTTGTCCACTAGGAGTTGAAATACTTCTGGATGGAGGCTCCACTCTCCGGCGTGTATGTCCTGACGACTGAGGAAGTCCGCTTCCCAGTTTAGGACCCCCGAAATGAACACTGCCGATATGGCTGGCAGATGGCGTTCTGCCCACTGAAGAATTCTTCATACTTCCCTCATTGCCATGCGGCTGCGAGTGCCGCCTTGATGATTTATGTATGCTACCGTGTTAGCATTGTCCGATTGTACTTGAACAGGTCTGTTCTGTATTAAATGCTGGGCCAAGTTCAGAGCATTGAACACCGCCCGCAGTTCCAGAATGTTTATCGGGAGGAGAGACTCCTACTTGGTCCACCGACCCTGAAGGAAGTGTTACTCCAACACCGCACCCCAACCTCTCAGACTGGCATCCATTGTCAGAAGGACCCAGTTGGAGATCCAGAAGGGATGACCCCTGCTCAATCGTTAGTCCTGCAGCCATCAGCTCAGTGACAGATGGACCTCCGGAGACAAGGAGATCATATGATACCTTATCCGGTGAGGCAGGCCATCCCACTTGGCAAGAATCAACTTCCGCAGAGGGAAGGAACGTGTAATTGAGCGTACTCCACCATGTTGAAAGCAGACACCATGAGACCTAGCACTTGCATTGCCGAATGTATCGACATTTGCAGACGAGACAGGAAGCATCTTATCTTGTCCTGAAGTTTCAGGATCTTCTCCTGAGACAAGAACAACCGCTGGTTGTGAGTGTCCAACAACGCCCCCAGGTGCACCATGCTCTGAGCAGGAACCGGAAAAGATTTCTTCCAGTTGATGAGCCACTCGTGGGATTGCAGAAACTGGAGTGTCATTTCCAGATGGCATAGGAGGATTTCTGGGGAATTCGCCAGGATCAACAAGTCGTCCAGATACGGGAGGATCCTGACCCTTTGACGGCGGAGTACAGCCGTCATTACCGCCATGACCTAGGTGAAGACTCGCACGGCCGTGGTCAAGCCAAAAGGTAACTCCTAAGACTGGTAATGGAGGTTGCCAACAGCAAACCTCAGATATTGCTGATGCGACATTGCAATAGGAATATGCAGGTAAGCATTCTATATGTCCAGGGAGACCATATAATCCCCTGGTTCCAAAGCCAGAACAATAGAGCGAAGAGTTTCCATATGAAACTTGGAGACTCTCAGAAATTTGTTCAAGGACTTGAGGTTGAGAATGGGCCGAGAGGACCCATTCGGTTTCGGGACTAGGAATAGCGGTGAGTAGTACCCCTTGCCTCTCTGAGCCAGAGGCACCTGTACTACCACTCCTATTTCCAGGAGGGACTGTACCACCGAATGAAGAGTTTTTGCCTTCACCTGATCCGAAAAGACGTCTGTCGGGCAAAATCGATAAGGGGGGCGATTTTTGAAGGATACGGCGTAAACTCTAGTGACGACTTCCCGTACCCAGGCATCGTAAGTGGTCTTCAACCATTCCTGGATAAACCCCAGATGTCAGCCCCCCACTCTGGGATCCCCCAGAGGGAGGCCCGCCCAATCATGCAGCAGGCTTGTTAGTTTTGGAAGCAGGCTGACGGGCAGCCCAGGCCCGTTTAGGTTTGGGCTTAGTGGGTTTGGAAGTACAAGCCTGTTTCGGGTACGCCTGACCCTTTGCTTTCCCTGAAGGACGAAAGGAAGTACTCTTAGCCTTCGGTACCGAAGGAGCAGTACGAGGTAGACACGCTGTTCTAGCCAAGCTAAGTCAGCCACTATCTTATTGAGGTCCTCTCCAAAAATAATATCTCCCTTTTAAAAGGGAGCACCTCCAGCGTTTTCTTAGAATCCAGATCCACAGACCTGGATTGTAGCCAAAGAATCCGGCGAGCCAGAATGGACGTAGTAGAAGCCTTGTCCGCCAGAATACCGGCATCAGAAGCCACCTCCTTAATGTAATGAGAGGCTGTGACAATATACGAGAGACATTGTCTAGCATTATCAGAAAAGTTGGAAGGCAGCTTCGCTTCCACCTCCTGAGCCCACGCTTCAATAGCCTCTGCAGCCCATGTCGCTGCAATAGTGGGCCGATGCACAGCACCTGCCAGGGTGTAAATCGCCTTTAAGCAACCCTCCACACGCTTATCAGTCTGTTCTTTCAGAGAATGTGACGGTAGTTACAGGCAAAGCTGAGAAAACCACCAGCCGCGCCACCTGCGAATCCACTGGTGGGGGTGTTTTTCCCAATTCTTACTTAGCTCCACAGCGAGGGGCTAGCGAGCCAGCATCATCTTGTGAGGTGTGACTTTATTTCCTGGATTTTCCCAGGATTCCTGACGAATGTCAACTAAATGGTCAGAGTGAGGTAAAACTTGTTTAGCTACTTTCTGACGTTTAAACCTATCCAGTTTCTTAGGAGCAGGGTCAGGCTCTGGGTCATCAGTAATTTGAAGAATTAACCTGATAGCCTCCAATAAGTCAGGAACATCCACCTCTGAGACAGATTCCCCATCAAAAGTATCTGGATCAGTGTCTGTGGGGTCAGTATATATGCCATCCTCATCAGACGAGGTGTCTGGGACGTGGGAGGATTGTGAGGAAGTAATGGCCCACTTAGAGGACCCCTTGGTTTTAGGCGGGCGAGGGTTAGATTTGTGTTTGGTAAGTGATTGGTTCAGTTGCTGTAACTGATTGGACAGGTGATCTGCCCATGGTGGATTAACCGCAGGGGCCATAAGCAGTTGTACCGGCACATGAGGTCCCATAGGGGGCATAAGTTTAGTTACAAGCGTACTTAATGTGGAGAAAGTAGCCCAAGGTGGGTCATTTTGAACCCCCGTTGCTACAGTCCCACTGGGGAGTAAGGAACCCCAGAACCCTCAGCTGCTATGTTTTCCTCCAACGTGTCTGCAGCATCACCACCATGCAATATGGGATCAGCCCCAGCTCCGTTGCCCCTTGTAGCTGACATATCTAAAAGCTCAATTCAAGGCAACCCAGTACAATAACAGCAGCTATATACCTGACAAGAACCCCCTGTGTAGTGTATCAGCACAAACAGAGGATTCAAGAGGTATACGGTGACTAAAAATCACAGAGAAAAATACACAATGAGCATATCCTGTGAAACCCTATATTAAATAATAACCTTGACGCACTTATTCCCTCAGGTTACAGAATATAGGGATAGCAATCTGAGTGAGATACACGAAATGGAAGTCATGCAGCAGCTATATGCACACACCCATAGTCACAATGTACAATGCAGAAATTATGACATGCAATAAAACTGCACCGGACTAGCAATACAAAGCAGTACTAAGTATAGCTATACAATCAATAGATATATCAATGCACAGTAAATACTGGATGTATATCACAGGGTACTTGTACTATATAACCCCGACTAAATGTACTGTTTCTTAATTAACACTGTCAGCAGACATGTAGAATACTTAAGTGTCCTGTAAAATGCACAGCGCTGACATGCAGGCGGCTTTACAGAGGAGGATTTGCCCAAACAGTCCCAGGATCCGCTCAGCTCGCTAGAATGGCGCCCAAACACTGACAGGGAGTGAGGGAGAGAAAGAGATGCAGCTCCAGGGCGGTAACATTTACTCTAAATGGTGCCCTGGGGCTGGGGGAGGGGCTACAGGTCAAAGCCTTATCCCCTTGCTGGACTTCACCACCGGGTACTGTGGGCCATATGAAAACTGTTTTTAGTATAACTGACCTGTGCCCCTGCCCTGATGGTCTAGTGGGGTCCCTGTACTGCCACAGTGTCCACGCCAGCACGCGCGGCCTGCCTCCCACCGGCCACGCCGGATCGCGGTTTCCAGTGGGTCCCGCCTAGGGGACCCACTTACCTTCTCCCTGAGTGCAGCCACGCAATCCTGGAGAGCTTCGGTGGTATGCGTGCCTGACAGATGAAAACCGGAGCCTCTGCTGTAAGTACCCGGCAACCAGGACACGGGGGTATACAGCGCCGCTGGGGCAGGTGATGGAGCTGCAGCAGGAGATGTCTGACTGACATCTAACACTAACAGTATCTCTGCTCCAGCCCTTGAAGTCTTCAATATTCACTTAAGAAAGCTCTTCTGAGGGCTGCTGGAGCAGCCCACCTGTTGTATGCCTGCACTGCATGGCACCAACTACAAAACTGAGCTCCTGTGCATGGAGGCGGGGTTATAGAGGAGGCAGCGCTATGCATTCTGGGAACAGTCAAAGCTTTTAGCCTGTTGGTGCCTCGGATCAAGATCCTACTCTACACCCCAATGTTATTCCCTGTGGAACCCAGTGTACCCGGCAGCAGAAATTTCTATATAGAAGACGGCATAGGATACCTACTTCTATCCTGAGGTAACTTCCAGCCTGTTACCAAACAACAGGGAACTTTTATAAGCAAAGAAAGCAGACTATTGCTTCTATGTAGATCTGAGGCCCATAAATGGGGTGTAGTAGTGTATGCCGGCTGCCGGGCTCCCAGCGGCCAGCATACCGGCGCCGGAATCCCGACCGCCGGCATACCGACAGCTGGGCGAGCACAAATGGGCCCCTTGCGGGCTCGCTGCGGGCACGGTGGAGCGCTATGCGTGCCACGCTATTTATTCTCCCTCCAGGGGGGTCACGGACTGCCAAAAGGGAGAAAAAGTGTCGGTATGCCGGCTATCAGGATTCCGGCGCCGGGATCACGACAGCAGGCAAACTGAAGACCACCCCCATAAATGCACCACAGAGCTGTAATTCCAACATATTCTTTGAGAAAACATACATCTATTTTATATCTGTAAATAAAGTTTTAAAATTTTCTCTTCCAAGACTTCATCACAGTCCAAGGGCCAAATGTAAGAGTGAGAGTTTCAAAAAGTAACAGATTTGGTAAGGTTTTGTAGTTCTTTTTAAAATGGCAATCATTTACACAGCAAGATCAACCTGGTTTTGTAGTGTAAATGATTACCACTTTAAAAAAAAAAAAATGAAAAACCCCACTTTCTGAAACTCTCACTCTATTACATTTGGCCCCAAGTCTCAATGCACTTGACAATGAAGCTGTAGTAATATGTAATATCAACATTAGAAAAAACCTGCTGTATACAGTATATGCAAAATTGTGTGTGTGTGTGTGTGTGTGTGTGTGTGTGTGTGTGTGTATATATATATATATATATACAGGTTGAGTATCCCTTATCCAAAATGCTTGGGACCAGAGGTATTTTGGATATGGGATTTTTCCGTATTTTGGAATAATTGCATACCATAATGAGATATCATGGCGATGGGACCCAAGTCTAAGCACAGAATGCATTTATGTTTCATATACACCTTATACACACAGCCTGAAGGTAACTTTAGCCAATATTTTTTAATAACTTTGTGCATTAAACAAAGTGTGTGTACATTCACACAATTCATTTATGCTTCATATACACCTTATACACACAGCCTGAAGGTCATTTAATACAATATTTTTAATAACTTTGTGTATTAAACAAGGTTTGTGTACATTGAGCCATCAAAAAACAAAAGTTTTACTATCTCACTCTCACTCCAAAAAGTCCGTATTTCGGAATATTCCGTATTTCGGATATTTGGATATGGGATACTCAACCTGTATATATATATACATACATACATACTAGGTGATTCATATATATATATATATACACACGCACACACGCCAATCTATCCACACACTTTTTTATTTATTTATTTTTTATTTTTCAATGCTACAATACAGCCCGGCTCTTTGCGGGGGACTGCGAGGACCAGTTGCCGGGATCAGCACTCCCAGTAGTAGCTTACGAAACAACCTCTGCTGCTGAAGTATCAGCTCTAGGTATTGTTAATCAGTTTAGGAACTGCTCATCATAAACAGATACATATGATAAATTCTCATGGTATCACCCAGGCATTTATCAACATTCTGCCATCATAATCAAAGTCCATACTAGTTTGAGATCTTGATCCCTTAGATCAGGCATGTCCAAACTGCGGCCCGCCAGCTGTTGTGAAACTACATATCCCAGCATGCCCTGACACAGTTTTGCTGTCAGTGAATGCTAAAGCTTTGTCAGGGCATGCTGGGATGTGTAGTTTCTCAACAGCTGGAGGGCCGCAGTTTGGACATGCCTGCCTTAGATCCGCCTAACAAAAAATCTAGCAGAAGACTCACTAGCAATAGGTGAAAGCTTCTTTATCACATTTAAAAATGTGTACTGGGTAAGAAACACTAAAAGGTAGAGAACTAAAAAAGAAAAACAAACCATGTAGATATCTGGATCACAATGTAGGTTCAGGCTTTTTATAATATACACTGTTTAGCTTCCAAGATCAGACATAACCAGTTTGGTATGGCTGAAGATTGGTATATTTTACTTGATGGACTGAACACATACTGGTGCAGATAAAATTAACAAGTCCAGGGTATAACCCAAAACTCCTTAACTGGCAATTAGCCCAATTAGACAACACACATAATAATATGAGGTGTGCTGAATGCACTATAAGGAGAGTGATCTTTAACCACTTCAATACAGGTACAGCTTCTTGCATCCTGACTTCTATACACAGCACAAAAAAATGAGGTTTCTTATAAGTTTTCTTAGCTCCAATGCTGGAGACACAATGCAGCATAGGATGGTAACCAGACTATATCCTGACTAACACTATATTAATAAAGTGCCCTCTAGGAGGACTTGCCTCTTTTTTGGGCACATACAGGCTTTTGGGGAGAAGGCTCTTCTTTATATTGCCATAGGCTTGTAGTATAAATTGGAGGGACCAGCAGCTCCATTTTTTTTCTCAGTGCACGGCGCCATTTTCTCTGACCCCCTTACTTCGGGAGGGCGTATGCTCAGACCATCTTCCGGGGACAACCACCAGCCATCACCTGCACCTCTAGATAACAAATATTAGTGAACAGGTATAAGGCGCTCCTCTACATAGGTAATCTTAAACTTGAATCACCAATGATATACACAATTAAACACTACTGTATGTGACGATATACGTTCCTGTGATTAACTTGTATCTTCTGCATATACAGAGTGGATCAATTCTTGTCTTGTGCAGTAATCCTCTTCCACTCAAATTTCCCCTCACGATGACCATGAAATAGAGGAGATAGAGCAAGAATAGTGCAAAAACTTTTTATTTTAAAACACATAAGACAGACACGGAAAGATATTTTTCTAAAAATCCAAATAACGTCCACAGTGATAAAGGAATACACAAAAGTGCAGAGAAGAATCCTTAGTGAAGGTACAGGTATTGAAATTACCGGATATTAAGAGAACCTAATAAGTTCTCAAATCGCATAGATGTTAACATATGCTCCAGAGAGCCTCCCGGGTATTCAGCTCCTTGGATCCGATAGTCCCTCCACCGGCCAGCACCTGGGTAATTCTCTGCACAATACAATGTGGATTTGGTCTAGGCGGCACCTTTTTGCGCACCAAGTTGAAGCCAGTTTTCTGTTCATATCACCTGCACCTCTGCCCGCTGCTCCAGTGTACCACCCCATCCAGACTGCGGCTACCAAGAGATACGCTGGGTATAGATAATGAGATAAGCCCTTGGAACAACATAACAAACAACTACACTGTCCTAACCAGGAGACAGAAAAAATACTGAAGAGGAAGGGGCGGAGTAACTCTATATACCCTAAGTGGCCAGTCCCTGAAGTGTGAAAAAAAAACTTCCTGTTTAGAACTAGAGGGATGGGTGCAATCCCAGAGTAATGGCTGCCATAAAGTAGTGTAGAAGAAAATAAGAATTTACTCACCGGTAATTCTATTTCTCGTAGTCCGTAGTGGATGCTGGGAACTCCGTAAGGACCATGGGGAATAGACGGGCTCCGCAGGAGACTGGGCACTCTAAAAGAAAGATTAGGTACTATCTGGTGTGCACTGGCTCCTCCCTCTATGCCCCTCCCCCAGACCTCAGTTAGGGAAACTGTGCCCGGAAGAGCTGACACAACAAGGAAAGGATTTGGAATCCAGGGTAAGACTCATACCAGCCACACCAATCACACTGTACAACTTGTCATAACCATACCCAGTTAACAGTATGAACAACAACTGAGCCTCCGTTTACGGATGGCTCATAACAATAACCCTTTAGTGAAGCAATAACTATATACATGTATTGCAGAGAGTCCGCACTTGGGTCGGGCGCCCAGCATCCACTACGGACTACGAGAAATAGAATTACCGGTGAGTAAATTCTTATTTTCTCTGACGTCATAGTGGATGCTGGGAACTTCGTAAGGACCATGGGGATTATACCAAAGCTCCCAAACGGGCGGGAGAGTGCGGATGACTCTGCAGCACCGAATGGGCAAACTCAAGGTCCTCCTCAGCCAGGGTATCAAACTTGTAGAATTTTGCAAATGTGTTTGAACCCGACCAAGTAGCAGCTCGGCAAAGCTGTAATGCCGAGACCCCTCGGGCAGCCGCCCAAGAAGAGCCCACTTTCCTTGTGGAATGGGCCTTCACCGATTTTGGATGCGGCAATCCAGCCGCAGAATGAGCCTGCTGAATCGTGCTACAGATCCAGCGAGCAATAGTTTGCTTTGAAGCAGGAGCACCCAGCTTGTTGGGTGCATGCAGGATAAATAGCGAGTCAGTTTTTCTGACTCCAGCCGTCCTGGAAACATAAATTTTCAAATCCTCCAAGTCCCGAGTAGCCGCAGGCACCACAACAGGTTGGTTCAAATGAAACGCTGATACCACCTTTGGGAGAAATTGGGGACGAGTCCTCAATTCTGCCCTGTCCATATGGAAGATCAGATATGGGCTTTTACATGACAAAGCCGCCAATTCTGACACACGCCTAGCCGAAGCTAAGGCCAACAGCATGACCACCTTCCACGTGAGATACTTTAGCTCCACGGTCTTAAGTGGCTCAAACGAGTGTGATTTCAGGAAATCCAACACAACGTTAAGATCCCAAGGTGCCACTGGAGGCACAAAAGGGGGCTGAATATGCAGCACTCCCTTAACAAACGTCTGAACTTCAGGCAGTGAAGCCAGTTCTTTTTGAAAGAAAATAGATAGGACCGAAATCTGGACCTTTATGGATCCTAATTTTAGGCCCATAGACACTCCTGACTGTAGGAAGTGCAGGAATCGACCCAGCTGGAATTCCTCTGTAGGGGCCTTCCTGGCCTCACACCAAGCAACATATTTTCGCCATATCCGGTGATAATGTTTTGCTGTCACATTTTTCCTAGCCTTTTTAAGCGTAGGAATAACTTCATCTGGAATGCCCTTTTCCGCTAGGATCCGGCGTTCAACCGCCATGCCGTCAAACGCAGCCGTCTTGCCGCCATGCCGTGTAGTAACAGGTCCTGTCTGAGAAGCAGAGGCCAGGGGTCCTCTGAGATCATTTCTTGTAGGTCTGGGTACCAAGTTCTTCTTGGCCAATCCGGAACGATGAGTATAGTTCTTACTCCTCTCTTTCTTACTATCCTCAGTACCTTGGGTATGAGAGGAAGAGGAGGGAACACATAAACCGACTGGTACACCCACGGTGTCACTAGTGCGTCCACAGCTATCGCCTGAAGGTCCCTTGACCTGGCGCAATATTTTTTTAGCTTTTTGTTGAGGCGGGACGCCATCATGTCCACCTGTGGCAGTTCCCAGCGATTTACAATCTGTGTGAAGACTTCTTGATGAAGTCCCCACTCTCCCGGGTGGAGGTCGTGTCTGCTGAGGAAATCTGCTTCCCAGTTGTCCACTCCCGGAATGAACACTGCTGACAGTGCTAGCACGTGATTCTCCGCCCATCGAAGAATCCTTGTGGCTTCTGCCATTGCCATCCTGCTTCTCGTGCCGCCCTGGCGGTTTACATGGGCGACCGCCGTGATGTTGTCTACTGAATCAGTACAGGTTGGTTTTGAAGCAGGGGCTCTGCTTGACTCAGGGCGTTGTAAATGGCCCTTAGTTCCAGTATATTTATGTGTAATGAAGTCTCCAGACTTGACCACTGTCCTTGGAAGTTTCTTCCCTGAGTGACTGCCCCCCATCCTCGGAGGCTTGCATCCGTGGTCACCAGGACCCAGTCCTGTATGCCGAACCTGTGGCCCTCGAGAAGATGAGCACTCTGCAGCCACCACAGCAGAGACACCCTGGCCCTTGGGGACAGGGTGATCAACCGATGCATCTGAAGATGCGATCCGGACCATTTGTCCAACAGATCCCACTGAAAGATCCTTGCATGGAACCTGCCGAAGGGAATTGCTTCGTAAGAAGCCACCATCTTTCCCAGGACTCGCGACACCTGTTTTGGTTTCAGGAGGTCCCTGACCAGAGATGACAATTCCTGGGCCTTCTCCACCGGGAGAAACACCTTCTTCTGTTCTGTGTCCAGAATCATGCCCAGGAAAAGCAGATGCGTCGCAGGAATCAGCTGCGACTTTGGGATATTCAGAATCCAGCCGTGCTGTTGCAACACTTCCTGAGAGAGTGCTACGCTGACCAACAACTGCTCTCTGGACCTCGCCTTTATGAGGAGATCGTCCAAGTACGGGATAATTATAACTCCCTTCTTCCGAAGGAGTATCATCATTTCGGCCATTACCTTGGTAAATATTCTCGGTGCCGTGGAGAGACCAAACGGCAACGTCTGGAATTGGTAATGACAGTCTTGTACCACAAACCTGAGGTATTCCAGGTGAGGTGGGTAAATGGGGACATGCAAGTAAGCATCCTTGATGTCCAGCGACACCAAAAAATCCCCCTCTTCCAGGCTTGCAATAACCGCCCTGAGCAATTCCATTTTGAACTTGAACTTCTTTATATAAGTGTTCAAGGATTTTAAATTCAGGATGGGTCTCACCGAACCGTCCGGTTTCGGTACCACAAACATTGTGGAATAGTAACCCCTGCCCTGTTGAAGGAGGGGGACCTTGATTATCACCTGCTTGGAGGTACAGCTTGTGAATTGCCGCCAGTACTACCTCCCTTTCCCTGGGAGCAGCTGGCAAGGCTGATTTGAGGTAACGGCGAGGGGGAGTCGCCTCGAACTCCAGCTTGTATCCCTGAGATACAATTTGTACAGCCCAGAGATCCACTTGTGAGCGAACCCACTGGTTGCTGAAGTTTCGGAGACGCACCCCCACCGCACCTGGCTCCGCATGTGGAGCCCCAACGTCATGCGGTGGACTTAGTGGAAGCAGGGGAGGATTTTTGTTCCTTCTGTCTTCTGGCTCTGCAAGGGGGACGGGGGCGCGGCTCTGGGAACGGACGATCGAGGTCAGGTCCTGTGTTCGAACCCTCTGGAGCTAATGGTGTCCAGTAGCCTAAGAAGCACAAGCTAGCTGCACGCAGGTAGGTTTGCTTCTCTCCCCTCAGTCCCACGTAGCAGTGAGTCTGTTGCCAGCAGATCTCACTGAAAATAAAAAACCTAACAAATACTTTCTTTTCTAGCAAGCTCAGGAGAGCCCACTAGGAGCACCCAGCTCTGGCCGGGCACAGATTCTAACTGAGGTCTGGAGGAGGGGCATAGAGGGAGGAGCCAGTGCACACCAGATAGTACCTAATCTTTCTTTTAGAGTGCCCAGTCTCCTGCGGAGCCCGTCTATTCCCCATGGTCCTTACGGAGTTCCCAGTATCCACTAGGACGTCAGAGAAAATAAGATCTAATTTGACATTTCTATAATAAAAAAAAAAAAATATTTTATGAGTTTTATTACTCATCACTGTATATGCAGAATAACAAAGCAATTATGGTACAAAAGAATATGCAGTTTTAAAGCTACAATACCATGCAGCTATTTCGTTTTCCACTTTGGCTTTGGAGGACTGAGCAAGAGGACCAATCAGTATCACTTCTTCCATCACTGTGGCATCTCATTGGTTTTTCAGCTTCCCCTGTAGCGATCTGAAACAGCACATAACTCCAGTTATTGGGGGTCATTCCGAGTTCGCTCGTTATTTTTTTCTCGCAACGGAGCGATTAGTCGCTAATGCGCATGCGCGACTGCGCCAAGTAAATTTGCTATGCAGTTAGGTATTTTACTCACGGCATTACGAGGTTTTTTCTTCG
Source organism: Pseudophryne corroboree (assembly GCF_028390025.1). NCBI lineage: Eukaryota > Metazoa > Chordata > Amphibia > Anura > Myobatrachidae > Pseudophryne > Pseudophryne corroboree. The sequence continues at coordinate 963,922,042 of NC_086444.1, read as the reverse complement.
TTCTGGTGATCGGAGTGTGATTGACAGGAAGTGGGTGTTTCTGGGCGGAAACAGGCCGTTTTATGGGAGTGTGTGAAAAAACGCTACCGTTTCTGGGAAAAATGCGGGAGTGGCTGGAGAAACGGAGGAGTGTCTGGGCGAACGCTGGGTGTGTTTGTGACGTCAAACCAGGAACGACACTGACTGAACTGATCGCAGATGCCGAGTAAGTCTGGAGCTACTCAGAAACTGCTAAGAAGTGTCTATTCGCAATTCTGCTAATCTTTCGTTCGCAATTTTGATAAGCTAAGATTCACTCCCAGCAGGCGGCGGCTTAGCATGTGCAAAGCTGCTAAAAGCAGCTTGCGTGCGAACAACTCGGAATGACCCCCATTGCCCAGGGCCGTGATATGAACCACTGAGAGGTAACACCCCCCCCCCCCCCCCCCCAAAAAAAAAAAGTGCTGCATAGAGGTACCACACCACCAGGGAGATAAAGAGACAAGTTGGAAACAATCACCATTAGAAGGCAATGTAGCTTTAATGTGCATTCCATTTTTTTTTTAAATACAGCAATATTTGCATTTCTGTATATAAAATGTCTTAATTTCTATTAATGCATGTTTTGTGCTTAGGACCTTTTATTATTATTCAAAGCTGTGGTTAAAAAGTCTATTGTTCTCTTATAATTGTTCTATATGATTATTGTTTGTCCCCCAGGTGCTGATTGTTTGATGGGACTATACTTATTTGTTATTGGATATTATGATCTTAAATACAGAGGTGAATATAACATGAATGCCCAGGCCTGGATGGACAGTACACAGTGTCGCCTGGTTGGATCACTAGCTATACTCTCCACAGAGGTGTCAGTCTTACTTCTTACCTATTTGACTTTGGAAAAGTACATTTGTATTGTATATCCTTTCCGGTGTCTGAAGCCTGGAAAATGCCGGACGATCACAACGCTAATACTTATTTGGATTATTGGTTTTGTTATTGCGTTTATACCCCTCAGCAATGATAATTTTTTCCACAACTACTATGGTACAAATGGGGTCTGCTTCCCACTACACTCTGAGCAACCCGAGAGCACTTCAGCTCAGATCTATTCTGTCATCATCTTCCTCGGTAAGTCATTATGTATACATGCAGATTCAGCCGCAGTTGCACACAGAATATAAGCATGCCACATTTCATTTTAACCAGCAGAAGCTGCTTGTGGATCCTATTAGCATCTCTTTGCAATAAGACACAATAACGGAAAGAGTTGCCAAAAAAAGATGCTTGGCGCTACAGTACTGTGCAAAGGTTTTAGGCAGGTGTGGAAAATATGCTGCAAAGTAAGAATGCTTTAAAAAAAAAAAAAAAAAAAAGAGAAGTGTTAATAGCATTTTGTTATTTGATAAAAATAAACTTAGTGAACAGAAGAGAAATCTAAATCCAATCAATATTTGGTGTGACCACCCGATGCCTTCAAAACAGCATCAATTCTTATACACTTTCACACAGTGGGGCAGATGTACTAACCTGGAGAAGTCGTAAGGAAGTGATAAACCAGTGAGATGTGCAAGGTGATAAAGGCACCAGCCAATCAGCTCCAATATGTAAATTAACAGTTAGGATCTGATTGGCTGGTGCCTTTTATCACCTTGCACATATCACTGGTTTATCACTTCCTTATGCCTTCTCCAGGTTAATAAATCTGCCCCAGTGTTTGAAGGAACTAGGAAGGGAGGTTGTTCCAAACATCTTGGAGGCCTAACCACAGATCTTTTGTAGATGTATACTTGCTCAAATTCTTCTTTCGCTTCATGTGATCCCAGACAGACTCTATGTTGAGATCAGGGTTTTTGACATGTTACACGACCCCCTTTCCATTTGAAAAAACTGACTTAGATTCAAGACGACACTTCCCACATGCTTCCTCAGTCCGTGACACTTCCCACATGCTTCCTCAGTCCGTGACACTTCCCACATGCTTCCTCAGTCCGTGACACTTCCCACATGCTTCCTTAGTCTGTGACACTTCCCACATGCTTCCTCACTGTGCAACTTCCTCACTCCGTGCAACTTCGCCACATGCTAACTCACTCCGTCCAACTTCTCCTCCACATGCTTCCTCACTCCATAAAACTTCCACACATGCTTCCTCACTCCGTCCAACTTCCACACATGCTTCCTCACTCCATGCAACTTCCCACATGTTCTTCCTCACCCCATGGAACTTCCCCACATGCTTCCTCACTCTATACAACTTCCACACTTCGTGCAACTTCTTCACATGCTTCCTCACTCCATGCAATTTCTTCATTCTACCTCACTCGACACAACTCGCATCCTCTCTTCATACAAGGTGCACACAAATCACACTTTCACTGATAGCTCACAAGTATAAGAATATGGTACAGGTTTGGTGTTCAAATCCCTTTTCTCTTACATCCTAGAGGATACTGGGGTCCATTTAGTACCATTATTTTATTTATTTATTTATTTACAGTTTCTTGTATAGCACAGCAAATTCCGTTGCGCTTTACAACTGGACACAATTAGAAGACAAAACTGGGTAAAAACAGACAGACATAGAGGTAGGAAGGCCCTGCTCGCAAGCTTACAATCTATAGGGAAATAGGCATAGATACACAAGGATAGATGCTATCTATTGCGTAATGGTCCACCAGATTTCTAGGTTCTTAATGGGTTGTATGATATGATCACCCCGCAATGTTGGCCAAGTGTCAGGAGGGTGTGAGAGTAAAGAAAGACAAAATGTGATGTTATGTATACTGTACGGAGAGGATGTAATTAGATAGGGAAGCACTGAAGTGTATGTGGGTGGGTCTGGAATTTGATAGGCTTGTCTGAAGAGGTGAGTTTTCAGGGAACGTTTAAAGGTTTGTAGACTAGAGGCGAGTCTTATTGTGCGTGGGAGGGCATTCCACAGAGTGGGTGAAGCCCAGATAAAGTCCTGTAATTTTGAGTGTGAACAAGTAATGCGTGTGGATGAGAGACGTAGATCTTGTGCAGAGCGGAGGTCGGGTAGGGAGATATTTTGAGATGAGTGAAGAGATGTATGTTGGTGCAGTTTGGTTAATAGCCTTGTATGTCAGTAAAAGTATTTTATATTTAATACGGTAGAATACCGGTAACCAATGGAGGGACTGACAGAGCGGATATGCAGATGGGGTATAGACGGGTCCACTAGAAGCCATGGGCACTTTAAAAATTTGATAGTGTGGGCTGGCTCCTCCCTCTATGCCCCTCCTACCAAACTCAGTTTAGAAAATGTGCATGGAGGAGCCGGTCACGCTAAAGGAAGCTCCTGAAGAGTTTTCTGTGTTTATTTTCTATGTTTGTTATTTTCAGGCAGGGTTGGTTGGCACCAGCCTGCCTGCTTTGTGGGACTTAGAGGGGGGAACGGCGAGAACTCTTGAAGGGTTAATGGTCCCGTTCCCCGCTACTGATCTCCTGAGGGAACTATTCGCAAGCCCCACCACGGCGAGCATACACTCCCGCAGCACGCCGCCACACCTAACAGAGCCAGAAAAATGAAGAGTGATGTGTATTGAGCCGGCATCCCAGTTAGCGGGGCACTGGCCATTATGGCGGCACGGGGGTGCGGAGATGCACGGCTTTTAGACAGGCGGAATGCGTCTCCAGACACGGGGTAATTCTGAGTTGATCGCAGCAAGTTTGTTAGCAAATGGGCAAAACCATGTGCACTGGATCGGGGGGGGGGGGGGGGGGGGGGGCAGATATAACATTTGCAGAGAGAGTTAGATTTGGGTGGGTTATTTTGTTTCTGTGCAGGGTAAATACTGGCTGCTTTATTTTTACACTGCAATTTTGATTTCAGTTTGAATACACCCCACCCAAATCTAACTCTCTCTGCACATGTTATATCTGCCCCTCCTGCAGTGCACATGGTTTTGCCCAATTGCTAACAAAATTGCTGCTGTGATCAACTCAGAATTAGGCCCACAGTACACAACTGCATCTCAGTACACTCTACACAGTACCCAAACTGGAAAAAAACTGCCTTAAAATGGTTCTGCTCCATTTTAAGCACAAAAATTACCTCAGGCAATATAAAAAAAAAAAGCAGGAAGACAGTGCACCATTGAAGGGGCAGGGCTTCACTATGAGAGGATCCAGCAGGTCACCAGCTCCATTTTCCCTCTGCAGTGGCCACAGACACTGACTGACAGGGATGCAAAGCTCCTCCGGTGTGACTCCAAATTACCTCAGCAGTACCAGGGGGTCATAGCAGGGGGGGAGCGACTATTAGTGTACTAAGTCCCCTACCAGGGTACTTAGTGTGTGACCCAGCTAAGCTTGGTATTAGTGGTAAGGGCACGGTGGGGGCTGGCTCCAAACAACTCTGTGTCTCCCTGAAGGGCTCTTTGTGGATTACTTGTGCTTAACCTTTTCCTGTGTCTGTGTGCTGTCACATTTACATTATGTCAGGCAAAGAGTATGTTTCTTGTACAGTGGAGTGTTCCTCTTCACCAGGGGACCCACTACTGGGTACTCAGGGTTCACAGAATAGGAGGCCTGAACCGGAGTGGGTTAATTCTCTTAAAGGAATGATCTCCACTCTTTCTACAAAATTGTCCTGCAATGAGAAAGAGACGCAATACTTAAAACAGACTGTGGATGAGTTTATGAAGAGACTCAGTCCCCAAAACGGCGTCTCAATCCCCTCCCATTTGTCCGCAAAAGCGATCTCTGGCCCATATCCCGCAGTCTGACTCTGACAGGTCAGACATGGAGGAGTGGGAGGTGGACTCCGAGGGGGGGATGCAGCTCTGTCACAGGGAATAGAGGCTCTTATAGAGGCTATCAGAGATGTTCTGCATATTCCTGATAAGGTGTCAGGAGTGTGAGGAATCTTATTTTAATGTAAAAAGAAGTCCTAAATTACTTTTCCTGTGTCAAAGGAATTAAATACCCTGTTTGAAGAACCAAACACTGAACAACATCACCAAACAGGTAATTTCAACTTTAAACTTGACATTTATTTTGTACTGTCTGGACATGGCTACTAATAACAGATGCACAGACACAATTCATAAAGCTATGTGTGTAAATGCTAGGAGCTTAGGAGACAAAATTCCAGAGCTAATTGCGATAATGACAAGGGATCACCTGGATATTGTCGCAGTTACTGAGTCATGGTGCAATGAGAATCATGACTGGGACATAGCTATACCAGGATACAATTTATTTAGGAAGGATAGAATGGGAAGAATAGGAAGAGGGGTAGCAATGTATGTGAAAAAAAAGCATAAATGCTACTTTAATACAAAATGTTGAGGACAAAACTGAGGCCCTTTGGGTCACCACAGAAACCGGGGAGAAGGACATTATTCGCATTGGGGTGATCTATAGACCACCAGGCCAGGGTCAGGATTTGGACAGGAACCTATTGTTTGATAACACAAAAATGGCTTTTAAAGGGAGAAGTCATAATCATGGGGGACTTTAATTTACCTGATGTAAATTGGGAGGGGTCCTTTGCAAGTTCAGCTACAAGTGGCAAGTTTCTAAATTCCTTACAGGGAGCATCTCTCAAGCAATTGGTGAGGTAGCCCACTCGCAAAGACTCAATATTAGATTTAATTCTTACAAATGGTGACAGGATATCAGACATATATGTGGGTGAGCAGCTTGGATCCAGTGATCATCAAGCAATATAGTTTAGTATAAAGACAGGATCCAACTCCTGTCACACAAAAACAAAGGTGTTGGATTTTAGAAATGCTTCCAAAAATGGAAGGATGTTTAAGTGATTCATTGGCGGACTGGAGGAACTTGGAAGGGGTACAGGAGAGGTGGGAAAAACTGAAAAGTGCAATACTAAGGGCAACAGACCTTTGTATCAAAAGGGTTAGGAAAAGCACCAAGAAAAGGAAGCCAGTGTGTTTCACAAAATAAGTTTCAACTAGTATGAAAGCAAAAAAGATGGCTTTAAGGAAATACAAACAGACTCAAAATAATAATGACAAAGAGGTGTATCTTGACAGACGGAAGGATGCTAAGAAAGTGATCAGACGTGCAAAGGCAGAAGCTGAGGAGAAAATGGCCCAGTCAGTAGATAAAGGGGGCAAATGGAGGAATAATAAGACTTAAGACAGAGAGTGAGAATTTGGTGGAGGAAGACAAGGCAATAGCAGATCACCTAAATAATAATTTTTGCTCAGTATTTACTACAGAAGGAGAAGGGAAGGGGCCAGAGTTAAGTTGCAAGGACATTCATAAAACTAAGGTAGCTGAAAGTACATATACAGAGGAGAAGGTCCTAACTGAACTTTCAAAACTAAAAGTGGATAAATCAATGGGGCCAGATGGGATACACCCAAGGACACTAAAAGATGTGCTGGTGGCACCATTAACAGAATTAGTTAACCAGTCACTAAATACAGGTGCGATTCCAGAGTACTGGAAAAGAGCGAATGTAGTTCCACTGTACAAAAGTGGAAGCAAGTAACTACAGACCAGTAAGCCTTACATCAGTAGTAGGGAAAGTAATGAAAAAACTACTAAAATAAAGAGTTGTGGAATATCTTAAATCAAATAACTTGCAGGATCCAAAACAGCATGGATTTACTGGTGGGAGATCATGCCAAACAAATCTTATTGACTTTTTTGACTCTGTGATGAAAATAATAGATTAAGGGGGAGCTGTAGATGTAGCATATCTAGACTTTAGTAAGGCATTTGACACTGTCCCACATCGCAGACTGCTAAATAAACTTGCAAGTGTGGGGGTGGATTATAAAATAGTTAAATGGATAAGAAACTGGTTGCAGGATAGGAAACAGACAGTTGTAGTAAATGGAGTGCAATCTATGGAGGGAAATGTTACCAGTGGAGTACCCCAGGGATCTGTACTCGGACCAGTTCTATTTAATATCTTTGGTGAGATTGCAAATGGTATTGAAAGGAAAGTATGCCTTTTTGCAGATGATACAAAGATATGCAACAGGGTAGACACACCAGGAGGGGTAAAACAAATGATTGATGACCTAGCTAGACTTGAAAAATGGTCAAGAACATGGCAACTACAGTTTAATGCTAAAAAATGCAAAATCATGCACTTGGGTCTCAAAAACCCAAAGGCTAAATATAGTATCAAGGGTACTATAATGGAAACTACTGAGGAGGAAAGGGATTTAGGAGTCACTATTTCAAGTGACTTAAAGGCAGGAAAGCAATGCAACAAAGCAATGAGAAAGGCAAGTCAGATGCTTGGTTGCATAGGAAGAGGAATCAGTAGCAGGAAAAGAGAAGTAATAATGCCACTGTATAGGTCATTGGTGCGGCCTCATCTGGAATACTGTGTCCAGTTCTGGAGACCATATCTCCAGAAGGATATAAATACATTAGAGAGTGTACAAAGTAGGGCAACTAAAATGGTGCATGGCCTACATCACAAAACTTACCCGGAAAGGCTAAAAGATCTTAACATGTATAGTATGGAGGAGAGAAGGGAAAGGGGAGACATGATAGAAACTTTCAAATATACCAAAGGTTTTCACAAAGTTCAGGAGGGAAACATTCTTCAAAGGAAGAGAAGTATTAGAACTCGAGGACATATGCTGAAACTGGAGGGAGGCAGGTTCAGGGGAAATTTAAGGAAAAATTACTTCACAGAAAGGGTAGTGGATAAGTGGAACAGTCTCCCATCAGAGGTGGTAGAGGCTAAGACTGTAGAGCAATTTAAACATGCTTGAGATAGGCATATGAATATCTTTACAAAGAATTAAGGTTCAAAAAGGGTTGAGATTATTTAAAGGATAAAAAGTAAAAGGAGCAGACTAGATGGGCCAAGTGGTTCTTATCTGCCGTCAAATTCTCTGTTTCTATGTTTAATCCTGATAAGAAGTTTCAGATCCCTAAAAGGTTGCTCTCATCTTTTCCTTTTCCTGTGGATAGGGAAAAATGGGAAAATCCACTGATAGTGGACGCATCAGTCTCTAGGCTGTCACGTAAAATTGTACTGCCTGTTCCTGGTGCAGCCTCCCTGAAAGACACGGCTGATTGTAAAATTGAGACTACACTGAAATCATTGTACACAGTTGCTGGGGTGGCCCAAAGACCCACTGTTGCATGTGCGTGGATCACTAAAGCCATTGCTAAATAGTCATGTAACCTAATTGAGGGGGGTATGTTGTCTTACTCCTGCAGCATATACAGGACTCTGCGAACTTTATGGTTGAAGCTATAAAGGAAATAGGAATGCTTAACGCACGCACCACCACTACGGCAGTGTCGGCAAGCAGAGGCTTGTGGCTACACCAGTGGACTGCTGACGCGGACTCCAGGAAAGATGTAGAAGGCCTACCATTCACAGGAGAGGCCTCGTTTGGAGATGAATTAGACAAATGGATCTCCACAGCTACTGCGGGTAAGTCTACGTATCTTCTTTCCGTAGCCCCCTCAACCAAGAAGACTTATTTAGCTTCTAAGTTACAGTCCTTTCAGACGGCAAGTTCAAGGGCAAATCCAGAGGTGCTTCTATGTCCTCCAGCGGCGCAAGAGGTAAACCACGCAAACCAGCAACAGCAGGTGCTCAGGAACAGAGCTCAGGCTCTGCTTCCTCAAAGCCTTCAGCATGACGGTGGACCAAAATGCATGGAAGGCTGTCAGGTGGGAGCCCGACTACAATTCTTCAGTTAGATTTGGTCAAATTCGTGCCAGGATCCCTGGGTCATAGATCTTATTTCCCAGGGCTACAGACTGGAGTTCCAAAAGCTCCCACCTCACAGATTCTTCAAATCAGGCTTGCCAGTTTCACAAGAGGCAAGTATAACTTTACAGCATTCCATCCAAAAACTGGTTCAGACTCAGGTCATTGTTCCAGTTCCACCTCATCTACTACACAAGGGGTACTATTCCAACTTGTTCGTAGTACCGAAGCCGGACGGTGCAGTAAGACCAATTCTGAACCCAAGTCTTTGAACCCGTACTTATGAGTGTTCAAATTCAAGATGGAGTCTCTGAGAGCGGTGATCTCAGGACTGGAGGAGGGGGAATTCCTAGTGTCTCTGGAATGCGTACTTTCATATTCCGATCTGGCCACTTCATCAGGCTTATCTCAGGTTTGTACTGCAGGACTGTCACTACTAGTTCCAGGCCTTGCCATTTGGTCTCTCCACAGCACCAAGGGTGTTCACCAAGGTGATGGCAGAGATGATGTTTCTACTCCGCAAACAGGGAGTGAACATAGGGGGTCATTCCGAGTTGTTCGTTCGTCATATTTTTCTCGCAACGGAGCGATTAGTCGCTAATGCGCATGCGCAATGTCCGCAGTGCGACTGCGCCAAGTAAATTTGCTATGCAGTTAGGTATTTTACTCACGGCATTACAAGGTTTTTTCTTCATTCTGGTGATTGTAATGTGATTGACAGGAAGTGGGTGTTTCTGGGCGGAAACTGGCCGTTTTATGGGTGTGTGCGAAAAAACGCTACAGTTTCTGGGAAAAACGCGGGAGTGGCTGGAGAAACGGAGGAGTGTCTGGGCGAACGCTGGGAGTGTTTGTGACGTCAAACCAGGAACGAAACTGACTGAACTGATCGCAGTTGCCGAGTAAGTGTGGAGCTACTCAGAAACTGCTAAGAAGTGTCTATTCGCAATTTTGCTAATCTTTCGTTCGCAATTTTGATAAGCTAAGATTCACTCCCAGTAGGCGGCGGCTTAGCGTGTGCAAAGCTGCTAAAAGCAGCTTGCGAGCGAACAACTCGGAATGAGGGCCATTATTCCATACCTTTTATCTCCTGATAAAAGCGCCGTCCAGGGAAAGGTTGCTGGACAGCATTGCTCTCTCAACCAAACTCCTCCAAGATCACGGGTGGATTCTGAACCTTCCGAAATCTCACCTAGAGCCAACACGGAGGCTCCCATTCCTGGGATTGATACTGTACACGGAGTCACAAAAGATGTTCCTTCTGTTGGAAAAGGCATTGGTAATCCAGTCGATGGTTCGGGATGTCCTGAAGCCAGCCTGGGTGTCGGTGCATCTGTGCATTCATCTTCAGGGGAAAATGGTGGCCTCTTATGAGGCACTTCAATACAGGTTTCATGCAAGACCCTTCCAGCTCGATCTGTTGGACAAATGGTCCGGATCGCATCTTCACATGCACCAAAGGATCCGTCTGTTGCCAAAGGCCAAGATCTCCCTTCTGTGGTGGCTACAGTCTTCTCACCTCGTCGCAGGATGGAGGTTCTGGATTCTGTTAACCACAGATGCAAGCCTCAGAGGTTGTCACTCAGGGGGTGCAGTTTCAGGGAAGATGGTCAAGTCAGGAAGTCATCCTTCCAATCAACAGACAAGTTGATGGGGATATCCACATATCGACATGATGGCCTCTCATCTCAACAAGAAGCTAAGGTGGTATTGTTCCATGTCGAGAGGCCCACAGGTGGTAGCGATAGACGCCCTGACAACTCCATGGGTCTATCAGGTGGTGTACGTGTTTCCTCCACTTCCTCTGATCCCAAGAATTCTATAACAAATAAAAAGGGAAAAGGGTCAAGCAATACTCAATGCTCCGGACTGGCCAAGAAGGGCCTGGTATGCGGACCTTCTGTAGATGCTCCGTGGCCTCTACCTCTTTGCGAGGATCTTTTGCAACAGAGCCCGTTCGTCTATCAGGACTTACCGCGGCTACATTTGACGGCATGGAAGTTGAACAGCTGATTTTAGCCTGGAGAGGGATCCCTAACCAGATTATCCTGACTATGATCCAAGCCAGGAACAGGGTGATGTCTAAGCATTACCATTGTATTTGGAAGAAATACGTCTCTTGGTGTGAGAGCAGAAATTATTCTGCGGTGGAATTTCATCTTGGACATGTCCTGCTTTTTCTGCAGGCAGGTGTGGATGTGGGCCTGCGTCTGGGCTCCATAAAAGTCCAGATTTCGCCCTTGTCCATTTTCTTTCAGAAACAATTGGCTTCTCTCCCTGAGGTCCAGACGTTTTTGAAAGGTGTTCTGCACATCCAACCTCCCTTTGTGCCTCCCACGACACCTTGGTATTTCAATGTGGTGCTGCAGTTCCTCCAATCGGACTGGTTTGAACCGTTACAGGAGGTGGACGTAAAATATCTTACATGGAAGACCGTCACACTGTTGGCCTTGGCTTCAGCAAGATGTGCGTCGGAGCTGGGGGCTTTGTCTCACAAAAGTCCCTATTTAATTTTCCATGAGGACAGAGCTGAACTCAGAACTCGTCAGCAATTTCTTCCTAAAGTGGTGTCCGCATTTCACATCAACCAACCTATTGTGGTTCCGGTTGTCACCGACACCTCTGCTACTTCAAAGTCTTTGGATGTTTAGGGCTTTGAAGGTGTACGTGAAAAGAACAGCTCATCACAGAAAGACGGACTCGCTGTTTGTGCTTTATGATCCCAATAAGATTGGGTGTCCTGCTTCAAAGCAGACAATTGCACGCTGGATCAGACTTACTATCCAGCATGCTTATTCCACGGCAAGGTTGTTATGTCCAAAATCTGTACAGGCCCACTCTACTAGGTCGGTGGATTCTTCCTGGGCAGCTGCCCGGGGTGTCTCTGCTTTACAGCTCTGCCGAGCAGCTACTTGGTCAGGTTCTAACACATTTGCTAAGTTTTACAAGTTTGATACTTTGGCCTCTGAGGACCTTCAGTTTGGTCATTCAGTTCTTCAGGAACCTCAGCACTCTCCTACCCGGTTTGGGAGCTTTGGTACATCCCCATGGTACTAAATGGACCCCAGTATTCTCTAGGACGTAAGAAAAATTAGTTTTTTAATTCCCTACCGGTAAATCCTTTTCTCGTAATCCGTAGAGGATACTGGGCGCCCGCCCGGTGCTTCGTTCTTCCTGCACTGTTACTTGGTTAAGTAATGTTGGTTCAGCTGTTGCTGTTCCTGTTTCAAGTTTGGATAGCTTGGCTTTCCTCTTGTTGTGTGTGCTGGTTCGGAATCTCACCACAATCCTTTTATATCCTTATCTCAAAGTATGTCCGTCTCCTCGGGCAGTTTCCTAGACTGAGTCTGGTAGGCGGGGCATAGAGGGAGGTGGACCCGTTTATAGCCCATGGTACTAAATGGACCCCAGTATCCTCTACGGATTACGAGAAAAGGATTTACCGGTAGGTAATTGAAATCCTGTTTTTAAGAAAAAGTATTTTAGAAGTAAGTGTCTATGGAGGTTGTACAGGAAGGCGAACGGGCAGGATTGATCAGTGACAGAGGGTCTGGATAGAGTGGAGGGTGGGATGGGAACGGACATATACATTGTGGTTCATTAGGATATATTTTGGTACTTTTAAGGCTAGCAACAGCCTAAATGTAATTCTGTCTGGTATTACCTATTTTTAACTGTGTGTGTGTGTGTGTGTGTGTGTGTGTGTGTGTGTGTTGTATTCATTATACAGGACAAATATTATGATTTAATTCATTAGAATTATTAACAAGTGAAGTACTAATTTAGAAGACTTTAGGCGATATTTGAAGTGCTACCACTTTACTTTGTACCTGCACCTAAATACATCACTTCCCCTGGTATTAATTCTAATAACTCATGCAGTTGCATCATGAAGTGGTTGTGATTAAATGAAGCTACAAATTCTTGAATTTGTTGGATGGTGACTTGTGATTGTTCCGTTGATAAAGCAAGAAAGCAATGTGAGGAATGCAATGCAACAGGATGAAGTGGCATGCATTTCAGGAAATTACAAATAGACAATTAGACAGTAGGAAATACCATGCAACTTTCCAACAAAACAGTGCACCAATTTTCATACATGTTGAAACAAATTGCAGTGGTGTATGTAAAAAATGATGAAATTGGATGTAAAATGGAGCAATCTTTATAGCTTCATAAATATTTGCAATGTTAAGTAACAAGCAAAGTCAGTATATCTGTAGGCTAAGCTTCAATAAATAATCTCATAAATGTCTGCTGCAAAGATGATGAGAAGAACTTTGCTGTAAATTTCATAACTAAAACTTTCTGACTGTGCCAAAATGATAAAGGGGTCAGAGTTGAGTCCCCAGCAGTACTTGCACAGCTCTTCATGTACATCTTCTGAAGGCTTTAGTAGTTTCACTTCTGAAGTCAAGTTAAAACCGTAATCTTTACAGTAGCTTTAAAAGGAATTTATTGATTAGTATCTGGATAGGTTATCATATGGGCAAGCAGGAAAAGGGCCCCAAAGACTGAGAGAGCTGGAGTGGGATTATCTTGGGAGCGAGATAACCAAATGTAACCCCACTATGCATAGAGAACATAAGAGACTGCTAGTTTATCAGGAGAATGCAGGTAAGGTACAGAGGCATATCATTAGCATGAATGTGCATTTCAATGCATGCAGAACTCTCACCAATATACAATTTCTATTATATTATGTCAAATAAACATTGAACTTGGGAAAATAAATACTGAGTTATATAAAAGGTCTAAAAAAAGCAACAACAGTACATATACAGTATATATAGATATTGGTTTGGCTAATTTCACACAAGATCTGTAGTAGCTTCAGCTACCCATGATGTATGCCCGCTGTATTTCAATTATGCATAACATGAAAAAAAACACTGCCAAATTTCATGGTTGAACACAGCATTTTACAGAGCTGCGATATGTCTGGTGATACAATCTCTGAAATCCACTTTTGCTTTGATGAACAAGAGGGGATCTAGTTCTAGGCTGATATATTTTCATTTTAATCTGATACAGCAGATAATAAGAGTGTACAAGAGCAACCACTTTCTTCACATATTATCTCCTGGAGATCACTCACCGCTTTCAGATGCCAGGTCGCACCCGGTAATTGGAAACAGGTCCTTCCCGGGTGCAACCCGGCATTGGACGCTTTCACACTGGCTTCCCGACCCGGCAATATGCCTGGTCATGTTGCCATCGGGGGCAAGGACAGAGGTGGCATTGGGGGCAGGAGTGGAGCTGGGAGATGAGATCATCTCCACGCCGCCTGTGCCTAAACTGTGACCGGGTCCCGGGTCGCATCGACCTAGCAACCCGTTCACACTACACCTTACCCAGGAATAACCCTTCTTTATTCCGGGGTTGAAATACCGGGTCAGGTGACCCCGGAATTCGAGACTGACTCCTTTCACATCGTACAGCGACCCGTGTTGACCTGGCAATATACCGGGTCGATACCAGGTTATTTGTGTGGTGTGAAAGGGGTATCAATATGTTAGGAATGTAGGAGGACGTCGAGTGTATTCTACACCACAAGTTTCCCACTAGCCACTGCTGGCTCCGGATGAAGATAAGCAATTTTTGGCTGCCATTAAAAAAAAAAATATGACTCTAATGGTTTAATTAGTGCAGTTAGGTTACTGGTTAGAAGTAAGTGGTCTATGGTTCTATATATTTGGGTTAGTGATGGTGTTTTCTCTTGCCTGTACTCAGTGTCAGTCTGGGACATGAAGGGCCCATCAGGGGAATGCAGTTGTAGGGGCCCATGTTTAAGGGTGAGGCCAGGCACCACAGAGGTTCGGCCAACCATTAGAGACTGCATGGACCCTATATATATATATATATATATATATAAAAAATATATATATATATATATATCTCCTATATAATAGCCCTGTGACTCGGTGCCTGGCCCTCTAATGCTGGGTGGAGTCACAGCGGTGGGCGGAGTCACACAGCCCGCCCACCACATGTGCAGCAAGTATCTGCTCCTGCTGTCTGTTCATCTACCCCCTCCATCATCAGCAACTCTGACTCCCTGGCTGCGGCACCGGGCGAACAACTGCTGCTGCCGCTGGCATTCACGTTAGGACAGGGGGCTTCATAGCACTCCCTGTGCCGCGTACACAGACCCGCCGCCTCCACGTTCACCCAGCCACGGCGACAAGGGGGTCAGAGGGGGGGACTGGGGACACACACACACACCAAAGTACAAGCGTTTCTGCTGTGACAGGAGCCGAGTGAGATAATCCTCTGCAGCACTCGCCTCCTGTCACAGAGAAGAGCCGGCACACACACACACCAATCTCCGGGGGCAGCCAGCATCTACAGGCAAGCTGGACACACCCCCGGAGCGAGAGAGAAAATACCAGTGAGGCCACGCCCCTTTCAAATTAAGCCACGCCTCCTTTTCAGCCGTCGCACGGCACGAGTGTGGGGGGGGGGGATGCATATATAAATGCATGTGTATGTATGTTGAGGAGGGGGGCTAGGGTGGTTTGGAGGGGAGGGCCCCAAGCTATCACTGTACAGGGCCCCAAGTATTCAGTTGCCGCCCCTGCGCATGCCACATTCCAACACTGCCTCCCTCCATCCCCAGAGGCTCTAACTCCACAACACACGGCCGGCCCAACAGCCCAGAGACGGGGGATGAAACGGACAGAGTGCGTGATACTGTGGAGGGAGATATCTCTGGACGCTGCACCAATTTCACAGGTGAGAGTGCACCGCTGTGAGTGTCGGGGGCAAACTGGGAGCCAGGAGAGAGCTCTGCCACCCCGGTCTCCCCTTCTGGTGTCCACCCCCTCCACTACTTTCCATGTTCTCTTCATCAGCTTCCTCACTGGGGACTCCCCTCCCTACTGCCCTGCGTTTCAGTATCCCCTCCCTGCCGCCCTGCGTCTCTATGCCCTCCCTACCGCCCCGTGTCTCTGTATGACCTCCCTACCACCCCGCGTCTCTGTATCCCCTCCCTGCCGCCCAGCCTCTCTGTATCCCCTCCCTACCACCCCACATCTCTGTATCCCCTCCCTAACGCCCCACGTCTCTCTATCCCCTCCCTACCACCCTGCCTCTCTGTATCCCCTCCCTACCACCCTGCATCTCTGTATCCCCTCCCTACCGCCCCGCATCTCTGTATCCCCTCCCTGCCACCCCGCGTCTCTGTATACCGTCCCTACCGCCCTGCGTTTCTGTATTCCCGCTCTGCGTCTCTGTATCCCCTCCCTACCGTCTCGCATCTCTCTGTCCCCTCCCTACCACCCTGCCTCTCTGTATCCCCTCCCTACCACCGCTTCTCTGTATCCGCTCCCTACCACCCGCATCTCTGTATCCCCTCCCTACCGCCCCGCATCTCTGTATCCCCTCCCTACCGCCCTGCGTCTCTGTATCCCCTCCCTACCACCCTGCGTCTCTGTATCCCCTCCCTACCACCCTGCGTCTCTGTGTCCCCTCCCTACCGCCCCGCGTCACTGTATGCCCTCCCTAGCGGCCCATATCACAGTATCCCCTCCCTACCGCCCCGTGTCTCTGTATGCCCTCCCTACCGCCCCGCATCTCTGTATCCCCTCCCTGCGTCTCTGTATCCCCTCCCTACCGCCCAGCATCTCTGTATCCCCTCCCTACTGCCCAGCCTCTCTGTATCCCCTCCCTACCGCCCTGCGTCTCTGTATTCCCGCCCTGCGTCCCTGTATCCCCTCCCTACCGCCCTGCGTCTCTGTATCCCCTCCCTACCACACCGCGTCTCTGTATGCCCTCCCTACCGCACCGCGTCACTGTATGCCCTCCCTACCGCCCCGTGTCTATGTATGCCCTCCCTACCGCCCCGCATCTCTGTATCCCCTCCCTACCGCCCCGCTTCTCTGTATCCCCTCCCTACCGCCCGCCTCTCTGTATCCCCTCCCTACCGCCCCGCATCACTGTATGCCCTCCCTATCGACCCACGTCTCTGCATCCCCTCCTTACCGCCCTGCGTCTCTGTATCCCCTCCCTACCGCCCTGCGTCTCTGTATCCCCTCCCTGCCACCCTGCGTCTCTGTATCCCCTCCCTACCGCCCCGCATCTCTGTATCCCCTCTCTACCGGCCCGCGTCTCTATATCCCCTTCCTACCGCCCGCCTCTCTGTATCCCCTCCCTGCGTCTCTGTATCCCCTCCCTACCGCCCAGCGTCTCTGTATCCCCTCCCTACTGCCCAGCCTCTCTGTATCCCCTCCCTACCGCCCTGCGTCTCTGTGTCCCCTCCCTACCACACCGCTTCTCTGTATGCCCTCCCTACCGCCTTGCGTCTCTGTATCCCCTCCCTGCGTCTCTGTATCCCCTCCCTACCACCCTGCGTCTCTGTATCCCCTCCCTACCGCCTCTCTGTATCCCGTCCCTAACGCCCAGCGTCTCTGTGTCCCCTTCCTACCGCCCTGCATCTCTGTATCCCCTCCCTACCGGCCCACGTCTCTGTGTCCCCTCCCTACCCCCCTGTGTCTCATACACAGTCCATACCAGCCGTAACCCCCTGCGGTGCCCCCCGTAGTTACCGGTCTATTGGTGATGCTCCGCTTTGCCGCCGCCGCCTCCTCCTTATCCCTCACACACCAAGCGCAGGGCGCAAGCCGAGCACGTGACCGCGCTGCCCATGGCCAGCCTCCGCACCCTCCTCCTACTGCACCTGAGGGGGGCGCATACATAGCGCATGCAGAGGGGACTGGTGCACCTGAGGCCTGCGGCCGCGTGCAGACCTTGCGTGCGCAACATGTCCGCATTGCTACACCTGAAAGATCAAACGGTGTAGAGACAGGACACAGCTGCCCCTGTTCCTCATTGTACCAGCACTCCCTCCGTGTCTAATTACACCATATACCTCTTCATGTGGGTGTGTCTATATCACATGCACCCGTATCTGTGTCCTATATATTGTTACACATACAATCACATAGTTATAGGTCCCGCCCCCCCCCCCACCTGCATCCACCCCCCCTCTCCTGCATCTACAGACTCCCTGCCTCATCTGCGGTCCCCCCTCCCCCCCCACCTGCTACATTCTGTACATCGTGCCCTGCAGCCACTCTTCACGTCATCGCAAGGGGCTACACCCCCCTCACCATCGGACGCCCTTTCGTCGTGCAATTTTTAACCACTAACAAACCTAGGAATGTAGGTAATACTCCATATAATACAAATATTGAACCCCAGCAAGGCGGGCTGGGGTTAAGGGGCGTAGCCCCTTTCGACGGTGTGAAGAGCGCCTGTAGGGCGCGATGAAGCATCTAGTATATATATATATATATATATATATATATATAGTGATTGAAAAGTTGCAGTATACCCTTTTGTTTCAAAAACTGTGCAGGAAATGGGAGAACTGACTTAGATTCAAGATGGCCGATTTTAAGATGGCGCCCATGTTCAGTACATACCCTAAAAGATATCCCACCTCACCCATACCTTACTGGAGTGTTCAGTTTTCCCATTTCCTCCACAGTTTTTGAAACAAAAGGGTGTACTGCGACTTTTGAATCACCCTTTATATATAGATAGATAGATAGATAGAGCTAGTGCATGCATGATAATGTACCAGATTAATAACAGCAATGTTCTATAGAAAATACAACATAGTCCTGTGCAGTATAAGGTATAATTTCTATAATGTATACTTTAAGTGCACAGTCTGGAACCTGATCTCTAGAGGAGGAGGTGGGCCCACTGGGGGTTTCCCCTGTGCCCCAGTCTAACCTGTACTGTATAATGAGGTTTTCTACAGCCATGACTTTTCGGTCTATTTGTTTTTAATCCTGTTTTAATTAGGTGTATTATTAATTTTGACTGTCGCTCTTATTTATTCTTATACAGCACTGTTACCATTTATTTCTACATTGCTGTGTTACTGGATCATATAGCCCATAAAGCAATTATTACCCTCAGAGCCGTAACTAGGTGTGTGCAGAAGGTGCATTGCCCACAGCGCACTTGCCCTGTGGGCGCACCTTCTACATACACCCCGAGTGGCCCATATCTCTCCCGATGACGGCCGCCCTTCCGCTCCCCTGTACTTGCCGCCAGCCGCAGCACCAAGCTCCGCCAGCTGGAGCCTCTGCCGCTGACCGCTGTGTATAGTCAGCGGCAGCGATGCACAGTTTGTCCCCCCCTGTGCTGCTGCGCTCCCGAGTCCCGCCCCTCTCTGTGTGTGAAGTGTAGTGTTCTGTACAGGAGCCGGCGGGACTCGGGAGCGCAGCAGCACAGGTGGAAAAAACGTCTTGTCACGTAAGCCCCTACAGTCACTACACTACACCTACACTAGCACTAACACTATACTACACTTGCGCTGGAGACGCTGTGGAAGAGCCGCCCGAGAATAGTGTCTGGTCTCTGCTGGGGGAAGCGGCACAGGACTAACGGTAGGGAAGCTCCTCTCCGCTTCATTTTCGAGCTGGGCTGGCCGGGTGAGGCAGTGATTGCCTCGTGAGTCACTCACACTGCAGGTGGAGAAGGGGAGTGGGGGGGCTTTAACAAATGATGCTTGCCAGGCGAGCCCTCTCTAACCCGGTATCCTGGTGAAGGGGAGGGGGGGGAAGCAGCATCTATGATAAGCCGCCTCTCTGAAAAGCTATGGTGGCTTATTTACTTTAATTAATTATAGTGGCTGTTTTCCATTTTTATGTGAAAGAGGTGTGTGTAAAAAAGGGGACGCTGTCTGCCGTAATGTGTAAAAAGGGAACTCTGTCTGCCGTAATGTGTAAAAAAGGGGACGTTGTCTGCCGTAATGTGTAAAAAGGGGATGCTGTCTGCAGTAATGTGTAAAAAAGGGGACGCTGTCTGCCATAATGTGTAAAAAGGGGGACGATGTCTGCCGTAATGTGTAAAAAGGGAACTCTGTCTGCCGTAATGTGTAAAAAAGGGGACGTTGTCTGCCGTAATGTGTAAAAAGGGGGACGCTGTCTGCCGTAATGTGTAAAAAGGGGACCCTGTCTGCCGTAATGTGTAAAAAGGGGACGCTGTCTGCCGTAATGTGTAAAAAGGGGACGCTGTCTGCCATAATATGTAAAAAGTGTACGCTGTCTGCCGTAATGTGTAAAAAAGTGTACGCTGTCTGCCGTAATGTGTAAAAAGGGGACGCTGTCTGCTGTAATGTGTAAAAAGGGGACGCTGTCTGCCATAATATGTAAAAAGTGTACGCTGTCTGCCGTAATGTGTAAAAAAGTGTACGCTGTCTGCCGTAATGTGTAAAAAGGGGACGCTGTCTGCTGTAATGTGTAAAAAGGGGACGCTGTCTGCCGTAATATGTAAAAAGTGTACGCTGTCTGCCGTAATGTGTAAAAAAGGGGACGCTGTCTGCCGTAATGTGTAAATAAAGGGACGCTGTCTGCTGTAATATGTAAAAAGGGTACGCTGTCTGCTGTAATATGTAAAAAGGGTACGCTGTCTGCTGTAATATGTAAAAAGGGTACGCTGTCTGCCGTAATATGTAAAAAGGGTACGCTGTCTGCCGTAATGTGTAAAAAAGGGGACGCTGTCTGCCGTAATGTGTAAAAAGGGGTACGATGTCTGCAGTAATGTGTAAAAAGGGAACTCTGTCTGCCGTAATGTGTAAAAAAGGGGGCGTTGTCTGCCGTAATGTGTAAAAAAGGGGGCGTTGTCTGCCGTAATGTGTAAAAAAGGGGACGCTGTCTGCCGTAATGTGTAAAAAGGGGGACGCTGTCTGCCGTAATGTGTAAAAAGGGGACGCTGTCTGCCGTAATGTGTAAAAAGGGGACGCTGTCTGCCGTAATGTGTAAAAAGGGGACGCTGTCTGCCGTAATGTGTAAAAAGTGTACGCTGTCTGCCGTAATGTGTAAAAAAGGGGACGCTGTCTGCCGTAATGTGTAAAAAAGGGGACGCTGTCTGCTGTAATATGTAAAAAGGGGACGCTGTCTGCCGTAATATGTAAAAAGGGTACGCTGTCTGCCGTAATGTGTAAAAAAGGGGACGCTGTCTGCCATAATGTGTAAAAAGGGGGACGATGTCTGCCGTAATGTGTAAAAAGGGAACTCTGTCTGCCGTAATGTGTAAAATAAGAATTTACTTACCGATAATTCTATTTCTCGGAGTCCGTAGTGGATGCTGGGGTTCCTGAAAGGACCATGGGGGATAGCGGCTCCGCAGGAGACAGGGCACAAAAGTAAAGCTTTTACAGGTCAGGTGGTGTGTACTGGCTCCTCCCCCTATGACCCTCCTCCAGACTCCAGTTAGGCACTGTGCCCGGACGAGCGTACACAATAAGGGAGGATTTTGAATCCCGGGTAAGACTCATACCAGCCACACCAATCACACCGTACAACTTGTGATCTAAACCCAGTTAACAGTATGATAACAGAGGAGCCTCTGAAAGATGGCTCCCTAAACAATAACCCGAATTAGTTAACAATAACTATGTACAAGTATTGCAGATAATCCGCACTTGGGATGGGCGCCCAGCATCCACTACGGACTCCGAGAAATAGAATTATCGGTAAGTAAATTCTTATTTTCTCTATCGTCCTAAGTGGATGCTGGGGTTCCTGAAAGGACCATGGGGATTATACCAAAGCTCCCAAACGGGCGGAAGAGTGCGGATGACTCTGCAGCACCGAATGAGAGAACTCCAGGTCCTCCTTTGCCAGGGTATCAAATTTGTAAAAATTTACAAACGTGTTCTCCCCTGACCACGTAGCTGCTCGGCAGAGTAGTAATGCCGAGACCCCTCGGGCAGCCGCCCAAGATGAGCCCACCTTCCTTGCGGAATGGGCCTTAACAGATTTAGGCTGTGGCAGGCCTGCCACAGAATGTACAAGTTGAATTTTGTTACAAATCCAACGAGCAATCGACTGCTTAGAAGCAGGTGCACCCAACTTGTTGGGTGCATACAGTATAAACAGCGAGTCAGATTTTCTGACTCCAGCCGTCCTTTAAATGTATATTTTTAAGGCTCTGACAACGTCCAACAACTTGGAGTCCTTCAAGTCGTCTGTAGCCGCAGGCACTACAATAGGCTGGTTCAGGTGAAACGCTGATACCACCTTAGGGAGAAAATGCGGACGCGTCCGCAGCTCTGCCCTATGTCGAATGGAAAATTAAATAAGGGCTTTTATAAAACAAAGCCGCCAGTTCAGATACTCTCCCGGCCGAAGCCAGGGCCAGTAACATAGTCACTTTCCATGTGAGACATTTCAAATCCACCTTCTTTAGTGGTTCAAACCAATTTGATTTGAGGAAATCTAAAACTACATTTAGATCCCACGGTGCCACCTTAGGCACCACAGGAGGCTGTATATGCAGTACTCCTTTGATAAAAATCTGGACCTCAGGGACTGAGGCCAATTCTTTTTGGAAGAATATTGATAGGGCCGAAATTTGAACCTTAATAGATCCCAATTTGAGACCCATAGACAATCCTGATTGCAGGAAATGTAGGAAAACGACCCAGTTGAAATTCCTCCATCGGAGCACTCCGCTGCTCGCACCACGCAACATATTTTCGCCAAATACGGCGATAATGCTTCGCGGTGACTTCCTTCCTTGCCTTTATCAAGGTAGGAATGACTTCTTCTGGAATGCCTTTTCCTTTTAGGATCTGGCATTCAAAACGCCATGCCGTCAAACGCAGCCGCGGTAAGTCTTGAAAAAGACAAGTACCCTGCTGAAGCAGGTCCCTTCTCAGAAGTAGAGGCCACGGATCGTCCGTGACCATCTCTTGAAGTTCCGGGTACCAAGTCCTTCTTGGCCAATCCGGAGCCACTAGTCTTACTCCACTTTGCCGTATAATCCTCAATACCTTTGGTATGAGAGGCAGAGGAGGAAACACATATACCGACTGGTACACCCAAGGTGTTACCAGCGCGTCCACAGCTATTGCCTGCGTATCTCTTGACCTGGCGCAATACCTGTCCAGTGTTTTGTTGAGGCGAGACGCCATCATGTCCACCATTGGTTTTACCCAACGGTTTAATAGCATGTGGAAAACTTCTGGATGAAGTCTCCACTCTCCCGGGTGAAGGTCGTGTCTGCTGAGGAAGTCTGCTTCCCAGTTGTCCACGCCCGGGATGAATACTGCTGACAGTGCTATCACGTGATTCTCCGCCCAGCGAAGGATCCTGGCAGCTTCTGCCATTGCCCTCCTGCTTCTTGTGCCGCCCTGTCTGTTTACATGGGCGACTGCCGTGATGTTGTCCGACTGGATCAACACCGGTCTTCCTTGAAGCAGAGGTTCCGCCTGGCTTAGAGCATTGTAGATTGCTCTTAGTTCCAGAATGCTTATGTGAAGAGACTTTTTCAGGCTCGACCACACTCCCTGGAAATTTCTTCCCTGAGTGACTGCTCCCCAGCCTCTCTGGCTGGCACCCGTGGTCACCAGGATCCAATCCTGCATGCCGAATCTGCGGCCCTCCAATAGATGAGCCTCCTGCAACCACCACAGAAGGGATACCCTTGTCCTCGGCGACAGGGTTATCCGCAGGTGCATCTGAAGATGCGACCCTGACCATTTGTCCAACAGATCCCTTTGCATGGAATCTGCCGAAAGGGATTGCTTCGTAAGAAGCTACCATTTTTTCCCAGGACTCTTGTGCATTGATGTACAGACACCTTTCCTGGTTTTAGGAGGTTCCTGACCAGGTCAGATAACTCCTTGGCTTTTTCTTCGGGAAGAAAAACCTTTTCTGAACTGTGTCCAGAATCATCCCCAGGAACAGCAGACGAGTTGTCGGCATTAATTTGGATTTTGGAATATTCAGAATCCATCCGTGCTGCTTTAGCACCTCTTGAGATAGTGCTAAACCCATCTCTAGCTGTTCTCTGGACCTTGCCCTTATTAGGAGATCGTCCAAGTATGGGATAATTAATACGCCTTTTCTTCGAAGAAGAAATATTATCTCGGCCATTACCTTTGTAAAGACCCGAGGTGCCGTGGACAAACCAAACGGCAGCGTCTGAAACTGATAGTGACAGTTTTGTACAACGAACCTGAGGTACCCCTGGTGTGAGGGGTAATTGGAACGTGGAGATACGCATCCTTGATGTCCAAGGATACCATAAAGTCCCCTTCTTCCAGGTTCGCTATCACTGCTCTGAGTGACTCCATCTTGAACTTGAACTTCTTTATGTACAGGTTCAAGGACTTCAGATTTAGAATAGGCCTTACCGAGCCATCCGGCTTCGGTACCACAAAAAGAGTGGAATAATACCCCTTCCCTTGTTGTAGAAGAGGTACCTTGACTATCACCTGCTGAGAATACAGCTTGTGAATGGCTTCCAAAACCGTCTCCCTTTCTGAGGGGGACGTTGGTAAAGCAGACTTCAGGAAACGGCGAGGTGGCTCTGTCTCTAATTTCAACCTGTACCCCTGAGATATTATCTGCAGGATCCAGGGATTTACCTGCGAGTGAGCCCACTGCGCGCTGTAATTCTTGAGACGACCGCCTACCGCCCCCGAGTCCGCTTGCGAAGCCCCAGCGTCATGCTGAGGCTTTTGTAGAAGCCGGGGAGGGCTTCTGTTCCTGGGAAGGAGCTGCCTGTTGCTGTCTCTTCCCTCGTCCTCTGCCTCGTGGCAGATATGAATAGCCCTTTGCTCTCTTATTTTTAAAGAAACGAAAAGGCTGCGATTGAAAGGTCGGTGCCTTTTTCTGTTGGGGAGTGACTTGAGGTAGAAAGGTGGATTTCCCGGCCGTAGCCGTGGCCACCAAATCCGATAGACCGACCCCAAATAACTCCTCTACGCATCGCCTGTCCACTGTCGTGTCCATAAAGCTCTTCTGGCCGAAATGGACATAGCACTTACCCGTGATGCCAGTGTGCAGATATCTCTCTGTGCATCACGCATATAAAGAAATGCATCCTTTATTTGTTCTAACGACAGTAAAATATTGTCCCTGTCCAGGGTATCAATATTTTCGATCAGGGACTCTGACCAAACTACCCCAGCACTGCACATCCAGGCAGTCGCAATAGCTGGTCGTAGTATAACACCTGCATGTGTGTATATACCTTTTTGGATATTTTCCATCCTCCTATCTGATGGATCTTTAAGTGCGGCCGTCTCAGGAGAGGGTAACGCCACTTGTTTTGATAAGCGTGTTAGCGCTTTGTCCACCCTAGGAGGTGTTTCCCAGCGCTCCCTAACCTCTGGCGGGAAAGGGTATAAAGCCAATAACTTCTTTGAAATTAGCAGTTTTTTATCGGGGCACCCCACGCTTCATCACACACGTCATTTAATTCTTCTGATTCGGTAAAAACTACTGGTAGTTTTTTCACACCCCACATAATACCCTGTTTAGTGGTACCTGTAGTATCAGCTAAATGTAACATCTCCTTTATTGCCAAAATCATATAACGTGTGGCCCTTTTGGAAAATACGGTTGATTCGTCACCTTCACTACCGGAATCAGTGCCTGTGTCTGGGTCTGTGTCGACCGACTGAGGCAAGGGGCGTTTTACAGCCCCTGACGGTGTTTGAGGCGCCTGGACAGACACTAAGTGAGTGTCCGGCCGCCTCATGTCGGCAAACGACTGCTTAAGCGAGTTGACGCTATCCCGTAATTCCACAAATAAAGGCATCCATTCTGGTGTCGACCCCCTAGAAGGTGACATCCTCATATTTGGCAATTGCTCCGCCTCCACACCAATAACGTCCTCATACATGTCGACACACACGTACCGACACACAGCAGACACACAGGGAATGCTCTATACGAAGACAGGACCCACTAGCCCTTTGGGGAGACAGAGGGAGAGTCTGCCAGCACACACCAAAAAGCGCTATATATGACAGGGATAGCCTTATGATTAAGTGCTCCCTTATAGCTGCTTTTATATTAATATATTGCCATTTATTTTGCCCCCCCTCTCTGTTATACCCTGTTTCTGTAGTGCAGTGCAGGGGAGAGACCTGGGAGCCTTCCTGACCAGCGGAGCTGTGACAGAAAATGGCGCCGTGTGCTGAGGAGATAGGCCCCGCCCCTTTTCCGGCGGGCTCGTCTCCCGCTATTTAGTACATTTAGGCAGGGGTAAATATCTCCATATAGCCTCTGGGGCTATATGTGAGGTATTTTTAGCCTTTTTAAAGGTTTACATTTGCCTCCCAGGGCGCCCCCCCCCAGCGCCCTGCACCCTCAGTGACTGCCGTGTGAAGTGTGCTGAGAGGAAAATGGCGCACAGCTGCAGTGCTGTGCGCTACCTTAAGAAGACTGCAGGAGTCTTCAGCCGCCGATTCTGGACCTCTTCTTGCTTCAGCATCTGTGAGGGGGCCGGCGGCGTGGCTCCGGTGACCATCCAGGCTGTACCTGTGATCGTCCCTCTGGAGCTTCATGTCCAGTAGCCAAGAAGCCAATCCATCCTGCACGCAGGTGAGTTCACTTCTTCTCCCCTCTGTCCCTCGTTGCAGTGATCCTGTTGCCAGCAGGAATCACTGTAAAATAAAAAACCTAAGCTAAACTCTCTAAGCAGCTCTTTATGAGAGCCACCTAGAATTGCACCCTTCTCGGCCGGGCACAAAAATCTAACTGGAGTCTGGAGGAGGGTCATAGGGGGAGGAGCCAGTACACACCACCTGACCTGTAAAAGCTTTACTTTTGTGCCCTGTCTCCTGCGGAGCCGCTATCCCCCATGGTCCTTTCAGGAACCCCAGCATCCACTTAGGACGATAGAGAAAAAAGGGGACGTTGTCTGCCGTAATGTGTAAAAAAGGGGACGCTGTCTGCCGTAATGTGTAAAAAGGGGGACGCTGTCTGCCGTAATGTGTAAAAAGGGGGACGCTGTCTGCCGTAATGTGTAAAAAGGGGACGCTGTCTGCCGTAATGTGTAAAAAGGGGACGGTGTCTGCCGTAATATGTAAAAAGGGTACGCTGTCTGCCGTAATGTGTAAAAAAGGGGACGCTGTCTGCCGTAATGTGTAAAAAAGGGGACGCTGTCTGCCGTAATGTGTAAAAAGGGGACGCTGTCTGCCGTAATATGTAAAAAGGGTACGCTGTCTGCCGTAATGTGTAAAAAAGGGGACGCTGTCTGCCGTAATGTGTAAAAAAGGGGACGCTGTCTGCTGTAATGTGTAAAAAAGGGGCTCTACCTGGTGTAGTGGTGCTACTGTGTGGCGTAATATGAACTGGTATTATTTTGAGGCCACACGCCATCCTCTTTGAAGCCATGCCCCTATTAAAAAATTTGCGCGCCTGCAGCGCGCACTGCCCGATTTTTATGAGGGGGGGGGGGTGCCGATGCCGTTTCTTGCACACAGCGCTAAAGTGTCTAGTTACGGCACTGATTACCCTTGCAACCTGGCTGGACCAATATGCAATATGTAGAACACATTCAATTCCGAATATCCGGGATCTGGGTGATAGGTCCAGAGTCAAAAGGTTGACATGCATATGGTCGACATGAGTGGTTGGCACAACATAGTGTCAACATTAGTTATTTTTTTAATCAACTTTTCCATACTTTACCATCCACGTGGACTCTGATTGTGAATAGTAACCTAGCGAAGTGAGCCATGCGAAGGGATGTGGAAAACTAATTGGGGCTCCACATGCTGCAAGTTAAATTATGATGCCCAAAAAAAAACCCTCAAAGAAATTAAATGTTGATCTTTTCATGTGTTGACCATTTCCATGTTGGCCTTTTGACTGTGTCAACCTGTGCATGTCGACCTGTTGGGGTCGACCTAGATACTGTGAAACTTTTAAGTGTCATCCTACTATACCACACCCCTAATAACCTGTATGTTGTAAGCAGGATCCTCTCACCTCTCAGTCTGTTAATAGTTTGTTTCCAATCATAAAAATCCTCAGGATGTGCTGGAGCTATTACACAGTGTATTGCTGCTGGAGGTCTAAAAGCTGAAACATTAAATAAAGAGATAAGGTCAAGAGACCAATCTGCTATGTACTACGTGAGTTCCACCCATCTCCACCGAACAAATAAATAAATAAATTATATATAGCAGTACGGATGGTGTAATGATTAGCATTACTGCCTCACAGCACTGAGGTCATGGGTTCGATTCCCACGATGGCTCTAAATGTGTGTTTGTATATTCTCCCCGTACTTGCGTGGGTTTCCTCCGGGTGCTCCGGTTTCCTCCCACAATCCAAAAATACACTGGTAGGTTAATTGGATTCCAACAAAATTAACCCTAGCGTTAGTGTGTGCATGTACATGTGATAAGGAACATAGAATGTAAGCTCCCCTGGGGCAGGGACTGATGTGATTGGCCAAATATTCTCTGTAAAGCGCTGCGGAATATGTGCACTATATAAATAACTGGTAATAAAATAATAAATAAATAAATATATATATATATATATATATATATATATATATATATATATATACACACACACACACACACTAATAAATATGATGACACATGCACCAATGTTAGAGATCTTGAGTAACTGAAAGTACTTGTACTATACATCATAATAACTACTGTGTTTTGTTTTAATTCCAACAGGTGTGAACTTGGCAGCTTTCATCATCATTGTGTTTTCCTACAGTAGCATGTTCTATAGCATCCATCAAACTGCAATAATGGCAACTGAAATTCACAATCACATCAAGAAAGAAATGACCCTGGCCAAGCGTTTCTTCTTCATCGTCTTCACAGATGCACTCTGCTGGATACCCATTTTCATACTTAAACTTCTATCACTGCTTCAAGTTGAAATACCAGGTGGGTTTACGTTAGGCTAGAGAGCTATCTGAATAGAGGATGTAGCAGTGTCTGAGAGTAACATCACAATTTGTGCAAATTAATTAAAAAAACACTTGCCTGTTTTGGAACCTGTAACATTTATGTGGCAACACAAACCAAACCCCCTTTTGTTATCGTACAATGGTTGTGCCTGCTTGGAGCTAATGCAGGGTTGATAGTAAGTCAGGCACATGTTCCTCAAAAGGAACTGGCACAGATAATAGTAATAGCATATTGTCACCCATAGCTGGAGCTGGAAATTTTTGAGGATTCTGCAGGGGTACCATATGCACCTGACTACTAGTCACCATGACAATGTGCCTATATACGGCAGGTACAAAGGATACGCCTTCTGCATGGCCTGTAGGTGTGTTCATACTACATCACTGAAATGTACCTATGTGCAGTGTCGGACTAGAGCATGAAGGGTCTACCGGGGGTATGCACTGGTAAGAGCCCATGATTAGAGGTGTGGCCAGCCACCACAGAGGTTTGGCTAACCATTATAGAGTACCTGGTCTGGACTCCTTGATAATTTATATAGTAATTAATGCTAGAGCATGCATGATAATGTGCCAGATTAATGACAGCAATGTACTGTAGAGAATACATCATAATCCTGTGCAGTATAAGGTAACATATATAATTCAAATGCACAGTCTAGAACCTGATCCCTAGAGGGGGAGGGCCCCCCAGGGAGTGGGGCCTACCGGTGGTTTCCCCTGTACCCCTGTGGGCCAGTCTGAGCCTGCCTATGTGAGAGCACAACTTCTGACCACAGTTCTGTTATCCTAAATGGAATACGGCTCTGCATTACCACATGAGTATGAGCTCACAAAGGTGGCCATAAGTTCATCTGTGCATCAGCCCCCTTATGAGAAGGGACAATTGTGGAAAACTAGCATTGAACATGTAAGGCTCTCATGACATTACGTGGTCCAGCTGCATAATAGTGCTGTGGGTACATTGGGGCAGATGTATTAACTTGGAGAAGGCATAAGGAAGTGATAAACCAGTGATGTGCAAGGTGGTAAACACACCAGCCAATCGGCTCCAATATGTAAATTAACAGTTAGGATCTGATTGGCTGGTGCCTTTATCACCTCGCACATATCACTGATTTATCATTTCCTTATGCCTTCTCCAGGTTAATACATCTGCCCCATTATTTCTTAATGCATTCTGACTGGCAGAAATAAAATCACTGCAAGTGTTTTATACTGCGGAGAGCAATCAGCGCAGCCCCAAATCCTGCTACGCTGCCTGCACCAAAGGAAACTGGTTCTTTTGCATATCCTTTTTCCTAGCTCAGGGTGCAGTGAGATATCACCGTCTTCCTTGAGACTGAACCTACACATGCAAAGGATTAGTTTTCCTGCCCCGCCAATACACAGAAACTACTACAGGTGTGCTTGTGCTTCTCTGTGCTATATAGTATACTGTCATAGTCCATACACTTGTTTTTCTATTTTCTTAATTAGTTGCGAAATATTTGTTGCTTGTGTGTCACTTTCTATAAATATTTCCGTGTGGCGCGCATTGGATCTCTCTGTTCTGCAGAGCAGCTGTGTCATGTTAAGTTACAGATAAGAAATAAGCAGCAGTTTGGGATGGGATGGAAGGAAAGATAATGATTTATGAGATGTTTGAAGTGTTTGCCAGAAAATAAACACAATCACAAGCTGCCAAAGTAAATCGGTATTTCATGAACACTATTAACGTCTAAAGTATTTTACATTTGGTATTTAAATCAAAGACGTATTGCTAATCACTGATAGTAACAGATATTATCGGTAGTGCTGAGTAATCAGTGTTTATATTGGTAAGTTAATGGAACAGATCACCGAGAGGAACAGAATCAATTTGTAAAACCTCTTAAACATCCAATCATTTTAAACAATCAATTTTAAAAGACTTGTTTGTATACATACAGTAAAAAAGAAATTGTTGCATTAGGATTGTTCAGTCTGCCTATTAACATGGTAAGCGTAGTAATGAATCTAGAACAATCACAATTCTGAAGGTTCTTGGTGAATTTTAACAGTGATTGTTATTGAAAAATGTCACACCTTACATAAATACTGTTGCACATGTGGATACCTTTACTGTAGTATTTGGTGTTTCAGTGTTGGGGCCATGAGTTTTAGTACTATCAGGGGCAGATGTATTAAGCCTGAAGAAAGGGCCAGATCTAGACCTTGCGGCGCCCTGGGCCGAAAAAATAGGGGCGTGGCTTCATGGAGAAGGGGCGTGGTCAGTTATGCCCGCTGTAGCTGTGCCCATAGTAGTATTGCCCCCCAGTACTGTGCCCCCTGTAGAGTTGTGCCCCCAGTCGTATTGCCCCCAGTACTGTGCCCCCTGTACAGTTGTGCCCCCTCATTGTGCCGTTTACAAAAAAATAAAAAAACAAATCAAAATAAATTAATACTTATAATCCCCGCTCCTGCTTCTCGACCGCTGCTGCCCTCCGTCTACGGTGCTCCTCGGATCTATGGGAGAGACGTCATGTCGTTTCTCCCATAGCACCGCATAGACACTAGAGGTCAATTATGACCTCTAGCGTCTATGTGCAGCTCCCACAATGCAGTGCAGTGCGCAATGACTTTATCGCGCACCAGGTCCGGGCGGCACCCGGATCTTGCCATGGCGGTGCCCTTTGGACAGCGGCGGCGCCCCGGGCAAAAATCCTGCTTGCCCATAGAAAGATCCGCTACTGCCTGGAGAAGTGATAAAACAGTGATGTAAATTTACAGTTAGGAGCTGATTTGCTGGTGCGTTATCACCTTGCACTTATCACTGCTTTATCACTTCTCCAGGCTTAATACATCTGCCCCACAGTGTGGAGTTTGTATCTCCTTGTGCTTGCATGGGTGTCATCCAGATGCTCATTTCAAAAATACAGGTTGAGTCTCCCTTATCCAAAATGCTTGGGACCAGATGTATTTTGGATATCGGATTTTTCTGTATTTTGGAATAATTGCATACCATAATGAGATATCATGGCGATGGGACCCAGGCCTAAGCACAGAATGCATTTATGTTAC
This sequence comes from Pseudophryne corroboree, assembly GCF_028390025.1. NCBI lineage: Eukaryota > Metazoa > Chordata > Amphibia > Anura > Myobatrachidae > Pseudophryne > Pseudophryne corroboree. The sequence continues at coordinate 963,890,628 of NC_086444.1, read as the reverse complement.
ATATACACCTTATACACACACCCTGAAGGTAATTTTAGACAATATTTTTAATAACTTTGTGCATTAAACAAAGTGTGTGTACATTCACACAATTCATTTATGTTTCATATACACCTTATACACACAGCCTGAAGGTCATTTAATACAATATTTTTAATAACTTTGTGTATTAAAAAAGTTTGTGTACACTCAGCCATCAGAAAACAAAGGTTTCACTATCTCACTCAAAAAATTCTGTATTTCGGAATATTCCCTATTTCGGAATATTGGGATATGGGATACTCAACCTGTATAGGGTTAGGTTATTTTGCTATGGATGCATTTGCCCAAACTGTGTGTGCTTAAGAATTTACAGTTCTCTTCAAGGTGGTATAGCTCAGCTGTAAACTGTAATAAATGATTCCAATATATATATTAGTATAAATAATTATCAGTATGCTGTTGATCAACTAAGACTGAGCTGCTCATGGTCGGTGAGTCTGGCCACAAGCACCAACAAAATTCTGCTGAGCTACTTGATTAAACACATCTGCTGTCCCAAGGCTCAAAGATTGGTCTAAAGGTGCATACACATGGGGCCTAATTCAGACCTGATCGCTCGCTAGGGTTTTGTTGCACTGCTGCGATCAGATAGTCGCCGCCCATTGGGGAGTGTATTTTCGCTTTGCAAGTGTGCAATCGCATGTGTAGCAGAGTTGTATAAACAGATCTTGTGCAGTCTCTGCGCAGCCCAGGACTTACTCAGCCGCTGCGATCACTTCACCCTGTCCAGGACAGGAATTGCCGTCAGACACCCCATTGCAAACGCTTGGACACACCTGCGTTTTTCCAACCACTCCCTGAAAACGGTCAGTTACCACCCACAAACTGCTTCTTCCTATCAATCACCTTGCGATCGCCCGTGCAAATGGATTCTTCGCACAAACTCATCGCTGAGTGGCGATCCCCTTTGTACCAGTGCAACGTGCATGTGCATTGCGGTGCATACGCATGCGCAGTTCTGCCATGATCGCAACGCTGCAAAAAACGCTAGCAAGCGATCAGGTCTGAATTACCCCCCAGGTGAGATATTGACTTTGCAATTTCCCCTGAACTCCCTGGAGCCCTGAACCAACAATATTGACTATCTTTACTTAAGATTTTGACTATGTGAGATTTTGACTAAGTGCCAATTTTGACTATACTATGTAATAGATTGACTTGCCTGCACAGTCTATCTTTTCTTGCGATACCGACCCCACGTGAGCGTGCATTTGTATCGCAAGCTGTTTATACATGGTGCGATTTGCACTAACAACAATTTTGACTATATAGTCAAAATTGTAAGGTTACATCGCACCGTGCATATGCATCTTTACCTCTTTGCCCCAGATCTCAATGTGAGGTAGCTGTGGCTAAAATATAACTACACTCAGTCTCAGACTAAAGAGGGGACAGGACAGCAGTAGTTACATACAGAGCTCACCACTCCAAGGTGACAGTATGAGAGACAGTACTCTACATATTATTTGAATTAAGGGAGTCTATGAAAAACCTAACAGGAGAGAAAAGCTTGAGGCATCTTTAGAAGTTATAATAAGATTAATCTCATACATGTTTTATCAGATAGACTTTCTTTCTCCCAGGACTACATTTTATACTGAAAAAAATAAATAAAATAAGATTTTACTCACCGGAAAATCTATTTCTCGTAGTCCGTAGTGGATGCTGGGAACTCCGTAAGGACCATGGGGAATAGCGGCTCCGCAGGAGACTGGGCACAACTAAAGAAAGCTTTAGGACTACCTGGTGTGCACTGGCTCCTCCCACTATGACCCTCCTCCAGACCTCAGTTAGGATACTGTGCCCGGAAGAGCTGACACAATAAGGAAGGATTTTGAATCCCGGGTAAGACTCATACCAGCCACACCAATCACACCGTATAACTCGTGATACTATACCCAGTTAACAGTATGAAACATAACTGAGCCTCTCAACAGATGGCTCATAACAATAACCCGTTAGTTAGGCAATAACTATATACAAGTAATGCAGACAATCCGCACTTGGGATGGGTGCCCAGCATCCACTACGGACTACGAGAAATAGATTTACCGGTGAGTAAAATCTTATTTTCTCTGACGTCCTAGTGGATGCTGGGAACTCCGTAAGGACCATGGGGATTATACCAAAGCTCCCAAACGGGCGGGAGAGTGCGGATGACTCTGCAGCACCGAATGAGAGAACTCAAGGTCCTCCTCAGCCAGGGTATCAAATTTGTAGAATTTAGCAAACGTGTTTGCCCCTGACCAAGTAGCAGCTCGGCAAAGTTGTAAAGCCGAGACCCCTCGGTCAGCCGCCCAAGATGAGCCCACCTTCCTCGTGGAGTGGGCTTTTACTGATTTAGGATGCGGCAGTCCAGCCGCAGAATGCGCCAGCTGAATTGTGCTACAAATCCAGCGAGCAATAGTCTGCTTAGAAGCAGGAGCACCCAGTTTGTTGGGTGCATACAGGATAAATAGCGAGTCAGTTTTCCTGACTCCAGCCGTCCTGGAAACATATATTTTCAGGGCCCGGACTACGTCCAGTAACTTGGAATCCTCCAAATCCCTAGTAGCCGCAGGCACTACAATAGGTTGGTTCAAGTGAAAAGCTGATACCACCTTAGGGAGAAACTGAGGACGAGTCCTCAATTCTGCCCTATCCATATGGAAAATCAGATAAGGGCTTTTATATGACAAAGCCGCCAATTCTGATACACGCCTGGCCGAAGCCAAGGCCAATAACATGACCACTTTCCACGTGAGATATTTCAGATCCACGGTTTTTAGTGGCTCAAACCAATGTGATTTTAGGAAACTCAACACCACGTTGAGATCCCAAGGTGCCACTGGAGGCACAAAAATAAGATTTTACTTACCGATAAATCTATTTCTCGTAGTCCGTAGTGGATGCTGGGACTCCGTAAGGACCATGGGGAATAGCGGCTCCGCAGGAGACAGGGCACAAGAATAAAAGCTTTAGGATCAGGTGGTGTGCACTGGCTCCTCCCCCTATGACCCTCCTCCAAGCCTCAGTTAGGATACTGTGCCCGGACGAGCGTACATAATCAGGAAGGATATTGAATCCCGGGTAAGACTCATACCAGCCACACCCATCACACCGTACAACTTGTGATCTGAACCCAGTTAACAGTATGATAACAACGAAGGAGCCTCTGAAAAGATGGCTCACAACAACAACCCGATTTAGTTAACAATAACTATGTACAAGTATTGCAGACAATCCGCACTTGGGATGGGCGCCCAGCATCCACTACGGACTACGAGAAATAGATTTATCGGTAAGTAAAATCTTATTTTCTCTGACGTCCTAGTGGATGCTGGGACTCCGTAAGGACCATGGGGATTATACCAAAGCTCCCAAACGGGCGGGAGAGTGCGGATGACTCTGCAGCACCGAATGAGAGAACTCCAGGTCCTCCTCAGCCAGGGTATCAAATTTGTAGAATTTAGCAAACGTGTTTGCCCCTGACCAAGTAGCTGCTCGGCAAAGTTGTAAAGCCGAGACCCCTCGGGCAGCCGCCCAAGATGAGCCCACTTTCCTTGTGGAATGGGCTTTTACAGATTTTGGCTGTGGCAGGCCTGCCACAGAATGTGCAAGCTGAATTGTACTACAAATCCAACGAGCAATAGTCTGCTTAGAAGCAGGAGCACCCAGCTTGTTGGGTGCATACAGGATAAACAGCGAGTCAGACTTTCTGACTCCAGCCGTCCTGGAAACATATATTTTCAGGGCCCTGACAACGTCAAGTAACTTGGAGTCCTCCAAGTCCCTAGTAGCCGCAGGCACCACAATAGGTTGGTTCATGTGAAAAGCAGAAACCACCTTAGGGAGAAATTGAGGACGAGTCCTCAATTCTGCCCTGTCAGAATGAAAAATTAAGTAAGGGCTTTTATATGATAAAGCCGCCAATTCTGACACACGCCTGGCTGAAGCCAGGGCTAACAGCATCGTCACCTTCCATGTGAGATATTTTAAGTCCACAGTGGTGAGTGGTTCAAACCAATGTGACTTAAGGAACCTCAAAACAACATTGAGATCCCAAGGTGCCACTGGAGGCACAAAAGGAGGTTGTATATGCAGTACCCCTTTTACAAATGTCTGAACTTCAGGTACTGAAGCCAGTTCTTTCTGGAAGAAAATCGACAGGGCCAAAATTTGAACCTTAATGGACCCTAATTTTAGGCCCATAGACAGTCCTGTTTGCAGGAAATGGAGGAAACGACCCAGTTGAAATTCCTCTGTAGGGGCCTTCTTGGCCTCACACCACGCAACATATTTTCGCCAAATGCGGTGATAATGTTTTGCGGTTACATCCTTTCTGGCTTTGACCAGGGTAGGGATGACTTCATCTGGAATGCCTTTTTCCTTCAGGATCCGGCGTTCAACCGCCATGCCGTCAAACGCAGCCGCGGTAAGTCTTGGAACAGACAAGGCCCCTGCTGGAGCAGGTCCTTTCTTAGAGGTAGAGGCCACGGGTCTTCCGTGAGCATCTCTTGAAGTTCCGGGTACCAAGTCCTTCTTGGCCAATCCGGAACCACGAGTATCGTTCTTACTCCTCTCCTTCTTATGATTCTCAGTACTTTTGGTATGAGAGGCAGAGGAGGGAACACATACACTGACTGGTACACCCACGGTGTCACCAGAGCGTCCACCGCTATTGCCTGAGGGTCCCTTGACCTGGCGCAAAATCTGTTTAGTTTTTTGTTTAGACGTGACGCCATCATGTCCACCTTTGGTTTTTCCCAACGGTTTACAATCAGGTGGAAGACTTCTGGGTGAAGTCCCCACTCTCCCGGGTGAAGGTCGTGTCTGCTGAGGAAGTCTGCTTCCCAGTTGTCCACTCCCGGAATGAACACTGCTGACAGAGCTATCACATGATTTTCCGCCCAGCGAAGAATCCTTTCAGCTTCTGCCATTGCCCTCCTGCTTCTCGTGCCGCCCTGTCTGTTTACGTGGGCGACTGACGTGATGTTGTCCGATTGGATCAATACCGCCTGACCCTGAAGCAGGGGTTTCGCTTGACTTAGGGCATTGTAAATGGCCCTTAGTTCCAGAATGTTTATATGAAGAGATGTTTCCATGCTTGACCACAAGCCCTGGAAATTTTTTCCCTGTGTGACTGCCCCCCAGCCTCTCAGGCTGGCGTCCGTGGTCACCAGGACCCAATCCTAAATGCCAAATCTGCGGCCCTCTAGTAGATGAGCACTCTGCAGCCACCACAGAAGAGACACCCTTGTCCTTGTCGACAGGGTTATCCGCTGATGCATCTGAAGATGCGATCCGGACCATTTGTCCAGTAGATCCCACTGAAACGTTCTTGCATGGAATCTTCCGAATGGAATTGCTTCGTAAGAAGCCACCATTTTTCCCAGGACCCTCGTGCACTGATGCACTGACACCTGGCCTGGTTTTAGGAGGTTCCTGACTAGCTCGGATAACTCCCTGGCCTTCTCCTCCGGGAGAAACACCTTTTTCTGGACTGTGTCCAGAATCATTCCTAGGAACAGTAGACGTGTCGTTGGAATCAGCTGCGATTTTGGAATATTTAGGATCCACCCGTGCTGACGTAACACTACCTGAGATAGTGCTACTCCGACTTCTAACTGTTCCCTGGACCTTGCCCTTATCAGGAGATCGTCCAAGTAAGGGATAATTAAGACGCCTTTTCTTCGAAGAAGAATCATCATTTCGGCCATTACCTTGGTAAAGACCCGAGGTGCCGTGGACAACCCAAACGGCAGCGTCTGAAACTGATAATGACAGTTTTGTACTACAAACCTGAGGTACCCTTGGTGAGACGGGTAGATTGGGACGTGGAGATAAGCATCCTTGATGTCCAGAGACACCATATAGTCCCCTTCTTCCAGGTTTGCTATCACCGCTCTGAGTGATTCCATCTTGAATTTGAACCTCTTTATGTAAGTGTTCACGGATTTCAGATTTAAAATTGGTCTCACCGAGCCGTCCGGCTTCGGTACCACAAACAGCGTGGAATAATACCCCTTTCCCTGTTGTAGGAGGGGTACCTTGATTATCACCTGCTGGGAATACAGCTTGTGAATGGCTTCCAAAACTGCCTCCCTGTCGGAGGGAGACTTTGGTAGAGCAGACTTCAGGAACCGGCGAGGGGGAAACGCCTCGAATTCCAGTTTGTACCCCTGCGATACCACCTGTAGAATCCAGGGGTCCACTTGCGAGTGAGCCCACTGCGCGTTGAAATTCTTGAGACGGGCCCCCACCATGTCTGAGTCTGCTTGTAAAGCTCCAGCGTCATGCTGAAGACTTGGCAGAAGCAGGGGAGGGCTTCTGCTCCTGGGAAGCGGCTGCATGGTGCAGTCTTTTTCCCCTTCCTCTGCCCCGGGGCAGGAAGGAATGGCCTTTAGCTCGCTTGTACTTATGGGAACGAAAGGACTGAGTTTGAAAAGACGGTGCCTTTTTCTGCTGATGTGAAGTGACCTGGGGTAAAAAGGTGGATTTTCCAGCCGTTGCCGTGGCCACCAGGTCCGATAGACCAGCCCCAAATAACTCCTCCCCTTTATACGGCAATACTTCCATATGTCGTTTGGAATCCGCATCGCCTGACCACTGTCGCGTCCATAACGCTCTTCTGGCAGAAATGGACATAGCACTTACTCTTGATGCCAGGGTGCAAATATCCCTCTGTGCATCACGCATATATAGTAATGCATCCTTCAAATGCTCTATAGTTAACAGTATATTGTCCCTATCCAGGGTATCAATATTTTCAGTCAGGGAATCCGACCACGCGACGCCAGCACTGCACATCCAGGCTGAAGCGATTGCTGGTCGCAGTATAACACCAGTATGTGTGTATATACTTTTAAGAATATTTTCCAGCCTTCTATCTGCTGGTTCTTTGAGGGTGGCCGTATCAGGAGACGGTAACGCTACTTGTTTAGATAAACGTGTGAGCGCCTTATCTACCCTAGGGGGTGTTTCCCAACGTGTCCTAACCTCTAACGGGAAAGGATATAGTGCCAATAATTTTTTAGAAAATAGCAGTTTTTTGTCGGGGGAAACCCACGCTTTATCACACACCTCATTTAACTCATCTGACTCAGGGAAAACTATTGGTAGTTTTTTCACACCCCACATAATACCCTTCTTTGTGGTACTTGTAGTGTCAGAAATGTTCAATGCTTCCTTCATTGCCGTGATCATGTAACGTGTGGCCCTACTGGACATTACGTTTGTCTCCTCACCGTCGACACTAGACTCAGTATCTGTGTCTGTGTCGACCCACTGAGGTAACGGGCGTTTTAGGGCCCCTGACGGTGTCTGAGACGCCTGGACAGGCACTAATTGATTTGCCGGCTGTCTCATGTCATCAACCGTTCTTTGCAAAGTGCTGACATTATCACTTAATTCTTTAAATACGATCATCCAGTCAGGTGTCGACTCCCTAGGAGGTGACATCACTAACCCAGGCAATTGCTCCGCCTCCACATCATTTTCCTCCTCATACATGTCGACACACACGTACCGACACACAGCACACACACCGGGAATGCTCTGATAGAGGACAGGACCCCACAAGCCCTTTGGAGAGACAGAGGGAGAGTCTGCCAGCACACACCAAGCGCTATATATATATATACAGGGATAACCTTATATAAGTGTTATTCCCTTATAGCTGCTGTTTATATAGTTTATAGCTGCCAATAGTGCCCCCCCTTCTCTTTTTTACCCTGATTCAGTAGCAAGTCTGCAGGGGAGAGTCAGGGAGCCGTCCTTCCAGCGGAGCTGTGAGGGAAAATGGCGCTTGTGTGCTGAGGAGATAGGCTCCGCCCCTTCACGACGTCCTTATCTCCCACTTTTTCTGTAAAAAATGGCAGGGGTTAAAATACATCCATATAGCCCAAGAGCTATATGTGATGTATTCTTTAGCCAACCTAAGGTATTATCTGTTATATTGCGTCTCAGGGCGCTCCCCCCCAGCGCCCTGCACCCTCAGTGACCGGAGTGTGAAGTGTGCTGAGAGCAATGGCGCACAGCTGCGGTGCTGTGCGCTACCTTAGTCTGAAGACAGGATCGTCTTCTGCCGCCGATTTCACCGGACCTCTTCGCTCTTCTGGCTCTGTAAGGGGGCCGGCGGCGCGGCTCCGGGACCCATCCAGGCTGAACCTGTGATCGTCCCTCTGGAGCTAATGTCCAGTAGCCTAAGAAACCCGATCCACTCTGCACGCAGGTGAGTCCGTTTCTTCTCCCCTTAGTCCCACGATGCAGTGAGCCTGTTGCCAGCAGGACTCACTGAAAATAAAAAACCTAAAATATACTTATATTCTAAGCAGCTCAGGAGAGCCACCTAGCCTGCACCCTTCTCGTTCGGGCACAAAAATCTAACTGAGGCTTGGAGGAGGGTCATAGGGGGAGGAGCCAGTGCACACCACCTGATCCTAAAGCTTTTATTCTTGTGCCCTGTCTCCTGCGGAGCCGCTATTACCCATGGTCCTTACGGAGTCCCAGCATCCACTAGGACGTCAGAGAAAGGGGGCTGAATATGCAGCACTCCCTTTACAAATGTCTGAACTTCAGGTAGTGAAGCCAGTTCTTTCTGGAAGAAAATGGACAGAGCCAAAATCTGGACCTTAATGGAACCCAATTTTAGGCCCATAGTCACTCCTGACTGTAGGAAGTGCAGAAATCGACCCAGCTGAAATTCTTCTGTTGGGGCCTTCCTGGCCTCACACCCCGCAACATATTTTCGCCAAATAATGGTTTGCGGTTACTTCTTTCCTGGCTTTTATCAGCGTAGGAACGACTTCCTCCGGAATGCCCTTTTCCTTTAGGATCCGGTATTCAACCGCCATGCCGTCAAACGCAGCCGCGGTAAGTCTTGGAACAGACAGGGCCCCTGCTGTAGCAGATCCTGTCTGAGCGGTAGAGGCCATGGGTCCTCTGATATCATTTCTTGCAGTTCTGGGTACCAAGCTCTTCTTGGCCAATCCGGAACCACGAGTATCGTTCTTACTCCTCGTTTTCTTATTATTCTCAGTACCTTTGGTATGAGAGGCAGAGGAGGGAACACATAAACCGATTGGTACACCCACGGTGTCACTAGAGCGTCCACAGCTATCGCCTGAGGGTCCATTGACCTGGCGCAATATCTCTCTAGTTTTTTGTTTAGGCGGGACGCCATCATGTCCACCTGTGGCCTTTCCCAACGGTTTACCATCAGTTGGAAGACTTCTGGATGAAGTCCCCACTCTCCCCGGTGTAGGTCGTGTCTGCTGAGGAAGTCTGCTTCCCAGTTGTCCACTCCCGGAATGAACACTGCCGACAGTGCTAAGACGTGATTTTCCGCCCATCGGAGAATCCTTGTGGCTTCTGCCATCGCCATCCTGCTTCTCGTGCCGCCCTGTCGGTTTACATGGGCGACTGCCGTGATGTTGTCTGATTGGATCAGTACCGGCTGGTTTTGAAGCAGGGGCCTTGCCTGACTTAGGGCATTGTAAATGGCCCTCAGTTCCAGAATATTTATGTGTAGGGACGACTCCTGACTTGACCAAAGTCCTTGGAAGTTTCTTCCCTGTGTGACTGCTCCCCAGCCTCGAAGACTGGCATCCGTTGTCACCAGGACCCAGTCCTGTATGCCGAATCTGCGGCCCTCTTGAAGATGAGCACTCTGCAGCCACCACAGTAGAGATACCCTGGTCCTTGGAGACAGGGTTATCAGCCGATGCATCTGAAGATGCGATCGTGACCACTTGTCCAAGAGGTCCCACTGAAAAGTTCTTGCATGGAACCTGCCGAATGGAATTGCTTCGTAGGAAGCTACCATTTTTTTCCAGGACTCGTGTGCTGTGATGCACCGATACCTGTTTTGGTTTTAGGAGGTCTCTTGACTAGAGATGACAGCTCCTTGGCTTTCTCCAGCGGGAGAAACACTTTTTTTTTTCCTATACTGTGTCCAGAACCATCCCCAGGAACAGTAGGCGTGTGGTAGGAACCAGCTGTGACTTTGGAATGTTTAGAATCCATCCGTGCTGTTGTAGCACTTCCCGAGATAGTGCTACCCCGACCAACAACTGCTCCCTGGACCTCGCCTTTATAAGGAGATCGTCCAATTACGGGATAATTAAAACTCCCTTTTTTTCGAAGGAGTATCATCATTTCTGCCATTACCTTGGTAAACACCCTCGGTGCTGTGGACAGCCCAAACGGCAGTGTCTGGAATTGGTAATGGCAATCCTGTACCACAAATCTGAGGTACTCCTGGTGAGGATGGTAAATGGGGACATGCAGGTAAGCACCCTTGATGTCCCGGGATACCATGTAATCCCCCTCGTCCAGGCTCGCAATAACCGCCCTGAGCGATTCCATCTTGAACTTGAATCTTTTGATATATGTGTTCAAGGATTTTAAATTTAAGATGGGTCTCACCGAACCGTCCGGTTTCGGTACCACAAACATTGTGGAATAGTAACCCTTCCCTTGTTGAAGGAGGGGTACCTTGACAATCACTTGCTGTGAATACAGTTTTTGGATAGCCACCAACACTGCCTCCCTGGCAGAGGGAGTTGCTGGTAAGGCAGATTTTAGGAAACGGCGGGGGGGAGACGCCTCGAATTCCAGCCTGTACCCCTGAGATACTACTTGAAGGATCCAGGGATCCACCTGTGAGAGAGCCCACTGTGCGCTGAAATTTCTGAGACGGGCCCCCACCGTACCCGGGTCCGCCTGTGAAGCCCCAGCGTCATGCTGTGGACTTACCGGACGCTGTGCCTTTTTGAATCGGCATCACCTGACCACTGCCGAGTCCATAACCCCCTTCTGGCGGCAATGGACATTGCGCTTATTTTTGATGCCAGCCGGTAAATATCCCTCTGTGCATCACGCATGTATAAGACAGCGTCTTTTATATGCTCTATTGTCAGCAAAATATTGTCCCTATCCAGAGTATCAATATTATCCGACAGGGAATCTGACCACGCAGCAGCAGCACTGCACATCCATGCCGATGCAATCGCTGGTCGCAATATAATGCCCGTGTGTGTATATATAGCTTTTAGGGTAGCCTCCTGCTTTCTCTCAGCAGGTTCCTTTTGGGGCGGCCGTATCCGGAGACGGTAGTGCCACCTTTTTTGATAAACGTGTAAGCGCTTTATCTACCCTAGGGGGTGTTTCCCAACGTGACCTATCCTCTGGCGGGAAAGGGTACGCTGCCAATAACCGTTTAGAAATTATCAATTTCTTATCGGGGGAAGTCCACGCTTCCTCACACACCTCATTTAATTCCTCAGATGCAGGAAAAACTACTGGTAGTTTTTTCTCACCAAATATAATACCCTTTTTTGTGGTACCTGGGGTACTATCAGAAATGTGTAATACATTTTTCATGGCCTCAATCATGTAACGGGTGGCCCTATTGGAAGGTACACTAGTCTCATCGTCGTCGACACTGGAGTCGGTATCCGTGTCAACATCTGTGTCTGCGATCTGAGGTAGCGGGCGTTTTAAAGCCCCTGATGACATTTGAGACGCTTGAACAGGCACAAGCTGAGTAGCCGGCTGTCCTATGTCGTCAAACCTTTTATGTAAGGAGCTGACACTGTCACGTAATTCCTTCCATAAGTCCATCCACACAGGTGTCGACCCCGCAGGGGGTGACATCACATTCACAGGCATTTGCTCTGCCTCCACATCATTATCCTCATTATACATGTCGACACAGCAGTACCGACACAGCACACACACAGGGAATGCTCTGACAGAGGACAGGACCCCACAAAGCCCTTTGGGGAGACAGAGGGAGAGTATGCCAGCACACACCAGAGCGCTATATAACACAGGGATATCACTATACAGAGTGTTTTCCCCTATAGCTGCTTGTATTATATATACTGCGCCTAAATTTATTGGCCCCCCTCTCTTTTTTACCCTTTCTGTAGTGCAGGACTGCAGGGGAGAGCCAGGGAGCGATCCTTCCAGCGGAGCTGTGGGGGAAAATGGCGCCAGTGTGCTGAGGAAAATGGCTCCGCCCCTTTTTCGGCCGGCTTTCTCCCGCTGTTTGTGTAAATCTGGCAGGGGTAATTTACACCTATATAACCTCTAGGGCTATATATGGTGTCAGTTTTGCCAGCCAAGGTGTTACTATTGCTGCTCAGGGCGCCCCCCCCAGCGCCCTGCACCCATCAGTGACCGGAGTGTGTGGTGTGCATGAGGAGCAATGGCGCACAGCTGCAGTGCTGTGCGCTACCTTGGAGAAGACCGAAGTCTTCAGCCGCCGATTTTCCGGACACTTCTTGCTTCTGGCTCTGTAAGAGGGACGGCGGCGCGGCTCCGGGACCGGACGACGAGGTCGGGTCCTGTGTGCGATCCCTCTGGAGCTAATGGTGTCCAGTAGCCTAAGAAGCCCAAGCTACCACCAGTTAGGTAGGTTCGCTTCTTCTCCCCTTAGTCCCTCGTTGCAGTGAGCCTGTTGCCAGCAGGTCTCACTGTAAAATAAAAAACCTAAAATATACTTTCTTTCTAGGAGCTCAGGAGAGCCTCCTAGTGTGCATCCAGCTCGGCCGGGCACAGAAATCTAACTGAGGTCTGGAGGAGGGTCATAGTGGGAGGAGCCAGTGCACACCAGGTAGACCTAAAGCTTTCTTTAGTTGTGCCCAGTCTCCTGCGGAGCCGCTATTCCCCATGGTCCTTACGGAGTTCCCAGCATCCACTAGGACGTCAGAAAAATAGGCTTTTATATACCTACCGGTAAATCCTTTTCTCGTAGTCCGTAGAGGATGCTGGGGTCCATTTAGTACCATGGGGTATAGACACAGGAGCCTTCAGCACTTCAAGACTTTTTTACAGTGTGAACTGGCTCCTCCCTCTATGCCCCTCCTCCAGACCTCAGTATAGGAACTGTGCCCGAGGAGACGGACAAACTTCGAGAGAAGGATTTACTTTAAGCTAGTGGCGAGATTCACACACCATCAACCATGCCGCACAACATGGCATACAACTCAAACACATGCCAACGAGCATGAATAACTGTACAGCAACTGCTGAACAACAACTTAACACGTGATAACTTGTGCAAGAAGAAAAGATAATATGCAGGAAAAAGGAGCACTGGCGCCCAGCATCCTCTACGGACTACGAGAAAAGGATTTAACGGTAGGTATATAAAATCCTATTTTCTCTAACGTCCTACCATGGGGATGTACCAAAGCTCCCAGTACGGGCGGGAGAGTGTGGATGTTCCTGCAGAACTGATTGACCGAATTAAAGGTAATCAGCGGCCAAGGTGTCAAACTTGTAGAACTTAGCAAACGAGTTTGCCCCTGAACAAGTATCTGCTTGGCAAAGCTGTAGAGTCTAGACACCCCGGGCAGCCGCCCAGGAAGAACCCACTTTCCTAGTAGAGTGGGTCTTAACCGAATTCGGTACCGGCAATCCTGCCGTGGAATAAGCATGCTGAATCATACATCTGATCCATCGTGCAATTGTCTGCTTAGAAGTAGGACACCCAATCTTGTTGGTATCATACAGGATAAACAATGCTTCGGTTTTCCTAATATGAGCTGTCCTTGTAACGTTAATCTTCAAAGCTCTGACCACGTCTAAGAACTTTGAAGGAGCAGAGGTGTCAGTAGTCACTGGCACCACAATAGGTTGGTTAATATGGAATGAAGACACAACCCTTGGAAGAAAGTGCTGACAAGTTCTCAGTTCAGCCCTATCTTCATGAAAGATCAAATAGGGGCCCTTGTGAGACAAGGCCCCCAACTCAGACACCTGTCTCGCGGATGGCAAGGCCAACAGCATGACCACTTTCCAGGTGAGACTTTAACTCAACCTCTTGCAGAGGCTCAAACCAATCCGATTGAAGGAACTGCAACACCACGTTAAGGTCCCATGGTGCCATAGAAGGCACGAATGGTGGTTGGATGTGCAGAACCCCCTTCAGGAACGTCTGAACTTCAGGAAGGGAAGCCAATTGTTTATGAAAGAAAATGGACAAGGCCGAAATTTGGACCTTGATAGACTGTAGAAATAGGAGAATACGTCCTAATTGAAACTCCACCTTTGGAGAATTCCTGGATTCACACTAAGATACATATTTTCTCCAAATACGATGGTAATGTCTAGACGTTACTCCTTTCCTGGCCTGAATAAGTCTGGAAATGACCTTGTTGGGAATGCCCTTTCGGGCTAGGATCTGGCGCTCAACAGCCATGCCGTCAAACGTAGCCGCGATAAGTCTTGATAAACAAACGGCCCCTGCAGAAGCAGGTCCTCGCGAAGAGGAAGAGGCCGAGGATCTTCTATCAGTAACTCCTGAAGATCTGGATACCAGTCTGGGGCAATGAGGATCGCCCGAACCCTTGTTCTTCTTATGATCTTGAGAATCTTTGGCATTAGCGGAAGTGGAGGGAACACATACACCGACTGGAACACCCACTGGGTTACCAATGCATCCACTGCTATTGCTTGTGGGTCTCTCGACCTGGAACAATATTTCTGATGCTTCTTGTTGAGACGAGATGCCATCATATCTACTTGAAGAATGCCCCAACGACTTGCTACCTCCACAAAGACCTCTTGGTGGAGGCCCCATTCTCCTAGGTGGAGATCGTGTCTGCTGAGGAAGTCTGCTTCCCAGTTGTCCACTACTGGAATGAAGATTGCTGACAGAGCTTGTGCGTGCCTTTCTGCCCAGAGAAGTATTCTTTTTACCTCTGCATTGCCGCTCTGCTTTTCATTCCGCCCTGGCCGTTTATGTAAACCACTGCTGTTACATTGTCTGACTGGATCTGTATGGGACAATCTTGAAGATGCGCCGCTTGTAGAAGACCATTGTAAATTGCTCTCAACTCCAGAATGTTTATGTGAAGAAGTGTTTCTTGACTTGACCATCTTCCTTGGAAGCCTTCCCCTTGCGTGACTGCTCCCCAACCTCAGAGACTTGCATCCGTGGTCACTAGGATCCAGGCTTGAATCACGAACCTGCGTCCCTCTAGGAGGTGAGAACTGTGTAGCCACCACAGGAGCGAAATTCTGGCTTTCGTCGACAGGATTATTCTCTGGTGCATGTGTAGATGCGATCCAGACCATTTGTCCAGTAGATCCCACAGGAACACCCTTGCATGGAATTGGCCATACTGTAGAGCCTCGTAAGACGCTACCATCTTCCCCAGCAGGCGGATGCACTGATGAATCGACGCACGTGCTGATTTCAAAATTTGTTTGACCATTGTCTGGATTTCCAGAACCTTTTCCACCAGTAGAAATACTTTCTGTACCTCGGTGTCATGTATCATTCCCAGAAATGATAATCTCATCGTCGGTTCCAACTGTGATTTTGGAAAGTTTATGATCCAACCATGTTTCTGAAGTACTGTCAGGGATAGTGCAGTACTCTGCACTAACTTTTTCCTGGATCTCGCTTTTAATAGGAGATCATCCACGTAAGGAATTATGTTGACTCCTTTCTTGCGAAGGAGAACCATCATCTCTGCCATCACCTTGGTGAACACTCTCGGTGCTGTGGAGAGCCCGAATGGCAATGTCTGGAACTGATAGTGACAGTCCTGAAACGCAAACCTCCGGTATGCTTGATGTGGGGGGTAAATGGGAACATGCAGATATGCATCCTTGATGTCCACCGACACCATGAATTCCTTCTCCTCCAAACTGGAGATCAATGCTCTTAGAGACTCCATCTTGAATTTGAATCTTTTTAGATAAAGATTCAACGATTTTAGGTTTAAAATCAGTCTGACCGAGCCGTCCGGCTTCGGTACTACAAACAGGCTTGAATAAAATTCCTTTCCCCATTGTAGCAATGGGACTAAGGTGATTACCTCGTCCTGACGTAATTTTTGTATTGCTTCCGTTATTTTCTGTCTTGTACAGAAGCTGGTAAGGCTGATTTGAAAAATCTGCATGGGGGGAGATCCTGAAACTCCAATTTGTAACCTTGAGATACTATTTGCAATATCCAGGGATCAAGTTCTGATTGTATCCAGATCTGGCCTTAAGAGTTTCAGACGCGCCCCCACCTGAGCGGACTCCCGCAGGGGAGCCCCAGTGTCATGCTTTGGTTTTTGCAGAAACAACGGCTGAATTCTGCTCCTGAGATCCTGATGCTGCTGAAGGTTTCTAACCTCTTCCCCGCCCTCTCCCTGCGAAGAAGGGGGTACCCTTGGCCTTTTTGTACTTGTTGGGCCGAAAGGACTGCATCGGATGAGCAGAGTATGTCTTCTTTGCAAGTGCTGCTGCATAAGGAAGAAAAGCTGACTTACCCGAGGTAATTTTTGAAATCCAGGTATCCAGATCATCTCCAAAAAGCGCCTCACCCTTATAGGGGAGAGCTTCAATATTCTTTTTAGATTCTGCATCTGCATTCCACTGGCGAATCCACAGTGCTCTGCGAGCCGAAACCGCCATAGCTGAGAATTTTCCCACCGCTGCGCTGTACCTTTTGCCGCCAACAATGACCGGAGGGCCCCTCTCTGCAGGTCTCCGGTGATATACTCACCACTCTTCTGACTTCTGGCTCTGTTAGGGGGTGGCGGCAGTACTGTGGGAGTGAGCGGTAGCCAGGCGTGGGCTATGTTCAGTACCCTTCAGGAGCTAATGGTGTCCTGTCAGTGGGAGCAGAGCCATGGAACTACACAGGAAGTTGGTTCCTACTCCTCCCCCCCCCCCCCCCCCCCTAAGTCCCACAAAGCAGGGAAGCTGTTGCCAGCAGCTTCCCTGAAAATAAAAAACCTAACAAAGTATTTTCCAGCAGAACTCTGTAGAGCTCCACTAGCGTGCCTCCAGTCTCACCGGGCACAATTTCTAAACGGAGGTCTGGAGTAGGGGCATAGAGGGAGGAGCCAGTTCACACTGTAAAAAAGTCTTAAAGTGCCAAACGCTCCTGCAGACCAGTCTATACCCCACGGTACTAAATGGACCCCAGCATCCTCTAGGACGTTAGAGAAAACATTGAGCAATGAAGACATCAAGAGAAGACATACTGTAGCTTAGTTATGTTTTATGAATTTCAAGATCTAGTTATGTCTGTGGACGACTGCAAAATCAGTGGACAGCTGCAAAATGGTTGGGACTATATTAATTTAATCATGGTTTACTGTATTTACTAAAGAAAGGCTGTATTGGACTGTTGATGGGTGATCTGAATTTACAGGTACAGTAGGAAAACCTGTGAGGTGAGGAAAAAATGTAAATGACTTCAATACTAGAGGGAGATTCATTTTTGGTTATACACAGTGTACTGTAGTACTATCAGAAAGAAACCCTTTCATCTTAATGAACTTTTCCATTTTAACATACAGAATGTGACCATGTGAATTAAATTTGCAGCTATAAAAATTGTGAATTAACTGTAGAACTGACACTTTGTATCCTTAGAGAAATAAGGTTATCAGATACACATTTGCAATTTTAATTTTCAGTATAACTCATTTTCTTAAATACTTGTGTGTGCCCTCTGCTTAACGATAATCTTGAAGGACTAATATGAATACCAAATTGCCCAGTCAATGATCATTTGAATGTGTTTTGTAGAGCTTGCAAAATACAGGTAATCTCTATATTAATTACTTTTACTCATTAGCTAGTACATTTTCTCTCATTATGGGACAGCTACTATCAGAGCTTGGGAATTGGGAATAGGTATTTTTTTTTCTATTTTTAGAAATTACATAGTACATGTTAAATGTTTTTGAGTTATAAAACCTCTTGTGTGTAAGATGTTTCAATAGCTAGCAAAGTGATTATTTGATCAATACACAGTATATCAAAGGCAACTGACAGGCTTGCTCTACAGAAATGCATTTTGCGGATTGGTGGAATATACTTAGGGCCGTGGCTTGCTATGTCACAACAGCTTAAGTGACTGCAGTACAACACCAGGAAGTAGCTTTATCTGTCTGTAATGAAGAAGAGTAATAATGCTCTACCTTGTTCTATTTTGTGATAGAACTGTTGGTACATATTGAACAATATGGGTGTGGATCACTGGGTCGAGCTGAAAGTGTCTACGTCGACCCCAAAAGGTCGACATGGGAAGAAGGTAGACACGGAAAAGGTCAACACAGGAAACGGTTGACATGATTTTTTTTTTTTTGGGGGGGGGAGGGGTTGTCGTTTACTCTGTAAAATGACCGGGAACCCCAATTAGTGCACTGCTGCTGCGCTCAGCACAGGTTACTATTCCCAATCGTAGTACATGTGGATGGTAAAGTATGAAAAAGTTGAAAATGAAAATTATATTATATATATATATATATATATATATATATATATATATATATATATATATATATATATATATATATATATATATTACAAAACAAGAGGTAACCCTTTTCTGCGCTTTACCACTAGTCTCAAACCAATAAGAAATACCCTCTGTCAGATAAGGTATCAAAGATAGATATGGAGTAAAAAGGTTCTCATGGGAGCCAATCAGCCTTTAGATTAATAATATTTAACAATATTTAAAAGGTTTTTATTTATACACAAATAAAAGGTACTTGTAACCTAAAAATTCGACATTGATACAATAGTCTAAAAATTCAGTAAAACGATTTCACAATCTTATACATAGACATTTTTAGTTGATATGAGGAATTTATAGTCAGGTAATCACAATCAGAACTTGAAAAGAACGTGTATCCAACCAGATGCTTGTGGTGGTGACTTTTTTGACCCAATACTGCGAAACCCAACGCGTTTCGTCCGTTAGGACTTCATCAGGGGTTTACAATCCGTTTTTGTGAGAAAATAATTTACCACTGGTTAGGACGGGATTAAATTCCTAATGCTACATCCAATCACATGTTCTTTTCAAATGATGTGGTGTCTAAATTGGCTTCATCAAAACAAAAATTTACAATTAAGTTGAAGTCAGATGTTGTGATTTTCCCTAATTTCCTCAAGGAGAGTGAAACCTTATAATTCACCTCTGCTCCAATAAGTATCTCCAAAAAATGGGGTTCTTTTAGAGATCTCCAATCTTGAACCGCACTATTCCTTTTTCACAGGAACTGGCATAACTTCACAGGAAATTAGGGAAAATCACAACATCTGACTTCAACTTAATTGTAAATTTTTGTTTTGATGAAGCCAATTTAGACACCACATCATTTGAAAAGAACATGTGATTGGATGTAGCATTAGGAATTTAATCCCGTCCTAACCAGTGGTAAATTATTTTCTCACAAAAACGGATTGTAAACCCCTGATGAAGTCCTAACGGACGAAACGCGTTGGGTTTCGCAGTATTGGGTCAAAAAAGTCACCACCACAAGCATCTGGTTGGATACACGTCCTTTTCAAGTTCTGATTGTGATTACCTGACTATAAATTCCTCATATCAACTAAAAATGTCTATGTATAAGATTGTGAAATCGTTTTACTGAATTTTTAGACTATTGTATCAATGTCGAATTTTTAGGTTACAAGTACCTTTTATTTGTGTATAAATAAAAACCTTTTAAATATTGTTAAATATTATTAATCTAAAGGCTGATTGGCTCCCATGAGAACCTTTTTACTCCATATATATATATATATATATATATAAAAACTCATGTCAACTTTTGACTATGACGACCATTTTGTCCATGTCAACCAACAGTGGTCAACCTATTGACTGTCGACCTATCACCCAAACCATATATTGGCTTTCATAGCAGGCATCTGATTATTCCAGTTTTAGGAATTCCAGTCCTTTAAATAAAGGAACTAATACTCAATTTATTGTATCTTTCAGGTTCCATCAGTTCTTGGGTTGTGATCTTCATACTGCCAATAAACAGTGCTCTGAATCCCATTATTTATACCATTACAACCAGACCATTTAAAGAAATGATTGGTCAGATTTGGAATAACTACAAACAACGTCATTCAATTGGGAATAATAAACAGAAAGCTTATTCACCCTCATATTTTTGGGTGGAAATGTGGCCACTACAAGACAATTCTCCAGAGACAATAAGACCTGAACTGTATACAGACTCTGAAGTCTCAGTCACCACTCATCCAACAAGGATGAGCTACACATAACACCTACAGCAGTAGGAAGAATCGTTCTAGACTATCCAAAATGGGCAAGTGGACCTTAAAAGGAAACGGGTCATTCACTCTTCTTACCAGTATTCATGTCTGACTGGACAATAGAGAGAACTGGGACAATCCTCTAATCAGGATTCAGTGATAATGGGAGGACAAGATTATAGAGTTTATATATATATATATATATATATATATATATTTACAGTGATGTCTGGATTCAACCACTGAAAGACTGAAGCACAGCAAGGATTGGAACATAGACACATGATAATGCCAGCAAATACATAGTTAATCACTATATACTGTATGCCAGAAAGGCTGTACACCAGGGCTCTACTCCAATACAACACCGTTACCAGCTACACCCCAGAAACTGTATTTGTAGACAACATGCAGCTAGGATGCTATTGTATCAGTATGTAACTGGATGAGTTGTACATTAAGTGATAATAGGATCTATTCATGAAAAATCTTGAAATTGTCCCAATCATTATCAGACATTATTGACATGGTATCTCTTTTCACGGCTATTCAGCAATAAACTTCAAATTAACAGCGGTTGCGGTAAGACGCTGTTCCTGCGAGGTTCTAGAAGGCTTTGTTTTTGGACATCTGAAAACCAAAACCTTCTATTTCTGGTTCTGTGTATGCGCAGCCCTGCTTTTACTGAACAATGTGTATAGTCTTCTATTTGCATTAAGTCTGCAGTGTGACGAGTGGCAAGTGTATGGCCAGCTATAGCCACCCAAAGCTTCTAACTTGATTAAAATGTGTATACAGGCTTTATATTAGTCTGTATACATTTATATTTCTGTGGATTATATATAAATAACATTTAAAATTTCTATTAAACTAAATAAAATATTTAATAAAATGTAAAATTTATATATAAAATGTATATATAAACCACATAAATATACATATATACAGACTAATATAAAGCCTATATACACATTTTAATCAATTAGAAGCTTTGAGAGGCTGGTGTTGGGCATACAATTGCTGCTTGTTTCAACATCCTGCAGGGACTGATGGGAAAATATTCCTCTCTCCCTGCATTTTTCATCAGCTGTATGGATTTTCTTTATATAACGCCATTCTGAAATGGCGTTTATAAAGTAACATTTTATCGGGAAGTGTAACGTTTGATACTTGCTGAATAGCATGAAACGTTAAACCACAATAGAGCTCAATAGATTGATTTCTACTGTGCTGTATTCAGCGAGATGGGTATGAATGGAGAAGATAAACAGAACATTATACTTATTGCTGATTTCATTTCTACAAGATACTTCATGGCAGCCTTACACATAGAGATTGTACCCCATCCCCGTAGTTCTAGACAGGAAGTTTTGGTTTAGGGATCACCCATTTAGGGTATATAGCTTCTCCCTTGCCTCTCCTCCTCAGTCTTTTGCGTGTCTCCTCTCTACAATCTGGAAAAATATATAAATATGGAAGGCATATTGTAGGATGCCATGAAGTATCTTGAAGAAATTAAATTATCGATACGTATAATTTGCTGGTTTTATTCTACAATATTTCATAGCAGTCTCTCTTACACATGGAACTTTACCAGCAATATGCCTAGGGTGGGTAAAAATAATCTAGTCACTAGAAATATCATGCTTATAATCATTTAATCAAAATATTGCCCTTCCAGGACACAATTCCCAAAGTGGGCCTTAGGCACATCCAAATGATAAAGGCTTGTCACGGTATGAACCGATGACCATGTAGCCGCTGTACAAATGTCTCTCACTGATACTTGCGCCTTCTTAGCCCAAGAAGTCGCCACAGCCCTTGTCGAGTGTCCCTTTATATTCTCTGGAACATCACGACCATTCTTTTCATACATGAAGGTAATTAGTTCCCTAATCCACCTTGCAATGGTTTGTTTCGTGGGTGCACCACATTTATTCATGAATACATGTAGAACAAATAAATGTTTTGTCTTAGCCAAGTCCTTCACTCTGGCCAAGTATACAGAAATTGCTCTTAATACATCCAACATATGCAACCTCTCCTCATTCTCATTCCTTGGTTGCGGAAAGAACGAAGGTCAAATGAAATACTTAAGGCACAAAGGACGGATTTGTTCTCAGAACAATTTTGTATGGGAAGATATTTAAATAGGGCTCTTCTGCCCAAAGTGCTTGTAATTCACTGACCCTTCTGGCTGAAGTGATAGCGGTTAAGAACACAACCTTACAAGTTAGAAATTCTATTGGAATCTCCTGCAAAGGCTCGAATGGAGGCAGTGTTAAAATGTTTAGAATCAGATACAGATCCCACGGGGCTAAAACTGACTTAATTAGAGGTCGTATTCTTTTCATAGCGTGGCAGACATTTTTTACCAACTGTTCCTCAGATAATATTTTATCTAATAACACACTAAAAGCTGCAATATGAACTTTAATGGTAGAAATTGGCAGACCTTTCTGAAAACCTTTATGCAAGAACTGCAATACTTGGGGTGTGTTAGCTTTCATGATATCAAATCTAGATTTAGCCTATGAAACAAAGGTTCTCCAAACTCTATAATAAGTCAGTGATGATACAGTACTTCCTTCCCTGCTTTCATCTGGAACTGAATCACTTATTAAGTAAAAAATGATTATCTGAACATCTCTTGTTCAATTTTCACGCCATCAAACGCAGGCTCTGTGGATTTGGGTGAAACAACGGACCTTGCCTAACATCCCTGGTGAAAGTGGTAACATCCATGGGCCATCTATTGGCATTCTCATTACTGTTGGGAACCACACTCTCCTTGGCCAATAGGGAAGGATTATAATCACTTCTACATGCTTTTCTCTGGTTTTCCTCAACACACAAGCAATCATTAGGAAAGGTGGGAACACCTAACCCAGCTTGAAATTCCAAGTTAGGGAGAAAGTGTCCATTCCACTTGTCTGTGGTAGATGGTATCTGGAAAAGAAATGGATCACTTTTACGTTCTGATGTGTAGCCATAAGATCTACTTGTGGTTGTCCAAATTTTATTACCAATTCTCGGAATACTTTTGGCTCTATTATCCATTCCCCTGGCAACACCTTATGTTTGCTAAGCAAATCTGGTACATATAGAGCTGATAGGGAACATAGATGATCCTGTGCCCACTTCAGAATCTATGTTACCTCTTCTAGTAATACCATACTCTTGGTGCCCCTTGTCAATTCAAATAAGTCACTATGGTTGTATTGTCTGAAACGACCATTAGATTACTTTTTATCAACATAGACTGAAATAATTTTATTGCATTCCAAACTGCTCTCAACTTTCTTTGGTTTGAAGATATCTTTTCCCATAAGAACACCTGAGAGTTTTAATTTGCTAGATGTGCTCAAGTTGTCAACACCAACTCATGGGGTTCTATTAGGGATGTTGTTCTGAGACATAGACCCAGATCTATCAGCTAGGACAGAGATTCTTTTGTAATACGGCATCATTTTAACTGGTTATTTAAAAACACTTTTTTTCTGACTGTATTTTAGCAGCTCCCACTGCAATTTCCTCATTCGCCATCTTGCCCAAGGAATAATATCTATGGTCAAGGACATCATTCCTAACAACCGCAGTGTTATGTTTCTGCTCGTTTGAATCAAGGTGGCCAATTCCTGAATTTTTCTGCATCTTTCTTGTGATCATGATAACGTATTGTAGAGTATCTACTCGTACTCCCAAGAATTGTATCTGTTGAACTGGATTTAATTGACTTTTTTTTGCCCTAATTTATCATAGATCCATGTGCCTGAAGTATCTGTAGAGTTTTGTTCACTGCAATTCTTACTGTGTCTTTTGATTTTCTGCAAATTAGTAGATTGTGCAGTTTCAGCCATATTGCTATCCCTTGTTTTCTTTTTTGGGCAATGAGTGCCTAATGAGTACCATCGACACCTTCATGAACGTTCGCCAGACCACAGGGAAGGCATGTAAACTGCAGATGTTTCCTAGAACGCCAAATCTGAGGTATTTTCGATGGCATTTGTATACTAGAACGTGTAAAATAAGTGCATCCTTTAGGTCGATTGGTGCCATAAAATCTTCTTTGTTTACGCCCATCGAGATGGATTTCAGTGTTTCCATTCCAAAAATTTAATTGTCTGAGATCTAAAATTGTTCTGAACCCTCCTGTAGATTTTTCTACCAGAAAGATATGGGAATAGAACCTCTTTCCTATTTCAGATGGTAGAATGACTTCCACAGCCTTTGACTATCAGCTTCTGTATATTGTCTTCTAATGCTTTGAATTCTTGAATCACAGTGGGAACCTCTGATTCTATAAATTTGTCTCTTTTCGGAATCTCTGAAAACTGTATATGGTAGCCTCTTGATATTATCCAGAACCCATCTGTCTTGTACCGACTCTTTTTAGGGTCTGAAGAATTTCAGAAGTCTGCCTCCCACTGGTACCACAGGGAGACTGGCGTAGTCATCGTCTCCTACATCCTCTCTTGTAGGTTTGGCGAAAGGACTGCCTTGACACACCAGTAGCGAATCTGCCTCCATACTGCCGACCTGGCTGGTAACTTCTGGCCTCTCTAAACTGCAGTTTAGATGATATCACTGGATACCTGGACCTTCTGTCCTGAGGCAATCTAGCTGAATTGGCCCACGTCATTTTCTGTATCGTTGCTTCCAATTTGTTCCCAATCAACAAGGCACCTTTATACGGTAAAGCAACCAGCCTATTCTTAGAGTGTGCATCTGCTACCTATGAACGTAACCACAGGGCTCTTCTTGCCGCCACCCCTGCCGTTACTGACTTTGTGGCAAACACCAAAACATTGAGCGATGCTTCACATAAATACTCTATACCTTTAAACATAATAGATAAATTTGCTGCAAATATTGTCTTGAATTTTTTTCTTCCAAATCCGTACTCAATGTGGACCCCCACAGTCTCAAAGCTCTAGATACTGAGGCTATGGCTACCCCAGATCTCAAAGAAACAGCCATAGAACTATGCAATTTCTTTAAAGCCTTTTTTAAAGTGCTTGTCTATACCATCATTTAGGATAGCACCATCTTCTGCTACTGCAGTGTCAACTTTAGGAATAGTTCACCACTTCCAAAATTGCTCATTAATCGGGAACATACACTCAATTCTTTTCACGTTACCCAGATGCTTATCAACACTTTGCCATTCTTTTGTCATAATCTACTTCAGTGTTTTATGTACTGTAAAACATCTATTTCTCTTGGACCTGTCCTCAAATGTTAAATCTGTTTCTTCAGTCTTTTCTACAATCGCCTTGTAATTCAGACCTCTTAGCACTCTGTATTGTCAGCAGCTCATCCTTAGTAACAAATGAAGCTTTCATCCAGTCCATCAAATCCTGCAGTTGATTAGACTGATCAAACCCCTGCGTAGGTTTCCTTACAATTTTCACACAATTTTAGCATTCCCAGAGAAGACTTAATCACATGCAGCAGAAGTATTAGAAATATTTTTCTTCTTAGCAGTCTTCTTTCTGGCGCCCAAATCCTGAGGATAACTTAATTACTACCTATTCTAACAATACTAAAGTATCATAATTGCCCTCAATTATTATTGCCCTCTACCTCTTTAGGGCATTTTCAGGCTTTTAGGGAGAAGGCTCTTTGGGGGTCATTCCGAGTTCATCGTAGCTGTGCTAAATTTAGCACAGCTACAATTATCTTACCTGACATGCGGGGGGACGCCCAGCACAGCCCCCCCCCCCGCCGCACAAATACAAAAGCATCGCACAGCGGTGATGCTTTTGTATTTGTGGAGTAACTCCCGGCCAGCGCAGCTCCTGCGGCTGGCCGGGAGTTGATCGTCGCTGGCACTGGCCGCAGCGGCTGCGTGAGACATCTGCGGCGCCGGCACAATTCCGACCCGATCGCTGCTATAAACTGCAGCGAGTGATCGGGTCAGAATGACCCCCTTTATCCATAATGCAGGAGAAATCTACAGAAAACCACTTCAGAGAACACAGAACAGCGCCATCTTATATTGCTACTTTCACATTTGAAGAGGGCGCATGCGCAGACCTTCCCGCAATTCCTGCTGGAGAGGCCGCGCATGGGTGCTTTCACCAGCTGGGCAGGACCGTGTCACCGCTCTCCTGTCCGCCGCAATGCCTGACAGGAGGAGACGCGTCACAGGACTTTTGGCCACTGCCAACCACCGCTCTGGGCACCTCCAACATGCGCTCCCGGCGCCGAGGTCAGCGGCAGTTGGTAAAAGGATCTAGGCGGTACCTAAACAATAGTGAGCACTTACATACTTGCCCTAAAGCAGCTGCACACTGAGCCTTCTCCAGGGAGCCACCCTTATCCAGACTGCAGCTACAGGAGCGCATTTGCTTGGATATAAACGGGGTAAGTGCTGATAACAAAAACAAACCTAATGTGTAAACTAGGAGACAGGAAAAAGACTGAGTAGAGGCAAGGGTGAGGCTATATACCCTAAGTGAGCAGCCCCTGGTCCAAAATAACTTCTTGTCTAGAACTAGGGGGATGGGATACAATCCCCATATGTAAGGTTGCCATGAAGTATTGTAGAATAAAATTAACCCTTTGCTGAACAGTAAGGTTTTGTTAAAATGTGGAAACACTCGTTTCCGCATTTTTATCATGAAAATAAAGTAGCAAATCGTGAAAATAAGTAGCAATTAAAATACATATGGTCTTATCAGGCTTATTCTGTCTTGCAGCACAAGGCAGCTGACCTGTAATTCTCCACTGTTCCAGGCAACATTCAGTCCTAGGAATCTTGCTATATCTGAAAATAATAAGTTGTGAATCTCACCTGCAAGCAGTTGCTCATTTACCGAACTATATATAGTATTGTCGCCTTTACCGTTTCACTTGAAATAATGAGAAGTCTTAAAGTGTGTTGCTATCAGTTCTGCAGCTGCATCACATAGAGCGTCATGTGTTACTTTACATGATACTGTGACAAGTAACTTGCCTGCTTATACACCACAAAGTGGGAATTGATGGTAATAACCAAGCTATACCTATACTAGAAAGCATATTAAAGAATATATAAATGTATATGTCCCAAACGCTCCTGTATTGGACCCAAATTGTTTTCCACCACATTTTATCTAAATTGTACTTCTTACACATATTTCTTATAATACATATAATTCCTGTATTAGCTTCCCACATTGCTATTATTTCTGTGTGTACAACACAACCCACTAGAATATAATTAAAGAAACGTGAACATTTGGCCCAGTGATGGAGTGTCCAGGGAAGAGATGTATTAAATCTTCAAGAGTGATAAAGTGAAGTTGCCCATAGTAACCAAACAGCTTCTGTAATTTCACAGAGCGTGCTAGGTAAATGATAGCTAGAAGCTGTTTCTCCACTTTATCACCCTTGAAGATTTGATATATCTCCCCTTAGCTGTGGGAGCAGTGTGAATGGAGATACTTTGGCCCATGACCCCACAGATGCAGTGAGAAATGTGGTTTTCCACCTCACTGTCCCTGGCACTAAGGAGCCACGATGCGCAGTGATGTCTGGGGTTTGTAGCTGTGTAAGCAGGGATCTAGGCAACTGGTATTGAAAAATCTGCCAATGTCAGTCTATGAAGAATGGTGAAATGTTTCTCTCTAACAGATAAGTGCCCCCTTTATCCATTTCTGCAATAATATGAGGCATCCATATAGGTCTGATTTCAATGATAATCTGTAAATAAAATAAAATTACATGATTTTACAGGTGAAATACTCAGCAAAACAGACATTAGTCCAACAGACATACACGTGAATGTTGTAATGAGCATAAACCTGTAAGAAAACAGATTTGGGTTGAGGAATACTCTACTTCTGTTTCTCCCTTCTAAAAGCTGCCAGGTGTATCCACATACATCAATGACTCTCCCAGACTATGAACTGCACATATGCACATCATAACGGAATCAGTATGTTTTACCGACAGACGGGATGACGGCTTTCAGTATACCGACAGCAGCATCCTGTCTGTCGGAATCCCGGCAGTGAGGCATCGAGTCCCCTCGCGGGATTCTGTCCGACTGTATTCCACCCAGTCGGGATTCCGGTGTCGCTCTCCCGATTCCGGTGGATACGGCCGACGGGTGACTCGCGGCAGGGGAAGGGGGGGGGGGGGGGCTTCGTAGCAGTGCAGGCCAATATGGACGAGATCGTCCATATTGGCCTGCATGCACAAGCGACGGGGCACCAACGATGAACGAGCGCAGGGACGCTCATCGTTCATCGCTGGTGCCTCCACACTGAAAGATATGAACAGTGTCTCGTTCATTAATGAATGAGATCGTTCATATCTTTCAGTATTATCTGCCAGTGTGTAGGGCCCATAAGGCTGATGTCATAAGGGAACTTCATGGTAGCATTCAGGACATCTCCCACCCAGTGCCACATAGCCATAGGGATAAAGTTACTAAGTCCTTTTTAACGGGTTAGACCCCAAAATATAAAACAGAACGGATATTAAAAGCCAAACACAGCTGCTGAATGCTGCAAAGCATTGCCTAGCTATACTTGGTCAAATAAAGTACAGTGATTTCTGACTAATTTTAATTATATCACTTCTATTATTTATTTTGTAAGTAAACAATGATATTTTTTTAGTTATGGTTTAGTACATTTATATGGTTACATATCAGAAAGGCCATTTGTGATGACCCTTACCTACTGGAAAAGGTGAAAAGGCCAAGATCAACAACAAAAACTTAAGTAGCATGTAGGAGTGTGGCAACGGAATATGGACACTTCCAGTGTATGGATCCCAGAATGCACTGCAATATTTGCTTTGTAAAAAATAAACAAAACAAAAAAAATTCCTTTTACCGATACCATAACATTTTGTGATATTTTTTACAGAGTGTACCAGACATCAAATAAAAGTAAAAATTTATTTTTTAGCTGAACTAAACTGGGATCTGATTTATTATATATCAGGGATGTGCAGTGAGGTAAATGGCTCAGGCGCTAACTAGTACCAGAGACAGAAGTACATACAATATATGAGCCCAAGGGTACATGTGGGCAGTATACACATGTGCAGCAGTATATACTGCTGGAAATGTGGAGAGTTTTTAGCACAGATACTGTATGTGGAACAGATAGGCAGGGAAGTCACTGCCTCACCTGTCATATGGTGTGTACATTCGGTGAGATTTCTCTAACTTCCTAAGTGGATGCTGGGGACTCCGTAAGGACCATGGGGAATAGCGGCTCCGCAGGAGACTGGGCACATCTAAAGAAAGCTTTAGGACTATCTGGTGTGCACTGGCTCCTCCCCCTATGACCCTCCTCCAAGCCTCAGTTAGATCTCTGTGCCCGAACGAGAAGGGTGCACACTAGGGGCTCTCCTGAGCTTCTTAGTGAAAGTTTTAGTTTAGGTTTTTTATTTTCAGTGAGACCTGCTGGCAACAGGCTCACTGCATCGAGGGACTAAGGGGAGAAGAAGCGAACTCACCTGCGTGCAGAGTGGATTGGGCTTCTTAGGCTACTGGACATTAGCTCCAGAGGGACGATCACAGGCCCAGCCATGGATGGGTCCCAGAGCTGCGCCGCCGGCCCCCTTACAGAGCCAGAAGACAGAAGAGGTCCGGAAAATCGGCGGCAGAAGACATCCTGTCTTCACCAAGGTAGCGCACAGCACTGCAGCTGTGCGCCATTGCTCCTCAGCACACTTCACACTTCGGTCACTGAGGGTGCAGGGCGCTAGGGGGGGGCGCCCTGAGCAGCAATAAAAACACCTTGGCTGGCGAAAATACATCACATATAGCCCCCAGGGCTATATGGATGAATTTTAACCCCTGCCAGAATCCATAAAAAAGCAGGAGAAAAGTCAGCGAAAAAGGGGCGGAGCCTATCTCCTCAGCACACTGGCGCCATTTTCCCTCACAGCTCAGTTGGAGGGAAGCTCCCTGGCTCTCCCCTGCAGTCACTACACTACAGAAAGGGTTAAAAAAGAGAGGGGGGCACTAATTAGGCGCAGTATTAACAATACAGCAGCTATAAGGGTAAAAACACTTATATAAGGTTATCCCTGTATATATATAGCGCTTTGGTGTGTGCTGGCAAACTCTCCCTCTGTCTCCCCAAAGGGCTAGTGGGGTCCTGTCCTCTATCAGAGCATTCCCTGTGTGTGTGCTGTATGTCGGTACGTTTGTGTCGACATGTATGAGGAGAAAAATGATGTGGAGACGGAGCAGATTGCCTGTAATAGTGATGTCACCCCCTAGGGGGTCGACACCTGAGTGGATGAACTGTTGGAAGGAATTACGTGACAGTGTCAGCTCTGTATAAAAGACAGTGGTTGACATGAGACAGCCGGCTACTCAGCTTGTGCCTGTCCAGACGTCTCATAGGCCGTCAGGGGCTCTAAAGCGCCAGTTACCTCAGATGGCAGATATAGACGCCGACACGGATACTGACTCCAGTGTCGACGGTGAAGAGACAAATGTGACTTCCAGTAGGGCCACACGTTACATGATTGAGGCAATGAAAAATGTTTTACACATTTCTGATAATACGAGTACCACCAAAAAGGGGTATTATGTTCGGTGAGGAAAAACTACCTGTAGTTTTCCTGAATCTGAGAAATTAAATGAGGTGTGTGATGATGCGTGGTTTTCCCCCGATAACAACTGATAATTTCTAAAATGTTATTGGCATTATATCCTTTCCCGCCAGAGGTTAGGGTGCGTTGGGAAACACCCCCTAGGGTGGATAAAGCGCTCACACGCTTGTAAGGGCTCTACCCTCTCCTGAGATGGCCGCCCTTAAGGATCCTGCTGATAGAAAGCAGGAGGGTATCCTAAAATGTATTTACACACATACTGGTGTTATACTGCGACCAGCAATCGCCTCAGCCTGGATGTGCAGTGCTGGGTTGGCGTGGTCGGATTCCCTGACTGAAAATATTGATACCCTAGATAGGGACAGTATATTTTTGCCTATAGAGCATTTAAAAGATGCATTTCTATATATGCGTGATGCACAGCGGAATATTTGCCGACTGGCATCAAGTCTAAGTGCGTTGTCCATTTCTACCAGTAGAGGGTTATGGACACGTCAGTGGTCAGGTGATGCGTATTCCAAATGGCATTTGGAAGTATTGCCTTAATAAGGGGAGGAGTTATTTGGGGTCGGTCTTTCAGACCTGGTGGCCACGGCAACAGCTGGGAAATCCACGTTTGTACCCCAGGTCGCCTCTCAACATGAGAAGACGCCGTATTATCAGGCGCAGTCTTTTCGTGGACAAGCGGGCAAAATGTTCCTCATTTCTGCCCCGTGACAGAGGGAGAGGAAAAAGGCTGCAGAAATCAGCCAGTTCCCAGGAACAGAAACTCTCTCCCGCCTCTGCCAAGCCCTCAGTATGACGCTGGGGCTTTACAAGCAGAATCAGGCACGGTGGGGGGCCCGTCTCAATGAATTTCAGCGCGCAGTGGGCTCACTCGCAAGTAGACCACTGGATCCTTCAGGTGATATCTCAGGGGTACAAATTAGAATTCGAGACGTCTCCCCCTCGCCGTTTTCCTAAAGTCGGCTTTACCGATGTCTCCTTCTGACAGGGAGACAGTTTTGGAAGCCATTCACAAGCTGTATTCCCAGCAGGTGATAATCAAGGTACCCCTCCTGCAACAGGGAACGGGGTATTATTCCACACTGTTGTGGTACCGAAGCCGGACGGCTCGGTGAGACCGATTCTAAATCTAAAATCTTTGAACACTTACATACAGAGGTTCAAATTCAAGATTGAGTCACTCAGAGCAGTGATTGCGAACCTGGAAGAAGGGGACTACATGATGTCTCGGGACTTCAAGGATGCTTACCTTCATGTCAAAATTTACCCTTCTCACCAAGGGTACCTCAGGTTTATGGTACAGAACTGTCACTATCAGTTCAGACGCTGCCGTATGGATGGTCCACGGCACCCCGGGTCTTTACCAAGGTAATGGCCGAAATGATGATATTCCTTCGAAGGAAGGGAATTTTAGTTATCCCTTACTTGGACAATTCCCTGATAAGGGTAAGATCCAGGGAACAGTTGGAGGTCGTTGTAGCACTATCTCAGGTAGTGTTGCGGCAGCACGATTGGATTCTCAATATTCCAAAATCGCAGCTGGTTCCGACGACTTGTCTTCGGTTCCTAGGGATGATCCTGGACACAGTCCAGAAAAAGGTGTTTCTCCTGGAGGGGAAAGACAGGGAGTTATCCGAGCTAGTCAGGAACCTCCTAAAACCGAGCCAAGTCTCAGTGCATCAATGCACAAGGGTTCTGGGTAAAATGGTGGCTTCCTACGAAGCAATCCCATTCGGCAGATTCCACGCAAGAACTTTCCAGTGGGACCTGCTGGACAAATGGTCCGGGTCGCATCTTCAGATGCATCAGCGGATAACCCTGTCACCAAGGACAAGGGTGTCCCTCCTGTGCTGGTTGCAGAGTGCTCATCTTCTAGAGGGCCGCAGATTCGGCATTCAGGACTGGGTCCTGGTGACCACGGATGCCAGCCTGCGAGGCTGGGGAGCAGTCACACAGGGAAGGAATATCCAGGGCTTATGGTCAAGCCTGGAGACATCACTTCACATAAATATCCTGAAGCTAAGGGCCATTTACAATGCTCTAAGCTTAGCAAGACCTCTGCTTCAAGGTCAGCCGGTGTTGATCCAGTCGGACAACATCACGTCAGTCACCCACGTAAACAGACAGGGTGGCACAAGAAGCAGGAGGGCAATGGCAGAAGCTGCAAGGATTCTTCGCTGGGCGGAAAATCATGTGATAGCACTGTCAGCAGTATTCATTCCGGGAGTGGACAACTGGGAAGCAGACTTCCTCAGCACGACCTCCACCCGGGAGAGTGGGGACTTCACCCAGAAGTCTTCCACATGATTATAAACCGTTGGGAAAAACTCGACAGGTATTGCGCCAGGTCAAGGGACCCTCAGGCAATAGCTGTAGACGCTCTGGTAACACCGTGGGTGTACCAGTCAGTGTATGTGTTCCCTCCTCTGCCTCTCATACCCAAGGTACTGAGATTGATAAGATGGAGAGGAGTAAGCACTATATTCGTGGCTCCGGATTGGCCAAGAAGGACTTGGTAACCGGAACTTCAAGAGATGCTCACAGAGGGTCCGTGGCCTCTACCTCTAAGAAGGGACCTGCTCCAACAAGGACCCTGTCTGTTCCAAGACTTACCGCGGCTGCGTTTGACGGCATGGCGGTTGAACGCCGGATCCTGAAGGAAAAAAGGCATTCCGGATGAAGTCATCCCTATCCTGATCAAAGCCAGGAAGGATGTAACCGCAAAACATTATCACCGCATTTGGCGAAAATATGTTGCGTGGTGCGAGGCCAGTAAGGCCCGACGGAGGAAATTCAACTGGGTCGATTCCTACATTTCCTGCAAACAGGAGTGTCTATGGGCCTGAAATTGGGGTCCATTAAGGTTCAAATTTCGGCCCTGTCAATTTTCTTCCAAAAAGAACTAGCTTCAGTCCCTGAAGTTCAGACGTTTGTAAAAGGGGTACTGCATATACAGCCTCCTTTTGTGCCTCCAGTGGCACTTTGGGATCTCAATGTAGTTTTTTGGGTTCCAAAAGTCACATTGGTTTGAACCACTTAAATCTGTGGAGTTAAAATATCTCACATGGAAAGTGGTCATGCTGTTGGCCCTGGCCTGGGCCAGGCACGTGTCAGAATTGGCGGCTTTATCCTGTAAAAGCCCTTATCTGATTTTCCATTCGGACAGGGCGGAATTGAGGACTCGTCCTCAGTTTCTCCCTAAGGTGGTTTCAGCGTTTCACCTGAACCAACCTATTGTGGTGCCTGCGGCTACTAGGGACTTGGAGGACTCCAAGTTGCTAGACGTTGTCAGGGCCCTGAAAATATATGTTTTCAGGACGGCTGGAGTCAGAAAATCTGACTCGCTGTTTATCCTGTATGCACCCAACAAGCTGGGTGCTCCTGCTTCTAAGCAGACTATTGCTCGTTGGATTTGTAGTACAATTCAGCTTGCACATTCTGTGGCAGGCCTGTCACAGCCAAAAATCTGTAAATGCCCACTCCACAAGGAAGGTGGGCTCATCTTGGGCGGCTGCCCGAGGGGTCTCGGCTTTACAACTTTGCCGAGCAGCTACTTGGTCAGGAGCAAATACGTTTGTAAAATTCTACAAAATTGATACCCTGGCTGAGGAGGACCTGGAGTTCTCTCAATTGGTGCTGCAGAGTCATCCGCACTCTCCCGCCCGTTTGGGAGCTTTGGTATAATCCCCATGGTCCTTACGGAGTCCCCAGCATCCACTTAGGACGTTAGAGAAAATAAGAATTTACTTACCGATAATTCTATTTCTCGTAGTCCGTAGTGGATGCTGGGCGCCCATCCCAAGTGCGGATTGTCTGCAATACTGGTACATAGTTATTGTTACCAAAAAATCGGGTTATTGCTGTAGTGAGCCATCTTTTCTAGAGGCTCCTCTGTTATCATGCTGTTAACTGGGTTCAGATCACAAGTTGTACAGTGTGATTGGTGTGGCTGGTATGAGTCTTACCCGGGATTCAAAATCCTTCCTTATTGTGTACGCTCGTCCGGGCACAGTATCCTAACTGAGGCTTGGAGGAGGGTCATAGGGGGAGGAGCCAGTGCACACCAGATAGTCCTAAAGCTTTCTTTAGATGTGCCCAGTCTCCTGCGGAGCCGCTATTCCCCATGGTCCTTACGGAGTCCCCAGCATCCACTACGGACTACGAGAAATAGAATTATCGGTAAGTAAATTCTTATTTTTTTCTTACGATTTTGACTATATAGTCAAAATCGTAAAAAATAGACGTTATGTTAAGAACTTACCGTTGATAACGTGATTTCTCTTATGTCCACAGGTATCCACAGGATAACATTGGGATATGGTTGAGCGACAGCGGAAATGGCACCAACACGGTCACAAGCTTTCTGGCTTTCCAGGATGCATCGGGGCTTCACCATATAATCCTGCCCACTGACTCAGTCAAATCAGTTCTTTCCACAGCGATTTAGGCAGGAGCATCAGGTAGAATCCTATTTAGGTGATAAGAACACACATGCACACCCTTCCATACAAGAGGGAAGAGTTTTAGTGATTGTCAAGATCCTCAAATCAGGTGCGTCAGGGTGGGATCCCTGTGGAAATAAGAGAAATCACGTTATCAACGGTAAGTTCTTACCATAACGTCTATTTCTCTGGCTGGGTCCACGGGATTATCCACAGAATAACATTGGGATTCCCAAAGCCAATTTTAGTGGTGGGGACGCTCCTGATTACACAGGAGGACCTTTCGCCCAAAGTCTGCGTCATGAGAGGCAAAAGTATCCAAGGCATAATGTCTAATGAATGTGTTTATGGAAGACCATGTGGATGCCTTACATATCTGTTCTGCTGAAGCACCCTGTTGTGCTCCCCATGAAGGACCTACCTTACGTGTATAATGAGCAGAGACATTAGCCGGAGTAGGGAGATCTGCATGAGAATAAGCTTCTGATATTACCATTCGGAGCCATCTCGCCAGCGTTTGTTTACTAGCAGGCCATCCTCTTCTATGAAATCCGTAGAGGATGAAGAGAGAATCTGTATTCCTGATGGCACTAGTACGATCTATGTAGATTCTTAAAGCTCGGACTACGTCCAGTGACGCTTCTCCCGCAGACAGTCCCGATACCTGAAAAGCTGGGACTACAATCTCTTCATTCAGGTGAAACTTTGAAACCACCTTTGGAAGATAACCAGATCTCGTTCTGAGAACTGCTCTGTCTGGAAAAAACTTAGGAAAGGAGACTTACACGATAACGCTCCTAAATCTGACACTCTTCTGGCTGACTCCATTGCCAGTAGAAAAAATACTTTAGCCGTTAACCAATTAAGATCTGCTCTCTTAAGCGGTTCAAACGGAGGACCCTGGAGGAATTTAAGAACTAAATCCAATTCCCAGGGAGCTGCAGGAGGAACAAATGGAGGTTGAATATGTACCACTCCCTGAAAGAAAGTACGTACATCCTGTAAATCAGCAATCTTTCGCTGAAACCATACAGTTAATGCTGATACTTGAACTCTCAAGGAAGCAACTTTCAAACCTTTATCCAATCCTGCTTGAAGAAAATCCAAAATCCTGGATACTTTAAAAGATCTTGGATTCAAACTTTTTCCAGTACACCAATGAATATAGGCTTGCCATATTCTATGATACACATGAGCTGAAGAAGGCTTTCTTGCTCTAAGCATAGTTTGGATTACTTGTTTTGAACATCCTCTAGCTTCTAAGATAGAGGTTTCAACAGCCACGCCGTCCAAGACAGACGATCCAGATGGCTGTGACAACAAGGACCCTGCATTAGCAGATCTAGAGGTTGAGGGAGCAGTATTGGTGCTTCCACGGACATCCTCAGAAGATCTGTGTACCAATGCCTTCTTGGCCAAGCTGAAGCTATTAGAATTATTGCTCCCTTTGCTTGCTTTATTTTTCTCACTACTCTGGGTAACAGAGATATTGGAGGGAACAGATATGCCAGACGAAATTTCCATTCCACTGACAGTGCGTCTACAAGGACCGCTCCGGGATCTTTTGTTCTCTATCCGTACTTCGGAACTTTGTTGTTTAGACGAGACGCCATGAGGTCTCTCTCTGGTAGACCCCATCTGTTCACTATTGCCTGAAACACTTCTGGGTGTAATGCCCATTCGGTTACCTGAATGGTGTGTCGACTGAGAAAATCTGCTTCCCAGTTCAGTACACCTGGGACAAACACTGCTGACAATGCTGGAAGATGGAGTTCTGCCCATCTTAGAATGGGAGTTACTTCCTCCATCAGTCTCCTGCTGTGAGTTCTCCTTGATGATTGAGGTACGCTACTGCTGTCGCATTGTCTGGGCGAATCTGGACCGGTCTTCCTTGCAGACTGTCCTTTGCCTGAACTAGAGCCATATAAATGGCCCTTATTTCCAACAGATTTATTGGCAGGCAACTTTCCCATGCGGTCCATTTTCCCTGGAACCAAAGGCTTCCGAGTACCGCACCCCAGCCTTGTAGGCTGGCATCTGTTGTCAGGACTTGCCATTCTTTTATCCAAAAGGGTCTCCCCCCCTTGTTTAAATAGTCTGTCTGTAGCCACCACGCTAGAGACCTTTTACGTTTACTGGAAACTTTATTATATGCTTTTTTATCGTCTGATGATTTCCGTTCCATTTGGTCAGAATAAGGTGCTGCAATAGTCTGGAGTGGAATTGCGCATATTCCACCATGTCGAAGGTTGATACCATGAGACCCAACAGTCGCATTGCCGCATGGACTGACATTGGGCCTAATTCTGAGTTGATCGCAGCAGCAAATTTGTTAGCAGTTGGACAAAACCATGTGCACTGCAGGGGAGACAGATATAACATGTGCAGAGAGAGTTAGATATGGGTGGGGTGTATTCAAACTGAAATCTAAATTGCAGTGTAAAAATAAAGCAGCCAGTATTTACCCCGGACAGAAACTAAATAACCCACCCAAATTTAACTCTCTGCAAATGTTATAGCTGCCCCCCCTGCAGTGCACATGGATTTGCCCAATTGCTTACAAACTTGCTGCTGCGATCAATTCAGAATTACCCCCATTGTCTGGGCGTGCAACGCTTCCTGAGCCATGACCTGCACCTTGACTATCTTTTTCTCTGGTAAGAGAATTTTCTGTAGGTCTGAATCCAATATGGCCCCCAAATGAACCATCCGCTGTGACGGATTCAGAGACGACTTTTCCCAATTTTTGAGCCACCCGTGTCTCTGTAAACAAACTATTGTCTATTGAAGATGGCTCAAAAGTAAATCCTGCGAATGTGCTAAGATTAACAGGTCATCGAGGTATGGGAATATTCCCATCCCCTGTTTGCGCAGACAAGCTGCCATAACCACCATAATTTTGGTAAACACCCTGGGTGCTTTTGCTAGACCGAAGGGCAAAGCTTGGAACTGAAAATGTTCCTGGAGGATGGAAAACCTGAGGTAACACTGATGAGACGGGTGGTCATCAGTATGCCGGCGGTCGGGCTCCCGGCGACCAGCATACCGGCGCCGGGAGCCCGACAGCCGGCATACCGACACTTATTCTCCCTCGTGGGGGTCCACGACCCCCCTGGAGGGAGAATAAAATAGTGTGGCGCGCGTAGCGAGCCCGCAAGGGGCTCATTTGCGCTCGCCACAGTCGGTAAGCCGGCGGTCGGGCTCCCGGCGCCGGTATGCTGGTCGCCGGGAGTCCGGCCGCCAGCAAATCGTAGTGAACCCGATGAGACAGTGCTATAGGCACATGTAGGTAAGCATCCCGTACATCCAAAGATACCATGTAATCTCCCGGTTCCATATTCAACATTATGGAGCGTAACGTCTCCATGTGGAACCTTGGGATCCACATGTATTTGTTCAACATTTTCAGATTGAGAATTGGTCGAAATGACCCATTTGGCTTCTGGATCAGAAATAGATTGGAGTAAAACCCCTGTCCCCTCTGTGATGGCGATACTGGGACAATCACACCTGACTGCAGTAATTTTTGGACTGCTTCTTGCAGGGCATTGGCCTTCGACTCTATACGAGACGGGCTGGTGCAAAAAAAATCTTTGAGGAGGCTCCCTCCTGAATGGGAACCCATACCCCTGAGATACCACCTTCTGCACCCAAGCATCTGTTGTTGACGGTTTCCATGTGTGTGCAAAATGAAGGAGTCGGGCCCCCAACCCTGGAATCCTCCAGGCGGAGGCCCGTCTCTTCAGGCTGATGGTTTCTGTTCAGGCTTGGAAGCTGGCTTTTTGCTAGCCCACTGCTTCCTACCCCTGGTTTTGAACTGGGCTTGCTTAGACTCCTCTTTAGCTTTCGCTTTGCCAACGAAATGAGCGAAACTTTGAACCCTTAGACTTAGAGTTATAAGTAGCCGGAAATCTGACCTTCTTTGATTCAGCCTCTGATTCTAGGATATCAGATAATGGTTTCCCAAACAATGTATTACCAATGAAAGGCAATGCTTCCAATTCTTTCTTGGATTCCGCATCTGCTTTCCAGGTACGTAGCCAAACTGCTCTGCGAGCGGCTACTGTCAAGGCTGAAGCTTTAGAAGAAACTGTACCCATATCTATTGCTGCTTCTTCCAAGTATTGGGCAGATTGTCTTAAACGGCTTAAATGATACTTTTGCTCCCTATTAGGAGAAGAGATGTAATTCTCTAGTTCCTCTATCCATTCGCCCATTGCTTTTGCCATTGCCAGGCCGAAGCCATAGCAGGTCTTACCACTGCTCCTACGAGAGAAAATACATTTTTCAAGAAGCTATCTACCCTTCTGTCTGTGACATAATTTAGTGAGGTAGATGACAGTGGTAAAGCAGGTTTATGCACAAGTCGC
The DNA here is from genome assembly GCF_028390025.1 of Pseudophryne corroboree. NCBI lineage: Eukaryota > Metazoa > Chordata > Amphibia > Anura > Myobatrachidae > Pseudophryne > Pseudophryne corroboree. The sequence goes on along the minus strand of NC_086444.1, from coordinate 963,851,171 downwards.
AGAACATGTGCATCTACTTTTGGAGGAACTTCTCTTTTCGAACAATCCGCAGCTGGAAATGGATAATAAGAATTCCATCTTTTCGGAATCTTATATTTCTTACTGGGCATCGCCCAAGACTCATCCATCATTTCCGTCAGCTCATCTGACGCTGGGAATTCAGTTTTAACAGATTTTGTTCGTTTAAACACAGGTGCTTTAGATTTTAACACGGTCTTGGCTGGCTCTTCCAAAGAGAGAACAGCCTTCACAGCACTAACACGTTCAGCTATATCCTCTGAACTAAAACTCTGTGACTGATCATCATACGGAGTATTTGAATATACTGTATAATCATCTGTTGTATCATCTTGTGTAGTCTGCCACATAGACGCATCTGTCTTAGTCTTACCAGTCCCTTGGTTGCTTGTAGAGGCTACTGGAACCAAGCCGTAGGAAGGGAGCTGCATGTATGGGTTAATAGTGTAACCTAACCCTTGAGGTGGTGCTACCGGAGTTAACCTGTCCGCTATTGAAGATAAAGTATTTGCGAACATATTCCATGGTGGCTCTGTTGGTGGTTGAACCAACTCCTGTTTTTTACTTTGCTGAAAAGCAAAACAGTTCGCACATAAGCCCTCATAAGTGACCAATTGGTCCATACCAATTAACCCGGTCTTACAAGATAAGCATGTTAGGGATGTAGGAGTGCTTGATAAATTCTCCTCGTCACTTTTGACGCTCACAGACATGGTAATAATCTGTTAATGACTACACAATTTGTGACTGAAAATCACCTATATATGAGTATATAGAAGTGAGATCAATCTGACCACAGCCGTGCACCTGAATTGAGGGTCAGAACAGGACTGACAACAAAGAAAAGTCAGCACACAAACTAGCAGTCAGTCACATGTTAAGGCATTAGACATTGTCATATGAGAATACAACCCCCATAACAACTTACAAGTAAGTAGGAAAATTGTACTTCTGATTCAACTGGTTCTTTTTCAACATAACATGCAGAAAACACAGTAATATACAGATCTCATATGCAATATGTACTAAAAATTAACAATTCATACTAACAAGTAGAGAGAATTTTTAGTACTGTATACCCTTCCTCTGTAGAGCGGGATACAGGGAGACTCACCACACTTCAGTATCCAAGCAAATGCGCTCGTAAGACACTGAGTGGATTCAGACGCTACTGATGTACACTACCGCTCCTGATAACGGACACAGGGGGTCATTCCGAGTTGTTCGCTCGCTAGCAGATTTTAGCAGCATTGCACACGCTAGGCCGCCGCCCTCTGGGAGTGTATCTTAGCTTAGCAGAATTGCGAACGAAAGATTAGCAGAATTGCGAATAGAAATTTCTTAGCAGTTTCTGAGTAGCTCCAGACCTACTCACAGATTGCGATCAGCTCAGGCCGTTTCGTTCCTGGTTTGACGTCACACACATGCCCAGCGTTCGGCCAGCCACTCCCCCATTTCGCCAGACACTCCCGCGTTTTTCCGCACACTCCCAGAAAACGGTCAGTTTCCGCCCAGAAACACCCACTTCCTGTCAATCACACTCCGATCACATCAACGATGAAAAATCTTCGTTCGGACGTGAGTAAATCTACTAAGTTTTGTGCTAAAATACTAACCGAATGCGCACTGCGTACCACACGCATGCGCATTTTTGCCTTAATCGCTCCGTTGCGAAAATCGGCAACGAGCGAACAACTCGGAATGACCCCCACAGTCGCTCACTGAAGGAGACGGACGCTCAGCGACTTCCACGTGTATGCAGACGCTAAGGCCTGCGTCTCGGTCTAGGCGGGATCTCTAGTGTACACAACCACAGCGTCTAAGCTGCGACCGAGTACCCTCGTGGTAGCGTCTGAGACGGAAGTGAGGTCATTTAGTTCGTGGACGGGAGACGCGCGGAAACTGGTCATGAACTCGGAGGAGGGGCGGCCAGGAGAGCGTCTGAATCCCCCTGTTGACTTAAACTCTAAGGATCACGGTCTCTACCTAGTCCTGGTGCCTATGATCCCCAGAGCTTAGCGCTGTCGCACTCTAGATGTTCCACGCATCAACACACTGTAGTCTCCACCAATACAGTGTAGCTGTGTCCGGACCCCTCTAGTAAGAGGAAATCCATAGACTTACTTTCCCCCCATGCTCCGGCCACAGCCTGGTTATGTCTGCTGGACCTGCTAAAATATCCGACACAGACGCCCGTCGAGACAGCACTGTACCGCGAAGGTAAGCGTTGTTGCGACCCGGTGGGGAGTTGATGGAGCGACTCTTTCCAGTATGCGTTTTAAGACGCTGTTAAGAAAAGTCGCTCAAAAAAATATACCGTATATACTCGAGTATAAGTCGACCCGAATATAAGCCGAGGCACCTAATTTTACCACAAAAACCTGGGAAAACTTATTGACTCGAGTATAAGCCTAGGGTGTGAAATGCAGCTCTAGCCGTACACAGCCCTCATAGTGCCAGATATGCCCTCATCCTGCCAGATATGCCCCACAGTGCCAGATATGCCCTCATGCTGCCAGATATGCCCCACAATGCCAGATGTGTCAGATATGCCCCAGAGTGCCAAATGTGCCCTCATGCTGCCAGATATGCCCCACAATGCCAGATATGCCCCACAATGCCAGATATGCCCCACAGTGCCAGATATGCCCTCATGCTTCCAGCTATGCCCCACAGTGCCAGATATGCCCCACAGTGCCAGATATGTCCCCATGCTGCCAGATATGCCCCACAATGCCAGATATGCCCTCATGCTGCCAGATATGCCCCACAATGCCAGATGTGCCAGATATGCCCCACAGTGCCAGATGTGCAAGATATGCCCCACAGTGCCAGATATGCCCTCATGCTTCCAGCTATGCCCCAGTGCCAGATATGCCCCACAGTGCCAGATATGCCCTCATGCTGCCAGATAAGCACCACAGTGCCAGATATGCCCTCATGCTGCCAGATATGCCCCACAGTGCCAGTTTGTTACTTACCCTCCGTCGCTCCCGCACTGTCCTGTCGCTCCCGCGCTGTCTTCTGTAGGAGGGACACGGAGGGCACAGCGCGCGGCTCTCCTGTGTCCCTCCTGCGTCTCCGGCGTGTGTGTGTTAAAGGAAGTGCCGGTTCGTGCACTTCCTTTAACACACACACACACGCCGGAGACGCAGGAGGGACACAGAAGAGCCGCGTGCTGTGCCCTCCGTGTCCCTCCTAAATACTCACTCGAGTATAAGCCGAAGTGGCTTTTTCAGCACAAAAAAAAGGTGCTGAAAAAGTCGGCTTATACTCGAGTATATACGGTAGTAAGTCTATAAAAATAACATAATAAAAGCTTCAGGCTGCTTTATTCACAGAAGCCCTGTGACCATGCGGCTTCCTGCCGCACCAAGCAAAAAACTGATTTGACTGAGTCAGTGGGCGGGATTATATGGTGAAGCCCCGATGCATCCTGGGAGGCCAGAAAGCTTGTGACCGTGTTGGTGCCATTTCCGCTGTCGCTCAACAATATCCCAATGTTATCCTGTGGACCCAGCCAGAGAAAAGTTAGTGCAGATGGCAAGATGAAAGTCACCTTGCGATCCCGATTCGATGCGCGGTCCGCATCGATAAAATAGATAGACTGTGCAGGCAAGTCAATTTTGACTATCTCTATAAAAGAGATAGTCAAAATTGACACTTAGCCAAAATCGCGCAGAGTCAGTATCGCAAGCACACCGATTATGTGCTTGCGATGCCAACCTAGCCCCTGTCGCATAGTGAGAATCGGGCATAGCCCGAATCTCACCGTGTGTATGGGCCAATAGACTTTTTCCTCCAGAGTTTTTACTATAAAAATGATTACAGAAACACAAAGAAGATATTTCTAATATATTGTCAAGCAAAATGCCGTTTAGAGTTTTGATTAAGAGACTGGACTTCCGCCAGTCTGTAGAGATAAATGAGTGACCACAGTATGCTGTTATTTACAGAGGGCACTCAGCAGGTAATCTTATATGGAACACTGTGCCTACAGTAATTCAGTCCTGATCGCTAGGCAGTGATTTTTGCACTGCTGCGATCAGATAGTTACCGCCTACAGGGGAAGTGTATTTTAGCTGTGCAAGGGTGCGATCGCATGTGTAGCAGAGCTGTACAAACAGATTTTGTGCAGTCTCTGCGCAGCCCAGGACTTACTCAGCCACTGCGATCACTTCAGCCTGTCCGGGACCAAAATTGACGTCAGGAACCCTCCCTGCTGACGCAAGGACACTCCTGCGTTTTTCCAGCCACTACCTGAAAACAGTCAGTTGACACCCACAAATGCCCTCTTCCGGTCAATCTCCTTGCTATCGCCCGTGTGACCGTATATACACACACACACACACACACACACACATTATATATATATATATATATATATATATATATATACCATTAAATGCACTTTCTTTTTTTATTAATCTGGATGTGAAAGTCTCTGAGTGCCGCCTATCTCCCACATTCTGCATATTGGGGCCACCATACCCCGAGGAGGGCACCAGAGCGATACCCCTTTGGGGACCACGGAGTGCCGGGCTGTTTCCATGGACTGTGTATATATATATATATATATATTATATATATATATACACACATATATATATATATATATATATATATATATATACATACATATATATATATATATATATATATATACACATACATATATATATATATATATATATATATATATATATATATATATATATATATATATACACATACACACACACACATACACACACTGTATGTATATATATATATATATATATATATATATATATATATATATATGATTTTACTCACCGGTAAATCTATTTCTCGTAGTCCGTAGTGGATGCTGGGGACTCCGTAAGGACCATGGGGAATAGACGGGCTCCGCAGGAGACTGGGCACACTAAAAGAAAGATTTGGTACTACCTGGTGTGCACTGGCTCCTCCCTCTATGCCCCTCCTCCAGACCTCAGTTAGGATACTGTGCCCGGAAGAGCTGACACAATAAGGAAGGATTTTGAATCCCGGGTAAGACTCATACCAGCCACACCAATCACACCGTATAATTCGTGATATTAAACCCAGTTAACAGTATGAAATACAACGGAGCCTCTCAACAGATGGCTCAACAATAACCCTTTAGTTAGGCAATAACTATATACAAGTATTGCAGACAATCCGCACTTGGGATGGGCGACCAGCATCCACTACGGACTACGAGAAATAGATTTACCGGTGAGTAAAATCTTATTTTCTCTGACGTCCTAGTGGATGCTGGGGACTCCGTAAGGACCATGGGGATTATACCAAAGCTCCCAAACGGGCGGGAGAGTGCGGATGACTCTGCAGCACCGAATGTGAGAACTCAAGGTCCTCCTCAGCCAGGGTATCAAATTTGTAGAATTTAGCAAACGTGTTTGCCCCTGACCAAGTTGCAGCTCGGCAAAGTTGTAAAGCCGAGACCCCTCGGGCAGCCGCCCAAGATGAGCCCACCTTCCTCGTGGAATGGGCTTTCACTGATTTAGGATGCGGCAATCCAGCAGCAGAATGCGCCAGCTGAATTGTGCTACAAATCCAGCGAGCAATAGTCTGCTTAGAAGCAGGAGCACCTATTTTGTTGGGTGCATACAGGATAAAAAGCGAGTCAGTTTTCCTGACTCCAGTCGTCCTGGAAACATAAATTTTCAAGGCCCTGACTACGTCCAGTAACTTGGAATCCTCCAAGTCCCTAGTAGCCGCAGGCACCACAATAGGTTGGTTCAAGTGAAAAGCTGATACCACCTTAGGGAGAAACTGGGGACGAGTCCTCAATTCTGCCCTATCCATATGGAAAATCAGATAAGGGCTTTTACATGACAAAGCCGCCAATTCTGACACACGCCTGGCCGAAGCCAAGGCCAATAACATGACCACTTTCCACGTGAGATATTTCAGATCCACAGTTTTAAGTGGTTCAAACCAATGTGATTTTAGGAAACTCAACACCACATTGAGATCCCAAGGTGCCACAGGAGGCACAAAAGGGGGCTGAATATGCAGCACTCCCTTTACAAAAGTCTGAACTTCAGGCAGTGAAGCCAGTTCTTTCTGGAAGAAAATCGACAGAGCCGAAATCTGGACCTAAATGGAACCCAATTTTAGGCCCATAGTCACTCCTGACTGTAGGAAGTGCAGAAAACGACCCAGCTGAAATTCCTCTGTAGGGGCCTTCCTGGCCTCACACCACGCAACATATTTTCGCCATATGCGGTGATAATGGTTTGCGGTTACTTCTTTCCTAGCTTTTATCAGCGTAGGAATGACTTCCTCCGGAATGTCCTTTTCCTTCAGGATCCGGTGTTCAACCGCCATGCCGTCAAACGCAGCCGCGGTAAGTCTTGGAACAGACAGGGCCCCTGCTGCAGCAGGTCCTGTCTGAGCGGTAGAGGCCATGGGTCCTCTGACATCATTTCTTGAAGTTCCGGATACCACGCTCTTCTTGGCCAATCCGGAACAATGAGTATAGTTCTTACTCCTCTTCTCCTTATTATCCTCAGTATCTTTGGTATGAGAGGAAGAGGAGGGAACACATAAACCGATCGGTACACCCACGGTGTCACCAGAGCGTCCACAGCTATCGCCTGCGGGTCTCTCGACCTGGCGCAATATTTTTCTAGCTTTTTGTTTAGGCGGGACGCCATCATGTCCACCTGTGGTTTTTCCCACTGGTTCACAATCATTTGAAAGACTTCTGGATGAAGTCCCCACTCTCCCGGGTGGAGGTCGTGCCTGCTGAGGAAGTCTGCTTCCCAGTTGTCCACTCCCGGAATGAACACTGCTGACAGTGCTAGTACGTGATTTTCCGCCCATCGGAGAATCCTTGTGGCTTCTGCCATGGCCACCCTGCTTCTTGTGCCGCCCTGTCGGTTTACATGGGCGACTGCCGTGATGTTGTCTGATTGGATCAGAACCGGCTGGTTTTGAAGCAGGGGCCTTGCCTGACTTAGGGCATTGTAAATGGCCCTCAGTTCCAGAATGTTTATGTGGAGGGACGACTCCTGACTTGACCAAAGTCCCTGGAAATTTCTTCCCTGTGTGACTGCGCCCCAGCCCCGAAGGCTGGCATCCGTGGTCACCAGGACCCAGTCCTGTATGCCGAATCTGCGGCCCACTAGAAGATGAGCACTCTGCAGCCACCACAGTAGAGACACCCTGGTCCTTGGAGACAGGGTTATCAGTTGATGCATCTGAAGATGCGATCCCGACCACTTGTCCAAGAGGTCCCACTGGAAGGTCCTTGCATGGAACCTGCCGAATGGAATTGCTTCGTACGAAGCCACCATTTTTCCCAGGACTCGTGTGCAGTGATGCACCGATACCCGTTTTGGTTTTAGGAGGTCTCTGACTAGAGATGACAGCTCCTTGGCTTTCTCCTGCGGGAGAAACACTTTTTTCTGTTCTGTGTCCAGAACCATCCCCAGGAACAGTAGACGTGTCGTAGGGACCAGCTGTGACTTTGGAATGTTTAGAATCCAGCCATGCTGTTGTAGCACTTCCCGAGATAGTGCTACTCCGACCAGTAACTGCTCCCTGGACCTCGCCTTTATTAGGAGATCGTCCAAGTACGGGATAATTAAAACACCCTTCTTTCGAAGGAGTATCATCATTTCTGCCATTACCTTGGTAAACACCCTCGGTGCCGTGGACAGTCCAAACGGTAGAGCAGGGGTGGCCAACCAGTCAGAGACAAAGAGCCCAAAAATCTTGTTAGGTACGTCAAAGAGCCGACATCAAGCTGAAGGCGCGTGTGCAAAAATGGGGTGTGGCCTTGTGCCTGCTAGGCCACACCCCATAGTATAAAATACAATGAAAATGCCAGATCCACATAATATACATTTTAAAGCCATATTCACATAATACACTTCAGCTCCTCCATGTGTCACTCCAGCCAGCTCCCCCATGTGTTAATGTGTCACTCCGGCCAGCACCCTCCTGTATCACTCCAGTCAGCTCCCGCATTATGTCTCTCCTGCCAGGATCCTTCTGTGTCACTCCAGCCAGCTCCCCCTTGTGTCACTCCAGCCCACCCTCATATGTCACTACAGCCCAGTATCTGGCTTCCCAGTTTTCAGTCGCCATAGTGCTGCTGTGTGTCTGGTTGGAGTGCACCAGTTTCCACGATCTGTTGTGGTCAGGTGACTGAGTGTCGGGAGCCACATTTGAATAAAGAAAGAGCCGCATGCGGCTCAAGAGCCACAGGTTGGCCACGGCTGCGGTAGAGTCTGGAATTGGTAATGGCAATCCTGTACCACAAATCTGAGGTACGCCTGGTGAGGAAGGTAAATTGGGACATGCAGGTAAGCATCCTTGATGTCCAGGGATACCATGTAATCCCCCTCGTCCAGGCTTGCAATAACCGCCCTGAGCGATTCCATCTTGAACTTGAATCTTTTTATGTAAGTGTTCAAGGATTTCAAATTTAAAATGGGTCTCACCGAACCGTCCGGTTTCGGTACCACAAACAGTGTGGAATAGTAACCCCGTCCTTGTTGAAGTAGGGGTACTTTGACTATCACCTGCTGGGAATACAGCTTGTGAATTGCCTCTAGTACAGCCTCCCTGCCCGAGGGAGTTGTCGGTAAGGCCGATTTGAGGAAACGGCGGGGGGGAGGCGCCTCGAATTCCAGCTTGTACCCCTGAGATACTACTTGAAGGATCCAGGGATCCACCCGTGAGCGAACCCACTGATCGCTGAAATTTTTGAGGCGGCCCCCCACCGTACCTGGCTCCGCCTGTGAAGCCCCACCGTCATGCGGCGGACTTGGAAGAAGCGGGGGAGGACTTTGGTTCCTGGGAACCTGCTGCGTGGTGCAGCTTTTTTCCCCTTCCTCTGCCTCTAGACAGAAAGGACCCGCCTTTTCCCCGCCTGTTTTTCTGGGGTCGAAAGGACTGTACCTGATAATACGGCGCTTTCTTAGGCTGTGAGGGGACATGGGGTAAAAATGCTGACTTCCCAGCTGTTGCTGTGGAAACAAGGTCTGAGAGACCATCCCCGAATAACTCCTCACCCTTATAAGGCAAAACTTCCATGTGCCTTTTAGAATCTGCATCCCCTGTCCACTGCCGGGTCCATAAGCCTCTCCTAGCAGAAATGGACAATGCACTTATTCTAGATGCCAGCCGGCAGATCTCCCTCTGTGCATCTCTCATGTACAAGACTGAGTCTTTTATATGCTCTACGGTTAGCAATATAGTGTCCCTGTCCAGGGTGTCAATATTTTCCGACAGGGAATCTGACCAAGCAGCAGCAGCACTGCACATCCACGCTGAAGCAATAGCTGGTCTCAGTATAACACCAGTGTGTGTATATATAGACTTTAGGATAGCCTCCTGCTTTCTATCAGCAGGTTCCTTTAGGGCGGCCGTATCCGGAGACGGTAGTGCCACCTTTTTAGACAAACGTGTGAGCGCTTTATCCACCCTAGGGGGAGTTTCCCAACGTGACCTATCCTCTGGCGAGAAAGGGAACGCCATTAGTAATTTTTTTGAAATCACCAATTTCTTATCAGGGAAAGCCCACGCTTCTTCACACACTTCATTCAATTCTTCAGATGGGGGAAAAAATAAGAATTTACTTACCGATAATTCTATTTCTCGTAGTCCGTAGTGGATGCTGGGAACTCCGTAAGGACCATGGGGAATAGCGGCTCCGCAGGAGACAGGGCACATCTAAAGAAAGCTTTAGGATCACCTGGTGTGCACTGGCTCCTCCCCCTATGACCCTCCTCCAAGCCTCAGTTAGGATACTGTGCCCGGACGAGCGTACACAATAAGGAAGGATTTTGAATCCCGGGTAAGACTCATACCAGCCACACCAATCACACTGTACAACTTGTGATCTGAACCCAGTTAACAGCATGATAATAGAGAAGCCTCTATAAAAGATGGCTCACTACAACAATAACCCGAATTTTTTGGTAACAATAATTATGTACCAGTATTGCAGACAATCCGCACTTGGGATGGGCGCCCAGCATCCACTACGGACTACGAGAAATAGAATTATCGGTAAGTAAATTCTTATTTTCTCTGACGTCCTAGTGGATGCTGGGAACTCCGTAAGGACCATGGGGATTATACCAAAGCTCCCAAACGGGCGGGAGAGTGCGGATGACTCTGCAGCACCGAATGAGAGAACTCCAGGTCCTCCTCAGCCAGGGTAACAAATTTGTAGAAGTTTACAAACGTATTTGCTCCTGACCAAGTAACTGCTCGGCAAAGTTGTAAAGCCGAGACCCCTCGGGCAGCTGCCCAAGATGAGCCCACCTTCCTTGTGGAGTGGGCATTTTAAGATTTTTGGCTGTGGCAGGCCTGCCACAGAATGTGCAAGCTGAATTGTACTACAAATCCAACGAGCAATCGTCTGCTTAGAAGCAGGAGCACCCAGTTTGTTGGGTGCATACAGGATAAACAGCGAGTCAGATTTTCTGACTCCAGCCGTCCTGGAAACATATATTTTCAGGGCCCTGACCACGTCAAGCAACTTGGAATCCTCCAAGTCCTTAGTAGCCGCAGGTACCACAATAGGTTGCTTCATGTGAAATGCAGAAACCACCTTAGGTAGAAATTGAGGACAAGTCCTCAATTCTGCCCTGTCAGAATGAAATATTAAATAAGGGCTTTTATATGATAAAGCCGCCAGTTCTGACACACGCCTGGCTGAAGCCAGGGCTAACAGCATCGTCACCTTCCATGTGAGATATTTTAAGTCCACAGTGGTGAGTGGTTCAAACCAATGTGACTTTAGGAAACTCAACACAACATTGAGATCCCAAGGTGCCACTGGAGGCACAAAAGGAGGCTGTATATGCAGTACCCCTTTTACAAATGTCTGAACTTCAGGCACTGAAGCCAGTTTCTTTTGGAAGAAAATCGACAGGGCCGAAATTTGAACCTTAATGGACCCTAATTTTAGGCCCATAGACAGTCCTGTTTGCAGGAAATGGAGGAAACGACCCAGTTGAAATTCCTCTTCTTGGCCTCCCACCACGCAACATATTTTCGCCAATGCGGTGATAATGTTTTGCGGTTACGTCCTTCCTGGCCTTGACCAGGGTAGGGATGACTTCATCTGGAATGCCTTTTTCCTTCAGGATCCGGCGTTCAACCGCCAAGCCGTCAAACGCAGCCGCGGTAAGTCTTGGAACAGACAAGGCCCCTGCTGGAGCAGGTCCTTTCTTAGAGGTAGAGGCCACGGTTCGTCCGTGAGCATCTCTTGAAGTTCCGGATACCAAGTCCTTCTTGGCCAATCCGGAACCACGAGTATAGTTCTTACTCCTCTCCTTCTTATGATTCTCAGTACTTTTGGTATGAGAGGCAGAGGAGGGAACACATACACTGACTGGTACACCCACGGTGTTACCAGAGCGTCCACCGCTATTGCCTGAGGGTCCCCTGACCTGGCGCAATATCGGTCTAGTTTTTTGTTTAGACGGGACGCCATTATGTCCACCTTTGGTTTTTCCCAACGGTTTACAATCAGGTGGAAGACTTCTGGGTGAAGTCCCCATTCTCCCGGGTGAAGGTCGTGTCTGCTGAGGAAGTCTGCTTCCCAGTTGTCCACTCCCGGAATGAACACTGCTGACAGTGCTATCACATGATTCTCCGCCCAGCGAAGAATCCTTGCAGCTTCTGCCATTGCCCCCCTGCTTCCCGTGCCGCCCTGTCTGTTTACGTGGGCGACTGACGTGATGTTGTCCGATTGGATCAATACCGCCTGACCCTGAAGCAGGGGTTTCGCTTGACTTAGGGCATTGTAAATGGCCCTTAGTTCCAGAATGTTTATATGAAGAGATGTCTCCAGGCTTGACCATAAGCCCTGGAAATTCCTTCCCTGTGTGACTGCTCCCCAGCCTCGCAGGCTGGCATCCGTGGCCACCAGGACCCAGTCCCGAATGCCGAATCTGCGGCCCTCTAGAAGATGAGCACTCTGCAACCACCACAGGAGGGATACCCTTGTCCCCGGTGACAGGGTTATCCGCTGAAGCATCTGAAGATGCGACCCGGACCATTTGTCCAGTAGGTTCCACTGGAAAGTCTTGCGTGGAATCTGCCGAATGGGATTGCTTCGTAGGAAGCCACCATTTTTACCCAGAACCCTTGTGCATTGATGCACTGAGACTTGGTTCGGTTTTAGGAGGTTCCTGACTAGCTCGGATAACTCCCTGGCTTTCTCCTCCGGGAGAAACACCTTCTTTCTGGACTGTGTCCAGGATCATCCCTAGGAACAGAAGACAAGTCGTCGGAACCAGCTGCGATTTTGGAATATTGAGAATCCAATCGTGCTGCCGCAACACTACCTGATATAGTGCTACACCGATCTCCAACTGTTCCCTGGATCTTACCCTTATCAGGGAATCGTCCAAGTAACGGATAACTAAAATTCCCTTCCTTCGAAGGAATATCATCATTACGGTCATTACTTCAGTAAAGACCCGGGGTGCCGTGGACCATCCCTACGGCAGCGTCCGAACTGATAGTGACAGTTCTGTACCATAACCTGAAATACCCTTGGTGAGAAGGGTAAATTTTGACATGAAGGTAAGCATCCTTGATGTCCCGAGACATCATGTAGTCCCCTTCTTCCAGGTTTGCAATCACTGCTCTGAGTGACTCAATTTTGAATTTGAACCTCTGTATGCAAGTGTTCAAAGATTTTAGATTTTAGATTTTAAAATCGGTCACACCGAGCCGTCTGGCTTCGGTACCACAATAGTGTGGAATAATACCCCGTTCCCTGTTGCAGGAGGGGTACCTTGATTATCACCTGCTGGGAATACAGCTTGTGAATGGTTTCCAAAACTGCCTCCCTGTCAGCGGGAGACGTCGGTAAAACAGACCTTTGGAAACGGCGAGGGGGATACGTCTCGAATTCCAATTTGTACCCCTGAAATATTACCAGAAGGATCCAGGGGTCTACTTGCGAGTGAGCCCACTGCGCACTGAAATTCATTGAGAACGGGACCCCACCGTGCCTGAACTTGTAAAGCCCTAGCGTCATACTGAGGGCTTGGCAGAGGCGGAAAAGAGTTTCTGTTCCTTGGAACTGGCTGATCTCTGCAGCCATTTTCCTCTCCCTCTGTCACGAGCAGAAGAGAGGAACCCTTTTGTCCGCTTGCCAACCAGACCTGCGCCTGATAATACGGCGTCTTATTTTGAGAGGCGACCTGGGGTACATCCCCTCTTTTAAGGCAATACTTCCAAATGCTGTTTGGAATCCGCATCACCTGACCACTTTACTGGTATAATTGGACAACGCACTTATACTTGATGCCAGTCGGCAAATATTCCGCTGTGCATCATGCATATATAGAAATGCATCTTTTAATTGCTCTATAGGCAATAATATACTGTCCTTATCTAGGATATCATATTTCCAGTCAGGGAATCCGACCACGCCAACCCAGCACTGCACATCCAGGCTGAGGCGATTGCTGGTCGCAGTATAACACCAGTATGTGTGTAAATACATTTTAGGATACCCTCCTGCTTTCTATCAGCAGGATCCTTAAGGGCGGCCATCTCAAGAGAGGGTAGAGCCCTTGTACAAGCGTGTGAGCGCCTTATCCCCCCTAGGGGGTGTTTCCCAACGCACCCTAACCTCTGGCGGGAAAAGGTATACTGCCAATAACTTTTTAGAAATGATCAATTGTTATCGGGGGGAAACCCACGCATTTTATTTCTCAGATTCCGGAAAACTACAGGAAGTTTTTCCTCACCAACATAATACCCCTTTTTTTTTTTGGTGGTATTCATATTATCAGAAAAGTGTAAACTTTTTTCATTGCCTCAATCATGCAATGTGTGGCCCTATTTGGAAATCACGGTTGTCTCTTCACCGTCGACACAGGAGTCAGTATCCGTGTCGGCGTCTGTATCTGAGGTAACGGGCGCTTTAGAGCCCCTATATGAGACGTCTGGACATGCACAAGCTGAGTAGCCGGCTGTCTCATGTCAACCACTGTCTTTTATACAAAGCTGACACTGTCACGCAATTTCCACAGTACATCCACTCAGGTGTCGACCCCCCAGGGGGTGACAACACTATTACAGACACTCTACTCCGTCTCCTCATCATTTTTCTCCTCATACATGTCGACACAAACGTACCGACACACAGCACACACACAGGGAATGCTCTGATAGAGGACAGGACCCCACTAGCCCTTTGGGGAGACAGAGGGAGAGTTTGCCAGCACACACCAGAGCGCTATATATATATACAGGGATAACCTTATATAAGTGTTTTTCCCTTTATAGCTGCTGTATTGTTTATACTGCGCCTAATTTGTGCCCCCCTCTCTTTTTTAACCCCTTTCTGTAGTGTAATGACTGCAGGGGAGAGCCAGGGAGCTTCCCTCCAACTGAGCTGTGAGGGAAAATGGCGCCAGTGTGCTGAGGAGATAGGCTCCGCCCCTTTCTCGGCGTCCTTATCATCCGTTTTCTTGTATGTTTTGGCAGGGGTTAAATGCATCCATATAGCCCAGGAGTTATATGTGATGCATTTATTTTAGCCATAAAAGGTTTTCTAACGATTTATTGCGTCTCAGGGCGCTGCCCCCCCAGCGCCCTGCACCCTCAGTGACCGGAGTGTGAAGTGTGCTGAGAGCAATGGCGCACAGCTGCGGTGCTGTGCGCCTACCTTTATCTGAAGACAGGAAAGTCTTCTGCCGCCGATTTTTCCGGACCTCTTCGCTCTTCTGGCTCTGTAAGGGGGCCGGCGGCGCGGCTCCGGTGACCCATCCAGGCTGAACCTGTGATCGTCCCTCTGGAGCTAATGTCCAGTAGCCTAAGAAGCCCAATCCACTCTGCACGCAGGTGAGTTCGCTTCTTCTCCCCTTAGTCCCTCGATGCAGTGAGCCTGTTGCCAGCAGGTCTCACTGAAAATAATAAACCTAAACTAAAACTTTCAAAGAGCTCAGGAGAGCCCCTAGTGTGCACCCTTCTCGTCGGGCACAGAAAATCTAACTGAGGCTTGGAGGAGGGTCATAGGGGGAGGAGCCAGTGCACACCAGGTGATCCTAAAGCTTTCTTTAGATGTGCCCTGTCTCCTGCGGAGCTGCTATTCCCCATGGTCCTTACGGAGTTCCCAGCATCCACTAGGACGTCAGAGAAACTATTGGAAGTTTTTTCTCCCCAAACATAATACCCTTTTTTGAGGTACCTGGGTTTATATCAGAAAGGTGTAAAACCTCTTTCATTGCCTCAATCATGCCACGAATGGCCCTAGTGGACATTAAATTTGACTCATCGTCGTCGACACTGGTATCAGTATCCGTGTCGACATCTGTGTCTGCCATCTGAGGTAGCGGGCGTTTTAGAGCCCCTGATGGTCTTTGAATTGCCTGGGCAGGCACGAGCTGAGAAGCCGGCTGTCCCGCATTTGGCATGTCGTCAAATTTTTTATGTAAGGAGTCGACACTTGCACGTAATTCCTTCCATAAGTCCATCCACTCAGGTGTCTGCCCCGCAGGGGGTGACATCACATTTATAGGCATCTGCTCCGCCTCCACATAAGTCTCCTCATCAAACATGTCGACACAGCCGTACCGACACACCGCGCACACACACACACAGGGAATGCTCTTAAAGGAGACAGGACCCCACAAAAGCCCTTTGGGGAGACAGAGAGAGAGTATGCCAGCACACACCAGAGCGCTATATAATGCAGGGACTAACTGAGTTATGTCCCCTATAGCTGCTATAATATTTACTGCGCCTAATTTGTGCCCCCCTCTCTTTTTTAACCCCTTTCTGTAGTGTAATGACTGCAGGGGAGAGCCAGGGAGCTTCCCTCCAACTGAGCTGTGAGGGAAAATGGCGCCAGTGTGCTGAGGAGATAGGCTCCGCCCCTTTCTCGGCGTCCTTATCATCCGTTTTCTTGTATGTTTTGGCAGGGGTTAAATGCATCCATATAGCCCAGGAGTTATATGTGATGCATTTATTTTAGCCATAAAAGGTTTTCTAACGATTTATTGCGTCTCAGGGCGCTGCCCCCCCAGCGCCCTGCACCCTCAGTGACCGGAGTGTGAAGTGTGCTGAGAGCAATGGCGCACAGCTGCGGTGCTGTGCGCCTACCTTTATCTGAAGACAGGAAAGTCTTCTGCCGCCGATTTTTCCGGACCTCTTCGCTCTTCTGGCTCTGTAAGGGGGCCGGCGGCGCGGCTCCGGTGACCCATCCAGGCTGAACCTGTGATCGTCCCTCTGGAGCTAATGTCCAGTAGCCTAAGAAGCCCAATCCACTCTGCACGCAGGTGAGTTCGCTTCTTCTCCCCTTAGTCCCTCGATGCAGTGAGCCTGTTGCCAGCAGGTCTCACTGAAAATAATAAACCTAAACTAAAACTTTCAAAGAGCTCAGGAGAGCCCCTAGTGTGCACCCTTCTCGTCGGGCACAGAAAATCTAACTGAGGCTTGGAGGAGGGTCATAGGGGGAGGAGCCAGTGCACACCAGGTGATCCTAAAGCTTTCTTTAGATGTGCCCTGTCTCCTGCGGAGCTGCTATTCCCCATGGTCCTTACGGAGTTCCCAGCATCCACTAGGACGTCAGAGAAACTATTGGAAGTTTTTTCTCCCCAAACATAATACCCTTTTTTGAGGTACCTGGGTTTATATCAGAAAGGTGTAAAACCTCTTTCATTGCCTCAATCATGCCACGAATGGCCCTAGTGGACATTAAATTTGACTCATCGTCGTCGACACTGGTATCAGTATCCGTGTCGACATCTGTGTCTGCCATCTGAGGTAGCGGGCGTTTTAGAGCCCCTGATGGTCTTTGAATTGCCTAGGCAGGCACGAGCTGAGAAGCCGGCTGTCCCGCATTTGGCATGTCGTCAAATTTTTTATGTAAGGAGTCGACACTTGCACGTAATTCCTTCCATAAGTCCATCCACTCAGGTGTCTGCCCCGCAGGGGGTGACATCACATTTATAGGCATCTGCTCCGCCTCCACATAAGTCTCCTCATCAAACATGTCGACACAGCCGTACCGACACACCGCGCACACACACACACAGGGAATGCTCTTAAAGGAGACAGGACCCCACAAAAGCCCTTTGGGGAGACAGAGAGAGAGTATGCCAGCACACACCAGAGCGCTATATAATGCAGGGACTAACTGAGTTATGTCCCCTATAGCTGCTATAATATTTACTGCGCCTCAAATCTGTGCCCCCCCTCTCTTTTTTACCCTTTGCTGTAGTGTAGACTGCAGGGGAGAGTCAGGGAGCTTCCTTCCAGCGGAACTGTGAGGGAGAAATGGCGCCAGTGTGCTGAGGGTGATGGCTCCGCCCCTTTTTCGGCTGACTTTTCTCCCGCTTTTTTCTGTATTCTGGCAGGGGTAATTACCACATATATAGCCTCTGGGGCTATATATTGTGGTTATTTTGCCAGCCAAGGTGATATTATTGCTGCTCAGGGCGCCCCCCCCCCCCCCCAGCGCCCTGTACCCTCAGTGACCGGAGTGTGAAGTGTGTAATGAGGAGCAATGGCGCACAGCTGCAGTGCTGTGCGCTACCTTGGTGAAGACTGAAGTCTTCTGCCGCCGATTTTCCGGACCATCTTCATGCTTCTGGCTCTGTAAGGGGGACGGTGGCGCGGTGCCGGGAACGAACACCAAGGACGGGTCCTGCGGTCGATCCCTCTGGAGCTAATGGTGTCCAGTAGCCTAAGAAGCCCAAGCTAGCTGCAAGCAGGTAGGTTCGCTTCTTCTCCCCTTAGTCCCTCGTTGCAGTGAGCCTGTTGCCAGCAGGTCTCACTGTAAAATAAAAAACCTAATATATACTTTCTTTCTAGGAGCTCAGGAGAGCCCCTAGCGTGCATCCAGCTCGGCCGGGCACAGAAATCTAACTGAGGTCTGGAGGAGGGGCATAGAGGGAGGAGCCAGTGCACACCAGGTAGTACCAAATCTTTCTTTTAGTGTGCCCAGTCTCCTGCGGAGCCCGTCTATTCCCCATGGTCCTTACGGAGTCCACAGCATCCACTAGGACGTCAGAGAAATTATATATATATATATATATATATACACATACACATACACATACAGTGTATATATATATATATATATATATATATATATATATATATATATATATATATATATCTATCTATCACGTCTATACAGGCGGCACTCACGGCCGATAACACAAGACAAAACTCCAGGGACTATGAAATAGTTTGGAGATTCATGGAGTGCCACCTGACTGGTTGATATATATATATATATATATATATATATATATATATATATACATACATACATATATACACACACACACATACATACATATATATACACATACACACATATACACACACACACACACACAGTATACAGGTTGAGTCTCCCTTATCCAAAATGCTTGGGACCAGAGGTATTTTGGATATGGGATTTTTCCGTATTTTGGAATAATTGCATAACATAATGAGATATCATGGGGATGGGACCTAAATCTAAGCACAGAATGCATTTATGTTACATATACACCTTATACACACAGCCTGAAGGTAATTTTAGACAATATTTTTTATAACTTTGTGCATTAAACAAAGTGTGTCTACATTTACACTATTCATTTATGTTTCATATACACCTTATACACACAGCCTGAAGGTCATTTAATACAATATTTTAATAACTTTGTGTATTAAACAAAGTTTGTGTACATTGAGCCATCAAAAAACAAAGGATTCACTATCTCACTCAAAAAAGTCCGTATTTCGGAATATTCCGTATTTCGGAATATTTGGATATGGGATACTCAACATGTGTGTATATATATATATATATATATATATATATATATATATATATATATATATATATATATATATATATATACACACACACACACACATATACACATATATACACACACACTGTATGTATGTATGTATGTATGTATGTATGTATGGATAGATAGATAGATAGATAGATAGATAGATAGATAGATAGATAGATAGATAGATAGATAGATAGATAGATAGATAGATAGATAGATAGATAGATAGATAGATAGATAGATAGATAGATAGATAGATAGATAGATAGATAGATAGATAGATAGATAGATAGATAGATAGATAAGAGTCACACTGTAGAGCCAGTTATAGTGGTTACCGTTTCACTGCCAATTTAGTAGCATTTTCATCAGGACATAAATGCAGCATAAGACACGCTTACCTTTCAAACGACATATGACCCAGTGACTGCATGTCGCTCTGCAGGGCAGGACTGCACACTCGACCAGTGGGTGGCGAGAACAGATGATGTCATCACGCCCGGCATACTGACGTTGACTCATCGCGTGCAGCACCACGACAATAATCATTATACACAGTAAATCACGGACTATATTTTGGAACAATTTAAAATCACTAATGTTAATTGTAATGTCTGACACAGAGTTTGAGGATGCATACTATACATATATCATAAATAGCCTTCTCATAAATCCTATATCAAATGACAGACATAGACCAGGGATTTATAGCAAGGACTAAAAGAAATAATAGGATTTTGGTACCTACCGGTAAATCCTTTTCTCGTAGTCCGTAGAGGATGCTGGGGTCCACCTTAGTACCATGGGGTATAGACGGGTCCACCAGGAGCCATTGGCACTTTAAGAGTTTGAGAGTGTGGGCTGGCTTCTCCCTCTATGCACCTCCTACTAGACAGTCTAGAAACTGTGCCCGATGAGACGACATACTTCGAGAGAAGGATCATACCCAGATAGTGGTGAGATTCATACCAGCTCACACATACAAGGCACATCAAACCAACTAGCTTGAACTATTCGGCAACAGCTGAAACATTACTTACCAAGTAACGATGCAGTACTCAACTAAAATGAAGTTGTACTGAACCAAATAATATTTGCAGGAAAACGAAGCGCTGGGCGGGCGCCCAGCATCTTCTACGGACTACGAGAAAAGGATTTACCAGTAGGTACCAAAATCCTACTTTCTATTACGTCCTAGAGGATGCTGGGGTCCACATTAGTACCATGGGGATGTACCAAAGCTCCCAGAATGGGAGGGAGAGCGCGGAGGCTCCTGCAGAACTGATTGACTGAACTTCAGATCATCAAAGGCCAAAGTATCGAACTTGTAAAACTTTTCAAACGTGTTCGACACAGACCAAGTTGCAGCTCGGCAAAGTTGCATTGCCGAGACACCCCGGGCAGCCGCCCAGGAAGACCCCACCTTACGAGTAGAGTGGGCCTTAACAGATTTTGGACAAGGCAGTCTTGCCGTAGAATAAGCATGCTGGATAGTGAACCTGATCCAGCGAGAGATCGTCTGCTTAGAAGCAGGACACCAATCTTCTTGGGATCATATAGGACAAACAGAGAGTCCGACTTTCTGTGACGAGAAGTTCTCTTCACATTTATCTTTAGAGCCCTTACAACATCCATGGACTTTGATGTAATAGAGGAGTCAGTAGCCACTGGCACCACAATAGGTTGGTTGATATGTAATGCCGACACAACCTTTGGGAGAAACTGCTGACATGTCCGGAGCTCAGCTCTATCTTCATGGAAGATCAAGTAAGGGCTTTTACAGGATAAAGACCCCAGCTCAGAGACATGTCTAGCAGAGGCTTTGGCCAACAAAGTGACTGCCTTCCATGTAAGAAATTTGACCTCTACCTCCTGTAGAGGTTCAAACCAATCCGACTGGAGGAACTGCAACACCACGTTAAGATCCCAAGGCGCCGTAAGCAGTACAAAGGGAGGTTGGATATGCAGAACTCCCTTCAAAAAGGTCTGAACCTCAGGGAGGGCAGCCAATTGTTTCTGAATGAAAATGGATAGGGCCGAAATTAGGCCCTTCACAGATCCTAACCTCAGGCCCATATCCACTCCCGCTTGCAGGAAGAGGAGGAAACGTCAAAGTTGAAACTCCACCGTAGGAAACTTCCTGGACTCACACCAAGAGACATATTTCTTCCAAATACGATGGTAATGTTTAGACGTTACCCCTTTCCTAGCCTGTATGAGGGTAGGAATAACCTTCTTCGGAATGCCCTTCCGAGCAAGAATCAGGCGCTCAACTCCCATGCCGTCAAACGTAGCCGCGGTAAGTCTTGATAGGCGAACGGCCCCTGCTGCAGCAGGTCCTCCTGAAGAGGAAGAGGCCTTGGCTCTTCTTGCAGTAGATCCAGAAGGTCCGTGTACCAAGCCCTTCTTGGCCAGTCTGGGGCAATGAGGATCGCTTGAACCCTTGTTCTCCTTATGAGCTTTAGGATTCTTGGGATGAGTGGGAGTGGTGGAAACACGTACACTGACTGGAACACCCATGGAGACACCAGGGCATCCACTGCCACTGCCTGTGGGTCCCTCGACCTGGAACAATAACGCCGAAGCTTCTTGTTGAGACGAGAGGCCATCATGCCTATTTGGGGTAAACCCCAAAGATCTGTTATTTCCTTGAACACCTCCGGATGGAGGCCCCACTCTCCTGGATGGAGATCGTGTCTGCTGAAGAAGTCTGCTTCCCAGTTGTTTACTCCTGGAATGAAGATGGCTGACAGCGCTAACGCGTGCTTTTCTGTCCAGAGGAGTATTCTTGTCACCTCTGACATTGCCGCTCTGCTCTTCGTTCCACCTTGTCGGTTTATGTAAGCCACTGTTATTACGTTGTCCGACTGCACTTGAATGGCTCGATTTCTCAGAAAAGGGGGCCGCCTGAAGAAAACCGTTGTAGACGGCTCTTAGTTCCAGGATGGTGATGGACAGGCTGGCTTCCAGGCTTGACCACCGTCCTTGGAAGGTTACTCCTTGAGTGACTGCTCCCCAGCCCCGAAGGCTCGCATCCGTGGTTAGAAGGACCCAGTCCTGAATCCCGAACCTGCGTCCCTCTAGAAGGTGAGGCAAATGGAGCCACCAGAGGAGTGAAATCCTGGCCTTTGGCGACAGACAAATTCTCTGGTGCATGTGGAGGTGAGATCCCAACCACTTGTCCAGGAAATCCAGTTGGAAGGTCTGATCGTGGAACCTCCCGTATTGGAGAGCCTCGTAAGAGGCCACCATCTTTCCCAATAGGCGAATGCATTGATGAACAGACACCCGAGGTGGCTTCAGGACATCCCAGACCATAGCTTGTATCACCAATGCCTTTGCCTGCAGAAGAAACACCCTCTGCACTTCCGTATCAAGGATCATTCCCAGAAATGACAACCTCTGGGTTGGTTCCAAATGTGACTTTGGAAGGTTCAGAATCCAACCGTGAATATGGAGCAGTCGCGTTGTGAGAACAATGGACTGCAGCAGCCTCTCTTTGGACGATGCCTTTATCAGCAGATCGTCCAGATATGGAATGATGTTCACACCTTGCTTGCGGAGGAGAATCAGCATTTCCGCCATCACCTTGGTAAACACCCTTGGTGCCATGGAGAGGCCGAATGGCAGGGCCTGGAACTGGAAATGACAGTCCAGCAATGCGAAGCGGAGATAAGCCTGATGCGGCAGCCAGATCGGAATGTGGAGGTACGCATCCTTGATATCCAGTGATACCAGGAATTCCCCTTCCTCCAGACCTGATATCACCGCCCTGAGAGACTCCATCTTGAACTTGAACTCCTTTAGAAAGGGGTTCAATGATTTTAGGTTCAGAATGGGCCTGACCGAACCATCCGGTTTCGTTACCACGAAAAGGTTCGAATAGTAACCTGTGGTTTGCGAATGAGGAGGAACTGGCACAATGACCTGTGCCTCCACCAACTTTTGGACAGCTTCTTGTAGGACAGTGCTGAAATAGGCTTTTGTTCCTGGGAACCTGCAGCGGCAGGTTTCTTGAACTTCACTCGACCTCCCCTAAAGAAGGTATTGGACGGTCTGGCTTTTCTAGGCTTGTTAGGCCGAAAGGACTGTGTTGCTGAAGAAGAGAAGGATTTCATCGGAGCAGGTGCAGTTGAGGGAAGAAACGGAGACTTACCCGCTGTAGCTGTGGATATCCACGCGTCTAAAGCTTCCCCAAAGAGAGCCTGACCTGTATAGGGTAGGGACTCCACACTCTTTCTGGATTCCGCGTCGGCCAACCACTGGCACAGCCATAGTCCCCGACGAGCTGAAACAGACATGGAAGAGATTCCTGCAGCCATGGAACCCAGGATTCTACCATAAAACCTGCTGAATCATGAATGTTGCGTAAATATAATACAACATCACCCTTATCCATCGTATCCAAATACTCTAGTAAGGTAGCCGACCGCTCTACTATAGCCTTTGCAATCCATGCACTAGCAATAGTGGGATGTAATATGGCCCCTGAAGCAGTGTACATTGATTTAAGTGTGTTATCAATTTTTCGATCAGCCGGCTCCTTTAAGGCGGTAGATCCTGGAACAGGTAAAACCACCTTCTTAGAGAGTCTGGACACAGATGCGTCAACAATCGGCGGGTTTTCCCATTTTTTTCTACCCTCCTCAGGGAAAGGAAATGCCACCTGTACCCGTTTAGGGATCTGGAATTTTTTATCAGGGTTTTCCCATGCTTTCTCAAATATAGCATTCAATTCCTTTGACGCAGGGAAGGTTAGCGAGGCTTTTTTATTTTCAGTGAAAAAAGCCGCCTCAACCTTCTCAGGTGTGGTATCATTAAAATGTAACACATCCCTGATAGCCTCTATCATCAACTGCACCCCATTTGCAAGAGATGCAGACCCCCGCATCACATCTCCATCACTGTCTGTGGTGTCAGAATCGGTATCCGTGTCATCCTATATGACATGCACAAGCGCACGTTTGTGGGAGTATATAGCGGAGTGTTACGAGGTACCAGAAACGTGCCATACTGCCATAGAGTTCTGTAATACCTGGCAACCCTGTCAGTAATCTGAGAAATCCAAAATTTGATAGAGAAAACCACTCAGGCTCCCTTGCTGGTATCTGTGCTAAACCAGTGCTATCCTGATTACATGGAATGGGATCATCCTGGGAGGATAAATCCTCTGCAGCATATGACACAGTGCCACTGGACATAGCTAAAGACCACTAAACACTCCACACACACACAGGGGATAGCAGGCAGAGTTCCCCCCCCAAGAATGGCAAGAGAGTCACAGAAATTGGAGCCAACCCACACACAGCACTTTTATACCAAAGGGAGAACCCTTTTCAGTGCTGACTGAATACGTTAAAAGGATACATAGTCGTATTGCAGCCTCCCCCCCTTCTACAACCCCTTGGTACCGTTTGTAGATAGCTGTAGTTGCTGTGGAGGGACCCGATTATCCTTGTTAGCGCTGTGCAGGCAGGAAAATGGCGCTGAACGCTGCTGGGTCCGCTCTGAGAAGCTCCGCCCCTTTTTGGTGCGGTCTTCCCGCTCTTCATCAGATTATACTGGCCTGAGAATTTAGTGCTGGCTGAGATCCGGGGACCCAGACAGGCTTCTGGACCAGTGTAGGGTGTCGTGCTGGTTCAGGACGCCCCTCATAACACCGCACCATGTACCACTGAGCCATCCCCGGAGCGCAGTTAATACTGCGCTCCTACCCTGATGCCGCCATCCTCACACCAACCCCCTGCTTGCTAGGGGGGTCGGTGTCTCACTCGCCACAGATTCTTCAGCTCTGCAAGGGGGTGGCAGCATGCTGCTGGGGTGAGCAGTCCCCTGTGGCGGAGAACGATCAGACCCCTCTGGAGCTCAGTGTCCAATCAGCGGAGACAGTGGCTCAGACCCCGCAGGGCGGACACTGCTCCCCCCTTCAGTCCCTTGCTGCAGGGAGGTTGTTGCCAGCGGCCTCCCTGTAAAATAATAAACTCTAAAAAAAACTTTTTTTCCAGGAAAACTCAGGAGAGCTCCCCTAGCTGTGATCGGCTCCTCCGGGCACATTTTCTAAACCGAGTATGGTAGGAGGAGCATAGAGGGAGGAGCCAGCCCACACACACACACACACACACTCTTAAAGTGCCAATGGCTCCTGGTGGACCCGTCTATACCCCCATGGTACTAATGTGGTCCCCATGGTACTAATGTGGTCCTCTAGGACGCAAGAGAAACATGGGTTCTTCCTTTTTCATGGAAGAGTACCAGTAAGTTTGTCCGTGTCTGTATAATTTGACACCTTTTAGGAACATAAATAAAAATTAGCCACCAGTCTCTCTGTTGTGCAGGGCAAGCCATGCTGGGTTACCTCACAGTAATAGGGGCTCAGCTTTGTCTGGACATTTAAGTCAATTTCCCTTTAGGCATTCCTACTTTATTTTCGTAATGACACAGCGCTGTACAAACAATTACCATAGCGTGCCCCAGCAGACTCTCCCATAGGCACACTAACACTAGGACCAATTTACTTAGAGGCTAAGCTTCCCTGTATACTTTAACACCTTGGAAGGTAACCCACATGGACACTCGGCAGGACACACACCATCGCTGAGGTACCAACTTTTTTAAAATAATTGTGAGGTGCTGTGGTTAGTGCTGCTTCTAACCCCTCTTTGTATAGACACAGATAAGCACCCAGAGCTGGCTCCTCTGCATCCAAATTAGTTTTAAGTAAAAGATCCCAGTGATGATAAGTAATGACAATTCTTGATATGTTTAAATGTTCGTAAATGTGTGTATTAGCTCCTGAAACATAACATCAATTTAGAACCTGTTTCAGTTATGTTCAATGAAAGTCTGCAAGCTATGATGGGTGAACAAACTATTGGGGTTATTCAGAAATGGACATAGACCTTGCTTCCCGCAGCAAGACCTGCGTCCATCTACTCACATACTAGGGGTTGCCCAGCTCAGGCAAGGCCGCCCAGCATGTGTGTGGCTCCACCCTGCGATGCGTTTAAAATTTAATTGCGACTGCATCGATTATAGGTTGACCACTGGCTGCTCTGGCAGGTGGTCTGGCACCATTTTGTTCCTGGTGTCATTATTATTACCAGTTATTTACATTGCGCATACATATTCCGCGGCGCTTTACAGAAAATATTTGCCCATTCACATCAGTCCCTGCCCCTATGCAGCTTACAATCTATGTTCCCTACCACAGGTACACACGCACACACATTCACGCTAGGGTTAATATTGTTGGGAGCCAATTAACCTACCAGTATATTTTTGGATTGTGGGAGGAAACCAGAGTACCCAGAGGAAACCCACGCAAGTACAGGGAGAATATACAAACTCCACACAGTTTGGGCCAGGGTGGGAATCGAACCCATGACCTCAGTGCTGTGAAACAGTAATGCTAACCATTACACCATCCGTACCGGTGCGGCTGATTGTGACGTTATGTTGCTGCGAATAACGCAATGACCCCCCCCCCCCCCAACGGCCACCGCTGTCAATCACCTTGGTGAAGGGTCGCACACACGCAATATGGCCACTGCGCGTGCGCAGACCCCCTGGAAGTGGCCGCTGCATGCGAACACACGGCTGCGTCTAGGTCTGATTAGGCCCCTAAACTCTGATTCCATTATTTGTGGTAATTTTCCTTTTATTACAGTCACAGAACACAAATAATTGTTCAAACAGCAATTGCATTTGTCTTTCTATTATCTAGACTGCACTGCCAACTTCTGAGCAACTAAGGAGAGACTAAAAGGATGCTTCTTTACAAAAGGACTGCATTGAATAAGGTTTATGAAACAGACTTGAAAATAACAAATGCAGCACTTGGGTAACATAGGAGTTATCTTAGGCTTCTATAAATGACAAACTGGAGATTCATCCGTGTCACTAAATCACGTCATGGGTTGTAAAGATTGATATCCCTCCTTCAAAAGGTCTCTCCACGCCTTCAGAAACCGGGCATTGGTTTTACACTTGACAGCAAGCTCTTCCACCTGGGACGACACCGCACTGGTTGTTTCCAGAAGCTTGGTTAAAGAAATGCTGATCTGCAATATAACAAACATTGTACCAGTTGAAGTCAAAACTCTCCACATGTTGAAGTCCAACACCTAATTAAAGAATATGGTTTGCAGGACAGGTCACTGGTCTCAAAGGGGAACTTCAGACAAGGTACATTTTTCACTAAAGTGCTACCAGTCCCACCATGCTACATCCATGGATAACTAATACTGTCTTAAGATGGCGTTAGCCATATTGGCCTGTGGGCTTCAATTCACAATTATTTTTGCAGAGAAGGCTCTTCAGATCCTTCTCAGGTAGCCAACTAATATACAGTATATTCAGGCTCTGAATTGTTGAAGGCTCACTGTTCATTTCAAAATGCAGGAGCCATTCCCCAGGACACAAGTTATCACTACCCCCCACAAGAAATCTACTTCAAAGGCCTCTCACAGAGATTTTTCACACCTACACAATAGGAATTGGATTCTAACACCTTTCCACAAACCTGCTTTGTCCTGGAATAATTGACTAAATCAGCAACAGAAAAAGCAAACATTTTATTTAGCACTTGTTTCAAATACTTTATATCCATTGGATTAAAGGGCAGCAATAGGTTATAGCAATAACAATTATAGTGATTACAATCCAAGGTGGCGCCACGGATGGCTGCCTCGGAGCTATGCAGCTCAGCCAAAAAATATCTGTTTGCCCTTGTTTTCCCCTGCCCTTGTCTACCTTACCGGTGACCAAATATAGCAGGGAAGCCCATAGCGCTCCCGCGGCGCTTACCCCGGCGTTCAGGCCCGTCGGCGGGCAGATCAGCGGCCCTTGCAGCCCTCGCTGCCCGAGGGATGCAGACGTCGAAGTGGATGACAGAGCGGCCGCGGCCCCCCGCAGACTGTGCAGCGACTGGCAGGTGGATCGGCGGCCCCGGAAAGAAGATGACGGAGGCCCTCATGTTGGCCCTAGTAGAAGGACCTGGGCTCAGAGGAGAGGCTGTGGCGCAGGCGCCCTAGTGAGGTGGCGGCGGCAAGGGCACCGGTCTGCACTTCCGCGATCCTGCTCTCGAACATGCGCTCACTGGCAAACAAGTTCGACAAACTATTCTCCTTCTGGGCAGCACAGGGTCAGGCATTACAGGGTCGTCCGTCCTCTGCTTTACGGAGACTTGGCTGGATGACCATATTACGGACAACCCGATGTCTCTGCCGGGCTTCAGTCTCTTCAGGGCCGATTGCTCCAAGGGTGGTGGCATCTGCTTCTACATCAACGACAGATGGTGCACCAATGTCACAATCCTAGGCAAATCATGTAGCCCTCACCTGGAGATGCTAAGTATCAACTGCAACCCCTTCTATTCCCCCCAGGAATTTGCCTCAATTGTCCTTGTAGGAGTGTACATCTTCCCCCTCGCCTGCGTGAACGAAGCCCTACACCACTTGACCGTATGCATATCAGACATAGAACAAAAACACCCAGACTCTCTGCTTATAGTGGGCGACTTCAACAGGAGCTACCCAAGTACAAACAAGTCACGTGTCCCACTAGGGAAGGGCGCACCCTTGACCACTGCTACACTATCCTCAAGCATTAGCTGTAGCACCTCTGCTACTCCCTCTACGTGCTGCACTCTGCCTATCTGACCACTGCCTCGTCCGCCTACTCCCTACCTATACACAGAAGCCGAGAGCGGTTAAGCCTGTCATCAAGACTGTTAGGAAATGGACCGAGGCCAAGATGAAGCTCCAGGCCTGCTTCGACTGCACCTAATGGGGGGTCTTCGAAGCCTTGGCAACCGACCTGACAGACACTGTCACATCCTACATCAGCTACTGTGAGGACATGTGTGTACCTACCAAGACTTAACGCATTTACAACAACAAGCCCTGGTTCAACGCCCAGCTCAAGCAACTTCGTTGGGCCAAAGAGGAGGCCTATAGCAGCGGTGACAGAACACTATGCAACCGAACTAGGAACTCTGACTAAAGAAATCAGGCTAGCAAAAAAGCGGTTCTCTGACAAGCTGACAAACAATCTCTCCACCAATGACCCCGTATCTGTATGGAAAGGAATGCACTCCATAACCAAGTACAAGAAAACATTGAAGTTCACCACCATGCACCAAGACCTAGCAGACTAGCTGAACCACTTTTATTGCAGGTTCACAAAAGAAGTCCCCCTGCGACCCAAGCAATCACCTCTACGATGCCCCGAACGCCGACGGCCAACTCCAGGCACTGCAAGTCGCCCAAGAAGAGGTGGAGGCACTGTTCAAAAGGGCGAAACCCAGGAAAGCTCCAGGTCCTGACGGAATGTCACCATCTGCCCTGAGAGCATGTGCGGGTCAGCTCGCCCTCATATTCACCAAGATCTTCAACAAATCGCTGGAGCTACAGAAAGTCCATTCCTGCCTCAAAAGGTCCACTATCACAAACCCGAATGACTACTGACCGATAGCACTGACGTCTGTGGTCATGAAAACGTTCGAGTGTCTGGTTTTGAATCACCTGAAAACTGTGACTGGCCCCCCTTTTTTGATCGAATCGCTGTGTCAAGGTTGCAGTCAACCTGGGCCTGCACTACATTCAGGGCATTCCCGTTACCTACGCGAGGGTCCCGTTTGTCGATTTTAGCTTGGCCTTCAATACACTCGTCCCCAGCATCCTCCACCCCAAATTACTTTGCCTAGGGGTCCCAGAAGCTACCTGTTCCTGGATAGTAGACTTCCTGACAGATAGGACACAGGTGGTGAAAGTGGGGGAATTCACCTTTCAAGCACGGTCCATTAGTAAAGGGGCCCCTCAGGGCTGTGTCCTCTCACCCCTGCTCTTCTCCCTGTACACAAATGACTGCACCTCAGAGGCGCAATCAGTAAAGGTCATCAAATTCGCCAACCACACCACAGTCATCAGCCTCATCAAGGACGGGGACGAATCGGCCTATAGACAGGAAGTAGACCGGTTGGCCCAGTCGTGCAGCCACAATAACCTTGAGTTCAGCCCCCTCAAAACTGTCGAGATGATAGGGACTTCAGGAAGAAGTCAGCTAGTGCACCTCCACTAACGACTGCCTACAATGTGGTATCGCTAGTGGACTCCTTCAAGTTCGATAGTCGGGATCCCGGCGGTTACAAAGCCGATGACGGAATACCAACAGGGGGTGAAATACTGCTGTCAAAATATAGGCGACACAGGCTATTCTCCCTCTGTGGATGTCCATGACGAGCCACCGTGCCCGCAAGAGGCTTTCTAGCTCTCACCCCGCTGCCGGGATCATGACAGCTGGGATCCCATCCGCCGGTAATCAATGCGTATTTCCACTTACCCTTGCATGAGGATTTAAGGCATCCTGCTGGGAGCACTGCAAAATCAAATACATCCTCGGTATGCCCATAGGGATAGTAAGATTTCTCTAGGAACAATTACACCAGTCACCCTGTGCAAAGAATTCCAAGAGGAGTATGTGTGCAAATGTATTTGTGGCACTAGTTAACTTGATGAGTATGCAAAAAGCTGGGTGACGTGCTACAGGACAGACAGGGTGCGGAACACAGCTGTTAGCCTATGACAACCTACCAGCTCTTGTGGACCTAAAGTAATGCTGCGACTTGTAGTACCACACACTTGCTGGAGAGCCATAGGGAGAGATGTATGAAGCAGTGAAAAGTGTGGGGAAGTTAGCCAGTGCAGAAGTTAGCCATAGCAACCAATCAGCTTTGCAGCAACATTTATCAAGTGCATTCTATAAACTTATTGGCAGCAGAAGATTGGATGCCAATGCCGCATACTTGCCTACCTGACCCTCTTTATGAGGGAGAAAATGCTGTGTTTCACCACAGGTGATGGCAATCATACATTACCAGGAAAGTCCAGGAACAGAGCATTTTCTCCCTCATGGAGAGGGTCAGGTAGGCAAGTATAGCCAAGGGCAACTTCTTTACTGACTCACTTCTCCACTCTTTTTACTACTTCATACTGTACATCTACCCTCCAGCAAGCTAAATAGGCAAATAGTGCTGCACACGTACAACCACCTCTTCCGCCTACCCGGGACACATTTACATTTGCCATACCTCCCAACATGACCCTCTCCAGGAGGGGCAGAATGCTCTGCTCCTGGACTTCCCTCTTACTGTATGATTGCCGGCACCTGTAGTGAAACACCTTTCTTATCCATTAACCTGTTCAAAATAGGTGCTGGCAATCATACAAAGAGAAAAGTCCAGAAGCAGAGCACTGTGTCCCTCCTGGAGAGTGTCATGTTGGGAGGTATGCATTTGCCGCTATGTGCCCACCAGACCCCGCTCACACTCACATCATCAATCTGCAGTTCCACCTCCTCCAGCATCTCCTGAGGGTCCCCCTGTTCTCCACGTATCCCCACTCCGGCCATAGCACAGAGCGCGCGCAGTAGCGGCAGCAATGATAAGTAATATTCCCGGGACCAGGGTCAAAACAAACAACAGAAGCGCGGACTGGAAACGGCCACAGCCAATCACAGAGCTCACCGTACACCACAACCAATCACGCAGTACAGCCAATCACTGAACCTGCAGTATAGCCAATCAAAAAGGCCGAAATACTGACAATCACGGAGCCCCTTTCCTGTACCGAGAGGTGGCGTTGTTGCATTACACGACAGGCTGTAGACTCTCCGGCCGTCACGCTCCTCTCTATGGTTGTTAGTTCTGTTTCTTTACCTCGGATCACCTACAGGACTATGTTTCCCGGCGGCCTGTGCGCTGCATTCGCTCATGCGCGATGAGAGGCTGCCTGAACTTGGGTGGCACTGTGACAGTAGTACGCAGCAGTTCCCTAGATCAGGGAGAGGTAACCAGGCACCCGCTGTACCCAGCTGGTAGTGTGTGACCCCGTAATCTGCCCTCATCATGCTGCCTCTCTGTAAGTATACAGTGTAGCTAATGATCTGTTCGCCGGAGGGCTGCTGTCACCCGCCCAGCTAAGGTGATTTACTTTTGCAGCCGTGGCACTGCAAGTCCCAGCATTCCTTCCCTGCGTTTGTAATGCCACAGCAGCTGGAGAGCATACGCTTGCGCACCTTGTCCTTGTGTGGCACGCCCACGTATGCATGCGTGTTTGTATGTGTCTGTTCCCCTCATGTATGCTCTGGGTACAGACGGGTAATCAGATGCTAGGCTGCGTGTGCCATGTATTGCTATAATGCGGGAGAGGGGGTTGGGGATGTGTCCCTGCCTGGCATACATATGTATTAGCTGTAGCACCTCTGCTACTCCCCCCTACTGAGCACGTATCCTAAACTAGGGTAAAGGTCACTCATATAAGCATGCATGTGTGTCTGTGTACAGAGTGCTGCAGAGCACAGCCTGACGCCTGTGCTGGAAGCAGCTGCATGGGGAATAATTCACTCCATACTCTTCATTGTGTAACTGATTTCTAGTGTAAGCTATGGAGACGTACAGTATGAGGTCCCTGTGTGTGGTAGGCTATCCCCTCATACAGGTGACTCCTTACTATAGATCTTGCTGATAAGACTAGTATTGCCCACTACTCCTGTCAGGGGAGTGACTATTACCTGAGCGTATCAGGCCAGGGTAGAGGGCACTGCGTCTGCCTACTGCACAGCTGACCCATCAAGGGCTTTTGTTCTGTAATAGAAATATAACATGTCCAGTGAGGTGGGTTTTTTTTGTCAGTGTCCCTTCATTAGCATCAGTTAAAAGACTTCTGGCATACATCTCTTTTTCAACTCTGAACATTTGGTTGTCATTGTAATTAAGTTATCAGTCTAATGATATGGTTGCTAATTAAATAAAAGTACGTTGGCAATATCGCACACGTTTGTGGTGTGCTAAACAGGACTGTATGTCCTCTGCTGAAAACTGCTTTATATAATATAATAAATATATAATCAAAGAAACAATGGTGCCTTCTAGTGCAATAGCATATATATCCACCGGGATGTACTAAAAGGATGATCACAGAAAGGGATGATCGGGATGATTACATGCAGTTCACCTCCAAGACACTAGATGTCAGAATTTTTTACTTAATTTAAAGATTAACAAAAAAAAAAAACATCATATAACATCAAATTTTATGTAAGTCAGGCCCGAAAAGTGACTTATAATATCTTTATAATTTGCAGTAAAAAGTACATTATCCCACATTTATTATATAGTATAATATATGTACACATACACATACCATTGCATAAGGTGTTAAAGTACACCTAATTTCTGTTTTATAAACTGTATAAAAATTGATTAAAATTTACATTGGATGACCGCGTTATAATCACATTTCCGTATACCTGGGACTGTTTTCTATGCGTTTCCAGTGGGATGATGGCTATATCTTTTTTATTTACGTGGGATGATCACGTTTTTAGCGCAGATATACATACCTGGGACTGTTTTCTATGCGTTTCCAGTGGGATGATGGCTATATCTTTTTTATTTATGTGGGATGATCACGTTTTTAGCGCAGATATACATACCTGGGACTGTTTTCTATGCGTTTCCAGTGGGATGATGGCTATATCTTTTTTTATTTATGTGGGATGATCATGTTTTTAGCGCAGATATACATACCTGGGACTGTTTTCTATGCGTTTCCAGTGGGATAATGGCTATATCTTTTTTTTATTTACGTGGGATGAGTATAGTGACATCTAGAGGTGTGAATAGGAACTACAGGCAATCATCCCGATCATCCCTTTCTGTGATCATCCTTTTAGTACATCCCTATCCACCTCTGTTCTCGCAAAATATTTTCTTCTTTACTGGGAACAAAAACTGCTTACTGCAGAAAAAAACAATCTAGTTGATCCAGTAGAACAGTGATTCTCGACCTCAACCCTGGCAGCCAACTTCTTGTCACTTGCTGGTAAATTTACTATACAGTGGTTTTCAAAGCCGCAGCATTTAATTGGGCAGTAAAATGATTAAATACAAACCAGGTGTGTTTTGTACTTAATAATATTACACCCTTTAAATCCAGTGTTGTGAAAAGCGAAGACGCGGTGGCGTTGAAAACTGCCTCATGGAAAATGTATCCCTTAGTTTTGAATTGATCCTACCAGGTTCAGTGACAGTAAACAGAAGCTGTCCTGGTCACCACTCCTCATCTTTCTGCTAAGTGGAGGTATAGTGGGATTATGATACAAAACCTCTATTTTGTTCATATTGTTAAGTTATTATAATGAAAATGTAATGATGTTATATTGTTGTATGACTTTCTCCATACAGCACATCACTGCTTACATTACTTAAAGCCTCTGAAGACGTTTCTGCCCACGTTCTGCGTCAGGAGATGTTCTTCATCCTCCGTGCCAAAAATTACCACACATTATACCATCTGCTCCCGCGAGCAGGACAAGAGATGGGAAGGTATTTTCTTCTTTCACTTAACAGGCACGACGTGATAGTGTCCGAGTTTGCCGGAGGTGCGGGATGCCGGACAAACTCGGATGTTTTTTTTTTTTTTTTAAAGTAGCAGTCATTTACAAGGCAAAACCATGCTTTGTAAATGACTGCCCCTTTAAAAAAAGGTCCATGTTCGGACCGCACCTCCGGCAAACTTCGATGCTATTAGATCCTGCCTATAGTGCTTAACAATGCAACAACTACGGTCATTTGATTTATAGATACCATATTTGTTTTTGGTGAACAGTTCAGATCAAGTACATTGTCTGTCTGTGAGTTGAATATGCTTCTTAATTGCACCATTTTCCATGATGTAATTATGGTGTCATTTTGGTTAGTATGCTCAATCCTGGGGCTATGTCGGCACCTCTGAAGATCGTGTTATGCATCAACCATATATCATAATAAAATGATTATCACACTATCATTTCTGATTTCTCACCATTTATCATGGGCTTTAGCCTTGATGCTCATGCACCTTAGTGGTAAATAATTACAGTTCGAACAAAGTAAAAATAGCATGTTCTTGTTATTGTTTTATCATGTATGTAAGTTTGAGTTACAATTAAAATAATATTTTCTCTTACGTCCTAGAGGATGCTGGGGACTCCAAAAGGACCATGGGGTATAGACTGATCCGCAGGAGCTTGGGCACACTATAAAGACGTGAACTGGCTCCTCCCTCTATGCCCCTCCCCCAGACCTCAGTTAGACTTTGTGCCCAGGAGTGATGGGACACACACTAGGGGAGCTCTCCTGAGTTTCTCTGAAAGACTTTGTTAGGTTTTTTATTTTCAGGTAGACCTGCTGGCTACAGGCTTCCTGCAGCGTCTGACTGAGGGGAGAGAAGCAGGACCTACTTCTTCTTAGTTCAAAGGCTCTGCTTCTCGGCTACTGGACACCATTAGCTCCAGAGGGTTCGATCACTTGGTGCGCCTAGCTGCTTGTTCCCGGAGCCACGCCGTCACCCCCCTCACAGAAGCCAGAAGAAAGAAGCCGGGTGAGTATGTGAACAGAAGACTTCAGACAGCAGAAGACTTCAGTAACGGAGGTACAGCGGTCGCGCTGCGCTCCATGCTCCCACACACCAACAGCACTCTCGGGGTGCAGGGCGCTGGGATGGGGGGGGGGGGAGCGCCCTGGGCAGCAAATTACTGTTTTCTGGAAAGGGCTGGCAGTGAAAGTTTTTTTTTTTCGGTGCCTTGGCACCGTGTCTCATACTCCCGCCAGCAACAGCGCGCTACGCGCCTTTGATCTCCCGCCGCCGGCTTCCACGGGTGCAGGGCGCCGGGGGGAGGGGAGCGCCCTGGGCAGCAAGGTACAGGTTTTATTTCTACTAGCGCTGTATGGTAGTGAGGGGCTGGGGCTCCGTGTCCCGGACCCCGCCGGCGGCTTATAGCGCACTACGCGCCACTTCCTCCAGCGCCGCCGGCTTCCATGGGTGCAGGGCGCTGGGGGGGGGAGCGCCCTGAGCAGCAGTTACTGAGTGGGGAGAAGAGGGGCAAACGTTCCCCGGACGCCGCGGCCGTTACCCCCGCCATTTACAGCCTGCGGGCGCACTGCACGCCGGTGCGCCCACATGCTGAAGGGCTTGCTTGGGTACGGGGCGCCCTGAGCAGCATTAGTTTCATATGATATAGTGTGTTTACACTATATATGGGCCAGACCTGTATATCTGGGATATAAGGAGCTATAGCGCGCAGAGGGGGGCGGGGCTTAGCTCTCACACAAACAGGGTCAGCGCCATTTTTTTCCCCTTTCCCCGCCAAGATGTATGTATTGCACAAACAAGGGGGGGGCACTGTGTTTTAGTGGTGTATACTCATATATAACACTAGTTGACTTAGGATTGGGCATGCAATCATTCTTGTGTGTAGTTTTTGTGTGCTCCCTGTCAAAAATACCCAGTTTAGTACACTTGTGTCGACAGGCGTGAGTGTTCGGTTATAAACACATATGGGTTTACTGTCGGCATCGCCGACGCACGTGGGTACTTGCTACAGATAAGAAGTATATGTTTATGGGGGACACAATGGTATGTGGGTGACCCTGTCGGCACCAACTGTTGTCACCGGGGGTAACTGGACATGCTGTATATGACTTATACCTGTGTATATAAAGTTGAACGTTACTTCCCTCGGACCCCTTGGGGTCGCAAGACGGTAATTTTCCCTGGTTACTAATCCCTGCTGTCGACGAATACTGGGGTTTTCTGTCGACTATAATGTTTCCTGGTAGATCCACAACTGGGGCTTTTCAGTACATGGTCATACACGTTCGGACCACATTAATGTCACTGGGGGCCAGAAGGCTCGGGACAATCTGATTATATATATATATATATATATATATATATATATATATATATATATATATATATATATATATATATATTTCTCTAACGTCCTAGTGGATGCTGGGACTCCGTCAGGACCATGGGGAATAGCGGGCTCCGCAGGAGACAGGGCACATCTAAAAAAGCTTTTAGGTCACATGGTGCGTACTGGCTCCTCCCCCTATGACCCTCCTCCAAGCCTCAGTTAGGTTTTTGTGCCCGTCCGAGAGGGTGCAATCTAGGTGGCTCTCCTAAAGAGCTGTTTAGAAAAGTTTTTTTTTAGGTTTCAATCTCAGTGATTCCTGCTGGCAACAGGATCACTGCATCGAGGGACTTAGGGGAGAGATTTCCAACTCACCTGCGTGCAGGATGGATTGGAGTCTTAGGCTACTGGACACTTAGCTCCAGAGGGAGTCGGAACACAGGTCAGCCTGGGGTTCGTCCCGGAGCCGCGCCGCCGATCCCCCTTACAGACGCTGAAGAGACGGCAGAACGGAGGTCCGGAAAGCAGGCGGCAGAAGACTCCTCAGTCTTCTTGAAGGTAGCGCACGGCAGCTGTGCGCCATTGTTGTCACACGGCTCACTGACTCAGTCACGGAGGGTGCAGGGCGCTGCTGGGGGCGCCCTGGGCAGCAATATAATTACCTTTAGTGGCAAAATAAATACATCACATATAGCCATTAAGGCTATATGTATGTATTTTAACCCAGGCCAGTTTCTTAAAAACCGGGGAAAAGCCCGCCGAAAAAGGGGCGGAGCTTATTCTCCTCAGCACTCAGCGCCATTTTCCTGCTCAGCTCCGCTGGTGAGGAAGGCTCCCAGGTCTCTCCCCTGCACTGCACTACAGAAACAGGGTAACAAAGAGAAGGGGGGCATAAATTGGCGATATTTATATATTAAGAGCGCATATATAGTAAACAACACCTTCTAGGGTTGTTTATATACATTTATAGCGCTTTTGGTGTGTGCTGGCAAACTCTCCCTCTGTCTCCCCAAAGGGCTAGGGGGTCCTGTCTTCGATTAGAGCATTCCCTGTGTGGCTGCTGTGTGTCGGTACGTGTGTGTCGACATGTATGAGGACGATGTTGGTGTGGAGGCAGAGCAATTGCCGATGATGGTAATGTCACCCCCTAGGGAGTCGACACCGGAATGGATGGCTTTAGTTATGGAATTACGTGATAATGTCAGCACATTACAAAAGTCAGTTGACGAAATAAGACGCCCGGCAAACCAGTTAGTACCGGTTCAGGCGTCTCAGACACCGTCAGGGGCTGTAAAACGTCCTTTACCTCAGTCAGTCGACACGGGTACCGACACAGATGAATCTAGTGTCGACGGTGAAGAAACAAACGTATTTTCCAATAGGGCCACACGTTATATGATCACGGCAATGAAGGAGGCTTTGCAGATCTCTGATACTGCTGGTACCTCAAAAAGGGGTATTATGTGGGGGGTGAAAAAACTACCTGTATTTTTTCCAGAATCAGAGGAATTGAATGACGTGTGTGATGAAGCGTGGGTTAACCCCGATAGAAAACTGCTAATTTCCAAGAAGTTATTGGCATTATACCCTTTCCCACCAGAGGTTAGGGCGCGCTGGGAAACACCCCCTAGGGTGGATAAGGCGCTCACACGTTTATCAAAGCAAGTGGCGTTGCCGTCTCCTGATACGGCCGCCCTCAAGGATCCAGCAGATAGGAGGCTGGAAACTACACTGAAGAGTATATACACACATACTGGTGTTATACTGCGACCGGCAATAGCCTCAGCCTGGATGTGCAGTGCTGGGGTAGTGTGGTTGGATTCTCTGACTGAAAATATTGAGACCCTGGATAGGGACAGTATTTTATTGACTCTAGAGCAATTAAAGGATGCTTTCCTTTATATGCGAGATGCTCAGAGGGATGTTTGTACTCTAGCATCAAGAGTAAGCGCGATGTCCATATCTGCCAGAAGAAGTTTATGGACGCGACAGTGGTCAGGTGATGCGGATTCCAAGAGGCATATGGAAGTATTGCCATATAAAGGAGAGGAATTGTTTGGGGTCGGTCTTTCGGACCTGGTGGCCACGGCAACTGCCGGCAAATCCACTTTTTTACCTCAGACCCCCTCCCAACAGAAAAAGACACCGTCTTTTCAGCCGCAGTCCTTTCGCTCCTATAAAAAGCGACCAATAGGACAGTCTTATCTGCCGCGAGGCAGAGGAAAGGGTAAGAAAGGGCAGCAAGCAGCCCCTGCCCAGGAACAGAAGCCCGCCCCGGCTTCTACAAAGCCATCAGCATGACGCTGGGGCTTTACAAGCGGACTCAGGAACGGTGGGGGGTCGACTCAAGATTTTCAGCAATCAATGGGTTCACTCACAAGTGGACCCGTGGGTCCTGCAGATAGTATCTCAGGGTTACATGCTGGAGTTCGAAAGGTCTCCCCCTCGCCGGTTCCTAAAGTCTGCTTTACCAACGTCTCCCTCAGAAAGGACGTCGGTTTTGGAAGCCATTCACAAGCTGTATTCTCAGCAGGTGATAGTCAAGGTACCCCTCCTACAACAGGGAAAGGGGTATTATTCCACACTATTTGTGGTACCGAAACCGGACGGTTCGGTAAGGCCTATTCTAAATCTGAAATCCTTGAACCTGTACATAAAGAAATTCAAGTTCAAGATGGAGTCACTCAGAGCAGTGATAGCGAATCTGGAAGAAGGAGACTTCATGGTGTCCTTGGACATAAAAGATGCTTATCTACATGTCCCGATTTACCCCTCACACCAAGGGTATCTCAGGTTCGTGATACAAGACTGTCATTATCCGTTTCAAACGCTGCCGTTTGGGTTGTCCACGGCCCCTCAGGTCTTTACCAAGGTAATGACCGAAATGATGGTTCTTCTACGAAGAAAAGGCGTATTAATTATCCCTTACTTGGACGATCTCCTGATAAGGGCAAAGTCCAGAGAACAGCTGGAAGTCGGTGTAGCGCTAACACAAGTAGTGCTTCAGCAACACGGGTGGATTCTAAATCTTCCAAAATCTCAATTGACCCCGACAACACATCTGCTGTTCCTGGGCATGATTCTGGACACGGTTCAGAAAAAGGTATTTCTCCCGGAAGAGAAAGCAAGGGAGTTATCCGAACTTGTCAAGAACCTCCTAAAACCAGGAACTGTGTCAGTACATCAATGCACAAGAGTCCTGGGAAAGATGGTGGCTTCGTACGAAGCGATTCCATTCGGCAGATTCCATGCACGAACATTTCAGTGGGATCTGCTGGACAAATGGTCCGGATCGCATCTGCACATGCATCAGCGGATAACACTGTCACCGAGAACAAGGTTGTCTCTCCTGTGGTGGTTGCAGACTGCCCATCTGTTAGTGGGCCGCAGATTCGGCATACAGGACTGGGTCCTGGTGACTACGGATGCCAGCCTACGAGGTTGGGGAGCAATCACAAAGGGAAGAAACTTCCAGGGCGTGTGGTCAAACCTGGAGACGTCTCTTCACATAAATATACTGGAGCTAAGAGCGATCTACAATGCTCTAAGCCTGGCAAAATCGCTGCTTCAGGGTCAGCCGGTGTTGATCCAGTCCGACAACATCACGGCAGTCGCCCACGTAAACCGACAAGGCGGCACGAGAAGCAGGAGTGCAATGGCAGAAGCTGCAAGGATTCTGCGCTGGGCGGAGAATCATGTCGTAGCACTGTCAGCAGTGTTCATCCCGGGAGTGGACAACTGGGAAGCAGATTTCCTCAGCAGACACGACCTTCACCCGGGAGAGTGGGGACTTCATCCAGAAGTTTTCCACATGATTGTGAACCGTTGGGAAAAACCAAAGGTGGACATGATGGCGTCTCGCCTCAACAAAAAATTGGACAGGTATTGCGCCAGGTCAAGAGACCCTCAGGCAATAGCTGTGGACGCTCTGGTAACACCGTGGGTGTACCAGTCAGTGTATGTGTTCCCTCCTCTGCCTCTCATACCAAAGGTACTGAGAATTATACGGAAAAGAGGAGTAAGAACAATACTGGTAGCTCCGGACTGGCCAAGAAGAACTTGGTATCCGGAACTTCAAGAGATGCTCACGGAGGATCCGTGGCCTCTACCTCTAAGAAGGGATCTGCTTCAGCAGGGACCTTGTATGTTCCAAGACTTACCGCGGCTGCGTTTGACGGCATGGCGGTTGAACGCCGGATTCTAAAAGAGAAGGGCATTCCTGAGGAAGTTATTCCTACTTTAATTAAAGCCAGGAAAGAAGTGACCGCACAACATTATCACCGCATTTGGAGAAAATATGTTGCGTGGTGTGAGGCCAAGAAGGCTCCAACGGAAGAATTTCAATTGGGTCGATTCTTACATTTCCTGCAAGCAGGATTGTCTATGGGCCTCAAATTGGGGTCCATTAAAGTTCAAATTTCGGCCTTATCAATTTTCTTCCAGAAGGAATTGGCGTCAGTGCCTGAAGTACAAACTTTTGTCAAAGGTGTACTACATATACAACCCCCAATAGTGCCTCCAGTGGCACCGTGGGATTTGAACGTGGTTCTAAATTTTCTCAAATCTCATTGGTTTGAGCCTTTAAAATCGGTAGATTTAAAATACCTTACATGGAAGGTAACCATGCTGTTGGCCCTGGCTTCAGCCAGGAGAGTTTCGGAGTTGGCAGCTTTGTCATACAAAAGCCCATATCTGATATTCCATTCGGACAGGGCAGAATTGAGGACACGTCCTCAATTTCTCCCTAAGGTGGTTTCGGCATTTCACTTGAACCAGCCGATTGTGGTGCCTGCGGCTACTAGCGACTTGGAGGACTCCAAGTTACTGGACGTTGTCAGAGCATTAAAAATATATATTTCAAGGACAGCTGGAGTCAGAAAATCTGACTCGTTGTTTACATTGTATGCACCCAACAAGTTGGGTGCTCCTGCGTCTAAACAGACGATTGCACGTTGGATATGTAGTACAATCCAACTTGCACATTCTGTGGCAGGCCTGCCACAGCCTAAATCTGTAAAGGCCCATTCCACAAGGAAAGTGGGCTCATCCTGGGCGGCTGCCCGAGGAGTCTCGGCATTACAACTTTGCCGAGCAGCTACGTGGTCAGGGGAGAACACGTTTGTAAAATTTTACAAATTTGATACTCTGGCTAAAGAGGACCTGGAGTTCTCTCATTCGGTGCTGCAGAGTCATCCGCACTCTCCCGCCCGTTTGGGAGCTTTGGTATAATCCCCATGGTCCTGACGGAGTCCCAGCATCCACTAGGACGTTAGAGAAAATAAGAATTTACTTACCGATAATTCTATTTCTCATAGTCCGTAGTGGATGCTGGGCGCCCATCCCAAGTGCGGATTGTCTGCAATGCTTGTACATAGTTATTGTTACAAAAATCGGGTTATTACTGTTGTTGTGAGCCATCTGTTCAGAGGCTACTTCGTTTGTGTTATCATACTGTTAACTGGGTTCAGATCACAAGTTGTACGGTGTGATTGGTGTGGCTGGTATGAGTCTTACCCGGGATTCAAGATCCTTCCTTATTGTGTACGCTCGTCCGGGCACAGTACCTAACTGAGGCTTGGAGGAGGGTCATAGGGGGAGGAGCCAGTACGCACCATGTGACCTAAAAGCTTTTTTAGATGTGCCCTGTCTCCTGCGGAGCCCGCTATTCCCCATGGTCCTGACGGAGTCCCAGCATCCACTACGGACTATGAGAAATAGAATTATCGGTAAGTAAATTCTTATTATATATATATATATCTATATATATATAT
Source organism: Pseudophryne corroboree (assembly GCF_028390025.1). Lineage (NCBI taxonomy): Eukaryota > Metazoa > Chordata > Amphibia > Anura > Myobatrachidae > Pseudophryne > Pseudophryne corroboree. Next base: position 963,808,825 of record NC_086444.1, on the reverse strand, counting down.
ATATATATATATATATATATATCTTTTATATATATTTAGGATATGTGGCTATATGTGTATTGCAATATTCATATGATTCATAATTCATATGATGTTTCTGATGAATACTGGTGTAATAGTATTCCTTCTCATGTGCTGATCGCTCTGTTGATAAAGCTCTAGGTCGGCTGTGACTCACACCCTCTCCGGAAGTCCGAAGGGTTATTCTCTTTCCGCCACGGATGGAATATGGTGAAAGTCAACGACTGGTCGACACGGGGCCCTGTCTCAATGGATCGTATACAGGAAAGCTAAGTGATATGATTATTTTTATATGCTGTGGGCTTTTTGTATTGCAGACACATGAGGGAGTGTTTGTGTTTGGTAGGTCATTAAATAGATTTACCCTAAAGAGAGAAGGGTGGTTCCTTATGTTGGATCCTCTCTATAATTTTGCGGCAGGCTGTCGTATGTATACAGGTAGTGTGGCCGGGGGATTGCTGAGGCTGACTCCGTGTGTTACTGGAGTTTTTCTCTGGGATGGTGTACCGCTGATTGGGGGGATACCTCCGTTCAGCCAATCTCGGTGGATATTCCTGGTAAGTCTAACTTCGGGAGTTAGATTCCCTGGCAACAGTTAGTGACGCATTCCTTTGAGGGATGCAGTCATTTTAATCGGTTAAATACAGTTTTTTGTTTTTTCCCTTTCTGTACATCCTGTGAAAGGTGAAAAAGGTAAGAGTTCTGCAGCCTGGTTAGGTTTGTGGATGTCATTTCTATTTCTACCACATACACCACAGGTCGCAGAGTCTATGTGGAGGGACCCTGCTCCCGTGAGGACTCGGTTACTACTTTCAGTTAGTCCAGGAATACCCTAGGACTGGTGAATTACTTATAGAATCCACAGGGGGACATTCTGGAGTACAGATGTTTCCCCTCACTGGTTTTCTAAGGGATTTGGCCGTCTCCCCTCTGGAAGGGGAGGTAGTACACAACGCCATACCAGGGGTGCGTCAGGTTCAGGGCCTTGTACTCCTGTCCCGGTTATATAAAAAAAAAAAAAAAAAAAAAAGGTTTTACATGCGTCGTTCTACGCATTCAGCTTTCCAGGATTGTCTTGGCCATTTCACGGGAGTGACGGTAGTATGATGGTTTTCTTCCGATAGTAGGAGCCATTGTTATTCTATATGGAGATGTTCGCCTGAGTGGGGCGAGGTCAAGAAACAAGTAGTGCAATACATTGTTTCTCTCTGCCTGTTTTCAACACAGGGATGGGCTGTTGTTCCCAACGGCGCAGATGTCGGAGATAGTATCAGGGTAGATACTGAACGGTTGAAGTTCTGTGTTTTCCTGTGGAAAAGAGGTCTGAGGATCCTGAGTCGAATCAGATTTGTAGTGCCACTTCATCAATATGTTACGTTGATAAAGAAGTTGGGTGCGGCCTCAGACGCCTTTTTTTCGGTGAGCAGGTTGAATGCTAGTGTGGTTTTCATGGGACCTGTTGGGAATGTGGTCTGGGTCTCACCGGCGCAGACACCGGAATATTGTTCTAATGGCCAGGATATCACTCCTGTGGTGTCTGCTCAGTTCTCGTCTCCTAGAGGGACGAAGGTTCGGGATCCAGGTTTAGATCCTGGTGTCCATGTGTGCAGATCTCCGAGGCTGGTGGGCAGTCCTTACATGGGTAGTATTTACAGAGAAAAAAGGTCAAGCTGCGAGGCTTGTCTACATTAAGCTTTCTTGAATTAAGAGCGGTTTTTCAACGAACATATTCTTCACGATCTGCCCGTGTTAATTCTGTCGAACGACTTGACAGCAGCGGAGTAAGTAAGTCGCTAGGGCGGAACAAGGAAGAAAGCGGCAATGGCAGAAGCTGAAATTGTTAGCCACCGAGTGGAAATTCTGGTAAACGTTATATTAGCAGTCTTTGTTCTGGACGTAAACGAAGGAGTAATAGATTTCCTCTACAGATGCGCTCCTTATTCGGGGGGAAAAACGGTCGTCATTGAGAAGTTTCACAGAAGTTACAAGTCTTTGAGGAGTGTCTCAATTGGGCATGTTGCCGTCTCGCCTCAACGAGAGACCTCAGGAATAGGATTCCAGGTCAAGGATCACTCAAGCTATAGCGGGGGACGACCTTGTGACACCTTGGGTGTTTTCAGTCGGTATATGTGTTTCCTCCGCTTTCACTCTGCTGAAGGTGATAAACGTAAGGAGAATGGAGGTTCCGGCGTTCCTTATTGTTCCGGTCTAGCCAGGGAGAGCTGGGTATACAGTTCTTCAAGATTTGTTCATATAAGATCACTGGCATTTTCCTCTACGGGGGTACTGTTACAACAAGCTCCGGGCGTGTATCAGGAGTTACCGCGGCTGTGTTTGACGGCGTGGCGGTTGAACGCCATATCCTAGTCCGAATGGGTATTCCCAGTGAGGTCATTTCCACATTTTTTTCAGGCTAGAAAGAAGTAACGGCAAAGCCTTACTACCGTATTTGGGTTTCAGGGCAGTTTGGCCTTAGTTTAAAAAAAAAAAAAAAAACGCCCCACCTCCATTTGTGCCCCTATTGGCACAGTGGGATCTTGCCGTGGTGTTGCGTTTCTGGTGTCTCACTGACTGGAACCTTTATTACAGGTTGTGTTAAATTTTCTCTCTTGGAGAGTGGGCATGCGTTTGCTCTTTGGGAAACTGCGAGGCGGTTGTCGGAAGTAGCGGCTTTGTCTCACAACAGTCCCTGTTTGATCTTCCAAGTGGAAAGATTTGAGAACTCGGATAGTAGTTCTGCTGAAAAGGTTTCGGGGTTTATCAAAAGTCTGCCTATTTTGATGCCTGTGGTGACCTCAGCATGGGCTGATTCAAAGTCTCTAGATGTATTCAGGGCTTTGAAGGTTTATGTCGAAAATTGGGCTCAATTTGTGGTAACGGAGGCTCTGTTGTCAGTATGCTCCCAGCGTGCTTGGGGCGCCTGCGTCTCTGCAGTCTGTTACACGTTGGATTTATGATACGTTTCGGCGTGTTAGTTCTACGGCTGGTTTGCCGTTACCGAAGTTGGTAGAGACCCATTCTACTAAGAAGATGGGCTCTTCTTGGGCGGATGCCCGAGGTGACTCGGCGGGTTAACTTTGCCGAGCGGATACTCTGTCGGGTTTCAAACACCTTTGCTAAGCTCTACCGGTTTGATACCCTGGTTGATGGGGACCTCATGTTTGCTCATTCGGTGCTGCAGAGTCGTCCGTAGTCTCCCGCCCGTTTTGGAGCTTTGGTATAGACCCCATGGTCCTTTTGGAGTCCCCCAGCATCCTCTAGTACGTAAGAGAAAATAGTATTTTAGTACCTACCGGTAAATCCTTTTCTCCTAGTCCGTAGAGGATGCTGGGCGCCCGTCCCAGTGCGTACTGTGTCTGCAGTTATTGATTTTGGTTGCGCTTTGTGGTGATTTTTCTATGTCAGGCTATTGCTGACGTTGTTCATGCCTTGGCATGTGGTTTCTTATTAGTGGTTGGGTTGACACACAGGTTGTGTTACATATTCGCTCAGCATATGGCTGTATGTTTTTCATACCGTGGGCTGGTATTCTGTTGAAGGCCGTGTCTTGCGGTATGTTCGTGGTGTGAGCTGGTATAACACTCACTGTGTTTAACTTATAAATTCTTTCCTCGAAATGTCTGTCTCTCCTGGGCACAGTTTTCTAACTGAGGTCTGAGGGAGGGGCATAGAGGGAGGAGCCAGTTCACACCCAGTTTAAGTCTTTATAGTGTGCCCAAGCTCCTGCGGATCCGTCTATACCCCATGGTCCTTTTTGGAGTCCCCAGCATCCTCTACGGACTAGGAGAAAAGGATTTACCGGTAGGTACTAAAATCCTATTTTAAAGATCATTTTAGTAACTAATACACTGCTTTCCTGTGTTAGAGGTGAGCATGGAACGGTTTGCAGAGGAAGCTGATGTTGTGGTAGTTGGTGGAGGTCCAGCAGGACTCTCCGCAGCGATCCGGTTGAAGCAGCTTGCGGCTGAGAGTAATAAGGAACTGCGTGTATGTTTGGTGGAAAAGGCAGCCCAGATTGGTTCTCACACACTTTCGGGAGCCTGTGTGGAGACTCGAGCCCTGGATGAACTTTTTCCTGACTGGAAGGAGCGAGGGGTATGTACTTTAATATACATTCAGATTGCGACCTGAAATCTGTAGACTGGATTACAGGAAATATTATATCTGATGGTAATAATTAGGGGAGTTATCTTTCATTAAGATGGTACTGTTATGTTACACATTTGTTCTTCCCATTATGTTATATTTAAATATTGAGGGCCTTATTCAGATTTGTTAGCAAACTAAAAAAGCACACTAATGGTCAAAACCATGTTGCACTGCAGGTGGGGCAGGTCAAAACCATGTTGCACTGCAGGTGGGGCAGGTGTAGCATGTGCACAGAGATTCAGATTTGGGTGTATGTGTGTAGGGCGTGCACTCTTAAGGGACTGAGCACAAACTACAAGTGACACCATTCTACTCTTCTAGGCACCGCTGCACACCAAAGTGACTGGGGATAAGTTTGGAATACTGACAGAAAAACACAGAATACCAGTGCCTATTCTCCCGGGTAAGGCTCCTAAAAAGCACCTTATCAACACAACATTGTACTCCTAAAGTGGAAGTCGCATATGTTCTCTGTAGGATGGAAGACCCTCCATACGAACTGGTTTCTGCTAAGCTATGGACAAATTATTTTTCTGCTGCACCTCATATCTGGCTGAGTCCTATAACCCATGCTGTAAGGCTAGGTATACACTACCCAGTCTGTATCGCCGATTTGGTAAATGCTCCAATGCAACATTGTGTACTGTATATCTGATCTCTGTACTTTCTATTCATCTTTAGAATGGGATCTGGATGACTGGATATATACACTAATAAATATATATATTAGTGATACCTAGCTTGTTTATATATCCACAATAATAAATATATATAGATCATATTATGTATTCATCTAGCCACCTCTATACTTTAATTTGCAGGGGTTAATATTGAATAACAGAGCCTGGCTCCTATCTATGTTTCTCTTACAATACCTGTTACATTTCTAATAGTGGTACTTTCCCACCGGGCTCCCCTCTTTGTGAACATCATTTGTCTGTAATTGTAACTCCACCCATAGGAGTATTACACGTCCTACCCCCCTCATTTTTCACAGGTATCTTATTATGAAAGGCTTTCTGCCGTGTTTGATGTTATCTGACACTATAATTGGACCGCACACCCTGGGGACATCACCCAGCCATGGGTATGGCCGACTGACTAGTCAGTCTATTTCTTTATCTATTATTGGCTCCCACACAAGAGTTATTGAAGTAATCAGTGGGAAATCAAACGGGTTACATTGTGAATTAGCCCAGAGTGGGCGAGACATGCGTCTTTGAGCGGCACCCGGTCTGTGCAGACAGGACTGCCGTTCTGAAAGGGACTCTGAACTGAACTTTACAAGTATTTGTCCCTCGCATAGTGGCAGAAACCCTGAAAGTAGACATCACCCCACTACCCTTATCACTGTGCAGTCATTATATCCGTGGGCAGTTTACACTGAGTTATGTTTGCTACTGCAAGTCTTCGTAAATACTTCTCTATGTCTATTAGACTGTGTATATCTGGTATTAGTGCATCACTCTTTTATTATATCTACAAGATAAAAAATCAAAATGTGTCTGTTACTGTTTGTCTGAATGAATATATCTATTTTCTTACTAAACTGCAATTGTATTTCTGATGTTACTTGGCACTTTCCTATGAAAAGATGTCTTCGGGTGGTTTTGATTGTTATCCTGTCCATCAGAATTTATTGCTACGAATACCTGTTTAGCAGTATATAAAAATGTTCAGTTCAAATAATTCTGAGAGATATTCTGGCATTTCAGAAAAAGGTATTTATACCATTCATGTGCCTCTGATAGCTTCACCCAACAACAAATCATTTTTTAATATTGACCTCCTGAAATACAGTCATACTATGATACTCTCTTAAATGATATTGATATTTCAAGAATCTTACATTTCCGCACAATAGATCCTACTGCAAATTTTAATGAACAATATATGTTCAAGTTAAAATATTGTCATATGCTGCTCCTAGCTTATTGTATAATTATGAAAGAATACAAGTAAAATTCTATTAAAGTAACTTTTCATAAGCGTGTCCCCGAGAAGGAGCATCATCTTCATTTTTTCTGCACTCCACAGAAAACAAACCTGTTTGAGTATAGGAAGTGCCCCTGTACATAGACACTAACCCTCTTTTCTGTACGTTCAGGACTTCCAATGAATAATCATGGCAATTACATTGTAAGACTTGGACACTTTGTCAGCTGGCTCGGCGAACAGGCGGAGGCTCTTGGTGTTGAAATATACCCTGGCTATGCAGCAGCGGAGGCTAGTGTCTTCTTTCTTTTCTTCTATGCCTATAGTGTTTTTGATGCAATTTTGAATCTGGATACTTCCAGTTATGGGGGGGTATCCAGTTGCTACCAGTTATGGGGTGTACCCAATTATCCTACACTGTGGATAATGGATTTGCTGGGGGCTATCCAATTAGCCGACGCTTATCCCCTTTGCAAAGCATAATCCACAATAAGTGCCCGTTTTATCTGCGATAAGTGCCACGAAAATACATAGGTCCACGGCTTTTCACAGGACCTATGTATTTTCAACCGAATTTTTTTTTTTTTTCGAGTGAGCTAATTGGATAGGGGTGATTAAAAATGTGAAACCCAAACCCTTCCAAAATCCCCACCGCCTCCCTTTTTTTGTGGTCGTGGCACTATCGTGGGTAGTTGGATCCCCTGTGATTCAAGTATTAATCCAAAAGTGTCTACTTTCAATATTTTCAGGTACTTTTCCATGAAGATGGCAGTGTTAAAGGCATAGCAACAAATGATGTTGGAATTCACAAAGATGGCTCACCCAAGGTAAGATAAATTACTTTTACACATGAGTAAAGATCCTGTTGCATTCCTTCCATTGTGGTAGAAATTACATAAATGTATCATTTTTTTTTAATTTAATTTATCTGTTTTTATTGCTTTTTCAATAAAGTGCACAAAAATAATGGAGTATCTATTAATACACAAGAAGTGCTATACACGAAAGAGGGGTCTGGGACTGAGGGTCGACAGCACAAAGGTCGACACGCCTTAGGTCGACGCCAATTGGTCGACACACCTTAGGTCGACATGGACACAAGGTTGACATGGACACAAGGTCGACATGGACACAAGGTCGACAGGAACAAGGTCGACATGAGTTTTTTTTTTATGGGTTTTTTTTTGTGTGTCGTTTTCTTCGTAGAGTGACCGGGAACCCCAATTAGTGCACCGCGTCCCCTCGCATGGCTCGCTTCGCTCGCCATGCTTCGGGCATGGTGCCTTCGCTCGGCACACTTTACCGTTCCAATCGTAGTCCACGTGGATCGTTAAGTATGAAAAGGTTCAAAAAAAGAGAAAAATCGTGAAAAACTCATGTCGACCTTTTGTCCATGTCGACCTTGTCCATGTCGACCTTTTTGTCCATGTCGACCTAAGGTGTGTCGACCTTTGTGCTGTCGACCTGGAGTCCGGATACCACGAAAGAGCAGTACAATGCTAGTAACAGAAAATAATGAAAAAATATATATATATATATATATATATATATATATATATATATATATATATATATATATATATATATATATATATATATATATATATATATATAATTTATTTATTTTTATAACAGGAAAACTTAATGGATAATACTATATAGGTTAAAATTTCTGTTGGTAACTGTGATTATTGGCCCTTCTTTTGCTACATGACAAATCGGAGACCTTACCTGCCATCTTTGTCTCATTCCTATAGCCAACATTTGAACGAGGTCTGGAGCTGCATGCCAAAGTGACCATTTTTGGAGAGGGCTGCCATGGGCATCTTGCAAAACAGTTGTACAAGACGTTAAATCTCAGAGAGAACTGTGAACCCCAGACTTATGCTATCGGGCTAAAAGAGGTAATCGCTGTGTACAGGGATGGACTGAGGCTGTAAAACGGCCATGGCATTCCAGTCTGTGCATGACATGTCATGTCTTACGGGCTCCTGGCATCATGGCCCGTCCCCATCTCTGCTTGCCGGACGGACAAAGAGAGGCTTTCAGGTGTTCCGGATCAGACCATCGTCCCTTCTTGCTTTTTGCAGAAGTATAAAATGTCAGTCCTGTGCTGGACGTGCACAGCAATACTCCTTACTGTACTATTGTGTAGGACTCATTAAGTCAATAAATAGGTTAATGATCGGTTACAATAAGTGTACGAAAGTGAGCCAGTTTGGGACTAAAAAGAATTTCTCCAGCACTTTGAATCCATGCCACAAGAAGTCTGGTTGCTCTGGGGGCAGTAATACAAAGGTGTATGTAATAGAGTGACCTGGTCTGGATGAAGGTTGACCTTCCTTTTAACATTTGTCTTTTAGCTGTGGCTTGTTGATGAGAAGAAATGGGTTCCAGGTCTTGTTGAACATACAGTGGGCTGGCCATTGGACAGACACACGTATGGTGGGTCATTCCTTTATCACCTTAACGAGGGCGAACCACTTGTAGCACTTGGTTTTGTGGTAAGCATTTTTATCTTGCTTAATACTTTACAATAGTCTTTCAATGGATTTGACATAGAAAAAAATGCAAATTGTGAGAGATGTCTGTACGTAAAGTCTAATGCTAATTTGCATTTATGAAAAAATATATTAAAGGTTTATTAGAAAAAAAAGTACAGTTTAGTCTTATGGGCCCTACACACTGGCAGATCTGCCGCTGAGCTGCCAGACGGCGGATACGGCTGACGTGCGACTCGGCGCCCGGGGAGTGAAGTTTCTTTACTCCCCCCGTCACCCGGCTCCATAGCAGTGCAGGCAAATAATGGACGAGATTGTCCATATTGGCCTGCATGCACAAGCGACGGGGCACCAGCAACGAGTGTGGGGCCGCGCATCGTTCATCGCTGGTGCCTCCACACTAAAAGATATGAACAGTATCTCGTTCATATCTTTCAGTATTATCGCCCAGTGTGTAGGGCCCATTAGTCCTGTATTATCAGTTCCTTATAAAATAATAATGTGTATAGGAATATTGTTTATTCTATAGAATATCCATATCTGCATATTTATCCATTTACTTTGCCTATATCATAGCTTCTTTGATAGTTGTATACATAAGACTTCTCACAAATGCCAGCCTCCCGTAGTAACCACATTATAATCTGGTTTTGTTGCAGGTTGGGTTGGATTACCAGAACCCATACATAAACCCTTTCAGAGAATTTCAGAGGTGGAAACATCATCCCTCAGTGATCCCTACCTTGGAAGGTGGGACACGAATTGCTTATGGAGCGCGTGCTCTTAATGAAGGTGGTTTCCAGGTAACTGCAGTTCTTCCCTAATTTGCTATCACATGTGACCTACATGGATATGATATATCAGTGCATTTCCTTAGCCTGTAAACTCTGATCCTGAAGATTGTGTGTTAGCATACCCCTCACACTTAACCACAAGAAATATGGGTGTTTTGACTTCAGCAGGTAGCAGGCATTTGCTGGTTAAAGTAGTTTATCTGTAATAGCGTGTAATGCAGCAAAGGTATCCTCTCTGGTTCTTTCCTGAGCTCTGAGAGATGCTGTATGTAATGCTATCACGTCTCTCCTTCTCCATGTCACGTGCTATATGGGCAACCACACTAAAATTATTTTTACGGGCAGATTTTTACTATGTGACTTAAGTGGTGTTGTGGGGCCACTTAAGTCACTTTTTTTTGTTTGTGCCATAATGTTCTTGTAATGGTGGTGCAGCGTGGCTTTATTTGCAAAGTGATTGACAGTCGGCATTTGCAGACTATAACGGGGGGTGGGAGGTCACTGAAACAGACGCGTTTCGTGACCATTTTGGCGGTGTGTCACAGTTTGACTGTGATCCTGTAAGCCATTAAAATGGATATGGTGTCTTATTTTCTGACGCCCATGTTTTGCGACCAAAGGGATGATCAAGAGGTCGATTATCGACCATTGTACATACGATGGTTTCATCTTCATACACAAGCAGTGGATCTGACACGTCACCAGTGGGCATCTCTGTACAAATCCCGGTGGAATTGCAGTTGTGTCAATCGGTGCATCAGGCCCTTAGTCTGCTCTGTCTTCCATCACTGACTGTTGAAAAGAGCATTCTATGATGGTAAGCAAATACTTTATAGAGACTGGCCTTCCATTGCCCCAGCAGATTTGTCTGTTTCTGTTGTCCCAGACCTGTTGTGTGGATACAGCTGTGTACAGCAAATATCTGCCTGAATACAGTAGAATTTGCTAAAAGTGGAGAACCCCTTTATACCTGAACACTCAGCACAGTGGCCTTTATAAAACAGTCAGGCTCTAGCTATAATTTTTATATTTAGAAGATGAAAACAAACATCTACCTTTTTAGCATAGCACCAATTTGCACATCCTTTTCTTCTTGCTAATTTCTAAGTCATAAAGGCATAGTTTATTCAACCATTAACAGACTGGTGTAGGAAAGAGGAGTTTGCGTTCCTGGAACACTGGGCGGACTTCTCAGTCAGGCGCCATCTTTTTTGTCGCGATGGATTGCACCTGAATGAGGAGGGGGCAGCAGTGCTGGGGGAAAGGAGGGTTAAAAGGTTGGAGGAGATTTTAAACTTTGTGCCTGGGTGGAAGGTTTAGCTAGAAACTACGGGTCAAGCAATGAGAATAATAAGGTGGGAAGTAGTGAGCTGAATGGGGGTGGATAAGGGGGGAGGGAAAGAGCAGCCAGAAAGGGTATTACCAAAACACGAATTAACTATGATTACAGATTACCAATAACGCATAAAGAAAATATTCCTAGCACAAGAGGGAATACTTATCTTAATTGTACGGATGTAAACGCTAGAAACCTTACAGGGAAAAGGGGTAAACTAGAAGTCCTTGCAGCAAACAAACAGTATGATATTATAGGTATTACTCAAACTTGGTGGGACGAAACTCGTGATTGGACAGCTAATCTGGAGGGTTATGCACTGTTCAGGATAGACAGAATAAACAAATGGGGTGGAGGGGTATGTCTTTATGTAAATCCTTTTCTAAAACCTGATATAAAGGATGACATTCACGATGGGACTGTTAATACTGTGGAGTTTTAATGGGTAGAAATTGCATGCGGTGGGTAAGAGAACTAAAAAGCTACTAAGGGATATACTACAAGCCGCCTGATAATGTGTCTAATGAGGAATTGTTACTAAAGCAAATAAAAATAAATAAAAAAAAGCGTCCGGATTAGGAGACCTAATAGTGTTGGGTGATTATAACTATCCAGAGCTTAATTGGACAAACGATTCATGTGATACTGCTAGGGTTAATAGGTTCTTAAACACACTAAATGATCACTACTTCAATTAATCGAGGAACCTACTATGTATGATGCAATCTTAAACCTGGTACTAACAAACAATGGGGAATTGATATAGAATATTACAGTAGGGGAACCCATGGGAAACAGCGACCACAATATGATCACATTCAATATCAGTTTTTACAAACAGCCCTATTATAGGTTCAACAAAGCCAACTTTGCCATGATTAGGGAAGCTTTAAGGGACATTGACTGGGATATTTTGTTTCAAGGCAAGACTGCCACAGAGAAATGGGATGTATTAAAAACGTTGCTCACTAGTTATACTCGTAAATTCATTCCCATGGGCAGCAAACGAAGGAGTAATAATTCCAAACCAATGTGGCTTAACAAAAAGATTAAGAAACTAATGGCCAAAAAGAGGCGAGCATTCAAAAAGTATAAATCAGTCGGGAAGGCAGAGTTATTCCAGTACTATAAGGCTTGTAACAAAATATGCAAAAAAAGAAATCGGAGCGTCTAAAATAGAAACTGAAAAGCTAATAGCAAAGGAAAGTAAATCAAACCCCAAAAAGTTTTTTAAATGCGTCAACAGCAAAAGATTAAAGAAAGAGAATATAGGCCCCTTAAAAGGCAAGTTGGGCGTCCTAATCAAAGACGATGTTGACATAGCGGAAGAAACAAGATTCTCTAGCATTCATAAGGGATACTGGGGTCACTGAGTACGATGCGGTATAGATGGGGTCCAGAAGAGCTGGTGCACTTTAAATTTCTTCAAATTGGTGTGCTGTCTCCTCCCCTCTATGCCCGCTCCCACCAGACAGTTTAGAAAAATGTGCCCTCAGGAGAGGATGCACACTCTGGAGCTCTAAAGCATTTTTCTTCAGTTAATTTTAAACTTTAGTTTTTTTCGGTATGCTGTTTGGGCAACAGTACACCTGCACCGAGGGATTTGGGGGAGGCGGTCACCGGCCTCTGTAAGGTGTCAGAGCAGCTTCTCCGCTGCAGGACCACCGGCCTGAGAGGTTGATGTACCGCGGGCACTGTGCCTTAGCGCTCACAACAGCAGTACGCCGCACACACCTAACAGAAGCCGGGGACCCCACAAGGGGTATCCGCTGGTTCCAGGGTGCGGCGCGATCGCAGGGGGGCATACGGACTCTCCATGGAGGGATCCCATAGCCCCCCTGTGTACACTGGCATTTGTTTTGGTGGAAACAGGTACTCGTACTACGTTTGGCACCATAAGGAGACTTTAGCCAGTATAAATAAACATAGCTCCGGCGCCATAAGGAGGTGGAGCTAACACAGATCGGGAACAGCTGCTTACTGGCGCCTTCCTCTGCTTCCAGCAGCATCAGTAAGTCACAGAGCTCCTCCAGGGACACTATTTCACTGGGAATCCAGTACAGGGCTGTTAGAAAGGGGGAGAGCTGCTAGATTATATTAAAATTGCTGTCTAATGACAGCAGTAAGCTCCGGTATTTACACAGAGCTTCAGTGTATTTATACAGCCTGCAGTCTTACGGAGTCTGCTAGGCTTGGTGTGCTGGTCCTCACTCTCTGGGTCTCCTGTACACATACCAGTCTGGGCAGGCTTGCAATATACTTGACTTTGTGTGTGTGAAACGTTGTCTCATATAACCATGGTAAAAAAAAACATTATGCACGGTGTGTCAGACCAAATTCTCCTGCTCCGTGGCTGATTTACAAACCACATGTAATCAATGTAGCCAGTCCTCTCAACGTAGTGGGGAGTCTGGGGGGGTAGGAGGTTCAGGAGCCATCCTGGTTAGTTTCGATAAAATCCATGATGGTGGACATGTCCTCTCAGCTGTCTGCAAATAGTCAAAAGACACCAGCTGTAGCAGACCTGGCTGAAAAAACAGATGACAAACAGACCCCTCTCCCTAGCTCAGGGCCACATAAGCGTGGGTTGCCTGACTTACTCTCGGAATCTGATGAAGAAGGACAGGAGCAGGGGAGGGAGCTGGAACCTATTACAGAGGATCCATCTCCGGCACAGGGGATTGAACCCCTCATACTTGATATTAGGGATGTGTTAAAACCCACCGGAAGACTCTGCAGTACAGCAGTCGTTCTTCTTCTCCTCACAGAAACGGGTTAGTGTCACCTTTCCTGATTCAAAGGAACTAGATAACATGTTTAAGATTGCCTGGCAAAACCCTGATAAAAAGTTCCAGGTGACAAGACGCTTTCTAAACACTTTCCCATTTACCCCAGAAGGCGGGAAGATATGGGAAAACCCTCCCGCTGTGGACGCATCGGTCTCACGCCTGTCTATAAAGGTGGTATTACCAGTCCCTGGCACCTCTGCCTTAAAGGATCCTGGGGATAGGAAAATAGAGACTGCATTAAAATCTATTTACGCAGCAGCTGTTGTATCACAAAGACCTGTAATAGCGGGTTGCTGGATGACAAATGCCATTCACACATGGGCGGGTCAGATTCAAGGGGGCCTTGCAGGGGATATGTCTCTAATGAATATGATTACGCTGATAAAACACATTCAGGATACTGCATGCGTCCTGTGTGAATCTATCAAGGAGACAAGTGTTATTAATGCAAGGACTACTGCCATGGCATTGTCTGCGCGCAGAGCTTTGTGGCTGCGTCAGTGGGTAGCGGACGCGGATTCTAAGCGCAGTTTAGAGTTTCTTTTTATTTCAGGAGAGTGGCTATTCGGGGGCGAGTTGGATATGTGGATTTCGAAAGCTACTGCGGGGAAATCCAGGTTTCTCCCTTCTGGGGCCCCACCGGCCATGTGCTCCTACCCGGGCCGTCTTTACAGTCCTTTCGGAACGCTAGGTTTTGGTCAAGAACCAGAGGCGCCTCAAATTTTGCAAGAGGCACCAGAGGCAAGACAAGAAAACCAGCCACTGCAGGTTCTCAGGAACAAAGCACCAGCTCTGCTTCCACCGAGGCCTCGGCATGATGGTGTGCCCCCCCCCCACCCACCCTGAGGGAATCTCAAGGTGGGAGCTCGGTTGTGTCACTTCAACCGCATCTGGGAAAGCTCCTGCCAGGATGCCTGGGTAAAAGAGCTAATTTCTCAGGGCTACAAGCTGGAGTTCGACAGTGCTCCTCCCCACCGATTTTTTTCGAATCAAGCTTACCAGTTTTGGAGGATACGCGAGTTACGCTGCAACAGGCCATCCTGAAGTTGGTCCAGTCCCATGTCATTGTTCCAGTGCCACTTCAACAACAGGGAGCGGTTTACTACTCCAACCTGTTTGTGGTACCAAAGCCGGACGGTTCGGTAAGACCCATTTTGAATCTCAAATCCTTGAACCCTTACCTAAAGGTCTTCAAGTTCAAGATGGAATCCTTGCTAGCAGTGATTTCAGGTCTGGAAGAACAGGAGTTCATGGTTTCGCTGGATATAAAGGATGCTTATCTCCATATCCCGATTTGGCCATCTCACCAGGCTTACCTGCAGTTTGCCCTGTTGAACGACCACTACCGGTTCCAGGCTCTGCCCTTCGGCCTGTCCATGGCTTCGAGGGTCTTCACGAAGGTGATGGCGGAAATGATATTTCAGCTCCGAGTCCAGGGGGTCAATATCGTCCCTTACCTAGAGAATCTCTTGATAAAGGCGAGATCCAGGGAGCATATATTGCTCATTATCAACCACACTATTCAACTTCTGTCATATCATGGGTGGATTCTAAATTTGCAGAAGTCTCACTTGGAGCCAACTCAGCGGGAATGTTTTTGGATACGGTGGCTCAGAAGGTATTCCTTCCAGAGGACAAGGCAAGGACGCTTCAGGAGATGATCTGAGCGGTTCTAAGGCCGAATCAGATCTCCATCCATCTTTGTATACGACTGTTAGGAAAGATGGTAGCCTCATATGAGGCGATCCAGTACGGAAGGTTCCATGCCAGAACATTTCAATTGGAACTCCTGAGCAAGTGGTCCGGATCACATCTTCAGATGCATCGGATTATACGTCTCTCGCCTCAGGCCAGGATTTCCCTCCTGTGGTGGCTGCAGTCCTCAAACTTGCTGGAAGGTCGAAGTTTCGGGATTCAGGATTGGATTCTCCTCACAACGGATGCGAGTCTGAGAAGATGGGGTGCTGTCACCCAAAGGGCTCAGTTCCAGGGCAGGTGGTCTGCCCAAGAAGCCCTACTTCCGATCAACATTCTGGAACTTTGGGCAATCTACAGTGCTCTGATTCAGGCTTCTCCTCTACTCAGGGATCATGCGATCCAGGTTCAGACCACGGCAGTGGCGTACATCAATCGACAAGGAGGGATAAAAAGCAGGGCCTGCATGCGAGAGGTGTCAAAAATACTCCTCTGGGCAGAAAGAAATGCAAGAGCACTGTCCGCAATCTTCATTCCAGGAGTGGACAACTGGGAAGCGGACTTCCTGAGTCGTCATGATCTCCACCCAGGGGAGTGGGGACTACACCTTCAGGTGTTCGAACAACTCAACGACCGGTGGGGTTGCCCACAAATCAACATTATGGCGTCTCGCTTCAACAAGAAGCTTTGCTACTATTGCTCGCGAACCAGCAACCCTCAGGCGAGCGCAGTGGATGCACTGACGTCGCCTTAGCCGTATCGGCTGGTCTACCTATTTCATCTAATTCCGTTGATCCCACGTGTACTAAAGAGGATCAGACACCAAGAGGTTCAGGAAATCCTGATTGGCCCCGGCGAACTTGGTACACGGATCTTCTGGGCATGTCCGTAGAAGAACCTTGGCCACTGTCACTAAGAAGGGATCTTCTTCAGCAGGGACCATTAGTCTACCCAGACTTACGGTGACTTCGTTTTTGACGGCATGGAGATTGAGCGGAACAGCCTAGCTCACAAGGGCCTTTCCAAGAAGGTCATTGCTACCATGGTTCAAGCCAGGAAACCTGTGACGTCAAAACACTATCATCATATCTGGAGAAGATCTGTCTCTTGATGCGAGGAATGCTCGTATCCGCCTGTGGAGTTCCACTTGGGACGTTTTCTGCAAGCTTCGGTGGATAAGGGATTAAGCCTGGGTTCCAATAAGGTTCAGATTTCAGCCCTCTCGATTTTCTTCCAGAAGAAATTGGCAGTGTTGCCAGAAGTTCAGACCTTCTTGCAAGGGGTGCTTCACATACAACCTCCGTTTGTGCCGCCCACGGCACCTTGGGATTTGAATGTGTGTTGAATTTTCTCCAGTCCTCCTGGTTTGAACCTCCTGATGACGGTAGAAGACAAGTACCTCACATGGAAGATGGTGATGTTACTGGCCCTGGCCTCTGCTAGACGTGTCTCAGAATTAGGTGCCTTATCATGTAAAAGTCCGTATTTGGTCTTTTACGACGACAGAGCGGAGCTCAGGACTAGGCAGCAGTTCCTGCCGAAAGTCGTCTCCGCATTCCATTTGAATCAACTTATTGTAATTCTGTCCAGTTCTGGCGCTTCTGCTCCTTCGGAAGCATTGGATGCGGTGAGAGCCTTAAAGATCTATGTCAAGAGAACGGCTCGGATCAGAAAGACAGATTCCTTGTTCGTGCTCTATGATGCGCAGAAAAAAGGTTGTCCTGCTTCCAAGCAGTCCATTGCTCGTTGGCTTCGGCTCACTATCCAACAATCCTATTTGTCGGCAGCCTTGCCTGTTCCACAATCTCTGAAGGCCCACTCTACAAGATCAGTGGGGTCTTCCTGGGCGGCTGCTCATGGAGTCCCGGCCCTGCAACTGTGCCGAGCTGCTACCTGGTCGGGGAAGAACACTTTTGTGAAATTCTACGGTTTTGATACCCTGGCCAAAGAGGATACCCAGTTTGGGCAGGCGCTGCTGCAGGTGTCTCCACACGTTCTGGAAGCTTTGGGACATCCCCATCGTACTAATGTGTCCCCAATATCACTTATGGATGCTAGAAAAAATAGGATTTTAATACCTACAGGTAAATCCTTTTCTTGTAGTCCATAAGGGATATTGGGCGCCAGCCTCAGTGCGATGACTTTTTTGCAGGTTATCTCTTGGTTCCTGTTGCTGTTTGGTTGCCAGCTGTTGCTGGTCTTACCTGTTCAGCTGTTGCTGTTTTGTTGCCAGCCGTTGCTAGTCTTGTTTGTGTTGTTGGTGTGCTATTGTACAAATCTCACCATTGTTTTTGTTGCCAATGATCCTTCTCTCGAGTGTCCTTTCTCCTTCGGGCACTGTTTTACCTATAACTGCCTGTGGGAGGGGGCATAGAGGGGAGGAGCCAGCACACCCAGTGGAAGAAATTTAAAGTGCGCTGGCTCCTTTGGACCCCATCATACTAATGTGTCCCCAATATCCCTTATGGACTACGAGAAAAGGATTTACCGGTAGGTATTAAAATCCTATTTTTCTCCCCCCGCCAGTCTTTGCCAAAGCTTGCATTCCCTGGTGGCCTTTTGATTGGGTGCAGCCCTGGCTTCTTGAATGTACCAAAAATAAAAGGGACGCACACGGCAATGAAGAGTGGTATGCTGGCAGCAGAATCCATCTTTAAACAGCTTACAGATGAAAACCTCCAGTCAAATACTAAAGGTATAAAGAGTTAGTGTATGTTTGTTTGTTTAGTCTGATGTCCAATAAATTGTAATGTTATTTCCTGCTGCCATTTGCAATGTTATTTTTCTTAATGTTAACTTTATTGTGTGTCTTGTAATGATTCCATATTAATATCTGGCCTTTTAAAATAGTATTAAAAAGAGATGGATTTTATCTATGTAGAGTAGAGTGAACATGCACCTATCTCTCTCTGCACATATTATATCTGTTCCCCCTGCAGTGCACATGGTTTTGCCCAACTGCTAACAAAGTTCCTGCTGCGATCAACTCAGAATTACCCCCCTAGTGCTGTGCGTGGTACCATAGTTCTCAGTACCTGAGCACCCAAAGCTCATCACGTATGTTGTGGTTACTATAGTGGAAGCTTCTACAACAGAACCCTAGACCCTGGCCATATTAATGCATAGGAGACGCAGTCCTGTATATCTTACATACTGTGCTAGCTTGATACAATCCATGTCTTTCCCTGCAAATGCTACTGTACACTAGATCCCTTTATAATGATCTAAACCAGTGCATCATAGAGAATGGGAGAAACCCCTTTTGAAGTGAATGGTAAAATGAGCTTCAATTTTTGTGCTGTTATTTGTTCCACCTTCTAATTGGATCACATTTCTTGGGCTGAACCATGCAATACAATTTCACTACAATACTGGAAACCATTACACTACACCCAGTGGTGCAAGTAGAAAAAATGTCTTATAGGTACTGTGTGCACCAAAAAATGGGTGTGACCAAATGCCACATGGGGCGTGGCCAATGAAAATGGGGGTGTGATACACATGGGGGGGGGCAGATACACATATGACCCCAGTAGTGCCAGATACACAAATGCCCCCCACAGTGCCAGATATACATTGCCCCAGAGTGCCCCCCCCCCCCCCCCCAACCACTGCCTCAGTCTGTTGCTGCTATGTGAGGGGAGGGGAGCGCAGCGCCTCTACTGTCCCTCAATGCTCCTGAAGTCCGGGCTCCTCTCCGGCGGCGGGTATCTCAAATGAGGCGCTGGTTCATTAGCGAATCAGGAGCCGTGGCTGCCGGTCCGCGAGCTCTGATTGGCTAGGAAACCGATGCCTTATTGATATTCACCCCGCCGCCGGAGACCGGATATCACAGAGAATTGAGGAGCAGGAGAGGCTCTGTGCTTCGCTCTCCTCCCCTCACACAGCAGCCAGCGGGATGCAGGTATGGTGCATGGCCCGGCTGGGAATTTCTTACCGGTACGCCGTACAGCCACCTGTACATTTGGGGTATTTAAAAATCCTTTTTTCTGCAGTGGGGTACACTGGTATTCCACAGGGAATAACATCGGGGTGTAGAGTTGGATCTTGATCCAAGGCACCAACAGGCTAAAGCTTTGACTGTTCCCAGGATGCACTGCACCGCCTCCTCTATAGCCCCGCCTCCAGGCACTGGAGCTCAGTTTGTAAGTTGGTGCCTGCAGTGCAGGTCACCAACAGGGGGCGCTGCGCTAGGCAGCCCTAATAAGAGCTTTTTAAGAAGAAAGAAGACTTCAAGGGCTGCAGCACAGGCACTAGATGCTGTGTATGTCATGCTGACATTCTGTGCTGCGGCTCCATCAACTCCCCCAGCGGCGCTGCATACTCCTGCGCCCTGGTTGCCGGGTACTTGCAACGGAGGCGTTTCAGTCATCACGCACACATCACTGCTGCTGCTCTTCTGGATCACGTGGCCGCACTTCAGGGAGGAGGTAAGAGGGTCCCCCAGGTGGGATCCGCCGAAATCGCGATCCGGTCGCTCTCCCAGGAGACACTGTGGCCGTGCAGGGACCCCATTATATCCACCAGGGCAGGGAGCACAGGTCGGATTACTAAAATCCGTTTATTATAGGCTCCATAGTACCCGGTGGTGAAGTCCAGAAGAGGGGATAAGGCACTGACCTGTAGCCCCACCCCCAGCTCTCTCTCTCCCTCACTCCCTGTCAGCGTTTGGGCGCCATTTCACATAGCTGCGTTGATCCTGGGACTGCTGGGCACTGTCTCCTTTGTTAAACCGCCTGCCTCATCAGCGCTGTGCATTTACAGGACACTTAAGTATTCTACATGTTGTTTAGACAGCGTTAGTTAAGAACAAGCGCACCTCTATATGAATAGTTAGTACAAGTATGCTGTGATATACATCCAGTGTTTACTGTGCATTGTTATATCTGTATACATACATATCTATATGTAGTATTACTAGTCCAGTGCAGTTGGTTATATGTAATAATTTCTGCATTGTACCTGTGACTGTGTGTGCCTATAGCTGCTGTGTGGTTTCTATTCTGTGTATCATACCTATTGCTATCACTATATTCTGTGCTCTGGGGGTCTAAGTGCGTCAGGTTCTCATATACCATATAGTGTTCCACAGGATATACTGTTTTGTATTTTTCACTCTGTGTTTCAGTCACTTCCTACCACTTAAATCCTCTGTTTGTGCTCTGCAATTGTGGTCACATAGCTTAGGTTTTTTTTGCAAGGTATTGTGTTTGTCTGGCTATATTGTACTGATACGCCCTAAGGCTACATTCCCAATAATGTCTGCTACGCATGGCAGGAAATCCGCAGACTTCTGCTGATGCAGTGCTGGCGCCACGGATTTACCTGAGGAAAAGATTTCTGCTGAGGGTTCAGGAACTCGGTGTTCTGCTCCCCCTAGTCAGCCTGCAGCACCTGTGGCAAATCAGGATCCACCTTGGGCTGCATTTTCAAATATGCTGACTACGCTTGTAATACGACTTACGCCCCCTGTGGGACCTCCTGTGCCATTACAGCCACATATTGCCCCTGTAGTTAATGCACCATGGGCGGATACTCTGTCAACCCAGTTACAGCAATTAAATCAGTCCTTGGTTAAACAAAAATCTAACCCTCGCCCTACTGGGACCAAAGGGTCATGTAAGCGGGTCATTTCTTCCTCACAATCCACTAATATTTCGGATGATTCTTCCGATTCTGATGGGGAATATACTGATCCATCAGATGCTGATACTGCTGCTTCTGATGAAGATTCTACAACACAGGTTGTTCCTGACCTAGTGGAGGCTATCAAGCTGATTCTTCAGATTGATGAAGAGATTGACCCTCCTGATATGTGTAAGAAACCCGATAAGTTCAAACGTCAGATGGTTACTAAATTAGTCTTACCACATTCTGACCATTTAATTGACATACGTCAGGAATCCTGGTCTTCTCCAGGAAAGAAATTTTCCCTGTCTAAAAGGATGCTAGCCCGTTATCCTATCTCTGCGGAGTTGAGTAACAAGTGGGAAACCCTGCCACCAGTGGACTCACATGTAGCCAGTCTTGCGGTGTCATCTACTCTGCCTGTCACCACCGTCGGCTCTTTGAAGGAACCAACGGTTAAGCGTGTGGAGGGTTGCTTGAAGTCTAGTTACACTCTTACAGGTGCTGTACATATACCCACTATGGCAGTCTTTTGGGCTTCAAAAGGCATTGAAGCATGGGTTCAAGCAATTGAGGAAAAGCTACCTCTGAATTTTTCTGACACTGCCAGATAATATATATTACCACAGGCAAACTATATTCAGGAGGCGGCCTCTGATGCAGGCATTATGGCGGCCAAGGCATCTACTACTTCTATCCTGGCTCGCCGGATTCTGTGGTTACAGTCCTGGACGGTGGACCTGGACTATAAGAAGACCTTGAAGGTGCTCCCTTTTAGGGGAGATATACTATTTGGGGATGATCTGAACAAGATTGTGACCGACTTGGCGTCGGCCAAGACTGCGTTTCTCCCAAGTACTAATCCTTCGGCTCCAAAGGCTAAGAGTACTACTTTTCGTTCCTTTCGACCTCCAGGTAAAGCAAAGGGTCATGCGTACCCGAGAAAGGCTCGCACTTCCAAATCCTCTAAGCCCAAACCTAAACGTTCTTAGGCCGTCCATCAGCCTACTTCCAAAGCGGACAAGCCTGCTGCATGACGGGGCGGGCCTCCCCCTGGGGGACCCCAGGGTGGGAGGCCGACTTCTGCAGTTCACCCAGGTATGGTTAAAGACCACTTCGGACGCCTGGGTGCAGGAAGTGGTCTCTCACGGGTACGCAATCTCTTTCAAGAGACGTCCCCCTCGACTGTTTTGCTCAATTGTTATCCCTTCGGATCCATTAAAAGCACAAACTCTACATTTAGCTGTCCAATTCCTCCTGGAGACAGGAGTGATAGTGCTGGTGCCTCTGTCTCAGAGAGGCAAGGGATACTATTCGACACTGTTTCTAGTTCCGAAGCCGAATGGATCCTCCCGGCCTATACACAACCTCAAATCTTTGAACAAATTTGTGAGGGTGTCCAAATTCCGTATAGAAACACTGCGCTCTATTGTACTGGCTTTGGAACTCAAGGACTATATGGTATTCCTGGACATACAGGATGCTTACCTACACATACCTATTGCCATGTTGCATCAGCAATATCTACGGTTTGCTATTGGCAACCTTCATTATCAGTTCCAAGCCTTTCCTTTCGGACTGATCACGGCTCCTCAGATCTTTACCAAGGTCATGGCGGTCATGACTGCCCTTCTCCGCTGTCAGGGTATCCGGATCCTGCCGTATCTGGGCGACTTGTTGATCCTGGTGAACTCCCCAGAGGTTCTCCTCCGTCATCTGGAACGGACGGTCCAATTTCTACAAGCCCATGGGCGGCTCATCAACTGGAAGAAATCCTCACTGGTCCCTGCTCAGAGCATTACTGGACACACACACACTCACTCACTCACTCTCTCACTCACTTGTTCTCGTCTCCAGAGAAGGTCCTGAAACTTCATGGCCGAATCAGATGCTTCCTCTCTCGCCAAAGAGTGTTTATACACTGCGATGCAAGTACTAGGCCTCATGGTGTCGGCCTTCGACATGGTAGAGTACGCTCAATTTCATTCCCGCCCTCTGCAGAGGTTAATCCTTTCCAAGTAGGACTGCTGGCCACACCGGATCAGGTCTCAAATGATCTCCTTGACTCCAGAGGTTTGTCTGTGACTAAGTTGGTGGCTACAGGACCAACAATTGAGCAGGGGTCGTCCTTCTGGATCTCCATCTGGGTCCTCCTAACGACGGATGCCAGTCTGCGGGGTTGTGGTGCGGTGTTGGAGCAACAATCTCTCCAGGGTCGGTGGACCAGGGAGGAATCTCTCCTCCCGTTAAACATTCTGGAATTGCGGCCAGTGTTCAATGTGTTGACACTGGCCCTGTCTTTCATACAGAACAGGCCTGTTCAAGAACAGTCGGACAACGCCACCTTGGTGGCGTACATAAATCACCAAGGCGGCACTCGAAGCCGCATGACAATGATGGAAGTGTCAAAAATTCTTCGATAGGCGGAACGCCATCTGCCAGCAATATCGGCAGTGTTCATTCCGGGAGTCCTCAACTGGGAAGCAGACTTCCTCAGTCGTCAGGACGTACACGCCGGGGAGTGGAGTCTTCATCCTGAGGTCTTACAACTCCTTGTGGACAAGTGGGGTCTACCAGATGTAGACCTGATGGCGTCTCGACATAATCACAAGGTTCCGGTCTTCGGAGCAAGGACCAGGGATCCTCAAGCAGCGTTCCTGGACGCACTGGCAATTCCATGGAACTTTTGGCTGCCATACGTGTTCCCTCCAGTGTTACTCCTGCCCAGGGTACTATGGAAGTTCAAGCAAGAATGAGGAATATTGCTTCTAGTCGCTCCAGCCTGGCCCAGATAGCATTGGTTTTCAGACGTACAGGGTCTCTCGATCGAGCGTCCTCTTCTACTTCCTCAACGCCCAGACCTCCTCGTTCAGGGCCCTTGTGTTTACCAGGACCTGGCAAGACTGGCTTTGACGGCGTGGCTCTTGAAGCTTCACTCCTGAGGGCCAAAGGATTTTCTGAGGCGGTTATTCAAACTATGTTGAATGCCCGCAAACCGGCTTCTGCACGGATTTATTACAGGGTCTGGAAGTCCTACTTCACCTTATGTGCTGCTTATGATGCATACAAGTTTGGGACTTCCAGACTTCTGGCTTTTTTTGCAACAAGGCCTGGATTTAGGACTTCGCCTGGCCTCCCTCAAGGTTCACATTTCTGCCTTGTCGGTGTGGTTTCAGCGAAAAATTGTATCTATTCCTGACGTTCATACATTCACTCAGGGCGTACTACAGATTCAGCCTTCCTATGTCCCTCCTGTGGCTTCATGGGATCTGTCTGTTCTTAATGCCCTTCAAGAGTCTGTTTGTTTGAACCTCTTGAGTCTGCGGACCTTAAATGTCTAAGATCATTTTTCTGTTGGCTATTGCCTCTGCTAGGAGGGTGTCAGACTTAGGCGCTTTGTCCTGTCGTCCACCCTTTCTGATTTTTCACCGTGCCCGTGCAGTTATTACAACTCGCCTTGGTTATCTACCTAAGGTGGTGTCATCTTTCCACCTTAACCAAGAGATTGTGGTTACGGCCTTTATCTCTCCTGGTTTGCCCTCCAAGGAGCGGTCTTTGGATGTGGTACGGGCTTTCCATATATATGTAGAAAGGACTGCCTCTATCAGGAGATCAGATTTTTTTTTTGTACTTTTTGATTTTCATAGACGTGGCTGGCCTGCGAATAAGCAGACCTTGGCCTGATGGATTAGAATGATTGCACAAGCTTATGCGTAGGCTGGACTCCCAGCTCCTGCTGCTATCAAGGCCCATTCTACTTGTTCTGTTGGACCTTCTTGGGTGGCTCGTCGTGGCGGGTCCACTGAACAATTTGTGCAAGGTGGCTGCGTGGTCCTCAGTGAACACGTTCATCAGGTTCTATGCCTTTGATACTTCCGCCTCCCAGGATGCTTCCTTTGGACGCCGGGTTGTTGTGCCCGCTACAGTGCGTCCCCTCCCATGAGGAACTGCTTTAGGACATCCCCGATGTTTTTCCCTGTGGAATACCAGTGTACCCTGCTGCAGAAAAGGAGATTTATGGTAGACTTACCATTGTTAAATCTCTTTCTGTGAGGTATACTGGTTTCCACAGGGCGCCCACCCTGACGCACTTAGCTTCTTGGGGTTTGTATGGCATTAGCCGCAAGTCCCTTCTCCTCTCGTGAGAATGTGGGTATATGTAACTAACATTATACCGTCTCTCTTACCTGCTACTGCATTGGACTGGTTAACAAAACCGCTCCAGTGCCTGGAGGTGGTGCAGTGCATCCTGAGAACAGTCAAAGCTTTAGCCTGTTGGTGCCTCGGATCAAGATCCAACTCTACACCCCGATGTTATTCCCTGTGGAAACCAGTGTACCTCGCAGAAAGAGATTTAACAATGGTAAGTCTTACCATAAATCTCCTTATTTAAAATAAATCTGTGTAATATCATAAGGGCAGAGAAACTAGTATGTATACATTTTATATGTCTTATTCCGTTTTCTATTATTATCTAGGACTAAATGTCGAAGAGTATGAAGAGAACTTAAAGAAATCTTGGGTGTGGAAGGAGCTATATTCAGTGAGGAACATTAGACCTTCCTGCCATGGTCCTCTGGGATTGTATGGTGGTATGATCTACACTGGTATTTTCTACTGGATACTAAGGGGAAAGGAGCCTTGGACACTAAAGCATAAAGGTACAATTGTTGAAAGAAAGTAGTGTCACTCTAAGGGGGGTATCCAATTTCCTTCAGTAATTTACTGCAGGTAATTGTATCCCCAGGGGCTATCCAATTAGCCCATATAAGCCGGCATGAGCCGCAATTCATCTGGGATTTTGTTTCACCTGCCTCAGGCATATTTGCTTCTAACGTCTACATCCCAAATTAAGGTTTTGAGTTGGAATGTTAGAGGGTTTATTGATGAGATTAAAAGCTCCCTTGTCCAGGGTATTTGTTTTAATTCAGAGGGTGGCTTGTTTCAGTCTGAAGTCTTTGCAAACGGACACGTGGGGGCGCTATGTTTCTCTATCATCCATTAGGGGACACTGGAGAACTAGACAGCTGGGGTGTGTAGGATGCAGACCAGAGGTAGCACAATGTAGTATAAAAAAAAAAAATATGCACAGCAGGCTCCTCCCCCTTCACGCCCCCCAATCCCTCCAGTTTGAAAAATTGTGGTGGAGGTAGCAGCACAGGAAAGGAGCTCTTGCTCCATGAAAGGTTTTTTCCTCTTTAATTTTACAAGTGGGCCGATCCAGCCTATGAGAAAGATCCCAGTGGAAGGGATCAGCATCTCACTTAGCAGATCATCAAGCAGTGAGTACTCAGCAGAAGCATTGCGCGCAGCAAGGTGGCTAATTCCTTTCCGCCCCCCTCCCCTCAGGTGGTAGTGCTGGTACAGTGTCAGGCTTTACAGGCGCGCAGCTACTGAAGTCAGCCGCTGAGGTCAATGCTGAAGCGGCGACCCAGCGGCAGTGCAGCGCAAGGATCCAGGATGGAGGATTTGAGCGACAGTCATGGGTCAGAGGCAGACGGCGGCAGAAGACAGCCAGGTAGTTTTACAGGAATACTCTGAGGTAACATGGCTCCCTGTGGGCGTGCAGGACGGGCTAACAGAGTGGGCAGGCAGAGCCTTCACAAAAGCAGCCGGATAGGTTATGCATCAGGGGCTGTGAGGTGTATGTAAAAATTCAGTTTTGGACATTTTAGTTTTGTTTTTTTCTCTCAGGCGCGCAGATAGAGCGCAATATCATGTTAGTATTTCACTAAGGTGCAGTGCATAGGGACTGCGGTCACATAACAGGTTATACATACTGGCGCTGGCTGAGAGAAAAGAGATTAGTATAGGCTCTATTGCGGAGATTTTCTGAAATTTATGGATTACAGGCTATATATTTTGTCTTCCAAGGGACACTGCTGACAGGTCCTACGGAGGAGGAGCACCAGAATATTTCAACTCTGTCAAATCAAGCTGTATCAACAGTTGGTGGTGTGGGGGTTGTAAACGTCAGGCTGGTTAAAAAAAAAAATATATATATATATTTTATTTATTTACTTATTTTTTAATATAATTCCAGCTGTGTGACTCCTGATTTTTTTTTTCATTGCTCCCTATATCACTACAGTCTTTCTCCTCCTAGTCTAATAGGGTGAAAGTACTGCTGATTGGTGTGTGGGTGTTTTATCATGTCGAAAGCACCAACCAAGACCACAAAAACTTAAGTGTGCTCAAAATTTGGAAAAAAAGAGCACTAACGTTGGCAGCAGCGGGGTGTGCGACACATGTTTGGGAATGGATGCTCAGCCTGGGAGTAGTGGTCCATCAGGGTCATGGGAAAATGCCCTGGCAGATATTTCTAAAGAAATGGCGAAAACTCGCAAGCAACATTTAGAATGGGCGGCGGGTTTTTCCAAAACTATGGAGGAATTCCTAATTAGAATTACTCCCCCCGCAAAGGTAGAAAAGAGTGCGTGTAAAGCGGTAAATAGACCCCTCCCTCTTCTGCAGGAAGAGTCGGAGGAAGAGGGTCTCATAGAGGAGGTGGGGAAGTCAGTAGAGGCGGTACTTGATATCGGTCCTCAGGAGGAGGATGCGGAGGTCAAGGGGTTAGAATCCCTTATTGAAGCTGTAAAACAGGAACTTAAGAGGAGGTTAAGGAACCTGAAGTCTTTGATTTATTTGACTCTCAGAAACCGCAAACAGCAGTTTTTCCGATTCCTCAGACTCCCCAGTATCTGATGGGAGAGGCTTGGAAGCAGCCAGATAGACTCTTCCAGATCCCCAAAAAGTTCATGGCTAATTACCCACTACCCAAGGGTGTCATGTTTAAGTGGGAGGTTCCGCAGATTGTGGACACTTCCCTAGCTAGACTGTCAAAGAAGACAATCTTGCCGTTACCAAACACTAAAGGATGTGTCAGATTGTAAGTTGGACATGGCACTAAAATCTATCTTTGTGACTGCCGGAGCATCACAAAGGCCTACGATTATTAGTGCTTGGGTGAACAAGGCTATTGTAGCATGGGCTGGTCAAATTGTTCAGGCAGTAGCGGAGGATAACAACCAGGAAGAAATAATTTGACTAGCGGAGCATATCCGTGATTCGGCTACATACATTTGCCAAGCTACAAAGGATGCTAGCAGGATAGCATCACGCATCTCTGCTTCGGCCATAGCGGCCAGAAGGATTCTGTGGCTCAGAGAATGGCAAGTGGATTCTGATTCCAAGAAGGCAGTGGAGGCAGTCCCCTCTGTAGGGGAGGCTTTATTTGGTCCGGAATTAGACAAGTATATTTCACAAGCAACAGCAGGAAAATCTACTTTTCTGCTTACCACGTATCCTAGAACTACGCCACCGATCAGAAGAAATTACTCTGGCCTAGTGTTCAACTCTTTTAGGTCTAAGTCCTTTTGTGCTAGAGGAAGAGGTTTTGGCGGTCAAGCTCGTGGAAACAGAGGCAGAGGCCATTCCCAGTCCACAGCCTGAAAACAGGACTCTAAACCTGCCGACAAGACCGTGTCATGACTGTCTCCCAGCTCACCCTTAGGTCTCCAAAGGTGGGGGCACGATTGGAAAGGGTTTAGGACCCCTGGGCCATAACCTCACCGGAAGTCTGGATCAACAATATTATTTCCCAGGGATACAAAATAGATTTTCTGAACCAACCTCACAGTCAGTTCTTTACAACAGGCCTTCCTTTGTGCCCTCAAAGAGCGAGGGCATTAGATACAGCGATTCAAAAGTTACTTCAGGTGGAAGTAATTATGCCTGTCCCAACTTCTCAAACAGGAACGGGATTTTATTCAAATCTTTTTATAGTGCCAAAACCGGATGGGTCCGTCAGACCAATCCTCAATTTAAAGGTGTTAAATCAATTCCTGCCTGTTTACAGATTCAAGATGGAATCAATACAGTCGGTTATTGTGGGACTGGAGCAAAGGGAGTTTATGGTATCGATGGACATAAAAGATGCGTGTCCCAATTTGGACCCCACACCAAGCCTATTTACGGTTTACAGTGGGCAAGTCTAATTACCAATTCAGAGCCTTTCCGTTCGGCCTATCATCAGCCATGAGAATCTTCACGAAGATCATGGTAGTAATGGTAGCGAAATTGAGATAGGGGTAGCGATAATGCCGTATCTGGATGACCTTCTCATAAAGGCTCCCTCTCAGGACCAGTTAATCAGAGACGCTCCGATCACTCATCATTTTCTGATTTTCTGATTTAACATGGCTGGATCGTGAATTTCAAAAAAGTCCAATCTGCAACCAACGCAGAGGATTCAATTCCTGGGTCTCATTTTAACGATACATCTGAAGGTGTTTCTTCCAGAATTCAAGATTCGAGACATCAAGGATGGTTTCTCTGCATCTTTGTGTACGGCTTCTAGGAAAGATGGTAGCCTCCTTCGAAGTGATCCAATACGACAGGATACATTCCAGACCTTTTCAGCTGACTCTGATTGCTCAGGGGGCAGGCATGCATTTACTTCTCCACCGAAAGATTTGCTTGTCGTCCCAGGCCAGGACCTTGTTAATTTGGTGCTTGATCCACAAGAACCTAGCGGCTGGATAGAGGTTTTGAATCTGGGATTGGAAGATTTTGACTACAGATGACAGTCTCAGAAGATGGGGAGCAGTACTGGGCAACAATCAGTTTCATGGAAGATGGTCACCACAAGAGAACAGTCTTCCAATAAATGTTCTGGAGCTAAGAGCCATTTACAATGCACTTCTTATGGCGGAAGACCTAGTATGGGCTCAGCACATAAGTGCAGTCGAACAATGTGACGGCAACGGCATACATAAACCGTCGGGGAGGAACAGGAAGCCGCATGGCTTTAAAAGTTGCCACAAAGATTCTGTCTTGGACAGAAAAGCGCAACATAATCCTGTTGGCAGTCTTCATTCCAGGAGTGGACAATTGGGAAGCACATTACCTCAATCGTCAAGATGTACATCCAGGAGAGTGGTGTCTACATCCACAGGTATTTGATGCAGTGGTAAGAAGGTGGGGTCTGCTACAGATAGACCTAATGGCCTCTCGGAGCAACCATCAGCTGCCAAGTTATGTGGCCAGGACGCGGGATCCAGCAGCAGAGGCAGTGGACGCGCTGCTGATTCCCTGGATATACGATCTGGTGTACATCTTCCCGCTGTTTCCCCTGTTACCGAGAGTGTTGAAATAGGTGAAACTGGAAAGAGCTTGGGTGATTTTAATAGCACCAGACTGGCCTCGCAGAAGTTGGTACACGGATCTGAGGGGACTGCTGGCTGAAGATCCTTGGAAACTGCTGCAGAGAAAGGACCTGTTGTCACCCAGATCTGATCCATCTGTGTTTGACGGCGTGGTTCTTGAGACCAGGATACTAAGAGACAGGGGTATCCTGAAATCGGCTATTCCTACTATGTTAGCGGCAAGGAAGCCTGTCACAGCGGCACATTGCTACAGAATTTGGAAGAAGAACATGGACTGGTGCCAGCCTAGGGGTTGGAACCCCAGAGAGTTCTGCCTTGCTAGACTGTTGAGGTTTCTACAAAATGGTTTGGATGGCGGTTTGAGATTGGGATCCTTGAAGTTACAGGTCTCAGCCCTCTCTATCCTTTTCCAGCAACGTCTGGCGTCTTTGCAGGAAGTCCAGACATTTTTACAGGGTGTGTTGAGAATACAACCACCTTTTCGTCCGCCCACGGCCCCATGGGATCTAAATTTGGTGCTAGAATTTTTTTAATTGCCCGTTTTCGAGCTTTTGGAAAGAGCGGATTTTAAATGAGTTGGAAGGCAGTCCTGCTCCTAGCTTTAGCGTCCACAAGAAGGGTCTCAGAGTTAGGTGCCCTGTCATGTAAAAGTCCTTTCTTCGTTTTTCATGAAGGCGGAGCTCCGTACAAAGGAGGTCATTCTGACCCGCTCGCTGCTATTTGTCGCAGCCGAGCAAACGGGTCTCTACTGCGCCGGCGAAGGCCGTAGCAGGGCTGCGATCGCCTCTGCCTGATTGACAGGCAGAGGCGGTCGCTGGGCGGGAGGGGGGCGTAACGGCGGCGTTTGGCCACCGTTTCGTGGAAGCGGTCCAGCCAACACAGGCGTGGCCAGACCGAACGGGGGACGGGCCGCAGTGGCTGCATGACGTCACACGCAGCCGCTGCGGGCCAGGGAGCGATAAGTAGCTCCCGGCCAGCACGCTAAAGCTGCGCTGGCCGGGAGCTACCCTTGAAGTGCAAAAGCATCGCCGCTGTGCGATGCCTTTGCACTTCTGCTGGGGATCCGGCACTGACATGCGGGGCGGACTAGCCATGTGCTGGACGACCCCCCGCATGTCAGTGTGAATGATCGTAGCTGTGCTAAATTTAGCACAGCTACAATCAACTCGGAATGACCCCCAAAAGCTGAGTTTTTACCAAAGGTGGTTTCGGGTTTCCACATAAACCAGCCGATTGTGGTTCCCTCTTTCCAAGGATTGTCCGAGGGGTACAGGTCCTTGGATGTGGTCAGAGCCTTAATGGGGTAAATTCGTTCAGGCTACTGTTTCTATTAGGAAGTCAGATGCTTTGTTGGTACTGTATGCTCCCAGGAGGAGTTGGCAGGCTTCAAAGCAAATCTTGACCAGATGGATACGACTAACCATCAAACGGGCATATATTGCTTGTGGTAAGAGTTCCTTTTCGGGTAGGTGCTCATACCACCAGATCAGTAGGAGCTTCATTGGCTGCGGCTAGAGAAGCTTCCACTACCCAATTGTGCAGAGCTGCAATGTGGTCGTCAGCACACATGTTCACTCGTTTCTACAAGTTTTATACGTTTGCATCTAGAGATGCAAATTTTGGACGTTTCGTTCTTCAGACTTCGGACAGCACTCCCGCCCATAGGAGTATCTTTGGGACGTCCCCAGCTGTCTAGTTCTCCAGGATGGCACTTAAAAAAATTAGCCCCAAACAGCACATGATGCAAAGAAAAGAGAAAAAAAGGTGCACTGTGGTCGCTGGACGGCTAAGCTAAGCGACACAAACACCTCAATATCACAGGAATTATTTGTTCTAATCAATGGTATTATTGGTCCAAATCACTGGAAGGAAATAACAAAATCACTGGAATTATTCATAAACATTTGTAGAAAGTCGCTGCTTTCTGATTACAGAAATGCTCAGATATTCCTGCGAATCCACAATCCCTTCCCAGAGGAAAAAGAAATTTGAGAAACCGTTGTTTGAGAACGTTTTACCTTACAAAGGAACAAACCACTTTCCAAGAAGACTGACATTTTTGGGATTATGGAGACATAATGTTTTTGAATATAAATCCTAAAGCAGGTGGTGTATTAGAGCAAAAGAGTGCAAGAGACCAGCCATGCAGTTTCTGAAATGTTATGACAAAATGTTACTGTATTTCATAAGCACTCATTCCTAACTCTGCTAAGTACTGTTTGGTATACTGTATCTGGCTTCCATGAGGTAGTTGTCCATTATTTCAGCTTCCATTGACCTTTTTGAAAGCGGTAGAAGTTATTGATTTTTTTTTTTTGCCCCCTATCAAGAGAACGGCCGATATATCGTCCAGTGTGTACGGGCCTTTAGTCTAATCTACCTAACATACCACACCCCCATAAACTGGGATAACTCATGCATTCTTCCCTTAGGGGCCCACACCCGATCTCTCCTCAAGTCCATCTCCCAATGGGTGGACAATTTCAAATATTTGGATGTTTGGATTTTAAACACACCTCAGGATTTATTTCTCTTAATGTCACACTGCAATTGGAGTACTTGAAGGCCTGGGTTAGGGTTTGGTGAAACTTTCCCTCATTGTGGGGTCGTGTTAATTTAATAAAGATGGTGGTGCTTCCTAAATTCTTAAACATTTTCCATAATTCTATGGTTCTTCTCTCTGGGATTTTTCAGCAGGTAAATAGTCTAATTTCTTCCCTGATATGGGTGGATCATCAGGCCTGAATACAACTTAATGTGCTAACGAGATTGAGGGTGCTTGGAGGCTTGCACTCCCACGCTTCAGACTGTATTATTATGTGTCCTACTTAGCTCGTAGCTAGTTGTGCAGCTGGGCCTATCTTTCACCCCTTTACAGACTTTATGTGGTAAGAAATCTAGGATCCCTTTAGTTTTCCAAGCAACAGGTGTATGGGAGCATGTCTTGAAACTGTTGGCGGTGGAGGGTCTCGACCCAGATACTCCATTATGACATTCCAGAGCTTTGTTTGAACACTCCACTATACAGGTTTGGGGTAGTGGGAGTGTTCAACTCCATACCTCAGGGATTCTTAATTCATTTAGTCAACTACAACAGGAGCTTAGTTTGCCTACTGTCCACTTCTTCAGGTTTCTGCAACTCCGACATGCCTTGTCCACTCAATTTCTTGATGCCCAACCCCCCCCCCCCCCCATATCCCACACTTCCTTGATCATTGAGTACTCTCCCATTAAATAATGTATGATGTTGTCCAATTTGTATTAATTTTTCCTACAAGCCCATCACTACAGAGTCTTAGAATAAAATGGGAGGCTGATCTGGGAGTTATACGGGAGGATAAGTGGCGATTGGCTCTGGAGTGCCCCCTGGTTTCCACTTCCTCTATTCAATATCAACAAATACTATTGTTTCTTTTGCACAGGGTATATCTTATCCCAGTACGTCTGAGTAGATTTCTTGGTAGGGAAACGTCTCCATGTCCTAAATGCGGAGCTGCCTGGGGTACATTCTGGCACTTATTATGGGACTGCCCTTTGGTCTCTTCTTTTTGGAACAGAGTATTTGGGGTGGTGTCCTCTACCTGTGTGCCACATGGGTTATTTACTCCTACTGTCAATATTTTCTAAATCTTTGCAGTTTAGCTAAAGTATGCATAGCTCGTACTAGGGTGGCCAATCCCGGATTCGGGAACATAATGGACACCGGTCCATAATAATGGCCCTTTAACAACATCTGGGCGACGTGGTTTGACTCTGAGCTTTCCAAACCTTCTCCCAAGGCTGACTCTGTCTCAGCCCCCATTCCCTAATCAGTTCTTTAGCAGCTCTTGGAATATTAGATTTCTAGTCTTTACTACAACTACTGTCGACACTGTTGTTCCTACGCAACTGTATGATCATTCTGTTTTTGCTATTCTTCTGTACTGTGGTTATGAATACTATGCTTTTCTTCTAGTGTCATTTCTTTAAAATTGCACTTGCTGTATTATCTTTTATGAAAAGAAAAAAAGTTCTGTTCCTGTTTAATAGTACTGTATGTACGTTATGCCTTTTTAAAGTCTTAATTAAAAAAATTACTTAATTCAAAAAACGGGTACTTTACCAGTAAATCCATTTTTCCGATTCCACAGGGGACACTGGAAGGTCATTAAGGTGGGGTATAGATGGTGGACAAGTGGAGCTGGCACTTAAAATTCTTTGAATAGTGACTGGCTCCTCCCCTCTATGCCCCCCCTACAGACCAGTTTCGAAAACTGAGCCTGAGGGGAGACGACTCGATACAACACGACAGAGGAGGAGGAGAAAGAACGAGAACTGTGTGTGTGTGTGTGTGTGTGTATATATGTATGTATATATATATATATAATATATATGTGTGTATATATATATATATGTATATACAAGAACGCTTGTCATTGTCATCTGTCAACATTAATGTAAATAACTCTGAGGAAAATTCTCCCACACTGGAGAAACTATACCCAAAGACACCCATCACTGGGAGGGCGTTCAGTGTCCCCTGTGGAATCAGAAAAATGGATTTACCGGTAAGTACCAAAATCCCCACTAGGGGACACTGGAATGTCATTATGGTCCCAGAGCTCCCATTACGGACGGGAAAGCGCTGAGAGTCCTGTAATACCGCTCAGCCAAACTGAGCCGGTGAAGCCGCGAAAGTATCAAACTTGTAGAACTTGATAAACGTATGTTTCCCCAACCAAGTTGCCGCTCTACACAACTGCGTCAAGGAAACTCCTCTAGCAACCACCCAGGAAGAACCCACTGACCTAGTGGAATGGGCGGAGACTGAAGTAGGCGGAGGTAGTGATGCTGCTAGATACGCCTGTCGAATAGTAAATCTGATCCAACATGCTAATGTCTGTTTTGAGGCCGGCCAACCAGGCTTGGCGGCATCATAGAGCACAAAAAGAGCATCCGTCTTGCATAACGTAGCTGTTCTCTCTACATAAATCCTCAGAGCCCGAACAACGTCCAGGGTTTTGAAGAGGCGGAGTCGTTTGAGAGTACTGGAACTACAATAGGCTGATTAATATGAAAGGCTGAAACAACCTTATGTAAAAAAGAACTGTGTGTGCGAAGTTCTGCGTTGTCCTCATGGAAGATCAAATACGGAGGACGGCACGAGAGAGCTCCCAACTCGGAGACCCTCCGAGCTGAGGCCAGTGCCAACAGTAACACCACCTTGCATGTAAGGAATTGAGCTCCACCGATTTTCAGAAGCTCAAACAGGGATGATTGAAAAAACGAAAGAACTGTATCCAGATCCCAGTGAGCTGTGGGAGGGACAAAAGGTGGCTTAAGGCGGATAACCCCTTAAGAAAAGTCTGTAGCGCAGGCAGTAAGGCCAATTTTCTTTGGAAAAAAATTGACATGGCGGAAATGTGAACCTTTAGTGACCCTAGGCTCAAACCCGCCGAGAAGCCAGCCTGTAGGAAAAGTAGAAGTCTGGCCAACCTAAAGGAAGTAGGCGAGAATTGACGCTGTTCACACCATGAGATGTATGACCTCCAAATGCGGTAATAGTGTCTAGAAGTGACCTCCTTTCTAGCACTCATCATAGTAGGAATTACTGGTGCTGGGATGCTGGGACAGTGGCTGTAGTTTAAAGAAACTGTGCCAAAGCCCCACCGGCAGCTCCCACGGTGCAGACACAGGGGCAGTAGGCTGCCTATCTGTCCTCAGCTGGAAAATAGATAAATCTCTGGAGAAGCCCTGAGAGAGAACCGGCTCCCTCGGGCACATTTTTGAAACTGGTCGGTAGGGGGGGCATAGAGGGGAGGAGCCAGTCACTGTTCAAATAATTTAAAGTGCCGGCTCCACTTGTCCACCATCTATACCCCACTGTGTAATGACCTTCCAGTTTCCCCTGGTGGATGAAGGAGAAAGAGGTGCTAGATATACACTGACAGTCGTGGCAAGGTGGTGACTTTTTTTTTTTTTTTTTTGTCCCCCAAGAAAAATATAGATGCGCTGCATTCCTCTCTTTCCCTGCAGTACTAACTATGCATTACTTCCACCACAAAACTAAAACCTGCCTTGTAGCTAGTAATGAAACCTATTCTACTCTAATATTGCTATACAAAGTTATATCGGACAGATTTATCCTTCTGTTTATTACATAGCCAAACACACCTTATCATACACAAATCTACATATCAAAAAATAGACAACTACACTGCACCCTTGCACAGGCCGGGGAAACCAGTCAACTTTTGTAGGTTTTTCCCTGCCCATATTTTAAGTGCCCTTCACACCAGCAGCACTATACTGAGTAACATACACACTACTGAAGGCTTTCCCACTCTCAGCCCCTAAGCGACAGGATAAGTTTTGCTAGTCTTCCCTGATGCTTTAGTGTTCAGTTTTCACTCGCCTGAAGAAAATATAAGGTTTCTTCTTATAGCTAATCACTTTATTATCATTTATTTCTCTTACGCCCTAGAGGATGCTGGGGACTCCGTAAGGACCATGGGGTATAGACGGGCTCCGCAGGAGACATGGGCACTCTAAGACTTTAGATGGGTGTGAACTGGCTCCTCCCTCTATGCCCCTCCTCCAGACCTCAGTTATATCCTGTGCCCAGAGGAGACTGGATGCACTACAGGGAAGCTCTACTGAGTTTCTCTGAAAAGACTTTTGTTAGGTTTTTTATTTTCAGGGAGCACTGTTGGCAACAGGCTCCCTGCATCGTGGGACTGAGGGGAGAGAAGCAGAGCCACTTTCCTGGACTGATGGGCTCTGCTTCTTAGGCTGCTGTACACCATTAGCTCCAGAGGGTCGGAACACAGGTGTCGTCCTTGCTGTTCGTCCCAGAGCCGCGCCGCCGTCCTCCTCACAGAGCCGGAAGATTGAAGCCGGGTAAGTATAGGAAGCAAGAAGACTTCAAAGGTGGCAGAAGACTTCAGATCTTCATGAGGTACCGCGCTGCGCACCATTGCTCCCACAACACACACAGGCACAGCAAGGGTGCAGGGCGCAGGGGGTGCGCCCTGGGCAGCAATTTTTACCTCACATAAGACTGGCACACGTATATAGATACTGCGGAGGCAGTATATAATAAATCCCCTGCCAGTATAATAAAAATAGCGGGACCGAAGCCCGCCATCGAGGGGGCGGAGCTTGATCTTCCAGCACTAACCAGCTCCATTTTCTCCACAGCATGCTGCAGAGAAGCTGCTCATGGACTCTCCCCTGCTGAACAAGTAACAGGGGGCAAAAACGAGGGGGGGGGGGGGGGCACATTTATTTGGTGCTAGACTTTGTTTCAGTATCTAGTGGCGCTGGGTGTGTGCTGGCATACTCTCTCTCTCTCTCTGTCTCTCCAAAGGGCCTTATTGTGGGTCTGTCTTCATATTCATATATCCCAGTGTGTGTGGGGGTATCAGTACGTGTGTGTCGACATGTCTGAGGCGGAAGGCTCGTCTAGGGAGGAAGCAGAGCAGATGGTGGTGGTGTCTTCGTCGGCACAGCCGACACCTGATTGGTTGGACATGTGGAATGTTTTAAATGCTAATGTGGCTTTATTACTTAAGAGATTGGACAAAGCAGAGTCCAAGGAAAAAGCAGGGAGTCAATCCATGGCTGTTACTGTGTCACAAGACCCTTCAGGGTCCCATAAACGTCCCTTTTACCAGATAGCAGACACGGATTCCGACTCCAGTGTCGACTATGATGATGCAAGGTTGCACCCAAGAGTATTCAATATATGATTATTGCAATAAAAGATGTTTTGCATATCACAGAGGACCCTTCTGTCCCTGACACGAGGGTCTGCATGTTTAAGGAAAAGAAACCTGAGGTAACGTTTCCCCCATCTCATGAGCTGAACGCTTTATTTGAAAAGGCTTGGGAAACTCCAGACAAGAGACTGCAGGTTCCCAAGAGAATTATTATGGCGTATCCCTTCCCCTCAAAGGACAGGGTACGGTGGGAATCCTCGCCCACGGTGGACAAGGCCTTGACGCGCTTGTCCAAAAAGGTGGCACTACCGTCCCCAGACACGGCGGCCCTAAAGGATCCTGCGGATCGCAGGCATGAAATTACCTTAAAATCAATTTATGCGACTACGGGAGCCCTGCTCAGACCTGCAGTAGCGTCGGCATGGGTGGGTAGCGCAATTGCAGCTTGGGCAGATAACTTGTCATCTGACATTGACACCCTAGATAAAGATAGTATTTTGTTGACCTTAGGGCACATCAAGGACGCAGCGTTATATATGAGAGAGGCTGCGAGAGATATTGGGCTTTTGGGTTCAAGAGCAAATGCCATGGCAGTTTCTGCTAGAAAGTCCCTGTGGACCCGTCAATGGACAGGTGATGCTGACTCAAAGAGACATATGGAGACTTTACCTTACAAAGGTGAAGTTTTATTTGGGGAGGGCCTCGCGGACCTGGTTTCCACAGCTACCGCGGGTAAGTCTTCTTTTTTGCCTTGCGTTCCCCCACAGCAGAAGAAAACACCTCAATACCAGATGCAGTCCTTTCGGTCTTACAAGTTCAGAAAGGGGCATGACTCTTCCTTCCTCGCCAGAGGTAGAGGGGAAAAAACGGCAGCTACGGCTAGTTCCCAGGAACAAAAATCCTCCCCGGCCTCTACAAAATCCACTGCATGACGCAGGGGCTCCGCTGCGGGAGTCCGCACCGGTGGGGGCACGTCTTCGACTCTTCAGCCAGGTCTGGGTTCAGTCGGATTTGGATCCTTGGGTGGTCGAAATTGTATCCCAAGGCTACAAGCTGGAGTTCGAAGATGCGCCTCCACACCGATTTTTCAAATCGGCCTTGCCAGCTTCTCCCCCAGAGAGGGAAATAGTTTCAGCTGCCATACAAAAGCTGTGTCAACAGCAAGTGATTATCAGGGTTCCCCTAGTGCAACAGGGGAAAGGGTTTTATTCAACCCTATTTGTGGTCCCGAAGCCGGATGGCTCGGTCAGACCAATTCTGAATCTAAAATCCCTAAACCTATATTTGAAGAAGTTCAAATTCAAGATGGAATCTCTCCGGGCAGTGATCTCCAGCCTGGATGGGGGGTATTTTATGGTGTCACTAGACATAAAGGATGCATACCTTCATGTCCCCATATATCCTCCTCATCAGGCGTACCTGAGATTCGCTGTACAGGATTGTCATTACCAGTCTCAGACGTTGCCGTTTGGGCTTTCCACGGCCTCGAGAATTTTCACCAAGGTAATGGCGGAAATGATGGTGCTCCTGTGCAAGCAGGGGGTCACAATTATCCCATACTTGGACGATCTCCTGATAAAGGCAAGATAAAGAGATCAGTTACTAAAAAGCGTATATCTCTCTCCCTGAGAGTACTACAACAACACGGCTGGATTCTCAATCTACCAAAGTCGCAGTTGGTTCCGACAACTCGGCTGTCATTTTTGGGCATGATTCTGGACACGTAATAAGAGGGTTTTTCTCCCAATGGAAAAAGCCCAGGAACTCCAGAACATGGTCAAGGACCTGCTGAAACCAAAAAGAGTGTCAGTTCATCAATGCACTCGAGTATTGGGAAAGATGGTGGCGGCCTACGAGGCCATTCCGTTCGGCAGGTTCCATGCGAGAACTTTTCAGTGGGACCTTCTGGACAAGTGGTCAGGATCCCATCTACAGATGCATCGGAGGATAAGCCTGTCCCCCAGGGCCAGGGTCTCTCTCCTGTGGTGGCTCCAGAGTGCTCACCTTCTAGAGGGTCGCAGGTTCGGCATTCAAGATTGGGTTCTTGTGACCACGGACGCGAGCCTCCGAGGATGGGGAGCAGTCACACAAGGAAAAAAATTTCAGGGAATATGGTCAAGCCAGGAGGCTTGTCTACACATCAATGTACTGGAATGAAGGGCCATATACAACGGCCTTCTTCGCAACCTACCCATTCTGATCCAGTCAGACAACGTCACAGCCGTGGCGCATGTAAACCGCCAGGGCGGAACAAGGAGCAGAGCAGCAATGGCAGAAGCCACCAGGATTCTTCGCTGGGTGGAAAATCATGTAAGCGCTCTGTCAGCGGTCTTCATTCCAGGAGTAGACAACTGGGAGGCAGACTTCCTCAGCAGGCACGATCTCCATCCAGGAGAGTGGGGACTTCATCAAGAAGTCTTTGCAGAGGTAACAAGTCGTTGGGGACTTCCTCAAATAGACATGATGGCTTCACGCCTCAACAGAAAGCTTCGGACGTATTGTTCCAGGTCGAGGGACCCTCAGGCAGTGGCGGTGGACGCCCTGGTGACACTGTGGGTGTTTCAGTCGGTCTATGTGTTCCCTCCGCTTCCACTTATTTAAAAAATATTGAGAATAATAAGACGAACAAGAGTGCAGACAATACTCATTGTCCCAGATTGGCCTCGAAGGGCCTAGTATTCAGATCTTCAGGAAATGATCACAGAGGATCCGTGGCCTCTTCCTCCCAGGGAGGACCTGTTGCAACAGGGGCCCTGTGTGTTCCAAGACTTACCGCGGTTACGTTTGACGGCATGGTGGTTGAACACCAAATCCTAGCTAGGAAAGGTATTCCGGGGGAAGTCATCCCTACTCTACTCAAAGCTAGGAAGGAGGTAACGGCGAAGCACTATCACCGTATCTGGAGGAAATATGTATCTTGGTGTGAAGCCAGGAATGCTCATACG
This sequence comes from Pseudophryne corroboree, assembly GCF_028390025.1. Classification (NCBI taxonomy): domain Eukaryota; kingdom Metazoa; phylum Chordata; class Amphibia; order Anura; family Myobatrachidae; genus Pseudophryne; species Pseudophryne corroboree. Next base: position 963,768,165 of record NC_086444.1, on the reverse strand, counting down.
GAAGATTTTCAGCTGGGTCGTTTTCTCCATTTTCTACAGACAGGAGTGGATATGGGCCTAAAGTTAGGCTCCATTAAGGTGCAGATTTCGGCCTTATCTATATTCTTTCAGAAGGAATTGGCTTCTCTCCCAGAAGTCCAGACTTTTGTAAAGGGAGTGCTGCACATCCAACCTCCTTTTGTGCCCCCAGTGGCACCGTGGGACCTTAACGTGGTGTTACGGTTCCTTAAATCACACTGGTTTGAACCTCTTCAAACAGTTGAATTTAAATTTCTCACTTGGAAGGTGGTCATGTTGTTGGCCCTGGCATCTGCGAGGCGGGTGTCCGAATTGGCAGCTTTGTCTCACAAGAGCCACTATCTGATTTTCCATGTGGATCGAGCAGAGTTGAGTACTCGTCCTCAATTTCTGCCTAAAGTGGTTTCGTCGTTTCATATGTACCAACCTATTGTGGTGCTTGTGGCTACGGGGGACTTTGAGGATTCCAAATCCCTTGATGTAGTCAGGGCCTTAAAAATTTATGTAGCCAGGACGGCTCGGGTTAGGAAAACAGAGGCACTGTTTGTCCTGTATGCAGCCAACAAGGTTGGCGCTCCTGCTTCCAAGCAGACTATTGCTCCCTGGATCTGTAACACGATTCAGCAGGCTCATTCTACGGCTGGATTGCCGTTACCAAATTCGGTAAAGGCCCATTCCACTAGGAAGGTGGGCTCTGCTTGGGCGGCTGCCTGAGATGTCTCGGCATTACAGCTTTGCCGAGAAGCTACTTGGTCGGGTTCAAACACTTTTGCAAAATCCTACAAGTTTAATACCCTGGCTGAGGAGGACCTCATGTTTGCTCAATCGGTGCTGCAGAGTCATCCGCACTCTCCCGCCCGGTCTGGAGCTTTGGTATAAACCCCATGGTCCTTACGGAGTCCCCAGCATCCTCTAGGACGTAAGAGAAAATAAGATTTTAAACCTACCGGTAAATCTTTTTCTCCTAGTCCGTAGAGGATGCTGGGCGCCCGTCCCAGTGCGGACAAATTCTGCAAGGCTTGTATATAGTTGTTGCTTACATAAGGGTTATGTTACAGTTGAGATCAGTCTCTGGCTGATGCTGTTTTGTTCATACTGTTAACTGGTTTAGTATATACCATGTTCTACGGTGTGTATGGTGTGGGCTGGTATGTATCTCGCCCTAAGATTAACAAAAATCCTTTCCTCGTACTGTCCGTCTCCTCTGGGCACAGTTCTATAACTGAGGTCAGGAGGAGGGGCATAGAGGGAGGAGCCAGTTCACACCCATCTAAAGTCTTAGAGTGCCCATGTCTCCTGCGGAGCCCGTCTATACCCCATGGTCCTTACGGAGTCCCCAGCATCCTCTACGGACTAGGAGAAAAAGATTTACCGGTAGGATTATAATCTTATTTTTTCTATTGCCATTTTTCTAGTGTTACGCCAAGAGAGAGGTTACCCACAGTTCGTACTTCTATGCTTATATCTTCATAATATGCTCATGGCACTTCTTTATCGGGTGGCAGGCAGCTTTTTACGTAGCTGTACTTTTTCATTTCTTCCCCAGGTTTGGACAGCGCTCAGTTAAAGCCAGCCAAGGACTGCACACCAATAGAGTACCCCAAACCTGATGGCAAAATAAGTTTTGACCTGCTTTCATCGGTGGCTCTAAGTGGCACTAACCATGAACATGACCAGCCTGTACACCTAACACTACGTGATGACAGTGTACCAGTCAGTAAGAATCTAGCTATATATGATGGCCCAGAGCAGAGGTACTGCCCAGCAGGTGAGTGCCCACATAGCCTCTAACTATATAGGATTATGCTTCAGGTAACAACACTGCTCCTCCCCTCTGTGGGGGGGGGGGGGGTTAAAGTGTTTTGCGTGCCGGCGGCTAATAGATGGCGCCCGACGGAGCAATCTAAGTATTGCTCCGTTCAGCCGTGCACAGCTGCCGGTGCTGACATTACGGTTATGTTGTTCCGTCATTTTGATGGGCTGGTAACTAGTAGGGAATAAAACACTAAAGAAATCCCAAAATATTTTTTCTTTGATTACCTTCCCCCAGCATTTGTAATTGCAATGGCAGCAGGTTACAGTGGTATGAAATGTGTTTGTTTATAGAATTGTTTTATTCATGTGTTGAGCCAAAGTAAGGGCTATGTATTATGAGCATTGTACTGGGCCGATTCAGGTACCCGCAAGGCCCCAACTTGGGAAATGTGTATCCTAAAAAAAAAAAAAACACATCTCGATGAGTGAAGATTATTACATTGAATATGCCCCATAGTTATGCCCTAGTTCATATGTTGAACCATTAGTAGTGCCTTAGTTAATGTTATGTCCCATAGTAGTGTCCTAGTTTATTTTATGAGCCATAGTAGTGCCCTGATTCACATTGTCACATTGTAGTGCTGCCAGTACACATTATGCCACACAGTATCCACAATTCAGATTATGACATACAGTATCCCCAGTTCATATTATGTAGGCTGACCATATTAGCCCTTTAAACTGGGACACTCATGAATTACACAGGTTCCGTGGCTGGCTGACTTCAAGCCTGCATGTCACCTGGTTTTAATCAGCAACAGAATTTGTGTAATTCATGAGTGTTCCAGTTTAAAGGGCTAGTATGGTCAGCCTATATTATGCCACATTACAGTGCCCTTCAGTTTATTTTAAACCACATTACAAAGAGGTCCAGGGGTCACAAGTAGATATTTGTAGGCCTCAAGGCAAACATTTGTAAGTGCCATTATGTACCTCCATTGGTGGAAAATGTATATGACACGTGTAACAGTGACAGGGAAGGTGGGCCCCTCTCAGCTCCGGGCCCCAAAGCAGCTGCACTGCCCGCACCTATGGTAGCTATGCCCTTGCGCAGCAGACAGTAACTTTCTCTAATCCTCTTCCAGGTGTTTATGAATTTGTCCCTCTAGAATCGGGTGAAGGATCACGGTTACAAATCAATGCTCAGAACTGTGTACATTGCAAGACATGTGACATTAAAGATCCAAGTCAGAATATTAACTGGGTTGTGCCGGAAGGAGGAGGCGGGCCTGCCTACAATGGAATGTAAAGCGCACTGGACTGCAGTATTTTATCCTATCTGGTGACTAAATGCTTCCACCATCAGAGACCAGAGCTTTTCTGAAAAGCCATTAATTGCTGATGAAGTTGTTATTGAATGTGATATGCGAGGGCTGAGGATCTCCACTACGTGCTCATGTGCTTGCACTAACCTACTAATGTAGAATGAGCAGTTGATTTTTTTGTTTCAGAGAATGGTTTCATGCCATAGAATGACTTTTGTTTTTGACTGGTCAGCTTGGAGACTACTGTGGGGCATGGTACATATCAACTGTGGACAATGCCTTATTTATGGATGTGATCTAAACCAGTGGTTCTCAAGTACCCCCAACAGTTCATGTTTTCCAGGTCTCCTCACGGGATTGAAAGTGAAATAATTTTCTCCACCTGTGGGTCTTTTAAAATGTGTCAGTGAGTAATGAATACACCTGTTCAACTGCTAGGTGACCTGGAAAACATGAACTGTTGGGGGTACTTGAGGTTGAGAACCACTGAATTCTAAACAGAAGAGCTTTATATAAATTCTACAATTTTTATGTGTTTAAAAGAAAAACAAAAGTTTTTACAAAAAAATTTGTTTTGTACAATTTGTTTCTTTAATGTCTTCCTTATGTTTTAGGTCTACAAAACTGTGCTGCCAGCCTTACAGTAATCAAGTTGTACATTGGTGTGTGTATAAATGCACATACTTATACTGTAGATGGCTTCAGTATATTACTAAGCGGCAAGTGTCTCAAACGTGCACTGTGCATTCAAAATAACACCACGTTGGCTTGTAAGAACATGGGTCTGAGGCCAAGGGCAAGTCAATCTGTATACATATTGCGCCAATGGTTACATTTATTGTGATGATTTATAGGATATACTACTGCATGGTAGCCAATAATACAGCCATACATTTGGTTTCAGAGTAACCTTAAATTTGACAAGTTTCTAACTTGAATTATTAGGTTATTTAACATATTAACCATCGCACCAGCTAACCTATGTGTCATCTAGAACTGTTATCTATGCATTTCCCAGTCCTTGTTGTATGCGTCATCTTGCTGCTACTATTGACCACTCTACCTACTGTGAGCTGGTGAGACATACACTGCCAATTATTCCTGGACTGTATCATGCTGGCAGAGACTAGTGGGCAGCCATAGCAGTGCCCTGAAGAGCAACCAGCCATAAAATATGACTAATCTCAAAAGGTTAATGAGCAGATAGTGTCACTTCAATGGTGGCAAGACAGTACCTGTCCTATATAGTGCTGATTCAACAGGAGAGAGTGAACCCATCCAGAGTGAACAATCCTCATTCAAATAGACTGTGGGGAACAGGCAGCCATGTGTGTATCACTATATACATTTCATTACAGTAAATATCAGCAGTTTTCCTGTGGTTGTCATGTGTGATACAGTAATGGGTGTATATACCACCAATATGTGGTGGCAGAAGGGTATATCATGGCATCTGTTTAGAGCATTGGTGGTGCTGCTGCCCTGTCACTTTGCATTACCCTAGTATTAGCTTAATGTCATCAGCCATGCGCTTGTGGTAAGCCATCTGGTAATGTGTCCTTGAAATAATCTTTATTTTTGCCTCCTTCTATAGAATTGTTTGCAAAGATTGATAAGGAGAGCTGTGAAGTTGCGTTCATTTATTATGAGGTTCTCCAAATGCTGTTCCAGCTGGTTTCTGGGGCAAGACTGAATTGGCATTAAAAACAGGATGTTTTCCCCAGGTAACATCTGCTCCCGCGATCAGTGAGATGTTAATGACCACTTCATTTTGGGAAGTCTACTAGTACCCAGCTGTAACTACAATATTGGGAGTGGTTATAGAAATCATGACAGGCCTGTGATATGGATGATAATGAGCAGGGTAAGAAGTATGATTGCCAGGGCAGAGAATGGAAGAACATGTGCACCAGCCAAATGGTCGCTGAAATTTGATATCACAAAAGCATAAATAATTTAGTGTCTTAAATATCTGCTATGTAAATACATACCTGAGAGAATCCCAGATAGCTGAAGTGTGTAACAATTCTGATCCATGGCATCTGCAAAATAACACCAGTGCTGGTTGTGAGGTCAGCAGCCAAAATGTTGTTAGGGTTAGTCTGGTGTTGATGTTTGGCACCTGACCTGTAGATAGTGTGTTAGCTCTCCGGTTAATACATCTACAGTAAAAAGATAGTCAATAGGTCAACAGATAAAAGGTAGACCGTGCTTCAGGTTGACAGGTTCAAAACATCGACATGACATTGGTTGATGCAAGGTTTTTTTGTTTCATCATTAAAGCTGGGTACACACTGGCCGATATATCGGCCATTCTATTGAACAGCCGATATATTGCGGGTCCGTCGGCCAGTGTGTACAAGCGATAGGTCTGTGAACTCCATCGTTCACAGATCTATTGCGTCGGCCCTGTTGCACAGCCGACGGCCAATATATCGTTGGATATATTGGCATGTCGGTGTGTGTGTGTGTATGGGCGGTCAGCCGACCGCCCGTACACAAGCTGCAGGAGCCGGCGGTGACTGACAGCTGAACTGGGTGGGTGTGTGTAAATGCCCGCCCAGTTTGTGACATCCGTCCCCGACATATTGGGCAGTGTGTATGCACAGCACACTGCCCAATCCGGCTTTAGATATAGCTGTAGACCAGTTGATCTACAGATATATCTTTAAGTGTGTACCCACCATTAGCATCCATGGAGACTATGAGTGGGAATAGTAACCTGTGCCAAGCACAGCAAACATACACATATCCACTTATTTGGCACAGCTACAGTATGCTGAAACCTATAAAGTGACCAAAAAACAACCTATGTTGACCCTGTCAACCTTTTGCATTGTGACCATTTTGGGTCAACCTATTGACTGTCTTTTTACTGTTGAATCACAACCGTAACTAGCTAGCAGTTTGTGCTGCAGTGTAGTAGACACCCCAACATCTGCCAGATGTAACAGTATAACAAGATACCCAGCAGATACCAACCTCATAAAAATCAGTCCGGGTCTGGCAAAAAGTCAGAACAGGTTTATGAACAAGAAAGTAGCTGAGCTCAGGCACATGAAATTCCAGCACAGATGCAGGAATGATGTCATAACTTTTAAATAAGAAAAGAAAAAGTCAGTAACTTTGTCCAAATACCTGTTGTTCAGTCAAGAAGCAAGGCAGTAGCAAGATGTTAAATAGCAATAAAGAGTTCATGCCCATATCAAAAACACACATCTAGAGGTCAAGCAGAATATAAGGATACATTGGGGCACTATGATTAAACAATCAGGTGTGAAAATAGGATTTTAATTAACTACTGGTAAATCCTTTTCTCTTAGTCTGTAGAGGATGCTGGGGGTCCACATTAGTACCATGGGGTATAGACAGGTCCAATAGGAGCCATTGGCACTTTAAGTGTTTGAGAGTGTGGGCTAGCTCCTCGTGCTATGCCCCTCCTACCAGACTTGGGCTAGCTCCTCCCTCTATGCCCCTCCTACCAGACTCAGTCTAGAAACTGTGCCCGAGGAGACGGACAACTTTGAGAGAAGGATTTTACACAGATAGTGGCGAGATTCACACCAGCTCACACATACAAGACAAACCAAGCTAACTAGCTTGAAAACTCAGCAACGGCTGAACAAGATTACTTAACCAAGTAACAAAACAGTACTCAACCAAGAACTAAGCAGTACTGAACTAAGTAACCACTGCAGGATCACGAAGCATTGGGCAGGTGCCCAGTATCCTCTACGGACAACGAGAAAAGGATTTACCGGTAGGTAATTAAAATCCTATTTTCTCTTACGTCCTAGAGGATGCTGGGGTCCACATTAGTACCATGGGGATGTACCAAAGCTCCCAGAACGGGAGGGAGAGCGCGGAGGCTCCTGCAGAACCGATTGACCAAACTTCAGGTCCTCAGAGGCCAAAGTATAGAACTTTGAAAACGTGTTCGACCCAGACCAAATAGCCGCTCGGCAAAGCTGTAAAGCCGAGACACCCTGGGCAGCCGCCCAGGAAGAACCCACCTTACGAGTAGAGTGGGCCTTAACAAATGTAGGACATGGCAATCCTGCCGTAGAATACGCATGCTGGATAGTGAACCTGATCCAGCAAGAAATAGTCTGCTTAGAAGCAGGACACCCAAGTTTCTTGTGATCATACAGGACAAACAGAGAGTCCGATTTTCTGTGACGAGCAGTCCTCTTCACATAGATTTTCAGAGCCTTTACAACAGGGCTGGCCAAACCGGTCCTCAAGATCTACCAACAGTTCATGTTTTCCAGGCCTCCTGGAGATCTGTAGAATTGTCAGTTAGGAATGAATGCAGCACATCTTAATTAGTAATGACTACACCTGTGCACCAGCTAGGTGGTCTGGAAAATGTGTACTGTTGGTAGATCTCGAGGACTGGTTTGGCCAGCCCTGCTTTACAACATCCAAGGACTTTGATGAAATTGAGGAGTCAGTAGCAACTGGCACCACAATAGGTTGGTTGATATGAAATGCCGACGCAACCTTCGGAAGGAACTGCTGATGTGGCTGGAGCTCAGCTCTATCTTCATGGAAGATCAAGTAGGGGCTCTTACAAGACAAAGCCCCCAACTCCGACAACCGTAGAAGCTAAGGTCAACAAAGTGACAGATTTCCATGTGAGAAACTTGACCTCAACCTCCTGTAGAGGTTCGAACCAATCCGATTGGAGGAACTGCAACACCACATTAAGATCCCAGGGCGCTGTAGGTGGCACAAAGGGAGGCTGGATGTGCAGTACCCCTTTCAAAAAAGTCTGAACCTCAGGGAGGGAAGCCAATTGTTTCTGGAAGAAAATGGATAGGGCCGAAATCTGGACCTTTACGGATCCCAACCGCAGGCCCATATCCATACCTGCTTGCAGGAAGAGGAAAAAACGTCCCAGTTGAAACTCCACCGTAGGAAACCTCTTGGACTCACACCAAGATACATACTATTTCCAAATGCGATGGTAATGTTTAGACGTTACTCCTTTCCTAGCCTGTATCAGGGTAGGAATAACCTTGTTCGGAATGCTCTTCCGAGCTAATATCTGGCGTTCAACCTCCATGACGTCAAATGTAGCCGCTGTAAGTCTTGATAAGCGAACGGCCCCTGCTGCAGTAGGTCCTCCCGAAGAGGAAGAGGCCTCGGCTCTTCCAGCAGTAGATCCAGAAGATCCGCGTACCAAGCCCTTCTTGGCCAGTCCGGAGCAATGAGTATTGCCTGAACTCTTGTTCTCCTTATGAGCTTTAGAATCCTTAGAATTAGTGGAAGTGGAGGAAACACATATATAGACTGGAACACCCACAGAGTTACCAGGGTGTCCACGGCCACTACTTGTTGGTCTCTTGACCTTGAGCAATACCTCCGAAGTTTTTTGTTGAGGCGGGAGGCCATCATGTCTATCTGAGGAACCCCCCAAAGATTTGTCACCTCCTTATGGAGGCCCCACTCTCCTGGATGGAGATAGTGTCTGCTTCCCAGTTGTCCACTCCCGGAATGAAAATTGCTGACAGTGCTAACTCGTGCTTTTCCGCCCAGAGGATGATTCTTGTCACCTCTGACATTGCAGGTCTGCTCTTTGTTCCGCCTTGACGGTTTATGTAAGCCACTGTCGTTACATTGTCCGACTGCACTTGAATGGGTCGATCTCGCAGAAGGTGAGTCGCTTGGAGTTAGCGAGGCTTTCTTATTGTCTGTGAAGTAAGCCTCCTCAACCTGCTCACGTGTTGTGTCAGTAATATTTAACACATCTCTAATGGCCTCAATCATGAGCTGCACCAGTTTTGCAAGGGATGCCGCACCTCCCCAACACCGTCTGCCGTGTCAGAGTCGGTATCCGTGTCATCTTGCATAATCTGGGCAAGTGCACATTTCTGTGGGTGTATGGTAGGGGATTTTGATGGAATAGGAACAGAACCTGACCAATCTGCCATAGACTTCTTTAAAACCTGAGTTTCAATCTCTTGCTATGGTGTGCTGGTGACTCACTCGCCACCGGAATCATCTGGCTCTGTAAGGGGGTGGCGGTATGCTGCGGGAGTGAGTGGTCGCCTTGGGCGGCTAACGATCACCCTCAGGAGCTCAGTGTCCTGTCAGCAGAGATAGTGGCTCGAACCCCGCATGGCGGACACTACCCGCCTTAGTCCCACGAAGCAGTGAGGCTGTTGCCAGCAGCCTCCCTGTGCCTAACTAAGGGTGTGTACACACGGTGAGATCCTTGCTATGCCCGATTTTCCCTTGCGATTTCCCTTGAACTCCCCCAGTATGCTAGGGGATTTTGATGGAATAGGAACAGAACCTGACCAATCTGCTATAGACTTCTTTAAAACTTCTATAAAACCTGAGTTTCAATCTCCGTATGAGCTACCCTAGTAGAAATCTGAGAGATCATACCCTTAATAGAGGTTAACCACTCAGGCTCATTAATAGGGATCTGAGACAAGACATTACATTCCTGTGTACATGGAATGGATTCCTCCTGAGAGGAAATGTCCTCTGCAGCATAAGACACAGAGTCTCTAGACATGGCTATGTGAGGAACAAACACCCACACACAGGAAAATGTCAGACACAGTTTCCCCCCCCCCACCCCACCCCCACCCAAGTATGCCACAGAGAAACACAGAGATTGGAGCCAACTCACACACAGCGTTTCCTAGGTAGATATAATACAACTACCTGGCGCTTACTGTGTACCTTAATAGACTACACAGTATTTACACAGCCTCCCCTCCTTCTACAACTCCCTGGTACTGCACAGGATAGCTGGAGTTGCTTGGAGGGACAACTTTCCCTGTCAGCGTCTCTGTACAGGATCTGCAGCCAGAAAAATGGCGCTGAACGCTGCTTCATCCGCTCTGCGGAGAAGCTCTGCCCCCTGAACATGGCGCTGCTTCCCACTCTTCATTTCTTTCTACTGGCCTGAGGAATTGTGCTGGCAGCGTTACCAAGGTCCCTGACAGCCTTGGTGACCAGTGTAGGGTATAGGCGCTGGCTCAGGGCACTCCTCACAGCGCCGCACTATGTACCGCTGAGTCTTCGGCTCCCACCCTGTTGCTGCCATCATCACACCGGCTCCCCACTTGCTATGGTGTGCTGGTGAATCACTCGCCACCGGAATCATCTAGCTCTGTAAGGGGGTGGCGGTATGCTGCGGGAGTGAGTTATCGCCTTGGGCGGCTAACGATCACCCTCAGGAGCTCAGTGTACTGTCAGCAGAGATAGTGGCTCGAACCCCGCATGGCGGACACTACCCGCCTTAGTCCCACGAAGCAGTGAGGCTGTTGCCAGCAGCCTCCCTGTGCCTAACTAAGGGTGTGTATACACGGTGAGATCCTTGCTATGCCCGATTTTCACTTGCGATTTCCCTTGAACTCCCCCAGAGCCCAGCACCACCGATTTTGACTAACTTTTCTTGAGCTATGGAATATGTGTGCTTACGATTTTGGCTTATGCGAGATGTTATTGACATGTGAGATGAACTAGATAGTACACTGATCTAGCAAGGGTTGACTTGCCTGCACAGTCTATCTTTTCTTGCGATGCCGACCTGGCGGGACCACGCATCGGGATCACAAGGTGACTTTCACCTTGCGATCTGCACTAACTTTTCTTGTGATTTTGACTATATAGTCAAAATCGAAAGAAAATATCTCACCGTGTGTACACACCCTAACTCTTACAAAAATAATAAAACTAAAGAAGCTCTAGAAGCTCCCCTAGCTGTGACCGGCTTCTCCGGGCACATTTTCTAAACTGAGTCTTGTAGGAGGGGCATAGAGGGAGGAGCCAGCCCACACTCAAAATTCTTAAGGTGGCAATGGCTCCTAGTGGACTCTTCTATACCCCATGGTACTAATGTGGACCCCAGTATCCTCTAGGACGTAAGAGAAAAGAGGATTTTGGTACTTACCAGGTAAATCCTTTTCTTTGAATCCACAGGGGGCACTGGAGTATTCTTGGGATATGGATGGTGCGATAGCAGGGATAGGCACATTTAAATATTTAAATGCGTAACCCTCCTTCTCCATACTCCCATAGAGACATCAGTGTTTTTTACTGAGCCGAACATGAGCGAAAGAGAGGATGAACAATGGAGAATCACATATAACATTATAACATAATGGACAACTATAAAGTTGACACATAACATTACGGACAACTAGAAGTTGACACGACAATAGATAATCACCTTAACATTTGAACAAGTTGGTGAGAAATGGGTTACCATAAGATCTACTGAACTTACCACAAGCCTGGTGAAACTGCTCTGGGTGGGCGTCCAGTGCCCCCTGTGGATTCAAAGAAAAGGATTTACCTGGTAAGTACTAAAATCCTCTTTTCTCTTTCATCCACTAGGGGTCCCTGGAGTACTCTTGGGACGTACCAAAGTTTCCCCCTTGGGCGGGAGAGCAGGTTGACACCTGTAACACTAGATGGCCAAACCTAGATGCTGATGCCGCAAACGTATCAAACTTGTAAAAGTGCACAAACATGTGCACTGATGACCATGTAGCTGCACGGCCAAGTTGCGTCGTACAGGCTCCACGACCTGCTGCCCATGACGTTCCCATAGAACGCGTGGAGTGTGCTGAAACGGAAGCAGGCGGTTGTAGACTAGCATGAAAATAAGCCTGAGAAATGGTCAGCTTAATCCATGTGGCCAAGGTCTGCTTGGAAGCTTGCAAACCTATCTTGATTGCATAATAGAGAACAATCTGTTTTACGTACTGTTGATGCTCGGGCTACATAAGTAGGCCAAAGTAGCTGGAGTTCCTGAACCTTCTGAAAAACAGGAACTACGATTGGTTGATTGATGTGAAAAGAAGATACCACCTTTGGTAGAAAAGCGGGATTCATTCGAAGTTCTGCTCTGTCATCATGAAACATCAAATACGGTGGCTTGCATGACAATGCACCCAGTTGTGAAACTCGCCTTGCCAAAACTAAGGCTAGGAGAAAAACTGTTTTCCATGTTAGAAACTTAACAGCCCCGTGTTGTAAGGGTTCAAAAATTGAAGACTGTAAAAAAATCTAAAACCAGATTCAAGTCCCATGGAGCTGTAGGTAGTATAAATGGAGGTTGAACTCTGAGAACACCTTGCAGGAAAGTGTGAACTGTTGGCAAGAGCCAAACACCTTTAAAAGAAAAATGACAAGGCAGAGACCTGCCCCTTTAGTGTAGATAAACATAGTCCTCCATGTAATTCCATCTGTAAAAATAGCAACAGACTGGATAACTTGAAAGATGATGTCGGAAACTTCCGAGCGTCACACCAACCTATAAAAGCTCGCCAAATTCTGTGATAATCAGCTGTTGTAACTGGCTTCCTAGCACGTAACATGGTTGGTATAACCGACTCTGGCATGCCCTCTTAAGAGTGGTTTCAACAGCCACCCCGTCAAACGCAGACGCACTATATCGGGGTAAAGGAACGGACCCTGTTGTAGTAGGTCTGGACGTAGCGGAATCAGCCATGGATAGTCTGCGAGTAGACCACGGAGTTCCGAGAACCACGCTCTCTGAGGCCAATAAGACATCACTAGTATGACTGTTGTGGACTCTCTTTTGATCTGCTTTAGCAACCGATGAAACAGCGGAAAAGGTGGAAACAGATACACAAGGCTGTACGGCCACGCTATTGTGACAGCATCCACTACCACTGCCTTTGGATCTCTTGTTATGGACACAAACTAGGGTGTTTGATGATTTTGTTGAGATGCCATTTGATCCACCTGTGGGTAACCCCACTGCTGGACTAACATCTGGGACACTTCTGGATTTAATGCTGACTCTTTTGGATGAAAATCCTGAAGGCTGAGACAATCTGCTTCCCAGTTGTCCACTCCTCGAATGAACACGGCCGACAATATCACGTGGTGACGCTTGGCCCAATTGAGGATTCGAGCAACTTCTCGCATAGCCATGCGACTTCAAGTCCCTTCTTGTTTGTTGATGCATGCAACTGCCGTCGCGTCGTCTGTTTGAACCTGAACAGTCTGAGACTGGAGCATGTGCACTGCCTGTCACAGCGTGTTGTAAATTGGCCTGAGTTTCAGGATATTTATTGACAGTAATCTTTCTTGGTCTTACCATAGACCCTGAAGCTGATAATGTAGGACCACTGCTCCCCAACCTCTGAGACTTGCATCTGTCTACTGAATTAGGCAATTCCAGACTCTGAACAGTCTTCCCGCGGTGAGATTGAGTATGTGGAGCCACTAGAGTAGTGATACTCTGGCCCTTTGATACAACCGCACCATCTGATGAATGTGTAGACAAGAGCCTGACCACTGTGCGAGAAGATCTAGCTGAAAAGAACGTGAGTGAAATCTTCCGAAGTGGAATGCTTCTAAAGACGCCACTATGTTTCCTAACAGTCGAATGCACAAGTTCACTGAGACTGTGGATTTTGAACAAACTACTAAAGAACAAAAATACTTTGTGCTTTCTGTTTTGGCAATTAAATTCGTTGATTCACCGTATCCAGACTCATTTCTAGGAATTGAATTCCTTGACACGGAGCCAGACTTGATTTCTTGAAGTTAACAATCCAACTGTGCTGAACATTGTACGTCAGTATGGCATGATGGAGTGATGGAGTATTTGTTGAGACGGAGCCTTGATGAGAAGGTCGTCTAAAAGTATGGAACTATTATCACTACCAGGGATCTGAGATGAGCAATCATCACAGACATCACCTTTGTGAATACCTGAGGCGCCGATGAGCGGCCAAACAGTAGTGTCTGAAATTGATAATGGTTTTGTTGTACTGCAAACCTTAAGTACACCTGATGCGGTGGTCAAAAACTGGAATGCGTAAGTATGCATCCTTGAGATCCAGTGAATTGAAGATTTCTGTGGTTGTAAACCTGCAATCACTGACCGCAGGAATTCCATCTTGAAACTGTAGTAAGTCACGTACTGATTGAACTCCTCTAGGTTCAATATTGGTCTGACCGAACCGTCCGGCTGTGGTACTACAAAAAAAATTGGAATAATAACCTTGACCCTATTGGTGAACTGGAAACAAAACTGCTGCATCTACTAGAGACTGAATCGCGGTCTGCATAACCGCCCTTTTGTCTCCTGACACAGGCAGGCCTGCTTTGGATATATTGTCTTCAAAAACCGCAAAGGTGGTAGACAATTGAACTCTATTTTGTAACCTTTTGAACACTAAATTGCGGATCCACCGATCTGTGGATGTCTGAAATCACGCAAAGTGAAACATCTGAAGATGTGCTCCCACAACTGAAGATCCGAGACAGCTGAAAGCCCGTCATGCCACTGGCTTGTCAGCGGCCTTTGTGTCCTGACGACGGTTAGTGGTTTAATGAAAACCACGTCCTCTACTACGTCTACTCCGTATAGTTGTTCCTGTAGCACTGCCTCGAAATGACGGAGGTGTAAAAGATTTGAATGCTGGTCTAGCGTATTTCCTTTTAGGAACTGGTGCGGTAATGGCAGGAAAACAGACTTTCATCCTGTAACCTGAGAAATTCAATAAATTCAATTCTTAAATTCAATTTAAGACTAAATAACATATTGCCCGTGTAAGGCAACGTTTCTATTCCTGGTTTTGACTCTGCCTGCGAAGAATGTTGGCAAAGTGTCTGTTAGCCACAATGATTGAAGCTGAAAGCAGAGAACTAACCTGGCTGACATCTATAGAAGCCATGCGTAAAACTCAGCAAATTTACAGATGTGATCAGCAAGAAGTAGAAACTGATCTAAGGAAATATCCGGTAGGCCCAACTACGTTGCCTATGCAACTATAGCGTTGTTAACCCATACCCCAACTAAAGCAGGTCTACGCAACCCCTTACTGCTGTATACATTGACTGTAGCATAGCTTCTAGCTTGCGCTTTGACAGGTTATTAAGCGTAGTTGCCGGTTAACTTATTGGAAAGTTTTGACATAGAGGAATCCACTGTTGGTTTATACTCCCATTTAATTGTCATATTCTCTGGCATAGAAAATGGGTTAATAAGAGAATCTGAATAAAGAAAACACACACACACACACACGTGTGTGCTCGCTGTGTTTTAGCAAATAAAACTTCATCATTTGAAATAGGTTCCTTAGTGTCAGTAAAATTTAGACCCTTGCGTACTGGCCTGATGAGATTATCAATGGCTGGGCTATCAATCACTTCACTATCTGACCCCAGGCCTTGTTCTCCCTGATATATAAGGTCTGTCATTGAATCGTCAGATTGCAACACAGCTGAAACTGGTAATATGCGTCCAATGATGACTACGGTTAGAAATTGAGCTAGACGTGGACTTTGGTAAACCTTGTAAAGTCCTTGACATATCATGAGCTCACTCTGACAGCTCAGACGGTGTTAATGTAGAGTCAGATCTAGCCAACTTACCATCTCTTCGTGCCCAAGAAGGATCAGGGTAGATGTCCGTATGTGGACTCATATTCACACTGTGCAAGTGGATGTCCATTAGGTAACACTCGCACAGACATTGTCGACAAGCTGCTTATTTCCCACGTTTAATTAAAGTGTGTATAAACTAGAAGTGCACTGCAGCTGACACACACTAAATCTGCAGAGGGAAAACGATGCAGGTGCACCATCTCACACTAGCTCAACCTGTAATAACCAGAGGAATTTAGCATAATCCTGGCCAGGGCTATGAGCTTACCCACCGCACCAAGGTAGCCTCTCATTGGGTAAGTCCCTAACACTAACTACAGGGGTTCAGGTCCGGGGGGCAGGACACCCCAAAGCCACCCAGCCAGACTACCCCAGCAGGGCACCGCAAGAGTGATACAAGTAAAGAATTAGATAGGTAGGAACAGCTAGTGCTGCATGTGTGAATAATGTGAAGAGTGAAAAAGAATGGTGTGAAAGTGTTACATATATATAAAACAAACACTATAAGTGCCATAGTGTATTAAAATAAATGTTTAGATTGCGATGCCCCGAGGGTGTCCAGCCATGGCAGATCCAGGAAGCCCCGCGCCCCAGAGAATCCCCCCAATATTGACTGCCATATATGTACTTTTCCAAAAATACAAGCACTCCCTTATAAGCCGTGTTGTTTATACCCACATAGCAACATTAGATCCTGTGTACTAGGGATCATACCTCCCCGCCACTTGTCCCATATACGCTGCATCTGTAAGCCCTCCAGCTATTAGAACCTGCCATCTCCCCCCTCTCAGCGATACCAGGAGTGGAGCTGACCGGCCACGGCAGCAGAGAGCTGTCCGCAGCCGAGGGCAGTGATGCGCCTATAGCAGGGAGAGGCGAGCAGCTGTGAAGCTGTCCGATCTTACTTCTCAGCCACCATGATGCTGTGCCTGTGAGGGAGTGACGGGGGGCCACAGCAGCGCAAGCTGGATGAGCTGTCCACGGCCGGAGTATGAGGGCCAGCCACGGCAGCCGTGATGCTGTCCGTAGCTTAATTGTACACTGGAATCGGTGGGTGGCCAGCGGTGGGGGCAGAAGCAGGCGCCCAGTGGCGGCAGCGTGGCTGACCGCAGCTGTGCAGGGCTCCTAGCAGTGCTACACAGAAAAGTCAACCGGCGGGGCGGCAGCATGAGCTAACTGACCCGCTCACCAGGACACGTGCACAATAGAAAACGGAGCGCCTTACCTTGCTTGGAAAGTAAGTGGAGGCTCTGGCGGTGCTTCTTCATTCAAGCATCGTCCAGCTCCTGCAGCCTTACTAGGCTGAATCAACTGAAGCTGATTTAGGTCTATGGCGAGGCTCCTCTGATTGAGCACCGACAAGCCTCTTCTGCTAGCAGCAGCACAGACCCAAGCTTCTTAATAAGCTGGGAAGGGGCTGTGGTGAAAAATATAGGATTTTAATTACCTACCGGTAAAGCCTTTTCTCGTAGTCCATAGAGGATGCTGGGATCCATATTAGTACCATGGGGAATAGACGGGTACACCAGGAGCCATTGGCACTTTAAGAGTTTAACAGTGTGGGCTGGCTCCTCCCTCTATGCCCCTCCTACCAGACTCAGTCTAGAAACTGTGCCCGAGGAGACGACATACTTCGAGAGAAAGAAATACACAGATAGTGGCGAGATTCATACCAGCTTACACAACAAGGCAAATCCGGCTAACATGCCGGGAAAACTCGGCAACAGCTGAAACAGTACTGAAACAGTAAATAACGCAGAACTTACCTAGGAGCCAGGCAGTACTGAACTATAACATCAATGCATGAAAACGAAGCGCTGGGCGGGCGCCCAGCATCCTCTACGGACTATGAGAAAAGGATGTACCGGTAGGTAATTTAAAATCCTATTTTCTCTTACGTCCTAGAGGATGCTGGGGTCCATATTAGTAGCATGGGGATGTACCAAACCTCCCAGAACGGGAGGGAGAGCGCGGAGGCTCCTGTAAAACTGCTTGAACAAACTTGAGGTCACCAGAGGCCAAAGTATCGAACTTGTAAAACTTAGCAAACGTGTTCGACCCAGACCAGGTAGCAGCTCAGCAAAGCTGTACAGTCGAGACACCACGGGCAGCCGTCCAGGAAGAACCTACCTTACGAGTAGAGTGGGCCTTTACAGATTTTGGACACGGCAATCCTGCCTTAGAATATGCATGCTGGATGGTGAACCTGATCCAGTGTGAAATCGACTGCTTAGAAGAAGGACACCCAATTTTCTTGGATCATACAGGACAAACAGAGAGTCCGACTTTCTGTGACGAGCAGTCCTCCTCACATAGATATTTGGAGCCCTTAAAACATCTAAGGACTTTAATCAAATTGAGGAGTCAGTCGCAACTGGCACCACAATAGGTTGGTTGATATGAAATGCCGACACAACCTTCAGAAGAAACTGCTGACGTGTTAGAAGCTCAGCTCTATCTTCATGGAAGACCAAGTATGGGCTTTTACATGACAAAGCCCCCAACTCTGACACGTCTAGCAGAAGGCCAACAAAGTGACAGCTTTCCACGTGAGAAACCTGACCTCAACCTCCTGTAGAGGTTTAAACCATTCCGACTGGAGGAACTGCAACACCACGTTAAGATCCCAGGGCGCCGTTGGCGGTACAAAGGGAGGATGGATGTGCAGAACTCCCTTCAAAAAAGTCTGCACCTCAGAGAGAGTAGCCAACTGTTTCTGGAAGAAAATGGATAGGGCCGAAATTTGGACCTTTATGGATGCTAACCTCAGGCCCATATCCACACCTGCTTGCAGGAAGAGGAGATAACGTCCCAGTTGAAACTCCACCGTCGGAACTTCTTGGACTCACACCAAGATACATATTTCTCATACGTCCTAGAGGATGCTGGGGACGCTTCAAGAACCATGGGGTATAGACGGGATCCGCAGGAGACATGGGCACTTTAAGATTTTAAAAGGGGTGTGAACTGGCTCCTCCCTCTATGCCCATCCTCCAGACTCCAGTTTTAGAATATGTGCCCAGTGAGACTGGTTGCACACTGGGGAGCTCTCCAGAGTTTCTCAGAAAAAGACTAATGTTAGGTTTATTATTTTCAGGGAGAACTGCTGGCAACAGTCTCCCTGCATCGTGGGACTTAAGGGAGAGAAGCAGTTCTACTTCTGTGAGTTTCAAGGCTCTGCTTCTTAGGCTACAGGACACCATTACCTCCTGAGGGTCTGAACGCTAGGTACGCCTAGATGCTCGTTCCCGGAGCCCGCCGTCACCCCCCTTGCAGAGACAGAAGTCAGAAGACGGGTGAGTAGAAGAAGATCAGAAGACTTCAGTGACTGCTTTGAGGTACCGCATAGCGGGCGCGCTGCGCGCCATGCTCCCACACAAAGCGGCACTACAGGGTGCAGGGCGCGGGGTGGGGGGGTGCCATGGGCAGCATGTAAATCCTCAATATG
Source organism: Pseudophryne corroboree (assembly GCF_028390025.1). NCBI lineage: Eukaryota > Metazoa > Chordata > Amphibia > Anura > Myobatrachidae > Pseudophryne > Pseudophryne corroboree. Next base: position 963,749,223 of record NC_086444.1, on the reverse strand, counting down.
ACCTGGCAAAAGTGGTTTTTAAGTGCCTAGGCACTGAATCCGGTCCCCCGCCAGTATAAATATTTTTAAAAATAGCGGGGCTGAAGCGCGCCATTGAGGGGGCGTGGCTTAGCCCTCACAGCTCTCACCAGCGCCATTTTCTCTACACAGAGCTGCAGAGACGCTGGCCTTCCTCGCCACTGCTGTACAAGTAACATGGTGCAGGGGTGGGGGCACAGTATATTTAATGTAATATAAAGCGCTAACAGGTCTGGGGCTTTATATAAAAGTGTTCAGAACCGGGATATGCGCTGGGTTGTGAGCTGGTAAACTCCCTCTGTGTTTCTCTGACAGGCTTTACTGTGGGTCTGTCCCCTATATGCCCAGTGTGTTTGTGTGTGTCGGTGCACTTGTGTCGACATGTCTGAGGCAGAGTGCTCTTACCAGGAGGAGACTGGATTAGGGAAAGAAACGGCTGTGGGAGTGACCCTGTTGGCACCGCCAACTCCTGATTGGGTAAATGTTCTGAGTGCTTTGAATGCGAATGTGGCTCGGTTGAATAAAAGATTGGATAAATCTGAGTCTCAAAACCAGGCATGGAAAAAATCCATAGAGGATGTGTTGTCCCAGGTTCAGACCCCCTCGGGGTCACAAAAGCGTTCATTTACCCAGATAGCAGATACCGACATAGACTCTGACTCGTGTCGACTATAGTGACGCCAGATGAAATCCAAAACTGGCTAAGAGCATTCAGTACATGATTGTGGCAATAAAAGACGTGTTACATATCACGGAGGACCCTGCTGTTCCTGATACAAGGGTCTGTATGTTTAAAGGAAAGAAACCTGAGGTAACGTTTCCTCCCTCTCATGAACTGAACACTCTTTTTGAAAAGGTTTGGGAAAATCCTGACAAGAAGTTTCAGATTCCCAAGAGAATTCCGGTGGCATATCCGTTCCCCTCGGGGGATAGGGAAAAGTGGGAGTCATCCCCCACTGTGGACAAAGCTTTATCACGGCTGTCCAAAAAGGTGGCGCTGCCGTCCCCTGAAACGGAAGCCCTAAAGGAACCTGCGGATCGTAAGCAGGAAAATACTTTGAAATCCATTTATGTCACTACGGGTACGCTGCTCAGACCTGCCGTGGCTTCGGCATGGGTAGGTAGCGCTATTGAAAAATAGGCGGATAACTTGTCATCTGATATAGATACCCTAGCTGCGAGGGATATTGGCCTTTTGGGATCAAGGGCCAATGCCATGGCAGTCTCAGCCAGGAAAGCATTGTGGATTCATCAATGGAATGCTAATGCGGACTCTAAGAAGGCTATGGAGTCTCTGCCGTATAAAGGTAGTGTCTTGTTTGGTGACGGCCTCACTGACCTGGTATCTACGGCTACCGCGGGTAAGTCGTAATTTTTACCTTACGTTCCTGCACAACAAAAGAAAACGCACCACTATCAGATGCAGTCCTTTCGTCCCAATAAATACAAAAAAGGCAGAGGGACTTCCTTCCTTACTTCTAGAGGAAGAGGAAAGGGAAAAAGGGCACCGGCTGTGGCAAGTTCCCAAGAGCAGAAGTCCTCCCCGGCTTCTGCCAAATCCACCGCATGACGCTGGGGCTCCTCTGAGGGAGTCAGCACCGGTGGGGGCACGTCTTAAACTCTTCAGTCAATTCTGGGCTCGTTCGGCCCTAGACCCATGGGTTTTGGAAATAGTGTCCCAGGGTTACCAACTAGAGTTTCAAGACGTTCCGCCTCGCCGATTTTTCAAATCGGCCATACCAGCTTCCCTTCAGGACAGGGAGGTAGTATGCGAAGCAATACAAAAATTGTGTCTAAATCAGGTCATTGTCAGGGTTCCCCTGTCGCAACAGGGAGAAGGCTTTTATTCCAGCCTGTTCATGGTCCCGAAGCCAGACGGCTCAGTCAGACCAATCTTGAACCTCAAATCCCTCAATTTCTACCTAAGGAAATTCAAGATGGAATCTCTCCGGGCAGTGATCTCCAGTCTGCAGGAGGGGGAGTTTATGGTGTCTGTAGATATAAAGGATGCCTACTTGCATGTTCCCATTTATCCTCCGCATCGGGCTTATCTGAGGTTTGCAATGCAGGATTGCCATTATCAGTTTCAGATGTTGCCGTTTGGTCTGGCCACGGCTCCGAGAATTTTCACCAAACTAATGGCGGAAATGATGGTTCTCCTGCGCAAGCAGGGATTCACAAATATCCCATACTTGGACAATCTCCTGATAAAGGCGAGATCTAAGGAGCAATTACTGCAGAACATTACGCTCTCCCTGACAATTCTGCAACAACATGGTTGGCTCCTAAACGTGCCAAAATCACAGTTGGTTCCGACAACACGGCTGTCATTCTTGGGCATGATTCTGGACACAGACTTACAGAGAGTCTTTCTTCCAGTGGAAAAGGCTCTGGAAATTCAGAACATGGTCAAACAGATTCTGAAACCGGCAAGAGTGTTGATTCATCAATGCACTCGGTTGCTGGGGAAGATGGTGGCGGCCTACGAGGCCATTCAGTTTGGCAGATTCCATGCCAAGGTGTTTCAGTGGGACCTGTTGGACAAGTGGTCCGGGTTGCACATGCACCGGAAAATAATCCTGTCCTCAAAGACCACAATCTCCCTCCTGTGGTGGCTGCACATCTCTCATCTCTTAGAGGGTCGCAGGTTTGGGATTCAGGATTGGATCCTGGTGATCACGGATGCAAGTCTCCGAGGCTGGGGAGCAGTCACACAGGGGGAAAATTTCCAGGGAAAATGGTCAAGCCAGGAAGCTTGTCTGCACATAAACATTCTGGAATTAAGGGCCATTTACAACGGCCTTCTGCAAGCGGAACATCTTCACGGTCTGCCTGTCTTGATTCAGTTGGACAACATAACAGCAGTGGCGTACATAAACCGCCAGGGCGGAACAAAGAGCAGAGCGGCAATGGCAGAGGCCACAAAAGTTCTCCGCTGGGCAGAAAGACATGCAAGAGCTCTGTCAGCGGTCTTCATTCCAGGCGTGGACAACTGGGAAGCAGACTTCCTCAGCAGACACTATCTCCATCCAGGAGAGTGGGGTCTTCATCAAGAGATCTTTGCAGAAGTGACAAGTCGTTGGGGAACTCCTCAAATAGACATGATGGCGTCTCGCCTCAACAAGAAACTTCAGAGATATTGTTCCAGGTCGAGGGACCCCCAAGCAAGCGGTGGACGCCTTTGTGACACCGTGGGTGTTTCAGTCGGTCTATGTGTTCCCTCCACTTCCACTCATTCCAAAAGTGATAAAGATCATAAGAAGAACAAGGGTTCATGCGATACTCATTGTTCCAGACTGGCCAAGGAGGGCCTGGTATACGGATCTTCAGGAATTACTCATAGGAGATCCCTGGCCTCTTCCTCTACGAGAGGACCTGTTACATCAGGGGCCGTGCGTGTATCAAGACTTACCGCGGCTGCGTTTGACGGCATGGCAGTTGAACGCCAAATCCTAGCCCGAAAGGGTATTCCCAATGAAGTCATTCCCACACTGCTTCAGGCTAGAAAAGAAGTAACGGCGAAACATTACCACCGTATTTGGAGAAAATATGTGTCTTGGTGTGAATCAAAGAAGGCTCCTACGGAGGAATTTCAGCTGGGGCGTTTTTTCCATTTTCTGCAAGCAGGTGTGGCTGTGGACCTAAAGTTAGGCTCCATTAAAGTACAGATTTCGGCCTTATCAATTTTCTTCCAAAAAGAATTGGCCTCCCTTCCAGAAGTTCAGACTTTCGTGAAAGGCGTGCTGCACATCCAACCTCCCTTTGTACCCCCAGTAGCACCATGGGATCTTAATGTGGTGTTGCAGTTCCTGCAATCTCATTGGTTTGAACCTTTACATAAAGTTGAGTTGAAATTCCTCACTTGGAAGGTGGTCATGCTGCCGGCTTTGGCATCCGCAAGGCGGGTGTCTGAATTAGCGGCTTTGTCTCACAAGAGCCCCTATTTAATCTTCCATGCAGATAGAGCGGAGTTGAGAACTCGTCAGCAATTTCTGCCAAAAGTGGTTTCATCGTTTCACATGAACCAACCTATTGTGGTGCCAGTGGCTACTGAAGCCTTGGCGGAATCTAAGTCTCTTGATGTGGTCAGAGCTTTGAAAATTTATGTCGCCAGAACGGCTCAGATTAGGAAAACGGAGGCTCTGTTTGTTCTGTATGCTCCCAACAAGATTGGGGCTCCTGCTTCCAAGCAGACTATTGCATGCTGGATCTGTGATGCGATTCAGCAGGCTCATTCTATGGCTGGATTGCCGTTACCGAAATCAGTGAAGGCCCATTCTACCAGAAAGGTGGGCGCATCCTGGGCGGCTGCCCGAGGGGTCTCAGCATTACAGCTTTGCCGAGCAGCTACTTGGTCGGGTTCAAACACCTTTGTGAAGTTTTACAAGTTTGATACCCTGGCTGATGAGGACCTCTTGTTTGGTCAATCGGTGCTGCAGAATCATCCGCACTCTCCCGCCCGTTCTAGAGCTTTGGTATAAACCCCATTGTTCTTGAAGCGTCCCCAGCATCCTCTAGGACGTATGAGAAAATAGGCTTTTAATACCTACCGGTAAATCCTTTTCTCTTAGTCCGTAGAGGATGCTGGGCGCCCGTCCCAGTGCGTACTGTATCTGCAGTTATTGGTTATGGTTACACACACGTTGTATTGCGTTAAGTCAGCCTGTTGCTGACATTATTCATGCCGTTGCATGCGTTGGGTTGAATGCCATGTTGTACAGCATGCTTGAGGTGTGAGCTGGTATGTATCTCACCTTAGTTTAAAATTAAATAAATCCTTTTCCTCGATATGTCTGTCTCCCTGGGCACAGTTCCTATAACTGGAGTCTGGAGGAGGGGCATAGAGGGAGGAGCCAGTTCACACCCCTTTTAAAGTCTTAAAATGCCCATGTCTCCTGCGGATCCCATCTATACCCCATGGTTCTTGAAGCGTCCCCAGCATCCTCTACGGACTAAGAGAAAAGGATTTACCGGTAGGTATTAAAATCCTATTTTTCCCCCCCAAATATGATGGTAATGTTTTGACATTACTCCTTTCTTAGCCTGTATCAGGATAGGAATAACCTTGTTCGGAATGCCCTTCCAAGCTAATATCTGGCGTTCAACCTCCATACCATCAAACGTAGCCGTGGTAATTCTTGATAGGCGAACGGCCCCTGTTGCAGCAGGTCCTCCCGAAGACGAAGAGGCCTTGGCTCTTCTAGCAGTAAATCTAGAAGATCCGCGTACCAAGCCCTTGGCCAGTCCGGATCAATGAGGATCGCCTGAACTCTTGTTCCCCTTATGAGTTTGAGAACTCTTGGAAAGAGTGGAAGTGGAGGAAACACGTACACCGACTGGAACAACCACGGAGTCACTAGGGCGTCCACCGCCACAGCTTGCGGGTCCCTCGACCTGGAACAATACCGCCAAGCTACTTGTAGAGAAGAGGAGGCCATCATGTCGATCTGGGGTACGCCCCAAAGATCTGTTACCTCCTTGAACCCCTCCGGATGGAGACCCCACGCCCCTGGATGGAGATCGTGTCTGCTGAGGAAGTCTGCTTCCCAGTTCTCTACTCCCAGAATGAAGATAGCTGACAACGCCAACGCGTGTTTTTCTGCCCAGAGGATTATTCTTGTTACCTCTGACATTGCAACTCTACTCTTCGTTCCGCCCTGTCGGTTTATGTAAGCCACTGTTGATACATTGTCTGACTGCACTTGAATAACCCGATTTCTCAGAAGATGGGCCACTTGGAGGAGACCGTTGTAGACGGCTCTTAGTTCCAGAATGTGTATCGGCAGGCTGTCTTACAGACTTGACCACCTTCCTTGGAAGGTTTCCCATTGAGTGACTGCTCCCCAGTCTGGAGACTTGTATCCGTTGTTAGAAGGATCCAGTCCTGAATCCCGAACCTGCAGCCCTCCAGAAGGTGAGGTAATTGCAGCCACCAGGGGAGTGAAATCCTGGCCTTTGGCGACACACGTATTCTCTGGTGCATGTGTAGATGGGATCCCGACCACTTGTCCAGATCCAGTTGGAAGGACCGAGCATGAAACCTCCCGTACTGCAGAGCCTCGTAAGAGGCCACCATCTTCCCCAGAAGGCGAATGCACTGATGAACCAACACCTGGCTATAGGACATCCCGGACCATTGTTTGTATCACCAACGCTTTATACTCTGGAAGAAACACCCTCTGCACTCCCGTGTCGAGGATCATTCCAAGAAAGGACAACCTCCTGGTTGGTTCCAAAGGTGATTTTGGAAGATTCAGGATCCAACCATGTTCTCTGAGTAGATGGATTGTGAGAACAATGGACTGTAACATCTTCTCCTTGGATGATGCCTTTATCAGCAGATCGTCCAGATATGGAATTATGTTCACCCCCTGTCTGCAGAGAAACATCATCTCTGCAATCACCTTGGTGAATACCCACGGTGCTGTGGAGAGGCTGGTTGGCAGGACCTGGAATTAGAAATGAGAGTCCAACAGTGCGAATCGGCGATAAGCTTGATGCGGTGGCCAAATCTAAATGTGGAGGTACGCCTCCTTGATATCCAGGGATACCAGGAATTCCCCCTCTTCCAGACCTGATATCACCGACCTTAGAGACTCCATTCTGAACTTGAACTTCCTGAGGAAGGGGTTTAGCAAATTTAAATTCAGAATGGGTCTGACCGAACCATCCGGTACCACGAAAAGGTTTGAATAGTAACCTTTGTTTTGCAAATGGGGTGGGACTGGCACAATAATCTGTGCCTCCAGCAACTTCTGGACAGCTTCCTGTAGGATAGCCCTGTCTGCCAGCAAAGCTGGCAAGCCTGGTTTGAAGAATCGGTGAGGGAGATCTTGAAATTCTAGCCTGTACCCCTGGGACACAATATCTTGCACCCAGGAATCCAGGCCGGACGACACCCAGACGTGACTGAAATGTCAGAGTCTCGCCCCCTCCGGCCCCACTCCCAGGCCTGCGCGGTCCACCGTCATGCTGTGGACTTTGGCATACCTGAAGCAGGTTTCTGTTCCTGGGAACCCGCAGCAGCAGGTTTCTTGGATTTTGGCCGACCTCCCCTAAAGAAGGTGTTGGACGGTTTGGCCTTTCTTGGCTCAGCAGTCCGAAAGGACTGTGATGCAGCTGAAGAAAAAGGTTGTCTTCGTGACAGGTGCAGCTGAGGGAAGAAAAAGGAGACTTACCCGCTGTAGCCGTGGAAATCCACGCATCCCATGCTTCCCCAAAGAGAGCCTGACCTGTGTAGGGTAGGGTCTCCACACCTCTCCTGGACTCCGTGTTGGCAGACCATTGGCGCAGCCAGAGTCCTCTATGAGCTGAGACAGACATGGAGGATATTCCTGCAGCCATCGAACCCAGGTCTTTCATGGATTCCACCGTGAATCCCGCAGAATCCTGTATGTTACGCAAGAACAATTTAATGTCACTTTTCTCCATTATAACCAATTTCTCGAGTAATGTGCCAGCCCACTTTACTATAGCTTTAGAAATCCATGCACAGGCAATGGTAGGCCGTAGTATCGCCCCCGAAGCAGTGTATATGGATTTGAGCATAGTGTCACTCTTGCGATCAGCTGGTTCTTTCAACGGGGCAGATCCCGGGACAGGTAAAACCACCTTCTTTGACAGTCTAGACACAGATGCGTCAACTATGGATTGGTTTTTCCCAATTCTTTCTAGCCTCAGGGAAGGGAAAAGTAACCAGAACCCTTTTGGAGATCTGGAATCCTTTCACTCAGGATTTCTTAAATAGCTTTTAATACTTTAGACGCAGGGAAGGTTAGCGAGGCTTTCTTATTGTCAGTGAAGTAAGTCTCCTCAACCTGCTCAGGTGCTGTATCTGCAATATTCAACACATCCCTGTCAGCAATATTGAACATATCTCTAATGGCCTCAAACATGAGCTGCACCCCCTGCAAGGGGTGCCGATCCCCCAGCACATCCCTATCACCGCCTGCAGTCTGTGGAATAGGAGCTGCAGACAGGAAAACGGCGCTGAACTCTGCTGGGTCCGCACTGAGAAGCTCCGCCCTCCGAAGATGGAGTGTCTTCCCGCGCAACTTCTGCATACTGGCCTGAGGATTCCATAGCTAGCCGGGAGATTCCGTCTCCGGTTAGCGTCTGTGTACTGCGGATTCTGACGCTAGCCTGGGGATTCAGTCTCCGGTTAGCGTCTGTGACCAGTGTAGGATATTAAGACGCTGGCTCAGGACACCCCTCATAGCGCCAACACTGTGTGCTGCTGAGCCTTCCCAGAGTGTCTGGTCAGCGGAGATAGTGCAGCCTCCCTGTAAAATAATAAACTCTAAAAAATAACTTTACTAGAGAAACTCAGGAGAGCTCCCGTAGCTGTGACCGGCTCCTCCGGGCACATTTTCTAAACTGAGTCTGGTAGGAGAGGCATGGAGGGAGGAGCCAGCCCACACTCTCAAACTCTTAAAGTGCCAATGGCTCCTAGTGGACCCATCTATACACCATAGTACTAATGTAGACCTAAGCATCCTCTAGGAAGTAAGAGAAACATTGTTTGTTCTCTATGATGCAGTCAAGATTGGTTGGCCAGCTTCCAAGCTGACCTTGGCCAGATGGATTAAGCTGACCATTCGTCAAGCTTACCTTCATGCTAGGTTACAACCGCCTACATCAGTTTCAGCTCATTCCACACGTTCTGTGGGAACTTCACGGGCAGCAGGTTGTGGAGCTTCTCCAACGCAACTTTGCCGTGCGGCTACATGGTCATCAGTGAACACGTTTGTGCGCTTTCATAAGTTTTATACGTTTGCGGCATCAGCATCTAACTTTGGCCGTCTAGTGTTACAGGTGCCAAACAGCTCTCCCGCTCAAGGGGGAAACTTCGGTACAGCCCAAGAGTACTGCAGTGACCCTAGTGGATGAAAAAGAAAATAGGATTTTGGTACTTACCAAATAATAGGATTTTAATACCTACCGGTAAATCCTTTTCTCTTAGTCCGTAGAGGATGCTGGGGTCACCATAAGAACCATGGGGTATAGACGGGATCCGCAGGAGACATGAGCACTTTAAAGACTTTGAAAGGGTGTGAACTGGCTCCTCCCTCTATGCCCCTCCTTCAGACTCCAGTTATAGGAACTGTGCCCAGGGAGACGGACATTTCGAGGAAAGGAATTATTGTTAAACTAAGGTGAGATACATACCAGCTCACACCTCAAACATGCCGTACAACATGGCATTCAACAGAACTCTAGTCAACAGCATGAACAATGTCAGCAACAGGCTGAGTATAAACGTAACACAATCTGTGTGCAACCAGAACTAATGACTGCAGATACAGCGCGCACTGGGACGGGCGCCCAGCATCCTCTACGGACTAAGAGAAAAGGATTTACCGGTAGGTATTAAAATCCTATTTTCTCATACGTCCTAGAGGATGCTGGGGTCACCATAAGACCCATGGGGTTATACCAAAGCTCTAGAACGGGCAGGAGAGTGCGGATGACTCTGCAGCACCGATTGACCAAACTTGAGGTCATCATCGGCCAGCGTATCAAACTTGTAAAACTTTGCAAAAGTGTTTGAACCCGACCAAGTAGCTGCTCGGCAAAGTTGTAACGCCGAGACCCCCCGGGCAGCCGCCCAGGACGTGCCCACCTTTCTGGTAGAATGGGCCTTCACCGATTTCGGTAATGGCAATCCAGCCGTAGAATGAGCCTGCTGAATCGTAGCACAGATCCAGGGTGCAATAGTCTGCTTGGAAGCAGGAGCCCCAATCTTGTTGGGATCATACAGGACAAACAGATCCTCCGTTTTCCTAATCTGAGCCGTCCTGGCGAAATAAATGTTTACAGCTCTGACCACATCGAAAGACTTCGACTCCACTTAAGCGGCAGTAGCCACTGGCACCACAATAGGTTGGTTCATGTGGAACGATGAAACCACCACGGTAGAAATTGTTGACGAGTCCTCAACTCTGCTATCTTCATGGAAGATCAAATAAGGGCTCTTGTGAGACAAAGCCGCTAACTCCGATACCCGCCTTGCGGATGCCAAGGCCAACAGCATGACCACTTTCCAAGTGACGAATTTCAACTCCACCTTCTGTAAAGGTTCAAACCAATGTGATTGAAGAAACTGCAACATTACGTTAAGATCCCATGGTGCCACTGGGGGCACAAATGGAGGCTGGATGTGCAACACGCCTTTCACGAAAGTCTGAACTTCTGGAAGGGAGGCCAATTGTTGTTGAAAGAAAACCGATAAGGCTGAAATTTGTACTTTAATTGAGCCCAACTTTAAGCCCGCATCCACACCTGCTTGTAGAAAATGGAGAAAACGTCCCAACTGAAATTCTTCCACAGGAGCCTTCTTGGATTCACACCAAGACACATATTTTCTCCAAATACGGTGGTAATGTTTAAACGTTACTCCTTTCCTAGCCTGAAGAAATGTGGGAATGACTTCACTGGGAATACCCTTTCGGGCTAGGATCTGGCGTTCAACCGCCAAGCCGTCAAACGCAGCCGAGGTAAGTCTTGATACACGCACGGCCCCTGCTGTAACAGATCCTCTCTTAGAGGAAGAGGCCAGGGATCTCCTATGAGTAATTCCTGAAGATCTGGATACCAAGCCCTCCTTGGCCAGTCCGGAACAATGAGGATCGCCTGAACCTTTGTTCTTTTTATGATCTTTAGCACTTTTGGAATGAGAGGAAGCGGAGGAAATACATACACCGACTGAAACACCCATGGTGTCACAAGGGCGTCCACTGCTATTGCTTGAGGGTCCTTCGACCTGGAACAATATCTCTGAAGTTGCCATCATGTCTATTTGAGGAATACCCCAAAGGCTTGTTACTTCTGTGAAGACCTCTTGATGAAGACACCACTCCCCTGGATGCAGATAGTGTCTGCTGAGGCAGTCTGCTTCCCAGTTGTCCACTCCTGGAATGAAGATTGCTGACAGAAAGCTTGCATGTTTTTCCGCCCAGCGGAGAACTTTTGTGGCTTCTGCTATCGCCGCTCTGCTTTTTGTTCCGCCCTGGCGGTTTATGTACGCTACTGCTGTTATATTGTCAGATTGCATCAAGACGGGCAGGTTGCGCAGAAGATGTTCCGCTTAAAGAAGGCCGTTGTAAATGGCTCTTAATTCCAGAACGTTTATGTGTAGATAAGTTTCCTGGCTTGACCATCTTCCCTGGAAGTTTGCCCCCTGTGTGACTGCTCCCCAGCCTCGGAGACTCGTATCCGTGGTTACTAGGATCCAGTCCTGGATCCCGAACCTGCGCCCCTCTAGGAGGTGAGAGCTGTGTAGCCACCACAGGAGTGAGTTTCTGGTCCTGGAAGACAGGATTATTCTTTGGTGCAGGTGGGATCCGGACCACTTGTCCAACAGGTCCCACTAAAACACTCTGGCATGGAATCTGCCAAACTGAATGGCCTCGTAGGCTGCCACCATTTTCCCCAGCAACCGAGTGCATTGATGGACTGACACTCTTGCTGGTTTCAGAATTTGTTTGACCAGGTTCTGAATTTCCAGAGCCTTTTCCACTGGAAGAAAAAATAAGATTTTACTTACCGGTAAATCTATTTCTCGTAGTCCGTAGTGGATGCTGGGGACTCCGTAAGGACCATGGGGAATAGACGGGCTCCGCAGGAGACATGGGCACTTTAAGAAAGAATTTAGATTCTGGTGTGCTCTGGCTCCTCCCTCTATGTCCCTCCCCCAGACCTCAGTTAGAGAAACTGTGCACGGAAGAGCTGACAGTACAAGGAAAGGATTTTGGGAATCCAGGGTAAGACTCATACCAGCCACACCAATCACACCGTATAACTTGTGATAACTTTACCCAGTTAACAGTATGAACAATCACAGAGCATCAGATAAACTCTGATGCAACTATAACATAACCCTTATTTAAGCAATAACTATATACAAGCATTGCAGAAGAAGTCCGCACAATAAGATAATAAGAATTTACTCACCAGTAATTCTATTTCTCGTAGTCCGTAGTGGATGCTGGAAACTCCGTAAGGACCATGGGGAATAGCGGGCTCCGAAGGAGACTAGGAACTCTAAGAAAGAATTAGGACTACCTGGTGTGCACTGGCTCCTCCCTCTATGCCCCTCCTCCAGACCTCAGTTAGGGAAACTGTGCCCGGAAGAGCTGACACAATAAGGAAAGGATTTGGAATCCCGGGTAAGACTCATACCAGCCACACCAATCACACCGTACAACTCGTGATACTATATCCAGTTAACAGTATGAACAACAACTGAGCCTCACGAACAGATGGCTCATAACAATAACCCTTTAGTTAGGCAATAACTATATACAAGTATTGCAGACAATCCGCACTTGGGATGGGCGCCCAGCATCCACTACGGACTACGAGAAATAGATTTACCGGTAAGTAAAATCTTATTTTCTCCAACGTCCTAGTGGATGCTGGGGACTCCGTAAGGACCATGGGGATTATACCAAAGCTCCCAAACGGGCGGGAGAGTGCGGATGACTCTGCAGCACCGAATGAGCAAACACAAGGTCCTCCTCAGCCAGGGTATCAAACTTGTAGAACTTTGCAAAGGTGTTTGAACCTGACCAAGTAGCCGCTCGGCAAAGCTGTAATGCCGAGACCCCTCGGGCAGCCGCCCAAGAAGAGCCCACCTTCCTTGTGGAATGGGCCTTAACTGATTTAGGCAGCGGCAACCCAGCCGCAGAATGAGCCTGCTGAATCGTGTTACAGATCCAGCGAGCAATAGTTTGCTTTGAAGCAGGCGCCCCAAGCTTGTTGGAAGCATACAGGATAAACAAAGATTCTGTTTTCCTGACCTTAGCCGTTCTGGCTACATAAACCTTCAAAGCCCCGACTACATCCAGTGACTCGGAATCCTCCAAGTCAGTAGTAGCCACAGGCACCACAATAGGTTGGTTTATATGAAAGGATGAAACCACTTTCGGCAGAAATTGTGGGCGGGTCCGCAATTCTGCTCTATCCGCATGGAAAACCAGATAAGGGCTTTTATGTGACAAAGCCGCCAATTCTGACACACGCCTAGCCAAAGCCAAGGCTAATAGCATGACCACCTTCCACGTGAGATATTTCACTTCCACCGTTTTGAGTGGTTCAAACCAGTGTGATTTCAGGAAACTCAACACCACGGTAAGATCCCAAGGTGCCACTGGAGGCACACAAGGGGGCTGAATATGCAGCACTCCCTTTACAAACGTCTGAACTTCAGGCAGAGAAGCCAGTTCTTTTTGAAAGAAAATGGATAGGGCCGAAATCTGGACCTTAATGGAACCCAATTTAAGGCCCAAAGTCACTCCCGACTGTAGGAAGTGAAGGAAAAGGCCCAGCTGGAATTCCTCCGTAGGGGCATTCCTGGCCTCACACCAAGCCACATATTTTCGCCATATACGGTGATAATGTTGAGCCGTCACATCCTTCCTAGCCTCTATCAGCGTAGGAATGACCTCATCCGGAATGCCTTTTTCTGCTAGGATCCGGCGTTCAACCGCCATGCCGTCAAACGCAGCCGCGGTAAGTCTTGGAACAGACAGGGCCCCTGTTGCACAAGTCCCGTCCTAGAGGCAGAGGCCACGGGTCCTCTGTGAGCATTTCTTGCAGATCTGGATACCAAGTCCTTCTTGGCCAATCCGGAACAAAAAGAGTATTGTTCTCACTCCTCTTTTCCTTATGATTCTCAGCACCTTGGGTATGAGAGGAAGAGGAGGAAATACATAGACCGACGGGAACACCCACGGTGTCACCAGTGCGTCCACAGCAATCGCCTGAGGGTCTCCTGACCTGGCGCAATATCTCCGCAGCTTTTTGTTGAGGCGGGATGCCATCATGTCCACCTGTGGCAGTTCCCACCGACTTGCAATCTGCATGAAGACTTCTTGATGAAGTCCCCACTCTCCCGGGTGGAGGTCGTGCCTGCTCAGGAAGTCTGCTTCCCAGTTGTCCACTCCCGGAATGAACACTGCTGACAGTGCGCTTACGTGATTCTCCGCCCAGCGAAGAATTCTGGTGGCTTCTACCATCGCCACCCTGCTCCTTGTGCCGCCTTGGCGGTTTACATGAGCCACTGCGGTGATATTGTCTGACTGAATCAGAACCGGTTGGTCGCGAAGCAGGGACTCCGCTTGACGTAGGGCGTTGTATATGGCCCTTCGTTCCAGGATGTTGATGTGAAGGCAAGTCTCCTGACTTGACCACAGCCCTTGGAAATTTCTTCCCTGTGTGACTGCCCCCCACCCTCGGAGGCATACATCCGTGGTCACCAGGACCCAGTCCTGAATGCCGAATCTGCGACCTTCGAGAAGGTGAGCACTCTGCAGCCACCACAGGAGAGACACCCTGGCCCTGGGGGATAGGGTGATTAACCGATGCATCTGAAGATGTGATTCGGACCACTTGTCCAGTAAGTCCCATTGGAAGGTCCTCGCATGGAACCTGCCGAAGGGAATGGCCTCGTATGATGCCACCATCCTTCCCAGGACTCGAGTGCAGTGATGCACTGACACCTGTTTTGGTTTTAATAGATTCCTGACCAGTGTCACGAGCTCCTGAGCTCTCTCTATCGGGAGATAAACCCTTTTCTGGTCTGTGTCTAGGATCATGCCTAGGAGAGGCAGATGAGCTGTAGGAATCAACTGCGACTTTGGAATATATAGAATCCAGCCGTGTTGCCGTTACACTTCCAGAGAAAGCGATACGCTGTTCAGCAACTGCTCTCTTGATCTCGCTTTTATGAGGAGATCGTCCAAGTACGTGATAATAGTGACACCTTGCTTCCGCAGGAGCACCATCATTTCCACCATTACCTTGGTGAATATTCTCGGGGCCGTGGAGAGACCATACGGCAACGTCTGAAATTGGTAATGACAATCCCGTACCGCAATTCTGAGGTATGCCTGATGAGGTGGATAAATGGGGACATGAAGGTATGCATCCTTTATGTCCAAAGTCACCATAAAATCTCCCCCTTTCAGGCTTGCAATGACCGCTCTTAGCGATTCCATCTTGAACTTGAACCTTTTCAGGTATATGTTCAGGGATTTTAAATTCAATATGGGTCCGACCGAACCGTCTGGTTTCGGGACTACAACATGGTCGAATAATAACCCCCTCCTTGTTGAAGGAGGGGAACCTTGACCACCACCTGTTGAAGATACAATTTGTGAATTGCAGTTAACACTGTTTCCCTCTCATGGGGGGAAGCCGGCAGGGCCGTCGGTGAGGGGGCATCTTCTCAAAGTCCAGCTTGTAATCCTGAGACACAACATCTATTGCCCAGGGATCTAACAGGGAGTGAACCCACTTGTGGCTGAACTTACGAAGGTGTGCCCCCACCGGGCCTAGCTCCGCCTGTGGAGCCCCAGCGACATGCGGTGGATTTTGTAGAGGCCGGGGAGGACTTCTGTTCCTGGGAACTAGTTGTGTTGTGCAGCGTCTTTCCTCTGCCCCCGCCTCTGGCAAGAAAGGACGCACCTCGGACTTTCTTGTTTCTTTGTTCGAAAGGCTGCATTTGATAATGTCGTGCTTTCCTAGGCTGTGCAGGAATATAAGGCAAAATATCAGAATTACCAGCTATAGCTGTGGAGACCAGGTCCGAGAACCCTTCTCCACACAATCCTCAGCCTTCCATATGCCTCTTAAGTCGGCATCATCTGTCCCTTGCATATTCTACAGGACACGTCAAGCAGAAATCGACATAGCTTTGACTCTAGGACCCAGTATACTCATGTCTCTTTGGGCATGTTTTATATATATATCAAGACAGCATCTTTAATATATATATCTCTCTATATATATATATATATATATATATCTCTCTATATATATATATATATATATATATATATATATATATATATATTTCTCTGACGTCCTAGTGGATGCTGGGAACTCCGTAAGGACCATGGGGAATAGCGGCTCCGCAGGAGACTGGGCACAAAAGAAAAGCTTTAGGACTACCTGGTGTGCACTGGCTCCTCCCCCTATGACCCTCCTCCAAGCCTCAGTTAGATTTTTGTGCCCGACCGAGCTGGGTGCAATCTAGGGGGCTCTCCTGAGCTTCTTAGGAAAAGTTAGTTTTAGGTTTTTTATTTTCAGTGAGACCTGCTGGCAACAGGCTCACTGCATCGAGGGACTAAGGGGAGAAAAAGCGAACCTGCCTGCTTGCAGCCAGCTTGGGCTTCTTAGGCTACTGGACACCATTAGCTCCAGAGGGACCGAACACAGGCCCAGCCTCGGACTCCGGTCCCAGAGCAGCGCCGCCGGCCCCCTTACAGAGCCAGAAGCAAGAAGAAGTCCGGAAAATCGTCGGCAGAAGACATCAGTCTTCACCAAGGTAGCGCACAGCACTGCAGCTGTGCGCCATTGCTCCTCATGCACACCACACGCTCCGGTCACTGATGGGTGCAGGGCGCTGGGGGGGGGGGGCGCCCTGAGCAGCAATATGAACACCTTGGCTGGCTAAAATACATCACATGTAACCCCCAGGGCTATATGGATGTATATTAACCCCTGCCAGATTCCTGAAAAAAGCGGGAGAAAGGCTCCGCCCCCTTCTCGGCGGACTTATCTCCTCAGCACACTGGCGCCATTTTCCCTCACAGCTCCGCTGGAAGGACGTCTCCCTGACTCTCCCCTGCAGTCCTGCACTACAGAAAAGGGTAAAACAAGAGGGGGGGGGCACTAATTAGGCGCAGTATAATATAAACAGCAGCTATAAGGGGAAAAACACTCGGTATAATGTTATCCCAACATATATATAGCGCTCTGGTGTGTGCTGGCATACTCTCCCTCTGTCTCCCCAAAGGGCTAGTGGGGTCCTGTCCTCTATCAGAGCATTCCCTGTGTGTGTGCTGTGTGTCGGTACGACTGTGTCGACATGTATGAGGAGGAAAATGATGTGGAGGCGGAGCAATTGCCTATAATGGAGATGTCACCCCCTAGGGAGTCGACACCTGAGTGGATGGGCTTATGGAAGGAATTACGTGAAAGTGTCAGCTCTTTACAAAAGACGGTTGATGACATGAGACAGCCGGCTACTCAGCTTGTGCCTGTCCAGGCGTCTCAAAGACCATCAGGGGCTCTAAAACGCCCGCTACCTCAGGTGGCAGATACAGACGCCGACACGGATACTGACTCCAGTGTCGACGATGAAGAGACGAACGTGACTTCCAGTAGGGCCACACGTTACATGATTGAGGCAATGAAAAATGTTTTACACATTTCTGATAGTACAAGTACCACTAAAAAGGGTATTATGTTTGGTGAGAAAAAACTACCTGTAGTTTTTCCTGCATCTGAGGAATTAAATGAAGTGTGTGATGAAGCGTGGGTTTCTCCCGATAAAAAACTGATAATCCCTAAAAGGTTATTGGCATCATACCCCTTCCCGCCAGAGGATAGGGCACGTTGGGAAACACCCCCTAGGGTGGATAAAGCGCTCACACGCTTGTCTAAACAGGTGGCACTACCGTCTCCTGATACGGCCGCCCTTAAGGAACCTGCTGACAGAAAGCAGGAGAATATCCTAAAATGTATATACACTCACACGGGTGTTATACTGCGACCAGCAATCGCCTCAGCCTGGATGTGCAGTGCTGGGGTGGCGTGGTCGGATTCCCTGACTGAAAATATTGATACCCTGGATAGGGACAGTATATTACTGACTATAGAGCATTTAAAAGATGCATTTTTATATATGCGTGATGCACAGAGGGATATTTGCCGACTGGCATCAAGAGTAAGTGCGCTGTCCATATCTGCCAGAAGAGGGTTATGGACGCGGCAGTGGTCAGGTGATGCTGATTCCGAAAGGCATATGGAAGTATTGCCTTATAAAGGGGAGGAGTTATTTGGGGTAGGTCTATCGGACCTAGTGTCCACGGCAACTGCTGGGAAATCCACATTTTTACCCCAGGTAGCCTCTCAACATAAGAAGACGCCGTATTATCAGGCGCAGTCCTTTCGGCCCCATAAGGGCAAGCGGGCAAAAGGCTCCTCATTTCTGCCCCGTGGCAGAGGGAGAGGAAAAAGGCTGCAGCAAACAGCCAGTTCCCAGGAACAGAAGCCCTCTCCCGCTTCTGCCAAGTCCTCAGCATGACGCTGGGGCTCTACAAGCGGACTCGGGCACGGTGGGGGCCCGTCTCAAGAATTTCAGCGCGCAGTGGGCTCACTCACAAGTGGACCCCTGGATCCTTCAGGTGGTATCTCAGGGGTACAAATTGGAATTCGAGACGTCTCCCCCCCGCCGTTTCCTAAAGTCTGCCTTACCGACGTCTCCCTCCGACAGGGAGGCGGTATTGGAAGCCATTCACAAGCTGTATTCTCAGCAGGTGATAATCAAGGTACCCCTCCTGCAACAGGGAAAGGGGTATTATTCCACGCTGTTTGTGGTACCGAAGCCGGATGGCTCGGTGAGACCTATTTTAAATCTAAAATCTTTGAACACTTACATACAGAGGTTCAAATTCAAGATGGAGTCACTCAGAGCGGTGATCGCGAACCTGGAAGAAGGGGATTATATGGTGTCTCTGGACATCAAGGATGCTTACCTTCATGTCCCAATTTACCCTTCTCACCAAGGGTACCTCAGGTTTGTGGTACAGAACTGCCACTATCAGTTTCAGACGCTGCCGTTTGGATTGTCCACGGCGCCCCGGGTCTTTACCAAAGTAATGGCCGAAATGATGATACTCCTTCGAAGGAAAGGAGTTTTAATTATCCCTTACTTGGACGATCTCCTGATAAGGGCAAGATCCGAGGAACAGTTGGTAGTCGGAGTAGCACTATCTCAAGTAGTGCTGCGGCAGCACGGTTGGATTCTCAATATCCCAAAATCGCAGCTGATCCCGACGACACGTCTTCTATTCCTAGGGATGATCCTGGACACAGTCCAGAAAAAGGTGTTTCTCCCGGAAGAGAAAGCCAGAGAGTTATCCGAGCTAGTCAGAAACCTCCTAAAACCAGGCCAAGTATCAGTGCATCAATGCACAAGGGTCCTGGGAAAAATGGTGGCTTCCTACGAAGCAATCCCATTCGGCAGATTCCACGCAAGAACATTCCAGTGGGACCTGCTGGACAAATGGTCCGGATCGCATCTTCAGATGCATCGGCGGATAACCCTGTCCCCAAGGACAAGGGTGTCTCTCCTGTGGTGGTTGCAGAGTGCTCATCTTCTAGAGGGCCGCAGATTCGGCATTCAGGACTGGGTCCTGGTGACCACAGATGCCAGCCTGCGAGGCTGGGGAGCAGTCACACAGGGAAGAAACTTCCAGGGCTTGTGGTCAAGCCTGGAGACATCACTTCACATAAATATCCTGGAGTTAAGAGCCATTTACAATGCTCTGAGCCAAGCAAGACCTCTGCTTCAAGGTCAGCCGGTGCTGATCCAGTCGGACAACATCACGGCAGTCGCCCACGTAAACGGACAGGGCGGCACAAGAAGCAGGAGGGCAATGGCAGAAGCTGCAAGGATTCTTCGCTGGGCGGAAAATCATGTGATAGCACTGTCAGCAGTGTTCATTCCGGGAGTTGACAACTGGGAAGCAGACTTCCTCAGCAGGCACGACCTCCACCCGGGAGAGTGGGGACTTCACCCAGAAGTCTTCCACATGATTGTAAACCGTTGGGAAAAACCAAAGGTGGACATGATGGCGTCCCGCCTCAACAAAAAACTGGACAGGTATTGCGCCAGGTCAAGGGACCCTCAAGCAATAGCTGTGGACGCTCTGGTAACACCGTGGGTGTACCAGTCAGTGTATGTGTTCCCTCCTCTGCCTCTCATACCCAAGGTGCTGAGGATTATACGGCGGGGAGGAGTAAGAACTATTCTCGTGGCTCCGGATTGGCCAAGAAGGACTTGGTACCCAGAACTTCAAGAAATGCTCACAGAGGACCCGTGGCCTCTACCTCTGAGAAGGGACCTGCTCCAGCAGGGACCCTGTCTGTTCCAAGACTTACCGCGGCTGCGTTTGACAGCATGGCGGTTGAACGCCGGATCCTAAAGGAAAAAGGCATTCCAGACGAAGTCATCCCTACTTTGATAAAAGCCAGAAAGGATGTAACCGCAAAGCATTATCACCGTATCTGGCGGAAATATGTTGCGTGGTGCGAGGCCAAAAAGGCCCCGACGGAGGAATTTCAACTCGGTCGATTCCTGCATTTCCTGCAAGCAGGAGTGTCTATGGGCCTAAAATTAGGATCCATTAAGGTCCAGATTTCGGCCCTGTCGATTTTCTTTCAGAGAGAACTGGCTTCAGTGCCTGAAGTCCAGACGTTTGTTAAGGGAGTGCTACATATACAGCCTCCTTTTGTGCCTCCAGTGGCACCCTGGGATCTGAATGTTGTTTTGGGTTTCCTAAAATCACATTGGTTTGAACCACTCAACACTGTGGACTTAAAATATCTCACATGGAAAGTGGTCATGCTGTTGGCCCTGGCTTCAGCCAGGCGTGTGTCTGAATTGGTGGCTTTATCCTGTAAAAGCCCTTACCTGATTTTTCATACGGACAGGGCAGAATTGAGGACTCGTCCTCAATTTCTCCCAAAGGTGGTTTCAGCGTTTCATCTGAACCAGCCTATTGTGGTACCTGCGGCTACTAAGGACTTGGAGGACTCCAAGTTGCTGGACGTTGTCAGGGCCCTGAAAATATATGACTCGCTATTTATCCTGTACGCACCCAACAAGCTGGGTGCTCCTGCTTCTAAGCAGACTATTGCTCGCTGGATTTGTAGTACAATTCAGCTTGCGCATTCTGTGGCAGGCCTGCCACAGCCAAAATCTGTAAAAGCCTACTCCACAAGGAAGGTGGGCTCATCTTGGGCGGCTGCCCGAGGGGTCTCGGCTTTACAACTTTGCCGAGCTGCTACTTGGTCAGGGTCAAATACTTTTGTGAAATTTTACAAATTTGACACTCTGGCTGAGGAGGACCTGGAGTTTTCTCACTCGGTGCTGCAGAGTCATCCGCACTCTCCCGCCCGTTTGGGAGCTTTGGTATAATCCCCATGGTCCTTACGGAGTTCCCAGCATCCACTAGGACGTCAGAGAAAATAAGAATTTACTTACCGATAATTCTATTTCTCGTAGTCCGTAGTGGATGCTGGGCGCCCATCCCAAGTGCGGATTATCTGCAATACTTGTACATGGTTATTGTTAACAAATCGGGTTATTGTTGTTGTGAGCCATCTATCCAGAGGCTCCTCTGTTATCATGCTGTTAACTGGGTTCATATCACAAGTTGTACGGTGTGATTGGTGTGGCTGGTATGAGTCTTACCCGGGATTCAAAATCCTTCCTTATTGTGTACGCTCGTCCGGGCACAGTATCCTAACTGAGGCTTGGAGGAGGGTCATAGGGGGAGGAGCCAGTGCACACCAGGTAGTCCTAAAGCTTTTCTTTTGTGCCCAGTTTCCTGCGGAGCCGCTATTCCCCATGGTCCTTACGGAGTTCCCAGCATCCACTACGGACTACGAGAAATAGAATTATCGGTAAGTAAATTCTTATTATCTACATACTAGGGTCTCAATCTCTGCTGATAAGGTACCTGTCCACGCTGCCACAGCGCTATAAACCCATGCCGACACAATCGCCGGTCTGAGTAGTGTACCAGAATGTGCACGCTATCTGCAGGATCCCTGAGAATAGCTGTTACGTCAGGGCTACCTTTTGGGCAAACGTGACACCCTAGGGGAAGATTCCCATCCTATCCTGGCCCTAGTGGGGAAAGGATACTGCCTGAGAATTCTTTGTGGGAAACTGCAGTCTCTTGTCTGGAGATTCCCGCTCTTTTTCATCATGAGAGGAGGGAAATTTACCTCAGCTTTCTTCCCCTTAAACATGTGTACCCTTGTGTCAGGGACAGATGAGTCATCAGTGATATGCAAATCATCTTTTATTACAATAATCATATATTGAATACTTTTCTGCCATTTTGGCTGTAACTTTGCATTATCGTAGTCTACACTGGAGTCAAACTCCGTGTCGATATCAGTGTCTATTATTTTGGATAGTCAGCATTGAGAGACTCTGAAGGTCTCTGCGACATAGGGACAGACATGGGTAGATTTCCTGTCTGTTCTCTAATCTTTTGTGCAATAATTTCACCTTAGCATTTAATTACACATATCCAAACAGGTGTCGGCGTTGTCGACGGAGACACCCTCTCACACACATTTGCTCCATCTTCTCCTTAGGGGGGCCTTTTACCACAGACATGTCGACACACACGTACCGACACACCACACACGCAGGGAATGCTCATCTGAAGACAATTCCCCCATAAGGCCCTTTGGAGAGACAGAGAGAGTATGCCAGCACACACCCCAGCGCTATTAACCCAGGAATAACACAGTAACTTAATGTTAACCCAGTAGCTGCTATTTATATTGATTTTTGCGCCTAATTATGTGCCCCCCCCCCTCTCTTTTTACCCTCTTCTACCGTGTAACTGCAGGGGAGAGACTGGGGAGCTTTCTCTCAGCGGTGCTGTGGAGAAAAAACATGGCGCTGGCGAGTGCTGAGGAAGAAGCCCCGCACCCTCGACGGCGGGCGTCTGTTCCGCTTTCATGTACAATTTTGGCGGGGGCTCATACATATATACAGTGCCCAACTGTATATTATGCAAACTTTTGCCAAAGAGGTCTCTAATTGCTGCCCAGGGCGCCCCCCCCTGCGCTCTGCACCCTACAGTGACCGGAGTATGTGGGTGTAGTGTGGGAGCAATGGCGCACAGCTGCAGTGCTGTGCGCTACCTCATATGAAGACTGGAGTCTTCTGCCACCGATTTTGAAGTCTTCTTGCTTCTTTCACCCGGCTTCTGTCTTCCGGCTCTGCGAGGGGGATGGCGAGGGGGATGGCGGCACGGCTCCGGGATCAGACGACAAAGGGTGAGATCCTGTGTACGATCCCTCTGGAGCTAATGGTGTCCAGTAGCCTAAGAAGCAGGACCTAACTGCAGAGAGTAGGGCTGCTTCTCTCCCCTCAGTCCCACGATGCAGGGAGTCTGTTGCCAGCAGAGCTCCCTGAAAATAAAAAACCTAACAAAATACTTTCTAATAGCAACCTCAGGAGAGCTCACTAAGTAGCACCCAGCTCGTCCGGGCACAGATTCAAACTGAGGTCTGGAGGAGGGACATAGAGGGAGGAGCCAGAGCACACCAGAATCTAAATTCTTTCTTAAAGTGCCCATGTCTCCTGCGGAGCCCGTCTATTCCCCATGGTCCTTACGGAGTCCCCAGCATCCACTAGGACGTTAGAGAAACTCTCTGTAACTCTGGCCCTCATTCCGAGTCGTTTGCTCGGTAATTTTCATCGCATCGCAGTGAAATTCCGCTTAGTACCCATGCGCAATATTCGCACTGCGACTGCGCCAAGTAATTTTACAATGAAGATAGTATTTTTACTCACGGCTTTTTCTTCGCTCCGGCGATCGTAGTGTGATTGACAGGAAATGGGTGTTACTGGGCGGAAACACGGCGTTTTAGGGGCGTGTGGATAAAAACGCTACCGTTTCCGGAAAAAACACAGGAGTGGCCGGAGAAACGGAGGAGTGTCTGGGCGAACGCTGGGTGTGTTTGTGACGTCAAACCAGGAACGACAAGCACTGAACTGATCGCAGATGCCGAGTAAGTCTGAAGCTACTCTGAAACTGCTAAGTAGTTTGTAATCGCAATATTGCGAATACATCGGTCGCAATTTTAAGAAGCTAAGATACACTCCCAGTAGGCGTAGGCTTAGCGTGAGCAACTCTGCTAAATTCGCCTTGCGAGCGATCAACTCGGAATGAGGGCCTCTGTGTCCAGAATCATTCCCAGAAACGACAGCAGCGTCGTCGGCACCAACTGTGATTTCGGCAAGTTTAGGAGCCAACCATGTTGTTGCAGAACCGTCAGGGAAGTGTAACGTTCTGCAGTAGCTGGTCCCTGGATCTCGCCTTTATCAGGAGATCGTCCAAGTATGGGATAATTGTGACTCCTTGCTTGCGCAGGAGAACCATCATTTCCACCATTACTTTGGTGAAACCTCTCGGAGCCGTGGACAGACCAAACGGCAACGTCTGAAATTGGAAATGACAATCCTGAACTGCAAACCTCAGGTAAGCTTGATGCGGAGGATAAATGGGAACATGTAAGTAGGCATCCTTTATGTCTACCAACACCATAAAATCCCCTTCCTCCAGACTGGAGATCACCGCCCGGAGAGATTCCATATTGAATTTGAATTTTCTAAGGTAGAAATTGAGGGATTTCAGGTTCATGATTGTTCTAACCGAGCTGTCCGGCTTCGGGACCACGAACAGGCTCGAATAAAAGCCTTCTCCCTGTTGTGACGGAGGAACCTTGATAATGACCTGATTTTGACACAACTTTTGTATTGCGTCGCGCACAACCTCCCTTTTCGGAAGAGAAGCTGGTAAGGCCGATTTGAAAAATCGGCGAGGGGGAACATCTTGAAACTCTAGTTTGTACCCCTGGGACACTATTTCTACAACCCATGGGTCCAGGTCCGAACGAACCCAGAACTGACTGAAGAGTTTGAGACGTGCCCTCACCGGTGTGGACTCCTGCAGAGGAGTCCCAGCGTCAAGCGGTGGATTTGGCAGAAGCCGGGAAGGACTTCTGTTCATGGGAACCTGCCACGGCCGGAGATCTTTTACCCTTCCGCCTTCCTCTAGTAGCAAGGAAGGAAGAACCTTGGCCTTTCCTGTATTTATTGGGCCGAAAGGACTGCATCTGATAGTGGTGTGTTTTCTTTTGTTGTGCAGGAACATAAGGTAGAAATGATGACTTACCCGCGGTAGCTGTAGATACCAAATCAGCGAGGCCGTCACCAAACAAGACACCACCTTTATACAGTAGAGACTCCATATTTTTCTTAAGAGTCAGCATCAGCATTCCATTGATGAATCCACAATGCTCTCCTGAGATCGCCATGGCATTGGCCTTTGATCCCAAAAGGCCAATATCCCTTGCAGCTTCCTTTAGGTATCCTGCGGCGTCCCTGATATGACCTAGAGTCAAGAGAACGCTATCCCTATCTAGGGTATCTATATCAGATGACAAGTTATCTACCCATTTTTCGATTGCACTACTCACCCACGCAGATGCAATGGCTGGCCTGAGCAGCGTACCTGTGGTGACATAAATGGATTTCAATGTATTTTCCTGCCTACGATCCGCAGGATCCTTAAAGGCTGCCGTGTCAGGGGACGGAAGAGCCACCTTTTTGGACAGCCGTGATAGAGCCTTGTCCACAATGGTGGGTGACTCCCACTTTTCCCTATCCCCAAAAGGAAATGGGTACGTCACCGGAATCCTTTTGGGAATCTGAAACTTTTTGTCAGGACTTTCCCAAACCTTATCAAATAGAGTGTTCAGTTCATGAGAGGGAGGAAACGTTACCTCAGGCTTCTTTCCCTTATACATACAGACCCTTTTGTCGAAACAGTAGGGTCCTCCGAGATATGTAATACATCTTTTATCGCCACAATCATGTACCGAATGCTCTTTGACAATTTCGTATCTAATCTGGCATCACTATAGTCGACACTGGAGTCAGAGTCTGTGTCGGTATCCGTGTCTGCCAACTGGGCAAACAATCTTTTTTGTGACCTCAAAGGGGTCTGGACTTGCAACAACACATCCTCCACAGATTTCTTCCATGCCTGGTTCTGAGACTCAGATTTATCCAATCTCTTATTAATAAGAGCCACATTAGCATTCAAAGCATTTACCCAATCAGGAGTCGGCGGTGCAGACAGGGTCACTCCCACAGCCGTTTGTGTCCCCAACAGAGTCTCCTCCTGGGAAGAGCACTCCGCCTCAGACATGCCGACACACGTGTACCCAATACTCACAGACACCCTGGGCATATAGGGGACAGACCCACAGTAAAGTCTGTCAGAGAGACACAGAGGGAGTTTGCCAGCTCACAACCCAGCACTTCACCAACGGTTCTGAAACACTAAATAATGCCCCAGACCTGCAGCGCTTTTATAACTATATATTGCACCAAAATTACTGTGTCCCCCCCCCCCCCCCCCCCCATTTTTCACCCTGATACTTATGCAGCAGTGTGAGGAAGGACCAGCATCTCTGCAGCCTGTGTAGAGAAAATGGCGCTGAGCTGTGTGAGCTGACTAAGCTCCGCCCCCACAATGGCGCTCTTCAGTCCCGCTTTTTTAAACTAAATATTTATACTGGCGGGGGTTAGGACAGTGCCTCTGCACCTATGTCCCTTCTTGCCAGTCTATTTAGAGGTTTATATGCTGCCCAGGGCGCGCCCCGCCCCTGCAGTGCTGCTGTGTGTGGGAGCATGGCGCGCAGCGTGCGATCGCTGTGCGGTACCTCAGAAGCCGTCACTGAAGTCTTCTTTGCTTCTTCTACTCACCTGTCTTCTGACTTCTGGCTCTGTAAGGGGGATGACGGCCGGCTCTGGAAGCGAGCATCTAGGCGTACCTAGCGATCAAACCATCAGGAGCTAATGGTGTCCTGTAACCAAGAAGCAGAGCCTTTAAACTCACTAGAAGTAGGTCATACTTCTCTTCCCTAAGTCCCACGAAGCAGGGAGACTGTTGCCAGCAGTTCTCCCTGAAAATAAAAAACCTAACAGTCTTTTCCAAGAAACTCAGTAGAGCTCCTCAGAGAGCATCCAGTCTCACTGGGCAGCACAATTCTAAACTGGAGTCTGGAGGAGGGGCATAGAGGGAGGAGCCAGTTCACACCCTTTCAAAGTCTTAAAGTGCCCATGGCTGCTGCGGATCCCGTCTATACCCCATGGTTCTTATGGTGACCCCAGCATCCTCTAGGACGTATGAGAAAAATCCTTTTCTTTGAATCCACAGCGGGCACTGGAAGCCCGCCCAAAGCAGTTTTCACTTGTCTTGTTCAGTAGATCTTGTAAGTGTTCAATTGTTAAGGTGATTGTTATCTATTGTCACGTCACCTTTCTAGTTGTCTGTTAGGTTATGTGTCAATTTTATCATTGTCCGTTATGTTATACTGTATATAATTCTCCATTGTTCATTCTCTCTGTCGCTCTGTCAGTAAAAATAGGGATTTTTGTTTACTTACCGTAAAATCTCTTTCTCTGATTCCATCTGGGGGACACTGCGCACTTACTAATGGGGTTAGAGTGTGTGGGATGGGAGTTTGGCACAGAACCTATAAAAACTAACTCCTCCCCCCTCTAACCCCTCCCATCTCCAGCCTGACCAGCAGATTACCTCAGTTAACGTTTAGCAAAGCCGGAATAGGCAGAACAGAATATATATACGAGAGGGATCGCAGCGTCCCCCAGATGGAATCAGAGAAAGAGATTTTACGGTAAGTAAACAAAAATCCCTATTTCTCTTTCATCCATCTGGGGGACGCTGCGCACTTACTAATGGGATTGCCCAAAGCAAGCTAATTAGAGGAGAGAGACACAGACGACATAGCAGTCTGCAAAATTTGATGCCCAACAGAGGCAGTCTCCAAACCAAAAGTATGAAAAACGGTAGAACTTCGTGAAGGTATGTACGGACGACCAGGTCGCCGCTCTACACAGCTGCTCGACAAATACACCATCGCGAACAGCCCAAGAGACTCCAACAGGTTTAGTCGAATGAGCCCTTAAGGAATCAGGAACAGGCAACATCTAAGAAACATAAGCCTGCTGAATAGCAGAAGTAACCCAGCACGCCACCCTGTTCTTAGAGGCTAGCCAGCCACGCTGGGGCGCAGCAATCAAAACCAACATGGTAAGATGTACGGTTCTAACGACAACCAATAAGGCCAAGTACCGACCCGCCCCGGACGAGACCGGAACAACACAGGAAGCACAATGTGCTGAAGAAGAGGAAAAACAGAAACAACTTGTGGTTTGTAAGTAAAACCACCCTAACTGCATAAACAAAAACACTGTAAGAGAAAAGTCCAGAGGCCGGAAAGGAGAAACAGGAGCCATTCTGGAAAATAAATTCTAGAGCAGAACCCAGTCTCCTAAGATAAGAAGACAAAAGTAGTTCTGACAACTGTGTTGCAGAAAAAACAAGAGGCGGAAAGGACTAAGAAGTCCAGCTGAGTGACCGTTAAATACGCACAAACGATGACAAGTGTTCTGGCACTGTGATTGGTTAGAGGGCCAGAAACGTAGTAGGGCTTGATGACGCTGTTCTCCACAATCACGCCGTCACAGTCAGAAGAGACAAAATCCCGGTGATGACGCAAAGATTGAAAGTAGAGAGCTGGCCGGAAAGGTACCCTGTAAGGAGCCCTGGTCACCCTGACCTGAAGCATTGCAGAACAGAGTCAACAGGCAAATCCGAAGCGGATTAGGAAGACCGAAAGAGCCACTGGTCAAATGCGTTGAAGTACTCACTAGATTTTGCCAGAGGCAGAATAAATATGCTAGATGAAAGTGACAAGGAGCTGACACGGCGTCCACGATTGCCACAAGAGGATCCCCGGAGCGATCACAGTACCAAGGAAGCCCTGAGGTCTATGTCGGCTAGTCATAGACACACCAAAACCAGAAATACCCGTTGATTTCACATACTTTAAGGAAGAACAGCCTGACGATCCAGAAGTCCGCTTCCCTGTTGCCCATTCCGGAACTGGAGATGACAGATATTGCCGGACTCCAAAATTCCGCCCTCTGCATATGTTAGATACTGTTCCGATGGCTCTCCAGCTACAAGTGCCACAGAACAAATTGATATAGGCCACAGTGGAAAGACCTTGTAGAAGACATTGAGCTGGAGTCAAGGCGTTGTGGATCGCCCGTAGATCGGAAGTGACATTTCCACTTCGGACTTCAGTTTCATTGAAAACGCCAGAGTTGAAACCAAAAAACCGTAATGTCTGAGACTTTTGACTGTGGTTATGACCCTCCATGTCGAGACAGAATGAAGTCCTATGAGTCAGATCTGGATTGTGTAGCCCAATGAAAAGATAGACCAATGAAAATATTTTCGTATTTGAATTGAGAAACTGAACTGTTTATGTAAACTCAATCCTGCCTGAGATTAATAACATTGAATCTGAGATTGAAGAAACCAGGGAGGAGACCGGGAGAATGGAGCCACCTGTAAAGTCACCACTGTCCTGCAGAGGAAGTGTATGCCTGACCCCTGAGTCTATTCTGGTCAGTAAATCCTGCACTCCGCCAAAGTTCGAGATACCTGGGATCGAAAAGAAGACCCATGAATACCATCATCTGCGATGAAAGAAATCCAGAACCAAGGTCCGCTGTAGAAAAAAAGTGCATGAGACAGATTTTTTTTTTTTTTTTTTTTTTGCAACAACTGACCCAAAATGGCAGCGATGCCCTGATGATGGGAAAAGGATTGGACTGAATACTCCTGTGGTGGATAGCGAACAGACTGCAATGATTAGAGCCAGTCTCTTGGATGAAACGTAAACAAGATGGGCACTAAAGAATCTTGCTTGGTACGTGTTCCCCAAGATTCAGAATATATGTTCGTGATACAAATTCAGTACATCCAACGGACCAGTGGACTGAGATAATTGGTGTCCTCCCCACTGGGAACCAGACTGTCCGACTCCGTGGTCCCTGCAGAGGGGACATCAGAAGTCCGTGTTCTAGGCAGACAAATGCCTCCCAAAAGAATACACATTTCCCTGACATAGGTTAAAATACACATTTCTCAGCTATTATACTCAGGATGAGAACCCATGACCTGTTATACCGCAGGCATACACCTTACTGATAGAGTTATTTGCTCCTGCCTGCAAAGTACGCTTTAATTTGGAAGCAGAATTTCACGATTCGCAACTAAAATGAATAGAAGAGTGTCATAGCCAGGGAAAAGATGCAACATTGAGTAGATAGGGCAGAGGTTCTCAAACTCGGTCCTCGGGAGCCCACACAGTGCATGTTTTGCAGGTAACCCAGCAGGTGCACAGGTGTATTAATTACTCACTGACACATTTTAAAAGGTCCACAGGTGGAGCTAATTATTTCACTTGCAATTCTGTGAGGAGACCTGCAAAACATGCACTGTGTGGACCCCCGAGGACCGAGTTTGAGAACCTCTGAGATAGGGAATAGAGCTTCAGAGACCAAATCTGTCAATGGATAATTTGAAAAGGATCAGCTGACACAAGAATGGACAACTTGCATTTGCAATCTGCAACCGGTTTAAAGATTCATGCATTAGCCAGGAGAGGGCGTAGGAATATTCCTGTCAGAATGAATACCAATATAATAACGGCCTCACCGTTGTCAATCTGCGGTGACTGTTAAGGTCACATACTGTACTTTAGTAAAGACAGTCACCTTAGGCTCTCCCATGATGGATGCGTCCACTAATTATTAGTGGAGCCTTCATTAGATCAGTGTCTTCATCAGCGAAAGGATAAAGAAATACTGTCTCTAATAATGAGACACCGAAACTGAACCGAAAACAGTGTGTACTAGAGACAGACACATTTCCCTGGAAAATAAGATTTTACTCACCGGTAAATCTATTTCTCGTAGTCCGTAGTGGATGCTGGGACTCCGTAAGGACCATGGGGAATAGCGGCTCCGCAGGAGACTGGGCACAACTAAAAGAAAGCTTTTGGTCTAACTGGTGTGCACTGGCTCCTCCCTCTATGACCCTCCTCCAGACCTCAGTTAGGATACTGTGCCCGGAAGAGCTGACACAATAAGGAAGGATTTTGAATCCCGGGTAAGACTCATACCAGCCACACCAATCACACCATATAACTAGTGATACTATACCCAGTTAACAGTATGAACAATAACTGAGCCTCTCAACAGATGGCTCAACAATAACCCTTTAGTTAAACAATAACTATATACAAGTATTGCAGACAATCCGCACTTGG
The DNA here is from genome assembly GCF_028390025.1 of Pseudophryne corroboree. Lineage (NCBI taxonomy): Eukaryota > Metazoa > Chordata > Amphibia > Anura > Myobatrachidae > Pseudophryne > Pseudophryne corroboree. The sequence continues at coordinate 963,718,380 of NC_086444.1, read as the reverse complement.
GATGGGCGCCCAGCATCCACTACGGACTACGAGAAATAGATTTACCGGTGAGTAAAATCTTATTTTCTCTGACGTCCTAAGTGGATGCTGGGACTCCGTAAGGACCATGGGGATTATACCAAAGCTCCCAAACGGGCGGGAGAGTGCGGATGACTCTGCAGCACCGAATGGGCAAACTCTAAGTCCTCCTCAGCCAGGGTGTCAAACTTGTAGAATTTAGCAAATGTGTTTGACCCCGACCAAGTAGCTGCTCGGCAAAGTTGTAGAGCCGAGACCCCTCGGGCAGCCGCCCAAGAAGAGCCCACCTTCCTCGTGGAATGGGCTTTCACTGATTTAGGATGCGGCAGTCCAGCCGCAGAATGTGCAAGCTGAATCGTACTACAGATCCAGCGAGCAATAGTCTGCTTTGAAGCAGGAGCACCCAGCTTGTTGGGTGCATACAGGATAAACAACGAGTCAGTTTTCCTGACACTAGCTGTCCTGGAAACATAAATTTTCAGGGCCCTGACTACGTCCAACAACTTGGAAGCCTCCAAGTCTTTAGTAGCCGCAGGCACCACGATAGGTTGGTTCAAATGAAAAGCTGATACCACCTTAGGGAGAAATTGGGGACGAGTCCTCAATTCTGCCCTATCCATATGGAAAATCAGATAAGGGCTTTTACATGACAAAGCCGCCAATTCTGACACACGCCTGGCCGAAGCCAAGGCCAACAACATGACCATTTTCCACGTGAGATATTTCAATTCCACGGTTTTAAGTGGCTCAAACCAATGTGACTTTAGGAAATCCAACACCACATTGAGATCCCAAGGTGCCACTGGAGGCACAAAAGGGGGCTGAATATGCAGCACTCCCTTAACAAAAGTCTGAACTTCAGGTAGTGAAGCCAGTTCTCTCTGGAAGAAAATCGATAGAGCCGAAATCTGGACCTTAATGGAACCCAATTTTAGGCCCATAGTCACTCATGACTGTAGGAAGTGCAGAAAACGGCCCAGCTGAAATTCCTCCGTTGGGGCCTTCCTGGCCTCACACCACGCAACATATTTTCGCCAAATGCGGTGATAATGGTTTGCGGTCACTTCTTTCCTAGCTTTAATCAGTGTAGGAATGACTTCCTCCGGAATGCCCTTTTCCTTCAGGATCCGGTGTTTAACCGCCATGCCGTCAAACGCAGCCGCGGTAAGTCTTGGAACAGACAGGGCCCCTGCTGCAGCAGGTCCTGTCTGAGCGGCAGAGGCCATGGGTCCTCTGAGATCATTTCTTGAAGTTCCGGGTACCAAGCTCTTCTTGGCCAATCCGGAACAATGAGTATAGTTCTTACTTCTCTTCTCCGTATTATCCTCAGTACCTTGGGTATGAGTGGAAGAGGAGGGAACACATAAACCGACCGGTACACCCACGGTGTCACTAGAGCGTCCACAGCTATCGCCTGAGGGTCCCTTGACCTGGCGCAATATCTTTTTAGCTATTTGTTGAGGCGGGACGCCATCATGTCCACCTGTGGCCTTTCCCAACGGTGTACAATCATTTGGAAGACTTCTGGATGAAGTCCCCACTCTCCCGGGTGGAGGTCGTGCCTGCTGAGGAAGTCTGCTTCCCAGTTGTCCACTCCCGGAATGAACACTGCTGACAGTGCTAACACATGATTTTCCGCCCATAGGAGAATCCTTGTGGCTTCTGCCATCGCCGTCCTGCTTCTTGTGCCGCCCTGTCGGTTTACATGGGCGACTGCCGTGATGTTGTCTGACTGGATCAGTACCGGCTGGTTTTGAAGCAGGGGTTTTGCCTGACTTAGGGCATTGAAAATGGCCCTCAGTTCCAGAATATTTATGTGTAGGGAAGTCTCCTGACTTGACCATAGTCCTTGGAAGTTTCTTCCCTGTGTGATTGCCCCCCAGCCTCGAAGGCTGGCATCCGTGGTCACCAGGACCCAGTCATGTATGCCGAATCTGCGGCCCTCTAGAAGATGAGCACTCTGCAGTCACCACAGCAGAGACACCCTGGTCCTTGGAGACAGGGTTATCAGCCGATGCATCTGAAGATGCGATCCGGACCACTTGTCCAACAGGTCCCACTGAAAAGTTCTTGCATGGTACCTGCCGAATGGAATTGCTTCGTAGGAAGCTACCATTTTCCTAGGACTCGCGTGCAGTGATGCACCGACACCCGTTTTGGTTTTAGAGGCCTCTGACTAGAGATGACAGCTCCTTGGCCTTCTCCTCCGGGAGAAACACTTTTTTCTGTTCTGTGTCCAGAACCATCCCCAGGAACAGTAGACGTGTCGTAGGGACCAGCTGTGACTTTGGAATATTTCGAATCCAACCGTGCTGTTGTAGCACCTCCCGAGATAGTGCTAACCCGACCAACAACTGCTCCCTGGACCTCGCCTTTATCAGGAAATCGTCCAAGTACGGGATAATTAAAACTCCCATTTTTCGAAGGAGTATCATCATTTCGGCCATTACCTTGGTGAATACCCTCGGTGCCGTGGATAGACCAAACGGCAACGTCTGGAATTGGTAATGACAATCCTGTACCACAAATCTGAGGTACTCCTGGTGAGGATGGTAAATGGGGACATGCAGGTAAGCATCCTTGATGTCCAGTGATACCATGTAATCCCCCTCGTCCAGGCTTGCAATAACCGCCCTGAGCGATTCCATCTTGAACTTGAATTTTTTTATATATGTGTTCAAGGATTTCAAATTTAAAATGGGTCTCACCGAACCGTCCGGTTTCGGTACCACAAACATTGTGGAATAGTAACCCCGTCCTTGTTGAAGGAGGGGCACCTTGACTATCACCTGCTGGGAATATAGCTTGTGAATTGCCTCTAGCACTGCCTCCCTGCCTGAGGGAGTTGTTGGCAAGGCAGATTTGAGGAAACGGCGGGGGGGGGGAGACGTCTCGAATTCCAGCTTGTACCCCTGAGATACTACTTGAAGGATCCATGGATCCACTCGTGAGCGAGCCCACTGATTGCTGAAGTTTTTGAGACGGGCCCCCACCGTACCTGTCTCCGCCTGTGGAGCCCCAGCGTCATGCGGTGGACTTGGAGGAAGCGGGGGAGACTTTTGCTCCTGGGAACTGGCTGTATGCTGCAGCTTTTTCCCTCTACCTCTGCCTCTGGGCAGAAAGGACGCGCCTTTAACCCGCTTGCCCTTATGGGGCCGAAAGGACTGTACCTGATAATACAGTGCTTTCTTTGGCTGTGAGGGAACATGGGGTAAAAATGCTGACTTCCCAGCTGTTGCTTTGGAAACGAGGTCCGAGAGACCATCCCCAAACAACTCCTCACCCTTATAAGGCAAAACTTCCATGTGCCTTTTAGAATCTGCATCACCTGTCCACTGCCGAGTCCATAACCCTCTCCTGGCAGAAATGGACATTGCACTTATTTTAGATGCCAGCCGGCAAATATCCCTCTGTGCATCTCTCATGTATAAGACTGCGTCTTTAATATGCTCTACGGTTAGCAATATAGTGTCCCTGTCTAGGGTATCAATATTTTCCGACAGGGAATCTGACCACGCAGCTGCAGCACTGCACATCCATGCTGAAGCAATAGCTGGTCTCAGTATAATACCTGTGTGTGTGTATATACAGACTTCAGGATAGCCTCCTGCTTCCTATCAGCAGGCTCCTTTAGGGCGGCCGTATCCAGAGACGGTAGTGCCACCTTCTTTGACAAGCGTGTGAGCGCTTTATCCACCCTAGGGGATGTTTCCCAACGTGACCTATCCTCTGGCGGGAAAGGGTACGTCATTAGTAACCTTTTAGAAATTACCAGTTTCTTATCGGGGGAAGCCCACGCTTCTTCACACACTTCATTTAATTCCTCAGATGGAGGAAAAACTACTGGTAGTTTTTTCTCTCCAAACATAATACCCTTTTTTGTGGTTCCTGGGGTAACATCAGAAATGTGCAACACATTTTTCATTGCCTCAATCATGTAACGTGTGGCCCTATTGGAAGTTACATTAGTCTCATCGTCGTCGACACTGGAGTCAGTATCCGTGTCGACATCTGTGTCTGCCATCTGAGGTAGCAGGCGTTTTAGAGCCCCTGATGGCTTTTGAGACGCCAGGGCAGGCACAGGCTGAGAAGCCGGCTGTCCCATATTTGGTATGTCGTCAAACCTTTTATGTAAGGAGTCGACACTGTTGCGTAATTCCTTCCACATAACCATCCACTCAGGTGTCGGCCCCACAGGGGGTGACATCACATTTATCGGCATCTGCTCCGCCTCCACATAAGCCTCCTCATCAAACATGTCGACACAGCCGTACCAACACACCGCACACACACAGGGAATGCTCTGACAGAGGACAGGACCCCACAAAGCCCTTTGGGGAGACAGAGAGAGAGTATGCCAGCACACACCAGAGCGCTATATAACACAGAGATGAACACTATAACTGAGTGTTTTTCCCTTATAGCTGCTTATATATATATATATTGCTGCGCCTAAATTTAGTGCCCCCCCTCTCTTTTTTTACCCTTTGTAGTCTTGAAACTGCAGGGGAGAGCCTGGGAGCGATCCTTCCAGCGGAGCTGTGAGGGAAAAATGGCGCCAGTGTGCTGAGGGAGATAGCCCCGCCCCTTGTTCGGCGGACTTTCTCCCGCTTTTTTATGGATTCTGGCAGGGGTATTTATCACATATATAGCCTCTGGGACTATATATTGTGATTATTTGCCAGCCAAGGTGTTAATATTGCTGCTCAGGGCGCCCCCTCCCCCCAGCGCCCTGCACCCATCAGTGACCGGAGTGTGAGGTGTGCATGAGGAGCAATGGCGGACAGCTGCAGTGCTGTGCGCTACCTTGTTGAAGACCGAAGTCTTCTGCCGCCGATTTTCAGGACCATCTTCATGCTTCTAGCTCTGTAAGGGGGACGGCAGCGCGGCTCCGGGACCGGACGATCGAGGTCTGGCCCTGTGTTCGATCCCTCTGGAGCTAATGGTGTCCAGTAGCCTAAGAAGCCCAAGCTAGCTGCAAGCAGGTAGGTTCGCTTCTTCTCCCCTTAGTCCCTCGTAGCAGTGAGTCTGTTGCCAGCAGATCTCACTGAAAATAAAAAACCTAAAATATACTTTCTTTTCTAGAAGCTCAGGAGAGCCCCTAGTGTGCATCCAGCTCAGCCGGGCACAAGATTCTAACTGAGGTCTGGAGGAGGGTCATAGAGGGAGGAGCCAGTGCACACCAGTTAGACCAAAAGCTTTCTTTTAGTTGTGCCCAGTCTCCTGCGGAGCCGCTATTCCCCATGGTCCTTACGGAGTCCCAGCATCCACTTAGGACGTCAGAGAAATATAAACTTTTGCATCACGTGTGTAGTCAGACTTCCATCAACATTCTCTCAACGTGAAGGAATAGGTGGAAACCAAGAAATTCAGATTATTTCTTATTTCTATCCTGAAGGATCCTCCCTGACAGGATTTATCTCACCATTTTCTTTAGATGAAGCCTCAAAATATGGACAGAGGACCGAAAGAGAGGAAAGCACAGGACTCCGCCAGTTGGCAGTATAGCCTGAGGACGCAATGATCCTACCTAAGAAAGTAATGTTAGACAGACACCAGGCCATGTAAAAATAAAACATGCCTGAGAAGCGACCATAACTATTGAGAGTATAACCACTTGGACATAAGGCTTGGCCTCTGAAGTAACGGAGCTATATTGTCTGTCAAAGACCAGGCTCACTGCACAGTATGAGCTGATTAAGGAGCTTTGTCCAGTCATTTGGCAATTCATAAGTACATAGAGTACAAGAAATAGAAATAGTCTGTCCTGGGTGACATAGTTCCACATATTATGTTACCTAAACCCATTAAAATTTTTATCATTTTTATTTAATTTTTTTTTCCACCAAGACTAGCGGCTAAGTAGTAAACAGAGTACCAGACCCATTACATTGACATAGTGCAAGGAAATGTAGACTCAAAGAATACCGGTATTTGTGGGCCGGTCCTGGAACCCCAATAAAATCCATGCAAGTACAGGGAATATATAGATATATATAGATATAGAGAGAAAAAATCCCAATGAGGGGGAGGCACTCTCCAAACCATGAAATAAGTCCAATTCTGGTACAACAATGTTTTAATATTCAATGTGATAGCTCCAAATGTCGACGTTTCGATTCTGACACAGAATCTTTCTCAAGACGAGCAATATATAGCAGCATCCAGAGTCATATATATATACACATATCGATGCCTAATTCAAAGCCCATATGCAGAAAGTGGACTGGAATAGGACAATATACATAGAGGAATAGACATCCATCATGAAGGTGTTCATTCATAAACAAAACAGCGTGTATGGGGTAAAGACATCCATCACAGGAGGTATTAATTCCCCCAGACTTGAGGAGTCTAAACGTCAGCAAAGGCACTCACGAGCATCAATACAATTCAATGGTCCCTTCAATCTCATTGTTCATTGGACACAGGAATTCGGCTTCGCATTATAACAAAAGGTCATAGGTTGATTCATACAGGTGGGCTGTGACTGCTTCCAACTGTTCAGGTGGGTGGGATACTGAGTTTCCCGCCGCATGACTAAATAAGAACAAATAATAGTAAATGGACATAAACTTCTTATGTCCATAACTATTCGCATGAGCGATTAATCCGCTCCAAACCAACACCGGAATATTGTATCATCGTGCCGTACGTGTTTTAAATCAAGCTTCGAGGTATTGCGAAGTATACATTTGAATTCCTTCTTATCCCGTGGTACGGGTCTGTGGATGGGCTGTCAAACTTTACCGAGCTCTTTTCGGCTTTGGTTGTAACAAAATGGGGGAGCACATTTTAGTTGATGATACATGAATGGGGGAGATATGTGATTGCTGATATCTGTGCCTGTATTCCCTATCGACTATGTGTGTCATTACCTGAGGGTTGTAGAAATGAAGAAAAGACATAATTACGGTAAATGCGGTGGTATTCTATGTCAGGTAAATGTACATTCGTCGATTGAGGTCTTGTTTGGTGTCTGTTGAATGCAGTCTTCTTTGTGCTTTTGCCCATAAGGTGCGAGCAAAAGCTGTCAATGTCCATAGATTTACAAAAGTGTTGGGCTAGCGTAATTTTAAAATTTCTAGGGAAACTGGGGATCCATGGCATAGTTCATCAAAAATCTGTGTATCAGGTTGTCAAAACTTCTTCTTTAATCCCTCTGTTGTCTGTATATCGGCTCATCAAATTCCTCGTCCAAGTGGGTCTTTTTACCTTGGAGGAAACGGAAAAACAGGTGAAAGAAACGGACCGTAGAAATCGCATTTTCATCGCATCATTGTTTCTACATTTGGGTCATAAATCAAGTCCATTGGAATTACAGTTTCCTCGCTCCTTAAACTCATTACCCTAGTACGACGATTGCACCTCATTAAAGCCTGACCGCATCTAAATATCAAACCAATCGTTATGATAACACCTAAGATACATAGGAGAAACTTCCCAACATCCATTATGACTCCTTGAGCCCAGTCTCCTAAACCAGAGAACCAATTTCGCGGGTTCAACCATGACACCCAACCAGTCAGCTCATTACCTACAGCAGCAAGAGTGAGATTGTGTCTCCTGCGAAATTCCCACTTCAGTTGGAGAATATCGTCCATCTTTTGGTCTATGACCTCGACCGGGTCCTCGGTGCTATTCGTAATATATGTGCAACATTTCACGCCGTATTGTGTTGCCAGTGTGACACAATATCCGCCTGTCACTGCTGTGAGGTAATTAAGAACCATTCTATGCTGTACCAGTTCTGTTTTATAAGCCTGAAGTTCTCTTCCAGTATACCTAAACGTGTCATCATACATTTCAGTGATATTATCTAACAAATTGGCGAGCGCAGATATGTATTTATAATTCAACACTCCTCTGGCGGTGCGAGTGATGTCTAACGCGATTAGAAACTGAATCCCGGTGGATTCATGGATCATGTCAAAGGCCGGATGCTCTGTTCTTTCTATCAGGTGCCGTTTAACTACGTGCTCGTAATGGGTGTGAGTATAAGGAGTTTGGGCAACACGGTGTATGTCTTTCATTTTGTCATGTGATACAGTCATTACTTCAGGCAGTACTTTTCCAATATAACACAATCCTTCAGAGTTTGGGGCAAGCCACTTATACGCCTTTCTCCCGCATATGAAATATGCATCATCGGGGAGAACATATGGGACGGAGTAGGACATAACCATATTACACACCTTCCATGTGAAATCTCCTAACCCTAATTCTTCCATCTGCTTAGTACACGTATCAGGTTGTATGATATGTGCACAGTATCCTGGTGATACCTCTCCAACTCTAGTAATCCTATTTCCTAAGGTATACCTATACCGGAAAGATTTTCCTCTACTGGCTATGTGGCGTATAAGCTCTGTATCTGTAGGCATTCTATCTGCTCTATGCGAAAAGGTCATGGTTTGGTTACTCCATGACACTTCCCAATTTCCCGGCTTTCGGGGATTGGAGATATTAAAACACAATAGGGACCTATCCACATGGTATTGGTGGAGCTTCAAACTAGGAGGGCTGGAGATATTAAACCTCCTGTCCACCGGTCTCCCACCACTTAACTCAAGTACCTCCCCTATCGTTAAAGGAAATGGTACTAGCCCTGATTTGCTATGACCTTGAGGTACTTGAGAGCATACCCAACAATCTGTTTTATTTAACACACTACCCACTAAGGAGTGATAGTCACTCAATGGATGCCGGTCCATATGGATATTAAAACTGGATTGGCATTTCTTAATGCACCCATCCTCAATGACATTGTTACAGAGCCGACAGATACAGTTTTCTTCAGCTAACAATCCTTCACAATTCCTTCTATGGTCAATGCTATCGGATCGTTTTCTGATACTCGCCTTTACTTGTTGGTTAAGTTGTTCTTGGAAAACTACGCCTCCATCTCTGTCATCAGAACCCATTCCAGAACCTCTCTCGACCTCCATGGTACTCTCGCCGGAACAGACTGCTCTGGTCAACATCATGGTCAACAGGAAAATCCGGATCACAGTCTCTTGGGGCAAGTCCATCTTGTGGGAGGAAACGGAGAAGAATGAGAAGGGGGAAAAAAATAATTTGAGGGAGAGGGGATGGGAAGTTGGAGAAAAACAATAAAAGGGAACAGGGGATCGACAACTGCTTTTGGTCTTGTGATTTTCAATGCTCAGGTGCCGCCTTAATCCTCCTGGAACAGACACTCCAGTGATACAACCTCTACCGTCTGTTCCTTATCACGGGACCTCTCTGGATCAGCAACCTTTTTACAGTGGGACGAATGAACCCAAGTCTCTCTCTCAGCAACCTTCAATGCTGTAGTGCTAGTCAATAAGACCTGGTATGGTCCTTCCCATCTGTCAATAAGGCAACCTGAGCGTAGAAAATTCCGTATCATTACATAATCCCCAGGTTCAATGTCATGACAATTACTATCTGGTAAATCAGGAATCACTAACTTCAGATTATCATTTTGATTCCTCAACTGTTTACTCATGTTAATCAAGTATTTTACAGTCACTTCATTGTTACACTTCAAATCATCCTGAGGGTTAATCATAACATGCGGTTGTCGACCAAACAAGATTTCAAAGGGAGACAGATTAAGAGGGGACCTGGGAGTGGTTCTGATGCTGTACAGTACAATGGGTAAAGCTTCTGGCCATGTCAATCCTGTCTCTGCCATCACTTTACTCAGTTTATTTTTAATAGTGCTGCTCACTCTTTCCACTTTCGCACTCGCCTGTGGACGGTATGGAGTGTGCAGCTTGCTATCAATTCCCATCAATTTACACATTCCTTGAAAGACATCACCTGTAAAATGGGTACCCCTATCACTTTCGATAATTCTAGGGATACCATATCTACATACAAATTCCTGCACAATTTTCTTAGCAGTAAACATAGCGGTATTTGTGGCCGCCGGAAATGCTTCGACCCAATTTGAAAAAACATCTATACAAACAAGTACATATTTCAAATTCCGACAAGGGGGTAATTGAATGAAGTCAATCTGTATTACCTGGAAAGGGCCGCCGGCAGGTGGGATATGGGATGGTTCTGTAGGTATTGCCTTTCCAATATTCTTTCTCAAACAGGTAAGGCATGACATGGCTCTTTTACTCGCATGAGAGGAGAATCCTGGGGCGCACCAATATGCTCTTACCAACTTGCACATCCCTTCCTTGCCTAGATGAGTCAGCCCGTGAGCTGCTTCAGCCAAACATGGAAGATATGCTCTGGGGGCCACTGGTTTACCATGTCCATCCGTCCAGAGTCCTGAGGACTCCTGGCCATATCCTTTTGCCTTCCAGACTGCCTTTTCCTGTGTGGAACACAAATTTTGCATTTCACACAACTTCTGTCTGTTGATGGTATTAAATACCATCAATTGTGTGGTGTCTGTCTGTCTGGGGGTAGCAGCTGCTAATTTAGCAGCTTCGTCTGCTCGGCTGTTACCAAGTGATACTGGGTCTTGGCTATATGTATGTGCTTTACATTTGATAACAGCCACTCTGTCGGGTTCCTGTATCGCTGTTAGAAGCCTTTTTATGTGAGCTGCATGCGCTACCGGTGTACCAGCTGCCGTCATGAAATTTCTGAGGCGCCATAGGGCTCCGAAATCATGGACTACCCCGAATGCGTATCTAGAGTCGGTGTAGATATTGGCTGATTTGCCCTTAGCCAATTCACATGCTCTGGTTAGGGCGACCAGTTCAGCAACCTGGGCTGAGTGAGGTGGGCCTAGCGGTTCCGCTTCTATGGTGCCTTGGTCATCTACGACTGCGTATCCAGTACACAAGTCTCCCGAGTCTGACTGTCTATGACAACTACCGTCCGTGTAGAACGTAAGTTCTACATCTTCCAGTGGGTTGTCACTGATGTCAGGCCTTGCGGTAAAATTTTGGGTCAAATATTCCATACAATCATGTGTGTCTTCCTTTGTATTAAATTCTCCTTCCCCACCACTCTCATCCTCCACCCTTTGTGCCTGTCCAGGCACACCTGGGAGATATGTTGCAGGATTTAATGCACTGCATCTCCTTATGGTGATGTTTACGGGGGCCATTAGTGCCAATTCCCATCTTGTAAACCGCGCTGATGAGACGTGTCTGGTTTGGGCAGAATTCAACAAGGCTGACACTGCATGTGGTGTATGAATTGTGAGGTTGTGACCTAGCACGACGTCTTCGCTTTTCGTTACTAGCAATGCTATCGCAGCAACGCTTCGCAAGCATGTGGGGAGGGATCGCGCTACCGTATCTAGCTGAGCGCTGTAATATGCTACCGGCCTGCTGGCATCACCGTGCTTTTGGGTTAGTACGCCTGCCGCGCAACCAGCACTTTCTGTTCCGTATAGTTCAAAGGGTTTCCCATAGTCAGGCATACCTAATGCTGGTGCCTGCGTTAGGCACTGTTTAAGTCTCTCAAATGCTGTCTCAGACTCGTCTGTATGCGAAATCCGATCAGGTTAGTTTGAGGAGACCATCTCCTGCAAGGGTAACGCTAGGATGGAAAACCCTGGGATCCAGTTACGGCAATACCCACACATTCCTAAAAATGTTCTGATCTGTTGCTGGGTTTGTGGCAGAGTCATGTCTCTAATTGCTTGAATTCTATCAGCGGTCAGGTGTCTCAGTCCTTGTGTTAAACAGTGTCCCAAATATTTTACCTTAGTTTGGCATAATTGCAACTTGTCTTTGGAAACCTTGTGTCCTGTGTCTGAAAGATGAAACAGGAGCTGTTTCGTATCCTTCAGGGATGCTTCCAATGAATCAGAACACAGTAGTAGATCATCCACGTACTGTATTAATACTGATCCACTCACTGGTTGGAAAGACTGTAAACAATCATGCAAAGCCTGAGAAAATATACTTGGGCTATCTATGAATCCTTGTGGTAATCGAGTCCATGTGTATTGGACTCCTCTGTATGTAAATGCAAACAAATATTGACTGTCAGGGTGCAGAGGTACCGAAAAGAAAGCGGAGCAGAGGTCAATAACAGTGAAAAATTTCGCAGTGGGAGGGATTTGCATTAGGATGACAGCTGGATTTGGCACTACGGGGAACTGGCTCTCAACTATTTTGTTAATCCCCCTTAGATCCTGCACTAGCCGGTAACCCCTCCCCCCACTCTTTTTCACAGGGAAGATGGGACTATTAGCAGTGCTGGACGTTCTTACCAGAATGCCCTGTTGTAGCAAGCGCTCTATTACTGGGTAAACTCCTAACTCCACCTCTGGCTTCAGAGGGTACTGTGGGATTTTTGGAGCTATCCTACCATCTTTTACTTGTACAACTACCGGAGCTACGTTTGCCATTAATCCAGTGTCCTGTCCATCTTTAGTCCAAAGTGACTCTGGTATCTGAGATGTCATTTCTTCTACTTGGGAGGGAGTCCTATTTGTCATAATGGTATGTGACATTAATTTTGACGGGGAGTCTAACATGTCTCGCACTTCCTGAGCGTGATTCTCAGGTATGTCCAAGAATACACCTTCAGGAGTACAATAAATGACGCACCCCATTTTACACAGTAAGTCTCTTCCCAGGAGATTAGTCGGTGCCGATGCAGCCAGCAGAAAGGAATGCTTGGTATGTAAAGGCCCTACTGTAATCTCGGCTGGTTTGCTAACAGGGTAGTGCTGGACTACTCCCGTTACCCCTATGGCTGGAATTGTCTTACCAGTGGTTCTCATGCCCACTGTCGAATTTATCACTGATTTGGCCGCCCCTGTGTCTACAAGAAAGTTTAATGATTTACCAGCTACATTGATTGCAATTTCTGGTTCACTTCCAAGGCTTGCAATCAATTTTACTGGCTGCAGATTACAGGTATGGCCACACCCCTATTGGGTATGGTGACCTCCCTGAATCCCGCTGGCAGCAACTACTTGTGATGGAGTTAATTGGGAGCTACCAGAGGCTTGCCAGTCTCTGTTCGGGGGGTATCTTTTTGTTTCCCCTGTATGTGGCTCATAACTCCGTTTCTGCGGACCCTGATCCCAATGTCGTGTGTCGTGTCGTTGTCTAGGGGGTTGGTATGAATTTCGTGAGTTCTTCATTCTACAATCTCGTGCCATGTGTCCCTGTTTATGACAAGAATAACAAGTAACCACATTTGACTTACCCACAGGGTTTGGTGATACAAACAAAGGCTGCCTTGTGGTCAGGGCCTGTATACTTACGGCCATTAATTTATCACCTTGTTGTTCCCTGTGCCTGGTGATGTTCCTATCGTGATCAATAGCAGCCTCTCTCAAAGTAGCCACAGACGGACCTCGCCAACATGGTTGTGTGGTCTGTACCCTAGTCTTCAATTACTCTTTTAAACCATCCATCAGTACCGATACTGCTACTTCTCGATGGTTTGTGTTTGTTTTAATGTCCTCTATGCCTGTGTATTTTGCCATTTCTGATAATGCTCTGTGAAAATACTCTGCAGCTGTCTCTGACTCCTTCTGTTTAATGGAGAATATCTTGTTCCATCTGACTACCGCTGGGAAATACTCTTTTAACTGTAAGCTTATTCTTTTTACATTATCTTTGTTGTACACATCTGTAAGAGGTACATCCTGATCTAATCCGCAATCAGCTAAAAATTGAGCTGCGTCGACATTGGAGGGTAAACATGCTCTCAGCAATATCTGCCAGTCTTTATTGTTGGGCTCTACAGTGTTACCTAAGTCTCTGATGTATTTTTGACTGGCAACTAAGTCTTTTCTAGGGTCAGGGAATTCAGACACTATGGTCCTTAATTCCATTCGGGAAAATGGGGTGTACATGGCAATGTTCCTAACAGGAGTGACTCCTGAAGTGTCTGTTTTCCCATTTGGAACTACTATTACCTTAACAGGATTAACTCTAACAACCTCATCCTGTGTAGATTCTACAGGCTGTGGTGAAATAGTTTCAGCATAGTGTATGGTGCCGTACTTACCCGTTGATACGACCTCACCTATCCCTCCGCTAGGGGCTTTCGTTACTAATCTCGGGGGTTGAGCTGTGCCTACTGTGGTCTCTGCTATGGTGGCTGCTAGAGAGAGCGCTGAAATTGTTGCCGATTCGTCCTCTTGATCACACTCCTGAGGGAAGTTCAAAACAGGGTACAACTTGCACGGGTTAATACTTGCATTGGTTAATTGGTTAACATTATCTTTAACATTTACACAGTTGCTAAGAGTTTGTTGTTTGTTACACCTTAATGCGTCATTCTCCGCAACCAATTTTTCTCCTGATATATATGGTGGCGGTGGGGCCGTGGCGATCAGTTTCCTGATAGGGCCAGATCCCGCCGCTTGAGCCAATCCTCTCTGTATGTCACCTTCCTGTTGCCACAACTGCAAATAATCGTAATGTTTGATTCGTCTCTGTTGATTTAATGAGACATATCCTCCTCCTTTAAATGTTGTAACACTTCTGAGCTGAAGCTACCTACTCTTGGGAATTTCTCCCCGTCATGTACTGTCATTCTCTCCCATTCATCACATAAAGCTTCTGTGTGACTTCCGTATTTCTCACACATTACATACCTTGCCGACCCAATTGGTCGGTTCACTGAATCAACCCGAACCGAGGTTGATCGCCCCCTACCTGAACAAGTGGCCCCCATAGTTCGAAAGTGTTGCTTTATCCAGCCAACCCTTACGCAAACCAAATGTCCAAAATAGGCTGACGGTGGCGGTTTACCGAGTACCCCACTCACTCGCCCACGCCGACCAATACGACCTGATCACACCGATATGGTGCTGGCGTACTCGACCTAGGGCCCCTGCGACCTGAACCTCTATTTACTGGAACCTGTGAGGGTGATCCGAAGAACACTTACTCTTTCCAGTAACTATTGGTTGCTGGATAGTTCCTGAGTGAGCAGCGAACTTCCCTTAAAATAAAAAAAATTACACAAATCACGTTAGAATGTACAAATAGCGTTTATGACCTTCGTACACAAATAGTACCGGTCAGGTTTACTAATGCACACAATTACGTGCGGTACAATCGTTTAGTACACAAGCAACTAATCTTATGTACTGAGCGACCAACGGAATCGAAAATTTCGGCTGCGAATTCCTTCAGCCAGAGCTTATATGGCCTATATGGGTGTTGCACCAACCCTTTCTTGGTGTTGTGCCTGTGGACTGTATAGCGGACTTCCTTGTCTGCTGTACCTGAACCTGCTGGTCTGTTATGACCTCCTGGTCTGTTACAGTATGACCTCCTGGTCTGCTACACTCTAATGCTCAAATTGTATATTTAACCAGGGATGCCTCCCTAGCCACCGTGTATGTCACTTACACGCATGTACCTCACGAGTACTCGACTTTTCTTGTGGTTCAACCTTTAAAATTGTAAAAACAAACACTCATTCACCGCATATACACTTTCTTTATCATCCACTAGGGGTCACTGGAGTACTCTTGGGATATGGACGGGCGTAGCCGAACAAGGGCACTGAATATTTAAATTTAGGACCCTCCCCCCCCTCCATATCCCCGAGTACCTCAGTGTACGACCTCAGTGTTTTTTCGGTGCTCACAGCACGAACAAGGCTTGTGGTATATCCACACTTGGATTTTTATTTTTAAATTTTTATTTTTACTTTTTATTTTTACACTTAGCACATCCCTTCCCAGTTTCTGGAAAAACATGGGTCCGGGATAGTGCCGCTGCACGGGCAGCGAATGGCGTGTCGGTCCTCACAAAGAGCACCCTCACAGCCACAGGCGCTACAAGGCAGCGCATGGCGTGTCGGTCCTCACAAAGAGCACCCTCACAGCCACAGGCAGACTGTCTCCTACTGCAACTGGACGGAGATTACAAGCCCCGTCACAGCCAGGAGGAGAGCTGAAAACTGGTCGGTGCTTACAGTAAGAAGCCCCGTCACAGCCAGGATGGAAGCCCCGTCACAATCTGGACGGAGCTTACAGAAGTGCGACACTGCAAGGTATGGTGGGGGGGTCAGGGCGGTCAGCTCACGCTGCCGCCCTGCTGTGTGGGAAAAGCCTTTATTTTTACCGCCGCTTTGCCCGCCGCTTACAGAGGACCCCGCTGAACGAGAGAGCGGCCGCACGTCACTCACAGACGCCGGCCGCTCTCCCAGCCACTGTACCAGTACTCTGCCACTGTAACCGAGCGGCCGCACGTCACTCAGACGCCGGCCGCTCTCCCAGCACGGTAACCGAGCGGCCGCACGTCACTCAGACACCGGCCGCTCTCCCAGCCACTGTACGCGAGCGCCGCCCAAGCAGCCACTCTGCGTACCCGGGTCTAAAGCTCCGAGCGGCCGTACGTCACTAAAGACGCCGGCCGCTCTTCCAGCGCTGCACCCGGCCACTGCTGTATGAGGCGCCGCCCGTTCCTAGGGCTCCCCGGCGCACTATACCAGCGCTCCCCGGGTTTCCCCAAGCTCCCTGCACTCGCTTCCGGCGCTGCACAGGGAGAAGCTACATCACAAGCAGCGCGGCTGCGGGGGGGTGACGGTGAGTAAAGCCCATAGCAGCAGCAGAGGCTGCATGGGTTAAGACACTGCTCAGTTCTAAATAAGAGACTGCTCAGTTTTTAAACAAGTTATTGACCCATAGCAGCAGCAAAGGCTGCTTGGGAATAAGATATGTTGGAAATAATACAATTCACTGCAGGCAGTGTTGAGTAAAGCCCATTGCAGCAGAAGGCTGCATGGGGTAAGAGACTGCTTAGTGTTTAAACAGTTAATGAAATAACTGGAAGGCTAACTAAAGCATAAGGCTGCATAATGTATTGTAAACTGCACGGATTTTACTGTATAATAGGCCTGTAACTGTAGAATAGGCTATTAAGCCTATATTTAATGTATAATAGGCTATTAAGCCTATATATTAACGCTGCAGCAGGTAACCTGTCCTGTGATTTTCAGTGGAAGCATGGCATGACGGTCATTTTAATCATTGCTGTTCTTCCAGGTTATAATTCCAGAACATTCCGCCCATACACCTATACTCCACAAGGAGGCGCAGGGGTGTTAGTGGGAATTTTTTGGTTCAGTTTTCACATAAGTCAGCCATGTAATCTGTATTTCTAATTAATTCTGGAACATTCCTGCCCTACATCTCTCAGCCACCAGAGGCGCAGGGAAGTTAGTAGGAATTTGGTTGGGGTTTCATATGCCCATGTGAACTGCTTTTCACATAAAAGAAAATATTTTGATTTCTCTTCATATCGAATAAATCTTTCGTTTTTGCTAAAGATTTCCGTAGAGAGAAACAAGCTTGAGTTTCATATGAATATGCTGTTCAGCAATAACATATATATATATGACACATAATAACTTCATTAAGTCGTGCAAGTGTCTGTCTATTGCCTATTATTTTATGGTGTCTGTCTACATAGCGAGTAAGGCTATAGTGCAGACTAAAAATAATTTTAAAAATCCTATGTTAACATTGGCAATTCAAATTAAAAGAGCGGTAACATCGGAGTCTCGGAATGACTCCGCCAGCCCTAACAAAAGACAGTCTTCCAAAGGGCCAATTTCCCTTTGGGTACCAGAGTGTTTATTTCACTCGATTCTATGTCAAATTATAACTACGAGTGAGAAGGGTACATTAGACCAGCACTCAGATAGTGCGGGGGGGTTGTTAACAACCATACATAATCGTTTCCAAAAGGACGCGATCCGCCATTGCTAGATGATTTTCTTTCAAACATTATAAAAACCCAGGATACATTTGGGTCACTAGAATCTATGTATCAAACAATGACGATCACTGGTAAAAGAAGCTGCAGAGTATATCTGTAAAGCTTCTGCTAACGCCGGTTAATTTCATTGTCGCTAGTTAAGCGCGACAAGGCCAGAGCTTGTTTGCTCATAAATTTGATTTACTTGTAACGGTATTTTATCCCTTTATGATATTCAGCCATTACCGCATACAGTATATTTGTAACGGCGTTTTATCCCTTTATAAGGAACAGTCACGCCTTGTAACGACAGGACGTTACAGTCAGCAAGCCAGTGGTTTGATGACTTCTTTTACAATTGTGGAAGCGCGTATTTACATGTTACATTTGCGAGGTTTCAGGACTTCAACTCATACAGGTCTCAGCTATTTACAGCTTAAAGGACAAAACTGCCTCTGTCGAACGGTTGGCAGGTTGTCATTTAGTCTTTGCAGGTTTATAAACCAGGCAGTAGTACGCCAACAGAGTCAGAGTTACTTATTCCCCTCTGTTTGAGCAAAACCAAACAGCTCCGTTGCAATATCAATCAGCAAGTCATTTACTACAGTTAGAAAATGGATTTTCTGCGGTTAGTATTTGCTTATTGGAGCCACACAATTGCATAATTGCATTTGAATGCGTATTTACCCAGTCCGGTTTGTTCTTCACAGGTTCTAGCGGTTGCAAATCGCCACAACCATTAACCATTTCATGTCTACCGTTGCTTATCGCTTTGGGTATTTACCAAAGTGAGGTTGGGATGATAGCTCATCTCACATAAGAACTCTGTCTCAACAAAGTTCCTTTAACTTGCGCTACTAAGGTATACTGCGGTAGCAGATCAAGTTCGAAAACAATCACATCTAATTCCGTCTAAACGATGTCAATGCCTAGGTAAGATGATAAATACGGTAAATCAAAGACTTTTACCTACTACACCAGCAATAATAAGAATTTACTTACCGATAATTCTATTTCTCGGAGTCCGTAGTGGATGCTGGGGTTCCTGAAAGGACCATGGGGAATAGCGGCTCCGCAGGAGACAGGGCACAAAAGTAAAGCTTTTACAGGTCAGGTGGTGTGTACTGGCTCCTCCCCCTATGACCCTCCTCCAGACTCCAGTTAGGTACTGTGCCCGGACGAGCGTACACAATAAGGGAGGATTTTGAATCCCGGGTAAGACTCATACCAGCCACACCAATCACACCGTACAACCTGTGATCTAAACCCAGTTAACAGTATGATAACAGAGGAGCCTCTGAAAGATGGCTTCCTAAACAATAACCCGAATTAGTTAACAATAACTATGTACAAGTATTGCAGATAATCCGCACTTGGGATGGGCGCCCAGCATCCACTACGGACTCCGAGAAATAGAATTATCGGTAAGTAAATTCTTATTTTCTCTATCGTCCTAAGTGGATGCTGGGGTTCCTGAAAGGACCGTGGGGATTATACCAAAGCTCCCAAACGGGCGGGAGAGTGCGGATGACTCTGCAGCACCGAATGAGAGAACTCCAGGTCCTCCTTTGCCAGGGTATCAAATTTGTAAAAATTTACAAACGTGTTCTCCCCTGACCACGTAGCTGCTCGGCAGAGTTGTAATGCCGAGACCCCTCGGGCAGCCGCCCAAGATGAGCCCACCTTCCTTGCGGAATGGGCCTTAACAGATTTAGGCTGTGGCAGGCCTGCCACAGAATGTACAAGTTGAATTTTGTTACAAATCCAACGAGCAATCGACTGCTTAGAAGCAGGTGCACCCAACTTGTTGGGTGCATACAGTATAAACAGCGAGTCAGATTTTCTGACTCCAGCCGTCCTTTAAATGTATATTTTTAAGGCTCTGACAACGTCCAACAACTTGGAGTCCTTCAAGTCGTCTGTAGCCGCAGGCACTACAATAGGCTGGTTCAGGTGAAACGCTGATACCACCTTAGGGAGAAAATGCGGACGCGTCCGCAGCTCTGCCCTATGTCGAATGGAAAATTAAATAAGGGCTTTTATAAGACAAAGCCGCCAGTTCAGATACTCTCCCGGCCGAAGCCAGGGCCAGTAACATAGTCACTTTCCATGTGAGATATTTCAAATCCACATTCTTTAGTGGTTCAAACCAATTGGATTTGAGGAAATCTAAAACTACATTTAGATCCCACGGTGCCACCTTAGGCACCACAGGAGGCTGTATATGCAGTACTCCTTTGATAAAAATCTGGACCTCAGGGACTGAGGCCAATTCTTTTTGGAAGAATATTGATAGGGCCGAAATTTGAACCTTAATAGATCCCAATTTGAGACCCATAGACAATCCTGATTGCAGGAAATGTAGGAAAACGACCCAGTTGAAATTCCTCCATCGGAGCACTCCGCTGCTCGCACCACGCAACATATTTTCGCCAAATACGGCGATAATGCTTCGCGGTGACTTCCTTCCTTGCCTTTATCAAGGTAGGAATGACTTCTTCTGGAATGCCTTTTCCTTTTAGGATCTGGCATTCAAACGCCATGCCGTCAAACGCAGCCGCGGTAAGTCTTGAAAAAGACAAGGACCCTGCTGAAGCAGGTCCCTTCTCAGAAGTAGAGGCCACGGATCGTCCGTGACCATCTCTTGAAGTTCCGGGTACCAAGTCCTTCTTGGCCAATCCGGAGCCACTAGTCTTACTCCTCTTTGCCGTATAATCCTCAATACCTTTGGTATGAGAGGCAGAGGAGGAAACACATATACCGACTGGTACACCCAAGGTGTTACCAGCGCGTCCACAGCTATTGCCTGCGGATCTCTTGACCTGGCGCAATACCTGTCCAGTGTTTTGTTGAGGCGAGACGCCATCATGTCCACCATTGGTTTTACCCAACGGTTTAATAGCATGTGGAAAACTTCTGGATGAAGTCCCCACTCTCCCGGGTGAAGGTCGTGTCTGCTGAGGAAGTCTGCTTCCCAGTTGTCCACGCCCGGGATGAATACTGCTGACAGTGCTATCACGTGATTCTCCGCCCAGCGAAGGATCCTGGCAGCTTCTGCCATTGCCCTCCTGCTTCTTGTGCCGCCCTGTCTGTTTACATGGGCGACTGCCGTGATGTTGTCCGACTGGATCAACACCGGTCTTCCTTGAAGCAGAGGTTCCGCCTGGCTTAGAGCATTGTAGATTGCTCTTAGTTCCAGAATGCTTATGTGAAGAGACTTTTTCAGGCTCGACCACACTCCCTGGAAATTTCTTCCCTGTGTGACTGCTCCCCAGCCTCTCAGGCTGGCATCCGTGGTCACCAGGATCCAATCCTGCATGCCGAATCTGCGGCCCTCCAATAGATGAGCCTCCTGCAACCACCACAGAAGGGATACCCTTGTCCTCGGCGACAGGGTTATACGCAGGTGCATCTGAAGATGCGACCCTGACCATTTGTCCAACAGATCCCTTTGCATGGAATCTGCCGAAAGGGATTGCTTCGTAAGAAGCTACCATTTTTTCCCAGGACTCTTGTGCATTGATGTACAGACACCTTTCCTGGTTTTAGGAGGTTCCTGACCAGGTCAGATAACTCCTTGGCTTTTTCTTCGGGAAGAAAAACCTTTTTCTGAACTGTGTCCAGAATCATCCCCAGGAACAGCAGACGAGTTGTCGGCATTAATTGGGATTTTGGAATATTCAGAATCCATCCGTGCTGCTTTAGCACCTCTTGAGATAGTGCTAAACCCATCTCTAGCTGTTCTCTGGACCTTGCCCTTATTAGGAGATCGTCCAAGTATGGGATAATTAATACGCCTTTTCTTCGAAGAAGAAATATTATCTCGGCCATTACCTTTGTAAAGACCCGAGGTGCCGTGGACAAACCAAACGGCAGCGTCTGAAACTGATAGTGACAGTTTTGTACAACGAACCTGAGGTACCCCTGGTGTGAGGGGTAATTGGAACGTGGAGATACGCATCCTTGATGTCCAAGGATACCATAAAGTCCCCTTCTTTCAGGTTCGCTATCACTGCTCTGAGTGACTCCATCTTGAACTTGAACTTCTTTATGTACAGGTTCAAGGACTTCAGATTTAGAATAGGCCTTACCGAGCCATCCGGCTTCGGTACCACAAAAAGAGTGGAATAATACCCCTTCCCTTGTTGTAGAAGAGGTACCTTGACTATCACCTGCTGAGAATACAGCTTGTGAATGGCTTCCAAAACCGTCTCCCTTTCTGAGGGGGACGTTGGTAAAGCAGACTTCAGGAAACGGCGAGGTGGCTCTGTCTCTAATTTCAACCTGTACCCCTGAGATATTATCTGCAGGATCCAGGGATTTACCTGCGAGTGAGCCCACTGCGCGCTGTAATTCTTGAGACGACCGCCTACCGCCCCCGAGTCCGCTTGCGAAGCCCCAGCGTCATGCTGAGGCTTTTGTAGAAGCCGGGGAGGGCTTCTGTTCCTGGGAAGGAGCTGCCTGTTGCTGTCTCTTCCCTCGTCCTCTGCCTCGTGGCAGATATGAATAGCCCTTTGCTCTCTTATTTTTAAAGGAACGAAAGGGCTGCGGTTGAAAGGTCGGTGCCTTTTTCTGTTGGGGAGTGACTTGAGGTAGAAAGGTGGATTTCCCGGCCGTAGCCGTGGCCACCAAATCCGATAGACCGACCCCAAATAACTCCTCTACGCATCGCCTGTCCACTGTCGTGTCCATAAAGCTCTTCTGGCCGAAATGGACATAGCACTTACCCGTGATGCCAGTGTGCAGATATCTCTCTGTGCATCACGCATATAAAGAAATGCATCCTTTATTTGTTCTAACGACAGTAAAATATTGTCCCTGTCCAGGGTATCAATATTTTCGATCAGGGACTCTGACCAAACTACCCCAGCACTGCACATCCAGGCAGTCGCAATAGCTGGTCGTAGTATAACACCTGCATGTGTGTATATACCTTTTTGGATATTTTCCATCCTCCTATCTGATGGATCTTTAAGTGCGGCCGTCTCAGGAGAGGGTAACGCCACTTGTTTTGATAAGCGTGTTAGCGCTTTGTCCACCCTAGGAGGTGTTTCCCAGCGCTCCCTAACCTCTGGCGGGAAAGGGTATAAAGCCAATAACTTCTTTGAAATTAGCAGTTTTTTATCGGGGCACCCCACGCTTCATCACACACGTCATTTAATTCTTCTGATTCGGTAAAAACTACTGGTAGTTTTTTCACACCCCACATAATACCCTGTTTAGTGGTACCTGTAGTATCAGCTAAATGTAACATCTCCTTTATTGCCAAAATCATATAACGTGTGGCCCTACTGGAAAATACGGTTGATTCGTCACCTTCACCACCGGAATCAGTGCCTGTGTCTGGGTCTGTGTCGACCGACTGAGGCAAGGGGCGTTTTACAGCCCCTGACGGTGTTTGAGGCGCCTGGACAGGCACTAATTGAGTGTCCGGCCGCCTCATGTCGGCAAACAACTGCTTAAGCGAGTTGACGCTATCCCGTAATTCCACAAATAAAGGCATCCATTCTGGTGTCGACCCCCTAGGAGGTGACATCCTCATATTTGGCAATTGCTCCGCCTCCACACCAATAACGTCCTCATACATGTCGACACACACGTACCGACACACAGCAGACACACAGGGAATGCTCTATACGAAGACAGGACCCACTAGCCCTTTGGGGAGACAGAGGGAGAGTCTGCCAGCACACACCAAAAAGCGCTATATATGACAGGGATAGCCTTATGATTAAGTGCTCCCTTATAGCTGCTTTTATATTAATATATTGCCATTTATTTTGCCCCCCCTCTCTGTTATACCCTGTTTCTGTAGTGCAGTGCAGGGGAGAGACCTGGGAGCCTTCCTGACCAGCGGAGCTGTGACAGAAAATGGCGCCGTGTGCTGAGGAGATAGGCCCCGCCCCTTTTTCGGCGGGCTCGTCTCCCGCTATTTAGTACATTTAGGCAGGGGTAAATATCTCCATATAGCCTCTGGGGCTATATGTGAGGTATTTTTAGCCTTTTTAAAGGTTTTCATTTGCCTCCCAGGGCGCCCCCCCCCAGCGCCCTGCACCCTCAGTGACTGCCGTGTGAAGTGTGCTGAGAGGAAAATGGCGCACAGCTGCAGTGCTGTGCGCTACCTTAAGAAGACTGCAGGAGTCTTCAGCCGCCGATTCTGGACCTCTTCTTGCTTCAGCATCTGTGAGGGGGCCGGCGGCGTGGCTCCGGTGACCATCCAGGCTGTACCTGTGATCGTCCCTCTGGAGCTTCATGTCCAGTAGCCAAGAAGCCAATCCATCCTGCACGCAGGTGAGTTCACTTCTTCTCCCCTCTGTCCCTCGTTGCAGTGATCCTGTTGCCAGCAGGAATCACTGTAAAATAAAAAACCTAAGCTAAACTCTCTAAGCAGCTCTTTATGAGAGCCACCTAGAATTGCACCCTTCTCGGCCGGGCACAAAAATCTAACTGGAGTCTGGAGGAGGGTCATAGGGGGAGGAGCCAGTACACACCACCTGACCTGTAAAAGCTTTACTTTTGTGCCCTGTCTCCTGCGGAGCCGCTATTCCCCATGGTCCTTTCAGGAACCCCAGCATCCACTTAGGACGATAGAGAAAACAAATGTACGTCTAGTAATTAGTGCAAAACACGCACACTAGCGGTACATTGGTGTATTCACCTATTAAGAATAAAGTTGTGTTTTCAATTTAGTTCGCCACCCTTCACTCGCGTTTCCCACAGAGGGAAAAGGGTGCATATACTCTGGACGACAGTCGCAGAGGGTCAGGATTTGTAGTTAAAATCAGCAACAAAGATTGCTGTCGATAAAGGTCCTAGAACTCTGTGCATTTTACAATGCAATACATGATTCGCTTTCAGTCTGACCAGGTATATACTCTGGTTTCTCTTCAGAACGAATAAATCTTTCGCCTTTTACTAAAGATTTCTGTGGAGAGGAACAACCATGAGTTTCAGGTAAATGTTTGATGCCTGTCTCACGCTGGCCTTAAGCAGTCAAACAAGGCAACGGCAGTTGCATACACAACAACCAGTGAGAACCAAGAAGCCGCATGGTAATGCGGCATGTGACTCAAATCCTCAATGGCTTAGAACACCATTATGTGAAAATGTCAAGAGATCATTACGTGAGTGGACATCTGTTAGACAGAGGATCTCACCCGTCAGGATTTGGATCCTGAAAACTGGACATTAAATCCAGAGGTGTTTCATATGTGAGTCCACAGAAGGGGGTTACCCTCAAGTATACATGATGGCATCTCGCCACAGTTACAAAAGCTCAGTATGTGTACAAAACAGATCACAAGGGCAGTGGCGGTGGAGTCTCTCACATTCATGTGGTCATTCAGCATCGTGTATCTGGCTCCACCAGTTTCCGCTGCTCTCTCCGTTGTCAAAACGGCTCATAAGACAGTTTGTCACAGTCATACTGGTGGTAGCTCATGGGTTTCGGAGAAGTTTGCTTCTCGAATTTTCAAGGAATACTTGCACACGATCTTGGCCCGCTCATAATACGTCCAACCTGTTACATCAGGGAACGTTAGTTTACCCATAGTTACCTATGTACCTATTATCTATGTACCGCAGCTGCGGTTGACGGGGTGAGGGTGCAGACCGCCCTCTTAAGAAATTGAGCATTACAGTATCGGTTATACTAACCATGTTACGAAATAGTAAGCCGTTTAAGGCAGCTCATTTTTACAAAATTTCGTGGGCTTACATAGGTTGTAAACCTCGGAAGTTTCCAACATCATCCTTCAAGTAACCCGTATTCTGTTAAACGGGGTGGAATGGAAAACTGCGTTGATCTGCACGAAGAGTGCAGGTATCTGTGTGGTAAACTTATTTTCAAAGACGTTTGCCTCTATTGGCGTCTGTACACATCTTTCTACAAGGTGTCATCAAAGTTCACACTCTATTTATCCCACCTACAGCGCCAGGCGACTTGAAGTTGGGTTCAGATTTCTTACAGTTTTCATATTTTGAACCCTTTCAACAAATGGGAATTAAGTTTCTCACTTTGGAAAACAATTTTCTTATAGCCTTGGCTTCGGCAAGGGTTTTGTTTTCATATTTGGGTGCCTTGTATTCCAAGCCACCGTATTTGAGTTTTCTCATGACAAAGCAGATCTTCGGACGAATCATGCTTTCGTATTCTTCACATCAATATACCAATAGGGGTTCCTGTGTGGACAGCACATTCTAGAATTCTGAATGTGGTACACGCATTACGCGTTTATATATGTCCCGAACGTCAACAGTACGTGATATGAATACGTTGTTTGTTCTCTATGATACTGCCAACTGGGGTTAGCCAGTTTCTTAGCAGACATTATCCAGTTGGGTAATAATAATGACTACAAGTCAGGTTTACTTTAAGGCTAAGTTACAATCGCCTACGTCAGTAATAGCTCATCCCACAGGTTCTGTGGGAATGTCAGACCCAGTGGGTCGTGGAGTGTCTAAAACGCGGCTATATAGCCTTCATGTGCACCATGTTTGTGCACGTTTACACGTTATAAATGGTGGCGCCATCAGCATCTAGCTTTGGGCTGCCTACTGTTACAAGTATCAAACAGCTCTCCCGCCCACGAGGGAAGCTTTGGTACGTCCCAAGAGTACTCCAGTGACCCCTAGTGGATGATAAAGAAAATAGGATTTTGGTACTTACCAGGTAAATCCTTTTCTTTGAATCCATAGGGGGCACTGGACGCCCACCCAGAGCAGTTTTACCGGGGTTGTTTTAAGCTCAAGGGAGCTTAGGGTAACAAGTTTTACTTCATTGATATTAAGCTCAGAGGAGCTTATGGTAACACATTTTCACCGATTGGTTCAAATTATAAAGTTCTATCGGTTATGGTGTCAACTGTTTAGTTGACAGTAAGGTTATGGGTCAACATTGTGTTGTCCGTTATGTTATAGGTATTCTCCATTGTCAACCTCTCTATATCGTTCCTGTTCGCTCAGTAAAAAACACTGAGGTCGTACACTGAGGTACTCGGGGATATGGAGGGGGGGGAGGGTCCTAAATTTAAATATTCAGTGCCCTTGTTCGGCTACGCCCGTCCATATCCCAAGAGTACTCCAGTGCCCCCTATGGATTCAAAGAAAAGGATTTACCTGGTAAGTACCAAAATCCTATTTTTGTTTCTATTTCTATTTCTGCGCAGAAATTTTTCTTTAGACCAGATGTGTTACCAATTAGGAGAAGGATCTGTTAATTTAAATTTGGAATGTAAAAAAAAAATAGATTTGCGCGATTTATCGCCTGGCGTTATTTACCGCGTGGCGCTACTTATCGCGTTGAGAGGAGAGAAAAAAAACTTGTGATTTGAGTTACGTGGGCGTACCCGTACGCTCCGTTGCGTAATATACGCTGCGTGCGTCGGCCCTTGGATTGCGTACGCAAGTCTCAGTCTTTTGTTAGAGACACGTGTACGCAAAGCAAAGATCCACCGTAACACAATTTATACGTTTATCAATGTAGATGATCCTTTATCATCTACCGCGCACCACACTGACTTCGCCTTGTCTCTCAGGCACAGCTGTGTGTTTGTCTATATTTTAACTATGTTATCTTTACTCTTAAACTATGAAATAGTGACAAATCTCTCTAAGCACGTTTATCAACTATAGAACTGGCAAACAGGAGAGTGACATACGAAAATACACCAATGAAAAGGAAATGCAGATATATATGTGTGCGTGCGTGTGTACGCAAGACAGAAAAATAAACAGTTTTAAAAAGACACTATTGTTTTGTTCTTACCTCCGGTTCCCGGATTTCTTCAGCACCCTTTACTAAGAGAAGCAGACGCTTATCCAAACAGCACTACGAGGAATATGATCTCCCGCCCTTTGCTGCTGGATAATGTCTGCTGAAATTACCTAGTGTAGATATGTGAAGGACAGGACGAGCCCGCAATTGATAAAGCTAAATATTTATCGTATATAATACCCTTTATGAGGTCTAAGAACACTGTACGCTATCTACGTATGAAGTACCGTAAGGGTACGCTAGTTGCGTAACAATCGCTTTGCCGTGATCGAGACGCTCAAGCGTCACGTTCACTCACGGCCAAGAGATCACAGGCAGGCACGTTATTGGCTGTTGACTAAAGTAATGATTCGCTATAGCGTAGCGGACGCTCGGGACCACGAGGAGATCACCAGCGGCGCTGACGCTCACTATATTAAACCTTTGTATCTAAACCATAAACAGGGTATTGTGCAGTAAAACCTTAGTGTAATGTTAGAGTGTAAATGCAATACAGTATAACCTTATTACCTTTAAAGCTGTTCGAGCGTTACCGACGCTCTGAGAATACTTAATACTATAAGAAACACACAGATACCGTGCTCAGGGTCCAACGCCTAATATATATATTATGAATGCTATACTTGCAAAAGAGTTAAACATAATACAAGTCATACACTACAATATAACATAGACTACCTAACCAGATAACTACACAGGAAATACAATACAATACAATTTAAGGGAAAATGAGAGAGAAAGAGAAGGAGAGAGAGAGAGAGAGAGAAATTGAGAGAGATTGGCTCGGAATAACAAGAAGATCAATATGATTGCGGAGAAACACTTACGCACAAGGGGAAACGATCGCATGCGCCTCGATATCCAGCTCCCGATTATCAGCAATGAGAACCGTTGAAGAGAGTGAACTGGATATGGTCGGCCTGCCTATTTATGCCCCACACACAATACAATTCAATGGTCCCTACAATCTCATTGTTCATTGGACACAGGAATTCGGCTTCGCATTATAACAAAAGGTCATAGGTTGATTCATACAGGTGGGCTGTGACTGCTTCCAACTGTTCAGGTGGGTGGGATACTGAGTTTCCCGCCGCATGACTAAATAAGAACAAATAATAGTAAATGGACATAAACTTCTTATGTCCATAACTATTCGCATGAGCGATTAATCCGCTCCAAACCAACACCGGAATATTGCTATTTAAATACTCTTCCGATGGGTACCAAACACCACTGTATGACCCCTGTTAGACCCTTCGTACAATACAAAGAGGGATCTCTCTGTTCAGGAACATGCTATATTAACTAAACTTTCAGAATCTATCAAAGGGACCATGATCTACAAAATACATTATTACTGAAAATATGTAACGATTGAGTCGCACGCTACGATCACATAAACTCTACCGTAAATACGCATACCGTGCGCCTGCGGGTGCCCGCGACTGTGAGTATGCGCACGTACGGGAGAGCGTACGCATGCGCAGCACGGACCTGTGTGAGGTGCAAATATGGTAGTGTGCATAGAGATATTTTTCTGACTTTGACAATATATATATAAGAATTTACTCACCAGTAATTCTATTTCTCGTAGTCCGTAGTGGATGCTGGGAACTCCGTAAGGACCATGGGGAATAGCGAGCTCCGAAGGAGACTGGGCACTCTAAGAAAGAATTAGGACTACCTGGTGTGCACTGGCTCCTCCCTCTGTGCCCCTCCTCCAGACCTCAGTTAGGGAAACTGTGCCCGGAAGAGCTGACACAATAAGGAAAGGATTTGGAATCCCGGGTAAGACTCATACCAGCCACACCAATCACACCGTATAGCTCGTGATACTATATCCAGTTAACAGTATGAACAACAACTGAGCCTCACGAACAGATGGCTCATAACAATAACCCTTTAGTTAGGCAATAACTATATACAAGTATTGCAGACAATCCGCACTTGGGATGGGCGCCCAGCATCCACTACGGACTACGAGAAATAGAATTACCGGTGAGTAAATTCTTATTTTCTCTGACGTCCTAGTGGATGCTGGGAACTCCGTAAGGACCATGGGGATTATACCAAAGCTCCCAAACGGGCGGGAGAGTGCGGATGACTCTGCAGCACCGAATGAGCAAACTCAAGGTCCTCCTCAGCCAGGGTATCAAACTTGTAGAATTTTGCAAATGTGTTTGAACCCGACCAAGTAGCAGCTCGGCAAAGTTGTAAAGCCAAGACCCCTCAGGCAGCCGCCCAAGAAGAGCCCACTTTCCTCGTGGAATGGGCTTTTACAGATTTAGGATGCAGCAGTCCAGCCACAGAATGTGCAAGTTGAATCATGCTACAGATCCAGCGAGCAATAGTCTGCTTAGAAGCAGGAGCACCCAGCTTGTTGGATGCATACAGGATAAATAGCGAGTCAGTTTTCCTGACTCCAGCCGTCCTGGAAACATATATTTTCAGGGCCCTGACTACGTCCAGTAACTTGGAATCCTCCAAGTCCCGAGTAGCCGCAGGCACCACAATAGGTTGGTTCACATGAAAAGCTGAAACCACCTTAGGAAGGAATTGGGAACGAGTCCTCAATTCCGCCCTATCCATATGAAAAATCAGATAAGGGCTTTTACATGACAAAGCCGCCAATTCTGATACACGCCTGGCCGACGCCAAGGCCAACTGCATGACCACTTTCCACGTGAGGTATTTTAGCTCCACGGTTTTAAGTGGCTCAAACCAATGCGACTTTAGGAAATCCAACACCACGTTGAGATCCCACGGTGCCACTGGAGGCACAAAAGGGGGCTGAATATGCAGCACTCCTTTAACAAAAGTCTGAACTTCAGGCAGTGAAGCCAGTTCTTTTTGGAAGAAAATCGACAGAGCCGAGATCTGGACCTTAATGGAACCCAATTTTAGGCCCATAGTCACTCCTGACTGTAGGAAGTGCAGAAATCGAACGAGCTGAAATACCTCCGTTGGGGCCTTCCTGGCCTCACACCAAGCAACATATTTTCGCCATATGCGGTGATAATGTCTTACGGTCACATCTTTCCTAGCTTTAATCAGCGTAGGAATGACTTCCTCCGGAATGCCCTTTTCTTTTAGGATCTGGTGTTCAACCGCCATGCCGTCAAACGCAGCCGCGGTAAGTCTTGGAACAGACAGGGCCCCTGCTGCAGCAGGTCCTGTCTGAGCGGCAGAGGCCATGGGTCCTCTGATATCATTTCTTGAAGTTCTGGGTACCAAGCTCTTCTTGGCCAATCCAGAACCACAAGTATAGTTCTTACTCCTCTCCTTCTTATTATTCTCAGTACCTTGGGTATGAGAGGCAGAGGAGGGAACACATAAACCGACTGGTACACCCACGATGTCACTAGAGCGTCCACAGCTATCGCCTGAGGGTCCCTTGACCTGGCGCAATATCTTTTTAGCTATTTGTTGAGGCGGGACGCCATCATGTCCACCTGTGGCCTTTCCCAACGGTGTACAATCATTTGGAAGACTTCTGGATGAAGTCCCCACTCTCCCGGGTGGAGGTCGTGCCTGCTGAGGAAGTCTGCTTCCCAGTTGTCCACTCCCGGAATGAACACTGCTGACAGTGCTAACACATGATTTTCCGCCCATCGGAGAATCCTTGTGGTTTCTGCCATCGCCATCCTGCTTCATGTGCCGCCCTGACGGTTTACATGGGCGACCGCCGTGATGTTGTCTGACTGGATCAGCACCGGCTGGTGTTGAAGCAGGGGTCTTGCCTGACTTCTTAGGGCATTGTAAATGGCCCTTAGTTCCAGAATATTTATGTGTAGGGAAGTCTCCTGACTCGTCCATAGTCCTTGGAAGTTTCTTCCCTGTGTGACTGCCCCCCACCCTCGAAGGCTGGCATCCGTGGTCACCAGGACCCAATCCTGTATGCCAAATCTGCGGCCCTCTAGAAGATGAGCACTCTGCAGCCACCACAACAGCGTCACCCTGGTCCTTGGAGACAGGGTTATCAGCCGATGCATCTGAAGATGCGATCCGGACCACTTGTCCAACAGATCCCACTGAAAGATCCTTGCATGGAACCTTCCGAATGGAATTGCTTCGTAAGAAGCTACCATCTTTCCCAGGACTTGCGTGCAGTGGTGCACCGACACCCGTTTTGGTTTTAGGAGGTCTCTGACTAGAGATGACAACTCCTTGGCCTTCTCCTGCGGGAGAAACACCTTTTTCTGTTCTGTGTCCAGAACCATCCCCAGGAACAGTAGACGCGTTGTAGGAACCAGCTGCGACTTTGGAATATTCAGGATCCAGCCGTGCTGTTGTAGCACTTCCCGAGCTAGTGCTACTCCGATCAACAACTGTTCCCTGGACCTCGCCTTTATAAGGAGATCGTCCAAGTACGGGATAATTATAACTCCCTTTTTTCGAAGGAGTATCATCATTTCGGCCATTACCTTGGTAAATACCCTCGGTGCCGTGGACAGACCAAACGGCAACGTCTGGAATTGGTAATGACAGTCCCGTACCACAAATCTGAGGTACTCCTGGTGAGGAGGGTAAATGGGGACATGCAGGTAAGCATCCTTGATGTCCAGTGATACCATGTAATCCCCTTCGTCCAGGCTTGCAATAACCGCCCTGAGCGATTCCATTTTGAACTTGAACCTTCTTATATAAGTGTTCAAGGATTTCAAATTTAAAATGGGTCTCACCGAACCGTCCGGTTTCGGTACCACAAACATTGTGGAATAGTAACCCCGTCCCTGTTTAAGGAGGGGTACTTTGGTTATCACCTGCTGGGAGTACAGCTTGTGAATCGCCTCCAGCAGCGCATCCCTGTCTGGGGGAGTAGTTGGCAAGGCTGATTTGAGGAAACGGCGAGGGGGAGACGTCTCGAATTCCAGCTTGTACCCCTGAGATACCACTTGTAGAATCCAGGGATCCACCCGTGAGCGAACCCACTGGTTCGCTGAAGTTCCGGAGACGGGCCCCCACCGCACCTGGCTCCACCTGTGGAGCCCCAGCGTCATGCGGTGGACTTAGAGGAAGCGGGAGAGGACTTTTGTTCCTGGGAACTTGCTGTTTGGTGCAGCTTTTTCCCCCTACCTCTGCCTCTGGGCAGAAAGGACGCGCCTTTAACCCGCTTGCC
The DNA here is from genome assembly GCF_028390025.1 of Pseudophryne corroboree. Lineage (NCBI taxonomy): Eukaryota > Metazoa > Chordata > Amphibia > Anura > Myobatrachidae > Pseudophryne > Pseudophryne corroboree. The sequence continues at coordinate 963,685,817 of NC_086444.1, read as the reverse complement.
TTTCTGGGGCCGAAAGGACTGTGAGGGAACATGGGGTAAAAAATAAGAATTTACTTACCGATAATTCTATTTCTCATAGTCCGTAGTGGATGCTGGGAACTCCGTAAGGACCATGGGGGGATAGCGGCTCCGCAGGAGACTGGGCACAAAAGTAAAAGCTTTATGACTAGCTGGTGTGCACTGGCTCCTCCCCCTATGACCCTCCTCCAAGCCTCAGTTAGGATACTGTGCCCGGACGAGCGTACATAATAAGGAAGGATCTTGAATCCCGGGTAAGACTCATACCAGCCACACCAATCACACCGTACAACTTGTGATCTGAACCCAGTTAACAGTATGATAAACGTAGGAGCCTCTGAAAAGATGGCTCACAACAATAAACAACCCGATTTTTGTAACAATAACTATATACAAGTATTGCAGACAATCCGCACTTGGGATGGGCGCCCAGCATCCACTACGGACTATGAGAAATAGAATTATCGGTAAGTAAATTCTTATTTTCTCTGACGTCCTAGTGGATGCTGGGAACTCCGTAAGGACCATGGGGATTATACCAAAGCTCCCAAACGGGCGGGAGAGTGCGGATGACTCTGCAGCACCGAATGAGAGAACTCCAGGTCCTCCTCAGCCTGGGTATCGAATTTGTAAAATTTAGCAAACGTGTTTGCCCCTGACCAAGTAGCTGCTCGGCAAAGTTGTAAAGCCGAGACCCCTCGGGCAGCCGCCCAAGATGAGCCCACCTTCCTTGTGGAATGGGCTTTTACAGATTTTGGCTGTGGCAGGCCTGCCACAGAATGTGCAAGCTGAATCGTACTACAAATCCAACGAGCAATCGTCTGCTTAGAAGCAGGAGCACCCAGCTTGTTGGGTGCATACAGGATAAACAGCGAGTCAGATTTTCTGACTCCAGCCGTCCCGGAAACATATATTTTCAGGGCCCTGACTACGTCCAGCAACTTGGAGTCCTCCAAGTCCCTAGTAGCCGCAGGCACCACAATAGGCTGGTTCATGTGAAACGCTGAAACCACCTTAGGGAGAAATTGAGGGCGAGTCCTCAGTTCTGCCCTGTCTGAATGAAAAATTAGGTAAGGGCTTTTATATGATAAAGCCGCCAATTCTGAGACACGCCTGGCTGAAGCCAGGGCTAACAGCATGACCACTTTCCATGTGAGATATTTTAATTCCACAGTGGTGAGTGGTTCAAACCAATGTGACTTTAGGAGACTCAACACTACATTGAGATCCCAAGGTGCCACTGGAGGCACAAAAGGAGGCTGTATATGCAGTACCCCTTTGACAAACGTCTGAACTTCAGGCACTGAAGCCAGTTCTTTTTGGAAGTGTCAAAGTCAGAAAAATATCTCTATGCACACTACCATATTTGCACCTCACACAGGTCCGTGCTGCGCATGCGTGCGCTCTCCCGTACGTGCGCATACTCACAGTCGCGGGCACCCGCAGGCGCACGGTATGCGTATTTACGGTAGAGTTTATGTGATCGTAGCGTGCGACTCAATCGTTACATATTTTCACTATATAATGTATTTTGTAGATCATGGTCCCTTTGATAGATTCTGAAAGTTTAGTTAACATAGCATGTTCCTGAACAGAGAGATCCCTCTTTGTATTGTACGAAGGGTCTAACAGGGGTCATACAGTGGTGTTTGGTACCCATCGGAAGAGTATTTAAATAGCAATATTCCGGTGTTGGTTTGGAGCGGATTAATCGCTCGTGCGAATAGTTATGGACATAAGAAGTTTATGTCCATTTACTATTATTTGTTCTTATTTAGTCATGTGGTGGGAAACCCAGTATCCCACCCACCTAAACAGTTGGAAGCTGTCACAGCCCACCTGTATGAATCAACCTATGACCTTTTGTTATAATGCGAAGCCGAATTCCTGTGTCCAATGAACAATGAGATTGTAGGGACCATTGAATTGTATTGTGTGTGGGGCATAAATAGGCAGGCCGACCATATCCAGGTCACTCTCTTCAACGGTTCTCATTGCTGATAATCGGGAGCTGGATATCGAGGCGCATGCAATCGTTTCCCTTTGTGCGTAAGTGTTTCTCCGCAACTATATTGATCTTCTTGTTATTGTGGGCCAATTTCTATCTCTCTCTCCTCCTCTTTTTCTCTTATTTTCCCTTAAATAGTAATTGTATTATATTTCCTGTGTAGTTATCTGGTTAGGTAGTCTATGTTATATTGTAGTGTATGATTTGTATTTGTATTAATTCTTTTGCAAGTATAACATTCATAATATATATATATTAGGCGTTGGACCCTAAGCACGGTATCTGTGTAATTCTTATAGTGTTAAGTATTCTCAGAGCGTCGGTGACGCTCATTCAGCTTTTGAGTTAATAAGGTTACACTAGGTTGCATCTACACCCTATCTCTACACTAAGGTTTTACAGCATATTTCATTGTTTATGGTTTAGATATAAAGGTTTAACATTGTGAGCGTCAGCGCCGCTCGTGATCTCCTCGTGGTCTCGAGCGTCCGCTACGCTGATAGCGTAGCATTACGGTAGTCGCTCACCTATAAGTGTGCCCGATACCAACAGCGTATTCTCGTGAGCGTCTGTATCGCTCGAGCAGCCCGCTCCCGATACAGCGTCCGTTACGCTATAGTGAACCATTACGTTAGTCAGCAGCCAATAGCGTGCCTGCCTGTGATCTCTTGGCCGTGAGCGAACGTGACGCTTGAGCGTCTCGACTACGGCTAAGCGATTGTTACGCAGCGAGTGTACCCTTACGGTACTTCATACGTAATTAGCGTACAGTGTTCTTAGACCTCATAAAGGGTTTTATATACGATAAATATCTAGCTTTATCAATTGGGGGCTCGCCCGTCCTTCACATATCTGCACTAGGTAATTTCAGCAGACATTATCCAGCAGCAAAGGGCGGGAGATCATATTCCTCGTAGTGCTGTTTGGATAACCGTCTGCTTCTCTTAGTAAAGGGTGCTGAAGGAATCCGGGACCGGAGGTAAGAACGAAACGATAGTCTCATTTAAAACTGTTTATTTTTCTGTCTTGCGTACACACGCACGCACATATATATCTGCATTTATTTTTCATTTGTGTATTTTCGTATATCACTCTTCTGTTTGCCTTTTTTATAATTGATAAACGTGCTGAGAGAGATTTGCCGCTATTTTAATAGTTTAAGAGTAAAGGTAATATAGTTAAAGTATAGACAAACACACAGCTGTGCCTGAGAGACAAGGCGAAGTCAGTGTGGTGCGTGGTAGATGATAAAGGATCATCTACATTGATAAACGTATAAATTGTGTTACGGTGGATCTTTGCTTTGCGTACACGTGTCTCTAACAAAGGACTGAGACTTGTGTACGCAATCCAAGGGCCGACGCACGCAGCGTATATTACGCAACGGAGCGTACGGGTACGCCCACGTAACTCAAATCACAAGCGTTAATTTTTTTTTCAACGCGATAAATAGCGCAACGCGGTAAATAACGCAAGGCGATAAATCGCGCAAATCTATTTTAACATTCGAAATTTAAATTAACAGATCCTTCTCCTAATTTGTAACACATCTGGTCTGAAGAAAATTTCTGCGCAGAAATAGAAATAGAAACAAAAGTGTATATGTGGTGAGTGAGTGTTTGTTTTTACAATTTTTGAGGTTGAACCACAAGAAAAGTCGAGTTCTCGTGAGGTACATGCGTGTAAGTGACGTACATGGTGGCTAGGGAGGCATCCCTGGTTAAAACATACAATTTGAGCATTAGAGTGTAGCAGACCAGGAGGTCATACTGTAACAGACCAGGAGGTCATAGCAGACCAGCAGGTTCAGGTACAGCAGACAAGGAAGTCCGCTATACAGTCCACAGGCACAACACCAAGAAAGGGTTGGTGCAACACCCATATAGGCCATACAAGCTCTGGCTGAAGGAATTCGCAGCCGCAATTTTCGATTCCACTGGTCGCTCCGTATGTGCTGAACGATTGTACCGCACGTAATTGTGTGCATTAGTAAACCTGACCGGTACTATTTGTGTACGAAGGTCATAAACGCTATTTGTACATTCTAACGTGATTTGTGTAATTTTTTTTATTTTAAGGGAGGTTCGCTGCTCACTCAGGAACTATCCAACAACCAATAGTTACTGGAAAGAGTAAGTGTTCTTCGGATCACCCTCACAGGTTCCAGTAAATAGAGGTTCAGGTCGCAGGGGCCCTAGGTCGAGTACGCCAGCACCATATCGGTGTGATCAGGTCGTATTGGTCGGCGTGGGCGAGTGAGTGGGGTACTCGGTAAACCGCCACCGTCAGCCTATTTTGAACATTTTGGTTTGCGTAAGGGTTGGTTGAATAAAGCAACACCTTCGAACTATGGGGGCCATTTGTTCAGGTAGGGGGCGATCAACCTCGGTTCGGGTTGATTCAGTGAACCGACCAGTCGGGTCGGCAAGATACGTAATGTGTGAGAAATACGGAAGTCACACAGAAGCTTTATGTGATGAATGGGAGAGAATGACGGTACATGACGGGGAGAAATTCCCAAGAGTAGGTAGCTTCAGCACAGAAGTGTTAACGAATTTAAGGAGAAGGATATGTCTCATTAAATCAGCCAAGAGACGAATCAAGCATTATGATTATTTACAGTTGTGGCAACAGGAGGGTGACATACAGAGAGGATTGGCTCAGGCGGCGGGATCTGGCTCGATCAGAAAACTGATAGCCACGGCCCCACCGCCACCATATATATCGGGAGAAAAATTGGTTGCGGAGAATGACGCATTAAGGTGTAACAAACAAACACTTAGCAACTGTGTAAATGTTAAAGATAATGTTAACCAATTAACCAATGCAAGTATTAACCCGTGCAAGTTGTACCCTGTTTTGAACTTTCCTCAGGAGTGTGATCAAGAGGACGAATCGGCAACAATTTCAGCGCTCTCTCTAGCAGCCACCATAGCAGAGACCACTGTAGGCACAGCTCAACCCCCGAGATTAGTAACGAAAGCCCCTAGCGGAGGGATAGGTGAGGTCGTATTAACGGGTAAGTACGGCACCATACACTATGCTGAAACTATTTCACCACAGCCTGTAGAATCTACACAGGATGAGGTTGTTAGAGTTAATCCTGTTAAGGTAATAGTAGTTCCAAATGGGAAAACAGACACTTCAGGAGTCACTCCTGTTAGGAACATTGCCATGTACAGCCCATTTTCCCGAATGGAATTAAGGACCATAGTGTCGGAATTCCCTGACCCTAGAAAAGACTTAGTTGCCAGCCAAAAATACATCAGAGACCTAGGTAACACGTTAGAGCCCAACAACAAAGACTGGCAGATATTGCTGAGAGCATGTTTACCCTCCAATGTCGACGCAGCTCAATTTTTAGCTGACTGTGGATTAGATCAGGATGTACCTCTTACAGATGTGTACAACAAAGACAATGTAAAAAGAATAAGCTTACAGTTAAAAGAGTATTTCCCAGCCGTAGTTAAATGGAACAAAATATTCTCCATTAAACAGAAGGAGTCAGAAACAGCTGCAGAGTATTTTCACAGAGCATTATCAGAAATGGCAAAATACACAGGCATAGAGGACATTAAAACAAACATAAACCATCGAGAAGTAGCAGTATCGGTACTGATGGATGGTTTAAAAGAGTCATTGAAGACTAGGGTACAGACCACACAACCATGTTGGCGAGGTCTGTCTGTGGCTACTTTGAGAGAGGCTGCTATTGATCACGATAGGAACATCACCAGACACAGGGAACAACAAGGTGATAAGTTAATGGCAGTAAGTATACAGGCCCTGACCACAAGGCAGCCTTTGTTTATATCACCAAACCCTGTGGGTAAGTCAAGTGTGGTTACTTGTTATTCTTGTCATAAACAGGGACACATGGCACGAGATTGTAGAATGAAGAATTCACGAAACTCATACCAACCCCCTAGACAACGACACGACACACGACATTGGGAGCAAGGTCCGCAGAAACGGAGTTATGAGCCACATACAGGGGAAACAAAAAGATACCCCCCGAACAGAGACTGGCAAGCCTCTGGTAGCTCCCAATTAACTCCATCACAAGTAGTTGCTGCCAGCGGGATTCAGGGAGGTCACCATACCCAATAGGGGTGTGGCCATACCTGTAATCTGCAGCCAGTAAAATTGATTGCAAGTCTTGAAAGTGAGCCAGAAATTGCAATCAATGTAGCTGGTAAATCATTAAACTTTCTTGTATACACAGGGGCGGCCAAATCAGTGATAAATTCGACAGTGGGCATGAGAACCACTGGTAAGACAATTCCAGCCATAGGGGTAACGGGAGTAGTCCAGCACTACCCTGTTAGCAAACCAGCCGAGATTACAGTAGGGCCTTTACATACCAAGCATTCCTTTTTGCTGGCTGCATCGGCACCGACTAATCTCCTGAGAAGAGACTTACTGTGTAAAATGGGGTGCGTCATTTATTGTACTCCTGAAGGTGTATTCTTGGACATACCTGAGAATCACGCTCAGGAAGTGCGAGACATGTTAGACTCCCCGTCAAAATTAATGTCACATACCATTATGACAAATAGGACTCCCTCCCAAGTAGAAGAAATGACATCTCAGATACCAGAGTCACTTTGGACTAAAGATGGACAGGACACTGGATTAATGGCAAACGTAGCTCCGGTAGTTGTACAAGTAAAAGATGGTAGGATAGCTCCAAAAATCCCACAGTACCCTCTGAAGCCAGAGGTGGAGTTAGGAGTGTATCCCGTAATAGAGCGCTTGCTACAACAGGGCATTCTGGTAAGAACGTCCAGCACTGCCAATAGTCCCATCTTCCCTGTAAAAAAGAGTGGGGGGAGGGGTTACCGGCTAGTGCAGGATCTAAGGGGGATTAACAAAATAGTTGAGAGTCAGTTCCCCGTAGTGCCAAATCCAGCTGTCATCTTAATGCAAATCCCTCCCACTGCGAAATTTTTCACTGTTATTGACCTCTGCTCCGCTTTCTTTTCGGTACCTCTGCACCCTGACAGTCAATATTTGTTTGCATTTACATACAGAGGAGTCCAATACACATGGACTCGATTACCACAAGGATTCATAGATAGCCCAAGTATATTTTCTCAGGCTTTGCATGATTGTTTACAGTCTTTCCAACCAGTGAGTGGATCAGTATTAATACAGTACGTGGATGATCTACTACTGTGTTCTGATTCATTGGAAGCATCCCTGAAGGATACGAAACAGCTCCTGTTTCATCTTTCAGACACAGGACACAAGGTTTCCAAAGACAAGTTGCAATTATGCCAAACTAAGGTAAAATATTTGGGACACTGTCTAACACAAGGACTGAGACACCTGACCGCTGATAGAATTCAAGCAATTAGAGACATGACTCTGCCACAAACCCAGCAGCAGATCAGAACATTTTTAGGAATGTGTGGGTATTGCCGTAACTGGATCCCAGGGTTTTCCATCCTAGCGTTACCCTTGCAGGAGATGGTCTCCTCAAACAAACCTGATCGGATTTCGCATACAGACGAGTCTGAGACAGCATTTGAGAGACTTAAACAGTGCCTAACGCAGGCACCAGCATTAGGTATGCCGGACTATGGGAAACCCTTTGAACTATACGGAACAGAAAGTGCTGGTTGCGCGGCAGGCGTACTAACCCAAAAGCACAGTGATGCCAGCAGGCCGGTAGCATATTACAGCGCTCAGCTAGACACGGTAGCGCGATCCCTCCCCACATGCTTGCGAAGCGTTGCTGCGATAGCATTGCTAGTAACGAAAAGCGAAGACGTCGTGCTAGGTCACAACCTCACAATTCATACACCACATGCAGTGTCAGCCTTGTTGAATTCTGCCCAAACCAGACACGTCTCATCAGCGCGGTTTACAAGATGGGAATTGGCACTAATGGCCCCCGTAAACATCACCATAAGGAGATGCAGTGCATTAAATCCTGCAACATATCTCCCAGGTGTGCCTGGACAGGCACAAAGGGTGGAGGATGAGAGTGGTGGGGAAGGAGAATTTAACACAAAGGAAGACACTCATGATTGTATGGAATATTTGACCCAAAATTTTACCGCAAGGCCTGACATCAGTGACAACCCACTGGAAGATGTAGAACTTACGTTCTACACGGACGGTAGTTGTCATAGACAGTCAGACTCGGGAGACTTGTGTACTGGATACGCAGTCGTAGATGACCAAGGCACCATAGAAGCGGAACCGCTAGGCCCACCTCACTCAGCCCAGGTTGCTGAACTGGTCGCCCTAACCAGAGCATGTGAATTGGCTAAGGGCAAATCAGCCAATATCTACACCGACTCTAGATACGCATTCGGGGTAGTCCATGATTTCGGAGCCCTATGGCGCCTCAGAAATTTCATGACGGCAGCTGGTACACCGGTAGCGCATGCAGCTCACATAAAAAGGCTTCTAACAGCGATACAGGAACCCGATAGAGTGGCTGTTATCAAATGTAAAGCACACACATATAGCCAAGACCCAGTATCACTTGGTAACAGCCGAGCAGACGAAGCTGCTAAATTAGCAGCTGCTACCCCCAGACAGACACCACACAACTGATGGTATTCAATACCATCAACACACAGAAGTTGTGTGAGATGCAAAATTTGTGTTCCACACAGGAAAAGGCAGTCTGGAAGGCAAAGGGATATGGTCAGGAGTCCTCAGGACTCTGGACGGATGGACACGGTAAACCAGTGGCCCCCAAAGCATACCTTCCATGCTTAGCTGAGGCAGCTCACGGGCTGACTCATCTGGGCAAGGAAGGGATGTGCAAGTTGGTAAGAGCATATTGGTGTGCCCCAGGATTTTCTTCTCATGCGAGTAAAAGGGCAATGTCATGCCTTACCTGTCTGAGAAAGAACATCGGAAAGGCAATACCTACAGAACCATCTCATATCCCACCTGCCGGCGGCCCTTTCCAGGTAATACAGATTGACTTTATTCAATTACCCCCTTGTCGAAATTTGAAATATGTACTTGTTTGTATAGATGTTTTCTCAAATTGGGTCGAAGCATTTCCAGCGGCCACAAATACCGCTATGTTTACTGCTAAGAAAATTGTGCAGGAATTTGTATGTAGATATGGTATCCCTAGAATTATCGAAAGTGATAGGGGTACCCATTTTACAGGTGATGTCTTTCAAGGAATGTGTAAATTGATGGGAATTGATAGCAAGCTGCACACTCCATACCGTCCACAGGCGAGTGCGAAAGTGGAAAGAGTGAACAGCACTATTAAAAATAAACTGAGTAAAGTGATGGCAGAGACAGGATTGACATGGCCAGAAGCTTTACCCATTGTACTGTACAGCATCAGAACCACTCCCAGGTCCCCTCTTAATCTGTCTCCCTTTGAAATCTTGTTTGGTCGACAACCGCATGTTATGATTAACCCTCAGGATGATTTGAAGTGTAACAATGAAGTGACTGTAAAATACTTGATTAACATGAGTAAACAGTTGAGGAATCAAAATGATAATCTGAAGTTAGTGATTCCTGATTTACCAGATAGTAATTGTCATGACATTGAACCTGGGGATTATGTAATGATACGGAATTTTCTACGCTCAGGTTGCCTTATTGACAGATGGGAAGGACCATACCAGGTCTTATTGACTAGCACTACAGCATTGAAGGTTGCCGAGAGAGAGACTTGGGTTCATTCGTCCCACTGTAAAAAGGTTGCTGATCCAGAGAGGTCCCGTGATAAGGAACAGACGGTAGAGGTTGTATCACTGGAGTGTCTGTTCCAGCAAGATTGAGGCGGCACCTGAGCATTGAAAATCACAAGACCAAAAGCAGTTGTCGATCCCCTGTTCCCTTTTATTGTTTTTCTCCAACTTCCCATCCCCTCTCCCTCAAATTATTTTTTTCCCCCTTCTCATTCTTCTCCGTTTCCTCCCACAAGATGGACTTGCCACAAGAGACTGTGATCCGGATTTTCCTGTTGACCATGATGTTGACCAGAGCAGTCTGTTCCGGCGAGAATACCATGGAGGTCGAGAGAGGTTCTGGAATGGGTTCTGATGACAGAGATGGAGGCGTAGTTTTCCAAGAACAACATAATCAACAAGCAAAGGCGAGTATCAGAAAACGATCCGATAGCATTGACCATAGAAGGAATTGTGAAGGATTGTTAGCTGAAGAAAACTGTATCTGTCGGCTCTGTAACAATGTCATTGAGGATGGGTGCATAAAGAAATGCCAATCCAGTTTTAATATCCATATGGACCGGCATCCATTGAGTGACTATCACTCCTTAGTGGGTAGTGTGTTAAATAAAACAGATTGTTGGGTATGCTCTCAAGTACCTCAAGGTCATAGCAAATCAGGGCTAGTACCATTTCCTTTAACGTTAGGGGAGGTACTTGAGTTAAGTGGTGGGAGACCGGTGGACAGGAGGTTTAATATCTCCAGCCCTCCTAGTTTGAAGCTCCACCAATACCATGTGGATAGGTCCCTATTATGTTTTAACATCTCCAATCCCCGAAAGCCAGGAAATTGGGAAGTGTCATGGAGTAATCAGACCATGACCTTTTCGCATAGAGCAGATAGAATGCCTACAGATACAGAGCTTATACGCCACATAGCCAGTAGAGGAAAATCTTTCCGGTATAGGTATACCTTAGGAAATAGGATTACGAGAGTTGGAGAGGTATCACCAGGATACTGTGCACATATCGTACAACCTGATACGTGTACTAAGCAGATGGAAGAATTAGGGTTAGGAGATTTCACATGGAAGGTGTGTAATATGGTTATGTCCTACTCCGTCCCATATGTTCTCCCCGATGATGCATATTTCATATGCGGGAGAAAGGCGTATAAGTGGCTTGCCCCAAACTCTGAAGGATTGTGTTATATTGGAAAAGTACTGCCTGAAGTAATGACTGTATCACATGACAAAATGAAAGACATACACCGTGTTGCCCAAACTCCTTATACTCACACCCATTACGAGCACGTAGTTAAACGACACCTGATAGAAAGAACAGAGCATCCGGCCTCTGACATGATCCATGAATCCACCGGGATTCAGTTTCTAATCGCGTTAGATATCACTCGCACCGCTAGAGGAGTGTTGAATTATAAATACATATCTGCGCTCGCCAATTTGTTAGATAATATCACTGAAATGTATGATGACACGTTTAGGTATACTGGAAGGGAACTTCAAGCTTATAAAACAGAACTGGTACAGCATAGAATGGTTCTTAATTACCTCACAGCAGTGACAGGCGGATATTGTGTCACACTGGCAACACAATACGGCGTGAAATGTTGCACATATATTACGAATAGCACCGAGGACCCGGTCGAGGTCATAGACCAAAAGATGGACGATATTCTCCAACTGAAGTGGGAATTTCGCAGGAGACACAATCTCACTCTTGCTGCTGTAGGTAATGAGCTGACTGGTTGGGTGTCAAGGTTGAACCCGCGAAATTGGTTCTCTGGTTTAGGAGACTGGGCTCAAGGAGTCATAATGGATGTTGGGAAGTTTCTCCTATGTATCTTAGGTGTTATCATAACGATTGGTTTGATATTTAGATGCGGTCAGGCTTTAATGAGGTGCAATCGTCGTACTAAGGTAATGAGTTTAAGGAGCGAGGAAACTGTAATTCCAATGGACTTGATTTATGACCCAAATGTAGAAACAATGATGTGATGAAAATGCGATTTCTACGGTCCGTTTCTTTCACCTGTTTTTCCGTTTCCTCCAAGGTAAAAAGACCCACTTGGACGAGGAATTTGATGAGCCGATATACAGACAACAGAGGGATTAAAGAAGAAGTTTTGACAACCTGATACACAGATTTTTGATGAACTATGCCATGTATCCCCAGTTTCCCTAGAAATTTTAAAATTACGCTAGCCCAACACTTTTGTAAATCTATGGACATTGACAGCTTTTGCTCGCACCTTATGGGCAAAAGCACAAAGAAGACTGCATTCAACAGACACCAAACAAGACCTCAATCGACGAATGTACATTTACCTGACATAGAATACCACCGCATTTACCGTAATTATGTCTTTTCTTCATTTCTACAACCCTCAGGTAATGACACACATAGTCGATAGGGAATACAGGCACAGATATCAGCAATCACATATCTCCCCCATTCATGTATCATCAACTAAAATGTGCTCCCCCATTTTGTTACAACCAAAGCCGAAAAGAGCTCGGTAAAGTTTGACAGCCCATCCACAGACCCGTACCACGGGATAAGAAGGAATTCAAATGTATACTTCGCAATACCTCGAAGCTTGATTTAAAACACGTACGGCACGATGATACATGACCCCCAAGCACGGATTCATACACACATGCTTCTGCTATCTCACTAGGTCATACCCTTTTCCTACCTTATCCTCTCCTCCCCTACCCAACCATGTAAATGTATTAACCCCTGACATATATTTTTCTCTTTTTGAAATGTTTTAGAAGGTGGCAGTTATTGTTGACTGCCAAAGGGTGGACTGTCAAAGTCAGAAAAATATCTCTATGCACACTACCATATTTGCACCTAACACAGGTCCGTGCTGCGCATGCGTGCGCTCTCCCGTACGTGCGCATACTCACAGTCGCGGGCGGGAGAGTGCGGATGACTCTGCAGCACCGAATGAGAGAACTCCAGGTCCTCCTCAGCCTGGGTATCGAATTTGTAAAATTTAGCAAACGTGTTTGCCCCTGACCAAGTAGCTGCTCGGCAAAGTTGTAAAGCCGAGACCCCTCGGGCAGCCGCCCAAGATGAGCCCACCTTCCTTGTGGAATGGGCTTTTACAGATTTTGGCTGTGGCAGGCCTGCCACAGAATGTGCAAGCTGAATCGTACTACAAATCCAACGAGCAATCGTCTGCTTAGAAGCAGGAGCACCCAGCTTGTTGGGTGCATACAGGATAAACAGAGAGTCAGATTTTCTGACTCCAGCCGTCCCGGAAACATATATTTTCAGGGCCCTGACTACGTCCAGCAACTTGGAGTCCTCCAAGTCCCTAGTAGCCGCAGGCACCACAATAGGCTGGTTCATGTGAAACGCTGAAACCACCTTAGGGAGAAATTGAGGGCGAGTCCTCAGTTCTGCCCTGTCTGAATGAAAAATTAGGTAAGGGCTTTTATATGATAAAGCCGCCAATTCTGAGACACGCCTGGCTGAAGCCAGGGCTAACAGCATGACCACTTTCCATGTGAGATATTTTAATTCCACAGTGGTGAGTGGTTCAAACCAATGTGACTTTAGGAGACTCAACACTACATTGAGATCCCAAGGTGCCACTGGAGGCACAAAAGGAGGCTGTATATGCAGTACCCCTTTGACAAACGTCTGAACTTCAGGCACTGAAGCCAGTTCTTTTTGGAAGTGTCAAAGTCAGAAAAATATCTCTATGCACACTACCATATTTGCACCTCACACAGGTCCGTGCTGCACATGCGTGCGCTCTCCCGTACGTGCGCATACTCACAGTCGCGGGCACCCGCAGGCGCATGGTATGCGTATTTACGGTAGAGTTTATGTGATCGTAGCGTGCGACTCAATCGTTACATATTTTCACTATATAATGTATTTTGTAGATCATGGTCCCTTTGATAGATTCTGAAAGTTTAGTTAACATAGCATGTTCCTGAACAGAGAGATCCCTCTTTGTATTGTACGAAGGGTCTAACAGGGGTCATACAGTGGTGTTTGGTACCCATCGGAAGAGTATTTAAATAGCAATATTCCGGTGTTGGTTTGGAGCGGATTAATCGCTCGTGCGAATAGTTATGGACATAAGAAGTTTATGTCCATTTACTATTATTTGTTCTTATTTAGTCATGCGGCGGGAAACCCAGTATCCCACCCACCTGAACAGTTGGAAGCAGTCACAGCCCACCTGTATGAATCAACCTATGACCTTTTGTTATAATGCGAAGCCGAATTCCTGTGTCCAATGAACAATGAGATTGTAGGGACCATTGAATTGTATTGTGTGTGGGGCATAAATAGGCAGGCCGACCATATCCAGGTCACTCTCTTCAACGGTTCTCATTGCTGATAATCGGGAGCTGGATATCGAGGCGCATGCGATCGTTTCCCTTTGTGCGTAAGTGTTTCTCCGCAACTATATTGATCTTCTTGTTATTGTGGGCCAATTTCTCTCTCTCCTCCTCTTTTTCTCTTATTTTCCCTTAAATAGTAATTGTATTATATTTCCTGTGTAGTTATCTGGTTAGGTAGTCTATGTTATATTGTAGTGTATGATTTGTATTTGTATTAATTCTTTTGCAAGTATAACATTCATAATATATATATATATTAGGCGTTGGACCCTAAGCACGGTATCTGTGTAATTCTTATAGTGTTAAGTATTCTCAGAGCGTCGGTGACGCTCATTCAGCTTTTGAGTTAATAAGGTTACACTAGGTTGCATCTACACCCTATCTCTACACTAAGGTTTTACAGCATATTTCATTGTTTATGGTTTAGATATAAAGGTTTAACATTGTGAGCGTCAGCGCCGCTCGTGATCTCCTTGTGGTCTCGAGCGTCCGCTACGCTGATAGCGTAGCATTACGGTAGTCGCTCACCTATAAGTGTGCCCGATACCAACAGCGTATTCTCGTGAGCGTCTGTATCGCTCGAGCAGCCCGCTCCCGATACAGCGTCCGTTACGCTATAGTGAACCATTACGTTAGTCAGCAGCCAATAGCGTGCCTGCCTGTGATCTCTTGGCCGTGAGCGAACGTGACGCTTGAGCGTCTCGACTACGGCTAAGCGATTGTTACGCAGCGAGCGTACCCTTACGGTACTTCATACGTAATTAGCGTACAGTGTTCTTAGACCTCATAAAGGGTTTTATATACGATAAATATCTAGCTTTATCAGAAGAATATTGACAGGGCCGAAATTTGAACCTTAATGGACCCTAATTTTAGGCCCATAGATAGTCCTGTTTGCAGGAAATGCAGGAAACGACCCAGTTGAAATTCCTCTGTAGGGCCCTTCTTGGCCTCACACCACGCAACATATTTTCGCCAAATGCGGTGATAATGTTTCGCGGTTACATCCTTCCTGGCCTTGATCAGGGTAGGGATGACTTCATCTGGAATGCCTTTTTCCTTCAGGATCCGGCGTTCAACCTCCATGCCGTCAAACGCAGCCGCGGTAAGTCTTGGAACAGACAAGGTCCCTGCTGGAGCAGGTCCTTTCTTAGAGGTAGAGGCCACGGGTCCTCCGTGAGCATCTCTTGAAGTTCCGGGTACCAAGTCCTCCTTGGCCAATCCGGAGCCACAAGTATAGTTCTTACTCCTCTCCTTCTTATGATTCTCAATACTTTGGGTATGAGAGGCAGAGGAGGGAACACATACACTGACTGGTACACCCACGGTGTTACCAGAGCGTCCACCGCTATCGCCTGAGGGTCCCTTGACCTGGCGCAATATCTGTCTAGTTTCTTGTTGAGACGAGACGCCATCATGTCCACCTTTGGTTTTTCCCAACGGTTTACAATCACGTGGAAGACTTCTGGGTGAAGTCCCCACTCCCCCGGGTGGAGGTCGTGTCTGCTGAGGAAGTCTGCTTCCCAGTTGTCCACTCCCGGAATGAACACCGCTGACAGTGCTGTCACATAATTTTCCGCCCAGCGAAGAATTCTTGCAGCTTCTGCCATTGCCCTCCTGCTTCTTGTGCCGCCCTGTCTGTTTACGTGGGCGACTGCCGTGATGTTGTCCGATTGGATCAATACCGACTGACCCTGAAGCAGAGGCCTTGCTTGACTTAGGGCATTGTAAATTGCCCTTAGTTCCAGGATATTTATGTGAAGAGACGTTTTTATGCTTGACCACAAGCCCTGGAAATTTCTTCCCTGTGTGACTGCTCCCCAGCCTCTCAGGCTGGCATCCGTGGTCACCAGAATCCAGTCCTGAATGCCGAATCTGCGGCCCTCTAGAAGATGAGCACTCTGCAACCACCACAGGAGAGACACCCTTGTCCTTGGAGATAGGGTTATCCGCTGATGCATCTGAAGATGCGATCCGGACCATTTGTCCAGCAGATCCCACTGAAAAGTTCTTGCATGGAATCTTCCGAATGGAATCGCTTCGTAAGAAGCCACCATCTTTCCCAGGACCCTTGTGCATTGATGCACTGACACTTGTCCTGGTTTCAGGAGGTTCCTGACTAGCTCGGATAACTCCCTGGCCTTCTCCTCCGGGAGAAACACCTTTTTCTGGACTGTGTCCAGAATCATCCCTAGGAACAGTAGACGTGTTGTTGGAATCAGCTGCGATTTTGGAATATTTAGAATCCACCCGTGCTGACGTAGCACTACCTGAGATAGTGCTACTCCGACCTCTAACTGTTCCCTGGACCTTGCCCTTATCAGGAGATCGTCCAAGTAAGGGATAATTAAGACGCCTTTTCTTCGAAGAAGAATCATCATTTCGGCCATTACCTTGGTAAAGACCCGTGGTGCCGTGGACAATCCAAACGGCAGCGTCTGAAACTGATAATGACAGTTTTGTACCACAAACCTGAGGTACCCTTGGTGAGAAGGGTAGATTGGGACATGGAGATAAGCATCTTTGATGTCCAGAGACACCATATAGTCCCCTTCTTCCAGGTTCGCTATCACTGCTCTGAGTGACTCCATCTTGAATTTGAACCTTTTTATGTAAGTGTTCAATGATTTCAGATTTAAAATCGGTCTCACCGAGCCGTCCAGCTTCGGTACCACAAACAGCGTGGAGTAATACCCCTTTCCCTGTTGTAGGAGGGGTACCTTGATTATCACCTGCTGGGAATACAGCTTGTGAATAGCTTCCAATACTGCCTCCCTGTCGGGGGGAGACGTTGGTAGAGCAGACTTCAGGAACCGGCGAGGGGGAGACGTCTCGAATTCCAATTTGTACCCCTGTGATACTACCTGCAGGATCCAGGGGTCCACTTGCGAGTGAGCCCACTGCGCGTTGAAATTTTTGAGACGGGCCCCCACCGTGCCTGAGTCCGCTTGTAAAGCCCCAGCGTCATGCTGAAGACTTGGCAGAAGCGGGGGAGGGCTTCTGATCCTGGGAAGAGGCTGCCTGCTGCAGTCTTTTTCCCCTTCCTCTGCCCCGGGGCAGAAATGAGTGGCCTTTTGCCCGCTTGCCCTTATGGGGACGAAAGGACTGAGTTTGAAAAGACGGTGTCTTTTTCTGCTGAGAGGTGACCTGGGGTAAAAAGGTGGATTTCCCAGCCGTCGCCGTGGCCACCAGGTCCGATAGACCGACCCCAAATAACTCCTCCCCTTTATACGGCAAAACTTCCATATGCTGTTTGGAATCCGCATCACCTGACCACTGTCGTGTCCATAAACTTCTTCTGGCAGAAATGGACAGCGCACTTACTCTTGATGCCAGGGTGCAAATATCCCTCTGTGCATCTCGCATATATAGTAATGCATCCTTTAAATGCTCTATAGTCAATAATATACTGTCCCTATCCAGGGTATCAATATTTTCAGTCAGGGAATCCGACCAAGCCACTCCAGCGCTGCACATCCAGGCTGAGGCGATTGCTGGTCGTAGTATAACACCAGTATGTGTGTATATACCCTTTAGGATATTTTCCAGCTTTCTATCAGCTGGTTCCTTGAGGGCGGCCGTATCAGGAGACGGCAACGCCACTTGTTTTGATAAGCGTGTGAGCGCCTTATCTACCCTAGGGGGTGTTTCCCAACGCGCCCTAACCTCTGGCGGGAAAGGGTATAATGCCAATAATTTTTTAGAAATCAGCAGTTTTTTATCAGGGGAAACCCACGCTTTGTCACACACCTCATTTAATTCATCTGATTCAGGAAAAACTATGGGTAGTTTTTTCACACCCCACATAATACCCCTTTTTGTGGTACTTGTAGTATCAGAAATGTTCAAAGCCTCCTTCATTGCCGTGATCATGTAACGTGTGGCCCTACTGGACATTACGTTTGTCTCGTCACCGTCGACGCTGGAGTGTCTGGGTCTGTGGCGACCATCTGAGGTAACGGGCGCTTTAGAGCCCCTGACGGTGTTTGAGACGCCTGGACAGGCACTAACTGATTTGCCGGCTGTCTCATGTCGTCAACAGTTTTTTGCAAAGTGCTGACATTGTCACGTAATTCCTTCCATACGACCATCCAGTCAGGTGTCGACTCCCTAGGGGGTGACATCACTATTACAGGCAATTGCTCCGCCTCCACATCATTTTCCTCCTCATACATGTCGACACAATCGTACCGACACACAGCACACACACAGGGAATGCTCTGATAGAGGACAGGACCCCACGAGCCCTTTGGGGAGAGGGAGAGTTTGCCAGCACACACCAGAGCGCTATATATATACAGGGATAACCTTATATAAGTGTTTCTCCCTTCTATAGCTGCTGTATTTGTATTATCTGCCAATTAGTGCCCCCCCTCTCTTGTTTTACCCTGATTCTGTAGCAGGACTGCAGGGGAGAGTCAGGGAGCCGTCCTTCCAGCGGAGCTGTGAGGGAAAATGGCGCTTGTGTGCTGAGGAGATAGGCTCCGCCCCCTTTTCGGCTGCCTTTTCTCCCGCTTTTTTTAGAAAAACTGGCAGGGGTTAAATGCATCCATATAGCCCAGGAGCTATATGTGATGCATTTCTTTAGCCATATAAGGTTTAAAACGTGTTTTATTGCGTCTCAGGGCGCTCCCCCCCAGCGCCCTGCACCCTCAGTGACCGGAGTGTGAAGTGTGCTGAGAGCAATGGCGCACAGCTGCAGTGCTGTGCGCTACCTTATTGAAGACAGGAACGTCTTCTGCCGCCGATTTTTCCGGACCTCTTCGCTCTTCTGGCTCTGTAAGGGGGCCGGCGGCGCGGCTCCGGGACCCATCCAAGCTGAGCCTGTGATCGTCCCTCTGGAGCTAATGTCCAGTAGCCAAGAAGCCCAATCCACTCTGCATGCAGGTGAGTTTGCTTCTTCTCCCCTTAGTCCCACGATGCAGTGAGCCTGTTGCCAGCAGGTCTCACTGAAAATAAAAAACCTATTTAAACTTTTACTCTAAGCAGCTCAGGAGAGCTACCTAGCATGCACCCTTCTCGGCCGGGCACAAAAATCTAACTGAGGCTTGGAGGAGGGTCATAGGGGGAGGAGCCAGTGCACACCAGCTAGTCATAAAGCTTTTACTTTTGTGCCCAGTCTCCTGCGGAGCCGCTATCCCCCCATGGTCCTTACGGAGTTCCCAGCATCCACTAGGACGTCAGAGAAATGTCGACTTCCCAGCAGTCGCTGTGGAAACGAGGTCCGAGAGACCATCCCCAAACAATTCCTCACCTTTGTAAGGCAAAACCTCCATGTGCCTTTTAGAATCCGCATCACCTGTCCACTGCCGAGTCCATAATACTCTCCTGGCAGAAATGGACATTGCATTTATTCTAGATGCCAGTTGGCAAATATCCCTCTGTGCATCTCTCATGTATAAGACGTCTTTAATATGCTCTACAGTTAGCAATATAGTGTCCCTGTCAAGGGTATCAATGTTATCAGACAGGGAATCTGACCACGCAGCTTCAGCACTGCACATCCATGCTGAAGCAATAGCCGGTCTCAGTATAATACCTGAGTGTGTATATACAGGCTTCAGGATAGCCTCCTGCTTTCTATCAGCAGGCTCCTTTAGGGCGGCCGTATCCGGAGACGGTAGTGCCACCTTCTTTGACAAGCGTGTGAGCGCTTTATCCACCCTAGGGGATGTTTCCCAACGTGACCTATCCTCTGGCGGGAAAGGGAACGTCATTAGTAACCTTTTAGAAATTACCAGTTTCTTATCGGGGGAAGCCCACGCTTCTTCACACACTTCATTTAATTCTTCAGAAGGGGGAAAAACCACAGGTTGCTTTTTCTCCCCAAACATAATACCCTTTTTTGAGGTACCAGGGTTAATGTCAGAAATGTGCAACACATTTTTCATTGCCGAAATCATGTAACGGGTGGCCCTATTGGAATGTACACTAGTCTCATCATCGTCGACACTGGAGTCAGTATCCGTGTCGACATCTGTGTCTGCCATCTGAGGTAGCGGGCGTTTTTGAGCCCCTGATGGCTTTTGAGACGCCTGGGCAGGCACGGACTGAGAAGCCGGCTGTCCCACATCTGCTATGTCATCAAACCTCTTATGTAAGGAGTTGACACTGTCACGTAATTCCTTCCACATATCCATCCACGCAGGTGTCGACCCCGCAGGGGGTAACATCACATTTATCAGCACCTGCTCCGCCTCCACATAAGCCTCCTCATCAAACATGTCGACACAGCCGCACCGTCAGTCCGCGCACACAGACAGGGAATGCTCTGACTGAGGACAGGACCCCACAAAGTCCTTTGGGGAGACAAAGCGAGAATATGCCAGCACACACCACAGCGCTATAAATCACAGGGATGTACACTATAATGAATGATTTTACTCTATAGCAGATTATATTAGTATTTGCGCCTAAATTTAGTGCCCCCCCTCTCTTTTTTACCCTATTGAGCCTGGAAACTGCAGGGGAGAGCCTGGGGAGCGTCCTTCCAGCGGAACTGTGAGAGGAAATGGCGCCAGTGTGCTGAGGGAGATAGCCCCGCCACCTTCACTATATTATGTGTATTTTATTGCCAATGTAAGGTAATCTTATTGCAGCTGCAGCAGCAGCCCCCCCAGCACCCATCAGTGACCGGAGTGTGAGGTGTGCATGGGGAGCAATGGCGCACAGCTGCAGTGCTGTGCGCTACCTTAATGAAGACCGGAGTCTTCAGCCGCCGATTTCCTGGACGTTCTTCTTGCTTCTGGCTCTGCAAGGGGGACGGCGGCGCGGCTCCGGGACCGGACGACCGAGGCTGGGCCTGTGTTCGATCCCTCTGGAGCTAATGGTGTCCAGTAGCCTAGAAGCCTAAGCTAGCTGCAAGCAGGTAGGTTCGCTTCTCTCCCCCTAAGTCCCTCGTAGCAGTGAGTCTGTTGCCAGCAGATCTCACTGAAAATAAAAAAACCGAAATATACTTTCTTTTGTAGAAGCTCAGGAGAGCCCCTAGTGTGCATCCAGCTCAAGCCGGGCACAGATTCTAACTGAGGTCTGGAGGAGGGGCATAGAGGGAGGAGCCAGTGCACACCAGGTAGTCCAAATTCTCTTAGAGAGGAGCCCACTATTCCCCATGGTCCTTACGGAGTTCCCAGCATCCACTAGGACGTCAGAGAAATATATATATATATATAATAAGAATTTACTTACCGATAATTCTATTTCTCATAGTCCGTAGTGGATGCTGGGGACTCCGTAAGGACCATGGGGAATAGCGGCTGCGCAGGAGACTGGGCACATCTAAAGAAAGCTTTAGGACTATCTAGTGTGCACTGGCTCCTCCCCCCATGACCCTCCTCCAAGCCTCAGTTAGGATACTGTGCCCGGACGAGCGTACACAATAAGGAAGGATTTTGAATCCCGGGTAAGACTCATACAAGCCACACCAATCACACCGTATAACCTGTGATCTGAACCCAGTTAACAGCATGATAACAGAGGAGCCTCTGAAAGATGGCTCACAACAATAATAACCCGATTTTTGTAACAATAACTATGTACAAATATTGCAGACAATCCGCACTTGGGATGGGCGCCCAGCATCCACTACGGACTATGAGAAATAGAATTATCGGTAAGTAAATTCTTATTTTCTCTAACGTCCTAAGTGGATGCTGGGGACTCCGTAAGGACCATGGGGATTATACCAAAGCTCCCAAACGGGCGGGAGAGTGCGGATGACTCTGCAGCACCAAATGAGAGAACTCCAGGTCCTCCTCAGCCAGGATATCAATTTTGTAGAATTTTACAAACGTATTTGCTCCTGACCAAGTAGCTGCTCGGCAAAGTTGTAAAGCCGAGGCCCCTCGGGCAGCCGCCCAAGATGAGCCCACCTTCCTTGTGGAGTGGGCATTTACAGATTTTTGGCTGTGGCAGGCCTGCCACAGAATGTGCAAGCTGAATTGTACTACAAATCCAACGAGCAATAGTCTGCTTAGAAGCAGGAGCACCCAGCTTGTTGGGTGCATACAGGATAAACAGCGAGTCAGATTTCCTGACTCCAGCCCTCCTGGAAACATATATTTTCAGGGCCCTGACAACGTCAAGCAACTTGGAGTCCTCCAAGTCCCTAGTAGCCGCAGGCACCACAAATAGGTTGGTTCAGGTGAAACGCTGAAACCACCTTAGGGAGAAACTGAGGACGAGTCCTCAATTCCGCCCTGTCCGAATGGAACATCAGATAAGGGCTATTTCAGGATAAAGCCGCCAATTCTGACACGCGCCTGGCCCAGGCCAGGGCCAACAGCATGACCACTTTCCATGTGAGATATTTTAACTCCACAGATTTAAGTGGTTCAAACCAATGTGACTTTTGGAACCCAAAACTACATTGAGATCCCAAAGTGCCACTGGAGGCACAAAAGGAGGCTGTATATGCAGTACCCCTTTTACAAACGTCTGAACTTCAGGGACTGAAGCTAGTTCTTTTTGGAAGAAAATTGACAGGGCTGAAATTTGAACCTTAATGGACCCCAATTTCAGGCCCATAGACACTCCTGTTTGCAGGAAATGTAGGAATCGACCCAGTTGAATTTCCACCGTCGGGCCTTACTGGCCTCGCACCACGCAACATATTTTCGCCAATTGCGGTGATAATGTTTTTGCGGTTACATCCTTCCTGGCTTTGATCAGGATAGGGATGACTTCATCCGGAATGCCTTTTTTCCTTCAGGATCCGGCGTTCAACCGCCATGCCGTCAAACGCAGCCACGGTAAGTCTTGGAACAGACAGGGTCCTTGCTGGAGCAGGTCCCTTCTTAGAGGTAGAGGCCACGGATCCTCCGTGAGCATCTCTTGAAGTTCCGGTTACCAAGTCCTTCTTGGCCAATCCGGAGCCACGAATATAGTGCTTACTCCTCTCCATCTTATCAATCTCAGTACCTTGGGTATGAGAGGCAGAGGAGGGAACACATACCCTGACTGGTACACCCACGGTGTTACCAGAGCGTCTACAGCTATTGCCTGAGGGTCCCTGGACCTGGCGCAATACCTGTCGAGTTTTTCCCAACGGTTTATAATCATGTGGAAGACTTCTGGGTGAACTCCCCACTCTCCCGGGTGGAGGTCGTGCTGAGGAAGTCTGCTTCCCAGTTGTCCACTCCCGGAATGAATACTGCTGACAGTGCTATCACATGATTTTCCGCCCAGCGAAGAATCCTTGCAGCTTCTGCCATTGCCCTCCTGCTTCTTGTGCCACCCTGTCTGTTTACGTGGGTGACTGCCGTGATGTTGTCCGACTGGATCAACACCAGCTGACCTTGAAGCAGAGGTCTTGCTAAGCTTAGAGCATTGTAAATGTCCCTTAGCTTCAGTATATGTATGTGAAGTGATGTCTCCAGGCTTGACCATAAGTCCTGGATATTCCTTCCCTGTGTGACTGCTCCCCAGCCTCGCAGGCTGGCATCCGTGGTTACCAGGACCCAGTCCTGAATGCCGAATCTGCGGCCCTCTAGAAGATGAGCACTCTGCAACCACCACAGGAGGGACCCCTTGTCCTTGGTGACAGGGTTATCCGCTGATGCATCTGAAGATGCGACCCGGACCATTTGTCCAGCAGGTCCCACTGGAAAGTTCTTGCGTGGAATCTGCCGAATGGGATTGCTTCGTAGGAAGCCACCATTTTACCCAGAACCCTTGTGCATTGATGCACTGAGACTTGGCTCGGTTTTAGGAGGTTCCCGACTAGCTCGGATAACTCCCTGGCTTTCTCCTCCGGGAGAAACACCTTTTTCTGGACTGTGTCCAGGATCATCCCTTGGAACAGAAGACAAGTCGTCGGAACCAGCTGCGATTTTGGAATATTGAGAATCCAACCGTGCTGCAGCAACACTACCTGAGATAGTGCTACACCGACCTCCAACTGTTCCCTGGATCTTACCCTTATCAGGGAATTGTCCAAGTAAGGGATAACTAAAATTCCCTTCCTTTGAAGGAATATCATCATTTCGGCCATTACCTTGGTAAAGACCCGGGGTGCCGTGGACCATCCATACGGCAGCGTCTGAACTGATAGTGACAGTTCTGTACCATAAACCTGAGGTACCCTTGGTGAGAAGGGTAAATTTTGACATGAAGGTAAGCATCCTTGATGTCCCGAGACATCATGTAGTCCCATTCTTCCAGGTTCGCAATCACTGCTCTGAGTGACTCAATCTTGAATTTGAACCTCTGTATGTAAGTGTTCAAAGATTTTAGATTTAGAATCGGTCTCACCGAGCCGTCCGGCTTCGGTACCACAACAGTGTGGAATAATACCCCGTTCCCTGTTGCAGGAGGGGTATCTTGATTATCACCTGCTGGGAATACAGCTTGTGAATGGCTTCCAAAACTGTCTCCCTGTCAGGAGACATCAGTAAAGCCGACTTTAGGAAACGGCGAGGGGGAGACGTCTCGAATTCTAATTTGTACCCCTGAGATATCACCTGAAGGATCCAGGGGTCTACTTGCAAGTGAGCCCACTGCGCGCTGAAATTCATTGAGACGGGCCCCCCACCGTGCCTGATTCTGCTTGTAAAGCCCCAGCGTATACTGAGGGCTTGGCAGAGGCGGGAGAGGGTTTCTGTTCCTGGGAACTGGCTGATTTCTGCAGCCTTTTTCCTCTCCCTCTGTCACGGGGCAGAAATGAGGAACCTTTTGCCCGCTTATACACGAAAAGACTGCGCCTGATAATACGGCGTCTTCTCATGTTGAGAGGCGACCTGGGGTACAAACGTGGATTTCCCAGCTGTTGCCGTGGCCACCAGGTCTGAAAGACCGACCCCAAATAACTCCTCCCCTTAATAAGGCAATACTTCCAAATGCCGTTTGGAATACGCATCACCTGACCACTGACGTGTCCATAACCCTCTACTGGTAGAAATGGACAACGCACTTAGACTTGATGCCAGTCGGCAAATATTCCGCTGTGCATCACGCATATATAGAAATGCATCTTTCAAATGCTTTATAGGCAAAAATATACTGTCCCTATCTAGGGTATCAATATTTTCAGTCAGGGAATCCGACCACGCCAACCCAGCACTGCACATCCAGGCTGAGGCGATTGCTGGTCGCAGTATAACACCAGTATGTGTGTAAATACATTTTAGGATACCCTCCTGCTTTCTATCAGCAGGATCCTTAAGGGCGGCCATCTCAGGAGAGGATAGAGCCCTTACAAGCGTGTGAGCGCTTTATCCACCCTAGGGGGTGTTTCCCAACGCACCCTAACCTCTGGCGGGAAAGGATATAATGCCAATAACATTTTAGAAATTATCAGTTGTTATCGGGGGAAACCCACGCATCATCACACACCTCATTTAATTTCTCAGATTCAGGAAAACTACAGGTAGTTTTTCCTCACCGAACATAATACCCCTTTTTGGTGGTACTCGTATTATCAGAAATGTGTAAAACATTTTTCATTGCCTCAATCATGTAACGTGTGGCCCTACTGGAAGTCACATTTGTCTCTTCACCGTCAACACTGGAGTCAGTATCCGTGTCGGCGTCTATATCTGCCATCTGAGGTAACGGGCGCTTTAGAGCCCCTGACGGCCTATGAGACGTCTGGACAGGCACAAGCTGAGTAGCCGGCTGTCTCATGTCAACTACTGTCTTTTATACAGAGCTGACACTGTCACGTAATTTCTTCCAACAGTTCATCCACTCAGGTGTCGACCCCCTAGGGGGTGACATCACTATTACAGGCAATCTGCTCCGTCTCCACATCATTTTTCTCCTCATACATGTCGACACAAAAGTACCGACATACAGCACACACACAGGGAATGCTCTGATAGAGGACAGGACCCCACTAGCCCTTTGGGGAGACAGAGGGAGAGTTTGCCAGCACACACCAGAGCGCTATATATATATATATATATATATATATATACAGGGATAACCTTATATAAGTGTTTTTCCCCTTATAGCTGCTGTATAGTTAATACTGCGCCTAATTTGTGCCCCCCTCTCTTTTTTAACCCTTTCTGTAGTGTAGTGACTGCAGGGGAGAGCCAGGGAGCTTCCCTCCAACGGAGCGGTGAGGGAAAATGGCGCCAGGTTGCTGAGGAGATAAGGCCGCCGATAAGGGGGCGGAGCCTATCTCCCGTTTTTTTATGTATTTTGGCAGGGGTTAAATGCATCCATATAGCCCAGGAGCTATATGTGATGCATTTTTTGCCATCCAAGGTGTTTATTATTGCGTCTCAGGGCGCCCCCCCCAGCGCCCTGCACACTCAGTGACCGGAGTGTGAAGTGTGCTGAGAGCAATGGCGCACAGCTGCAGTGCTGTGCGCTACCTTGTTGAAGACAGGACGTCTTCTGCCGCCGATTTTCCGGACCTCTTCTGCCTTCTGGCTCTGTAAGGGGGCCGGCGGCGCGGCTCTGGGACCCATCCAAGCTGGGCCTGTGATCGTCCCTCTGGAGCTAATGTCCAGTAGCCTAAGAAGCCCAATCCACTCTGCACGCAGGTGAGTTCGCTTCTTCTCCCCTTAGTCCCTCGATGCAGTGAGCCTGTTGCCAGCAGGTCTCACTGAAAATAAAAAACCTAAACTAAAACTTTCACTAAGAAGCGCAGGAGAGCCCCTAGTGTGCACCCTTCTCGTTCGGGCACAGAGATCTGAGGCTTGGAGGAGGATCATGGGGGGAGGAGCCAGTGCACACCAGATAGTCCTAAAGCTTTCTTTAGATGTGCCCAGTCTCCTGCAGAGCCGCTATTCCCCATGGTCCTTACGGAGTCCCCAGCATCCACTTAGGACGTTAGAGAAATAGATTTTATATTTATATATATATATATATATATATATATATATATATATATATATAATCTATCTATCTTCACACAGTTAGGGGCATACACTGAACTGGAGGGAAGCAGGTTCAGGGGAATTTTAAGGAAAAATTTCTTCACAGAAGGGGTAGTGGATAAGTGGAATAGCCTCCCATGAGAGGTGGTAGAGGCTAAGACTGTAGAGCAATTTAAAACCTGCTTGGTATATGCATAAACTTCTATGTAAACAAACTCATGGCCTCAGTGCTGTGAGGCAGCTATGCTAACCACTACACCATCCGTATTATTCTGGATTGGGGTGTGTCTGGCCCACAGAGGCATAAACTGATCCCTGGAACCTCCCGGCTGCTCCGCAACTGGTGTCCTGGAGCATGGGGTACCTGGGTCCTTGCTACCTTTAGGAAGTCTGGAGCCACATTGGAAACATGCAATTAAATGTATATGGGAATCAAACCTGTGTACTCTATCTTACCAATACACAGCACTAGCCCACAAAGCTATTGGAGCTCCTGTGTGGTAAACTACTGAACTTGCCGTTCCTTTAGGAGATTTGCTGGTTTACAGACCATGGAATATACAATGCCACAACCAAAGCACACAATAATGTCTTGACTCTGTGTGCTGTGGTCCAGCTCTACCGGTTGAGCTATAACAGTTCCTTTTATAAACATGATGTTTGTAAACAGGTAAACAACTGTTTATGTTAGAATAGTACAACACTAGTTAAGAAATGATCCCCGCCTGTGTAATAAACAGGGTGAGATAAAAATAACTTTATTACAGTGAAACTACCGATATATAGGCAGACAAGAAATAAAATTGGGTGATGCAGATTTCTGATTTAACCCACTAACACTTGTATTTTCTGATCCCCGCCTGTATAATAACAGGGTGAGTCAGGTTTCTGTCAGATAATCTCCTCAGTGTGTTGTGCAGCGTTCTCTGTTCAGACAGCGCTGATACAGAGGGAGTGGGTAGTAAAAATAAGATTTTACTCACCGGTAAATCTATTTCTCGTAGTCCTTAGTGGATGCTGGGAACTCCGTAAGGACCATGGGGAATAGACGGGCTCCGCAGGAGACTGGGCACTCTAAAAGAAAGATTAGGTACTATCTGGTGTGCACTGGCTCCTCCCACCATGACCCTCCTCCAGACCTCAGTTAGGATACTGTGCCCGGAAGAGCTGACACAATAAGGAAGGATTTTGAATCCCGGGTAAGACTCATACCAGCCACACCAATCACACCGTATAACTCGTGATACTATACCCAGTTAACAGTATGAAATATAACTGAGCCTCCCAACAGATGGCTCAACAATAACCCTTAGTTAGGCAATAACTACAAACAAGTATTGCAGACAATCCGCACTTGGGATGGGCGCCCAGCATCCACTACGGACTACGAGAAATAGATTTAGCGGTGAGTAAAATCTTTTTTTCTCTGACGTCCTAGTGGATGCTGGGAACTCCGTAAGGACCATGGGGATTATACCAAAGCTCCCAAACAGGCGGGAGAGTGCGGATGACTCTGCAGCACCGAATGAGAGAACACAAGGTCCTCCTCAGCCAGGGTATCAAATTTGTAGAATTTAGCAAACGTGTTTGCCCCTGACCAAGTTGCAGCTTGGCAAAGTTGTAAAGCCGAGACCCCTCGGGCAGCCGCCCAAGATGAGCCCACTTTCCTCGTGGAATGGGCTTTTACTGATTTAGGATGCGGCAATCCAGCCGCAGAATGCTCCAGCTGAATTGTGCTACAAATTCAGCGAGCAATAGTCTGCTTAGAAGCAGGAGCACCTATTTTGTTGGGTGCCTACAGGATAAAAAGCGAGTCAGTTTTCCTGACTCCAGCCGTCCTGGAAATATAAATTTTTAAGGCCCTGACTACGTCCAGTAACTTGGAATCTTCCAAGTCCCTAGTAGCCGCAGGCACTACAATAGGTTGGTTCAAGTGAAAAGCTGATACCACCTTAGGGAGAAACTGGGGAAGAGTCCTCAATTCTGCCCTATCCATATGGAAAATCAGATAAGGGCTTTTACATGACAAAGCCGCCAATTCTGACACACGCCTGGCCGAAGCCAAGGCCAATAACATGACCACTTTCCACGTGAGATATTTCAAATCCACAGTTTTAAGTGGCTCAAACCAATGTGATTTTAAGAAACTCAACACCACGTTGAGATCCCAAGGTGCCACAGGAGGCACAAAAGGGGGCTGAATATATAGCACTCCCTTTACAAATGTCTGAACTCCAGGCAGTGAAGCCAGTTCTTTCTGGAAGAAAATCTACAGAGCCGAAATCTGGACCTTAATGGAACCCAAGTTTAGGCCCATAGTCACTCCTGACTGTAGGAAGTGCAGAAAACGACCCAGCTGAAATTCCTCTGTTGGGGCCTTCCTGGCCTCACACCACGCAACATATTTTCGCCAAGTACGGTGATAATGGTTTGCAGTTACTTCTTTCCTGGCTTTTATCAGCGTAGGAATGACCTTTTCCTTTAGGATCCGGAATTCAACCGCCATGCCGTCAAACGCAGCAAGTCTTGGAACAGACAGGGCCCCTGCTGTAGCAGATCCTGTCTGAGCGGTAGAGGCCATGGGTCCTCTGATATCATTTCTTGAAGTTCTGGGTACCAAGCTCTTCTTGGCCCATCCGGAACCACGAGTATCGTTCTTACTCCTCGTTTTCTTATTATTCTCAGTACCTTTGGTATGAGAGGCAGAGGAGGGAATACATAAACCGACTGGTACACCCACGGTGTCACTAGAGCGTCCACAGCTATTGCCTGAGGGTCCCTTGACCTGGCGCAATATCTAGTTTTTTGTTTAGGCGGGACGCCATCATGTCCACCTGTGGCCTTTCCCAACGGTTTTCCAACAGTTGGAAGACTTCTGGATGAAGTCCCCACTCTCCCGGGTGTAGGTCGTGTTTGCTGAGGAAGTCTGCTTCCCAGTTGTCCACTCCCGGAATGAACACTGCGACAGTGCTAAGAGTCAGGTTTCTGTCAGATAATCTCCTCAGTGTGTTGTGCAGCGTTCCCAGTTCAGACAGCGCTGATACAGAGGGAGTGGGTAGTAAAATGGGAAATAGCAATAATGGGACACTGTCCAACACTGCCAGGGCAAGTTGCCTGTCCTACCTGATACAGTGCCTCCTCGGTGCTGTGTCCGGTAACAGAAAGCCCCAGAGACCTCTGGCATGGTGACTTTCTAGAGGCTGGGTGAGTGAGAAATAAGGCACACAGCCGCCTTCTATATAACCTAACCCCACTCACAATATGCTTGTCGCCTGTATACAGGGACTAAGCATAAAATCAAAACAGATAGGAAACAAAAACCTACTAAAATCTAAGAGCAAAGGAAACTGTGCCTGTCCTCCAAGGCACAAAACTAAAACTGAGGTAATCTGCTGGTCAGGCTGGAGATGGGAGGGGTTAGAGGGGGGAGGATTTAGTTTTTATAGTCTCTGTGCCAAACTCCCATCCCACACACTCTAACCCCATTTGTAAGTGCGCAGCGTCCCCCAGATGGATGAAAGAGAAACACAGAGGTACCTAGGGAGTATGGAGGGGGTGGAGGGTTACTAATTTAAATATGCCTATCCCTGCTAACGCCCCGTCCATATCCCAAGAGTACTCCAGTGCCCCCTGTGGATTCAAAGAAAAGGATTTATCTGGTAAGTACCAAAATCCTATTATTGCTGGATCAGATTAAATATACAAGCTTCACATGTATATTGTCTCGGAAAACCATCACTTAACTGCAAGTGTTATTTTCTAAATGAAAAACAAAAAAGGGGAGAGAAGTAGAAGCATTCATTGTTGCAGTGAAATACTTGAATTGAAAGCAAACTTGTACATAGTGACATGTATGTACAATAGTGTGCGGTCAGAATTAAGGCTTGCATCAGAGGATCTTGCCCACATATTTCATGGCAAAAAGCAGGTCTTCCAAGAATGTATATATTATAGTTTCTGTAGATGACTAGGTGATTTATAAATACACCACACGGCAAAACCTATACCCTGACCGAGCCCTTCAATTGACAAAAAGTTCTAAGCATTAATTGCCCCCTTCCCCTTAAGACTATCCAAGCATTACGTAGGCGCCCAGGTGACCACAAATGTCTGTACACAATCTGTTTATGCCTGCTTGGGTTAAATAGTAGAGTTGTACTGCTTGGTGACCTGCAGTGCAATCTTGTTTCAATATACATTGCTATTGCATTATTGATGTGCAAGAACTTTTTTCCTCCATTGAAAATAGTTCCATGGTCAAAGTTTGTTATCTCAGAGCTACCTTTATAATGGAGGATTATTTCCAAGACTCGTTGATACAATGAGGCCATCTGCTGCAGAGTGTTTGGATAAACCTGATTTGGATATTTACTTGTTAATGCAATAGTAGTTAAAATTTGTTACATTGGCATATTACCTAAATTGTCTATTAATGTGGTTTACAGGGGGTGAGCACTTGCACCATTCTTTAAAGAACATGAGCAAAATTGTACAGGTCACAGAGGTGATGGCTTTACACACTCAAATGCTGCAGCAAGTAATAGTCTATTGCAGTGGTTTCCAACCACGGTCCTCAAGTACCCACAACAGTTCATATTTTCCAGGTCTCCGCACAGGATTATTATTACAGGTTGAGTATCCCTTATCCAAAATGCTTGGGACCAGAGGTATTTTGGATATCGGAGGTTTCCGTATTTTGGAATAATTGCATACCATAATGAGATATTATGGTGACGGGTCCTAAGTCTAAGCACAGACTGCATTTATGTTTTATATGCACCTTATACACACAGCCTGAAGGTCATTTTAGCCAATATTTTTTATAACTTTGTGCATTAAACAAAGTGTGTGTACATTCACACGATTCATTTATGTTTCATATACACCTTATACACACAGCCTGAAGGTCATTTAATACAATATTTTTAATAACTTTGTGTATTAAACAAAGTTTGTGTACATTGAGTCATCAAAAAACAAAGGTTTCACTATCTCACTCGCACTCAAAAAAGTCCGTATTTCGGAAAATTCCGTATTTCGGAATATTTGGATATGGGATACTCAACCTGTATTACATTTTATTTATAAGGCGCCACAAAGGTTTTGCAGCATTGTACAAAGGACAGTACAGGGAGACAAAACTTAGCATTACAGTAAATAAATAACAGAAATAGAGTACAGGTAACAAAGAACACCACAATTCAAGACATAATACAGCTAAGATGTAAGTAGTGAGGGAGTGATCATTGTACTACTAGGGGCTGGTGGCCATAAATGGAGATGAGCCTTTACCAGCAGGAGAAAAAACGGGTAAAGATGGTCGCTGAGTAGGGGAGAGCTGCTGTGAAGAGCTAACAATCTAGTGGGAAGGGTCGACAGACGACATGAGGTGCAAGCGGGAGGTAGCCTGATGGCAGTATTTAAGCAAAGCTAAGATGTTCAAGGCATGAGGCCTCAGGACTAGGTTATGCGTCGGGAGGGTATGCTTTGATGAATAGTTGGGTTTTCAGTGCCCGTTTGAAGCTTTGCAAGGTCGGGGAGAGTCCAGTGGAACGCACTCTCCCGCTCCATTAAAGGGGTGCAGCACGGGCAGTCTTGAACTCGAGCTTGGGAAGCAGTGACCAGGGCGGTGGAGAGGCGACGGTCATTGGTTGACCGTAGGGGGCGGGAGAGAGTATGAAGGGAGAGGAGGTTGGAGATGTAGGGAGCAATTAGAGATGGCCTTGTATGTGACATAATTTGTAATTTAAGTAATTTGC
Organism: Pseudophryne corroboree; assembly: GCF_028390025.1. Taxonomy (NCBI): domain Eukaryota; kingdom Metazoa; phylum Chordata; class Amphibia; order Anura; family Myobatrachidae; genus Pseudophryne; species Pseudophryne corroboree. Next base: position 963,653,150 of record NC_086444.1, on the reverse strand, counting down.
TCCACCTGTGGGTCTTTAAAAATGTGTCAGTGGGTAATGAATACACCTGTTCAACTGCTTGGTGACCTGCAAAACATGAACTGTTGGGGGTATTTGAGGACCGAAGCTGGGAACCACTGGTCTATTGGATAGCAGACTAACCTAGCAGTATACACTTCCCATAAATTTGAAAAATTAGATCAGGCAGCCAAAATGACCAATATGTCATACAGGCCATAGGTCCTAATACCCATAGGATACAAGCTATTTTCCCAAACATAGCACACCAGCCATGCGTCTCCATAATGAGCAGAGGTGTCCAAAGAAATGCTGTAGAGCAGGGGATGGGGAACCTTTGGCCCTCCAGCTGTTGTTGAACTACACATACCAGCATGCCATGCTACAGTTTTGCTACTTGGCCATGCTAAAACTGTTGCAGGGCATGCTGGGATGTGTAGTTCAACAACAGCTGGAGGGCCGAAGGTTCCCCATCCCTGCGGTGTAGAGCCTAGAAGCTCTAGATATCCATTAGGATCCTCAGTTGTCAGACTGGAGAATTCACTTCTCTGGACAACCCCTGCTTCTAGTGCATGGTTTAGCAGCTACCGCTCAAATAGCATGACAGCGGGGATTACTCCAAACCTGAACATTAACAATATTTTGTGAACCATTATGCTCAGAGACTTTAGTACACAACACACAAAGCACTTTCCACAGTAACAGACTTAAGTAGGAAGGACAGTAAACCGTTTATTCTCTCAGGTTTAAGAAAGAACACACAATAAAACAGAACCGCTATGTTCTCCAAAATGTTACACAGGAAGCAATAAGCACCATCCTTTCGCGGTTACAGAGAATAAAACAAGCAAGCATTAGTGGCTTCACTGCTGGAAACTAACAGAAGCTAACTCGCATATGAAAAAAACAAAAACAAACACACTGCACATTCCACTTGTTGCATAGTTCATGCAGTGTCACAAAGGACAATAAAAGAAAGGAGGTCATAACTAAAAAAAAAAAAAAAAAATTGTAAACATGAGACACCTGGGTTGAAACCTACGAAAATCTTTTTGGTTTAATATCTGTAAGCAAGTCTTCTTGCAGATCCTTTGCGCCCAGATGTCGTAGTTCTCCATACACTGCATGCCCATTTCATTGTAAACACTTATGCAAACATTTTTGCATATACAGCTTTCTCCTTTTCCTTCTGTTCTTTAATTCTGTGCTTGACTCGAAGGATTTCACTGCTGATAGCTGCAATCAGTAAGATGATCAGGTAAATGGACAGGACATACTGTTACCCCCAGGATGATTGCAGCAATCCATTATGGAGCACAACAACATTTCCCAACCAGATTATGTTATAGTGATGAACAGTGAATCACTCATTTATGTAAGTGTGCAACTGTGTTCTTAGCAATTGTTTAAAACTGTAAGTAGTTTGAGACGTCCGTTTGTGCTATATTAAGCAACGAACTAAGACTATGGGATCAAATTATTGATGTAGTAGATGGAAAAGGGAGCTCTTAAATACATTCTGCAGATGTCAAGATGTACGTACCACATGCACACTATGCCGCTTCCTCGCTAATTTCATGTATCTGAGGAAATATGCTGTCGTTACCAATAAATCCTGTAACTGTCCAACATAATCCATACCATTAGGATTGTTATCAGATGTTAGCAGGAACCCTAAAGCAGATGCACGCGATTTTGATGATCAATCGGTTTAAAAATGAACTGGATCATGTACTATAATCGGGTGGAAAGATATTGTGCCCCATTCAAGATGTGCATTTGGCAGTCCTTGTAATATGGCCATCCACATGCTTTGCCACAGATTTATCTACACAACAGTCCACTACCTTCTTCTCAGTAGACAGACTTACCTTTTTCCTCAGGCGCTAACTCATGAGCCTTTTTAAGATCCTCCTACCATAAAAACAGAAAACAATTACTCACTATACACAAAGTAAACCCGTAAGAAAAATGCAATATGAGCTCTGAAAAGTAATTTACCAATGCTTGTTCATAATCTTTCAAACCCTGCCAGCCCTGGGCCCGTCTGTAAAGTGCTTTTGTGTTAGACGGATCAATTTCCAGAGCCTATCAGGAAAAGGAAAAAAGGTTTAGTTACTGAGCACCACACACTCATCTAAATAATTCACCATTTCTTTTGTACTACTAGAAGTGAAGTCAAAATAACAGCTGTGTTATTTAGGAGCTAGTCCCTTCCAGCTTCTTCTGCTCCCTGTTCTTAGACACACTAGGTTATGTACAAACTGGGCAACCAGATGGGGTTTTTACCTCCACTGCTTTTAGTGGATTACAATGTAGTTAATAATCATTAATAAACACAGTAAGCAGCGTCTTAAGTACCAAACACCTCATATACTGAGTGCACCCTGCTCTTTACCGAGTACAGAAGAGTAGTTATAATCTCTAGGTACTTTTATATAAAATGATCCAATAACTCAGCCGTTGTGGCTTTACACAATTTTTTTTTGTTAAATGCAAAATGTTGTTGGAAACAGAGAGAAAGGTCACATTTACTACTAGTTATACAGGTTGAGTATCCCTTATCCAAAATGCTTGGGACCGGAGGTATTTTGGATATCGGATTTTTCCGTATTTTGGAATAATTGCATACCATAATGAGATCTTATGATGATGGGACCTAAATCTAAGCACAGAATGCATTTATGTTACATATACACCTTATACACACAGCCTGAAGGTAATTTTAGCCAATATTTTTTATAACTTTGTGCATTAAACAAAGTGTGTCTACATTCACACATTTCATTTATGTTTCATATACACCTTATATACACAGCCTGAAGGTAATTTAATACAATATTATTAATAACTGTGTATTAAACAAAGTTTGTGTACATTGAGCCATCAAAAAACAAAGGTTTCACTATCTCACTCAAAAAAGTCCGTATTTCGGAATATTCCGTATTTCGGAATATTTGGATATGGGATACTCAACCTGTACATACACACACACGGTGAGATAAATCTTAAGGAAAGTTAGTGCACATCTCATGGTGTCAAGCAGCTTGCAATACAGATTCGATCCCAATGAGCACTCCCGTGGGGTCGGTATCGCAAGGCTAGATGGGCTGTTACGGCAAGTCAATCTTGATTATCTAGTACAAAGTATAGTCAATATTGTACATAGACAAAATCTGTACTATCTGGGCTCTGGGGGAGTTCAAAGGAAATCAGTCTCAAAATCGGGCATATCAAGGATCTCACCGTGTGTACACAGCTTAAGGTGATTTTGGAGGGCACTGTACTTGGAATCATTTAGACAGACAGAATATAATTTGGATATGGAAGTACCTAAATCAGATCTAATTTTTAAGGACTTGTTTTTGCCAGGAAAGTTCAGTAGCTTTACCTCATGACAGCTCTCAATGGCTGCTCTGAAGTCACACATTTTCAGTTTACATGCAGCAATATTCAGATTACAGCTAACAGCAATAGGATTTAACTTTGATATGTTGTCATCTCCAGTGACATCTTTGCAGCTTTCTGCATATCTGGAAAACATGAAAGAGTTCACAGTAATAAAACAAGTTATTGGTTCAACTGGCATTCCTGCTTAATCTCATACATGGTCTAAGCCAGAGGTTCCCAAACTCTGCCTACAAGGTACCCTAACAGTCCAGGGTTTACCTACATCCATGCTTGTACAGTTGGTATAATCAAACTGATTGAGGTACTAATTACATCACCTGTGCTTAATCATGGATATCTTTTAAACCTGGACTGTTATGGTGCCATGAGGATCATGATGGCAACCCCTGGTTTAAGCAACCAGATCTTTTACAAACTATACAGCAGAGGTTCTCAAACACGGTGATCAAGACCCCTCAGAGGACCAGGGTTTACATATATCCATGGCTCAGCACAGATGGTTAAATCAAAAAGACCGAGTTGCTAATTAAGTAACCTTTGGCCAAGCATGGACAAATGTAACACTTGGACCGTTGGGATGCCTTGAGTACCGCTTGAGAGCCTCTGCTATACAGAACGAGAGTCTCATACAAAATTCTTAGATTACAACACTTGAAAGCTACATATTTGTTTATGACAGGTGTTTTTTTTTTTTCCTGGTTATTCAAAGTTTGCAGCAGAAATAAGAGGATTTTGGTACTTACCGATAAATCCATTTCTCTGAATCCTCTAGGGGACACTGGAACAGTCTTATACAATAGGTGTGTGAAGCTTGCAACCGGAGGTGTGGCACAATCTAAAATTAGCATTGTCTGCACAGCCGGCTCCTCCCCCTTCACAGCCCTCCTCCCTCAATTTGAAAAATTTGACTGAGAGAATAGGACATGATACTATAGCACTTGGCGAGGAACCGAACCGTACAACATATCGAACAGCATCCAAGAATTCTTATCCGAAAACCAACGCTGTTTGCACGAATTGTTCTAACAAGAACTTTGAACACAGCAGGTTGACAGCACCGAGGCGGGCGTCCAGTGTCCCCTAGAGGATTCAGAGAAATGGATTTATCGGTAAGTACCAAAATCCTCTTTTCTCTTTCATCCACTAGGGGACACTGGAACAGTCTTATACAATAGGGGACGTCCCAAAGTTATCCCCCAGGGAGGGAGTGCTGTCGGTGGCCTGCAAAACCAAACGTCCGAACGTAGAGTCTCCGGACGCAAAAGGTATCAAACTTGTAAAGTTACGCGAATGTGTGGGCTGAGGACCACGTCGCCGCTCTGCAAAGTTGAGTAGTGGAAGCACCTCTGGCAGCCGCCCATGAGGCACCCACTGATCGGGTGGTATGAGCACCCGTCTGAACCAGAACCTGTTTACCACAGGAAAGATAAGCTTGCCGAATGGCAAGGCTAATCCATCTAGACAAATACTGCTTAGATGTTGGCCAACCCTTCTCTTGCAAACAAATGGTCCGACTTTCTGAAGGACGACGTAACTTGTACGCTTACTCGTAAAGCTCGGACACCATCCAAGGACATGTCCCCATCAGCGAAACCCTGGAAAGATGGGACCACAACTGGCTGGTTAACGTGAAACCCCAAAACCGCCAGACCTTGTTTAGCTGCTGGCCAACCCTTCTTTGGACTATCACAATGAACAAATGGTCCTACTCTCTATAGAACGACGGAACCTGCACGTATATCCGTAAAGTGCTGACAACCTCCAAAGACACCATCTCTATATTCTTGAAAAGACTGAACTAGAATTGGCTGGTTTACGTGAAACCCAGAAAATACACTTGGGAGAATCTCTGCCCCCGTACGGAGGACTGCCCTATTTTCCTGGAAAATTAGAAAAAAAGGACTGACACAATAAGGCTCCCCAATCAGAGACCCATCAGGTAGAAGCTAAGTTAAGGACCAGCGTGACTTTCCTGGAGATATATTTCAATCCTGCTCCCTCTAAAGGCTCAAAGGTGGTTGAATTTAAATACTCCAACATCAACTTTAGGTCCCACGACTCTGTGGGAGGACGGAAAAGAAGGTTGTATCCTCAGAACTTCCCGGAAGAAAATCTGAACTGCCTGTAAAGATGCTAAGCGCTGCTGACAGAGGATGGAGAGAGACGAAATCTGTACCTTCAAGGAGTCTAAACTTAGGCTTCTATGTAAAACGGCCTGGAGAAAACGAAAAAACCTAGACAGGTGGAAGCTCCTGGAATCCAACCTCCGTTCCAGACACTAGTCCATGTTTTCTTCCATATTCTTTAGTAGTGCATGGCCGTGACCGGCTTTCTAGCCGCTTTCATTGTATGAACAGCCGCCTATGGTATCCCTCTCCTTCTCACGATCCTGGTGTGAGTAGCCACGCAGTTAACCAAACCTGTTCAGGTCTGGGAGGCGGAACTGTCCCTGTGATCACAGGCAGTCTCTCTGAAAGGTGGCCACTAGGGATCTTTCGCAACGAGCCCACTCAAGTCCGAGTGCCTATTTCTGTGGGACCAGGCTGGTGTAATGAGAATTGCCAACACTCTGTTCCGTTTTGCCTTCTTTAGTACCAAGGGTAGGAGAAGAAACGGCAGTAAAATTAAACACTTCTGTAAGACCAAGGAAGTGTCAATGCGTCCACTCCGTTCGCTGCTGTATCTCTCGTGCTTGCCACTACCTGGACAGCTGAATCTCTCTTTTTTTTTTTTTTTTTTTAAAGGCCATCAGGTCTACTTGAGGTCGGCCCCATCTCCTTACTACCATCTCCATTCCCGGATGCATGTCCTGGCGACTGAGATAATTGCTTCTCAGTTTTCCAGTCTTGGAATGAACTACACCGAAAAGGACGAACTTTTAATGTTATCTTGCCCCTACTTGACGGTCTATGCATAATGTCATTGTGATATTGTCCAACTGCATCATCATGTGTTGGCCCATTACTAGGTCTTCGGCTAAGAGAAGTTATATTGTAACTGCACTCCGCTTGAGAATGTTTATGGGTATACCGTTCTCTCGTGACGTCCGTCTTTCCTCGAGGACGGCACTCCAACCTTTGAGACTGGCATCCGTTGGGAGGATCCTCCAATCCCAAATGCCGAATAGATGTACACCGAGGTGTAGAGAAACCGTCTGTGCCTGTAGCACCCGAGTCACCAGCCTCTGTATGTCTCTAGTAGGACTATCCTCAATTGTACAGTGTCGAAGAGGATACCTAGAAATGGAATCCCTTGAATTGGCATTAGGTTGGATTTCTGTAATCACAATTCACCTATGTTAAGTGTGACCGTCTGTGGGCATGACAAAAAAGGATTCGAAAAGAACCCCATTTCTTCTGAAGAGTAGGGATATGTGTATCAATTTCCGAATTGTCGTCAGTAATGTCTACGCCTTAGAACGGAATGACAGCTTAGGCATTGTCAACATCTATATTCAATATAGAGAGACAAACCCTGTTGATATATAATTCTCAAGTCTCGGACCCGGTCTCTCTAGACCTTTCCAACCCTTACCCCCCATAGGAGGGCCACAGTAAATCTGTGTAGAGACCGGATTAGTGGCTAGTGGGAATAGTCCCTGTTACCCGAGGCTTCTTCAGTACGAGACTGAGAACCAAACTAGTTGGATAATGGACCAGAGTAACGGCTACTGCCTATTGGTCTAGTTCTATAATACCAGGTAGGCAGAAGATGTGTGAGAATTTGAGGAGTCGTTCTCTTCGATCAGCTGTTCCCGGAAGGTGGCCTAGATCAGCAGATCATTTATATAAGGCATGATCGTGACCCTTAACAGTCTCAAACTGGTGACCCTTATCTTTTTATAAAATTCTCGTGGCTGATGATAGACGGAATGGTAAGGTCCCAACTGGTACTGATCTTTGATCAGTATGAATTCAAAGTTTGCTTGATGAGGAGTCCAAATCGGGTTATGAAGGAATGTATCCCTTATGTCCCAAGACACTATGAATTCCCCCGGGTCTAGGCCTGCAGTGACCGGTCGGATTGATTCCCTCTTGAATCTTTAGGCCGGTAGAAACTGGGTCAAACACTTCAAATTGATTACCATTTTTAAATTTATTGGACCAAGGAAGGCTGTGCTTCCAAGGGAAATAGCCCTCCAACCCGGTGACTGCTCTTTATTGACACAAGAACCTCCCATGTCCGTTTGAGATGGTCTTGCCACTAGAGGTTTGGATTTCCCTGTCAATTCCAACCTACATGTGACCCCTGTTTTGCAGTGGGACTGTAATAAGTAAGAATCTTCTTTAACAGACTAGGCAGGGATGAGCCACCATCGTTATGGGATCCTTTCCCCTTCTGTGGGATCCGAGATTCTGTTGTCACAGAAAACATTGAGAGATATAGTTGAGATCTGGAAGCTAACTTCCATAGCAGCGTGATAAAACATGTGGTTAACTCTCGGATATGCCCCGCTAGTCAAAATTTTGATTTGGGAATTTTGGAAGTATGTAATGATCACTTCTAGGTAGTTCGCCACCGTTTCGAGAGTCAGCATCAGGGATCACATTTCCGTTTTAGGCTATTATGTTATACTCTTGTGGATGGAGTCATTTTAACTATGAATTTCTCCCTATTTCGGATGGGTTTGCAGCCCACCCTCAATTGTTGAAATATATGTCAGGTTATGCCTTCCGAACCTTGACAGACACTGTCCCCTGGTAGTGTGCCCGTTCTCAACAGTCGCACACCCCAGGGCTGTTAACCTTAGTGCCCATTTATTTGAGCAACCATTTACCTTAGATAAATATGTACATACTACTCAGCCGGACTTTCACCTATTAGCATAGAAGGAAAAAGGCCGTAGACATATTTGGAGCTCGGAAGAGTATTTTGAAATAGCTGGAAATCTTTCTTTCTAGAAGAAAATATATAATTAATATAAATACTCCTTCAACCAACACCCACCAGACCACCAACTGTTGACACAGATAGAAGTGAATTGGGAGACCATATCTGATGCTCCCTCCTCCGCCGACCTGTCAGCAGCGTCTGTTGAAAGAATTATGCGTATATAAATATATAAGTAGATGTACACTGGAGTTACTGTGCTGGTAATAAGTCTTAGTATTCTTGTCTTGTGCATGTGATGATGAAAATGCACCCCCACAGAATACATTTTATAATAGACAACGGCATACCGCAGCGGATGACGGGAACAAATGTACACTGGATTCACCTGGCTGGATTCACTGATAAAAATAATAAGATTTTACTTACCGGTAAATCTATTTCTCGTAGTCCGTAGTGGATGCTGGGGACTCTGTAAGGACCATGGGGAATAGACTGGCTCCGCAGGAGACAGGGCACTCTAAGAAAGAATTAGGACTACTGGTGTGCACTGGCTCCTCCCTCTATGCACCTCCTCCAGACCTCAGTTAAGGAAACTGTGCCCGGTAGAGCGGACAGTACAAGGAAAGGATTTTGGAATCCAGGGTAAGACTCATACCAGCCACACCGTATAACTTGTGATAACTTACCCAGTTAACAGTATGAACAACAACAGAGCATCAGACAACCTGACGCAAACATAACATAACATAACATAACCCTTATTTAAGCAATAACTATATACAAGTATTGCAGAAGAAGTCCGCACTTGGGACGGGCGCCCAGCATCCACTACGGACTACGAGAAATAGATTTACCGGTAAGTAAAATCTTATTTTCTCCAACGTCCTAGTGGATGCTGGGGACTCCGTAAGGACCATGGGGATTATACCAAAGCTCCCAAACGGGCGGGAGAGTGCGGATGACTCTGCAGCACCGAATGAGCAAACACAAGGTCCTCCTCAGCCAGGGTATCAAACTTGTAGAATTTTGCAAACGTGTTTGAACCCGACCAGGTAGCTGCTCGGCAAAGCTGTAATGCCGAGACCCCTCGGGCAGCCGCCCAAGAAGAGCCCACCTTCCTTGTGGAATGGGCTTTTACCGATTTTGGAGGCGGCAATCCAGCCGCAGAATGAGCCTGCTGAATCGTGTTACAGATCCAGCGAGCAATAGTTTGCTTTGAAGCAGGAGCACCCAGCTTGTTGGAAGCATACAGGATAAACAGCGAGTCAGTTTTCCTGACTCCAGCCGTTCTGGCTACATAAATCTTCAAAGCCCTGACTACATCTAGTAACTTGGAATCCTCCAAGTCACGAGTAGCCGCAGGCACAATAGGTTGGTTCAAATGAAAAGATGACACCACCTTCGGCAGAAATTGCGGACGAGTCCGTAATTCTGCCCTGTCCATATGGAAAACCAGATAGGGGCTTTTACATGACAAAGCCGCCAATTCTGACACACGCCTAGCCGCAGCTAAGGCCAATAGCATGACCACTTTCCACGTGAGATACTTTAACTCCATGGTCTTAAGTGGCTCACACCAGTGAGATTTCAGGAAACTCAACACCACGGTAAGATCCCAAGGTGCCACTGGTAGCACAAAAGGGGGCTGAATATGCCGCACTCCCTTTACAAACGTCAACCTCAGGAAGAGAAGCCAGTTCCTTTTGAAAGAAAATGGATAGGGCCGAATTCTGGACCTTTATGGACCCTAATTTTAAGCCCATAGTCACTCCCGACTGTAGGAAGTGAAGGAACCGGCCCAGCTGGAATTCCTCTGTAGGGGCCTTCCTGGCCTCACACCAAGCAACATATTTTCGCCATATACGGTGATAATGTTTTGCGGTCACGTCCTTCCTAGCCTTTATCAGCGTAGGAATAAACTTCATCCGGAATGCCGCGGTAAGTCTTGGAACAGACAGGGCCCCTGTTGCAACAGATCCTGTCTGAAAGGCAGAGGCCATTGGTCCTCTGTGAGCATTTCTTGCAGTTCCGGGTACAAAGTCCTTCTTGGCCAATCCGGAACAATGAGTATTGTTCTCACTCCTCTTTTTCTTACGATTCTCAGCACCTTGGGTATGAGAGGAAGAGGAGGAAACACATAGACCGACTGGAACAACCACGGTGTTACTAGTGCGTCCACAGCTATCGCCTGAGGGTCTCTTGACCTGGCGCAATACTTTTGTAGCTTTTTGTTGAGGCGGGATGCCATCATGTCCACCTGTGGCAGTTCCCATCGATATGTTATCTGTGTAAAGACTTCTTGATGAAGTCCCCACTCTCCCGGGTGGAGGTCGTGCCTGCTGAGGAAGTCTGCTTCCCAGTTGTCCACTCCCGGAATGAACACTGCTGACAGTGCTTGCACGTGATTCTCCGCCCAACGAAGAATCCTGGTGGCTTCTGCCATCGCCACCCTGCTTCTTGTGCCGCCCTGGCGGTTTACATGAGCCACTGCGGTGATGTTGTCTGATTGAATCAGCACCGGTTGGTTGCGAAGCAGAGGCTCCGCTTGACTCAGGGCGTTGTATATGGCCCTTAGTTCCAGGATATTGATGTGCAGACAAGCCTCCTGACTTGACCACAGCCCTTTGAAGTTTCTTCCCTGAGTGACTGCCCCCCACCCTCGGAGGCTTGCATCCGTGGTCACCAGGACCCAGTCCTGTATGCCGAACCTGCGGCCCTCGAGAAGGTGAGCACTCTGCAGCCACCACAGAAGAGACACCCTGGCCCTGGGGGATAGGGTGATCAGCCGATGCATCTGAAGATGCGATCCGGACCACTTGTCCAACAGATCCCACTGAAAGTTCCTTGCATGGAACCTGCCGAAGGGAATGGCTTCGTATGACGCCACCATCTTTCCCAGGACTCGCGTGCATTGATGCACCGACACCGGTTTTAGTTTTAAGAGGTCTCTGACCAGAGTCACGAGCTCCTGGGCCTTCTCCGGGAGAAACACCTTCTTCTGGTCTGTGTCCAGAATCATGCCCAGGAAGGGCAGTCTCGTCGTAGGAATCAGCTGCGACTTTGGAATATTCAGAATCCAGCCGTGCTGTTGTAACACCTCCCGAGAGTGTGCTACGCTGATCAGCAACTGCTCTCTGGACTTCGCCTTTATGAGGAGATCGTCCAAGTATGGGATAATTGTGACTCCTTGCTTTCGCAGGAGCACCATCATTTCCGCCATTACCTTGGTAAATATTCTCGGTGCCGTGGACAGACCAAACGGCAACGTCTGGAATTGGTAATGACAGTCCTGTACCACAAATCTGAGGTACTCCTGATGAGGTGGATAAATGGGGACATGCAGGTAAGCATCCTTTATGTCCAGAGACACCATAAAATCCCCCTTTTCCAGGCTTGCGATGACCGCTCTCAGCGATTCCATCTTGAACTTGAACCTTTTCAGGTAAATGTTCAGGGATTTTAAATTCAATATGGGTCTGACCGAACCGTCCGGTTTTGCAACCACAAACATTGTGGAATAGTAACCCCTTCCCTGTTGAGGGAGGGGAACCTGTACCACCACCTGCTGGAGATATAATTTGTGAATTGCCGCTAACACTACTTCCCTTTCTATGGGGGAAGCTGGCAGGGCCGATTTGAGGTAACGGTGAGGGGGCATCACTTCGAATTCCAGCTTGTATCCCTGAGACACAATCTGTATAGCCCAGGGATCCACCTGTGAGCGAACCCACTGGTGGCTGAAATTTCGGAGACGCGCCCCCACCGCTCCTGGCTCCACCTGTGGAGCCCCAGCGTCATGCGGTGGATTTTGTGGAAGCCGGGGAGGACTTCTGTTCCTGGGAACTAGCTGTATTGTGCAGCTTCTTTCCTCTACCCCTGCCTCTGGCAAGAAAAGACGCACCTCGGACTTTGACTCTGTGCGATCGAAAGGACTGCATTTGGTAATATGGTGCTTTCTTAGGTTGTGAGGGAATATATGGCAAAAAATTTGACTTCCCAGCCGTAGCTGTGGAAACTAGGTCCGAGAGACCATCCCCAAACAATTCCTCACCCTTATAAGGTAAAACCTCCATGTGCTTTTTTGAGTCGGCATCACCTGTCCATTGCCGAGTCCACAGGACCCTGCTGGCAGAAATTGACATTTCATTTATTCTACAGCCCAGTAGGCAAATGTCTCTCTGGGCATCCCTCATATATAGGACAGCGTCTTTTATATGCCCTAGGGTCAGTAATATAGTATCCTTGTCCAAGGTATCAAGTTCCTCAGACAGAGTATCTGTCCATGCTGCTACAGCACTACACATCCAGGCCGACGCAATTGCCGGCCTCAGTAGGGTACCTGAATGTGTATAAACGGACTTCAGGATACCTTCCTGCTTCCTATCCGCAGGATCTTTTAGGGAGGCCGTATCCTGTGACGGCAGGGCCACCTTCTTAGATAAGCGTGTCAAAGCTTTGTCTACCCTAGGGGAGGATTACCAGCGTAACCTGTTCGTTGGCGGGAAAGGATACGCCATAAGTAACAGTTTGGAAATCTGCACTTTCCTATCAGGAGAATCCCAAGCTTTTTCACATAACTCATTTAACTCATGTGAAGGGGGAAAAGTCACTTCTTGCCTTTTTTCCCCAAACATATAGGGGTATATGCAATTCACGGCGAATCGCGGCAAATTATCGCCGTTTTTAAATTCGACACAATTCGACAGGTGAATTCCGGCAGGTGGCTGCCGGAATTCACCATATTCAATGAAAAACGGATTCGACAGTCCCGCGGGCGAAAAACGGCCGATTTGCCGGATTTTGGCGCGATTTAAAAAAACGGGAAAAAAAAAACGGAAAAAAAAAATGGCGTGGGGTCCCCCCTCCAAAGCATAACCAGCCTCGGGCTCTTCGAGCTGGTCCTGGTTCCAAAAATGCGGGGGAAAAATTGGGCAGGGATCCCCCGTATTTTTTAAAACCAGCACCGGGCTCTGCGCCTGGTGCTGGTGCAAAAAATACGGGGGACAAAAAGAGTAGGGGTCCCCCGTATTTTTTACACCAGCATCGGGCTCCACTAGCTGGACAGATAATGCCACAGCCGGGGGTCACTTTTATACAGTGCCCTGCGGCCGTGGCATTAAATATCCAACTAGTCACCCCTGGCCGGGGTACCCTGGGGGAGTGGGGACCCCTTCAATCAAGGGGTCCACCCCCCCCCCCCAGCCACCCAAGGGCCAGGGGTGAAGCCCGAGGCTGTCCCCCCCATCCAATGGCTGCGGATGGGAGGCTGATAGCCTAGAGTAAAATGACAAGAATATTGTTTTTTCCAGAAGAACTACAAGTCCCAGCAAGCCTCCCCCGCAAGCTGGTACTTGGAGAACCACAAGTACCAGCATGCGGGAGAAAAACGGGCCCGCTGGTACCTGTAGTTCTACTGGAAAAAAAATACCCAAATAAAAACAGGACACAGACACCGTGACAGTAAAACTTTATTACACACTGCCGACACACACATACTTACCTATGTTGACACACCGACTGCCACGGTCTCCGACGATCCGAGGGTACCTGTGAAAAAAATTATACTCACCTTCCAGCGTCCAGAGATAAATCCACGTCCAGAGTATAATCCACGTACTTGTTAAAAAAACAAACCGCATAACCGACCATGCCGGACTGAAAGGGGTCCCATATTGACACATGAGACCCCTTACCCCGAATGCCGGGACACCACGTGACTCCTGTCACTGAAGTCCCTTCAGCCAATCAGGAAGCGCTACTTCCGTGGCGCTCACCTGATTGGCTGTGCGCTGTCTGTGCTGTGACAGCGTATCGCACAGCTCGGTCCATTAGTTTCAATGGTGGGAACTTTGCAGTCAGCGGTGGGGTTACCCGCGGTCAGCCGCTGACCGGCGGGTGACCTCACCGCTAGCCGCTAAGTTCCCACCATTGAATATAATGGACGGAGATGTGCGATGCGCTGTCACAGCACAGACAGCGAACAGCCAATCAGGTGAGCGCCACGGAAGTAGCGCTTCCTGATTGGCTGAAGGGACTTCAGTGACAGGAGTCACGTGGTGTCCCGGCATTCGGGGTAAGGGGTCTCATGTGTCAATATGGGACCCCTTTCAGTCCGGTGGTCCGTGTGTCCGTTTTCTTTTTTTGCCAAGTACGTGGCTGTATCTCTGGACGTGGATGTACCTCTGGACGCTGGAAGGTGAGTATAATTTTTTTTCACAGGTACCCTCGGATCGTCGGAGACCGTGGCAGTCGGCGTGTCAACATAGGTAAGTATGTGTGTGTCGGCAGTGTGTAATAAAGTTTTACTGTCACGGTGTCTGTGTCCTGTTTTTATTTGGGTATTTTTTTTCCAGTAGAACTACAGGTACCAGCGGGCCCGTTTTTCTCCCGCATGCTGGTACTTGTGGTTCTCCAAGTACCAGCTTGCGGGGGAGGCTTGCTGGGACTTGTAGTACTACTGGAAAAAACAAATATTCTTGTCATTTTACTCAAGGCTATCAGCCTCCCATCCGCAGCCCTTGGATGGGGGGGGACCAGCCTCGGGCTTCACCCCTGGCCCTTGGGTGGCTGGGGGGGGACGACCCCTTGATTGAAGGGGTCCCCACTCCCCCAGGGTACCCCGGCCAGGGGTGACTAGTTGGATATTTAATGCCACGGCCGCAGGGCACTGTATAAAAGTGACCCCCGGCTGTGGCATTATCTGTCCAGCTAGTGGAGCCCGATGCTGGTGTGAAAAATACGGGGGACCCCTGCTCGTTTTGTCCCCCGTATTTTTTGCACCCGCACCAGGCGCAGAGCCCGGTGCTGGTTTTAAAAATACGGGGGATCCCTGCCCAATTTTTCCCCGCATTTTTAGAACCAGGACCAGCTCGAAGAGCCCGAGGCTGGTTATGCTTTGGAGGGGGGACCCCACGCCATTTTTTTAAAAATTTTTCCCGTTCCAGCACTCTAAAAAAAAAAAAAAAAAAAAAAATATATATATATATATATATATTTCAAAAAATATATAAATAATACTTGTGCCTCCAAAAAAAAAAAAAAAAAAAAAGTACCTAATCCCTTCTAATATAAATAGATATGCTATTCCCCAAAAAAAAAAAACACACCAAAAAAAATATGTTTAAATTTTTTTTTATTGTTTTCACCCTCCAAAGTGTGGCGGATTGAAAATGACGAATTTACTGTCTAAAAGCACTACTGTCGAATTTCCAAACTTGAATTGAATATGCTTTTGTCGAATTGCAGCACTTGTATCATTGCTGAAAATTCGAATTTGCAAAAAGTCGAATTTCAAAAAGTCGAATTTTGAAAGTCCGTTTTTTTGACGGAAAGCACTGAATTGCATTGACGATTTTTTTTTTTTTTTGGCGAAAATGACCCGAAATTCGACAATTTCGGGAATTCGACCGCAATTGCATATACCCCATAAACCCTCTTGTCAGGGACCGGGTTTACCTCTGAAATGTGCAATACATCCTTCATTGCTATAATCATGTAGCGGATGGCTTTAGCCATTTTAGGCTGCAACTTTGCATCATCGCCATCGACACTGGAGTCAGAATCCGTGTCGATATCTGTGTCAACAATCTGGGATAGTGGGCGCTTCTGAGACCCTGACGGCCTCTGCGCTGTAGGATCAGGCATGGGTTGAGACCCTGACTGTCCCAAGGCTTCAGCTTTATCCAACCTTTTATGCAAGGAGTTTACATTATCATTTAACACCTTCCACATATCCATCCAATCAGGTGTCGGCGCCGTCGGCGGCGACCCCACATTCATCTGCACCTGCTCTGCTTCCACATAGCCTTCCTCGTCAAACATGTCGACACAATCGTACCGACACACCACACACACAGAGGATGCTCTATTTGAGGACAGAACCCCCACAAGGCCTTTTGGAGAGACAGAGAGAGAGTATGCCAGCACACACCAGAGCGCTATATAACGCAGGAATTACACAGTAACTTAGTGTTTACCCAGTAGCTGCTGTATTAGTGATTTTGCGCTAAATTTATGTGCCCCCCCTCTCTTTTTACCCTCTTTCTACCGTGATTCTGCAGGGGAGAGCCTGGGGAGCTTCCTCTCAGCAGAGCTTTGGAGAGAAAATGGCGCTGGTGAGTGCTGAGGAAGAAGCCCCGCCCCCTCAGCAGCGGGCTTCTGTCCCGCGATTTTGTGTAAAATAATGGCGGGGGCTCATGCATATATACAGTGCCCAGCTGTATATATGCTCTATTATGCCAGGAGGTACTCAATTGCTGCCCAGGGCGCCCCCCCCTGCGCCCTGCAGTGACCGGAGTGTGCGGGTTAAATGTGGGAGCAATGGCGCACAGCTGCAGTGCTGTGCGCTACCTCATATGAAGACAGGAGTCTTCTGCCGCCGATTTTGAAGTCTTCTTGCTTCTCTCTCCGGCTTCTGTCTTCTGGCTCTGCGAGGGGGACGGCGGCGCGGCTCCGGGAACGGACGACCAAGGGTGAGTTCTTGTGTTCGATCCCTCTGGAGCTAATGGTGTCCAGTAGCCTAAGAAGCGCTACCTATCTGCAGTTAGTAGGTTTGCTTCTCTCCCCTCAGTCCCACGTAGCAGAGAGTCTGTTGCCAGCAGATCTCTCTGAAAATAAAAAATCCTAATAAAATACTTTATCATCAGCAAGCTCAGGAAAGCTCACTAAAGTGCACCCAACTCTGTCCGGGCACAGATTCTCACTGAGGTCTGGAGGAGGGACATAGAGGGAGGAGCCAGTGCACACCAGTAGTCCTAATTCTTTCTTAGAGTGCCCTGTCTCCTGCGGAGCCCGTCTATTCCCCATGGTCCTTACGGAGTCCCCAGCATCCACTAGGACGTTAGAGAAAGAAAAAGAAAATTTTTTCTAAACAACAGCCTCCTGCAACGCCTCACTGTGATTCAGTTGTGAGGTTGGGGTTGATATCCAGCCATTCCCTTTATTTCCACAGGATCTTTGTATTAGATGTCCTTTGAAAATATAAAGCGTACATCTACTATGTTTAATAACACATGGAAAATCCTCTGCATCAGAGATCTACAAGCAACCAGCAGAGGGAGTATACTCTACACTAAAACACCTCCCCCTGTTCTAACTGGTGAGGACTTATGGCTCCACTCTAGGGGGCGTATAGTTTCCCCTGAACAGCATCTTGGCGCCTCTTGTATCTTAAAGATGGCCGCCACTGGATATTTTAGTACACTTCATTAATGTTCCCCTAGCGCCTCAGTCATCTAGCTCCCTTATGTTAAGCAGCCCTCTTAACTAGTCTCTTTACATTTCCCCCGCACGCCGGGTCCCCCTGCCGCTTCCCTCGCTACTGTCTGGTGCGTGTGGGAGATAGGAGCCGCGTACTATGTAAGCGCAGCTCAGGTCTCCCACTAGCGCTGTTATTAAGTAACCCAGTGGGTTCAGGGAGTGCAGGGACGCTGCGGCTGTTAGCCGCGGAAACACGGAGCCAGCGCAGGGGGAGCGGGTGATGCTGCGGCTGTCAGCCGCGAATGTAGAAAGACAAACCCGGTGTGGGGGAGTGCTTGGAAGGACTCTGCCGCTGTCATAACCTAGCGGCTCAGGGAGTGCAGGGGCGCTGCGGCTGTCAGCAGGGGAGATCGGAGCCATGCTTAAGAAGTCGGTGGAGGGAGGGAGAGCGGGTCTGCCCGGCCACCAGTATCAAATGGTGACACTACAACCAGTACTCACAGTTGCCCTGATGCTTCGGATTTTCCTGGAGAGAGAGATGTAGATCCCTTTAGTTGGGGTCCTTGTCTCTCTATTCTGAAGACATTTGTCCCCATTTTATTGGGTTGAACTTATCTTCATGTAGCAACGCCTGCACCCTCCTTTCATTTAGGAGGGATTGGGCACCATCTTCTTTTTAAAGAAAAAAAACCTGCACCCTAATTTTAGTTAGGAGGGATTGGGCTGGTCATAAATGACAAAAAATAAAAAGAAATTTCTTTATGGAGCAGAGCTCCCATATTGTGCTTCTTTCCTCCTAGCACAATTTTTCAAACTGAGGGAGGAGGGCTGTGAAGGGGGAGGAGCCGGCTGTGCAGACAATGCTAATTTTAGATTGTGCCACACCTCCGGTTGCAAGCTTCACACCCCTATTGTATAAGACTGTTCCAGTGTCCCCTAGTGGATGAAAGAGAAACAGATGCAGTTAATTCCCATACTTCACTCAGTTTTCCCTTACAGACGTGCCAAGCAGCAACAAAAAGGTCCCTGCGCCTCTTGTATCTTAAAGATGCAAGGGTTTCTCACTGTTCTAGAGCATGGACAGTGGATACAAGTAGCATGTTTTATTTTTACTAGTCTGATTAGGCAGCAACAAACAAGAATGACTGCCAGAGATAAAAGGTAATCTGTAACTTAATGATAAAAACTATTACCAATTCCTTTTGGTCTCAGAGGATCATGAAACAGTCAATATTTTAGTTGTTTATTGATAAAATATATTTGATTTAAAGCTACAGCATAAGACAAACATTGCTTAGTATTAAACCTGTAGTCTGGTTTGACTTTTAGAAAACATGAGAGGAAATTAATCAAACCTTCGCCCTATTCAATGTCCGTGCCGATTTCTGTCGAAAACCACATAGATTGGAGAATTTGCCGCCGATACAAGTGTTTTGTTAAAATTGCAGGCATTTTCGCCCATTTTTGGGTCAGTTATCACCCATGCCGATTCAATAGAAAAAAAAAAAAAAGTGAAAAGGCATGGGCGGAAATGGATTAAAAAAAATGGGCGAAAATGCAGTTTTATCGACTAGTCGACAAAGCGCACTTAATTGAATACCCCCTTTATCTCTCTCAGTAAGGTCCAACACGTCCCCCTCTAGCTGTTTAAACCTGCCCACAATGCTGCCTCATATCGATGGTGTCCTCTTTAGAAGATGAACAATGGTCACTATGTGTTTGGTGTTCCCTCAACTCAGAAAGCGAGAGCAGATGACATTTATGGACAAGATTATGCAGAATGTCAATGTTACATATTGCACCGCACCTGAGAGCTTTGTTGTACTTCTTTGTAGCCATCTCCCAGTTCTGAGATTTGAAGAAGGTATTGCCAATGTTTTTGACATCTTCTGCTATACCGACAATTTTTTCAACCTGTTAAGCAGACATAGTGAAGTACACATTTCATAATACAGGCAAGTCTAGCTAGTCTATTCATGAACATAATACACATTAAAATCCATTAGGTGAGCGAAATGGGTACACTTTGTTGTTTTAAAAATTCTTTGGAATGAAAAAAATGATCACAAGTGTATATAGTTTTTATAAAGGGAGAATTATAATGAATATAGAAGTGTCTGGCTTACTTACATCATTTAATTCAACATCCGAGTCCTCTGGGAAGTCAGGGTGGGTGTCGCCAGAGCCATCCAATGGCGCCACGACCCACTCATCGCCATCTTTCAGCTCTCCGCAGTCTGCTATTACACACAGCTACATAGAAAACGAAAGTGCGTTATACTGAGAACTCAATGTTCATGGATAATGGCATGTTATTCATTCCCCAATGCAGAGAAATATTATAAAACTTAATTCAAAACAGCATGTGTAGTCACGTGGATGGTTATGTCACAGCTGCTCACAGTTATTACATACACTGAATGGTCACATTAGGTACACCTGTCCATTAATGCAAATATTCAAATGAAAAATGGTGTAGCAACACAGCATAATACAAATATGCATATACTCTTAGTGTTTCAGTTGTTCTAACCAAAGCAGAATGGGGATCTCAGTGACTGTTGGTATTGGTGCAAGATAGGGAGGGGTTTAGAATCTTAGAAAATGAGAATTTCCTTGGATTTTCATTGAATAGTCACTAAATACTAGTACACAAAACAAGCGAGTGGCAGTTCTGTGGGCAAAATGCGAGAGAGAGAGCGATCACATTTCATATACATAAAATGTGCTCATTATTTATAGTTAAAAAAAACACAAAAAAAAAACACTGTGGGGCTCATGTAGCAAGACTCAAAACACTATTTGCTCCTTTTTCCCTGCAAATTATTTTACTGCACATACGCACCAAAAATTCATAGGCATACATAGCTATGCCATCTGAGAAGCATTTAAAAGCATACGACCCCTTGCACCAAGGGGAATAGGACAAGGATTTTAGAGGCATTTAAATGTGGACAAGAGATCACTTATTAATGCTTAAGCCAGGTTATAAAATATGTCCTATGATGATGGCCGCTTCTGATTGGCTGAATGTGTTCCTATCCCTACCACTTATGCTGATACTGTTACACACTACTAATGCTAATGTTATTATGCTATATCAGAGGCTCTCAAAATGCAATCCTCCAAGCACTCTACGTGAACAGTCCTGTTTGAGCACTCAAACGGGTCATCTTTTGTGCATTTCAGCTTGCCAACCCCGGGGGGTGAGAGCTGAAATGCAGACTCCGGCATGCAAATGGAGCTACAATTGAATAGCTCCATTGGGTGCAATCTGCTGGTAGCACTAACAATTGATACCACCCAATATATCTGTGAAAAGTTCCCCTGGCATTATCAATATGAACCAAGCTCCAACTTATATAAAGTCCTCCTCTTATGTTTTTACACGACTTTTAAATGTGTATATTATGGACATTTATCCACTTACCTGCAGGGCACCTTTTCAAATATCAGATTGTCGGCTGCTATATTAAAGTAATGTAAAGCGGGCAGCTCTTTCTATAGAGCACAAATTAAGCAGACCAATTTAAAAAAAATAAAAAAAAATATATACAATTTTTTTTTTTTTTTTTTTTTTTTTTAAGTAGACATGCAGCTTACCTTTATAGGCTTTTCTCCCTTAATTTCGACATTTTCCAACATTTTAACAATGCCAAAGCCTTTGAGAACCATCCCAAATACCACATGTTTCCCATCTAAATGGGGTGTGGGCACTGTTGTGATGAAAAACTGAGATCCATTAGTGTTTGGGCCCGCATTGGCCATACTGAGTAGACCTTCCTTATCATGCTGCAAAAAGATAACAAAACATAAGTCAGAAGACAATATTACAAAACATTCCTGCCAGTATAACCTAGGGGGAAAACAAAACATTTCAGTATAGGCTCCAGAATATATAATATACACTCATACAACTAAAGAGGCAAAATCAAGTTTGCTGAATCCTTTGGATGAAACCACCTGTCTTCCCAAATATAGCTGGGCGCAGCATTAACGAATCATAAAAATAAAAAAAATAAAAATTTATATTACCGTATATACTCGAGTATAAGTCGACCCGAATATAAGCCGAGGCACCTAATTTAACCCCAAAAACCTGGGAAAACTTATTGACTCGAGTATAAGCCTATGGTGGGAAATGCAGCTCTAGCCGTACACAGCCCTCAGTGCCAGATATGCCCTCATACTGCCAGATGTGCCCCCACAGTGCCAGATGTGCCCCCACAGTGCCAGATACTTACCCTCCGTCGCTCCCGCGCTGTCTTCTGAAGGAGGGACACGGAGAGCGCAGTGCGCAGCTCTCCTGTGTCCGCGGCGTGTGTTAAAGGAAGTGCCGGTTAGTGCACTTCCTTTAACACACACACCGCCGGAGATGCAGGAGGGACACAGGAGAGCCGCGCGCTGCGCTCTCCGTGATCCTCCTAACGCTGACTCGATTATAAGCCGAGGTGGCTTTTTCAGCACAAGAAAACGTGCTGAAAAAGTCGGCTTATAATCGAGTATATACGGTATATATAATATAGTATGAGTAAAGACCCACTATAATCATAAATACCTTGTAATGGAAGTTTTCATCCTCAAATTTCTCTCCATATATACTTTCACCCCCAGTTCCATCTTGGTTTGAGAAATCTCCACCCTGGATCATGAATTTCTTGATTACTAAAAAGAAAACAAAGTTAAATGTAAGCCTTTTATCCATCGTTCCAAAGAATTCAACGTAATTATTTGATTTCTAAATAAACGTCAAGTTACGTTAGACTATGAATTAAAAAATAACAAGCTTTTAAAAAGTAGCACAGAAAGGCTGCTTACTTCTATGGAAAGGACATCCTTTAAAATGTAGAGGCTTTCCGGTTGTCTGTCCAACACCTTTTTCACCAGTGCACAGCGCTCGGAAATTCTCTGCTGTTTTGGGGACCACATCCGCAAATAACTCCAACACAATGCGACCAACTAAAAGAATAAAAGATAGATAGATTAGAAGAAAAAATAAATAAAATAATAATAAATAAATATAAAAGCTCCAAGGTCCGGCACTCCAATAATCCGTTAATAAACTTCAGCCTGTGCCCTCACAGTAATAAGATTTTACTCACCGGTAAATCTATTTCTCGTAGTCCGTAGTGGATGCTGGGTACTCTGTAAGGACCATGGGGAATAGACGGGCTCCGCAGGAGACTGGGCACTCTAAAGAAAGAATTAGGACTACTGGTGTGCACTGGCTCCTCCCTCTATGCCCCTCCTCCAGACCTCAGTTAGGGAAACTGTGCCCGGAAGAGCTGACACAATAAGGAAAGGATTTGGAATCCCGGGTAAGACTCATACCAGCCACACCAATCACACCGTACAACTCGTGATAACTATACTCAGTTAACAGTATGAATAACAACTGAGCCTCACTGAACAGATGGCTCATAACGATAACCCTTTAGTTAGGCAATAACTATATACAAGTATTGCAGACAATCCGCACCTGGGATGGGCGCCCAGCATCCACTACGGACTACGAGAAATAGAATTACCGGTGAGTAAATTCTTATTTTCTCTGACGTCCTAGTGGATGCTGGGAACTCCGTAAGGACCATGGGGATTATACCAAAGCTCCCAAACGGGCAGGAGAGTGTGGATGACACTGCAACACCGAATGAGCAAACTCGAGGTCCTCCTCAGCCAGGGTATCAAACTTGTAGAATTTTGCAAATGTGTTTGATCCCGACCAGGTAGCAGCTCGGCAAAGTTGTAAAGCAGAGACCCCTCGGGCAGCCGCCCAAGAAGAGCCCACCTTCCTCGTGGAATGGGCCTTCACAGATTTAGGATGCGGCAGTCCATCCGCAGAATGTGCAAGTTGAATCGTGGAGCAGATCCAGCGAGCAATAGTCTGCTTAGAAGCAGGAGCACCCAGCTTGTTGGGTGCATGAAGGATAAACAGCGAGTCAGTCTTTCTGACTCTAGCCGTCCTGGAAACATAGATTTTCAGGGGCCGGACTACAACCAGCAACTTGGAGGCCTCCAAGTCCCCAGTAGCCGCAGGCACCACAATAGGTTGGTTCAAATGAAATGCTGATACCACCTTAGGGAGGAATTGGGGACACGTCCTCAATTCTGCTCTGTCCATATGGAAGATCAGATAGGGGCTTTTACAGGACAAAGCCGCCAATTCTGACACCCGCCTAGCCGAAGCCAAGGCCAAAAGCATGACCACTTTCCACGTGAGATATTTTAATGCCACGGTCTGAAGTGGCTCAAACCAATGCGATTTTAGGAAATCCAACACAACGTTGAGATCCCACGGTGCCACCGGGGGCACAAAAGGGGGCTGAATGTGCAGCACTCCCTTAACAAACGTCTGAACTTCAGGCAGTGAAGCCAGTTCTTTTTGAAAGAAAATAGACAGGGCCGAAATCTGGACTTTAATGGATCCCAATTTTAGGCCCATAGTCACACCTGACTGTAGGAAGTGCAGAAATCGACCCAGCTGAAATTCTTCTGTTGGGGCCTTCATAGCCTCACACCAAGCAACATATTTTCGCCATATGCGGTGATAATGTTTTGCTGTCACATCCTTCCTAGCTTTTATCAGCGTAGGAATGACTTCAACCGGAATGCCCTTTTCCATTAGGATCCGGCGTTCAACCGCCATGCCGTCAAACGCAGCCGCGGTAAGTCTTGGAACAGACAGGGCCTTTGCTGTAGCAGGTCCTGTCGGAGCGGCAGAGGCCAAGGGTCCTCTGAGATCATTTCTTGTAGTTCCGGGTACCAAGTCCTTCTTGGCCAATCCGGAACGATGAGTATAGTTCTTACTCCTCTCTTTCTTATTATCCTCAGTACCTTTGGTATGAGAGGAAGAGGAGGGAACACAAACCGACTGGTACACCCACGGTGTCACTAGAGCGTCCACAGCTATCGCCTGAGGGTCCCTTGACCTGGCGCAATATCTTTTTAGCTTTTTGTTGAGGCGGGACGCCATCATGTCCACCTGTGGCCTTTCCCAACGATTTACAATCAGCTGGAAGACTTTTGGATGAAGTCACCACTCTCCCGGGTGGAGGTCGTGCCTGCTGAGGAAGTCTGCTTCCCAGTTGTCCACTCCCGGAATGAACACTGCTGACAGTGCTATCACGTGATTTTCCGCCCATCGGAGAATCCTTGTGGCTTCTGCCATCGCCATCCTGCTTCTTGTGCCGCCCTGTCGGTTTACATGGGCGACCGCCGTGTTGTTGTCTGACTGAATCAGCACCGGATGGTTTTGAAGCAGGGGTTTTGCTTGACTTAGGGCATTGTAAATGGCCCTTAGTTCCAGAATATTTATGTGTAGGGAAGCCTCCTGACTCGACCATTGTCCTTGGAAGTTTCTTCCCTGAGTGACTGCCCCCCAACCTCGGAGGCTTGCATCCGTGGTCACCAGGACCCAGTCCTGTATGCCAAATCTGCGGCCCTCGAGAAGATGAGCACTCTGCAGCCACCACAGCAGAGACACCCTGGCCCTCGGGGACAGGGTGATCAGCCGATGCATCTGAAGATGCGATCTGGACCACTTGTCCAACAGATCCCACTGAAAGATCCTTGCATGGAACCTGCCGAAGGGAATCGCTTCGTAAGAAGCTACCATCTTTCCCAGGACTCGCGTGCAGTGATGCACCGACACCTGTTTTGGTTTCAGGAGGTCTCTGACCAGAGATGACAACTCCTTGGCCTTCTCCTCCGGGTGAAACACCTTCTTCTGTTCTGTGTCCAGAATCATACCCAAGAACAGCAGACGCGTCGTAGGAACCAGCTGCGACTTTGGGATATTCAGAATCCAGCCGTGCTGTTGTAGCACTTCCTGAGATAGTGCTACTCCGACCAACAACTGCTCCATGGACCTCGCCTTTATAAGGAGATCGTCCAAGTACGGGATAATTATAACTCCCTTCTTTCGAAGGAGTATCATCATTTCGGCCATTACTTTGGTAAATACCCTCGGTGCCGTGGACAGACCAAACGGCAACGTCTGGAATTGGTAATGGCAGTCCTGTACCACAAAACGGAGGTACACCTAGTGAGGTGGGTAAATGGGGACATGTAGGTAAGCATCCTTGATGTCCAGTGATACCATGTAATCCCCCTCTTCCAGGCTTGCAATAACCGCCCTGAGCTATTCCATTTTGAACTTGAACTTCCTTATATAAGTGTTCAAGGATTTCAAATTTAGAATGGGTCTCACCGAACCGTCTGGTTTCGGTACCACAAACATTGTGGAATAGTAACCCCGTCCCTGTTGAAGGAGGGGAACTTTGATTATCACCTACTGGAGGTACAGCTTGTGAATTGCCGCCAGTACTACCTCCCTGTCCTGGGGAGTAGCTGGCAAGGCTGATTTGAGGTAACGGCGAGGGGGAGACGTCTCGAACTCCAGCTTGTATCCCTGAGATACCACTTGTAGAACCCAGAGATCCACCTGTGAGCGAACCCACTGGTCGCTGAAGTTCCGGAGACGGGCCCCCACCGCACCTGGCTCCACATGTGGAGCCCCAGCGTCATGCGGTGGACTTAGTGGAAGCAGGGGAGGATTTTTGTTCCTGGGAACTGGCTGCCTGGTGCAGCTTTTCCCCTCTACCCCTGCCTCTGGGCAGAAAGGAGGCGCCTCTAACCCGCTTGCCTTTCTGAGGCCGTAAGGACTGTACTTGATAATACGGTGCTTTCTTAGGCTGTGAGGGAACCTGAGGTAAAAAAGTCGACTTCCCAGCTCTTGCTGTGGATACGAGGTCCGAGAGACCGTCCCCAAACAATTCCTCACCCTTATAAGGCAAAATTTCCATGTGTCTTTTAGAATCAGCATCACCTGTCCACTGCCGAGTCCATAATACTCTCCTGGCAGAAATGGACATTGCATTAATTCTAGATGCCAGCCGGCAAATGTCCCTCTGTGCATCTCTCATATATAAGACTACGTCTTTAATATGCTCTATGGTTAGCAATATAGTGTCCCTGTCAAGGGAATCAATGTTATCAGACAGGGAATCAGACCACGCTGCTGCAGCACTACACATCCATGCTGAAGCAATAGCAGGTCTCAGTATAGTACCCGAGTGTGTATACACAGACTTCAGGATAGCCTCCTGCTTTCTATCTGCAGGCTCCTTTAAGGCAGTGCCACCTTTTTTGATAAGCGTGTGAGCGCCTTGTCCACCTTAGGGGATGTCTCCCAGCGTAACCTATCCGTTGGCGGGAAAGGGTACGCCATTAGTAACCGCTTAGAAATTACTAGTTTCTTATCTGGGGAACCCCACGCTTCTTCACACAATTCATTTAACTCATCAGATGGGGGAAAAGTCACTGGCTGCTTTTTCTCCCCAAACATAATACCCTTTTTTGTGGTAACCGGGTTGATGTCAGAAATGTGCAACACATTTTTCATTGCCGTAATCATGCATCGGATGGCCCTAGTGGATTGTACATTTGTCTCATCCTCGTCGACACTGGAGTCAGACTCCGTGTCGACATCTGTGTCTGCCATCTGAGGTAGCGGGCGTTTTTGAGCCCCTGATGGCCTCTGAGATGCCTGGGCAGGCGCGGGCTGAGATGCCGGCTGTCCCAAAGCTGCGTCATCGAACCTTTTATGCAAGGAGTTGACACTGTTGGTTAATACCTTCCACATATCCATCCACTCAGGTGTCGGCCCCGCAGGGGGCGACATCACACTTATCGGCACCTGCTCCGCCTCCACGTAAGCGTCCTCATCAAACATGTCGACACAGCCGTACCGACACACCGCACACACACACAGGGAATGCTCTGACTGAGGACAGGACCCCACAAAGTCCTTTGGGGAGACCGAGAGAGAGTATGCCAGCACACACCAGAGCGCTATATAACAGAGGGATATACACTATACACAAAGTGAATTTTCCCCCAATAGCTGCTTATATCACAATTTGCGCCTACATTTATGTGCCCCCCTCTTTTTTACCCTTTATGTAGTGTATACTGCAGGGGAGAGCCTGGGGAGCGTCATTCCAGCGGAGCTGTGAAGAAAAAATGGAGCTGGCTGTGCTGAGGAAGATAGCCCCGCCCCTTCAGCGGCGGGCTTCTCCCGCTTTTTTAATGAAAATTATGGCGGGGGATTAGGCACATATACAGTTTAGAACTGCATTATGTGCAGTTTGCCATTAAGGTATACTAATTGCAGCCCCCCCCCCCCCCCAGTGCCCTGCACCCATCAGTGACCGGAGCGTGTGGAGTGCTGTGGGAGCAATGGCGCACAGCTGCAGTGCTGTGCGCTACCTTATTGAAGACCGGAGTCTTCAGCCGCCGATTTTCTCCGGTTTCTTCCGTCTTCTGGCTCTGCAAGGGGGACGGCGGCGCGGCTCCGGGAACGGACGATCGAGGTCGGGCCCTGTGTTCGATCCCTCTGGAGCTAATGGTGTCCAGTAGCCTTAGAAGCACAAGCTAGCTGCAAGCAGGTAGGTTTGCTTCTCTCCCCTAAGTCCCACGTAGCAGTGAGTCTGTTGCCAGCAGATCTCACTGAAAATAAAAAACCTAACAAATACTTTCTTTATAGTGAACTCAGGAGAGCCCACTAAGTGCATCCAGCTCTGGCCGGGCACAGATTCCAACTGAGGTCTGGAGGAGGGGTATAGAGGGAGGAGCCAGTGCACACCAGATGTAGTACCTAATCTTTCTTTAAAGAGTGCCCAGTCTCCTGCGGAGCCAGTCTATTCCCCATGGTCCTTACGGAGTACCCAGCATCCACTAGGACGTCAGAGAAAAAGACATACCCAGAGAAGGTGCGGCACTCAACTTGAATACAAAGACAACCAAACCACGCTTTCAGCAACGTTTCAGTGTAATAAACACTATCATCACTACACACACACACACACACACACACATATATATATATATATTTTGCTCAAAAAAAAAAAAAGGGAACACTAAAATAACATCCTAGATCTCAATGAATGAAATATTCTTATTAAATACTTTGTTCTTTACATAGTTGAATGTGCTGACAAAACCACTCAAAAATTATCAATGGAAATCAAATGTATTAACCCATGGAGGTCTGGATTTGAAGTCACACAAATTAAAGTGGAAAAACACACTACAGGCTGATCCAACTTTGATGTAATGTCCTTAAAACAAGTCAAAATGAGGCTCAGTAGTGTGTGTGGCCTCCACGTGCCTGTATGACCTCCCTACAACCCACACAAGTGGCTCAGGTAGTGCAGCTCATCCAGGATGGCACATCAATGCGAGCTGTGGCAAGAAGGTTTGCGGTGTCTGTCAGCGTAGTGTCCAGAGCATGGAGGCGCTACCAGGAGACAGGCCAGTACATCAGGAGATGTGGAGGAGGCCGTAGGAGGGCAACAACCTAGCAGCAGGACCGCTACCTCCGCCTTTGTGCAAGGAGGAACAGGAGGAGCACTGCCAGAGCCCTGCAAAATGACCTCCAACAAGCCACAAATGTGCACGTGTCTACTCAAACGATCAGAAACAGACTCCATGAGGGTGGTATGAGGGCCTGACGTCCACAGGTGGGGGTTGTGCTTACAGCCCAACACCGTGCAGAACGTTTGGGCTAGAGAACACCAAGATTGGCAAATTCGCCACTGGCGCCCTGTGCTCTTCACAGATGAAAGCAGGTTCTCACTGAGCACGTGTGACAGAGTCTGGAGACGCCAAGAAGAACGTTCTGCTGCCTGCAACATCCTCCAGCATGACCGGTTTGGCAGTGGGTCAGTAATGGTGTGGGGTGGCATTTCTTTGGGGGGCCGCACAGCCCTCCATGTGCTCGCCAGAGGTAGCCTGACTGCCATTAGGTACCGAGATGAGATCCTCAGACCCCTTGTGAGACCATATGCTGGTGCGGTTGGCCCTGGGTTCCTCCTAATGCTAGACCTCATGTGGCTGGAGTGTGTCAGCAGTTCCTGCAAGATGAAGGCTTGGATGCTATGGACTGGCCCGCCCGTTCCCCAGATCTGAATCCAATTGAGCACATCTGGGACATCATGTCTCGCTCCATCCACCAACACACAGACTGTCCAGGAGTTGGCGGATGCTTTAGTCCAGGTCTGGGAGGAGATCCCTCAGGAGACCATCCGCCACTTCATCAGGAGCATGCCCAGGCGTTGTAGGGAGGTCATAGAGGCACATGGAGGCCACACACACTAGAGCCTCATTTTGACTTGTTTTAAGGACATTACATCAAAGTTGGATCAGCCTGTAGTGTGTTTTTCCACTTCAAATCCAGACCTCCATGGGTTAATAAATTTTATTTCCATTGATAATTTGTGTGTGATTTTGTTGTCAGCACATTCAACTATGTAAAGAACAAAGTATTTAATAAGAATATTTCATTCATTCAGATCTAGGGTGTGTTATTTTAGTGTTCCCTTTATTTTTTTGAGAATATATATATATATATATATATATATATATATATATATATATATATATATATATATATATATATATATATATATATATATACATATATGTAGAAGGAATGGAGGCGGCACTCACGCAGACTTTTGCAGGTGTAGAAAGGTCAGTTTAATGTACCGAAATGTTTCGGGGACTAGCCCCGTCCTCAGGGCCTTAACCAGGACGGGGCTAGTCCCCGAAACATGTCGGTACATTAAACTGACCTTTCTACACCTGCAAAAGTCTGCGTGAGTGCGGCCTCCATTCTTTCTACATGTTTATGAGGTCAACACCTTTGGGAGGGCACCGCAGCTTTATCACTTTTACAGAGGAGTGCCGGGACTATATATATATATATATATATATATATATATATATATATATATATATATATATATATATATATACATACACATACATACAGTTAAATAAGCAATTCAACCAGATATATAAAATTCCATTTCTTACCCCGGAAGAGAATGACAGTTCATGTAATACACATTTTAAGAACATATGTAACACCATTAAAACCATGGCAATTCACAAAGAAACAAGTCCACAAAATGCTAGGGTGTCTGAAGATCTTTAAGTAGCAACTAAATATTCTCATCTCACATAGGCTATTTTAGTAGTAGGATAATGGGGGATGTACTCACCCCATCCTTTAAAAGATACATAATGCATGTAATAATTCAGTCAACATGCCAAAGAATGCCCACCTACCTTCCCCTGCTCACAGCCTAAGCCATAGTGTGCATGTCCACTAGTGAGCCAGTGCCCATCTGCAGGCCAGAGCGTGACTGCCCGCTATCCCAAGAGCCAGAGCATGCCCACTGCCTACTCCAAAGTCAGTGCGTACCCCTCGCATGAGGAGGATTCACCACAAATAGGCCAATGTCTGGGGCTCTTCACATCTAAACTAAACATTCTCATTTTCACATGGGAGGCACTCGATACCCCAGCTGTCAGGATCCCCATAACAATTCTCCCTCTTGGGGTGTCCACGACACCCCTGGAGGGAGACTAACATGCCACAGTGCCCACAAGGGGCTCTTTCGTGCTTGCCCCCCTGCCGCCATTCCGGCGGTCAGGATACCGGCACCGGGATCCCAAGTGCCAGTATATCGTAGTACATCTGTTTTACACATATTGTATGAGAATCATACACTTAGCGTACCGCGCTCTTCCCAATACACACAGACTGCACTCTAAAAACATGTCAGGGGATACCCACCTACCAGCCACTGAGGCGGTGCTTGCCAGACCACCAACTAGAGCCAGTGCATGCCTACCACTAACCACAAGCTAAAGCATGCCCCCGCCATTCAAGGTCCAGTACCAGGCCACCTGCCACAGCATCATTATCTTCCTGCCTACCTACCTGACATATGGTGCCTGATGCTAATAACAGGCCAGAAACATGCCCACTGCCACCCCAGCGCCTATCAGCAGCCCACCACTTGCCACCACGCAAACCAGTGCCTGACCACCGCCACCCCCATGAGCCAGTAGCTGCCACCAATGATGCAGAGTCTATAAAGTTGTCAGTGAGCTGCTGCAATGCACACTGCCACTCCCGGGAGTGACTCCCGCAGACAGCAGCAGCCCAGCTGCCCCCATACAGCACGCTCACTGCTCACATGACTGTACGCGCTTACTATGCACGCGCCGCTCCGGCCGCTGCTCACCTTGCTCGCCTCCCACCTCTACATCGAAGAACACCAGAGGGTTGACGGAGCTGGACGGCCTGTGGCTGGGGGCAGGATGGGACATGGCTCCCAGGCGTGCGGTGTGCTCTGCTGCTGATGATAACCGGCTTCTCGGCACCTGAGCACACTTCCGCTGCGGCGGGGGCGGGACATCCGGCTACAGGCCCCCGCCCCCCCTGGCTGGGACGCTGCTGAGCTGCCTGAGGCCTGAGCCTCCTATACACACTAAACGTACATCCAGCTAGCCGCACACCCGCCGCCGGGTCACCTGCCGCCTACTGGACGCCTGCGCCCTGCTGCAGCCATCTGTGATCAGGCGGCGAGAACCACGCCCATGTACCGCAGCAGTGTGCTGTGTTGTCACCATGTGTCCCGCAGCAGTGCAGTCAGTGCGTGATGGGGAAGGGTCGCCCTGCGCTCACTGCATTCACAACTTATCTTATAGACCCGGCCTTTTGGTAGTTCAGATCGGGACCTTTGCGCGTGGCCGTGCAGGGTGCGTGGTTTCGTGGGTAGTACCGTTCCCGCGAGCCACCCCTCCCCGTTTTCGTCAGACAGTGTCCGCGTGACGGGCACGCGTCCCTTGCTCTCTTGCTCCGTGGTCCCTCTATTCTAGGGACAGATGAACACTATTTTTAATATAATAATAATGTGAAAAAGGGCGTTATCACACTATTTTCACAGTATTTTAGTATCACCTGAATGTATGGCTTTTGGAGAGTTTTTGTGAACAATTGCTCCATATCCATTTATTCAAAAAAAATTTTTAAATCTTTTTTTAAATAACAAGCAGGGGTGTAACCCCGAGAGGTGATGGAGACGCCTACCTCTGGGCTCCAAGCCCTGAAGGGGCACCTGCATGTACAGCAGCTGCAGCACCAGTTTGGTCACAACGAGCAGGGCCTTCCTACCTCTGTGACTGTTATTACCCAGTTTTATTTTATCATTGTTTCCAATTGTAAAGCACAACGGAATTTGCTGCATTATATAAGAAACTGTTAATACATAAGTAACGGGATCCAAGTGTAACTACTGCTTTTCCAATGGAGCTCTGCGGCGCACCCGCTGCTACAGTTAGTGGTCTGTTCAAGAAAGAATTTATTATTTAGGGTTTAGTCATCACTAAACATCACTTTGCTATAGCGTGAGTTTTTAAAAAAAAATCTCTTACGTCCTAGAGGGGTGTGGTTCATCAAATCGACAGTGTCTAGGTCGACAATGTTTAGGTCGACATGGATGGAAACTAGACAAATAATTGATAGACAGTCACAATTGCGCACGCGTGGCTGCTTTTCTTAGTAGAGGGAATGAAGTTCCACCAACACTTCACAGATATAGACGAACAGAGATAGAAACCCTCCACATAGAATGGCGCACACATAAAATACTTATTAGTTTGATGGGTCTTTCAAGGGTCTTGTGTAACCTCAAAAAAACAAAAAAAATGCATATAGTGTTATATCTTTATAGCATTTCTACTAGGTCTTTATGAGGAAACTCGTACCCTTAAATTTGCCTATCAGATTAATGATAGACAAAGAAGCGTCTGAAACTCCAACTGATCACACGGGGTTCCTCCTCTTAATGGATCCTCCTTCTGAGCCTTCCAACAGTGACTCCTCAGGATATCACATGTGAAAACAGAAATTCACCACCATAGTGTAAAACCATAGATTTATTTTCACAAACAATATTAAAAATTAGCCTCCCACCCTTATAGGTGGTCTACTAATCGACAGGTAGACAAAAACAGTTTAAAAGTGGCCAAGTTGTAAAATCTGCAAATATTGGACTCCTACCAGATGGAATGGTCTATTCTGAAAAATAGACTTTTTCACAGGATTAATGAAGAAACCTCAGGCGTCCCTGGAAACAGTCCTTCGTCCTGGGTAGTGGTCCTCACCTAGATTTTACAACTTGGCCACTTTTAAACTGTTTTTGTCTAAATCTATGGTTTTACACTATGGTGGTGAATTTCTGTTTTCACATGTGATATCCTGAGGAGTCACTGTTGGAAGGCTTAGAAGGAGGATCCATTAAGAGGAGGAACCCCGTGTGATCAGTTGGAGTTTCAGACGCTTCTTTGTCTATCATTAATCTGATAGGCAAATTTAAGGGTACGAGTTTCCTCATAAAGACCTAGTAGAAATGCTATAAAGATATAACACTATATGCATTTTTTGTTGTTTTTTTGAGGTTACACAAGACCCTTGAAAGACCCATCAAACTAATAAGTATTTTATGTGTGCGCCATTCTATGTGGAGGGTTTCTATCTCTGTTCGACATGGATGGAAGGTCGACAGGGTTTCTAGGTCGACATGTGCTAGGTCGACAGGTCTAAAGGTCGACATGAGGATTTTTATTTTTTTGGTGTTGTTTTTTTCGTAGAGTGACCGGGATCCCAAATTAGTGCACCGCGTCCCCTCGCATGGTGCCTTCGCTTCGCTCGGCACACTTTACCGTTCCAATCGTAGTCCACGTGAATCGTTAAGTATGAAAAAATCCCCCCCCCAAAAAAATGTGAAAAACTCATGTCGACCTAGAAACCCTGTCGACCTTCCATCCATGTCGACCTAGTGACTGTCGACCTATAGTGGTCGACCTACACATTGTCGACCTAAACACTGTCGATCTTCAGACCGGATCCCGTCCTAGAGGATACTGGGGTCCATAATAGTACCATAGGGTATAGATGAGTCCACCAGGAGCCATGGGCACTTTAAGAATTTGATAGTGTGGGCTGGCTGCTCCCTCTATGCCCCTCCTACCAGACTCAGTTTAGAAAATGTGCCCAGAGGACCCGGACACGCTTGGGAAGGTCCTAGAGAGTTTTCTGCATTTATTTTGTTTTTTATTTTCTTTTACGTCCTAGAGGATGCTGGGGTCCACATTAGTACCATGGGGTATAGACGGGTCCACTAGGAGCCATTGGCACTTTAAGAGTTTGAGAGTGTGGGCTGGCTCCTCCCTCTATGCCCCTCCTACCAGACTCCGTTTAGAAAATGTGCCAGAAGGAGCCGGTCACAGCTAGGGAAGCTCTACAGAGCTTCTTTAGAAAAAGTGTTTTTTAGAGTTTATTACTTTACATGGAGGCTGCTGGCAACAGCCTCCCTGCTTCGTGGGACTAAGGGGGGGAGTAGTGTCCGCCCTGCGGGGTCTGAGCCACTATCTCCGCTGACAGGACACAGCTCCTGAAGGGATCGAACGTTCCCCGCCACAGGGGATCGCTCACCCCTGCAGCATGCCGCCAACCCCTTACAGAGCCAGAAGATCGGTGACGAGTTAGTCACCAGCCCCCCAAGCAAGCGGGGGGCCGGTGTGAAGATGGCGGCAACAGGGTATGGAGCGCAGTACTAACTGCGCTCCGGGGCTCCACGGTACATAGGTCCTCATTCCGAGTTGTTCGCTCGTTGCCGAGTTTCGCTATATTGCGATTAGTCGCTTACTGCGCATGCGCAAGGTTCGCAGAGCGCATGCGCTTAGTTATTTTACACAAAAGTTAGGTATTTTACTCACGGCATTACGAGGATTTTTCATCGTTCTGGTGATCGTACTGTGATTGACAGGAAGTGGGTGTTTCTGGGCGGAAACTGGCCGTTTTATGGGTGTGTGCGGAAAAACGCTGCCGTTTCTGGGAAAAACGCGGGAGTGGCTGGAGAAACGAGGGAGTGTCTGGGCGAACGCTGGGTGTGTTTGTGACGTCAAACCAGGAACGAAACTGACTGAACTGATCGCAGTGGCAGAGTAAGTCCCGAGCTACTCAGAAACTGCAAAGAAATTTCTATTCGCAATTATGCGAATCTTTCGTTCGCAATTCTGCTAAGCTAAAATTTACTCCCAGTAGGCGGCGGCTTAGCGTGTGCAACGCTGCTAAAAGCAGCTAGCGAGCGAACAACTCGGAATGAGGGCCATAGTACGGCGCTGTGAGGGGTGGCCTGAACCAGCGCCTACACCCTAATCCAGTGGTTCTCAAACTCGGTCTTCAGGACCCCACACAGTGCATGTTTTGCAGGTAACCCAGCAAGTACACAGGTGTATTAATTACTCACTGACACATTTTAAAAGGTCCACAGGTGGAGCTAATTATGTCACTTGTGATTCTGTGAGGAGACCTGCAAAACATGCACCGTGTGGGGTCCTGAGGACCGAGTTTGAGAACCTCTGATTTAGATTCTATGCATAGAAGTGAGATTGATTTGCTCTTGCATCACATTCAGGACTCTGCAAACTGAGAACCTGTGCCCTAATCTGACCTCCAAGCCTGTCAGGGTCCCAGGATCGCTGCCAGCACAATTCCTCAGGCCAGTATAATCTTCAGAAGAGCGGGAAGACAGCGCCATGAAGGGCGGAGCTTCTCAGAGCGGACCCAGCAGCGTTCAGCACCATTTTCCTGCCTGCAGAAGCGCTGTCAGTGAGAGCTGTCCCTCCAATTCAGCTCCAGCTATCTCTTACGGTACCAGGGGGTTGTAAAAGGGGGGGGAGGCTGTGTAAAGACTGTGTAACCTATTAAGGTGCACAATCAGCGCTGGTCGGGGGGTCTCCCTATACCTTAAAAGCGCTGTGTGTGGGTTGGCTCCAATCTCTGTGTCTCTCTTGCCATTCTTGGGGGGTGAAACTCTGTCCTCCCGTGTGTGTGTGTGTGTGTGTGTGTGTGTGTGTGTGTGTGTGTGTGTGTGTGTGTGTGTCTGTCTGTGGTCTCCATTAAGCTATGTCCATGGACTCTGTGTCATATGCTGCAGAGGATATGTCCTCTCAGGATGATCCCATTCCATGTAATCAGGATTGCACTGTCTTAGCGCAGATACCAGCAAGGGAGCCTGAATGGTTATCCTCTATTAAAACTATGATTTCTCGGGGGTGTGGCCTGGCTGCTGAAGGAGACTGACACTCTTCACAAGAGCTCCTGCAAAACGGGGCTCTTATACCTTCAAATAGCCCACCTCTGGGCTCCAATGTAACCCTTAGCAGCCCTCCTGTCTCCCTTATCCCCCCTGCAGCACCCCTGTCCGAGCCGGGGAATCGCGGAGTGGTTATTACTACTCCCGCGGATTGCGGCCTAGGGGACATCCATAAGCCGGGGCCTCGATTTAACCCCGTACCGGTGGTGGCTTCGGGGACTTCCGGACCAGGCCGTGAACCTCTCCGGGACATCAGACACCCGCGCTGCCGCTGGCCGCGGCTGGGAGACCCACCTCGCCACCCGCTGCCTGCCTCTGCTGCCCGGGGACGCTGGAGCTTCTGACGCGGGACGAGGCCGCGGGACGACCGGCGGCTATACTAACTGTGCGTCCACGGCTCCCTGCTGCTGCATCTCTACTGCATCTCTCCCGCTGGGCCCCGGAGTGAGTACACTTTCCAGATCTGCAATCTGAGGGGCCCCAGCGGGGGAGGGCGACTATAAGGGCTGTATCCTGAATTGGGGGTGCGTTGGTCAGTAGTGGTTGGAGCCTCAGCCTAGGCCTGCAATTCACCCACTGGAGGGCCTTTCACCCTGGGGCCTTATTTGTTTGTATGCTGGTTAGCCAGCTACGGGAGCACCAGCAACTAAATATATCTTCCCCCACCTGACCCCCCCACCCCGGATACTATACATTCCCATATCCACATACATCAAAAAAAAAAAAAATAGGGGAGGAGAGAAACAGAGAGGGGAAAAAGGGAACGCACAGAGGAAGCATAAGCCTGACATCCCCTGCAGGCTAGAAGTGCGGATTGGAGTGAGTCTGTTATTGCTATGGACAAATTCATGTCTAAATCATTACGTAACCCACGGGGTGCTCAGTCGGGTAAAGGCAAAAATCGTGAAAATCCCGCTAGCAGTGCCCCTGTTTCCCCGACGTATAGTCAAGGCTCTAGTCCTAGGGGGCAACCCCAACCCGCACCAATTATGGAACAATCCAAATCCTGCACCACGAGTGAAATTACGAATATACTCTCATCTCTGCTAGATCAAAAACTGGCACCCCTAAAAACCTCTCTGGATTCAGCGCTTGCACAACTCACAGCCCATGATCAACGTATCTCCGAGGCAGAGCAACGAATTTCTGATCTAGAGGATGATCTATCAGCAGCTAAACAACCCAGATGGAACACGACAAGCTGATGGTGTCTCTGCAAGACAAATTAGAAGATTTAGAAAATCGGAATAGAAGAAATAATATACGTCTGGTGGGCTTGCCAGAATCTGTGAAATTCTCCGAACTCATGGCCCTGGTCTCCCAGTGGTTGCCTAGAGAGCTGGGATGCGTCCCTGCCACGGGTTCCATCCTAGTGGAACGTGTCCATCGGATTGGTCCTGATCGTCAGTGCGGCAGAGATAGACCCAGGCCGGTCATCATGAGAATTCTCAACTATGCCGATAAAGTCAGTTTGCTGGAGGCCTATAGGAAGTACACAGATCTTCGATACCAGGACTCCAGGATTCTATTGTTTCAAGACTTCTCATATCTGGTTGCTGCAAGAAGACGAGAGTTCTCACCTGTTTGCAAACGTCTCTTCGAGATGGGCCACAGATTTGCGTTGTTGTATCCGGCCAAGCTGAGAATCACCTATGGTGGAAAAACCCACTTTTTTGAGACCGCACAAGAGGCCAGAAATTTCGTGAACTCTTTGGATGCAGCTCTTCTATCGGGTACAGATGATGCTGATTGACTCTATATATCCTTCTTAAGTAATACTTTTTTGTTTGATAAGCTGAATAGAATGTATCTCTGCACTGTGGAGATGGCTTGCTGTCGCTGCTGGAGCTTGAAGAGGGCTACGATGCGACAGTACCATATTGGTTATGTTCTTCTATTTTTCTATTTGTGCATCTTTTCCCCCTTGCAATTGTCTCTGATACTCTTTTTCTTGTTATCTTCCTTTCCCCTCACCCTCTTTTCTCATCTTTTGTCATACTGTTTTGGAATATGGTGTCCCTGGTTACCAGGTTGGAGGATACCCTCCTCAAATGTCTTATTGATCTCCATTTGGAGGTTGACATTGCTTAATAGGGCGCCCATATGGGTTCGCAAAATGTTAAAATGGTTCTGTAACTTGGTTCATAATATTGATACTATACACACACATAGTTTACGTATAGTGATAGGAATGTATCTGATGTTTTACATTTATTATTTCTCATTATTGATCCATAACGGTCCGCTCGCTGGGACGGACTGGGATCGACTGTTATGGTATATTGTTCCCCGATGTTGGCCTAGGGTTGGTATCGGCTGAATGCCGTCGACCCATGATCCTCCCACAATAGTGCAGTCACGATTTCGGTTAGTGTCCTGGAACGTAGATGGGCTTAATACTCCCATTAAACGGAAAAAGGTCCTTACCTATTTGAAACGACTAAAGCCTGATATAGTGTTATTGCAGGAAACTCATTGGCGGATTTCAGATCCTAATGTACTACGAGATACGTGGGTGGGAGAGTATAGAACAGCCTCCTTCACATCCAAACGCAGAGGCGTCCTAACTATTCTCAATAAATCACTCCCTGCCACTATCTTAGATAGTTTGGTCGACCAAGAGGGTAGATTCCTGTTCTTGAAAATAAAAATATTAAATACGCTTTATACGGTAGCCAATATATATGCCCCTAATGGCCCTAACGCATCTTTTTTCTCTGATATCTACAAGAATTTGCAAGGTTGGGCAGAGGGAGAAATTATCATGGGAGGAAACTTTAACTGTGTACAGTCAGCTGGTCTTGATAAAACATCTATGTCCAGTACACCTACAATTACCACTCCACCCTCACACTACTCACCTCTTCTCTACGACTGTCCGACCCTTGGAGAATTCGCAACCCAGACGCTCGCGAATATACCTTCTACTCCCACCCACACCATTCCTCCTCTAGATTAGACTATTGGTTAATCACTGATTCTCTTTTGCATCATATAGTGGATACTAAAATTGAACCAATCTCACTCTCAGATCATGCCCCGATTTGGATGTCAATCACCCTAGATACCCCCTTGCCTAGATCCTATAATTGGCGTTTCCCCGCTTATCTGGAAACTTCCGAGGACTTTAATCAATTTCTTACTAGAGCCTTCCTTAACTATACTGAGGATAATAAGATTCATGAGAACGACATTAATTTGTTGTGGTCGGCTTCTAAACCAGTTGTCCGTGGACAAATATTAGAATACGTTTCCAGAAAACGCAAACAATTGAATACCCAGTTGTGTGATCTGAGCAAGGCTTTAACTGCAGCGTATAATGCAATGACATTAAATGATTCCCCAGACAACAGACAAAATTACACAGATGCGAAACATCTTTATGACGCGCTTTGCACCGAGCGAGCTAGTTTCTCCTATGATGTCCAACGGAATAAATTCTTCCGAGGGGGTAATAAGTCGGGTAAACTATTGGCCAACTTAGTGAGATCATCTACTGTCCCTTCTCGCATAACTAGCTTACAAACCGACCCAACTTCACAAATTATGTCAAACACCTTCCTACAATATTATACAAACTTATACGCGGCACCTTTGGATAGCCCCACAGAGGGTATGAAATTTCTGGAAAAAGCTGACTTGCCCACATTAACAGAGGAAGAACGGGAATCATTAACGTGCCCCGTAACAGACACAGAGCTGCTGTTCTTGATTAAGTCACTTCATAATGGGAAATCACCAGGCCCGGATGGGTTTGGGGCAGTGTACTATAAAATGCTAGCTCCTCA
The DNA here is from genome assembly GCF_028390025.1 of Pseudophryne corroboree. Lineage (NCBI taxonomy): Eukaryota > Metazoa > Chordata > Amphibia > Anura > Myobatrachidae > Pseudophryne > Pseudophryne corroboree. Next base: position 963,612,904 of record NC_086444.1, on the reverse strand, counting down.
CATAATACCATATTTATTGACGTTGTTTAATTCACTGCTGAACGGATCCCCTCCGCCCCCGAGATTCACCGAAGCTAGAATAGTAGTATTCCCTAAACCGGGTAAAGACCCTTCATATGTCCAGTCTTATCGACCCATATCCCTTCTCAACCAGGACCTAAAACTATTCACCAAATTACTGGCCACTCGCCTCCAACCGATACTAATACGTATTCTACATCCTGCCCAAACGGGGTTTGTTAAAACTAGAAAGTCAGTACATAATGTACGAACCCTGATAGCAGCAATACATAGTGTCAAAGACTCCACAACATCTAAAGCACTTGTGGTCAGCTGTGATGCCGACAAAGCGTTTGACCGTGTATCATGGACGCACCTACTTAGAATTTTCCACACTCAACAATTTGGTGAAGGATTCACTAAAGTCTTCAGTATGCTTTACTCTAATCCACAAGCTCACCTAACTATTAATGGATTGAACACACCGGCCTTCTCTTTACATAGAGGTACGCGCCAGGGATGCCCCCTATCTCCCTTACTTTTTAACCTAGCTCTAGACCCACTGATACGCACTTGCGTGCAAAATGTTGCCTGGGAAGGAATAAAAATTGGCACACAACCAGTGAAGGTTTCAGCCTTTGCTGATGACCTATTATTATATTTTAATGATCCCATAAAGGCGTTCCCTTCTTTACTGGCCACGCTCCATGATTTCCACTTGATATCGGGCTTTTTGATCAATTTTGATAAAACAGAAGCTTTGGCTCTTGGCCCCAAAGCCGCACGAAATTGGGGCTCCGGGTTTCCCTTTAAATGGGCGACTGGTTTTATAACCTACTTGGGCTTACGCTTTTCACCTACCCTAGCCGAACTATATACACTGAACTTTTCACGCGCCATTAATAAAATGATTGAAGATTTTACACGCTGGCAAAGCGTACCAATCTCATATTTAGGTAGATGCCACTTGTACAAAATGATCTCCTTCCCCCGTTTATTATATCCGATCCAAATGCTCCCATTTCTTCTGACCAAACGAGATGTTCAAACAATTAATAAGGCCCTTAATACTTTCAACTGGACAAATAAGCGTCCACGTATAGCCCTTTTTAAATTAAAACAACAGACTACGTTGGGTGGCGTGAATTTACCGTGCCCAGAAGACTACTCTTTAGCCGCTAACTATAGATATGCCCTTGACTGGGTGAGAGGTTTCTCTAGCTACACTAATGTATCTCTGGAACAGCTTATGCTACCCCACGGTACTCTGTCTACCATATTACATTCTCCAGATCCCTCCACGCTGACATCCATCCGCTCGAACCCCTTGCTGCTCGCTCCGTGCAAAGCGTGGCAACACCTTCGAAAACGCATAGGGCTGACAACTACCTGCTCCCTATTCCAACCACTCCTGCATAACCCAGACTTTCAAGGCGGGGACACAGATGTAATTATCAAGACTTGGTATTCTCACGGTTTACGTTTAGTGTATCAATTCTTAAATGTCACCTGTACCGAAGTGCTCACCCTGTCTCAATTAAAACTTAAATTTCCGAACTTACATATACCACTATTCGCATATTTTCAAATCCGCAGCTTTGCAACACAATTGATAACACGCCTACGGCCAGCAGACTATAACTTTCTCCTAGACGTCCAACTGCGCTTAAACCCTCAGTCTCCCTATCCTATATCGTTTATTTATGCACACACCAGACGCCAGATTGACTTAGATTGTCAAACCACAGGCCTAGCTAAATGGACGACCACTCTACCAGGCATCCCTTTACAGACCATAATACGCTGGCACTTGTTACTTAATAAATATCTGGTATCTTCTTCCTATGCTGAAATGCATTTAAAAATTTTACATAGGGCATATTATACTCCTCGTCTCAGATATCTCACGGGCATCTCTGATAATTCCCATTGCTTCAAGTGCTCCTCACCTGATGCAGACATCATCCTTTGCCTTTGGTCATGCCCTATAATACAACCAGTGGTTAAAGTGGGCCGGAACGGGGCGGAACTGCGTTCCGTCACCTCTAATTGCAGGCGGAACCAGTTCCGCCTCCGCCCGGCCACAGCATCATGTCCCTGTTCCATAGTAAAGGTGGCAGCGGCCGCCAGCCAATCATGGCTCGCGGACCGGCTGCAGCACCAATCAGAAGAAGATGAGGCTTTTTTGGCGTGAGCCAATCACGGCTCGCAGACCGCCAGCCAATGAGAAGCTGCCAAGTGGCAGCTTCTCATTAGCTGGCGGTCCAGGAGCCGTGAATGGCGCACAGCCGGCGCCAGGTTCAAAGTGCCGTCTCTCCCCCCCTCCGCCGCTGCCACAGCCGCCAGAGTGTGACTGAGCCGCGGTTTGTAACGCCCGATCCCCCCGCAGCCGCCGGAGTTAACTGTTCCATAGTAAAGGTGGCAGCGGCCGCCAGCCAATCACGGCTCGCGGACCGGCTGCAGCACCAATCAGAAGAAGATGAGGCTTTTTTTTAAATCTGGCGTGAGCCAATCACGGCTCGCAGACCGCCAGCCAATGAGAAGCTGCCAAGTGGCAGCTTCTCATTAGCTGGCGGTCCAGGAGCCGTGAATGACGCACAGCCGGCGCCAGGTTCAAAGTGCCGTCTCTCCCCCCCTCCGCCGCTGCCACAGCCGCCAGAGTGTGACTGAGCCGCGGGTTGTAACGCCCGATCCCACCCCCCCACCCCCCGCAGCCGCCGGAGTTAACTTAACTGACGCTGAGCAGCGGCCAGTAATGCCCATGCCCACTCCCCATCTCCCTGCCAGCGCAGCAGCTTAAATTCCACCCTACCCCTAAGCTTAGTGACCCGCGGCCTGTAATGCCCTCCCCACCTCCACCGGAGCACTGTCTGCAAGTGAATGATGGTCCGAGGCCCTATCCTAACCGTGGCACACCCCTGGGCGTCTGGCAGGAGAGTCAACTCGCCCTCCACATGAAGACCTCCAGGTAACTGCTGCCACAATTCACAGCTCTGGGTGCCCAGTCTTTCTGCTGCTGATATTCTCTCTCTCTCTCTCTCCATGTTTCTCTCTCTCTCTCTCTCTCTGTCACTCTATTTTGCTATGTCTCCCCCTCATCTCCCTCTTTTGCCATGTCTCTCTCTCTCTCTTGCAATGTCTCTCTCTCCATGTCTCTCTCACCCTCTCTTGCCATGTCACTCTTTTTGTCTTTTTTTGCACTTTCAAGACTCTGAGAGAGAGAGAGAGAGAGAGAGAGAGAGAGAGTGTGTGTGTGCGCGCGCTGGAAGGGGCTCTACCTGTCGTACTGTGTAAAAGGGGAAGCTGTCTGCCGTACTGTGTAAAAGGGGGCTTCGCCTCCCGTACTGTGTAAAAGGGGGACTCTGCTATTGTGTGTGTAAAGGGCATTAGTATGTGGGGCGGACAATGTGAATAAGATTGTGCTACTGTGAAGCATTATTTTGAATTGGTGTTACTTTTGTGTGGCCACGCCCCTTCTGTGTGAGGCCACACCCCTTTCTGCGGCATTGCGGGTGAGGTGAGTTCCCCCACCTCTCCAGGACCACTTTAAGCCCTGAATACAACTATTTTGGAAAGATGTCTGTAACTACATTACAACGACTTTAAATATTCCTCTCACACCTACTTTACTCTGGGCTTTTTGGAATCAGTATGATTCTGATTGTTGTTCAGTATCTACAGGCAATAAATTATTATTAGCTCGGATAGCGGCAGCTTCGAAAAAGACCATACTGTCTCAGTGGATACACAAAACCCCTATACCCATAACTCTCTTGCTTCCTAGACTGACACATCTATACCAAATGGACTGGATTGAATGCTCTCTTAGAGCGGAATCCAACTCTTCCAAGTTCTTTACAATATGGCTACCCTATGTGGTAACTCTGCCACAACCAATTCGTGATAGCATGCGTAAAGTAGTTAAATATACTACATGGTACAATACAGAGATACTTACGAGGGGATCACCACCCTTCTAACCTTAACTTTATTGTTTTCAGGAACACCCTCTTAAATTAGCGTATTTACACTGTTAATGGCACCGCGAGACGACCAGTCCCTGCTATATGTTTTGTGATATCCGCAATCTTCTTTTACCATCATTCCCTTACTACTGTATGTGATTGCTTTTGTGCAGATGTAATGTTATACATTCCTATACATCCTTAGCTCTGATATTGTCATGGATGCTATTGTTGCTATACAGTTATCGTATAAAATGTGTGTGTTACACTTGTATTTTTTTCCTAATAAACATATTTAAAAAAAAAAAAAAACTATGATTTCTCAGATTTCTACTAGGGTTGCACAGAATGAATCTACAACTCAGGTTTTACAGAACTCTATGGCAGTTTGGTCCGGTTCTGTTACCTCAGGACCCCCTACTGTATGTTTCCACAAACGTGCTCTTGCCCAGATTATGCAAGATGACACGGATACCGATTCTGACACGGCAGGCGGTGACGGGGATGTGCTGCGGGGGGCGGCATCTCTTGCAAAAGGGGTGCAAGTTGATGATAGAGGCTATTAGAGATGTGTTGAATATTGCTGATACAACACCTGAGCAGGTTGAGGAGGCTTACTTCACTGACAATAAGAAAGCTTCGCTAACCTTCCCTGCGTCCAAAGAATTAAATGCTATATTTGAGAAAGCATGGGAAAACCCAGAAAAAAATTCCAGATCCCTAGAAGGGTTCTGGTTGCTTTCCCCTTCCCTGAGGAGGATAGGAAAAAATGGGAAAACCCACCTATAGTTGACGCGTCTGTATCCAGACTTCTAAAAAGGTGGTTTTACCTGTTCCAGGATCTACCGCCTTAAAAGAACCGGCTGATCGCAAAATTTACACTATGCTCAAATCCATATACACGGCTTCAGGGGCGATACTACGTCCTACTATTGCCTGTGCATGAATTTCCAAAGCTATAATAAAGTGGTCAGGCACGTTACTTGAGGATTTAGATACAATGGATAAAAGTAACATAGTAACTAAGGTTGAAAAAAGACAATTGCCCATCGAGTTCAACCTATCTGTGGTCCCCTATGCAGTCTTATTATAGGACTAGTTTTCTCTAACGTCCTAGTGGATGCTGGGACTCCGTCAGGACCATGGGGAATAGCGGGCTCCGCAGGAGACAGGGCACATCTAAATAAAGCTTTTAGGATCACATGGTGCGTACTGGCTCCTCCCCCTATGACCCTCCTCCAAGCCTCAGTTAGGTTTTTGTGCCCGTCCGAGAAGGGTGCAATCTAGGTGGCTCTCCTAAAGAGCTGCTTAGAAAAAGTTTTTTTAGGTTTAAATCTCAGTGAATCCTGCTGGCAACAGGATCACTGCATCGAGGGACTTAGGGGAGAGATTTCCAACTCACCTGCGTGCAGGATGGATTGGAGTCTTAGGCTACTGGACACTTAGCTCCAGAGGGAGTCGGAACACAGGTCCTCCTGGGGTTCGTCCCGGAGCCGCGCCGCCGATCCCCCTTACAGACGCTGAAGACGGAGGTCCGGAAAGCAGGCGGCAGAAGACTCCTCAGTCTTCATGAAGGTAGCGCACAGCACTGCAGCTGTGCGCCATTGTTGCTACACGTCTCACTGATTCAGTCACGGAGGGTGCAGGGCGCTGCTGGGGGCGCCCTGGGCAGCAATATTAAATACCTTTAGTGGCAAAATAAATACATCACATATAGCCATTAAGGCTATATGTATGTATTTAACCCAGGCCAGTTTTCTTAAAACCCGGGAGAAAAGCCAGCCGAAAAAGGGGCGGAGCTTATTCTCCTCAGCACTCAGCGCCATTTTCCTGCTCAGCTCCGCTGGTGAGGAAGGCTCCCAGGACTCTCCCCTGCACTGCACTACAGAAACAGGGTAACAAAGAGAAGGGGGGCATAATTTGGCGATATTGATATATTAAAAGCGCTTATATCAAAAACAACACCTTCTAGGGTTGTTTATATACATTTATAGCGCTTTTGGTGTGTGCTGGCAAACTCTCCCTCTGTCTCCCCAAAGGGCTAAGAGGGTCCTGTCTTCGATTAGAGCATTCCCTGTGTGGCTGCTGTGTGTCGGTACGTGTGTGTCGACATGTATGAGGACGATGTTGGTGTGGAGGCAGAGCAATTGCCGGTAATGGTGATGTCACCCCCTAGGGAGTCGACACCGGAATGGATGGCTTTAGTTATGGAATTACGTGATAATGTTAGCACATTACAAAAGTCAGTTGACGAAATGAGACGGCCGGAAAACCAGTTAGTACCGGCTCAGGCGTCTCAGACACCGTCAGGGGCTGTAAAACGTCCCTTACCTCAGTCAGTCGACACGGGTACCGACACAGATGAATCTAGTGTCGACGGTGAAGAAACAAACGTATTTTCCAATAGGGCCACACGTTATATGATCACGGCAATGAAGGAGGCTTTGCAGATCTCTGATACTGCTGGTACCTCAAAAAGGGGTATTATGTGGGGGGTGAAAAAACTACCTGTAGCTTTTCCAGAATCAGAGGAATTGAATGACGTGTGTGACGAAGCGTGGGTTAACCCAGATAGAAAACTGCTAATTTCCAAGAAGTTATTGGCATTATACCCTTTCCCACCAGAGGTTAGGGCGCGCTGGGAAACACCCCCTAGGGTGGATAAGGCGCTCACACGTTTATCAAAGCAAGTGGCGTTGCCGTCTCCTGATACGGCCGCCCTCAAGGATCCAGCAGATAGGAGGCTGGAAACTACACTGAAGAGTATATACACACATACTGGTGTTATACTGCGACCGGCAGTAGCCTCAGCCTGGATGTGCAGTGCTGGGGTAGTGTGGTTGGATTCTCTGACTGAAAATATTGATACCCTGGATAGGGACAGTATTTTATTGACTCTAGAGCAATTAAAGGATGCTTTTCTTTATATGCGAGATGCTCAGAGGGATATTTGTACTCTAGCATCAAGAGTAAGCGCGATGTCCATATCTGCCAGAAGAAGTTTATGGACGCGACAGTGGTCAGGTGATGCGGATTCCAAAAGGCATATGGAAGTATTGCCATATAAAGGAGAGGAATTATTTGGGGTCGGTCTTTCGGACCTGGTGGCCACGGCAACTGCCGGCAAATCCACTTTTTTACCTCAGACCCCCTCCCAACAGAAAAAGACACCGTCTTTTCAGCCGCAGTCCTTTCGCTCCTATAAAAACAAGCGACCAAAAGGACAGTCTTATCTGCCGCGAGGCAGAGGAAAGGGTAAGAGAGGGCAGCAAGCAGCCCCTGCCCAGGACCAGAAGCCCGCCCCGGGTTCTACAAAGCCATCAGCATGACGCTGGGGCTTTACAAGCGGACTCAGGAGCGGTGGGGGGTCGACTCAAGATTTTCAGCAATCAGTGGGCTCGCTCACAAGTGGACCCATGGATCCTGCAGATAATATCTCAGGGTTACATGTTGGAGTTCGAAAGGTCTCCCCCTCGCCGGTTCCTAAAGTCTGCTTTACCAACGTCTCCCTCAGAAAGGACGTCGGTTTTGGAAGCCATTCACAAGCTGTATTCTCAGCAGGTGATAGTCAAGGTACCCCTCCTACAACAGGGAAAGGGGTATTATTCCACACTATTTGTGGTACCGAAGCCGGACGGTTCGGTAAGACCTATTCTAAACCTGAAATCCTTGAACCTGTACATACAGAAATTCAAGTTCAAGATGGAGTCACTCAGAGCAGTGATAGCGAATCTGGAAGAAGGGGACTTCATGGTGTCCCTGGACATAAAAGATGCTTATCTGCATGTCCCAATTTACCCCTCACACCAAGGGTATCTCAGGTTCGTGATACAAGACTGTCATTATCAGTTTCAAACGCTGTCGTTTGGTTTGTCCACGGCCCCTCGGGTCTTTACCAAGGTAATGACCGAAATGATGGTTCTTCTACGAAGAAAAGGCGTATTAATTATCCCTTACTTGGACGATCTCCTGATAAGGGCAAAGTCCAGAGAACAGCTGGAAGTCGGTGTAGCACTAACCCAGGTAGTGCTTCAGCAACACGGGTGGATTCTGAATCTTCCAAAATCTCAATTGACCCCGACAACTCGTCTGCTGTTCCTGGGAATGATTCTGGACACGGTTCAGAAAAAGGTGTTTCTCCCGGAGGAGAAAGCAAGGGAGTTATCCGAACTTGTCAGGAACCTCCTAAAACCAGGAACTGTGTCAGTACATCAATGCACAAGAGTCCTGGGAAAGATGGTGGCTTCTTACGAAGCGATTCCATTCGGCAGATTCCATGCACGGACATTTCAGTGGGATCTGCTGGACAAATGGTCCGGATCGCATCTGGACATGCATCAGCGGATAACACTGTCACCAAGAACAAGGTTGTCTCTCCTGTGGTGGTTGCAGAGTGCCCATCTGTTAGAGGGCCGCAGATTCGGCATACAGGACTGGGTCCTGGTGACTACGGATGCCAGCCTACGAGGCTGGGGAGCAGTCACACAGGGAAGAAACTTCCAGGGCGTGTGGTCAAACCTGGAGACGTCCCTTCACATAAATATACTGGAGCTAAGAGCGATCTACAATGCTCTAAGCCTGGCAAAATCGCTGCTTCAGGGTCAGCCGGTGTTGATCCAGTCGGACAACATCACGGCAGTCGCCCACGTAAACCGACAAGGCGGCACGAGAAGCAGAAGAGCAATGACAGAAGCTGCAAGGATTCTGCGCTGGGCGGAGAATCATGTCATAGCACTGTCAGCAGTGTTCATCCCGGGAGTGGACAACTGGGAAGCAGACTTCCTCAGCAGACACGACCTTCACCCGGGAGAGTGGGGACTTCATCCAGAAGTCTTCCACATGATTGTGAACCGTTGGGAAAGACCAAAGGTGGACATGATGGCGTCTCGCCTCAACAAAAAATTGGACAGATATTGCGCCAGGTCAAGAGACCCTCAGGCAATAGCTGTGGACGCTCTGGTAACACCGTGGGTGTACCAGTCAGTGTATGTGTTCCCTCCTCTGCCTCTCATACCAAAGGTACTGAGAATTATACGGAAAAGAGGAGTAAGAACAATACTGGTGGCTCCGGACTGGCCAAGAAGAACTTGGTATCCGGAACTTCAAGAGATGCTCACGGAGGATCCGTGGCCTCTACCTCTAAGAAGGGATCTGCTTCAGCAGGGACCTTGTATGTTCCAAGACTTACCGCGTCTGCGTTTGACGGCATGGCGGTTGAACGCCGGATTCTAAAAGAAAAGGGCATTCCAGAGGAAGTTATTCCTACCTTGATTAAGGCTAGAAAGGAAGTGACTGTACAACATTATCACCGCATTTGGCGAAAATATGTTGCGTGGTGTGAGGCCAAGAAGGCTCCAACGGAAGAATTTCAATTGGGTCGATTCTTACATTTCCTGCAAGCAGGATTGTCTATGGGCCTAAAATTGGGGTCCATTAAAGTTCAAATTTCGGCCTTATCAATCTTCTTCCAGAAGGAATTGGCATCAGTGCCTGAAGTACAAACTTTTGTCAAAGGTGTACTACATATACAACCCCCAATAGTGCCTCCAGTGGCACCGTGGGATTTGAACGTAGTTTTGAATTTTCTCAAATCTCATTGGTTTGAGCCTCTAAAATCGGTAGATTTAAAATACCTTACATGGAAGGTAACCATGCTATTGGCCCTGGCTTCAGCCAGGAGAGTTTCAGAGTTGGCGGCTTTATCATACAAAAGCCCATATCTGATTTTCCATTCGGACAGGGCAGAACTGCGGACACGTCCTCATTTTCTCCCTAAGGTGGTTTCGGCTTTTCACTTGAACCAGCCTATTGTGGTGCCTGCGGCTACTAGCGACTTGGAGGACTCCAAGTTACTGGACGTTGTCAGAGCATTAAAAATATATATTTCAAGGACAGCTGGAGTCAGAAAATCTGACTCGTTGTTTATATTGTATGCACCCAACAAGATGGGTGCTCCTGCGTCTAAACAGACGATTGCACGTTGGATCTGTAGCACAATCCAACTTGCACATTCTGTGGCAGGCCTGCCACAGCCTAAATCTGTAAAGGCCCACTCCACAAGGAAAGTGGGCTCATCTTGGGCGGCTGCCCGAGGGGTCTCGGCATTACAACTTTGCCGAGCAGCTACGTGGTCAGGGGAGAACACGTTTGTAAAATTTTACAAATTTGATACTCTGGCTGAGGAGGACCTGGAGTTCTCTCATTCGGTGCTGCAGAGTCATCCGCACTCTCCCGCCCGTTTGGGAGCTTTGGTATAATCCCCATGGTCCTGACGGAGTCCCAGCATCCACTAGGACGTTAGAGAAAATAAGAATTTACTTACCGATAATTCTATTTCTCATAGTCCGTAGTGGATGCTGGGCGCCCATCCCAAGTGCGGATTGTCTGCAATACTTGTACATAGTTATTGTTACAAAGATCGGGTTATTACTATTGTTGTGAGCCATCTTTTCAGAGGCTACTTCGTTTTTTGTTATCATACTGTTAACTGGGTTCAGATCACAAGTTGTACGGTGTGATTGGTGTGGCTGGTATGAGTCTTACCCGGGATTCAAGATCCTTCCTTATTGTGTACGCTCGTCCGGGCACAGTACCTAACTGAGGCTTGGAGGAGGGTCATAGGGGGAGGAGCCAGTACGCACCATGTGATCCTAAAAGCTTTATTTAGATGTGCCCTGTCTCCTGCGGAGCCCGCTATTCCCCATGGTCCTGACGGAGTCCCAGCATCCACTACGGACTATGAGAAATAGAATTATCGGTAAGTAAATTCTTATTATTTTTATGTTAGGACTAGTTATATTAACTATAATGCGTGCCTACGCACCATAACCTTGAATATCTTTATCCAATAGGAATTTAACCCATTCTTAAAGGTGATGACTAAGTCCGCTGTTACTACTCTCTCAGGCAGGGAATTCCAAACACATTGTCCTTACTGTGAAAAACCTTTTCGCCTCAATGTGCGTAAACTCCTCTCTAACCTAAGCGAGTGACCACGTGTCCTCTGTGCTGATCTTATAGAAAACAGGTCCCTCCCGAGCTCTGTGTATTGACCCCTTATATATTTGTAGACGTTGATCATGTCCCCTCTTAGTATCCTCTTTTCCAATGTAAACATGCCTAGCTTTGCAAGCCTTTCCTCGTATTCCAGCGTCTCCATGCCCTTGATTAGTTTGGTCGCCCGCCTCTGAACCTTTTCTAGCTCCAGGATATCCTTTTTGTAATATGGTGCCCAAAATTGCACACAGTATTCAAGATGTGGCCTCACTAGTGATTTATATAATGGGAGTATAACACTCTCGTCCCTTGTGTCAATTCCCCGTTTTATGCATGCTAATATCTTATTAGCCTTCTTTGCTGCACTTCTACTTTGGGTACTGCTGCTTAATTTGTTATCTATGTGAACTCCTAAGTCTTTTTCCAGTACAGAATCCCCTAGTATTACCCCGTTTAGTATGTAGGTGTAATTTCTGGTCTTGCCCCCACAGTGCATTACCTTACACTTGCCTGTGTTGAATCTCATTCTCCATTTTGCTGCCCATGCTTCCAGTTTAATTAAGTCGTTCTGAAGAGACTCAGCATCCCCCTCCGTATTTATAACCTTACCTTACACAATTTGGTATCGTCTGCGAAAATTGACACCATGCTCTCTAGACCTACTGTTAGGTCGTTGATGAAAATGTTGAACAAAAGTGGTCCAAGTACAGACCCTTGTGGCACACCAGTTAATACTTTAGTCCAATTCGAAAATGATCCATTGACCACAACGCACTGCTCCCTATTATCTAACCAATTACTGACCCAAGTGCATATTGTGCTCCCTAGCCCTATTTCTCTGACGTCCTAGTGGATGCTGGGAACTCCGTAAGGACCATGGGGAATAGACGGGCTCCGCAGGAGACTGGGCACTCTAAAAGAAAGATTAGGTACTATCTGGTGTGCACTGGCTCCTCCCTCTATGCCCCTCCTCCAGACCTCTGTTAGATTTCTGTGCCCGGCCGAGCTGGATGCACACTAGGGGCTCTCCTGAGCTCCTAGAAAGAAAGTATATGTTAGGTTTTTTATTTTACAGTGAGACCTGCTGGCAACAGGCTCACTGCAACGAGGGACTAAGGGGAGAAGAAGCGAACCTACCTGCTTGCAGCTAGCTTGGGCTTCTTAGGCTACTGGACACCATTAGCTCCAGAGGGATCGACCGCAGGACCCGTCCTTGGTGTTCGTTCCCGGAGCCGCGCCGCCGTCCCCCTCACAGAGCCAGAAGCATGAAGATGGTCCGGAAAATCGGCGGCAGAAGACTTCAGTCTTCACCAAGGTAGCGCACAGCACTGCAGCTGTGCGCCATTGCTCCTCATACACACTTCACACTCCGGTCACTGAGGGTGCAGGGCGCTGGGGGGGGGGGCGCCCTGAGCAGCAATAAAAACACCTTGGCTGGCAAAATAATCACAATATATAGCCCCAGAGGCTATATATGTGATAATTACCCCTGCCAGAATCCATAAAAAAGCGGGAGAAAAGTCCGCGAAAAAGGGGCGGAGCTATCTCCCTCGGCACACTGGCGCCATTTTCTCTTCACAGTGTAGCTGGAAGACAGCTCCCCAGGCTCTCCCCTGTAGTTTTCAGGCTCAAAGGGTTAAAAAGAGAGGGGGGGCACTAAATTTAGGCGCAATATTGTTTATACAAGCAGCTATTGGGGAAAATTCACTCAGTGATAGTGTTTATCCCTACATTATATAGCGCTCTGGTGTGTGCTGGCATACTCTCTCTCTGTCTCCCCAAAGGGCTGTGTGGGGTCCTGTCCTCAGTCAGAGCATTCCCTGTGTGTGTGCGGTGTGTCGGTACGGCTGTGTCTACATGTTTGATGAGGAGGCTTATGTGGAGGCGGAGCAGATGCCGATAAATGGGATGTCGCCCCCTGTGGGCCGACACCAGAGTGGATGGATAGGTGGAAGGTATTAACCGACAGTGTCAACTCCTTACATAAAAGGCTGGATGACGTAACAGCTATGGGACAGCCGGCTTCTCAGCCCGCGCCTGCCCAGGCGTCTCAAAGGCCATCAGGGGCTCAAAAACGCCCGCTCCCTCAGATGACAGACACAGATGTCGACACGGAGTCTGACTCCAGTGACGAGGTTGAGACATATACACAATCCACTAGGAACATCCGTTACATTATCCCGGCAATAAAAAATGTGTTACACATTTCTGACATTAACCCAGGTACCACTAAAAAAAAGGGTTTTATGTTTGGGGAGAAAAAGCAGGCAGTGTTTTGTTCCCCCATCCAATGAGTGAATGAAGTGTGAAAAAGCGTGGGTTCCCCCAATAAGAAACTGATAATTTCTAAAAAGTTACTGATGGCGTACCTTTTCCCGCCAGAGGATAAGTTACGCTGGGAGATATCCCCTAGGGTGGATAAGGCGCTCACACGTTTGTCAAAAAAGGTGGCACTGCCGTCTTAGGATACGGCCACTTTGAAGGTACCTGCTGATAAAAAGCAGGAGGCTATCCTGAAGTCTGTATTTACACACTCAGGTACTAGACTGAGACCTGCAGATAGTGCTGCTGCAGCGTGGTCTGTAACCCTGTCAAACAGGGATACTATTTTGCGAACATAAGACGTCGTCTTATATATGAGGGATGCACAGAGGGATATTTTGCCGGCTGGCATCCAGAATTAATGCAATGTCCATTCTGTCAGGAGGGTATTAGAGACCCGACACTGGACAGGTGATGCTGACTTTAAAAGGCACATAGAGCCTTATAAGGGTGAGGAATTGTTTGGGGATGGTCTCTGGGACCTCGTATCCACAGCAACAGCTGGGAAGAAAATTTTTTACCTCAGGTTTCCTCACAGCCTAAGAAAGCACTGTATTATCAGGTACAGTCCTTTCGGCTTCAGAAAAGCAAGCGGGTCAAAGGCACTTCCTTTCTGCACAGAGACGAGGGAAGAGGGAAAAAGCTGCACCAGTCAGCCAGTTCCCAGAATCAAAATTCTTCCCCCGCTTCCTCTGAGTCCACCGCATGACGCGGGGGCTCCACAGGCGTAGCCAGGTACGGTGGGGGGCCGCCTCAAAAATTTCAGCGATCAGTGGGCTCGCTCACAGGTGGATCCCTGGATCCCTCAAGTAGTATCTCAGGGGTACAGGCTGGAATTCAAGGCGTCTCCCCCCCGCCGTTTCCTCAAATCTGCCTTGCCGACAACTCCCTCAGGCAGGGAGGCTGTGCTAGAGGCAATTCACAAGCTGTATTCCCAGCAGGTGATAGTCAAGGTGCCCCTACTTCAACAAGGACGGGGTTACTATTCCACACTGTTTGTGGTACCGAAACCGGACGGTTCGGTGAGACCCATTTTAAATTTGAAGTCCTTGAACACATACATAAAAAAATTCAAGTTCAAGATGCAATCGCTCAGGGCGGTTATTGCAAGCCTGGAGGAGGGGGATTACATGGTATCCCTGGACATCAAGGATGCTTACCTACATGTCCCCATTTACCATCCTCACCAGGAGTACCTCAGATTTGTGGTACAGGATTGCCATTACCAATTCCAAACACTGCCGTTTGGACTGTCCACTGCACCGAGGGTCTTTACCAAGGTAATGGCAGAAATGATGATACTCCTTCGAAAAAAGGGAGTTTTTAATTATCCCATACTTGGACGATCTCCTTATAAAGGCGAGGTCCATGGAGCAGTTGTTGGTCAGAGTAGCACTATCTCGGGAAGTGCTACAACAGCACGGATGGATTCTATACATTCCAAAGTCACAGCTGGTTCCTACCACACGCCTGCTGTTCCTGGGGATGGTTCTGGACACAGAACAGAAAAAAGTGTTTCTCCCGCAGGAGAAAGCCAAGGAGCTGTCATCTCTAGTCAGAGACCTCCTGAAACCAAAACAGGTATCGGTGCATCACTGCACACGAGTCCTAGGAAAAATGGTAGCTTCTTACGAAGCAAAATTCCATTCGGCAGGTTCCATGCAAGAACCTTTCAGTGGGACCTCTTGGACAAGTGGTCGGAATCGCATCTTCAGATGCATCGGCTGATAACCCTGTCTCCAAGGACCAGGGTATCTCTACTGTGGTGGCTGCAGAGTGCTCATCTTCAAGAGGGCCGCAGATTCGGCATACAGGATTGGGTCCTGGTAACCACAGATGCCAGCCTTCGAGGCTGGGGGGCAGTCACACAGGGAAGAAATTTCCAAGGACTTTGGTCAAGTCAGGAGTCGTCCCTACACATAAATATTCTGGAACTGAGGGCCATTTACAATGCCCTAAGTCTGGCAAGGCCTCTGCTACAAAACCAGCCGGTACTGATCCAATCAGACAACATCACGGCAGTCGCCCATGTTAACCGACAGGGCGGCACAAGAAGCAGGATGGCGATGGCAGAAGCCACAAGGATTCTCCGATGGGCGGAAAATCACGTCTTAGCACTGTCAGCAGTGTTCATTCCGGGAGTGGACAACTGGGAAGCAGACTTCCTCAGCAGACACGACCGACACCCGGGAGAGTGGGGACTTCATCCAGAAGTCTTCCAACTGTTGGTAAACCGTTGGGAAAGGCCACAGGTGGACATGATGGCGTCCCGCCTAAACAAAAAACTAGATATTGCGCCAGGTCAAGGGACCATCAGGCTATAGCTGTGGACGGTCTAGTGACACCGTGGGTGTACCAGTCGGTTTATGTATTCCCTCCTCTGCCTCTCATACCAAAGGTACTGAGAATAATAAGAAAACGAGGAGTAAGAACGATACTCGTGGTTCCGGATGGGCCAAGAAGAGCTTGGTACCCAGAACTTCAAGAAATAATATCAGAGGACCCATGGCCTCTACCGCTCAGACAGGATCTGCTACAGCAGGGGCCCTGTCTGTTCCAAGACTTACCGCGGCTGCGTTGGACGGCATGGCGGTTGAATTCCGGATCCTAAATCAAAAGGGCATTCCGGAGGAAGTCATTCCTACGCTGATAAAAGCCAGGAAAGAAGTAACCGCAAACCATTATCACCGTATTTGGCGAAAATATGTTGCGTGGTGTGAGGCCAGGAAGGCCCCAACAGAGGAATTTCAGCTGGGTCGTTTTCTGCACTTCCTACAGTCAGGAGTGACTATGGGCCTAAATTTGGGTTCCATTAAGGTCCAGATTTCGGCTCTGTCGATTTTCTTCCAGAAAGAACTGGCTTCACTGCCTGGAGTTCAGACATTTGTAAAGGGAGTGCTACATATTCAGCCCCTTTTTTGTGCCTTCTGTGGCACCTTGGGATCTCAACGTGGTGTTGAGTTTCTTAAAATCACATTGGTTTGAGCCACTTAAAACTGTGGATTTGAAATATCTCACGTGGAAAGTGGTCATGTTATTGGCCTTGGCTTCGGCCAGGCGTGTGTCAGAATTGGCGGCTTTGTCATGTAAAAGCCCTTATCTGATTTTCCATATGGATAGGGCAGAATTGAGGACTCGTCCCCAGTTTCTCCCTAAGGTGGTATCAGCTTTTCACTTGAACCAACCTATTGTAGTGCCTGCGGCTACTAGGGACTTGGAAGATTCCAAGTTACTGGACGTAGTCAGGGCCTTAAAAATTTATATTTCCAGGACGGCTGGAGTCAGGAAAACTGACTCGTTTTTTTATCCTGTAGGCACCCAACAAAATAGGTGCTCCTGCTTCTAAGCAGACTGTTGCTCGCTGAATTTGTAGCACAATTCAGCTGGAGCATTCTGCGGCTGGATTGCCGCATCCTAAATCAGTAACAGCCCATTCCACGAGGAAAGTGGGCTCATCTTGGGCGGCTGCCCGAGGGGTCTCGGCTTTACAACTTTGCCGAGCTGCAACTTGGTCAGGGGCAAACATGTTTGCTAAATTCTACAAATTTGATACCCTGGCTGAGGAGGACCTTGAGTTCTCTCATTCGGTGCTGCAGAGTCATCCGCACTCTCCCGCCCGTTTGGGAGCTTTGGTATAATCCCCATGGTCCTTACGGAGTTCCCAGCATCCACTAGGACGTCAGAGAAAATAAGATTTTACTCACCGGTAAATCTATTTCTCGTAGTCCGTAGTGGATGCTGGGCGCCCATCCCAAGTGCGGATTGTCTGCAATACTCCTGCGGAGCCCGTCTATTCCCCATGGTCCTTACGGAGTTCCCAGCATCCACTACGGACTACGAGAAATAGATTTACCGGTGAGTAAAATCTTATTTTCTTGTAGCTTATAGATAAGATGCATGTGTGGTACAGTGTCGAAAGCTTTGGCAAAGTCTAAAAAGATTACATCCACCTCCTTACCCTGATCAAGGTTCGCACTTACTGTTTCATAAAAGCCAAGTAAGTTGGTTTGACATGATCTGTCCTTCACTAATCCATGTTGGTTCCTTTTAATGACCTTATTTGCTTCAAAGGAACTTTTGAATACCGTCCCTTAGAATACCTTCCAATACTTTCCCCACTATAGATGTAAGACTAACTGGTCTGTAATTACCTGCTTCATCTTTGCTCCCCTTTTTGAATATCGGCATTACCTCCGCTATACGCCAGTCTTTGGGAACCATACCCGATTTAACCGAATCCATGAAGATCAAATATAGTGATGTTGACTTGTTTTTACGTAACATTCAGGATTCTGCAGGATTTATGGTGGAATCCATGAAAGACCTGGGTTCCATGGCTGCAGGGATATCTTCCATGTCTGTCTCAGCTCGTAGGGGACTTTGGCTGCGCCAGTGGTCTGCCGACGCGGAATCCAGGAGAGGTGTGGAGACCCTACCCTACACAGGTCAGGTTCTCTTTGGGGAAGCGTTGGATGCGTGGATTTTCACGGCTACAGCGAGTAAGTCTCCTTTTCTTCCCTCAGCTGCACCTGCTACGAAGAAACCCTTTTCTTCAGCTGCATCTCAGTCCTTTCGGACTGCCAAAGCATGAAAGGCCAAGCCGTCCAACACCTTCTTTAGAGGAGGTCGGACAAAATCCAAGAATCCTGCTGCGGCGGGTTCCCAGGAACAGAAACCTACTTCAGGTACGCCAAAGTCCTGAGCATGACGGTGGACCATGTGGCCTGGAGGTGGGGCCGGTGGGGGCGAGACTCAGGCATTTCAGTCACGTCTGGGTGTCGTCCGGCCTGGATCCCTGGGTGCAAGATATTGTGTCCCAGGTGTACAGGCTGGAATTTCAAGATCTCCCTCCTTACCGGTTCTTCAAATCAGGCTTGCCAGCTTCGCTGTCAGACAGGGCTATCCTACAGGATGCCATCCAGGAGTTGGCGGAGGCACAGGTTATTATACCAGTTCCACCCCATATACAAAACAAAGGTTACTATTCTAACCTTTTCGTGATACCGAAACCAGATGGTTCGGTCAAGCCCATTCTGAACTTAAAGTCGCTAAACCCCTTCCTGAGGGAGTTGAAGTTCAAAATGGAGTCTCTAAGGGCGGTGATATCAGGTCTGGAGGAGGGGGAATTCCTGGTATCCCTGGATATCAAGGATGCGTACCTCCACATTCCGATTTGGTTGATGCATCAAGCTTATCTCCGATTCGCACTGTTGGACTGTCATTTTCAATTCCAAGCCCTACCATTCGGCCTCTCCACAGCACCGAGGGTATTCACCAAGGTGATGGCGGAAATGATGGTTCTCCGCAGACAGGGGGTGAACATAATTCCATACCTGGACAATCTGCTGATAAAGGCATCGTCCAAGGAGAAGCTGTTACAGTCCGTTATTCTCACGACCCATCTACTCAGGGAATACGGTTGGATCCTGAATCTTCCAAAATCACCTTTGGAACCAACCAGGAGGTTGTCCTTTCTGGGAATGATCCTCGACACGGAAGTGCAGAGGGTGTTTCTTCCAGAGGAAAAAGCATTGGCGATACAAACAATGGTCTGGGATGTCCTGAAGCCAGCCCGGGTGTCAGTTCATCAGTGCATTCGCCTTCTGGGGAAGATGGTGGCCTCTTACGAGGCTCTGCAGTATGGGAGATTTCATGCTCGGTCCTTCCAACTGGATCTCCTGGACAAGTGGTCGGGATCTCATCTACACATGCACCAGAGAATACGTCTGTCGCCAAAGGCCAGGATTTCACTCCTCTGGTGGCTACAATTACCTCACCTTCTGGAGGGATGCAGGTTTGGGATTCAGGACTGGATCCCTCTAACCATGGATGCAAGTCTCCGGGGCTGGGGCGCAGTCACTTAAGGGGAAACCTTCCAAGGAAGGTGGTCAAGTCTGGAAGCCGGCCTGCCGATAAACATTCTGGAACTAAGAGCCGTCTACAACGGTCTTCTTCAAGCGGCCCATCTTCTGAGAAATTGGGCCATTCAAGTGCAGTCAGACAATGTGATGACAGTGGCTTACATAAACCGACAAGGCAGAACGAAGAGCAGAGCTGCAATGTCAGAGGTAACAAGAATCATCCTCTGGGCAGAAAAACGCGTTGGCGCTGTCAGCAATCTTCATTCCGGGAGTAGACAACTGGGAAGCGGACTTCCTCAGCAGACACTATCTCCATCCAGGGGAATGGGGTCTCCATCCGGAGGTGTTCAAGGAGGTAACAGATCTTTGGGGTGTACCTCAAATAGACATGATGGTCTCTTGTCTCAAAAAGAAGCTTCGGCGATATTGTTCCATGTCGAGGGACCGCAAGCAGTGGCGGTGGATGCCCTAGTGACTCCGTGGATGTTCCAGTCGGTGTACGTGTTTCCACCACTCCCACTCATTCCAAGAGTGCTAAAGCTCATAAGGAGAACAAGGGTTCAAGCAATCCTCATTGCTCCAGACTGGCCAAGAAGGGCTTGGTACGCGGATCTTCTGCTAGAAGAGCCGAGGCCTCTTCCTCTTTGGGAGGACCTGCTGCAGTAGGGGCCGTTCGCCTATCAAGACTTACCACGGTTACGTTTGACGGCATGAAGGTTGAACGCCAGATACTAGCTCGGAAGGGCATTCCGAACAAGGTTATTCCTACCCTGATACAGGCTAGGAAAGGAGTAACGTCTAAACATTACCATCGTATTTGGAAAAAAATATGTGTCTTGGTGTGAGCCCAAGAAGTTTGCTACGGTGGAGTTTCAACTGGGATGATTTCTCCTCTTCCTGCAAGCAGGTGTGGATATGGGCCTGAGGTTAGGATCCGTAAAGGTCCAGATTTCGGCCCTATCCATTTTCTTCCAGAAACAGTGGCTGCCCTCCCTGAGGTTCAGACTTTTTTGAAGGGAGTTCTGCACATCTAACCTCCCTTTGTACCACCTACGGCGCCCTGGGATCTTAACGTGGTGTTGCAGTTCCTCCAGTCAGACTGGTTTGAGCCTCTACAGGAGGTTGAGGTCAAGTTTCTCACGTGGAAGGCTGTCACTTTGTTGGCCTTAGCTTCTGCTAGACGTGTGTCGGAGTTAGGGGCTTTGTTATGTAAAAGCCCATACTTGATCTTCCATGAAGATAGAGCTGAGCTCCGGACACGTCAGCAGTTTCTTCCGAAGGTTGTGTCGGCATTTCATATCAACCAACCTATTGTGGTGCCAGTTGCGACTGACTCCTCAATTTCATCAAAGTCCTTAGATGTGGTAAGGGCTCTAACAATCTATGTGAGGAGGACTGCTCGTCACAGAAAATTGGACTCTCTGTTTATCCTGTATGATCCCAAGAAAATTGGGTGTCCTGCTTCTAAGCAGACGATCTCTTGCTGGATCAGGTTCACTATCCAGCATGCGTATTCCACGGCAGGCTTGCTGTGTCCTACGTCTGTTAAGGCCCACTCTACTCGTAAGGTGGGTTCTTCCTGGGCGGCTGCCCGGGGTGTCTCGGCTTTACAACTCTGCCGAGTGGCTACTTGGTCGAGGTCGAACACGTTTGCAAAGTTCTACAGGTTCGATACCTTGGCCTCTGAGAACCTGAAGTTTGGTCAATCTGTTCTGCAGGAGCCTCCGCGCTCTCCCTCCCGTTCTGGGATCTTTGGTACATCCCCATGGTACTAATGTGGACCCCAGCATCCTCTAGAACGTAAGAGAAAATAGGATTTTAATTACCTACCGGTAAATTCTTTTCTCGTAGTCCGTAGAGGATGCTGGGCGCCCGCCCAGCGCTTCGTTTTCCTGCAGTGGTTATCTGGTTCAGTACAACTTTGTTTTAGTTAAGTACTGCATTGTTACTTGGTAAGTAATGTTTCAGCGGTTGCTGAGTTTCAAGCTAGTTAGCTTGGTTTGCCTTGTATGTGTGAGCTGGTATGAATCTCGCCACTATGTGTATAATCCTTCTCTCGAAGATGTCCGTCTCCTCGGGCACAGTTTCTAGACTGAGTCTGGTAGGGAGGAGCCAGCCCACACTCTCAAACTCTTAAAGTGTTAATGGCTCCAAGTGGACCCGTCTATACCCCATGGTACTAATGTGGACTCCAGCATCCTCTGCGGACTATGAAAAAAGGATTTACTGTAGGTAATTAAAATCCTATTTTCAGGCAGGTCTGGTTGGCACCAGACTGCCTGCTTCATGGGACTTAGGGGGGGGAACGGCCCAACCTCCCTAGGGTTAATGGTCCCATTCCCAGCTGACAGGACACTGAGCTCCTGAGGGTCCTATTCGCAAGCCCCACCACGGCGTGCGTACAGACCCGCAGCACGCTGCCTCCCCTAACAGAGCCAGTAGTCAGAAGAGTGTTGAGTAGGTTGGCCGGCGTCCTGGTTAGCGGGTCGCCGGCTGTAATGGCGGCACAAGGGTAAGAGCGCAGCGCTGACATGCAGGCTACGCTCCAGGCTTCAGAGACACTGTGACCGCTGTGAGGGGCGAGCTGAAGCCACTAATGATACCCACACTGACAGTACACTACAGGGGTTTTAACCCACTGTAAACAGAATATTTACCTCAGCCAGTATAAAAAAACTTGACCGCGCGCCATTAAGGGGTTGGGGCTTCACTACGAGCGGATCAAGCAGCTCACCAGCGCCATTTTCCCTCTGCAGCTATACACAGGCAGATTGACAGGGAAGCGCAGCTCCTCTACAAGGACTCCAGAACACCTCAACGGTAGCAGGGAGGTAGCAATATTTGGTGTACTAAGCCCTATTAAGGACACTTAGGCCTATATTTACTAATAATCCGAGTTTGACCGATTTGTGGGTTTTTTTTCTAAGTCCCAACACGGGAATTCACTAAGCACAAATCTCGGCAGTGTTTGGGATATTCGTTATGGTTTTCAAGGCTAAGTTCATAAATACAAATGAATAGACCATCGGTCAAATGCGGCTGTTATTTCATACAACACGGGTATTCACTATTAATTCTTATTTGGGTGTTAGTCTCTGAATGCTCAAGTGCGGGTGTTTTTTTTTGCGATTTGTTAAAAAAAGCAGCTAAAAAATAGACCTGCTTTTTCCTGGCGAGTTTGGATAATTATGCACGGATCAGTGAGATCTGTGCATGGTTATCTATGTGAAAGGGTTGTTTAGTGTAAAAACTGGAATAAAAATTGCGTGGGGTCCCCCCTCCTAAGCACAACCAGCTCGGGCTCTTTGAGCCGGTCCTGGTTGCAAAAATATGGGGAAAAAATTGACAGGGGTTCCCCCATATTTTAACAACCTGTTAGGCGCCGCGGTCCGGAGCTTCCTCCTTGCCCGGCGCCTAGCAACTAGGGACACCGTACGCGCTGAGCCGCCGGGTCCCTAGCAACGCTAGGACGCCGTGCGCGCTGAGCCGCCGGGTCCCTAGCAACGCTAGGACGCCGGGCGCGCCAAGCCGCCAGGACCTTAGCAACGGGGACGCCACAGGTGGACCGCGTTCCCCGTTGCAGGGTTGATTATTGAAGTGTTCACACATGTTTCTCTGGTCGTGCAGCAAGGCAGCTGCACGACATTTATAGTAATTAGGCTCTGTACTCTGATTGGAGGGTTCCCTGTTAAATGCCTCCTCAGTGCCTCACACAGACGCCGGTGATAGCTTCCTGCACGCTGCTCATGTTTGGTGAACGTCTGTTCCTGGTTAGCTGTGTCCGGTCCCTCCAGTACTCTGAGTTCCTGAATCTTGGAGTTAGTCACCTGGTCCCAAGGAGTTCTTCTGGTCCAAAGTTACCTGTGGCAGTCGATTGAGGTTCTCTCTTGGTTTCGTGAGTGGCAGCCTGCCGCATGTTGCGGCCTAGGCCAATTTAGTATTGTTTCATTGTACTGGCGCATTTGCGGAGGTTTCCGCTTCCATTGTCCTCTCCGGTACTCGGCGGTGCCATGTAGGAGAGTGGACAAGTGGAATATTTTGGTTGTTCTTTTCCCTGGCGGTAATCCGCGCATACTTTTAGTTTCAGGTTTGCCAGTAGCCCCTGGCCTTGTTGTTTAGTTAGAGGGCCCCTTGTTATCACCCTGTCTCAGTTCACTCTTTGTCTCTCATTAAGACCTGAGGGGGCATCGGAGTTGGGCAGACGTAATCCGCCCTTCAAACGCGGCTGCCATGGGCCCAAGAAACCATAGTCTCGCAAGAGTGTACTGACAGCACGGGTGAGACAACGGAGATAGGGTGCCAGGGGCTATTCCCATTCCATTTACCTTTCCCAGCATTACGTCCGGGTACTCAGGTCCCACCGTATAAGATCTCTCCTGACCTGAGTATCAGGATCATAACACAACCAGCACCGGGCTCTGCGCCTGGTCCTGGTGCCAAAAATACGGGGAACAAAAAGCGTAGGGGTCCCCCGTATTTTTAACACCAGCACCGGGCTCCACTAGTCAGAGAGATAATGCCACAGCCGGGGGACACTTTTATATAGGTCCCTGCGGCCCTGGCATTAAATCACTAACTAGTCACCCCTGGCCGGGGTACCCTGGAGGAGTGGGGACCCGTTAAATCAAGGGGTCTCCCCCCTCCAGCCACCCAAGGGCCAGGGGTGAAGCCCGAGGCTGTCCCCCCCATCCAAAGGCTGCGGATGGGGGGCTGATAGCCATGTGTAAAAAAAAGAATATTGTTTTTTGTAGCAGTACTACAAGTCCCAGCAAGCCTCCCCCGCAAGCTGGTACTTGGAGAACCACAAGTACCAGCATGCGGGGGGAAATGGGCCCGCTGGTACCTGTAGTATTACAAAAAAAAAATACCCAAATAAAAACAGAACTCGCACACCTTGAAAGTAAAACTTTATTACATACGTGGACACCTACATTCACACATACTTACCTATGTTCACACGAGGGTCGGTCCACTTCACCAAGTAGAATCCATGTGGTACCTGTGAATAAAATTACACTTACAAAAATCCAGTGTAGATCTGTCCTCTTCTGAGCTTGTAATCCACGTACTCCTGTCACAGAGGGTCCCTTCAGCCAATCACGTCGTGGCACTCTCCTGATTGCCTGTGCGCTCCTGAGCTGTCAGTCAGGCTGCGCACGGCAGAGATACAATGTAGCGCATAGGCGCTACATTGTATCCAATGGTGGGAACTTTGCGGTCAGCGGTTGACCGCGAGTAACCTCACCGCTGACCGCAAAGTTCCCACCATTGGATACAATGTAGCGCCTATGCGCTACATTGTATCTCTGCCGTGCGCAGCCTGACTGACAGCTCAGGAGCGCACAGGCAATCAGGAGAGTGCCACGACGTGGCGCTCCCTGATTGGCAGAAGGGACCCTCTGTGACAGGAGTCACGGGGGGTCTCGGCAGTCGGGGAAAGGGGTCCCATGTGTAAACATGGGACCCCTTTCAGTGCGTGGTTCGGGTGTTTCGGTTTTTTTTTTTTGCTAAGTACGTGGATTACAAGCTCAGAAGAGGACAGATCTAGACTGGATTTTTGTAAGTATAATTTTATTCACAGGTACCCCATGGATTCTACTTGGAGAAGAGGACCGACCCTCGTGTGAACATAGGTAAGTATGTGTGAATGTAGGTGTCCACGTATGTAATAAAGTTTTACTTTCAAGGTGTGTGAGTTCTGTTTTTATTTGGGTATTTTTTTGTAGTAGTACTACAGGTACCAGTGGGCCCGTTTCCCCCCCGCATGCTGGTACTTGTGGTTCTCCAAGTACCAGCTTGTGGGGGAGGCTTGCTGGAACTTATAGTACTGCTTCAAAAAACAATATTCTTTTTTTTACACATGGCTATCAGCCCCCCATCCGCAGCCCTTGGATGGGGGGGACAGCCTCGGGCTTCACCCCTGGCCCTTGGGTGGCTGGATTGGGGAGACCCCTTGATTTAAGGGGTCCCCACTCCTCCAGGGTACCCCGGCCAGGGGTGACTAGTTAGTGATTTAATGCCAGGGCCGCAGGGACCTATATAAAAGTGTCCCCCGGCTGTGGCATTATCTCTCTGACTAGTGGAGCCCGGTGATGGTGTTAAAAATACGGGGGACCCCTACGCTTTTTGTCCCCCGTATTTTTGGGACCAGGCGCAGAGCCCGGTGCTGGTTGTTAAAATATGGGGGAACTCCTGTCAATTTTTCCCCCATATTTTTACAACCAGGACCGGCTCAAAGAGCCCGAGGCTGGTTGTGCTTAGGAGGGGGGACCCCACGCAATTTTTTTTTTTTAATTTTAACACTTTAATTTTTTTTTTTAAGGGTGCACAATGAAGCCCTGCACAGATCTCACAGATCCAGCCGGGATTCCTTGTTTTTTGTCAGGCAGTGTTTTACTCATCACTCCCGTAAAACACTGCCTGACATTACGAATCACATCAACATCGGAAAAGACGAATGTTGCAAACTCTGCAGATTAGTAAATGACCATATCAGGATTCAAAAAGTTGCAGTAAAATGCACCCGATACCATTCGAGTTCAAACACCCTTAAAAACGGCTAAAACACGAATATTAGTAAATATACCGCTTAGTTTGCTGTGACCCAGCTAAACTTGTTCTTTAGCTACAGGGGTGCTGTGTAGCTGGCTCCATTATACTCTATGTCTCCCTGGAAGGGATCTGTGTGGGTTAACTGTGCTTTTAACCTATATTTCTGTGTGTGTTCTTTCACATTTACTATGTCAAATGAGAGTGTATCATGCACAGCAGAGTGTTTTTCTCAATCTGAGGGATCGCTGCCGTGTACTCAGGATAGTACACATTCTCAGGCTAGTGGATCTGAACCAGTATGGTTAGATTCATTAAAAGGGATGATTTCAAATATTTTGAATAAATTATCCCAAAATGAGAAGGAGACGCAATACTTAAGGCAATCAGTGATCAGACTCATTGGAGCTTGCTCATTGTAAGGGAGCTTGTATTTTAAAGTGTAGCTTGTATTTGTAAGTGTATGTGAGTTGGAATCAGCAGAAGCAGGAGCTGGAAGCCGAGTGAAAAGGAGGTGCAGTGAGCTGGAACAACTGCAACTGCTAGGTGGAGTATCGGTGCCGCAGGAGAGGTCCCACTCAGATAAGTATTGATTACTTACTTATTGTGTATTGATTGTATTGGTTAGTTGGTTTTTATTCTCTTTATTGTACTTTTGAAAGGTAATAGGAAGTTGAGTTCTCAAAAAATGGGAGGGGCCGTGATTTAGAGTCTCACTCAGTGCATGTCGTGCAAGATGTATGCGCACCTGGAGCAGCTGACCCAGGGTGAATACATATGCACGAGATGTGAGCGAACGGTTGCCCTGGAAGCCTAGGTAACTGATCTAGAGCAGACCGTTACGCGACTGAGGGATATTTACAATCTCGAGCGAAGTTTAGATAGAACGGTGGAGGAGTTGCAGCAGGGGTCACTGGTAGATGAGGAAAATCAGGTAGGCAGTTGGGTCACTGTTAGAAGGGAAAAAAAGAGGGGGAGGCACAACATCTCGGATCTATCAAACCCGAACAAATTTGCCCGATTGGACAAATATTCGGTGGATGATAGCGACGAAATGACAGAGCCGGAGGAGACTGCTCCCTCTAGCAACCGGAGGAGTGGTCCCTCTGGCTCAGATGGGATGAAAGCTAGAGAGGCGCCCAGGCAGATGGTGGTGGTAGGGGACTCTATCATTAGGAAGGCAGATAGGGCAGTCTGCTACCGGGACCGTGATCGCTGTACAGTCTGTTGTCTCCCGGGTGCTCTAATACGGCACATTGCGGACCGGGTAGATAGATTGTTGGGATGGGCTGGGAAAGACCCAGCGGTCTTGGTGCACATTGGCACCAACGACAAAGTTAGTGGTAGGTGGGATGTCCTTAAGAAAGATTATAGGGACTTAGGCCAGAAACTAAAAAAAAGGACATCTAAGGTAATTTTCTCTGAAATATTACCAGTGCCACGCGCTAGCCCAGGGAGACAGAGGGAGATTAGGGAGGTAAATGTGTGGCTCAGAGACTGGTGTAGGAAAGAGGGGTTTATGTTCTTAGAATACTGGGCGGACTTCTCAGTCAGGCGCCATCTTTTTTCTTGTGACGGATTGCACCTGAATGAGGAAGGGGGTACGGTGCTGGGGGGTAGGATGGTTAGTAGGTTGGAGGAGCTTTTAAACTAGGAGCCTGGGGGGAGGGTTTAGCTACAAACTATGGGTCATGCAGCGATTATAGTAGGGATGGTGGTAGTGAGATAAATGGGGTGGAGAAGGGGGGAGGGAAAGTGCAGCCGGTAAGGGTATTTACATGGGTTCTATTAAGGGTGTTAAGAAAGGTATTGCTAAAGCATTAAATAATAATTATGTGTCATCATTACAGACTATAGAAAATGTTGTACGGGGCTTAAGGGAAAATACTTATGTCAGGGCGGTGATTTTAGATGGGAACATTGGGTTGACCAAAGGGAAAAGTAAGGTGGGCAATACTATGTACGGTGGGGTTTGAGAGGGAGCGAGAAGGACAGTCTGTATCAGTAACTCTACGGATGCACTAGTTAACCAGGATGGGAAATCTTTAGGACAACAAACAAATAAAGAAACCGATAAACTAAAATGTATGCTTGCAAACGCAAGAAGTCTACCAGGTAAAATGGGGGAATTGGAATTGTTAGCATCAAAGGCTGAGTATGACATTATAGGTATTACGGAAACATGGTGGGATGACTCTCACGACTGGGTTGCTAACTTGGAGGGGTATTCTCTTTTTAGGAGGGACAGGGCTAACAAAAGAGGAGGAGGTGTATGTCTTTATGTTAAACCATCACTTAAACCATACCTAAAGGAGGTTATCTATGAGGAGACTGGCGATAATGTGGAGTCACTATGGGTAGAATCTCAAGTGGGGGAATTGATGCAAAAAAACTAGTCATAGGAAAATGCTACAAATAGCCGGATATTAGCATACATGAGGAAGAACAACTATTGCAGCAAATCAAAACGGCTGCAGGATTGGGGGACATCCTTGTCATTGGGGATTTTAATTACCCGGATATAAACTGGAGTAACGATTCATGTGCTAATGCGAGGGGCAGCAGGTTCTTAAATATGATTAGGGATCACTACTTGTCTCAATTAGTCGAGGACCCAACCAGGGGTAAAACTACCCTGGATCTAGTAATTACTAATAATGTGGACATTATATCAAACACTAAAATTGGGGAGACTTTGGGTAACAGTGATCACTATATGATCACATTCAACATCAGTTTCAGGAAACATAGCTACAGGGGTTCCACCAAAACTTTTAACTTTAGGAAGGCTAATTTCAGTATGCTCAGATGTGCACTTAACGACATAGAGTGGGAGGTTCAGTTTAATAACAAGAACACTTCGGAAATGTGGGATGTTTTAAAAGGGTTGCTGGATAGCAATATTCATAACTTTATTCCCATGGGCAGTAAACGCAGAAGTATTAAACTCAAACCGATGTGGCTTAACAAGAAGGTTAAGGCAGAAATGGATAAAAAAAAAGCGGGCTTTCAAAGCATTTAAATCTAATGGAAAGGAGGAGTCTTTCAAGTATTACAAGGAGTGTAATAAGAAATGCAAAAAAGCAATAAGAGCAGCTGAAATGGAAAATGAAAAGCAAATCGCTATAGAAAGTAAAACCAATCCTAAAAAGTTTTTTAAATACATAAACGGTAAAAGGTTAAAAAAGGAGAATATAGGTCCATTAAAATATGAATTAGGAGAATTGATAAATGATGACGAAATAAAAGCGGAAATACTGAACAAATTCTTTTCATCAGTATTCACCAGTGAAGAACTGATGGTGGGAGTAGAGCATAACAATTGTGACAGTAATGATTCATGGTTAGATACTTGTTTAAGCGAAGAAGTAGTCCGGGAGAGACTAAGCAAAATGAAGATTAATAAATCACCTGGTCCTGATGGACTTCACCCGAGGGTTCTTATGGAGCTTAGTTCACAACTAGCACGAACCCTATACTTGATTTTCAATAGTTCAATTAGATCAGGCATGGTACCGAAGGATTGGCGTATTGCTGAGGTAGTGCCATTATTTAAAAAGGGATCCAAAAATCTTCCGGGAAACTACAGACTAGTTAGTTTAACATCTATAGTGGGGAAAATATTGGAAGGAATTCTAAGGGACGTCATACAGGAGTATCTAAAGTCCGCTAGGATTATTAGCAAGAACCAGCATGGGTTTGTGAGGGACAGGTCATGTCAGACTAACTTAATTAGCTTCTACGAGGAAGTGAGAAATAATCTTGATCATGGAAAAGCAGTGGATGTGGTCTTCCTAGACTTTGCAAAGGCCTTCGATACAGTTCCTCACAGGAGACTGATGATCAAATTAAAGGAGATTTGCCTAGGAAAAACTCTTTGCACATGGATAAGCAGCTGGTTGGATAGCAGGGTACAGCGAGTAGTGGTCAACGGGAAGTCCTCAACCTGGTCCCAAGTAGTCAGCGGAATACCACAAGGGTCCGTACTCGGACCACTACTGTTCAACATATTTATTAATGACCTAGAAATAGGCCTGGAAAGCACAGTGTCAATCTTTGCAGATGATACTAAACTGTGTAAGGTAATTAGTTCAGAATTGGATGTGGAGTCCTTGCAGAATGATCTATCTAAACTTGAACTCTGGGCGTCTAAATGGACAATGAGGTTCAATACAGACAAATGCAAGGTTATGCATTTTGGGACTAAAAACAAACTTGCATCCTACATATTAAATGGGGAACGCCTAAGGGAAACAGAGTTGGAAAAAGATTTGGGGGTATTCATTGATAATAGGCTTAATAACCGTACACAATGTCAAAACGCAGTAAAGAAGGCAAGTAAGGTGCTAGCGTGCATAAAAAGGGGAATTGAGACAAGGGACTCGGATGTAATCATGCCGCTGTATAAGGCATTGGTACGTCCGCACCTGGAATATTGTGTTCAGTTTTGGGCACCATTGTATAAAAAAAGACAACATGGGACAGAAAAAGATTGTCTCTTTGTTGGCGCACTTAGAAGAAAAGAGAGAAATATTTGTCTATTATCAATATTGATATTAAAATATAACTTTTATTAGTACTTAAATTAAAATGTATAGCAATTGAGAAACATAAGTGTGAAGTAATATAAATCTATTGTGTGAAATAAGTGAATAAATTCTGTGATACAAAATATAAAAATAGTAAAAACTGCTTCAGTGTGCCTGAATTTTTCGCTCAATTCACTGTGTTGTGTATATACATATATGTACCGTTGTGGGACTGTTGATTATATAATGCCTATACTAAATATAGGGTTGGCCAGCATATATTCCACACATAAACAGCAGGGATAGGTATTTAAAGTATATGTCTGTGTCCTACCCTTTCGAAATGGTTCATTGCCCTATATCAGGACATATCAATCAATTTTTCTTGTATCTGAGGTGCTCATTATGTTTCTCAGACGGGCTCACATATAAAAAACTTATGTTAATATTAATTATTAAATAAGTTATACTTACCATATTTGGATGATTCATTAGTATGTACCTTTGTAGGTATTATTGATACCATCCAAAAGGTTTTTTCAACCTTCTCGTATGAGCTTGTTATGTTTCTCTCTCCTCACCAAGATATAGATACCCTTTTTTTTTCTCAGGAGGGTCCTATCAATTTATACTTAAACTTATCGTCAAGAGTATATTACTTACCATGTCTGGATAATGTACCTGGGTGCAACTTTGTTTGATACTTTGAGCTTCAATTTTTCCTAAATCTTTCTTATACCTGGTATAGAACTGACATAACCATACCTAGGGTCTATATACATATATATAAAATAATTTTCAGAGCAATCCACATTCCCCTCTCAATTTTTCTTTTCCTGACTTGAGACTGAATAGAGGCGGTCACACCCATAATGCATATATATTCGGTCAGAGTAACTCATTTTTTAGCAAATATGATCTATAAGGAATAATGATCCTTATTATTAAATTTAAAAATTCCAACTGAAATTGAACGCGAGGGATCTATGATGCAAGCCCCTAGATTTCATATTGGTATCACGATCACGAGCATATGATAGATGGAGGATACGAAAACCTTTCACTTATATGTGAATATATATTATATCTTTATGTATTTTCTCTACATTCTATTCTTGTATTTTTGTGCCTATATATAACAAAAATGATAACAGGTTTTATTATAAAAATTTCTGCAAGGATAGGTTGGGTTTTTTCACTAATTTATCACAGTTTTGTCACAGTTTTTTCACTATTTTTATCACTAATGCCACACTTTATCCTTTATTATTTTTATTATATTTCACTTGGTAAACATTATTACTTTGGGCTAATTCTCCCTCTTCTTTATTTTATTTTACTAGTTATCACACTAATGTTTGTCACCTATAATTAAACAACATTATATTCCACTTCACTTATTTTTAACTTTATTCATTTATCTCATTTTATTCATATTTATTTACAAACACACACACTTTGATTTATTTGGCACAAATTAATTAAAAACATCAATAATAAATAAAAACTTGAATTATCCATGAGTACTTGATGCGGTGATTTATTAAATAACTTTTGATTTAAATTAATCCTCTAATCTTTATGAACAGCATAAGTGAGGAGTAATTAGGAGTATGCTCACATATGAATTCAAGTGCCGCTCGAACATCAGCTTGTGATTGGCTTGGAAACATCACGTGACCCGGGACAATTAAACATGCGTTCCACTGGGACCGTTACCATACAAACGGTGCGGTCCATCGGAGCCTCAAATGGCTAGAAAGTCATGTGATAGAGATTGAGACTTGGATAGGTGGATTACTCATTTAAAAATATCCAGGATTGGACAATCGGGTTCGCCTTGTCAAAGCAATTGCGAAACGTGCACGTCGGCGTTTCAGAGCGGTGCTGACAAGCCCGCCCGCACTGCTCACTGTGCAATATTATGCTCGAATAAATTAATTGAAATAGAAATGTGTATATACAATAAATAGAAGGACTAGCAGGATTAGATGAATGGTATTCAGGGAGGACTGTTGAAAATACCAGATTAGTGGTGACACAGTACAGCCGTCAGATATAGCTAAGCGTGAGGACCAATTAAATCTTAGACGATAGAAGCCTGTAGACAATTAGTGAAGGAGTATCTATAGGATGTGTAATTTGCGCTACCAATGAAGCAGGCACATACTTGTTACGCTCATGTTATTAAAACAGTGCAAATCGTGGCGTCTTGGAGTGGTGTCGCCAAGCTCACTTGCATTGCACGAGTGTATATGAGAAACAGAAGGGGATTGTTAAGGATGTCAGATCAGCAGTGCCATAATACAGCCGTCATATATAGCTAAGCCTGAGGACTATTTAAATCCTAGACGATAGAAGTCTGTAAGATAACAGTGAATGAGCACCGATAGGATGTATATTCTGTCATAACAATGAAGTAGTTACTAACTTGTTACGTTTATTGATACTATTAAAGCAGTACAAAGCACACTATACCAAATAAATATAAGTTGCTACATACTAAATAGCCGCTATGTATCTCCACTGAAATCCTTAAGAGACATGTGACACAGGAATCTACCCAAACACAGCATTTGTATAATATTGCAATTCTAGTACAGCCGTATATGGCACAGATGATATTGCATTTAAACATCTGCTGGAAATATTAGATACTGGGTATATTGACTCCTGGAGGGTGACACATTTAAGGTATTTAAATCTGCTATAGATATCTTAGCAAAACGCTCCATGTTGAGTGACACATTCTAATGGCCGTTGCATATCCCTATTGTAAATTCTAAGTGACATGTAAGATAGGGATTTATCCTATACTGCACCTAGATACTGTTGTATCTCTGACATAGCTACATAGGGCACGGACAAAAGTGTATTTAAATACTTGCCGTATATATTGAACATGCGGTACATCAATTCCTAGATGACGGCACGTTAACTACTGATACGTGTCCTCCCCTCTTCTTCTTTTGTAATATCGATAAATAACCCAAGGTTAGCAAGTAGAAGCTCACCACATTTCTGCGTATAATGAGTGGATTTGTATTAGAGTCCTTAAAAGTGATGAAAATTTTGTGGAAATAGAAATTACGCAATACACAGATTAAACAAGCAAATAGGTTTGTTTTGAATTGTTACTTATGTTCATGTAGCTATAATCATCATAAAAGGCTGATTTTGGGGATTCATCCCTACAGCATTCGATACGGATAATCATTCAATGGGACACAGTTGATCAATTATAGAGAGTGGTGACAAATAAAGCCGTTGTGGCTTTTAACCACTAATTGGACATAATAACCCCCTAATTATAAACAGGGATTTCAAACACGGAGAATAACGGTGGATGTCCATAATAAAACTACTGCATATATATATATATGCCTATCTGACATGTGAATTCTATCAAAAAGACTAATCTGCATAATAGACGTGACCCAATTTGTACACAAGAGTTGGAGCAAATTATTATTTAGAGACCACTAATAGCAAATTAGGTCAGGCTTAGACCTATAAGTTAGCTATGGTTTTATTGCTCATGAAAAATTAATCAGTGTTTTAAAGGGGTCATTTGTCAGCAGAGTTGGTGCGATCATCTCAGGTGGATTTCTGACACTCACAGTCTCATCATGTGATATCTGTATCTTTTCACAGACATATACTTTAAATACCTATCCCTGCCGTTTATGTGTGGAATATATGCTGGCCAACCCTATATCTAGTATAAGCATTATATAATCAACAGTCCCACAACGGTACATATATGTATATACACAACACAGTGAATTGAGCGAAAAATTCAGGCACAGTGAAGCCGTTTTTACTATTTTTATATTTTGTATCACAGAATTTATTCACTTATTTCACACAATAGATTTATATTACTTCACACTTATGTTTCTCAATTGCTATACATTTTAGGAGAGAGTTTTTTAAGTCAGTGCGCTTAGTCTACCGTCCAAAAGTTCCTTTTAAAGGAAGGGGTCGTTAGAAAGTCCTGCTGTTTGGACTTAGTCGGTTGTGGATGCTCCGTCAATGAACACCTCCCAAGCTTCTTTGGTGGCAGCTCAGTTCTTCAAGAAATGACTTGGGTATGTTCAGTCATACAATTCTGTGGAGGCAGGGGAGAAGAACAAGCGCCATATGGTGTAGTATTTTCAATCAATGGAAGTAGTAGATACGTATATAATGTAAGTACCGGATAGATTCTTGAGATTAGGCCTGTCTGTCTCACTAAGTTCTTTGTAGCTGTTCACCACCTTACAAATACATTTGCCATACCTCCCCCGAAGCTCTACACCATCAATACAGGTCTGTGTGGACCCCGCAGGGAGGAGGATGGAGGGTGGGGTGTGGGGGCGGCCTGGCTCGCCTCTGCCAGGTCGCTGTGTGGAGCGGCTGTGCGGGAATCGGCTCCCTGGGCCCGGAGGTCAGTGTCCTGAGGCCTGTAGCGGCGAGCCAGGCCGCCCCCACACCCCACCCTCCATCCTCCTCCCTGCGGGGTCCACACAGACCTGTATTGATGGTGTAGAGCTTCGGGGGAGGTATGGCAAATGTATTTGTAAGGTGGTGAACAGCTACAAAGAACTTAGTGAGACAGACAGGCCTAATCTCAAGAATCTATCCGGTACTTACATTATATACGTATCTACTACTTCCATTGATTGAAAATACTACACCATATGGCGCTTGTTCTTCTCCCCTGCTATACATTTTAATTTAAGTACTAATAAAAGTTATATTTTAATATCAATATTGATAATAGACAAATATTTCTCTCTTTTCTTCTAAGTGCGCCAACAAAGAGACAATCTTTTTCTGTCCCATGTTGTTCTTCAATCTTGTCTATGGCAGCACCCCCTATGATGAATGGTGAAAAAACTCTCTGTAATCATATAATTTGGGGAATTCTTTATCAAAATTAGAAATACTAATAACTGTCTGGTGCAGAGGACATTCCTGTCCCCCATCTCCCTTATATTTATAAAAAAAGACATCAGTGAACTCAAAAGTGTTCAAAGGCGAGCTACTAAATTGATTAAAGGCCTAGAAGGACTGGACTATAAGGAAAGACTTACTAGGCTGAATATGTATTTACTAGAAAAGAGGCGCCTAAGAGGAGATATTCTTAATATCTTCAAATATGTAAAGGGACATCACAAAGAGTTATCAGAGGAATTATTTATTAAAAGAACACAGTTTAAGACACGTGGGCACTTGCTGCGACTGGAGGAGAGAAAGTTCCGAACGCAACGGAGGAAAGGGTTCTTCACTGTTAGGGCAATCAGGATATGGAATTCCCTGTCAGGGAAGGTGGTAATGGCGGACTCTGTAATTGGATTTAAAAAAGGAATGGATACATTTCTGAATGAAAAAGCTATCCAAGGTTATAATACTTAAAATATCAACGTGGTTAATCCAGGGGTAACATGAGTTATAGTAGCTAACTAGTCATAAAACATTATTTAGCAAGTATGTAGAATCATCACAACTTACAACAGGTTGAACACGATGGGCAATTTGCCTCTATTCAACCTCAAATACTATGTTACCTCATGAATAGAAATTCAGTGGTCATTCCAGCGTCTCAGACCCCTGCCATTTGTCCACAGAAGTGTACTCTGGCCCAAATCATGCAGGCTGATACCGATGATGATGATGATGATGTATCAGACCCAGAGGAGGGTGAGGTGGACTCGGGAGGGGGGGATGCAGCTTTGTCACAGGGTATACAGGCCCTGATAGAAGCTAGTAGAGATGTCCTGAACATTCCTGATAAGGTGTCAGAGGATGAGGAAGAATCTTATTTTAATGTGAAAAATAAATCCTCAGCTACTTTCCCTGCATCTAAGGAATTAAATTCCCTATTTGAAGCTTGGTTAAATCCTGACAAGAAGTTTCAGGTCCCAGAACGGTTACTCACATCCTTCCCGTTTCCTCAGGATGAAAAATGGGAAAACCCATCGATAGTTGATGCATCGGTCTCTAGGCTGTTACGTAAGATAGTTTT
Organism: Pseudophryne corroboree; assembly: GCF_028390025.1. NCBI lineage: Eukaryota > Metazoa > Chordata > Amphibia > Anura > Myobatrachidae > Pseudophryne > Pseudophryne corroboree. The sequence goes on along the minus strand of NC_086444.1, from coordinate 963,576,672 downwards.
ACCTGTTCCTAGGGAAGCTTCCTTGAAGGATGCCGCAGACCGCAAGATTGAGACCACTCTCAAATCTCTGTACACAGCTGCGGGGTGGCCCAGAGACCCACTATAGCTTGTGCAAGGATCTCTAGGGCCATTGCAAAATGGTCAGGTAATCTAATTGACGAGTTAGATTCCTTATCCAGGGGGGAGATAATTTTACTCCTCCAGTATATACAGGATTCTGCTAACTTTATGGTGGAGGCCATAACGGAAATTGGTTTACTCAATGCACGCACCACTGCCGTGGCGGTGTCAGCATGAAGGGGCTTGTGGCTACGCCAGTGGACTGCGGACGCGGATTCCAGGAAAGGCATGGAAAACTTACCTTTCACAGGTGAAGCCCTTTTTGGAAATGAACTGGATACGTGGATATCCAAGTCTACATACCTTCCTTCCGCAGCTCCCTCGGCTAGAAAATCCTACACTGCTCCAACTCTACAGTCCTTTCGGACAGCGAAGTTTACTAACAAAACCAAAGGTTCTTCTACAGCCTTCAAAGGCAATAGAGGTAAACTCAGAAAACCAGCAACTGCAGGTTCACAGGAACAGAACCCTGGTTCTGCTTCCTCTAAGCCTTCAGCATGACGGTGGACTGCACTGCCTGGAAGACAGGCAGGTGGGAGCCCGTTTAAGATTCTTCAGTCACATATGGGAAACGTCATGCCAGGATCCCTGGGTCAAAGATCTTATAGCCGAGGGCTACAGACTGGAGTTTCAGGAACTCCCACCTCACAGATTCTTCAAATCAGGCTTACCAGCTTCTCAAGAAACAGGTATGACTTTACAGGAAGCAATTCAAAAACTGGTACAGACTCAGGTCATTGTTCCAGTTCCACTTCAACTGCAAAACCAGGGTTATTATTCCAACCTGTTTGTAGTACCGAAACCGGACGGTTCGGTAAGGCCCATTTTAAATCTCAAGTCGTTGAACCCGTACTTAGTTCAAGATGGAGTCTCTGAGAGCGGTGATCTCAGGTCTGGAGGAGGGGAAATTCCTAGTGTCCCTGGATATCAAGGATGCGTACCTTCACATTCCGATCTGGCTGCCTCACCAGGCTTATCTACGCTTTGCACTACAGGATTGTCACTACCAGTTCCAGGCCCTGCCATTTGGCCTCTCCACGGCACCTTGGGTGTTCACCAAGGTAATGGCAGAGATGATGTTTCTCCTCCGCAAAAACAGGGAGTGAACATAATTCCGTACCTGGACGATCTGCTGATAAAGGCACCATCCAGGGAGAGGTTGTTGGACAACATTGCCCTCTCAACCCGACTACTCCAGGATCACGGGTGGATTCTGAACCTATCAAAGTCTTATCTGGAACCAACACGGAGGCTTCTGTTCCTGGGGATGATACTGGATATGGAGGCACAGAAGGTATTCCTTCCGTTGGGAAAGACATTGGTGATCCAGTCAATGGTGCGGGATGTTCTGAAACCAACCCGGATATCGGTGCATCTATGCATTCGCCTTCTGGTGAAGATGGTAACCGCCTACGAGGTGCTACAGTACGGAAGGTTCCATGCAAGGCCCTTCCAACTGGATCTGTTGGACAAGTGGTCCGGATTGCAACTACACATGCACCAGAGGGTCCGTCTGACCCCAAAAGTCAGGATTTCTCTTCTGTGGTGGCTTCAGACTTCTCACCTGACCGAGGGCCGAAGGTTCGGGAACCGTTCCAAGGAAAATGGTCAAGTCAGAAAGCCATTCTTCCGATCAACATTCTGGAACTAAGGGCCATATACAACGCCCTTCTACAGGCATCGCATCTTCTTCTAGATCAAGCCATTCAAGTTCAGTCGGACAATGTGACGGCTGTAACGTACATAAGCCAACAAGGCGGAACGAAGAGCAGAGCAGCAATGTCAGAGGTAACAAGGATTCTGCTCTGGGCAGAAAGACACGCTGTGGCATTGTACACGATCTTCATTCCGGGAGTAGACACAACCTCCATCCAGGAGAGAAGGACCTTCATCCGGAGGTGTTCGGGTGCATGACACATCAGTGCGGAATTCCACAAATCGACATGATGGCCTCTCATCTCAACAAGAAGCACAAGCGGTATTGTTTCAGGTTGAGGGACCCACAAGCGTTGGACACTCTGGTGACTCCATGGGTCTACCAGATGGTGTATGGCTTTCCACCACTCCCATTGATCCCAAAGATTCTCAAGAGAATAAAAAGGGAAAAGATTCAAGCAATTCTCATTGCTCCGGACTGGCCTAGAAGGGCTTGGTATGCGTATCTACTGGAGATACTCCTAGAGGACCCGTGGCGTCTACCTATTCGCGAGGACCTTCTCCAACAGGGGCCATTCGTCTATCAAGACTTACCACGGCTACGTTTGATGGCATGGAGGTTGAGCATCAAATTCTTGCCCGGAAAGGGATCACGGATACGGTTATTCCAACCCTGATCCAAGCCAGAAAGGGGGTAACGTCTAAACATTACCACCGTTTTTGGAAAAAATACATCTCTTGGGGTGAGAACAGGAAATTTCCTGCGGTGGAATTTCAGCTGGGACGTTTTTTCCTTTTTCTGCAGTCAGGTGTGAATGTGGTACAATGCACATTTATTGGTAAGCTGCTCAGATTGTGATGTCACTCAAGTGCTTAAAGGGAGGAGTAATTCTGGGTACGAGAAAAACATTTTGCTATCCCTAATGCACACTGAGTGAGAAATAACACTACCTGACGTCCGGATCATAATAATCAGATAATACATAGATCTTAGTTGCATATATCTGCAGATATAGGGTTAAGCCCCCAGGCCGAACGGCAAGGCCTCTCTGTCACTGGGGGTCCCTAATACTAGGTGTGGGTCCAGGGTGCGGGACCCCATCATGTCGGCACAGGTCGGCTACCCCAGGGCAGCACACTGGTGAAAATTAGGGTTAATAAAAAGCACATAAGTGCTATGTAAGTGAGGTGTGATTAAAATAATACAAAAATATATACAATGTGACAGGGAAAAATATAAGTGTTAATAAAGTGTTAGGGTGTGCCAGCATGAAGAAGCCTAGCCATACCAACACAGGGAAAATCACACCCCAAACCCACCCCATAAATAATAACAAATATGTCTGGTTCTAATAGCCCAGTGTAAGGCCACATGATAATGGCTCCTACAGCATCTGAGAGCCAGCTTACCTGGAGACACCCCTAACTTCCCCAATGGCACTCTGGAGTCAGCAATCCCTCCTAATGCTGACCCATCCATGCCTCTCTGAAATACAATGCACATTTATTGGTAAGCTGCTCAATCAGATTGTGATGTCACTCAGGTGCTAAAAGGGAGGGGTAGTTCTGGGTAAGAGAAAAACATTTTGCTATCCCTAATGCACACTGAGTGAGAAATAACACTACATAATAATCTGATAATACAGAGATCTTAGTTGCGTATATCTGCAGATATAGGGTTAAGCCCCCAGGCCGAACGGCAAGGCGTCTCTGTCACTAGGGGTCCCTAATACTAGGTGTGGGTCTGGGGTGTGGGATGTGGGCCTTCGTTTGGGCTCCATAAAAGTCCAGATTTCGGCCTTGTCCATTTTCTTCCAGAAACAATTGGCATCTCTCCCTGAGGTTCAGACATTTTTGAAGGGGTTGCTGCACATCCAACCGCCCTTTGTGCCTCCTACGGAACCTTGGGATCTCAACGTGGTGTTGCAGTTCCTGCAATCGGAATGGTTTGAGCCTTTACAGGACGTAAACGTCAAGTTTCTTACATTGAAGGCCGTCACATTGTTGGCATTAGCTTCTGTGAGGCGTGTGTCGGAGCTGGGTGCGTTGTCTCACAAGAACCCCTATTTGATTTTTCACGAAGATAGGGTTGAACTCAGAACGCATCAGCAATTTCTTCCAAAGGTGGTGTCTGCATTTCATATCAACCAACCTATTGTGGTTCCGGGGGTTACCGACACCTCTTCTACTTCAAAGTCCTTGGATGTTGTGAGGGCTTTGAAGATCTATGTGAAGCGGACAGCTCGTCACAGAAAATCTGACTCACTGTTTGTTCTCTATGATCCCAATAAAATTGGGTGTCCTGCTTCAAAGCAGACAATTGCACGCTGGATCATGCTTACTCTCCAGCATGCTTATTCCATGACAGGTTTGCCGTGTCCAAAATCTATACAGGCCCACTCTACTAGGTCGGTGGGTTCTTCCTGGGCGGCTGCCCGGGGTGACTCGGCAATACAGCTGCCGAGCAGCTACTTGGTCAGGTTCGAACATGTTTGCTAAGTTCTATAAGTTTGATACTTTGGCCTCTGAGGACCTTCAGTTTGGTCAGTCAGTTCTGCAGGAACCTCAGCACTCTCCCACCCGATTTGGGAGCTTTGGTACATCCCCCATGGTACTAATGTGGACCCCAGTATCCTCTAGAACGTAAGAGAAAATAGGATTTTAATTACCTACCGGTAAATCCTTTTCTCGTAGTCCGTAGAGGATACTGGGCGCCTGCCCAGTGCTTCATTTCTTCCTGCACTGTTACTTGGTTAGGTATTGTTGGTTCAGCAGTTGCTGTTCCTGGTTTAAAGTTTTGGTTAGCTTGGCTTTTCTCTAGTTTGTGTGTGCTGGTTCGGAATCTCACCACTATCCTTTTATATCCTTCTCTCAAAGTATGTCCATCTCCTCGGGCACAGTTTCCTAGACTGAGTCTGGTAGGAGGGCCATAGAGAGAGGAGCCAGCCCACACTATCAAATTCTTAAAGTGCCCATGGCTCCTAGTGGACTCGACTATACCCCATGGTACTAATATGGACCCCAGTATCCTCTACGGACTACGAGAAAAGGATTTACCAGTAGGTAATTAAAATCCTATTATTTTAACTAGCTATTCATTAATACTTTCCTTTTCCCCTTTGCGGTCCAGTAACTGGGTCTTCAGCGAGCCCGGTTTCTCCCTCTCCTTCTGTCCTTCAGCTTCTTTCCGTCTTGTCGACCTTTTCATGTGTCAACCATTTGTCCATGTCGACTATGTCAATGTCGATCAATAGTGGTCGACCTAATGACTGTCGACCTTAACATTGTCGACCATTCATACCGGAACCGAATAGGAGATAGCAGTGAAAATAAGAATTTACTTACCGATAATTCTATTTCTCATAGTCCGTAGTGGATGCTGGGGACTCCGAAAGGACCATGGGGAATAGCGGCTCCGCAGGAGACTGGGCACAAAAGTAAAAAGCTTTAGGACTACCTGGTGTGCACTGGCTCCTCCCCCTATGACCCTCCTCCAAGCCTCAGTTAGGATACTGTGCCCGGACGAGCGTACACAATAAGGAAGGATTTTGAATCCCGGGTAAGACTCATACCAGCCACACCAATCACACCGTACAACTTGTGATCTGAACCCAGTTAACAGCATGATAACAGAAGGAGCCTCTGAAAAGATGGCTCACAACAACAATAACCCGATTTTTGTAACAATAACTATGTACAAGTAATGCAGACAATCCGCACTTGGGATGGGCGCCCAGCATCCACTACGGACTATGAGAAATAGAATTATCGGTAAGTAAATTCTTATTTTCTCTAACGTCCTAGTGGATGCTGGGGACTCCGAAAGGACCATGGGGATTATACCAAAGCTCCCAAACGGGCGGGAGAGTGCGGATGACTCTGCAGCACCGAATGAGAGAACTCCAGGTCCTCCTCAGCCAGGGTATCAAATTTGTAGAATTTAGCAAACGTGTTTGCCCCTGACCAAGTAGCTGCTCGGCAAAGTTGTAAAGCCGAGACCCCTCGGGCAGCCGCCCAAGATGAGCCCACTTTCCGTGTGGAATGGGCTTTTACAGATTTTGGCTGTGGCAGGCCTGCCACAGAATGTGCAAGCTGAATTGTACTACAAATCCAACGAGCAATCGTCTGCTTAGAAGCAGGAGCACCCAGCTTGTTGGGTGCATACAGGATAAACAGCGAGTCAGATTTTCTGACTCCAGCCGTCCTGGAAACATATATTTTCAGGGCCCTGACTACGTCCAGCAACTTGGAATCCTCCAAGTCCCTAGTAGCCGCAGGCACCACAATAGGCTGGTTTAAGTGAAATGCTGAAACCACCTTAGGGAGAAATTGAGGACGAGTCCTCAATTCTGCCCTGTCCGTATGAAAAATTAGGTAAGGGCTTTTATAGGATAAAGCCGCCAATTCTGAGACACGCCTGGCTGAAGCCAGGGCTAACAGCATTACCACTTTCCATGTGAGATATTTTAAGTCCACAGTGGTGAGTGGTTCAAACCAATGTGATTTTAGGAAACCCAAAACTACATTGAGATCCCAAGGTGCCACTGGAGGCACAAAAGGAGGCTGTATATGCAGTACTCCCTTGACAAACGTCTGAACTTCAGGAACAGAAGCTAGTTCTTTTTGGAAGAATATTGACAGGGCCGAAATTTGAACCTTAATGGACCCTAATTTGAGGCCCATAGACAGTCCTGTTTGCAGGAAATGCAGGAATCGACCCAGTTGAAATTCCTCTGTAGGGGCCTTCCTGGCCTCGCACCACGCAACATATTTACGCCAAATACGGTGATAATGTTGTACGGTTACATCCTTCCTGGCTTTGATCAGGGTAGGGATGACTTCATCCGGAATGCCTTTTTCCTTCAGGATCCGGCGTTCAACCGCCATGCCGTCAAACGCAGCCGCGGTAAGTCTTGGAACAGACATGGTCCCTGCTGGAGCAGGTCCTTTCTTAGAGGTAGAGGCCACGGGTCTTCCGTGAGCATCTCTTGAATTTCCGGGTACCAAGTCCTTCTTGGCCAATCCGGAGCCACGAGTATAGTCCTTACTCCTCTCTTTCTTATGATTCTCAGTACTTTTGGTATGAGAGGAAGAGGAGGGAACACATACACTGACTGGTACACCCACGGTGTTACCAGAGCGTCCACAGCTATTGCCTGAGGGTCCCTTGACCTGGCGCAATATCTGTCCAGTTTTTTGTTGAGGCGGGACGCCATCATGCCCACCTTTGGTTTTTCCCAACGGTTCACAATCATGTGGAAGACTTCTGGGTGAAGTCCCCACTCCCCCGGGTGAAGATCGTGTCTGCTGAGGAAGTCTGCTTCCCAGTTGTCCACTCCCGGAATGAACACTGCTGACAGTGCTATCACATGATTTTCCGCCCAGCGAAGAATCCTTGCCACTTCCGTCATTGCCCTCCTGCTTCTTGTGCCGCCCTGTCTGTTTACGTGGGCGACTGCCGTGATGTTGTCCGACTGGATCAACACCGGCTGACCCTGAAGCAGAGGTCTTGCCTGACTTAGGGCATTGTAAATGGCCCTTAGTTCCAGGATATTTATGTGAAGTGACGTTTCCATGCTTGACCACAAGCCCTGGAAATTTCTTCCCTGTGTGACTGCTCCCCAGCCTCTCAGGCTGGCATCCGTGGTCACCAGGACCCAATCCTGAATGCCGAATCTGCGGCCCTCTAGGAGATGAGCACTCTGTAACCACCACAGGAGAGACACCCTTGTCCTTGGAGACAGGGTTATCCGCTGATGCATTTGAAGATGCGATCCGGACCATTTGTCCAGCAGATCCCACTGAAAAGTTCTTGCGTGGAATCTGCCGAATGGAATCGCTTCGTAAGAAGCCACCATCTTTCCCAGGACCCTTGTGCATTGATGTACTGACACTTGGCCTGGTCTTAGGAGGTTCCTGACTAGGTCGGATAACTCCCTGGCTTTCTCTTCCGGGAGAAACACCTTTTTCTGTACCGTGTCCAGAATCATTCCTAGGAACAGCAGACGTGTCGTCGGAATCAGCTTGCGATTTTGGAATATTTAGAATCCATCCGTGCTGTCGTAGTACTACTTAAGATAGTGCTACTCCGACCTCTAACTGTTCTCTGGACCTTGCCCTTATCAGAAGATCGTCCAAGTAAGGGATAATTAAGACGCCTTTTCTTCGAAGAAGAATCATCATTTCGGCCATTACCTTGGTAAAGACCCGGGGTGCCGTGGACAATCCAAACGGCAGCGTCTGAAACTGATAGTGACAGTTCTGTACCACAAACCTGAGGTACCCTTGGTGAGAAGGGCAAATTGGGACATGGAGGTAAGCATCCTTGATGTCCAGAGACACCATATAGTCCCCTTCTTCCAGGTTCGCTATCACTGCTCTGAGTGACTCCATCTTGAACTTGAACCTTTTTATGTAAGTGTTCAAGGATTTCAGATTTAAAATGGGTCTTACCGAGCCGTCCGGCTTCGGTACCACAAACAGCGTGGAATAATACCCCTTTCCCTGTTGTAGGAGGGGTACCTTGATTATCACTTGCTGGGAATACAGCTTGTGAATGGCTTCCAATACCGCCTCCCTGTCGGGGGGAGACGTTGGTAAAGCAGACTTCAGGAACCGGCGAGGGGGAGACGTCTCGAATTCCAATTTGTACCCCTGAGATACTACCTGCAGGATCCAGGGGTCCACTTGCGAGTGAGCCCACTGCGCGCTGAAATTCTTGAGACGGGCCCCCACCGTGCCTGAGTCCGCTTGTAAGGCCCCAGCGTCATGCTGAGGACTTGGCAGAAGCGGGGGAGGGCTTCTGTTCGTGGGAAGAGGCTGTCTGCTGCAGTCTTTTTCCCCTTCCTCTGCCCCGGGGCAGATATGAGTGGCCTTTTGCCCGCTTGCCCTTATGGGGACGAAAGGACTGAGCCTGAAAAGACGGTATCTTTTTCTGCTGCGAGGTGACTTGGGGTAAAAAGGTGTATTTCCCAGCCGTTGCCGTGGCCACCAGGTCCGATAGACTGACCCCAAATAACTCCTCCCCTTTATACGGCAATACTTCCATATGCCGTTTGGAATCCGCATCCCCTGACCACTGTCGCGTCCATAATCCTCTTCTGGCAGAAATGGACATCGCACTTACTCTTGATGCCAGAGTGCAAATATCCCTCTGTGCATCTCGCATATATAGAAATGCATCCTTTAAATGCTCTATAGTCAATAATATATTGTCCCTGTCCAGGGTATCAATATTTTCAGTCAGGGAATCCGACCAAGCCACCCCAGCACTGCACATCCAGGCTGAGGCGATTGCTGGTCGCAGTATAATACCAGTATGTGTGTATATACTTTTTAGGATATTTTCCAGCTTCCTATCAGCTGGTTCCTTGAGGGCGGCCGTATCAGGAGACGGTAACGCCACTTGTTTTGATAAGCGTGTGAGCGCCTTATCTACCCTAGGGGGTGTTTCCCAATGTGCCCTAACCTCTGGCGGGAAAGGGTATAATGCCAATAATTTTTTAGAAATTAGCAGTTTTTTATCGGGGGAAACCCACGCTTCATCACACACCTCATTCAATTCATCTGATTCGGGAAAAACTACGGGTAGTTTTTTCACACCCCATATAATACCCTTTTTTGTGGTACTTGTAGTATCAGAAATGTTCAAAACCTCCTTCATTGCCGTGATCATGTAACGTGTGGCCCTACTGGAAAATTAGAGATGAGCGGGTTCGGTTTCTCTGAATCCGAACCCGCACGAACTTCATGTTTTTTTCACGGGTCCGAGCAGACTCGGATCCTCCCGCCTTGCTCGGTTAACCCGAGCGCGCCCGAACGTCATCATGACGCTGTCGGATTCTCGCGAGACTCGGATTCTATATAAGGAGCCGCGCGTCGCCGCCATTTTCACACGTGCATTGAGATTGATAGGGAGAGGACGTGGCTGGCGTCCTCTCCATTTAGATTAGGGTTGAGAGAGAGAGAGAGAGATTGACCTGAGGCTGTGATACTGTAGAAGAGAGTGCAGAGTTTAGTGACTGACGACCACAGTGACCACCAGACAGTGCAGTTGTTTGTTTTATTTAATATATCCGTTCTCTGCCTGAAAAAAACGATACACACAGTGACTCAGTCACATACCATATCTGTGTGCACTGCTCAGCCCAGTGTGCTGCATCAATGTATATATATATCTGACTGTGCTCAGCTCACACAGCTTATAATTGTGGGGGAGACTGGGGAGCACTGCAGTGCCAGTTATAGGTTATAGCAGGAGCCAGGAGTACATAATATTATATTAAAATTAAACAGTGCACACTTTTGCTGCAGGAGTGCCACTGCCAGTGTGACTAGTGACCAGTGACCTGACCACCAGTATATATAATATTAGTAGTATACTATCTCTTTATCAACCAGTCTATATTAGCAGCAGACACAGTACAGTGCGGTAGTTCACGGCTGTGGCTACCTCTGTGTCGGCACTCGGCAGCCCGTCCATAATTGTATATACCACCTAACCGTGGTTTTTTTTTCTTTCTTTATAGTCATACTAGTTACGAGTATACTATCTCTTTATCAACCAGTCTATATTAGCAGCAGACACAGTACAGTGCGGTAGTTCACGGCTGTGGCTACCTCTGTGTCGGCACTCGGCAGCCCGTCCATAATTGTATATACCACCTAACCGTGGTTTTTTTTTCTTTCTTTATACATACATACTAGTTACGAGTATACTATCTCTTTATCAACCAGTCTATATTAGCAGCAGACACAGTACAGTGCGGTAGTTCACGGCTGTGGCTACCTCTGTGTCGGCACTCGGCAGCCCGTCCATAATTGTATATACCACCTAACCGTGGGTTTTTTTTCTTTCTTTATACATACATACTAGTTACGAGTATACTATCTCTTTATCAACCAGTCTATATATTAGCAGCAGACACAGTACAGTGCGGTAGTTCACGGCTGTGGCTACCTCTGTGTCGGCACTCGGCAGCCCGTCCATAATTGTATATACCACCTAACCGTGGTTTTTTTTTCTTTCTTTATACATACATACTAGTTACGAGTATACTATCTCTTTATCAACCAGTCTATATATTAGCAGCAGACACAGTACAGTGCGGTAGTTCACGGCTGTGGCTACCTCTGTGTCGGCACTCGGCAGCCCGTCCATAATTGTATATACCACCTAACCGTGGTTTTTTTTTCTTTCTTTATACATACATACTAGTTACGAGTATACTATCTCTTTATCAACCAGTCTATATATTAGCAGCAGACACAGTACAGTGCGGTAGTTCACGGCTGTGGCTACCTCTGTGTCGGCACTCGGCAGCCCGTCCATAATTGTATATACCACCTAACCGTGGTTTTTTTTTCTTTCTTTATACATACATACTAGTTACGAGTATACTATCTCTTTATCAACCAGTCTATATTAGCAGCAGACACAGTACAGTGCGGTAGTTCACGGCTGTGGCTACCTCTGTGTCGGCACTCGGCAGCCCGTCCATAATTGTATATACCACCTAACCGTGGTTTTTTTTCCTTTCTTTATACATACATACTAGTTACGAGTATACTATCTCTTTATCAACCAGTCTATATATTAGCAGCAGACACAGTACAGTGCGGTAGTTCACGGCTGTGGCTACCTCTGTGTCGGCACTCGGCAGCCCGTCCATAATTGTATATACCACCTAACCGTGGTTTTTTTTTCTTTCTTTATACATACATACTAGTTACGAGTATACTATCTCTTTATCAACCAGTCTATATATTAGCAGCAGACACAGTACAGTGCGGTAGTTCACGGCTGTGGCTACCTCTGTGTCGGCACTCGGCAGCCCGTCCATAATTGTATATACCACCTAACCGTGTTTTTTTTTTCTTTCTTTATACATACATACTAGTTACGAGTATACTATCTCTTTATCAACCAGTCTATATTAGCAGCAGACACAGTACAGTGCGGTAGTTCACGGCTGTGGCTACCTCTGTGTCGGCACTCGGCAGCCCGTCCATAATTGTATATACCACCTAACCGTGGTTTTTTTTTCTTTCTTTATACATACATACTAGTTACGAGTATACTATCTCTTTATCAACCAGTCTATATATTAGCAGCAGACACAGTACAGTGCGGTAGTTCACGGCTGTGGCTACCTCTGTGTCGGCACTCGGCAGCCCGTCCATAATTGTATATACCACCTAACCGTGGTTTTTTTTTCTTTCTTTATAGTCATACTAGTTACGAGTATACTATCTCTTTATCAACCAGTCTATATTAGCAGCAGACACAGTACAGTGCGGTAGTTCACGGCTGTGGCTACCTCTGTGTCGGCACTCGGCAGCCCGTCCATAATTGTATATACCACCTAACCGTGGTTTTTTTTTCTTTCTTTATACATACATACTAGTTACGAGTATACTATCTCTTTATCAACCAGTCTATATATTAGCAGCAGACACAGTACAGTGCGGTAGTTCACGGCTGTGGCTACCTCTGTGTCGGCACTCGGCAGCCCGTCCATAATTGTATATACCACCTAACCGTGGTTTTTTTTTCTTTCTTTATACATACATACTAGTTACGAGTATACTATCTCTTTATCAACCAGTCTATATTAGCAGCAGACACAGTACAGTGCGGTAGTTCACGGCTGTGGCTACCTCTGTGTCGGCACTCGGCAGCCCGTCCATAATTGTATATACCACCTAACCGTGGTTTTTTTTTCTTTCTTTATACATACATACTAGTTACGAGTATACTATCTCTTTATCAACCAGTCTATATATTAGCAGCAGACACAGTACAGTGCGGTAGTTCACGGCTGTGGCTACCTCTGTGTCGGCACTTGGCAGCCCGTCCATAATTGTATATACCACCTAACCGTGGTTTTTTTTTTTTCTTTATAGTCATACTAGTTACGAGTATACTATCTCTTTATCAACCAGTCTATATTAGCAGCAGACACAGTACAGTGCGGTAGTTCACGGCTGTGGCTACCTCTGTGTCGGCACTCGGCAGCCCGTCCATAATTGTATATACCACCTAACCGTGGTTTTTTTTTCTTTCTTTATACATACATACTAGTTACGAGTATACTATCTCTTTATCAACCAGTCTATATATTAGCAGCAGACACAGTACAGTGCGGTAGTTCACGGCTGTGGCTACCTCTGTGTCGGCACTCGGCAGCCCGTCCATAATTGTATATACCACCTAACCGTGGTTTTTTTTTCTTTCTTTATAGTCATACTAGTTACGAGTATACTATCTCTTTATCAACCAGTCTATATTAGCAGCAGACACAGTACAGTGCGGTAGTTCACGGCTGTGGCTACCTCTGTGTCGGCACTCGGCAGCCCGTCCATAATTGTATATACCACCTAACCGTGGTTTTTTTTTCTTTCTTTATACATACATACTAGTTACGAGTATACTATCTCTTTATCAACCAGTCTATATATTAGCAGCAGACACAGTACAGTGCGGTAGTTCACGGCTGTGGCTACCTCTGTGTCGGCACTCGGCAGCCCGTCCATAATTGTATACTAGTATCCAATCCATCTCCATTGTTTACCTGAGGTGCCTTTTAGTTGTGCCTATTAAAATATGGAGAACAAAAATGTTGAGGTTCCAAAATTAGGGAAAGATCAAGATCCACTTCCACCTCGTGCTGAAGCTGCTGCCACTAGTCATGGCCGAGACGATGAAATGCCAGCAACGTCGTCTGCCAAGGCCGATGCCCAATGTCATAGTACAGAGCATGTCAAATCCAAAACACCAAATATCAGTAAAAAAAGGACTCCAAAACCTAAAATAAAATTGTCGGAGGAGAAGCGTAAACTTGCCAATATGCCATTTACCACACGGAGTGGCAAGGAACGGCTGAGGCCCTGGCCTATGTTCATGGCTAGTGGTTCAGCTTCACATGAGGATGGAAGCACTCAGCCTCTCGCTAGAAAAATGAAAAGACTAAAGCTGGCAAAAGCAGTAGCACCGCAAAGAACTGTGCGTTCTTCGAAATCCCAAATCCACAAGGAGAGTCCGACTCCAATTGTGTCGGTTGCGATGCCTGACCTTCCCAACACTGGACGTGAAGAGCATGCGCCTTCCACCATTTGCACGCCCCCTGCAAGTGATGGAAGGAGCACCCGCAGTCCAGTTCCTGATAGTCAGATTGAAGATGTCAGTGTTGAAGTACACCAGGATGAGGAGGATATGGGTGTTGCTGGCGCTGGGGAGGAAATTGACCAGGAGGATTCTGATGGTGAGGTGGTTTGTTTAAGTCAGGCACCCGGGGAGACACCTGTTGTCCGTGGTAGGAATATGGCCGTTGACATGCCTGGTGAAAATACCAAAAAAATCAGCTCTTCGGTGTGGAAGTATTTCACCAGAAATGCGGACAACAGGTGTCAAGCCGTGTGTTCCCTTTGTCAAGCTGTAATAAGTAGGGGTAAGGACGTTAACCACCTCGGAACATCCTCCCTTATACGTCACCTGCAGCGCATTCATAATAAGTCAGTGACAAGTTCAAAAACTTGGGCCGACAGCGGAAGCAGTCCACTGACCAGTAAATCCCTTCCTCTTGTAACCAAGCTCACGCAAACCACCCCACCAACTCCCTCAGTGTCAATTTCCTCCTTCCCCAGGAATGCCAATAGTCCTGCAGGCCATGTCACTGGCAATTCTGACGAGTCCTCTCCTGCCTGGGATTCCTCCGATGCATCCTTGCGTGTAACGCCTACTGCTGCTGGCGCTGCTGTTGTTGCTGCTGGGAGTCGATGGTCATCCCAGAGGGGAAGTCGTAAGACCACTTTTACTACTTCCACCAAGCAATTGACTGTCCAACAGTCCTTTGCGAGGAAGATGAAATATCACAGCAGTCATCCTACTGCAAAGCGGATAACTGAGGCCTTGACATCCTGGGTGGTGAGAAACGTGGTTCCGGTATCCATCATTACTGCAGAGCCAACTAGAGACTTGTTGGAGGTACTGTGTCCCCGGTACCAAATACCATCTAGGTTCCATTTCTCTAGGCAGGCGATACCGAAAATGTACACAGACCTCAGAAAAAGAGTCACCAGTGTCCTAAAAAATGCAGCTGTACCCAATGTCCACTTAACCACGGACATGTGGACAAGTGGAGCAGGGCAGGGTCAGGACTATATGACTGTGACAGCCCACTGGGTAGATGTATGGACTCCCGCCGCAAGAACAGCAGCGGCGGCACCAGTAGCAGCATCTCGCAAACGCCAACTCTTTCCTAGGCAGGCTACGCTTTGTATCACCGGTTTCCAGAATACGCACACAGCTGAAAACCTCTTACGGCAACTGAGGAAGATCATCGCGGAATGGCTTACCCCAATTGGACTCTCCTGTGGATTTGTGGCATCGGACAACGCCAGCAATATTGTGTGTGCATTAAATCTGGGCCAATTCCAGCACGTCCCATGTTTTGCACATACCTTGAATTTGGTGGTGCAGAATTTTTTAAAAAACGACAGGGGCGTGCAAGAGATGCTGTCGGTGGCCAGAAGAATTGCGGGACACTTTCGGCGTACAGGCACCACGTACAGAAAACTGGAGCACCACCAAAAACTACTGAACCTGCCCTGCCATCATCTGAAGCAAGAAGTGGTAACGAGGTGGAATTCAACCCTGTATATGCTTCAGAGGTTGGAGGAGCAGCAAAAGGCCATTCAAGCCTATACAATTGAGCACGATATAGGAGGTGGGATGCACCTGTCTCAAGCGCAGTGGAGAATGATTTCAACGTTGTGCAAGGTTCTGATGCCCTTTGAACTTGCCACACGTGAAGTCAGTTCAGACACTGCCAGCCTGAGTCAGGTCATTCCCCTCATCAGGCTTTTGCAGAAGAAGCTGGAGACATTGAAGGAGGAGCTAACACGGAGCGATTCCGCTAGGCATGTGGGACTTGTGGATGGAGCCCTTAATTCGCTTAGCAAGGATTCACGGGTGGTCAATCTGTTGAAATCAGAGCACTACATTTTGGCCACCGTGCTCGATCCTAGATTTAAAGCCTACCTTGGATCTCTCTTTCCGGCAGACACAAGTCTGCTGGGGTTCAAACACCTGCTGGTGAGTAAATTGTCAAGTCAAGCGGAACGCGACCTGTCAACAACATCTCCTCCTTCACATTCTCCCGCAACTGGGGGTGCGAGGAAAAGGCTCAGAATTCCGAGCCCACCCGCTGGCGGTGATGCAGGGCAGTCTGGAGCGACTGCTGATGCTGACATCTGGTCCGGACTGAAGGACCTGACAACGATTACGGACATGTCGTCTACTGTCACTGCATATGATTCTCTCCCCATTGAAAGAATGGTGGAGGATTATATGAGTGACCGCATCCAAGTAGGCACGTCACACAGTCCGTACTTATACTGGCAGGAAAAAGAGGCAATTTGGAGGCCCTTGCACAAACTGGCTTTATTCTACCTAAGTTGCCCTCCCACAAGTGTGTACTCCGAAAGAGTGTTTAGTGCCGCCGCTCACCTTGTCAGCAATCGGCGTACGAGGTTACATCCAGAAAATGTGGAGAAGATGATGTTCATTAAAATGAATTATAATCAATTCCTCCGCGGAGACATTGACCAGCAGCAATTGCCTCCACAAAGTACACAGGGAGCTGAGATGGTGGATTCCAGTGGGGACGAATTGATAATCTGTGAGGAGGGGGATGTACACGGTGATATATCGGAGGATGATGATGAGGTGGACATCTTGCCTCTGTAGAGCCAGTTTGTGCAAGGAGAGATTAATTGCTTCTTTTTTGGTGGGGGTCCAAACCAACCCGTCATATCAGTCACAGTCGTGTGGCAGACCCTGTCACTGAAATGATGGGTTGGTTAAAGTGTGCATGTCCTGTTTATACAACATAAGGGTGGGTGGGAGGGCCCAAGGACAATTCCATCTTGCACCTCTTTTTTCTTTTCTTTTTCTTTGCGTCATGTGCTGTTTGGGGAGGGTTTTTTAGAAGGGACATCCTGCGTGACACTGCAGTGCCACTCCTAGATGGGCCCGGTGTTTGTGTCGGCCACTAGGGTCGCTTATCTTACTCACACAGCTACCTCATTGCGCCTCTTTTTTTCTTTGCGTCATGTGCTGTTTGGGGAGGGTTTTTTGGAAGGGACATCCTGCGTGACACTGCAGTGACACTCCTAGATGGGCCCGGTGTTTGTGTCGGCCACTAGGGTCGCTTATCTTACTCACACAGCTACCTCATTGCGCCTCTTTTTTTCTTTGCGTCATGTGCTGTTTGGGGAGGGTTTTTTGGAAGGGACATCCTGCGTGACACTGCAGTGCCACTCCTAGATGGGCCCGGTGTTTGTGTCGGCCACTAGGGTCGCTAATCTTACTCACACAGCTACCTCATTGCGCCTCTTTTTTTCTTTGCGTCATGTGCTGTTTGGGGAGGGTTTTTTGGAAGGGCCATCCTGCGTGACACTGCAGTGCCACTCCTAGATGGGCCCGGTGTTTGTGTCGGCCACTAGGGTCGCTTATCTTACTCACACAGCGACCTCGGTGCAAATTTTAGGACTAAAAATAATATTGTGAGGTGTGAGGTATTCAGAATAGACTGAAAATGAGTGGAAATTATGGTTTTTGAGGTTAATAATACTTTGGGATCAAAATGACCGCCAAATTCTATGATTTAAGCTGTTTTTTAGGTTTTTTGGAAAAAAACACCCGAATCCAAAACACACCCGAATCCGACAAAAAAAATTCGGTGAGGTTTTGCCAAAACGCGGTCGAACCCAAAACACGGCCGCGGAACCGAACCCAAAACCAAAACACAAAACCCGAAAAATTTCCGGCGCTCATCTCTATGGAAAATACGTTTGTTTCCTCACCGTCGACACTGGAGTCAGTGTCCGTGTCTGTGTCTGTATCGACCTGAGGTAAAGGGCGCTTTAGAGCCCCTGACGGTGTTTGAGACGCCTGTACAGGTATTAACTGATTTGCCGGCTGTCTCATGTCGTCAACAGTCTTTTGTAAAGTGCTGACACTATCACGTAATTCTTTCCATAAGACCATCCAGTCAGGTGTCGACTCCCTAGGGGGTGACATCACTAACACAGGCAATTGCTCCGCCTCCACACCATTTTCCTCCTCATACATGTCGACACAACGTACCGACACACAGCACACACACAGGGAATGCTCTGATAGAGGACAGGACCCCACTAGCCCTTTGGGGAGACAGAGGGAGAGTTTGCCAGCACACACCAGAGCGCTATATATATACAGGGATAACCTTATATAAGTGGTTTTCCCTAATATAGCTGCTGTATATATTTATATGCCAATTTAGTGCCCCCCCCCCCCTCTCTTGTTTTACCCTGTTTCTGTAGTGCAGGACTGCAGGGGAGAGTCAGGGAGCCTTCCTCCAACGGAGCTGTGAGGAAAAAATGGCGCCAGTGTGCTGAGGAGATAGGCTCCGCCCCCTTCTCGGCGGCCTTTCTCCCGCTTTTTTATGGAAAAATTGGCAGGGGTTAAATGCATCCATATAGCCCAGGAGCTATATGTGATGTATTTTTTGCCAAAAAAGGTGTTTTATTGCGTCTCAGGGCGCCCCCCCCAGCGCCCTGCACCCTCAGTGACCGGAGTGTGAAGTGTGCTGAGAGCAATGGCGCACAGCTGCGGTGCTGTGCGCTACCTTATTGAAGACAGGACGTCTTCTGCCGCCGATTTTCCGGACCTCTTCAGTCTTCTGGCTCTGTAAGGGGGCCGGCGGCGCGGCTCTGGGACCCATCCATGGCTGGGCCTGTGATCGTCCCTCTGGAGCTAATGTCCAGTAGCCTAAGAAGCCCAATCCACTCTGCACGCAGGTGAGTTCGCTTCTTCTCCCCTTAGTCCCTCGGTGCAGTGAGCCTGTTGCCAGCAGGTCTCACTGAAAATAAAAAACCTACTTTAAACTTTTACACTAAGCAGCTCAGGAGAGCCCCTTAGCCTGCACCCGTCTCGTTCGGGCACAAAAATCTAACTGAGGCTTGGAGGAGGGTCATAGGGGGAGGAGCCAGTGCACACCAGGTAGTCCTAAAGCTTTTTACTTTTGTGCCCAGTCTCCTGCGGAGCCGCTATTCCACATGGTCCTTTCGGAGTCCCCAGCATCCACTAGGACGTTAGAGAAAAGCCCTGTTATTACTGATAAAGGGCTTTTCACTGCTACATGAATAAACCTCTTAATCGGCTCTGTCCCAGGAGTCCTGCTAACACCTGCAATAACAGAGAGGATGGCTCCTGCCTGGCACCACCCAGCATGTGCTGCAGCAAGCAACGGTATACCCACCACTACTGCTGGACGGTGAGATGGGACCCGCCGGTGAATGCTGATTCTGCATGATGCATTCACATTCTGAATCACAGAATTTCTGGAGCCCTGTCAATTCACTGCGAGTCCCTGTAGACCAGCTGAGAACGCTATCTATATCATTATGAAAGCTCTGTGTGGTTTTTTTTAAGGGGGGTCACCAAACTCCAACTTGCCTCCGGGCAACTGGGATGAACTTACGCCCCTGGTAACAGGATTGCATTTCCCACACTTATAATGGCAAATGTGATCTGACCAAATTTACTTATAAAAAGGGTACAAAAAATACTGCAGTGAGTCCTGTGATAAGGTCCTGGGACAGCATTATAAGAGGGCTCACTGCAATATGCTGCCTCCTGCACAGCTTTCTTGTCCACAAGTAGAGAAAACTGCGGAGACCCGGCAGTGTAATCAGTTATGTGTGTCCGATGGACACACAAGCTGATCTTTGTAAAAAAAAATATTTCTCTTACGTCCTAGAGGATGCTGCGGTCCATTTAGTACCATGGGGTATAGACGGGTCCTTTGGGAGCCACTGGCACTTTAAGAGTTTAATAGTGTGGGCTGGCTCCTCCCTCTGTGCCCCTCCTACCAGACTCAGTTTAGAAAATGTGCACGGAGGAGCCGGTCACAGCTAGGGGAGCGCCTAGGAGTTTTTCTAGTTTTATTTTTTTTCTAAGAGTTGTTAGGTACAGGAAGGCTTCGTGGGGGGAGTAGGAACCAACTCTTGAAGTTAATGGTTCTCTATCTCCGCTGACAGGACACTGAGCTCCTGAGGGTGCTTATCGCAAGCCCACGAGGTGACCGCTCACTCCCGCAGCACGGCCGCCACCACCTAATAGAGCCAGAAGAAAGAAAAGCGGTGAGGTCAGTGCTGGCGGCCCGGTTA
Source organism: Pseudophryne corroboree (assembly GCF_028390025.1). Taxonomy (NCBI): domain Eukaryota; kingdom Metazoa; phylum Chordata; class Amphibia; order Anura; family Myobatrachidae; genus Pseudophryne; species Pseudophryne corroboree. The sequence goes on along the minus strand of NC_086444.1, from coordinate 963,556,680 downwards.
GCGGGTTGCCGGCGGGAATGGCGGCACAAGGGTGGGTGAGCAGCTCTGTCAGGCTGCGCTCCATGAAGGCTCAGCAACATATCTATGTAGACGCGGCTGAGGGGCATCCTGGGCCAGCGCGATCACCCTAATACTGGTAAAGCAGCTAACGGGCTAATCCCGCTGTTAGCACTAAAGACCGCACGCCATTACAGGGAGCGGGGCTTCTCCTCAGAGCAGATCTAGCACTCACCAGCGCCATTTTCTCCCTGCAGAACACTGAAGCACGCTGACATGGAGCGCTGACCCTCCACGTCATTACAGTTACTGCGGTACCAGGGTGTTAGAGACAGGGGAGGAGAGTGTAGTTAGCGCTATTTAACCTATTAAGGTTATTTCTCATACGTCCTAGAGGGTGCTGGGGATGCTTCAAGAACCATGGGGTATAGACGGGATCCGCAGGAGACATGGGCACTTTAAGACTTTAAAAGGGGTGTGAACTGGCTCCTCCCTCTATGCCCCTCCTCCAGACTCCAGTTAGATTATGTGCCCAGAGAGACTGGTCACACACTGAGGAGCTCTACTGAGTTTCTTGTAAAAGACTTTATGTTAGGTTTATTATTTTCAGGGAGCACTGCTGGCAACAGTCTCCCTGCATCATGGGACTGAGGGGAAAGAAGCAGACCTATTTCTCTGAGTTCAAAGGCTCTGCTTCTTAGGCTAGTGGACACCATTAGCTCCAGAGGGTCTGATCACTTGGTACGCCTAGCTGCTCGTTCCCGGAGCCGCGCCGTCACCCCCCTTGCAGAGCCAGAAGAAAGAAGCCGGGTGAGTAAATGAAGAACAGAAGACTTCAGTGACGGCAGAAGACTTTGTGACTATGAGGTACCGTGCTGCGCGCCATTGCTCCCACACACAAGCGGCACTACAAGGGTGCAGGGCGCAGGGGGGGGCGCCCTGGGCAGCATGTATACCTCAGATAAAGACTGGCAAGAGAGTTATTAAGTGCCCTGGGCACTAAATACAGACCCCCGCCAGTATAAATATATAGAAAATAGCGGGACTGAAGCGCGCCATTAAGGGGGCGTGGCTTAGCCCTCACAGCTCTAACCAGCGCCATTTTCTCCTCAAAGACGCTGGCCCTGCCGAAGTACTGTTGATCTGATCACAGTGGAAAATGGGGGGGGGGGGGGCACAGTGTTTAGTGCAATATATGTTAAGAATAAAGCACAATATATAATGAGTGTGGTGTAAAAGAGCTGGTAAACGTCTGCTGTGTTTCCCTGACAGAAAGTACTTGGTCTATCCCTTATAGTCGGCATGTCTGAGGCTGAGGGCTCTGCCACAAACGCCTATGGGAATGTCTCTGCCGACACCGCCGACTCCTGATAATAATAAGTGTCAACATGCCAGTAGATGTATGCTTTTCCAATGAGAAAACTATATGGGAGACACAGACGTGTGTGGGTGACCCTGTCGGCACCAACTAATCTGGCTGGGTAAAAATTGACATGATAATGTGATGCATTTCAGAAGGCTATACCTGTATGCATATATATATATATATATATATATATACAGGTTGAGTATCCCATATCCAAATATTCCGAAATACGGAATATTCCGAAATACGGACTTTTTTGAGTGTTTTTTGATGGCTCAATGTACACAAACTTTGTTTAATACACAAAGTTATTAAAAATATTGTATTAAATGACCTTCAGGCTGTGTGTATAAGGGCCCTCATTCCGAGTTGATCGGTCGCAAGGCGAATTTAGCAGAGTTACACACGCTAAGCCGCCGCCTACTGGGAGTGAATCTTAGCTTCTTAAAATTGCGACCGATGTATTCGCAATATTGCGATTACTAACTACTTAGCAGTTTCAGAGTAGCTCCAGACTTACTCTGCCTGTGCGATCAGTTCAGTGCTTGTCGTTCCTGGTTGACGTCACAAACACACCCAGCGTTCGCCCAGGCACTCCCACCGTTTCTCCGGCCACTCCTGCGTTTTTTCCGGAAACGGTAGCGTTTTCAGCCACACGCCCCTGAAACGCCGTGTTTCCGCCCAGTAACACCCATTTCCTGTCAATCACATTACGATCGCCGGAGCGAAGAAAAAGCCGTGAGTAAAAATACTTTCTTCATAGTAAAGTTACTTGGCGCAGTCGCAGTGCGAACTTTGCGCATGCGTACTAAGCGGATTTTCACTGCGATGCGATGAAAAAGAACGAGCGAACAACTCGGAATGAGGGCCAAGGTGTATATGAAACATAAATGAATTGTGTGAATGTAGACACACTTTGTTTAATGCACAAAGTTACAAAAAATATTGGCTAAAATGACCTTCAGGCTGTGTGTATAAGGTGTATATGACACATAAATGCATTCTGTGCTTAGATTTAGGTCCCATCACCATGATATCTCATTATGGTATGCAATTATTCCAAAATACGGAAAAATCCGATATCCAAAATACCTCTGGTCCCAAGCATTTTGGATAAGGGATACTCAACCTGTATATGTATGGTACGGTTGCATAGATCTGTGGCTCGAACACAGACGTGGTAATTTTTGTGGAGGGCGTATTATTAATAATTTTTCTCTAACGTCCTAGAGGATGCTGGGGACTCCGTAAGGACCATGGGGATAGACGGGCTCTGCAGGAGACATGGGCACTTTAAGAAAGAATTTAGTTCCTGGTGTGCACTGGCTCCTCCCTCTATGCCCCTCCTCCAGACCTCAGTTTGATACTGTGCCCAGACGAGCTGGGTGCTTTTCAGTGAGCTCTCCTGAGTTTACTGATAGAAAGTATTTTGTTAGGTTTTTTATTTTCAGGGAGCTCTGCTGGCAACAAACTCCCTGCATCGTGGGACTGAGGGGAGAGAAGCAGCCCTACTCTCTGTAGCTAGGTCCTGCTTCTTAGGCTACTGGACACCATTAGCTCCAGAGGGATTGGTACGCAGGATCTCACCCTCGCCGTCCGTCCCGGAGCCGCGCCGGCGTCCCCCTCGCAGAGCCAGAAGATAGAAGCCGGGTGAGTATGAGAAGAAAAGAAGACTTCAGAGGCGGCAGAAGACTTCATGCTGCAGCTGTGCGCCATTGCTCCCACACACCTCACATACTCCGGTCACTGTAAGGGTGCAGGGCGCGGGGGCGCCCTGGGCAGCAATATAAACCTCTTATTTGGCAAAAAGAGCATATATACAGCTGGACACCAGCGCCATGTTTTTCTCCACAGCACCGGTGAGAGGAAGCTCCCCGGACTCTCCCCTGCTTATACCACGGTAGAAGAGAGGGTTTTAAAGAAGAGGGGGGCACATAATTTGGCGCAGATAATAACAGCGCTACTGGGTAAACATTAAATTGCTGTGTTTTTTCCTGGGTCATATAGCGCTGGGGTGTGTGCTGGCATACTCTCTCTCTGTCTCTCCAAAGGGCCTTGTGGGGGAATTATCTTCAGATGAGCATTCCCTGAGTGTGTGGTGTGTCGGTACGTGTGTGTCGACATGTCTGAGGTAAAAGGCTCTCCTAAGGAGGAGATGGAGCAAATGTGTGTGTGAGTGGTGTCTCCGTCGACAACGCCGACACCTGATTGGATATGTGAAATAAAGTGTTGAGGTAAATTTATTGCACAAAAGATTAGAGAACAGACAGTGAATCTACACAGGTCTGTCCCTATGTCGCAGAGACCTTCAGAGTCTCACAATGCTCACTATCCAAAATAATAGACACTGATATCGACACGGAGTCTGACTCCAGTGTCGACTACGATAATGCAAAGTTACAGCCAAAACTGGCAGAAAAGTATTCAATATATGATTATTGTAATAAAAGATGTTTTGCATATCACTGATGACTCATCTGTCCCTGACACGAGGGTACACATGTTTAAGGGGAAGAAAGCTGAGGTAAATTTCCCTCCTCTCATGAAGAAAAAGAGCGGGAATCTCCAGACAAGAAGCTGCAGCTTCCCAAAAAGAATTCTCAGGGAATATCCTTTTCCTACTAGGGCCAGGATACGATGGGAATCTTCCCCTAGGGTGGACAAAGCTTTGTCACGTTTACCCAAAAGGTAGCGCTGACTTAACAGCTATCCTCAGGGATCCTGCAGATAGCTTGCAGTAAAAGTACTTTGAAGTCCATTTACACACATTCTGGTACACTACTCAGACCGGCGATTGTGTCGGCATGGGTTTATAGCGCTGTAGCAGCGTGGACAGATACCTTATCAGCGGAGATTGAAACCCTAGATAAGGATACCATGGTATTGACCCTAGTATATGTATATATATATATATATATATATATATAAAAGATGCTGTCTTATATATATATATATATATATATATATATAAAACATGCCCAAAGAGACATTAGTCTACTGGGTTCTAGAGTCAACGCTATGTTGATTTCTGCTAGAAGTGTCCTGTGGAACATGCAATGGATAGGTGATGCCGACTAAAAGAGGCATATGGAAGGTTTACCTTACAAAGCTGAGGAATAGTGTGGAGAAGGGCTCTCGGACCTGGTCTCCACAGCTATAGCTGGTAATTCTGATCTTTTGCCTTATATTCCCTCACAGCCTAAGTAAGCACGACATTATCAAATGCAGTCCTTTCGGTCGCAGAATAACAAGAAAGTACGAGGAGTGTCCTTTCTTACCAGAGGTAAGGGTACAGGGCACAGCTAGTTCCCAGGAACAGAGGTCCTCCCCGGCCTCTACTACATCCAACGCATGACGCTGGAGCTCCGCTAAGGGAGTCCGCCCCAGTGGGAGCACGTCTTCGACTCTTCAGCCACATCTGAGTTCACTCACAGGTGGTTCCCGGGGCAATAAAAAATTGTTTCTCAGGGTTACAAGCTGGAATTCGAAAGGTGCCTCCTCGCCGGTTTTTCCTTATCGGACCTACCGGCTTCTCCCCCAGGAAGGGAGATAATATTAAATACAATTCACACATTGTATCTCCAACAGGTGGTGCTCAAGGTTCCCCTCCTGCAACAAGGAAGGCGATAAGACTCAACCTTGGCTGTAGTCCCGAAACCGTACGGTTCGGTCAGACCTATTTTAATATTAAAATCTCTGAACCTATACGGGAAAAGGTTCAAATTTAAAGTGGAATCGCCCAAAGCGATCATCGCCAGCCTGGAAGGGGGGGATTTGATGGTGTATCTAAACATAAAGGCTGCATACCTTCATGTTCCCATTTATCCACCCAAACAGGCGTACCTGACAATTGCGGTACAGGATTGTCATTACCAATTTCAGGGTAATTGGCGGAAATAATGGTGCTCCTACGCAAGCAAGGAGTCACAGTTGTCCCATACTTGGACGATCTCCTAATAAGGGCGAGATCAAAAGAGCAGTTGTTGAACAGCGTGTCTCTTTCTCTGAAGGTGTCACAGCAACACGGCTGGATTCTCAATTTCCCGAGGTCACAGTTGGTTCCTATAACTCGTCTGCCCTTCTTGGGTATGATTCTGGATACAGACCAGAAATGGGTTTACCTTCAGATAGAGAAGGCCCAGGAACTCATGACTCTAGTCAGGGACCTATTGAAACCAAGACAGGTGTCAGTGCATCACTGCACTCGAGTCCTGGGAAAAACATTCCCTTCAGCAGGTTCCATGCGAGGACTTTCCAATGGGACCTACTGGACAAGTGGTCCGGGTCACATCTACAGATTCATCAGTTGATCACCCTATCCCCCAGGGCCAGGGGGATAGGGTGATGACTGCAGAGTGCTCACCTTCTAGAGAGCCGCAGATTCGGCATTCAGGACTATATCCTGGTGACCACGGACGCGAGCCTCCGAGGCTGGGGAGCAGTCACACAGGGAAGATATTTCCAAGGTCTTTGGTCAAGTCAAGAGACTTGTCTTCACATCAACATATTGGAACTAAGGGCCATATACAACGCCCTACGTCAAGCGGAGACCTTTCTTCGCGAGCAACCGGTTCTGATCCAGTCAGACAACGTCACCGCAGTAGCTCATGTAAACCGCCAAGGCGGCACAAGGAGCAGAGTGGCGATGGCGAAAGCCACCAGAATTCTTCGCTGGGCGGAGAATCATGTAAGAGCACTGTCAACAGTGTTCATTCCGGAAGTGAACAACTGGGAAGCAGACTTCCTCACCAGACATACGTCCTGGAGAGTGGAGACTTCATCAGGAAGTATTCGCACAGATTGCAGTTCGGTGGGGACTGCCACAGATAGACAGGATGGCGTCCCGCCTCAACAGAAAGCTGCAGAGTTATTGCGCCTGGTCAAGAGACCCTCAGGCAGTAGCGGTAGACGCCCTAGTGACACCGTGGGTGTTCCAGTCAGTCTATGTATTTCCTCCTCTTCCTCTCATACCCAAGGGTTGAGAATAATAAGAAAAAGGAGGAGTGAGAACAATCCTCATTGTTCCAGATTGGCCACGAAGGATCTGGTATCCGGATCTGCAGGAAATGCTTACAGAAAATCCGTGGCCTCTTCCTCTAAGGCAGGACCTGTTGCAACAGGGCCCATGTCTGTTCCAAGACTTACAGTGGCTGCGTTTAACGGCATGGCGGTTGAACGCCGGATCCTAGCGGAGAAAGGCATTCCGGATGAGGTCATTCCTACGCTGATAAAGGCTAGGAAGGAAGTGACATCTTAACATTATCACCGTATATGGTGAAAATATGTTTCTTGGTGTGAGGCCAGGAATGCTCCTACGGAAGAATTCCATCTGGGCCGTTTCCTTCACTTCCTACAAACTGGAGTGAATTTGGGCCTAAAACTTAGGCTCCATTAAGGTTCAGATTTCGGCCCTATCCATTTTCTTTCGAAAAGAGTTGGCTTCTCTACCAGAAGTTCAGACGTTTGTAAAAGGAGTGCTGCGTATTAAGCCTCCTTTTGTGCCTCCGGTGGCACCTTGGGATCTTAACGTGGTGTTAAGTTTCCTAAAGTCACACTGGTTTGAACCACTTAAAACGGCGGAGTTAAAATATCTCACGTGGAAGGTGGTCATGTTATTAGCCTTGGCTTCGGCTAGACGTGTGTCAGAATTAGGGGCTTTGTCACATAAAAGCCCCTATCTGGTTTTCCATATGGATAGAGCAGAATTGCGGACCCGTTCGCAATTTCTGCCGAAAGTGGTATCATCTTTTCATATGAACCAACCTATTGTGGTGCCTGTGGCTACACGTGACTTGGAGGATTCCGAGTTACTTGATGTGGTCAGGGCTTTGAAAATTTACGTGGCCAGAACGGCTAGAGTCAGGAAAACTGAAGCGCTGTTTGTCCTGTATGCATCCAACAAGATTGGTGCCCCTGCTTCAAAGCAAACTATTGCTCGCTGGATTTGTAACACGATTCAGCAAGCGCATTCTACGGCTGGATTGCCGTTACCAAAATCGGTCAAGGCCCATTCCACTAGGAAGGTGGGCTCTTCTTGGGCGGCTGCCCGGGACGTCTCTGCACTACAGCTGTGTCGAGCTGCTACTTGGTCGGGTTCAAACACTTTTGCAAAATTCTATAGGTTTGATACCCTGGCTGAGGAGGACCTCATGTTTGCTCAATCGGTGCTGCAGAGTCATCCGCACTCTCCCGACCGTTTGGGAGCTTTGGTATAATCCCCATGGTCCTTACAGAGTCCCCAGCATCCTCTAGGACGTTAGAGAAAATAAGATTTTACTTACCGGTAAATCTATTTCTCGTAGTCCGTAGAGGATGCTGGGCGCCCGTCCCAAGTGCGGACTTCTTCTGTAATACTTGTATATAGTTATTGCTTCAATAAGGGTTACGTTATAGTTGCATCGGTCTTGCACTGATGATATGTTGTTTTCATACTGTTAACTGGGTAGTTATCACAAGTTATACGGTGTGATTGGTGTGGCTGGTATGAATCTTGCCCTTGGAGTAACAAAATCCTTTCCTTGTACTGTCCATCTCCTCTGGGCACAGTTTCTCTAACTGAAGTCTGGAGGAGGGGCATAGAGGGAGGAGCCAGTGCACACCAGGAACTAAATTCTTTCTTAAAGTGCCCATGTCTCCTGCGGAGCCCGTCTATCCCCATGGTCCTTACGGAGTCCCCAGCATCCTCTACGGACTACGAGAAATAGATTTACCGGTAAGTAAAATCTTATTATTTCCCTCAGACCCCTCGGGGTCGCAAAAATTTTATTTTGCCCAGTTACTACTCCCTGATATCAACACGAATACTATTTCTTATGTCGACCATGAGGTTTCCTGATTAGATCCACAAAATCGGCATTAAAAAATTAAATGTTAAAAAATTATAATGAATGCTGAAGTAAAGTTATTCCTTCTCATGTGCTGGTCGCTCTGTTGAAAAGCTCTAGGTCAGCCGTGACAAGATGGTTTCAAATCCTCACGAGGAGTCCGAGTGTTTATTCTTTTCCCGCCATGGATAGAATAAAGTGAGAGTCAACCCCTGTTCTGCACGGGGCCCTGTCACAAAGGATCGTATACAGGAAGCTAAGTGATATTTTAATTATATGCTTTGATTATATTTGCATTACATGCGCATGAGGGAGTACTTGTATTCGGAAATGGTCGGTTACCTTGTCATCCGATATAATTACCCTGGGGAGAGATGGGATACTCCTTAAGTTGGGTCATATCTAAAACATTGCAGCACAAGAGGTAGGGGACTCTTGGGTGCGCGGGCCAATTCCATGGCGGTCTCGGCTAGGAGAGCGTTGTGGATTCACCAATGGAATGCTGAGGGTGACTCCGAGAAGTACTGGAGTATCTTCCCTATGAAGGTGAAACCTGGTTTGGGGATGGCTTTGTTATGTTGCTCTCGGCAGATACCACTGGCAAGTCTACCTTTTTGAGCTATGTTCTCTCACAACGGTTGGTGACGCATTTTGGTAGGATGCAGTCATTTCGACTGGATGGATACGGTTTTTCCCCTTCTTTGCAGGTAGAGGAAGGTGAAAAGGTAAAAGGTCAGCAGCCTTTTCAAGTTCGCAGAAGCAGAAATCATCCTCTGTTTCTACCACGTCCACTGCATGTCGCTGGGTCTATCTTGCGGGAGCCCACATCGGTGGGGCCACGTCTAATACTCTTCAGTCAGTCCTGGAATGGGCATGGACCAGTGAGTTAAGAATAGAGTCCCAAGGGGGACATACTGGAGTGTCCAGATAATTCCCCTCACTGTTTTTTCAAATAGATCTTACAGAGTCTCCTCTGGACGGGGAGGTAGTATGCGACGCCATACACGAGTGGGGTCAGGATCAGTACATTAGCCTGTTGTCCCTGTCACACAAAAAAAAAAGCTGTTATTCAAGCTTTTTCGTGCTTCTGAGCCCGGACAGCTCGGTCAGAACAATTCCAAAAATTTCTACTTAAGAAATTGAACTACAAGATGGAATCTCTCAGGGCAGGGATCTCCAATCTGTTAAAGGAGTAAGAGGTTTTAAGTGCGGTTTCTTCCGCATTAGGTTTGCTATTCAGGATTGTCATTGCCAGTTCACCGGAGTGATGGCAGTATGATGGTTTTCCTTTGATAGTAAAAGCCATTATTATTCTGTACTGGGACGCTCTCCTGACTACGGTGAGGTCAAGAAACTAGTGGTGCAAGTTGTTTTTCTCTGACAGTTCTTCAACACAGTGGTTGGCTCCTGAACTTGCCAGAATCACTGTTGATTCCAATGATGCGGATGTTGGAGTTGGGAATAAGGTTAGATACAGAACTGTTGAGAGTTTGTTTTTTCTAGTGGAAAGAGATCTGAGGATCCAGAGTCGGATCAGATTTGCAACAGTGTAAACCCATCAATACGTTCCGTTGATGAAGAAGATGGTTGCAGCCTACGAGGCCATTCGGTGAGCAGGTTAAATGCCAGAGTGGTTTTAGCGGGACCAGTTGGACATGTAGTCCGGGTCTCACCTGCACATGCACCGGAAAATAATCCTATTTTCCAGGACCAGGATATCTCTCCTGTGGTGGCTTCACAGTTCTCACCTCCTAGAGGGACGAAGGTTCGGGATCCAGGATTAGATCTTGGTGTCCATGGATACAAGTCTCCGAGGCTGGGGAGCAGTCTTTCCAGGGGAAAAATTTCCAGGGTAAAAAGGTCAAGCCGGGAAGCTTGTCTGCAATAAGCATTCTGGAATTTAGAGCTATTTACAACGGAACATCTTCGCGATCTGCCCGTCTTAATTCAGTCGGACGACTTAACAGCAGTGGCGTAAGTAAACCGCTAGGGCGGAACGAAAAGCAAAGCGGCAATGGCAGAAGCCACAAAAGTTTTCAGCTGGGCGGAAAGGCATGTAAACGTTCGGTTAGCGGTCTTCATTCCGGGTGTAGACAACTGAGAAACAGACTTCCTCAGCATACCTGATCTCCATCCAGGAGAGTGGGGTCTTCATCAAGAGGTTTTCACAGAAGTGACAAGTCTTTGGGGAATTCCTCAAATAGACATGATGGCGTCTCGCCTCAACAAGAAACTTCAGGGATATTGTTCCAGGTCAAGGGACCATCAAGCAATAGCGGTGGACGCCCTCGTGACACCGTGGGTGTTTCAGTCGGTCTATGTGTTCCCTCCACTTCCACTCTTTCCGAAGGTGATAAAGGTCAAAAGAAAGAACAAAGGTTCAGGCGATCTTCATTGTTCCGGTCTAGCCAAGGAGAGCTTGGTATCCAGATCTTCAAAAATTACTCATAGAAGATCCCTGGGATCTTCCTCTACGAGAGGACCTGTTACAGCAACGACCGTGCGTGTATCAAGACTTACCGCGGCTGCGTTTGACGGCATGGCAGTTGAACGCCATATCCTAGCCCGAAAGGGTATTCCCAGTGAAGTCATTCCCACACTGCTTCAGGCTAGGAAAGAAGTAACGCTTTACCACCGTATTTGGAGGAAGTATGTGTCTTGGCATGAATCCAAGAAGGCTCCTACTGAAGAATTTCAGCTGGGGCGTTTGCTCAATTTTTTGCAAGCAGGTGTGGATGCGGGCCAAAAGTTAGGCTCCGTTTAAGTACAAATTTTGGCCTTATCTATTTTCTTTCAGATAGAATTGGCCTCCCTTCCAGAAGTTCAGACCTTCGTGAAGGGCGTGCTGCACATCCAACCTCCCTTTGTGCCCCTGGTGGCACCATGGGTTCTTAATGTGGTGTTGCAGTTCCTGCAATTCTCATTGGTTCGAACCTTTACGTAAGGTTGAGTTGAAATTGCTTACTTGGAAAGTGGTCATGCTGTTGGCCTTGGCATCCGCAAGGCGGGTGTCTGAATTGGCAGCTTTGTCTCTCAAAAGCCCCTATTTAATCTTCCATGCAGATAGAGCGGAGTTGAGAACTCGTCAGCAATTTCTGCCAAAAGTGGTTTCATCTTTTCACGTGAACAAGCCTATTGTGGTGCCGGTGGCTACGGACGCCCTGGCGGAATCGAAGTCTCTCGATGTGGTCAGAGCTTTGAAAATCTATGTTGCCAGGACGGCTCAGATTAGGAAAACAGAGGCTCTGTTTGTCCTGTGGGCTCCCAACAAGATTGGGGCTCCTGCTTCTAAGCAGACTATTGCACGCTAGATCTGTAATACGATTCAGCAGGCTCATTCTACGGCAGGTTTGCCGTTGCCAAAATCGGTGAAGGCCCATTTTACCAGAAAGGTGGGCTCATCCTGGGCGGCTGCCCGGGGGATCTCAGCATTACAAATCTGCCGAGTAGCTACTTGGTCGGGTTCAAACACCTTTGCGAAGTTTTACAAGTTTGATACCCTGGCTGATGAGGACCTCTTGTTGGGTCAATCAGTGCTGCAGAGTCATCCGCACTCTCCCGCCCGTTCTAGAGCTTTGGTATAAACCCCATGGTTCTTGAAGCATCCCCAGCATCCTCTAGGACGTATGAGAAAATAGGATTTTAATACCTACCGGTAAATCCTTTTCTCTTAGTCCGTAGAGGATGCTGGGCACCCGTCCCAGTGTGTACTGTGGGGGTCATTCCGAGTTGTTCGCTCGCTAGCAGATTTTAGCAGCATTGCACACGCTAGGCCGCCGCCCTCTGGGAGTGTATCTTAGCATAGCAGAATTGCGAACAAAAGATTAGCAGAATTGCGAATAGAAATTTCTTTGCAGTTTCTGAGTAGCTCGAGACTTACTCCTACACTGCGATCAGCTCAGCCCGTTTCGTTCCTGGTTTGACGTCACAAACGCCCTGCATTCGGCCAGCCACTCCCCCGTTTCTTCAGACACTCCCGCGTTTTATCCTGGCACGCCTGCGTTTTTCCCGCACACTCCCAGAAAACGGTCAGTTTCCGCCCAGAAACACCCACTTCCTGTCAGTCACACTCCGATCACTTCAACGATGAAAATTCTTCGTTCGGACGTGAGTAAATGTACTAAGTTTTGTGCTAAAATACTTAGCGCGTGCACACTGCGTACCATGCACATGCGCATTTTTGCCTTAATCGCTCCGTTGCGAAAATCGGCAACGGGCGAACAACTCGGAATGACCCCCAGTATCTGCAGTCATTGGGTATGTTTACACACATGGTGTGTTGTGGTTAAGTCAGCCTGTAGCTGACGTTATTCCAGCCATAACATGCGTTATGCTGTTACTGGTTGTGTTTACACACATAGATTGTGTTACGTTTTATGTCAGCATATTGCTGCATATTCTTCATGCCGTTGGCTGGTGTTCTATTGAATCCCACGTTCTGCGGCATACTGGAAGTGTGAGCTGGTAAAATGCTCACCGTGGTTTAACAATAAATTCTTTCCTCGAAATGTCCGTCTCCCTGGGCACAGTTCCTATAACTGGAGTCTGGAGGAGGGGCATAGAGGGAGGAGCCAGTTCACACCCCTTTTAAAGTCTTAAAGTGCCCATGTCTCCTGCGGATCCCGTCTATACCCCATGGTTCTTGAAGCATCCCCAGCATCCTCTACGGACTAAGAGAAAAGGATTTACCGGTAGGTATTAAAATCCTATTTTAGTCTGCACCAGGCTGTTATCATAATAACTGCTCGCTGGGGCGCTGTGTGGCTGGCTCCTTATACTCTGTGACTCTCTGAAGATACTCTGGGGGAAACTGTGTCTGACATTTTCCTGTATGTGTGTGTGTATGTGTATATATCCACATTACCATGTCTAAGGGCTCTGTATCATGTGCTGCAGAGTGTGTATCTTCTCTAGAGGAGTCTATCCCATGTACTCAGGACTGCAATGTGCTTTCCCAACCTTCCGAATCCGAACCCCCATGGGTGGATTCTTTAAGGGGAATGATATCCCAGATTTCATAAAGGATGTCACATAATGAGAAAGAGACGCAGTTTTTGAGAAAGTCTGCAGAGGGTTTGCAGCATTCAGCTCCTACTTCCTCAAATACCACACCTACATACCCTAAAAAATGTACACTTGCCCAAATAATACAAGTTGACACTGATACCGACTCTGATACAGAGAACGGTGATGGGGCTATGCATGGGGGGATGCATCCCTTGCTAAGGGGGTGCAGCTGATGATTGAAGCCATTAGGGATGTTTTGCATATTACTGAGAAGGTGAAAAGAAAATATATAATCACATACACCGATGTTTCCAAAGATGAATGCAAGTCCAGCGTTTGATTAGACGTAGATGGTTCTAGTTCTCATAGAAATGTAAGAAAAAAGAAAGTGCAATAGTGCAATTAACCTTTAAAAGGTGCTTGAATTTATTTTAATATTGCACTTACACCCAGCAGACGAAATCAGTAGCCTTTACGAAAAACCCTCATTGGCAATACAGCAGCAGCGGACTGGATGATGATAATCCTTTTAATGTCCAGCGCCGATATCATATACGATTAAGCCTCATAAAAGATAAGCAGCACGAAGAAAGTGCAATAGTGCAATTATCCTTTTTTTAAAAGCAAAGATTTATTTTTAAAACATTACACTTACATCAAATTGATGAAAAAAGGCATATACACAAGTCCCCAGTATGGAGCATAGCCACAGGAGGCGAGGACTGGAAAAGGTCAGATGGTCCACCCACGGGAAATGGCTCCGGAAACCCACGGGTTTTTCCTAAAGGCTACTGATTTCGTCTGCTGGGTGTAAGTGCAATATTAAAATAAATTCAAGCACCTTTTAAAGGTTAATTGCACTATTGCACTTTCTTTTTTCTTACATTTCTATGAGAACTAGAACCATCTACGTCTAATCAAACGCTGGACTTGCATTCATCTTTGGAAACATCGGTGTATGTGATTATATATTTTCTTTTGACCCACTTGGTGTGTGTTTATAAACGTGGGTTCTATAGGAGCGCTTTAAGGCTATATCTCTATCTATTCCTCAATTCTTATATTTTAAGTGTAAAGGGATGTACACTTTGAGATATAATTTTTAGCTGCACCTGTAAAACTAATTTGCGCATATTTTTAAACTACCTTTCCATTTGCACTATTACTGAGAAGGTACCTGAGCCGGAACACGAATCTTATTTTCCAGAAAATAAAAAATCCTCCCTTACCTTCCCGGCTTCTAAAGAGCTAAACTCTTTATTTGAAATATCCTGGGAAAACCCAGAGAAAAAATTCCAGATCCCTAAAAGAATACTCATTGCTTTCCCTTTCCCTGAAGAGGACAGAAAGAAATGGGAAAACCCACCTATAGTAGACGCTTCTGTATCTAGGTTGTCTAAAAAGGTGGTTTTACCTGTCCCTGGTTCAACCGCCCTAAAAGAGCCGGCTGACCGCAATATTGAGAGTATGCTCAAATCTCTATACACTGCTACAGGCGTGGCTTTAAGGCCCAGTATTGCTTGTCCGTGGATTTCTAAAGCCATAGTAAAGTGGTCAGGCACATTACTAGAGGACTTAGATACTGTGGATAGGAGTAACATTGATTTGTTTTTGCGTCACATACAGGATTCTGCTGGGTTCATGGTGGAGGCCATGAAAGACCTTGGAATGCTTAATGCAAAGGCTACTTCCATGGTGGTCTCAGCACGCAGAGGACTCTGGCTACGCCAATGGACTGCGGATGCAGAATCTAAGAAAAGTGTGGAGAACCTACCCTTCACAGGTCAGGCTCTGATTGGGGACGCATTGGATGCGTGGATTTCCACGGCAACTGTGGGTAAGTCAACCTTTCTTCTCTCAGCAACTCCACCGATCAGGAAATCTTATCCTACGTCCACACTACAGTCCTTTCGGACCGCAAAATTTAAAAAATCCAAATTCCCTTCCACCTTCTTTAGGGGTGGTCGGAAAAATCCTAAAAATCTGCAGCAACAGGTTCTCAGGAACAGAAGCCAGGTTCTGTTTCCTCAAAATATTCAGCATGACGGTGGACCTCCCAGCCTGGAGATCGGGCAGGTGGGTGCGAGACTAAAAAATTTCAGTCACATCTGGGCGTCATCAGGCCTAGACCCCTGGGTGACAGACATTGTTACCCAGGGCTACAGAGTGGTGTTTCAGGAACTCCCACCTCACAGATTCTTCAAATCAGGCTTACCAGTTTCGCTGACAGAAAGTGCTATCCTACAGGAAGCCATTCAAAAATTGGTCAAAACAGATGTTATTGTCCCAGTTCCACCTCACCTACACCACAAGGGTTATTACTCAAACCTGTTTGTGGTGCGGAAACCGGGTGGTTCGGTAAGGCCGATTTTAAACCTAAAGTCATTGCACCCCTACTTAAGGGAATTCAAATTCCAGATGGAGTCTCTGAGAGCGGTGATCTCAGGTCTGGAGGAGGGGGAATTCCTATTGTCCCTGGACATCAAGGATGCGTACCTTCACATTCCGATCTGGCAGCCTCACCAGGCTTATCTCAGATTTGTGCTGCTGGATTGTCACTGTCAGTTCCAGGCACTGCCTTTTGGCCTCTCCACAGCACCGAGAGTGTTCACCAAGGTCATGGCAGAGAGTGAACATAATTCCATATCTGGACGATCTCCTGATAAAAGCATCTTCCAGGGAGAGGTTGTTGCAGAGTATTGCTCTCTCAACTCAGCTACTCCAGGATCATGAGTGGATCCTGAACCTTCCAAAGTCACATTTGGAGCCGACAAGGAGACTGCCCTTCCTGGGAATGATACTCAACACGGAAGTGCAGAGGGTGTCTCTGCCGGTAGAGAAAGCGTTGGTGATCCAATCAATGGTACGGGATGTCCTGAAGCCAGCCCGGGTATCGGTTCATCAGTGCATTCACCTGCTGGGGAAGATGGTAGCCTCCTACGAGGCTCTTCCGTACGGAAGATTCCATGCGAGGTCCTTCCAACTGGATCTCCTAGTCAAATGGTCGGGATCACATCTTCACATGCACCAGCGGATACACCTGTCACCGAAAGCCAAAATTTCACTCCTCTGGTGGCTGCAAACTTCTCACCTACTCGAGGGCCGCAGGTTCGGGATTCAGAATTGGATCCTTCTAACCACGGATGCAAGTCTCTGAGATTGGGGAGCGGTCACCCAAGGGGAAAACTTCCGAGGAAAGTGGTCAAGTCTGGACTCCATCCTTCCAATAAACATTCTGGAACTAAGGGCCATATACAACGGCCTTCTGCAAGATCAGGCCATTCAGGTTCAGTCAGACAATGTAACGGCATTGTCCTACATAAACTGACAGGATGGAACGAAGAGCAGAGCGGCAATGTCAGAGGTAACAAGAATCCTCCTCTGGGCAGAAAAGCATGCAGTGGCGCTATCAGCAATCTTCATTCCAGGAGAATGGGGCCTCCACCCAGAGGTGTTCACAGAGGTGATAACACGATGGGGCATACCTCAGATAGACATGATGGCCTCTCACCTCACCAAGAAGCTTCGCAGGTACTGTTCCAGAGAGACCCACAGGCAGTTGCGGTTGACGCACTGGTAACTCCGTGGGTGTTCCAGTCAGTGTATGTGATCCCTCCACTTCCACTCATCCCAAGGATTCTCAAACTAATAAAAAGAACAGGAGTTCAGGCGATCCTCATTGCTCCAGACTGGCCAAGGAGGGCTTGATACGTGGATCTTCTGGAATTACTCCTGGAGGATCCGAGGCCTCTTCCTTTTCGCGAGGACCTTCTTCAACAGGGACCATTCACTTATCAAGACTTACCACGGCTACGTTTGACGGCATGGAGGTTGAACGGCAGATCTTAGCTCGGAAGGGCATTCCAAAAAAGGTCATTCCTACCCTAATTACTTCTAAACATTACCATCGAATTTGGAAAAAGTATGTGTCTTGGTGGGAATCCAAGAAGTTTCCAACGGTGGAGTTTCAACTGGGACGGTTTCTCCTCTTTCTGCAGGCAGGTGTGGATGTGGGCCTACGCTTGGGCTCCATAATTTCGGCCGTGTCCATTTTCTTCCAGAAACAATTGACTGCCCTACCTGAGGTTCAGACATTCTTGAAAGGGGTTCTGCACATACAACCACCCTTTGTGCCTCCTACGGCACCTTGGGATCTTAATGTGGTGCTGCAGTTCCTGCAATCGGATTGGTTCGAACCTTTGCAGGAGGTGGACGTCAAGTTTCTCACTGTTGGCATTGGCATCTGCTAGACATGTGTCAGATTTAGGGACATTGTCATGCAAGAGCCCCTATTTGATTTTCCATGAAGATAGGGCTGAGCTCAGAACGCGTCAGCAGTTTCTTCCAAAGGTTGTGTCAGCTTTTCATATCAATCAACCTATTGTGGTGCCAGTGGCTTACCTCAAAGTCCTTGGATGTAGTAAGGGCTTTGAAAATTTATGTGAAGAGAACCTCTCGTCACAGGAAGTCGGATGCTTTATTCGTCCTTTATGATCCCAACAAGGTTGGGTGTCCTGCTTCTATGCAGAAGATTTCTCGTCGGATCAGGTTTACTATCCAGCATGCTTATTCTACAGCAGGCTTGCCATGTCCAAAATCTGTTAAAGCCCACTCTACTCGTAAAGTGGGTTCTTCCTGGGCGGCTGCCCGGGGTGTCTCGGCTTTACAGCTTTGCCGAGCAGCTACTTGGTCTGGGTCGAATATGTTTGCTAAGTTCTACAAGTTTGATACTTTGGCCTCTGAGGACCTAAAGTTTGGTCAGTCTGTTCTGCAGGAACCTCAGCTCTCTCCCTCCCATACTGGGAGCTTTGGTACATCCCCATGGTACTAAATGGACCCCAGCATCCTCTAGGACGTAAGAGAAAATAGGATTTTAATTGCCTACCGGTAAATCCTTTTCTCCTAGTCCATAGATGATGCTGGGCGCCCGCCCAGTGCTTTGTATTCCTGCATTGTTACTTGGTTCAGTATTGTTGTTTCAGCCGTTGCTTAATTGTTCTAAGTTGGTTAGCTTGGCTTTCCTTTTTGTTATGTGTGAGCTGGTGTGAATCTCACCACTATCTGTGTATTTCCTTCTCTTGTAGTATGTCTGTCTTCTTGGGCACAGTTTCTAGACTGAGTCTGGTAGGAGGGGCATAGAGGAAGGAGCCAGCCCACACTATTAAACTCTTAAAGTGCCATTGGCTCCCAAAGGACCCATCTATACCCCATGGTACTAAATGGACCCCAGCATCCTCTTATCGGACTATGAGAAAAGGATTTACCGGTAGGTAATTAAAATCCTATTTAAAAAAAATATATATATGCTTACAGCCTCCGGTGCTCTCCTGCGGCTCCAGTCTTCTGATCTTCGGCTCCTGGACTGTGACCCCGGTTATCGTCTATAAATCGCCATTTACAGCATCAGATGACCGGGTCACAGTGCAGGAAGCCGGCAATCATATAACCACAGCCGGAGGAGAGTACCGATCACTGGGTAAATATGGGGGGGGGGGGGGGGGTTGGAAACGCACGGGGGTGAATGGCAGCGGCACATGCACAGCCATTATAAGGTATTTTTCACGAAAAATACCCCGATAAAGCTGCGCAGTGGCATCACAGGGACAGAGCTTTACAGGAAAGTTCTGTCCCTGTGATGCATCCATGCAATGTAATCATTTATCGGATAGGGCAATTTTATCACATCCTCAGATGCAACATTTGATAAATCTATTCCCTGGGAAGTAGATGCACGCACATGAGCATTGCATTTATTCACTGCCAGTGCTTACTCTGTTGAGCAGAGCAGCAGGTGAGTTGGGTCCTCCCAACCTACCATGGGGTTAAAACTCTGGGTTTAACATCTGTGGCTATTCAATAATTATTATAGGCCATACCCTCCAACATTTCACAGTTAAAAAACATGGTACACTTGATTCACCAGATGTAAAGGGGGAGTGAGATGGGTCACAGGGTACTGGCTTCGCAGCACGCCCGGAGCATCAGACTGCATGCTTACTCAGCACTGCTCTTCTTTCTACAATACTGGCAGCATTACAGATTCATAACACCGGTCAACACGAATTTTGGGTCTGGGTTCTGCATATCTGATTTTTATTTCTACCACATTACTAATTAAAGAAAAAATAGTTTTACCTGAAAAAGTTTGCTTTTATAGCTATCAGAATGAAATTAAGGATTTTAAGAAAAATTCCCTATTTTCAAAACTTTATTGTATGTAAAAATAAAACAAGCTTTTGTTATGAATTTGAATGACTTTTAATTACAAAATAAATTTTTTTAAACAAACTACTGTAACAGAATCTATAAAAAAAAGTTTAGAAATGAATATTTTTCGCATTTCTTCTGTGATTGTATGGATTTTCTCGTATTAACCCCCAAATATTATCCCACATCATACTCTCATTGTATTGCCCCTGATAACGACGTTCAAAGTCCATCACATCTTGATGAAAATGAATAGGCACCCATGTTATTTTTTCTGCATTTGTTTGTCTATGCTTAGCTACCTTTTGCCATGTAACAGATCAAAGGGTTAGATCCTTTATTTTTCTTACTACTCAGTTATCTGTGCATAAGTTGCTGACAGGCTGTGTCAGTCTCCTGTACCCCAGAGACTTATATCTTATTTCCGTACACTGTTTATTTTCTTATTTGTTACATGTACAGTGATCTATTTTGCAGAACAACAGCTGTATGATATGGACAATCATTCCTGTCTGTATTAATAAAAGGTCTACAGTTCCAGAAATCTCATTGTCTGTGCATTGAGAGATGGACATGGTTTAGCTATCTGAATAGTTACACACTGCTTATGTGTAATGAGGATCAGAATACCACTTGCTTTCCCCCCGCTCGTCCCCTCCCTTACTTACTAAAACGCACTTCTCCTTATATGGTCATTCAAAAACTTTAATATTTATTGATCATTGTAAAAGAGACAAAAGCAAAGTTTTTCAAAAATAAACAAAGGTTTTAGTTATTTTTCGGTATAGAGAATCAGAAAATAGTCTGTCTCAGCAGCACTGATTGTTTAAAGCTGTGCTTTTTTTCTCTTTCCCGCTTTGCTGCTAGTGGTGCTGCTTCCTTAAGTTCCTTCTGGGCACTGGGAGGCAGCCATTGCTTTCTGGTTACTGTTACTATGTACACTTCCTCCTCTACACTGGCGTTGGCATGATGACATCATTATGTCAGCGCCACTCAGTGCACACGGAAGGACGGAGAAAGCCACCTGTCACTGAGCAGCACTGCGGGAGTCTCTGTCCCTGCAGTGTTGCTCTAGAAATTTGAACACTGCATCCAATATAAAACAGTACAGCCCCGGTTTCCCAGTACAGCCCATAAGAAACTGTACTGTACCGGCTAAAATGGTCCTGTTAGAGGGTTTGGTACCATACTGTCCCTTTAAAGCGGGATATTGATCAAAACCAGGTGAAATGCAGGCTTGAAGTCAGCCAGCCACAGAACCTGTGTAATTTATCAGTGTCCTGGTTTAAAGGGATAGTGTGGTAAGCCTAATTATTAGGCAATTTCTATGCATGGTAAACCCACGGCTAAGGCACATTGGCCCTCATTCCGAGTTGATCGCTCGCTAGCTGCTTTTAGCAGCAATGCAAACGCTAAGCCGCCTCCCTCTGGGAGTGTATCTTAGCTTAGCAGAAGTGCGAACGAAAGATTAGCAGAACTGCTTAGAAAAAATTTCTTGCCGGTTCTGAGTAGCTCCAGACCTACTCCTACCTTGCGATCACAGCAGACAGTTTAGTTCCTGGTTTGACATCATAAACACGCCCTGCGTTCGGCGAGCCACTCCCCCGTTTCTCCAGCCACTCCTGCACGCCTGCGTTTTTTAGCACACTCCCGGAAAACGCTGAGTTGCCGCCCAGAAACACCCACTTCCTGTCAATCAAACAACGAACACTCCAGCGACTGAAAAGCGTCGCTCGGGCTTGTGTAAAACTACAAAGTTTTGTGTGAAAGTACTTAGCGCATGCGCGCTGCGTACCATGGGGGTCATTCCGAGTTGTTCGCAATATTTTTCGCTCGCACAATTGCGATTATGTTGTAAAATTGCGAACATCCGCCCACATCGTAAATTTGCAATTTCGCACGCAGTACTACACATGGTAGGCGTATGCCAAAATACATCGCATTATTGCGAAACCAACGCATACGCACAAACATCTTTGCAAAAATACGATGTAATCGTAGATTTACGCATTCATCTTAAATATGCTAAGGTTTGTGCAAACAAACGCACAGCAATGGTATTTATCTACTAATTTAGATGACACCTTGCAATTCAAACTCAGCAAGCGTCCCTCAATTAAAATTCCAATTAGTGTAATTGATTGTGTGCATGACCAATTAAGTCTGCAAAGAATACCTCAAGAACACTTTGTATGCATAATTGGACATTACCATGTTTATTTTTAAAGAAGTGCAAGAGATGTGTAAGCCGTGCCTGCCCAAAATGTAAATAGTTTAATTTGGTGTGGATGTTTAGTGTGTGAATGTATGTGCTTACATGTTTTTTAAATAAATAAGCTACTAACTAACCTAATTTGTATGTATTAAATGAGACTTTTTATCTTTTTTTTTTGGTTAGTTTTTTTGTTAGTTAACCAATTTCTGATTTGTAATATGCTATAATTTTTGGACAATCAAAACATCACAAGCGCATAACGGTTCAAATTTTGTTTTTATTTTGAAAAAAAAAGTTTTGTTTTGTTTTTCAAAAAATTATTTTCAAACAGTTTTTAAACTAATACGTTTTTTTTTTTAGAACAATTTCTTTAAAAATGTTTACTTCGGCCAACATGGCCTCCAAATTCTCCTGCATTCTGGAAATGATGGCTGCCAGGCTTGAGGGATCTCCAATGGCAACATCTGAAATGCAGAGTAAAAATGGTATTTAAAATAAAATCACATTACCTATTACATCACAATTCCACAAAGCACACTTTAATATAAGATGATATACATCATGGATGTATAAATTTCAAAACAGTAGCATACCAACACACAAGCATACTCAGCAATGTTTTTTTTGATAAATTGTCAATGTGTAAAAGTTTAACACACCATGATGTACATTTCCGAAGATGGGAGTTATATTTAAGATGTGATGTTGCCCATAGCAACCAATCACATTAAATTTATCTTCTAGAAGGTGTTAAATTACAGAGAAGTTGTTATTGTTTGTTTGCTATGGTAAACATCCAAGCTTGAATCACACCCCCAAATTAGGACATGTAACCCCAAACTGGTCTTCTTTCACATCTGTAGTGAAGCAGACTTTTTTTTTGTGCTGTTTTCACCTGCATCATCATACTGCATATCAACATCTTCAGAAGGACAACATATCCTAGCATGCCCACACTCCCTGTAAGCCTGCCTTACATCAAATATCAGGTCAAACATGTTTTAAAAAAGCAAATAAGTATTTTGTGAGTGTAACTTTCATAGCACAAATCATTGTGTCGTTAGTCTGGCTAACAAAGTGACTCCTGCGACTTTTGTTTGTAAATTTTGCAATACCCAAGCTCAATTGTAAAAGTAAAAACACACCAAAAAAAAAACTCTCAGGTCTAAATGTGTTGCATAAAATGTTTCACATACAAACCTTGTTGTGCAGGCAAACCTGTCAACATAGTGATTAACAACCAGATGTACACACTGTACATATAATGTCCCGCACACAAATGTGAATGCATCATCCATACCATGCTGAAGAAGACAAGCATTTAACCTAGACAAAAGATTGGCCACAGTACAACACTGCATTTTTTAAAAAGTTTCTATTTATTTTATAATTTAAAAATAATGAATGTGTGGGAACTTACTCTCCTCTGCCACTTGGCCACTTCCCTCTAGTGACTCCGGGGCCTCTGCTGCCCATTCGGTCAGCGACGTCGGCTGGCTGGGTGATGGAGGCTGGATGGGGGATGGTTGCTGGCTGGGGGATGGAGGCTGGATGGGGGATGGTTGCTGGCTGGGGGATGGAGGCTGGATGGGGGAGGTTGGCTGAATGGGGGATGGGTGCTGGATGGGGGAAGGAGGCAGGATGGGGGAAGGAGGGTCCAATTGGGTGAGAGGATGGAAGGGGGAGGTCATTTCAGAGGGTGTTTTGGAATTATAGGGTGAGGGTGGTGGTGATATTTTTGGGGACACAGAGGGGGAGGGTGCCAGAGAGGGGAATTTGCAAAGAGAGTTGCCTTGGGCTGGAGAGGGGGTGTGGGCTGGAGAGGGGGATTGGGAAAGAGAGTGGGCTTGGGCTGGAGAGGGTGAGTGTGAAAATGAGGCTGAGTTGGGTGGAGAGGGTGAGGTGGCTGGAGAGTGGGATTGGGCAGGAGAGTGGGATTGGGCTGGAGAGGGTGAGGTGGCTGGAGAGTGGGATTGGGCAGGAGAGTGGGATTGGGCAGGAGAGGGTGAGGTGGCTGGAGAGTGGGATTGGGCAGGAGAGTGGGATTGGGCAGGAGAGTGTGAGGTGGCTGGAGAGTGGGATTGGGCAGGAGAGTGGGATTGGGCAGGAGAGGGTGAGGTGGCTGGAGAGTGGGATTGGGCAGGAGAGGGTGATTGGACAGGAGAGGTGGATGGTGAGCCAGAAGGGGATGTTCTTTGCTGTTGAGCCTGTTGTGGCCTCCCTGCAGCAGCAGCACCTTGCCGTTGTGCTCGCCCTAGAATGACATATGTAAATTTTAGTGTGTAATCTTATACATTTAGAACATCAGCATATTCAGAATACTCAGTTCTGTCCCATGTTAAAGAGACAGGGGTAACATTACTAAGTGTGTAAAATGTTTATACTGGTGATGTTGTCCTTAGCAAACAATCTGAACATAATGTAACTTTATTCAGCACCTTCTATCCGATAATATTTAGATTCAGAATGTTTGTTATAGCCAACATCACCAGTTCTCAAAACCACCAACATTTTTTTAACATAAACCACTGAGCAGGTTATTGTGTTCAGTTGTGAGCCTGTGTAGTAATTATGCACAACAACATACAGTCAGTACCATACCTACCAACATGACCCTCTCTAGGAGGGACAGAATGTTGTGCTACGTCACTTCCCTCTTAATGTATGTTTGCCATCACCTGTGCAGAAACCCCCTTTTTTTTTTTAAAAAAAGTGACAAGTCCAGAAGCAGAGTATTCTGTCCCTCCTGGAGAGGGTCATGTTGGGAGGTATGCAGTACTGCTTGCCCTACACACACACGCACACACACACACACACACACACACACACACACACACACACATGCTTATTGTAAGTGTGCTAATTTTCACACTGTCACTTAGTGAAAGTATGCAAAGGTTATGTGTAAAATCCGTCATGTACCAAAATGTAACTTACTGCGGCCACGTAGGGTCCGGATCTGTTGGCGGAGCTCCGCCAACAAATCTGGCGTGCGCTTCCGCAGGTCGCTCCAGCGCCTCTCCAGTTGTATGATAGACCTCCGGCTGCGGATGCGGCTCCTTAACAGGCGGCGGACCTCCGCGTAGGCCTCGCGCTTTACCCTATTTGGGACAAAATGCCCTACGCGGCCTACGCGGCGGTCCATCACCGCCACTAGCACGCGGAGTTCCCGCCGGGTGAAGGGTGCTGCACGCATCATGGCAATGGCGTTTTCCATATTTGGGCATATATTTATAGTGTGTGTTGGCATGTGATTGGTCAAAAATCTATGGTGTCATCTAAATAAACTTTATTGATGTGTGCATTGAAGAAACTTTATTGCTGGCTGCAGTGCTGTGAAGAGTAGAGGGGTGTTCGCTAGAGCGGACATACGCAGTCGCGGAAGTGTATGACAATAAACGCACCTATTCGCACAATTACACACACACACACACACACACACACACACACACACACACACACACTTTTAATAATAAATAATCCAAAATCTGTGTACTCACCACATTTTGTATGAACAATCAGCTGCACAGTCACAAAGTGTTCAACATTTAGTATCATATGTTGTTTGGTAATTTCAAGAAAAAAGGATTCGAAAATAAATAATATAGATTAAATTTTGCTACCAACTTACCAAAAATTACAACATAAACAAACATTGTAAGGTTAACATGTTAGAATATTTACATAAACAAATAATAATATATTCACACACACCAAAACAATTACACAATGACCTTTCAATAGCTACCTTAATGACATCAGAGCAAAATTCACACAGTGTTTTTTCAAACTTAAAAATGTAAAAAAAAATAAAAAACTATACCTGAAATATTCTTGCACAATGCGTGCCCTTACTTCACTGCCCCTCCGGGAAACACTCCCCCCACCGTATCTCCGCCCAACCCCTGGCTCCTCATCAGGCAATTCCTCTGTTTGAGGAAGCTCCACGCGACTCCTTACAGCGATGTTATGTAGTATAGCGCACAGGACCACTATTTTACTTACCATCTCCGGCGAATACATGATGTCGCCACCAGTGCGGTGGAGCACACGAAAGCGTCCTTTAAGGACACCAATCGTGCGCTCCACCAGCTGTCTAGTGGCAGTAAGCGCGGAGTTAAATGCCGTCTGTGGTCCTGGCCTGGGCTTACGGTAAGGAGTCATGAGCCAGGGGGTGCAAGGATATCCACGGTCTCCTGTTTGATGATAAGAAAATATTTGAATTATAATCTTCTATTTATAATATATTATTGTTAGAAAAATGCAAAAACAACTCACCCAATAACCACATGTCTTGTCCTTGCCTCGATCTTAATCTCTGCCATATCCCTGATTATCTAATTACATAGCCATCATGGGAGTTCCCCGGGAACTTCGCATTCAGGGACAGGATCTGGAGGGATGGCCCACAAACAACCATTACATTCAGAGAATGAAACAGTTTCCTGTTTCTATAAATTTCTTCATTATGTCTTGGTGGTACAATTGCTACATGTGTGCCATCCACAACCCCAATAACATGTGGGAAGCGACTACCACCTTCCTCAAATTGCCGCTTCACCACATCTAGGGCCCCAACATCCAAAGGCATAGCAATAAATTGCTTCACACGCTTGATGAAAGCCTGGCTGACACGCCGCAGGACCTTACTGAATTGGCCCTGCGACATGCCAACCAGATCTCCCACAACATGCTGGTATGACCCAGTGGCAACAAAATGTAACACAGCAAGGAATTGTGTCAATGCTGGTATTGCTGTAGGATACCGAATGGAATGTTCAAGATCACTCTCTATTATGGAGATAGTGTCTAGGATTAGATGAGGTGGCAGCCTGTATCTTCGCAAAACCACATCATCAGGCATCCCAAAAAGGAGGACACGGGTACGGAAAATTGGTGGCCTAGCACGCCTCCGTTGCCTTGGTTGATGAGGAGCCGGTTGCGGTTGGAGGGCTTGCAGCGGTTGGGGTGGGAGTGGTTCCGTGGGTTGGGGTGGGAGGGCTTCAGCAGCCACATAAATGGACATCACCAACTTAAAATGAAGGTAAGAATATTATTAAAAATTATTAAATTCTAAATACACATTGTCAGCCATAATCAAAGTAAAAGTGTATGGGTGTTAACTTACTGCAGGAGCATACGACATTTCTTCAGTAATAAATTACGGGTCATAATTTCAACATTGGAAACAAAAGAAAAAGAAAAAATGAGCTAAGTATTTCCAACATACGTTAACATCACAATTCCAAAAGATTAAAAGATTACAAACATACCCATATAATAACAGCAACAAAATATATTCTAACAACTAAGTAAGAATAATGTAAATGAGTTTTCTTATTCGAGACAAAAAAAAAAAAAAAAAGGTGGCCCTTTAGTAGGTATTACAGCCAAGAACAGCCCTACTTTGATCAAAAAAATAACTTGGTAAAACAAAATAAAAAATCTACTACATACATTAATGTGCAAAAAAACATAAGATACACACTTTTTACACACACATACTCCAGGACACACAGGGATAGGGTACTTACCTGCACAATAAATGCAAAAACACTTGCTTCAGAAAATTAAACTAAGGAAAAAGGCTAATTGGCCCCAAACAAAATAAGGATCCAAAATCCAAACAGTCACCTACAAGAGACACACAAGGAGGCTAAGAGATCATATAGACAATTACACAAAATAAAAACACACACAGGGATAGGGTACTTACCTGCACAATAAATGCAAAAACACTTGCTTCAGAAAATTAAACTAAGGAAAAAGGCTAATTGGCCCCAAACATAATAAGGATCCAAAATCCAAACAGTCACCTACAAGAGACACACAAGGAGGCTAAGAGCACAAAAAAACTTGCAACAAAATATAACATACACACTGTAAAGTACAGGTAAGAAATAAAAAACATGGCATACTAAACCATTTACATAACAAACAGATATCCTCCCAAATACAGAAACCCACCTCCATTGCACCACCATACATACTTGCCTTTAAAATTGACTAATGTAGGAATACTCACAAAAGAAACTTCACAAAAAAAGCGCACTACGCTCTACATGTTATAAGCTAATAAACGGACATCTGTATGCTTGACAATGCAAAAATACTCACTCTGCAAAGTACAACAAAAGACGACCACCTTCTCTGAAAAAACACAGCAGCTACTTTCATCATACACCCACTCACACAGCCTGCAAACCAGCCTCTTAAATAAGCAGTACAATCAGGCACACTATTAGCATAATTTACACCTGTGTGAATTTACGCGCCGCACGCAGCTATAAAAACTTACACACCTGTGCGTACAAACATGTCATTACCAACATGGCTACTCGTGAGTATTTAGCAGCAGAGATGGACCGCTTGCAGCGGCAGCAGGCAGAATTGGCACAAAGACGAATCGCATTGCAGCGGCGAATGCTGGAATCCGCCTCTGCGGATTCTGAAGAAGCAGGACTCAGTACTAGAGACATTCCAGCTTCTGATACCCAACAGTTAAGTGGGGTTACCCTGCCAGACACACATACTGGGCAAACTGAGGGAGATTCAGCATTAGCCACACAACAACAACATACAGAAGCTGCTAGTGACGAGGAAGATGGTGAGGAGCAACAGGACCAAAGCTCACAGGCTACTTCAAGACGTAAAAAAAGGCAGCCAGCATTCACTAAGAGGGAGTTGCGTGTTTTGGTCATGCAGGCCATGTCAAAAATACATAGAGGACCGAAAAACATGGGTGCTGCTAAGAAAGATCGCATCTGGAGGGACATCACTAATTCTGTGAATGAAGTCGGCTCTATCGTCCGAACATCACAGGAAGTTAGACGACGGTAAGTGCATCTTGGCAGTCCATTATCTGTGCTAAGTATTCATCAAAAGGTAGTTACATGTGATGTTGTGTATAGCAAACAAAAGCAGAACATGTGTCCTATATATTATTACCAAAAATATTAATACTCTACCTTGCCCCTATTTTTCAAAACATATGTAGTTGGGCCGACTTCAAATCCCACCTGAAGGGCAAGAGGGCTGCGGAGTGGAATGCCTCAAGGGCTACAGGTGGAGGACCAGCTGTCGCTGTGGAGTATACAGAGTTGGAGGAGATGGCGATGGACTGTGTGAGTTATGAGGAGGGGCAAGGAGTGTCTCATATGGACACGGACCTGCCTGAAATCCTAACGGCACATGACTTGCCAGGTAAGTTTACACACATATTTTTTATTGTAATTTTTGTAAAATACAAAAGTCTCATATTATTTTTTTCTACTCTTTTTCCCACACATTCTTCTATTTGCTTTGCACATAACACAGCACAGGGGGGTGATCAGGTCGAGTCACAGGAGGGTTATGTGGCTGAGGCTGAGGTGGAGGGACCTAGTGGCTCGGGGGTGGTGTGGGACCCCAAATCTCACCTATCCAGGTTCCAACTTGCCCCCCCACCCAACCCTCTGCTATCCCGGAGATCCTGCTTGAAATTGCTAGGTATTGTGAGAGCCTAAATGCATTTCAGGACAGGATGATCCGGGAGGTAAGCCAGATAGCTGTCCGGCTCACTGAGCACAGAACCAGTGTGGAGCAAGGTGTGGCTCAACTCTGCCAAGGTCTGGCAGAGATCAGGCAGGGACAAGAACAACTTGCCTCCTCATTCCAAAGCCTTGCAAATAACATCTTGCAAGGGCTCGAGGCCATCGCTGTCTCCCTTGCCCACAGTGGCAGAGAGCCAGCCACATCGGCTCCCTCCCCTGCCCAGGAAGAAGATCCCACTGGGCAGGGCCCACGAAGGTCGCTCCGCAGACCAAGCCAAGAAGAACAGCATCAGGCGTGGAAAAAAAGAAGAAAGTGATGTCTCTCCAGATGGGCAGCACCCATGTTTTACATGTTGTCTCTATGTATTTTTTGTGTAGGCTTGTGTGGCCAGAATGGCTAACTCCCTCTTAGTGAAATGTATTATTTGTTTTTTGAGATATTTGTAGCCTGTGAGCTTTTTTCCAAGTACACCAGAGCCATCTTCCTCTTCCTAGTGTGCTGTGTATTGTTGTTTGTGTGTGGTGGCTCATGAATCTTTCTCAGTTCCCCAAATATATTTGTCTGGCAGGGTGTTTACACCATATTATTATTATTTTTTTTAAATATTATTTTGTCAGAAGCTGGAGTTTCCCTAGTACTGAGTTCTGCTATGTCATTTGTGTCAATGCCATCTGCTTGTTGCTTGGTCCATCTTTGCCTGTGATACTCACCTGTAGCCATGTTGTTTTGATCACGAAATATATTACAGTAGTAATAAATTATTGTAAAAAAATAAATTGTGTCCTTTATTTAAGTTAATGCATTATGTTAATCTTAGTCCTTGAAAGTTTAGCAAAGCATATAGACACTTGGGGAACAAGGAAAAAAATAAAAAATAAATAAAAAACATTGCATCTTGAAAAATGCAACAGGTTTGACTTGCACCACACTTTAATTGCCATATTACAAAAAAAGACACAACTCAGGTTTGGTATTACTATGGGCAACAGGACAGAAATTTAAACCTTGACAGATATTCAAAACAAAGATAAAAGTTTTATGTTAAGTGTATGCTGCATTATGTTGGTCCTGATATTTGGGATATACAAAGGTAACATTTTATGTAGTTTAGATGTTGCTGATGTAGTTTAGAAGTTTGGTTAATTTCACTTGTTTGCATTTTGTAGTATTTAAAACATTAAAGAATGCACTTAACATCATTTTTAAAAAACAAAACTTGAACAAAAATAAAAGCCATATTTGGCAGCGTGACAGATTTATAGGTGCTTAGAATTGCTGTTTGAAGTACTTCAGCAGAGCAGTGTTTAGCAAGTAATTGGACAACAGATGAATGTGCTCTCCAATTAACTGGTAATTAGTGCATACACACTTGTAACACTAGTTCGCAAATGCAGAGTAACTGCAGACCTACTCGGCTGCTGCAGCAAGATAGCGAGGCTTTGCTATGTTAAGTTTCACTGCGAAAAAGCATTTTTGCGAAAAACACGCCTACTGCTAGTTGCATACTCCCACACTAGACGTCCACTTTCACGCCCATGTCGTCAGAATGCGAAGTCGCACCTCTGTCACGCCTTCGCCACTCCCCGTTTTCGTTTCTGTGTTACGAGCAGTTTTCTTTGTTGTATTTCTGCACAAGTGTCGTATCGCTCTGCTCGTGCATGCGTATTTACGCTTTTGCGCATGCGCGTTTACTTGGTTTACGCTTTTGCGATGCGATGAATCTCTGCGATCAACTCGGAATGAGGGCCCATGTGCAGAATTGCCGTTTTTCAACCTGATCGCTGCGCTGCGAAAATCGCCAGCGAGCGATCAACTCAGAATGAGGGCTATTGACCTGAGGATTCCAGATTAAGTGCCCAGAATTTATAGGTTACCCCATGCGTTAAACCCCGGAAGGTGCATTTACAGATTTTTCTTGTAGCTCCTGAGGTTGCAAGGAAACATCCATGTTAAGCGCACCCTGTGAGGCTTACCACATGGAGTAGCAGCACTTAAATGCATAGCTCATTGCTGCAGCTAATTGAATCTTCCCCCATAGATTATAAACTTGCGAGCAGGGCCCTCCTACCTCTATGACTGTTTGTTATTACCCAGTTTTGTCTTCAAATTGTGTCCAGTTGTAAAGCGCAATGGAATTTGCTGCACTATATAAGAAACTGTTAATAAATAAATACATAAATAAATAATGTGTAGATATTTATTAATTTCTGATATGATTTTCTGAAACTGCCTATAAGAATTAAAAAATTAACAACATTTTTAAAAAGTTGCCGGTACTAATTACCCTTGAGTATCACCACAAAAAAGCTGCTACTCTCTGCTCGGCTTACTATGGAAACATACATATGGTCAAATATAACTATACTCAAAGTGAGAAAAGTGCAAGAATGCAAAATATATCCATATAATGGGGGTTATTCAGAGATGGACGCAGATCTTGTTTCCACCGGGGGGATCTGCGTCCATCTACTCACATTCTGGAGGCTGCCCAGCACATGGCAAGGCTGCTCAGCATATGTGACGTGCAGTCCCACAAAGCGTTCCCAATTTAATTGCAAACGCATCGATTAGAGGACGACCCATGCATGCGCAGCCTGGTTGCGCTGGCAGGTGGTCCAGCACCATCTTTTATCATGGAGCGGCTGCGTGTGATGTCATGCAGCCGCCCTGAAAACGGTCCGGACATGCCTGGGGCAGCCGCACTCCCCCGATGCCCACAGCTGTCAATCTCGATGAGATTGCATCCTTCCGGGTCTGAATGAGACCCAATGTCCCATGTTGTATTTTCCTCTTTTTTCTGGGAAAATGCCTTCACCTCTTCTTATGGGTGTCAGCCAGTATATAGGGGGTCATTCCGAGTTGTTCGCTCGCAAGTGGATTTTAGCAGATTTGCTCATGCTAAGCCGCCGCCTACTGGGAGTGAATCTTAGCATCTTAAAATTGCGAACGATGTATTCGCAATATTGCGATTACACACCTCGTAGCAGTTTCTGAGTAGCTCCAGACTTACTCGGCATCTGCGATCATTTCACTGCTTGTCGTTCCTGGTTTGACGTCACAAACACACCCAGCGTTCGCCCAGACACTCTCTCGTTTCTCCGGCCACTCCTGCGTTTTTTCCAGAAACGGTAGCGTTTTTTCCCACACGCCCATAAAACGGCCTGTTTCCGCCCAGTAACACCCATTTCCTGTCAATCACATTAGGATCGCCAGAACGATGAAAATGCCGTGAGTAAAATTCCTAAGTGCATAGCAAATTTACTTGGCGCAGTCGCAGTGCGGACATTGCGCATGCGCATTAAGCGGAAAATCGCTGCGATGCGAAGATTTTTACCGAGCGAACAACTCGGAATGACCCCCATAGAACAGAAGCATTTCTACATCTGGCACCTGGTCTTGTAAAGGAATGTGACATGAGCTTCATTTGAGTGCACATCTGTATATATTTTTGGACACTTAGGGGGTAATTCCAAGTTGATCGCAGCAGGAAATTTTTTAGCAGTTGGGCAAAACCAGGGGAGGCAGATATAACATGTGCAGAGAGAGATAGATTTGGGTGTGGTGAGTTCAATCTGCAATCTAAATTGCAGTGTAAAAATAAAGCAGCCAGCATTTACCCTGCACAGAAACAAAATAACCCACACAAATCTAACTCTCTCTCTGCAAATGTTATATCTGCCCCCCCTGCCGTGCACATGGGCCCTCATTCCAAATTGTTCGCTCACTAGCTGCTTTTAGCAGCATTGCTCACGCTAGGCCGCCGCCCTCTGGAAGTGTATCTTAGCTTAGCAGAATTGCGAACGAAGATACGCAGAATTGCGAATAGAAATTTCTTTGCAGTTTCTGAGTAGCTCCAGACTTACTCAGCCATTGCGATCAGTTCAGTCAGTTTCGTTCCTGGTTTGACGTCACAAACACACCCAGCGTTCGCCCAGACACTCCCCCGTTTCTTCAGACACCTGCCGCGTTTTTCCCAGAAACGCCAGCGTTTTTTTGCACACGCCCAGAAAACGGCCAGTTTCCGCCCAGAAACACCCACTTCCTGTCAATCACACTACGATCACCAGAATGATGAAAAATCCTCGTTATGCCATGAGTAAAATACCTAACTTTTGTGTAAAATATCTAACCGCATGCGCTCTGCGAACCTTGCGCATGCGCAGTAAGTGACTAATCGCAATATAGCGAAACTCGGCAACGAGCGAACAACTCGGAATGACCACCATGGTTTTGCCCAGTTGCTAAAAAAATTCCTGCTGCGATCAACTTGGAATTACCCCCTTAGTGCTGAATTCAAATGTTATACCCGCCAGCAGCCACTAGATGGCGTTGAATGGAGCTATTTAAATGTAGCTCCGTTCTGGCAAGGTCAGCTGCCTGCATCTATATTTCAGCAGGGGTGGTGAGGTGAAATGTGTGAAAAGTGATCCGGGCGCCCAAACGGCACTTTTCACGATCTTGACCATTAGTTTAATCGGGTTTAGAGGCTAAACCTGACACTAATGGGCGTGATCAATGTAATAGAGGACATCAATTGTATATCGCCCTATTTCTCCACTTTAGATGGGAGATCGAGGGCGATAACATTGGAATTCCCCCTAAGCTGTTCTTTTCTGCCATTAATTATTTCATGTTGCCTAATTCAGAGGTGGTCGCAGTGTCGATATGTGCACAGGTGACCAATGTTTTGTGTACTGTATGTGCGCCCGAGACACACAGCTCATGCATCCCAGATGTCTGCGCACAGAGACACAGCATAGAATCAGACATAGGGTATGACAATTTTAGTGGATGTTTCTGGGAGGTAACTGGGAGGCAGAGCTGAAGCAGTCTTGTCCCTGAAAGCAATTGCGTTCAAAGACGCACAGCCGCTCGCACAGGAAGCCATAGGCTAGTGCAAGTGATGTTGTGACCAATGGTGCCTATAATTGCGCATGGTGATAGAAATTAACTGGCATGACACTACAGGCAGTGTGTAATAGTCTGCGAGATGCAGGCTGTTTGGAAATTTCTGAGTTTGCCCGTATTTTTAAAATGGCAATCATTTACAGGGCAAAACTACCAAGGCAGATTTGCAGAAATTCCCGAACAGCGGCTATTACATACTGCCCTGCAAGTGGATGTCTTAATTGTTTAACAATTACACGTTGCATTAGCATAAAAATGCAGGTGTGATTGCAGCACAAGATGTTCCCATGACTGCATCCATCTCTTTATCAGACCAATAATGAGAAATGTCTATATATATAGATACTGTATATATATATATATACAGTTATGCAGTATCCCGCACTCTATACATAATAAAGAATACTTGCCCTGTTGCCCTCCACTGTGTACTGCATACCAGTGATAATACAAAAACAAAATCAGCGACCACCGGTTCTTTTTACATCATATCAATGCAAAGGCATTTTCATCAGGACAAACCATACATGCAATGAACTCACCTAAATGTGTTCCCATCACCACAGAATCCCGCCGCTGCCTCCTGCAGGTCCTGCTGGTCGGCGCTGGCTGATGACAGGCACCGGGTGTGACATCATCAGCCGGTGCCGACCAGCGGGACCCACAGGGGTGCGGTCCGAACAATGCAGGTGTGTCCGGACCATTTGCGGGTTGGGTCGTGGCAGCTGTGCAACGTCACACGCAGCCGCTGTGACCCTAGACATGGAGGGTAGCCGACTGCCTTCGCAGCTAGGTTGCGTAGGCAGAGAGCTACTCGGCAGGTGCGAAAGTATCGCCACCGTGCCATGCTTTCACATGTCTGCGGGGGGGATCCCCCTGTGCTGGGCATCCCCCCTCCCCCACATGTCAAAGATGTGCGTTTTTTTCGATCAGGAGCTCCATAAAGTCTTAACATATGTCCCCTATCAGTAGCGTGAACTTCTGGGACTGCAGTATCGGACCCGACAGCAAAGGGGGCCTGTCACTTGGCGCCTACCGGCACTACACTTATATGTGACAGCAGCCTCCAGCAATGCTTGCTTTGCCGGAGGTGGTGGGATACAGTGCGCTGGTCATATGACAGACATGCACGGTCGTGCTTGGGTAGGCATTGGGGGTAATGCCCTGAAGTCTCCAGCCGCGAGAGATGGACAGGCAGTCAGGGTAGTAGCACACCATCAGACTCGTAGCCTGTAGCGCAGCAGTGTGACTGTTGGGAGCGAGCCTCAGGTTCATCTGCGGCAGCTCCTGGGGTTCTACTGAATGTATATGGATGGCCAGTGCTGTTTAGGTGGGTGATCCAAGGGACAAGAAACCCCTATGTTTTTAACTGTTGCACATGCCATGTGGTTACTCAGCAGGCAATGATCATGGATTGAACTTGAGGGGAATGTAAATGAAGGTGCGATCAAAGGAGGGGCCCTGCTTGCTGTTTTTGAGTGGAGACATTTTTTGCCAGTACTTTATTTATTTTAGATGTTGGAATTATACATTCGGGAGGCAATGCATCAGACAGTTTGGGTAAAAAAAATTCTGGACAGGGCATTTGCTTTCACATTTTAGGACCAGGTCTGTAAGCAATCACCAATAGCAACCGGCTTTATAAGAACTTCTTCCAAGCCCGTGTACATTGTTGGTATTTAAAAAGGCATTTTATAATCCCCTTGATGAGGTTTGTGAGACCAAATGAAATGCGTTGAAGTTCTTGCCTTTTTTATACATCTTTTATTGAGATGAAATAAGCGTAGTTATTAACATCTAAAGAAATGCTATTTTTGCTTTTAAATAAAACCATTGGACGGGATGTAATACCGTTCAAGTTGGCTGGGGGTGCGGGTTGCCGGCCGAACGTGGACATTTTTTTAAAGCAGTAATCATTTACAAGCCAGGGTTTTGCCTTGTAAAATTGGTTGCTACTTTAAAAAAAGGTGCAAGTTCGTCCAACAACCCGCACCTCCGGCCAACTCAAATGGCATTACATGTTGCCCCTTTTCTGCATTTTATGTGTGTTTTATGGTACTGTTTTTAATAGCTAATCACTCTCCTAAGTCAACACTTTTTACGGATAAATATTTTTTAACACTATATGCACTTTATAATTTTTTTATAAATATATGCACTTTTGATGCACTTATTAAGCACTATTGGGCACTCCTGCCCATACAGGTGAAACTCAGAAAATTAGAATATCATGCAAAAGTTCATTTATTTCAGTAATTCAACTTAAAAGGTGAAACTAATATATTATATAGACTCTTTACATGCAAAGTGATATATTTCAAGCCTTTATTTGTTATAATTTTGATGATTGTGGTTTACAGTTTAAGAAAACCTCAAATCCAAAATCTCAGAAAATTTGAATATTACATAAAATCAATTAAAAAAGGATTTTAAATACAGAAATGTCAACCCTCTGTAAAGTATAATCATGCATATGTACTCAGTACTTGGTTTGGGCCCCTTTTGCATTAATTACTGCCTCAATACGGCGTGGCACTGCTGAAGTGTTATGGAAGACCAGGATGCTTCAATAGCGGCCTTCAGCTCTTCTTCATTGTTTGATGTCATGGCTCTCATCTTTCTCTTGGCAATATACCATAGATTCTCTATGGGGTTCAGGTCAGGCGAGTGTAGGGGAGCTTCACAAGGAGTGGACTGGAGTTAGTGCTTCAAGAACCACCACACACAGACGGATCCTAGACATGGGCTTCAAATTTCTTATTCCTCTTGCCAAGCCGCTCCTGAACAACAAACGATGTTAGAAGCGTCTTACCTGGGCTAAAGAAAAAAAGAACTGGTCTGTTGCTCAGTGCTCCAAAGTCCTCTTTTCTGATGAGAGCAAATGTTGCATCTCATTTGGAAACCAAGGTCCCAGAGTATGGAGGAAGAATGGAGAGGCACGCTTGAAGTCCAGTGTGAAGTTTCCACAGTCTGTATTGATTTGGGGAGCAATGTCATCTGCTGGTGTTGGTCTACTGTGCTTTATTAAGTTCAGAGTCAACACAGCCATCTACCAGGACATTTTAGAGCACTTCATGCTTCCTTCAGCGGACAAGCTTTATGGAGATGCTGACTTCATTTTCCAGCAGGACTTGGCACCTGCCCACACTGCCAAAAGTACCAAAACCTGGTTCAATGACCGTGGGATTACTGTGCTGGATTGGCCAGCAAACTCACCTGACCTGAACCCCATAGAGAATCTATGGGGCATTACCAGAGAAAGATGAGAGACATGAGACCAAACAATGCAGAAGAGCTAAAGGCTGCTATTGAAGCATCCTGGTCTTCCATAACACCTCAGCAGTGCCCCAGGCTGATAGAATCCATGCCACGCCGCATTGAGGCAGTAAATCATGCAAAAGGGGCCCAAAACAAGTACTGAGTACATATGCATGATTATACTTTTCAGAGGGCCGACATTTCTGTATTTAAAATCCTTTTATTATTGATTTTATGTAATTTTTAGAGATTTTGGATTTGGGGTTTTCTTAAGCTGTAAGCAACAATCATCAAAATGATAACAAATAAAGGCCTGATATATCTCACTTTGCATGTAATGAGTCTATATAATATATTAGTTTCACCTATTAAGTTGAATTGCTGAAATAAATTAACTTTTGCACGATATTCTAATTTTCTGAGTTTTACCTGTACACCTGACCAGATATTTTATCATGATAGACTGGAAGCATCCTTGCTTAAGGATCAGCAAGTTTTTCACTAGGAAAGTTTCCTGCCTATCAGTATTAAATTACAAATTATAATAAGTTTAATATACAGGCT
Source organism: Pseudophryne corroboree (assembly GCF_028390025.1). Taxonomy (NCBI): domain Eukaryota; kingdom Metazoa; phylum Chordata; class Amphibia; order Anura; family Myobatrachidae; genus Pseudophryne; species Pseudophryne corroboree. Next base: position 963,518,801 of record NC_086444.1, on the reverse strand, counting down.
GGTACAGTATGACCACTTACTAATTCTTGATTATCTTTAAATCCAAATGTAAAATAATATTAATTTGCAAGGTTGTAGATCTACAGGGACCACCCCACCCCACTTATATCAATTATTGAAAGCCTACTTTTCATTCATGCCTCTCTTAAGGGGTAATTCAGAGTTGATCGCAGCAGCAAATTTGTCAGCAGTTGGGCAAAACCATGTGCACTGCAGGTGTGGCAGATATAACATGTGCAGAGAGAGTTAGATTTGGGTGGGTTATTTTGTTTCTGTGCAGGGTAAATACTGGCTGCTTTATTTTTACACTGCAATTTAGATTTCAGTTTGAACACACCCCACCCAAATCTAACTCTCTCTGCACGTTATATCTGCCCCTCCTGCAGTGTACACGGGGGTAATTCTGAGTTGATCGCAGCAGGAATTTTGTTAGCAGTTGGGCAAAACCATGTGCACTGCAGGGGAGGCAGATATAACATGTGCAGAGAGAGTTAGATTTGGGTGGGTTATTTTGTTTCTGTGCAGGATAAATACTGGCTGCTTTATTTTACACTGCAAATTAGATTGCAGATTGAACACACCACACCCAAATCTAACTCTCTCTGCACATGTTAAATCTGCCTCCCCTGCAGTGCACATGGTTTTGCCCAACTGCTAACAAAATTCCTGCTGCGATCAACTTGGAATTACCCCCATGGCTTTGCCCAACTGCTAACAAATTTGCTGCTGTGATCAACTCTAAATTAGGCCCTTAGTTTCAAGAGACCTTATTTACAAGCACTCTACGTGTACACTTAAAAATTTGCCAAAGTTGCACAGTTTTTAATTCCTCACCATCTCCCTTTTTGTTTATGTACCCCTTCTCTTGGTAATTTAAATGAAATAAAACCAGTTAAAAAAAACTATAATCTATATAAATATTTGCATAAGTGGAAGACTCTTCAGGGCCGAAACTATGATTTCTGTCACCCGGGGCAAAGCAGCAAAGTGTCGCCCCCCCCTCCTCCCGTCGACATTCATAATGTTGACAGCAGAATGTCAACATGATTCAATGTGTCAACATCATCAGAATGCCAATGGATAGGCAACACTGGGAGGGTCAGGGTTGGGCTGCAGGCGCGGTTAGGGTTAGGCTGTGTGTGGGAGGGGAGGGGGGTTAGATTTATATGACTGCTTAACCATTAGGGACATTAAGTTGACATTCTCATGTCAACATGTGGTCTTGGTAGGCATGATAAATGTTGACATGGTTACCGTTGACATGCTGTGTATAACATGCCAGCCTAATGCATGCAGACATTACAAATTGTCATTATGAACCACTGTGCAGGTAGACTGCGTATCAGTTGAGAATGCTACACCTACAGCATGTGTGTACAGGTGTGTACATCCATACTCTATTCTACTGACATGCCAATTTTCTGCCTCTCCAGGTATAAAGGGAAAGAATAGAACAATACTGATAAAATGAAATACTACCACATTTTATTTAACTTGGCTGTAAAACACCCGATGCCAAAATAATTAAATGGGTCCAAAAGAATGCAGAGCAAACGCCAGATGCCCAGTGTCCATTCGCCACCAAAAGTGTTGAAATCATTTTTAGCGAGCTCAATGTTTGCTGGTGTTCCTAGATCGTAAAGGGGTCTATTAAGAAATTCAATAGATGTTATCTGAAATAGCATTTACTCACTGTCTGACTTTACAGCAGGTCATCCTGTCAGCAGTGAGATTTACAGCCACGCAGTGCAGCCACGGAGATCTGAGCGTGCACACAGGAGCATTAGCAGCTCGGCACTCAATAGTTACAGACTGTCACAGACATCATAATCAATCCATGAGCTCTGATCCCGGCAAAGCACTGCAGCATCCACGTAGCGGGATGGGGGGGGGGGGTTTCAGAGTGATCGCAGCGCCCCCATCCATCCAGCGCCCGGGTCACATGCCCCCCTAGCCCCTCTAGTTGCGGCCCTGGACTCTTCTGAAAGTCTGTTGCCAGTGGCAGCTCCAGAGGTGGGGTTACTGTGCAGTCCAAAATTCAAATAGGGGATCCACACCAACTGCCACCTCAAACACTACCAGACATCACCAGCCAGGAATCACTGGCAGTTGGTGTGGCTCTCTTTTTAAATTTGGACTGTGCTGCAGCAGTCAGCCCCAGCTCTGGACCTGCCACTGGCTGTGACTGATAAAATGGTCCGAGAGATCTACTGTAGATGAGAAGATTGTGTATCCCAAGTCTCTGATTGCAGACGCTATTATTAGGATGTTGCCTTCAGCTCCTTCTGAATGCTACAAATAGGATTTTAATTACCTACCGATAAATCATTTTCTCATTGTCCATAAGGGATATTGGGGAGACTTAGTATGATGGGGTATAGACAGGGTCCAAAGGAGCCGGTGCACTTTACATTTCTTCACTGGGTTTGCTGGCTCATCCCCTCTATGCCCCCTCCCACAGGCAGTTATAGGTAACACAGTGCCCGAAGGAGAAAGGACACATATGATAGAAGGAACATAACAACAATGAGTGGTGAGATTTATACACCAGCACACCACTAAAATATAACAACCAGCAACGGCTGCTAACAACAACAGCAACAGCTGAATAGGTAACCACATAACAGAGAACCTGCAGAAAAGTCAACATACTGAGGCGGGTGCCCAATATTCCTTATGGACTACAAGAAAAGGAATTACCGGTAGGTAATTAAAATCCTATTTTCTCTTGCATCCATAAGGGATATTGGGGAGACTTAGTATGATGGGGACGTCCCAAAGCTTCCAGAACGGATGGGAACGTGCAGAGACTGCTGCAGCACCGCCTGCCCAAACTGGGTATCCTCTTTGGCCAGGGTATCAAACTTGTAGAACTTAACAAAAGTGTTCTTCCCGGACCAGGTAGCAGCTCGTCATAGTTGCAAGGCCGAGACTCCACGGGCAGCTGCCCAGGAAGAGCTCTCTGATCTTGTAGAGTGGGCCTTCAGAGACCTAGGAACGGGCAAGGCTGCCGACACATAGGCCTGTTGGATAGTAAGCCTAACCCAACGAGCGTTGGACTGCTTTGAAACAGGGCAACCCTTCTTCTGCGCATCATAGATCACGAACAAGCGATCCGTCTTTCTGATCCGAGCCGTTCGCTTCACATACAGTAGATCTTCAAGGCTCGCACAGCATCCAATGCCTCCAGAGGAGCAGAAGTGCCAGAACTGGACGTAACCACAATAGGCTGATTCAAGTGGAATGCAGAGACAACCTTCAGCAACTGCTGCCTAGTCCTGAGCTCCGCTCTGTCCTTGTAAAAGACCAAGTAGGGACTTCTACACGATAAGGCCCCCAATTCTGAGACACGTCTAGCAGATGTCAGGGCCAGTAACATCACTGTCTTCCACGTAAGGTACTTGTCTTCTACCATCATCAGAGGTTCAAACCAGGAGGACTGTAGAAATTCCAACACCACATTCAAGTCCCAGGGTGCCGTAGGCGGCACAAAAGGAGGCTGTATGTGGAGCACCCCTTGCAAGAAGGTCTGAACTTCTGGCAACACTGCCAATTTCTTCTGAAAGAAAATTGAGAGAGCTGAAATCTGGACCTTAACAGAACCCAGATGTAAGCCCTTATCCACACCAGCCTGCAGGTAATGTAAGAAACATCCCAAGTGGAACTCTGCAGGCGAATACATGCGTTCCTCGCTCCAAGAGACATATCTTCTCCAGATATGATGATAGTGTTTTGACGTCACAGGTTTCTGGGCCTGAACCATGGTAGCAATAACCTTCTTGGAAAGGCCCTTGTGAGCTAGCATGTTCCGCTCAATCTCCATGCCGTCAAACGAAGTCGCCGTAAGTCCGGGTAGACAAATGGCCCTTGTTGAAGAAGATCTCTTCTCAGTGGTAGAGGCCAAGGGTCTTCGACGAACATGTCCAGAAGATCCGCGTACAACGCCCTTCGAGGCCAATCCGGGGCAATCAGAATTGCCTGGACTCTTTGATTCCTGATTCGCTTGAGTACCCTTGGGAGCAATGGAATCGGAGGAAACAGGTAGACCAGCAAGCAAGGCCAAGGCAATGTCAGTGCATCTATTGCCCTCACCTGAGGGTCCCTGGTTCGTGAGCAATACCAGTGAAGCTTCTTGTTGAGTCGAGAAGCCATCATGTCTATTTGTGGGCAGCCACACCGGTTGATGATCTGCTGAAACACCTGATGGTGGAGCCCCCACTCCCCCGGGTAGAGATTGTGATGACTCAGGAAGTCCGCTTCCCAGTTGTCCACTCCCAGAATGAAGATTGCTGACATTGCTCTTGCATTTCTTTCCACCCAGAGGAGTATCTCTGACAACTCTCGTATGCAGGCTCTGCATTTTTTCCCTCCTTGCCAATTGATGTACGCCACTGCTGTGGCGTTGTCCGACTGTATTTGGATTGCGTGATCCTTGTGCAGAGGAGAGGCCTGGAGCAGAGTATTGTAGATCGCCCGAAGTTCCAGAATGTCGATTGGAAGGAGGGCTTCGTGGGCTGACCACCTGCCCTAGAACTGAGCCCTTTGGGTGACAGCTCCCCATCCTCTCAGACTCACATCCGTCATGAGGAGGATCCAATCCTGAATCCCGAAACTCCGGCCTTCCTAGAGATTGGAGGACTGCAGCCACCACAGGAGGGAAATCCTGGCCTAAGGTGACAGCCGTACCATCCGGCGCATCTTTAGATGTGATCCGGACCACTTGCTCAGGAGATCCAATTGAAATGTTCTGGCAATGAACCTCCCATATTGGATCGCCTCATATGAGGCAACCATCCTCCCCAACAATCTTATGCAAAGATGGATGGATAATCGAGCAGGTCAGAGCACCATGCGGACCATCTCCTGTAGTGTTCTTGCTTTGTCCTCCGGGAGGAACACCTTCTGGGCCACAGTATCCAGTAACATCCCCAGGACCAGGAGCCACTGATTTGGCTCCAGGTGGGACTTCTGTAAATTGAGAATCCACCCATGGTGTGACTGAAGTTGGATAGTGCAGTCGATATGTAGCAATAAAAGCTCCCTGGATCTTGCTTTTATCAGGAGATCGTCCATGTAAGGGAAGTTGACCTCCTGGACCCGGAGCTGGAACATTATTTCCGCCATTACCTTTGTGAATACCCTCGGAGCTGTGGACAGGCCGAAGGGCAGTACCTGGAACTGGTAGTGATTGTCCAGTAGGGCAAACCTCAGATAAGCCTGATGAGGTGACCAAATTGGAATATGAAGGTAGGCGTCCTTGATATCCAAGAAAACCATGAATTCCTGTTCTTCCAGGCCCGTAATCACTGCTCTCAAGGATTCCATATTGAACTAAGGGTTCAAGGACTTTAGATTCAAAATGGGTCTTACCGAACCGTCCGGCTTCAGTACCACAAACAGGTTAGAGTAATAACCCTTTCTCATACGTCCTAGAGGATGCTGGGGTCACATCAAGAACCATGGGGTATAGACAGGATCCGCAGGAGACATGGGCACCTTAAGACTTTCAAATGGTGTGACCTGGCTCCTCCCTCTATGCCCCTCCTCCAGACTCCAGTTTAGAATCTGTGCCCAGGCAGACTGGATGCACACTGAGGAGCTCTACTGAGTTTCTCGGAAAAGACTTATGTTAGGTTTTTTATTTTCAGGGAGAACTGCTGGCAACAGTCTCCCTGCTTCGTGGGACTTAGGGGAGAGAAGTCAGACCTACCATTAGCTCCTGAGGGTTTGGAACACTAGGTGCGCCTAGGGGTTCATTCCCAGAGCCCGCCGTCACCCCCCTTGCAGAGCAAGAAGTCAGAAGACAGGTGAGTAGAAGAAGATCAGAAGACTTCAGTGACGGCTTTGAGGTACCGCACACCGATCGCAAGGGGGGGGGGGGGGTGCCCTGGGCAGCATATAGACCTTATATCAGACTGGCATAGAGTGTTTTAAGTGCCAAGGCACTAATTCCGGACTCCCGCCAGTATAAATATTTTAAAAAATAGCGGGGCTGAAGCGCGCCATTAAGGGGGCGGGGCTTAGCCCTCACAGCTCACATCAGCCCCATTTTCTCTCCTCAGAGCTGTGGAGACGCTGGTCCTTCCTCACACTACTGTACATATAACAGGGTGAAAAACGGGGGGGGGGGGCACAGTTGGTTTGGTGCAATATAAGTTAATTATAAAAGCGCTACAGGTCTGAGGCATTATATAAGGGTTTCAGAACCGGGACTGAGCGCTGGGTTGTGAGCTGGCAAACTCCCTCTGTGTCTCCCTGACAGACTTTACTGTGGGTATGTCACCTATAGCCCAGTGTAATGTCGGTGGGTGTTTGGTACACGTGTGTCGGCATGTCTGAGGCTGAGTGCTCTTCCCACAAAGCCGGCACCGCCGACTCCTGATGGAGACGTGTGTGGGTGGCCCTGACGGCACCACCAATATCTGACTGGGTAAAAATTTGCATGATAATGTGATGCATAAGGGCTATACATATGTATATATATATATATATATATATATACACTGCTCAAAAAAATAAAGGGAACACTAAAATAACACATCCTAGATCTGAATGAATGAAATATTCTTATTAAATACTTTGTTCTTTGCATAGTTGAATGTGCTGACAACAAAATCACACAAAAATTATCAATGGAAATCAAATTTATTAACCCATGGAGGTCTGGATTTGGAGTCACACTCAAAATTAAAGTGGAAAAACACACTACAGGCTGATCCAACTTTGATGTAATGTCCTAAAAACAAGTCAAAATGAGGCTCAGTAGTGTGTGTGGCCTCCACATGCCTGTATGACCTCCCTACAATGCCTGGGCATGCTCCCGATGAGTTGGATCAGCCTGTAGTGTGTTTTTCCACTTTCATTTTGAGGGTGACTCGAAATCCAGACCTCCATGGGTTAATAAATTTGATTTCCATTGATAATTTTTGTGTGATTTTGTTGTCAGCACATTCAACTATGTAAAGAACAAAGTATTTAATAAGAATATTTCATTCATTCAGATCTAGGATGTGTTATTTTAGTGTTCCCTTTATTTTTTTGAGCAGTGTATATATATATATTAAGCTTGCATAAATCTGTGTCCCAGACACAGACGTAAAAATATCTGTGGAGGATGTCATGTTCATAGCTATATTTCCCTCAGACCCCTCGGGGTCGCAAAAAAGGTTATTTTGCACAGTTGATACTCCCTGATATCGACACGGATACTGTTTCCTCTGTCGATCGTAATGTTTCCTGATTAGATCAAAAAAAAATATATATATATAGCATTCAGTACATGAGGAATGTATTAACGTCACTAAGGACCCTGCTGTTCCTGACAAAAGGGTCTATATATGAGGATGTATATATATATATATATATATATATATATATATGTGTGTGTGTATATATATATATATATATATATGTATATGTGTGTGTATATATATATATATATATATATATAAAACAATTATAATGGAAGCTGAGGTAACGTTCCTCCTTCTCATGTGCTGAGCGCTCTGTTTGAAAAAGTCTGGGTCAGCCCTGACAAGATGGTTTCACATCCTGAAAAGGATTCCGATTGTTTATTCTTTTCCCGCCATGGATAGAATAAAATGTGAGTCACCCCCTGTTCTACACGGGGCCCTGTCACAAAGCCAGCGGATTGTATGCAGGAAGCTATGTTATATTCTAGTTATGTGTCCACGCGTGCGTTAGTTAGACCTTTCATTACATACGCATGGGGGAGTAGTAGTATTCAAAAATGGTCGGTTACCTTGTCATCCGGTATAGATACCCTGGGGAGAGATGGGACACTCCTTACGTTGGGTCATATCAAGGACACTGCAGCATACTTTCGTGCGACTGCAAGGGATATAGGACTCGGGTTCGCGGACCAATTCCATGGCGGTCTCAGCTAGGAGGGCGTTGTGGATTCACCAATGTAATGCTGATGCTGACTCCGGGAAGAAATGGAGTCTCTTCCCTATGAAGGTGAAGCCTGGTTTGGTGACAGCCTAGTTAATTCGATCTCGTCAGATGCTGCTGGTAAGTCTACCTTTTTGCCCTATGTTCCCTCACAACGGATGATGACGCATCATTCTCGGATGCAGTCATTTCGGGCCAATAGATACAGATTTCTCTTTTTTCTTGGCAGGTAGAGATAGGAGAAAAGGGAAGAGGTCAGCAGCCTCTTCAAGATCACAGGAGCAGAAATCATCCTCTGTTTCTGCCACATCCACCGCATGACGCTGGGACTCTCTTGCGGGAGCCCACACAGGTGGGGACATGTCTAAAACTCTTCAGTTAGTCCTGGAACGGACTTGGACCCGTGGGTTTTAAGAATAGTGTCCCAAGGGTGCATAGGCGTTTTCCAGACGTTTCCCCTCACCGATTATTCAAATCGGCCTTACCGATCCTCCTCTGGACAGGGAGGTAGTGTGCGATGCAATACAAGGGTTGTGTCAGGATCAGGTCATTGTCCTGGTTTCCCCTGTCACAATAGGGAGAAGGCTGTTGTTCAAGCCTCTTCGTGCTCCCAAAACAAGACGGATCGGTCAAACCAATCCTAAATCTGAAATCCCTCAATTTCTACTTAAAGAAATTCAAATCCAAGATGGAATCTCTCAGGGCAGTGATCTCCAATCTGGAAAAAGGATAAAGGAGGTCTAATTACGGTTTTTCCTCCGCATTAGGCTTACCTGAGGTTTGCAATTCAGGATTGTCATTACCAATTTCACCAGGGTGATGGCGGTAATGATGGTTCTCCTTCGCTAGTAAGGAGTCACAATTATCCCGTACTGGGACAGTATCCTGATAAGGGCGAGATCAAGAAATCAGTTGGTGCAAAATGTGGCACTCTCCCTGATAGTTCTTCAACAACATGGTTGGCTCATGAACTTGCCAGAACCACTGTCGGTCCCAACGATGCTGTTGTCGGTTTTGGGAATAATATTAGATACAGAACTACAGAGAGTTTTTCTTCCAGTGGAAAAGGCTCTGAAGATCCAGAGTCTGGTCAGACCAGCAAGAGTGTCAATCCATCAATACATTCGGTTGCTGGAAAAGATGGTTGCGGCCTAAGAGGCCATTCAGTTGGCAGATTCCATGCCAGGGTGTTCTAGTGGGACCTGTTGGACAAGTGGTCCGGCTCCCGCCTACACATAGACCGGAGGATAATCCTGACTTCCAAGACCAGAATCTCACTCCTGGGGTGGCTGCGCAGTTCTCACCTCCTAGAGGGGCGCAGGTTCGGGATCCAGGACTGGATCCTAGTAACCACGGATGCATGCCTCCGAGGCTGGGGAGCAGTCACACAGGGGGAAAAACTTCCAAGGAAGATGGTCAAGTTAGGAAACTTGTCACCACATAAACGGTCTAGAGTTAAGGGCCATTTACAACGGTTTTCTACAAACAAAACACAGAGCAGTAATGGCAGAAGCCACAAAGATTTTCCGCTGGGGGAAAAAACATACAAGCGCTCTGTCAGCGAGGTTCGTTCCAAGAGTGGACAACTGGGAAGGAGACTTCCTCAGCAGACACGATCTCCATCCAGGAGAATGGAGCCTCCATCCAGAGGTTTTCACAGAAGTGACAAGACATTGGGGAATTCCTCAAATAGACATGATGGCGTCTCGTCTCAACAAGAAGCTTCAGAGATATTGTTCCAGGTCGAGAGACCCTCAAGCAATAGCAGTGGACGCCCTAGTGACACCGTGGGTGTTTCGGTCGGTGTACGGGTTTCCTCCGCTTCTACTCATTCCAAAAGTGATAAAGATCATAAGAAGGTTCAAGCAATCCTGATTGTTTCCAGATTGGCCAAGGAGGGCTTAGTATCCAGATCTTCAGGAATTACTCATAGGAGATCCCTGGCCTCTTCCTCTGAGGGAGGATCTGTTACAGTAGGGGCCGTGCGTGTTCCAAGACTTCCCTCGACTTCATTTGACGGCTTGGAGGTTGAACGCCGGATCCTAGCCCGAAAGGGTATTCCCAAGGAAGTCATCCCTACTCTTATTCAGGCCAGAAACGGAGTAACGTCTAAACATTACCACCGTATTTGGAGAAAATACGTGTCTTGGTGTGAATCCAAGAAAGCTCCTACGGAAGAATTTCAGTTAGGACATTTTCTCCATTTTCTACAAGCTGGTGTGGATGCGGGCCTAAAGTTGGGCTCAATTAAAAGTTCAAATTTCGGCTTTTCAGTTTTCTTCCAAAAACAATTGGCCTCACTTCCAGAAGTTCAGACCATCGTGAAAGGCCCTGTGGCACCATGGGATCTTAAAGTGGTGTTGCAGTTCCTTCAATCTCATTGGTTTGAACCTTTACAGGAGGTAGAGTTGAAATTCCTTACTTGGAAAGTGGTTATGCTGTTGGCTTTGGCATCCGCTCGGCGGGTGTCTGAATTGGCGGCCTTGTCTCACAAAAGCCCTTATTTGATCTTCCATGAAGATAGAGCAGAATTGAGGACTCGTCAACAGTTTTCTGCCAAAAGTGGTTTCATCATTCCACTTGAACCGCACTATTGTGGTACCAGTGGCTACTGACGCCTTGCTGGAATCGAAGCCTCTAGATGTAGTAAGAGCTTTGAAGTTTTATGTCGCCAGGACGGCTCAGTTTAGCAAAACAGAGGCTCTGTTTGTCTTGTATGCTCACAATAAAATTGGGGCTTCTGCTTCCAAGCAGTCTATTGCGTGCTGGATCTGTCATACGATTCAGCAGGCTCATTTTACAGCTGGATTGCCGTTACCAAATTTGGTGAAGGCCCATTCTACCAGGAAGGTGGGCTCGTCCTGGGCGGCTGCCCGGGGTGTCTCGGCATTACAACTTTGCTGAGCATCTACTTGGTCGGGTCCAAACACCTTTGCGAAGTTCTACAAGTTTGATACCCTGGCTAATGAGGACCTCATGTTTGGTCAATCGGTGCAGCAGAGTCATCTGCACTCTCCCGCCCCTTCTAGAGCTTTGGTATAAACCCCATGGTTCTTGATGTGACCCCAGCATCTTCTAGGACGTATGAGAAAATAGGATTTTAATACCTACCGGTAAAACCTTTTCTCTTAGTCCATAGAGGATGCTGGGCGCCCGTCCCAGTGCGTACTGTATCTGCAGTTATTGGCTGTGGTTACACACAGGTTGTGTTACGATTTTTGTCAGCATATTGCTGCAAATTCTTCATGCCATTGGCTTGTGTTCTGTGTAATGCCACGTTCTGCGGCATGCTTGAGGTGTGAGCTGGTAAGATGCTCACCGTGGTTTAACAATAAATCCTTTCCTCGAAATGTCTGTCTCCCTGGGCACAGTTCCTTAAACTGGAGTCTGGAGGAGGGGCATAGAGGGAGGAGCCAGGCCACACCATTTGAAAGTCTTAAAGTGCCCATGTCTCCTGCGGGTCCCATCTATACCCCATGGTTCTTGATGTGACCCCAGCATCCTCTACGGACTAAGAGAAAAGGATTTACCAGTAGGTATTAAAATCCTATTTTCCTCGTTGTGGTATTGGTACTGGAACAATGACGTGGGACTGGACCAACTTTTGGATGGCCTGTTGCAACGTAACTTGCATATCCTCCAAAGCTGGTAAGCTTGATTTGAAAAATCGTTGGGAGGAACACCGTCGAACTTCAGCTTGTAGCCCTGAGAAATGAGGTCCTTGACCCAGGTATCCTGGCAGGAAACCTCCCAGACGCGGCTGAAATGACGCAGTCGAGCTCTCACCTCGAGATCCCCTCGGGGTGGGTGGGCACCGTCATGCTGAGGACTTAGTGGAAGCAGAACTGGTGCTCTGTTCCTGGGAACCGGTGTTCGCAGGTCTTCTTGTCTTACCTCTGGTGCCTCTAGCCGCATTGGAGGCACCTCTGGCGCTAGATCGAAATCTGTTAGACCGAAAGGACTGAACAGACGGCCCCGGGTAGGAACGCCTAGCCGGCGGGGCCCCAGAGGGGAGAAACGTGGATTTCCCTGCAGTGACTTTGGAAATCCACATATCCAACTCAACCCCAAAGAGCTATTCCCCAGAAAAGGGGAGTCCACTGCGCTTGGACTCTGCGTCCTCTATCCACTGATGCAACCACAAGGCCCTGCGCGCTGACACTGCCATGGCAGAAGTCCTAGCATTAATATTGCCCATCTCCTTGAGCGAGTCACACAGGACGCGTGCAGTGTCCTGAATGTGTTTCAGGAGAGTCACCATAGTGACCAGAGGCATATCCCCGGAGAGGCCCTCCTGAATTTGAGAAGCCAACGTGTGAATGGCATGGGTCATCCAGCAACCCGATATGACCGGCCTTTGCGATACACCTGCTGCCAGGGCCAGAGTGGCCATCTGGCCGTTCTGGCAAATGCCAGTGGGCCGGTTCAACTGTGCAGAAGAAAGCCGGAGCCGCTGTAGGCAGGATTTTTTTTTTCCCTATTACTGCAACTTGAGTTGATAGCCACAGTCCAACCGAGGCTCTGCCCACCCGGGGGTTCTAAACATAGTGATAGGCATACACACACCCACACTTATTCCAGTGCCGGCTGTTCTTTCCCGGAACCGCACCTACTGTAGCTCTGCCCCCAACAGAACAGACTACTCAGTGTTTATGAGCCCGCCTCTTCTCCCACGTTCTGATCAGTCTCTTCCTGCGTCCCATGTTCCTCCCCTCTCCCTCATCTCCTCTTTCATTTTCTGTTCGTCTCTCCTCTCTTGGCTGTAATAAGCGCACCCATTCCCCCCCACCCACGGCAACTCCTGCACCCGCAGCAACTTACCCTCTCGCACCCGTGGTAAACCCCCTTTCCCCACTCATGGCAACTCTCCCTCTCGCACCCGCAGTAACCCCCTTCCCCCACTCGCGGAAACTCTCCCACACGCGGAAACCCCCCTTCCCCCACTTACGTCAATTTCCCCTCCCCCACCCATTGCAACCCCCCTCCCCCTAACGCGCAATTACCCCTCCCCCGCCTGTGGAACCTCACTCTCCCATTCCCCATTACCCAGAAGCCAGCCTGAACCTCAGCGTGGTGTACACTGGGCGATAGCAAATAAGAAGGTAAGAATGTCTATTTCATTTTTACCTGACGAAAAATTTAATAACATTTGAAACACTGGAATTTATATTTGCCACATTATTGTAAGAAACCCTTGGAGTGCTGCCCATTGTGCTTCTGTTTATGAAGGCCCCTTGAACTTCCCTGGAGGACACCTAGTTATCTACTATTTCTTTGAGTTGACTGCCAGTCTAATTAGTGATTTTATTTATATATATATATATATATATATATATATATATATATATATATTTAAATATACAGAGCCAGCCCAGACTAGACAATTCACCTAGCACCTAACAGTGTTGGTTCCCTGGTGCCTGTCCAGTGGGGTGTGAGTTGTTGTTTTATTTAGGAGTGGAGGCCGGCTGTGCCCCTGGAGGCATCCCCTGTGACTGCTGGGGCTAGAGGGAGAGGATGCTGGCTGTGCCGCTAAAGGCATAGCCCTGTGACCGATATCTCCCTTCCACCCACTATCTCCCAGTCACTTGCTATCTCCCTGTCACCCTCTCCCTGTCTCCCAGTATCTCCCTGTCACCCTCTTTCTCTCATACGATGTCTCCCTGTCACCCTCTATCTCCGTCGCACAATGTCTCCCTGTCACCCTCTCTGTCACACAATGTTTCCCAGTCATCATCTCACTGTCTCCCAATGTCTCCCAGTCACCCACTATCTCCGTGTCATCCTCTCCCTGACACCCTCTATCTGCCTGTCACACAATGTCACACAATGTCTCCATCACCCACTATCTCCCTGTCATTTTTACCATGTCACCCACTATCTCCCTGTCACCCTCTCCCAATCACCCACTATCTCCCTGTTACCATCTTCCTGTCACCCATTGTCTCCCTGCCATCCTCTATCTGCTGTCGCACAATGTCACCCTGTCACCTTCACCATGTCACCTACTATCTCCCTATCACCCTCTCCCTGTCACCCCCTTCCTCCCCTGTCACCCTCTTACAGTCACCCACTATTTCCCTGTCACCCCTGCCTCCCCATTCACCCACTATCTCCCTGTCAGCCTCACAATGTCACCCACTATCTCCCTGTCACCCTGCCCCTTTCACCCATGCCTCATCAGTCACCCGCTATCTCCCTGTCACCCAATCTCTCCATGTCAACCAAAATATTGCCTAGGGCATCAAAATAGTCAGCGCCAGCTCTGTTTATAGGTGCATGCACCCACACCCCCAACAGCTCCCACTGTAGCAAAACAAAGCTCAGGAGAACTGATATAAATGTTTTGGGGACATTGTTTTATTCCCCTTTGTCATGACAGCATGAGACATTTACAAAAACATGCCTTTTAAAGCTACTGCCACCCATGTGTTCTGGATATATCTGTGTATATATTTATAGATGGATAGATCTATGTATCTATCTATGTAGATTCCTGGTACTCTTCATTCCTGTTTCTGTTGCGAAAGAGTGCATATCACACCTAATGTGCACGACACATACAGTGGGAGCTGTCCCAGTGAAGTACTTACTGTATGTGTTATTATGGGCATTACAAATATGTGTGCATCATATTATGAATTTGGGGATATTTAGGTGTAGCATACTATGAACTGCAAATCCTACTGTATGTTACTATGAATTGCGGGTCATGCAGTTTGGCTTACTATGCATTGGGGACCCTATAGTATGGCATGTACGAATTGGTGGCCCTACGGTGTGTCTTACCTTGTATTGGGGGTCCTGCAGTGTGGCATGCTTTGTGTTGGGAACCCTATTATATAACAGGCTATGAATTGGTGGCCTTACTTGTCTTTTTATGATTTTGGGGTCCTGCTGTTTCAGTGGTTTGAATTGAGGGTCCTGTTGTGTAGTATAGGCCTGCTTGGGGGGATGTGGGCAGTGATATCACTGCAGGTTTAGGCATCGGGCCCCCTGTCACTGTGTGAATCCAGGCTCAGTGTCACACTTCGCAGCCCCCCTCACCTGAGGGCAGGCTTGACTGTGACTGCCCAGATGAGGAAGAGTGTGCGTGTGGCTCCTTCCCACATGTCATTGAGCAGATAGTACATCAGTGTAGTAATAAATGTGAGATTAATTCTGTATATTATTATTATTTTCCATCCAAATGTTTGTTTCCTGTGTTCCCATTGTGTATCTTTAGTAACTGAGGTCACAATGGGCCCATATTATGCTGTGTATCGGGTGTTTTTGGCTCATGTTTATATATTCATTCAACCATCATCTATCTCCTTTTCTGTTGTATGAGTGATAGAAAGGGGGGGTGCCATGAGACCATGCCCCTCTTCTGGTGCGCGCGCGCAGGTGTGAACCCCTGCCCTTGAAAATCCCTACAGTAAACACTATCTAATACTCTGCAAATGCTAAGCCAGAACTTGGTCAACTGGGACAATGCCTTCACTTTTCTTTGTGTGTGACCTACATAAATGAAGTGCCAGCTTTACCTAACAGAACTAACCAAATACCAAATTAATCCCCTGCAGGATGAACTCTATATTTTAATACAGAGAATGATGTACACTTTTATGCTGTTCTAATACTAATTATAATTCTAAAAGCTTAGACTAAGAAGTAGGAATAGTGTATGCCAGGAGCCAGATGCAGACGCTGAAGTGGGCCTGTGTGATTTAAATGCCAGGGCCTATTTCTAGTCCCAGTCCGGCCCTGCCTGCTGCTGTGTAGATAGACTTTAGTGTAGTCTCAATTTTTCTGTCCCCAGGGTCCTTTATGGTAAAGGAGCCCGGGGCAGGCCACACTGCCTTTTTTGACAGTCGAGAGACTGATACGTCAACTCCTGGGGGTTCTTCACAGAATTTCCTACCTTCAGGAGCAAATGGGAAAGCGTGCAAAAATCTTTTTGACACTTGGTATTTTTTGTCTGGATTTTTCCAGGCTTACTTAAATAAGTCATCTAACTTTGCAGAATCAGGGAAAGTGACATTAGGCTTGTTTTGTGTAAAGAAAAATGACTGCTATGATGCAGCATCCTCTAGAGGGATCTTTAACATGTCCCGTATAGCCAGAATGAGGGGTTCAATACCCTGAGCAGAAGCAGAATGCCCAATAACGGGATTCAAGTCATCCCCATCCTCCTGTATATCCTCATCTGAATCAGATAGTAAGGCAGGTAAACCACAATTTTGTGGTCCTGAGTTAGAGAGGGGAGGGGGCTGAATAACATCTGCCCTAGCAGCTAAGTCTGCAACAGCCTGTTGTAGTAGCTGAGTTTCTGAACATTAGCAGTGAGTTGTGATGACATATCAGACATCATAGTTTTAATGGCACCTAGTGAGGAAGGCTCTTGACCCTCTCCCCCAGCCCCGTTACTGAGTTGTGAAGACCGGCTGCATTGTTCACATAGAACAGAATCAGATGACAAGGGAGAGAATCTGGTGTGGTATACACTGCATAGTTTGTGTTTACCCATGTTCACAGTAAATCACAATGACACACACACACACACACACACACACACACACACACAGTAAAACTTATCAAGCCTGCCCTTACTGTATGTGAGAGGAAGACATACAGAGAGACCAGTACACCCCAGCTACACAGCCACAGTGAAACACTTATGATTTCTGTCCTGTATAGGACACAGATTATGTACAATAGCGACTCTCCCCCTTTGCTATACCCTGTACCAGTTTTCCAGCGTTTTCTGAGTGTCAGGAGGAGCTGTGTGTGCCTGCTGCTGCAGTAAACAGATGAAGGTGCCAAAATGCCACTGGTCCCGCTCTGAGTTAGTTCCACCCCCATCAATGGTGCCGGAGCTACAGTTTTTTATACTGGCAATGTCTCCTAAAGTGCTTAAAAATATCACACAAGTGCCAGTTCAAGCTACCGCTAGCCAGTGTACACAGGGGGCTCTAGTGGGTCCCCCCCAGGAGGGTCCCATATGCTGTGCCCGCATTCAGATGCACCATGAACTGGAGGACCCCCCTAGCGGGGCCCCCGGTTTGTACTCACCACTGTCGTCACCTTCAGGCATCTGTTAGGGGTGTGCGGTGTGCTGCGATTGCGACAGCTAAGGCGCAGTGCCCCGCTGAACAAACAACCTCTCCTGCAGCGGAGAAGAGGCTCTGACCCTCGCAAGGCCGGTGACCACCCCTCCCCTTCCCCAACTCCCATGGTGCAGGTATGCTGTTGCCCAAACAGCATACCGAAAATAATACATTTTAAAATAAACTGAAGAAAACTCTCTGGAGCTGCAGAGCTGTGCATCCTCTCCTGAGGGCACTTTTTTCTAAACTGCCTGTGGGAGTGGGCATAGAGGGGAGGAGCCAGCACACCCAGTGAAGAAATTTAAAGTGCACCGGCTCCTTTGGGTGTCTATACCCCATCGTACTAACTCTCCCCAATATCCTTTATGGATGCTAGGGAAAAGTGGTTATTGTGTAGATTTGTTAGTTCTTTTAGCACAATCCTGTCAAGAAATACCAACGTCGGGATCCCGACATTACTCGGAATGCCTTGCGCCAGGATCCTGGCTCCCAGGATCCTGAACTAGCAAGTGACGGGACTCTGGACAGGTAAGCTCTGGGGGGGGGGGGTTCAGGCTGCAGGGGGAGGGTTAGGGTCAGGCTGTGGTCTGGGGGGTTATGTTTAGGCTGCGGGGAGGGGAGTTAGGGTTAGGAACCCGCCCACGGAGCATTAGGGTTAGGCTGCAGAGGGGAAGGGAGAAAGGGTTAGGCTGCAAGAAGGGGGGGGAGGGGTTAGGTGTAAGTACCGCCACGCAAGATTAGGGTTAGGCTGTGCGGGGTGGGAGGTTAGGTTTAGGCTACAGGGAGGGAGGGTTAGGGGGCCATGTGGGGAAGGAAAGTATACTTCCCTGTCCCTGTCAGGATTCTGCTTATCGGGATGCCGTGGTCGGTATTCTGACCCACGGCATCTCAACCACCAGCATTCCATACCGAACCCCTTTTAGCAAGTTCCACCAAGCACTCCATCTGCTTGAATTGCAGGTTTTAAAGTTATTATATAGAAGCACCCCAAAATGTATGACCTTAAAATATTTGAAGCTAAATATTTGAAGTTACTGAGTCTGTATAGAAAGCACAAAAGAACTTGACATAGATAACAGCCATGGGCGATGTATCGTAGCACTGCGTATGCAGGTTCAGAGACTCAATTGCACACAGATATACAAGTGACGCCATATCAAATTACTAAAGTCTCTTAATGTGTACTAGTCTTAACACATTGCGACTAAGATGCATTTTCAGTAAAACAATATGCCCAATACTAGCAAAGTCTCACGGGACCAGGCCTGCCAAGAGAGGCTGTTTCGCTTGACTCCTGCACATCTGTAGTGCCCAACAACAGTGTTGCAAATAAGTGTGTTAGAAATAAAATAACAGAAAAATATATCGATATATGAAACTAGCAAAAAAATACATTTGAATACTTAAACATCCATATAATAATAAATAACACCCATTGGAGTGGTAGAGCAGTAGTAGAATGAAAGATATTTGTTAAGAGCAGTGGCGAGCAACAGGCGGTGCTCCAAGTCATCACTTGCTGCACCCAGTTAACTTGCTTTGTAATCATATTTGTTTGTTATAGATTGTAGCACTTGTTTAACAAGCCTGCTGATATGCTTGATCAAATCTATTATTTTAACTTAAGATGTAGGAACATCTCAAGGATGATCAGTGGAGACAGGATGCACCTGAGCTCAATTTTGAGCTTCATGGCAAAGGCTGTGAATACTTACTGTATGTACATGTGATTTCTTAGTTTTTTCATTTTTAATAAATTTGCAAAAATCTCAAACACTTTTTTCACGTTGTCATTATGGGGTGTAGGGGGTCATTCCGAGTTGATCGCTCACTGCCGATTTTCGCAGTGCAGGATCAGGTAAAAAAAACTGCAAAACTGCGCATGCATATGCACTGCAATGCGCAGGTGCGTCATACAGGTACAAAGAGGATCGGTGCTGGGCGATGGATTTAGCGAAGATTCCATTCGCACAGCCGAACGCAAGGTGATTGACAGAAAGAGGGCGTTTATGGGTGTCAACTGACCGTTTTCTTGGAGTGTTTGGAAAACGCAGCCGTGTCCAAGCGTTTGCAGGGCGGGTGTCTGACGTCAATCCCGGCACCAAATAGACTGAAGTGATCGCAAGGGCTGAGTAAGTCCAGAGCTACTCGGAAACTGCACAAAATGTTTTTGCAGAGCTCGGCTGCACACGCGTTCGCACACTTGCAAAGCAAAAATACACTCCCCCATGGGCGGCGACTATGCGTTTGCATGGCTGCTAAAAGTAACAACTCGGAATGACCCCCATTGTGTGTAGAATTTTTAGGGAAAAAATGAATTTATTCCAGTTTGGAATAAGGCTGTAACATAACAAGATGTGGAAAAAGTGTCACATACTGTAGTGGTAAGAGATAGGTGCAGAGGGAAGGAGGGCACAGGAGGTGGGCAGAGAAGAGCTGTGGGGAGGGAGGTGGAGTAGCCAGAAAGCAGATTATCTTTGTCCAGAGATTAAGGACACAATGCACGTGGTAACTCTAGATGTTTGCTGCACTGCAACTGTGACCTACAGTAGTACATTTGCTGATGCCTCTCAAATGTTTGGAAGGGGTGAGGCGTCCACATATTTTATGATTGGCAGTCACCAGCACTGGTGTTACCTATCGCATTGAACATAAACAATTTAACGTAGTCATCCACCCGTGGCACCACTGCAAGTGCTCCATGGCCCCAAAGAGTGCCATGGCACCTAGTTTGGGAACCACTGCTCTATGGGATGCAGCAACAATGTAAACAATTAATGTATGCCTCAGTGCCTTGGAACATGGAAAGTAAAGGTAACACAATAAACTAGAAGATACTATGGGGTCTATTAATAGAGCAGACAAAAGCCCTTTTTTTGCGGTAAACAGGGTTTTCTCTGCTTAGTGCTATTCACGTAGCAGGTTTCAGTGGAGAAGTTCCTGATTTCTCCAGCGGCACCAAGGCTCCGTCCCTGAATTGCATCACCATACTTTAGTATCGTGAGTGCGTTTCGTTAAAGGACGGAAAGCTCAGCTTTCCGTTTCTGTGGTGTGTTCAGTTTGCCGGAAAGGTAAGTACAGTATCCATGAATTGCTACTTAACAAAGCTATATATCGCATAGAATTGATGTGATATATACTATACTTTCTTTATGAATAGACTCCCATACTTGGTGGTGATGTCTCAAACCACAGCGATATAAAAAAAGCAAAGAAATATAAGCCAATTGTGCAATCACATTACACGGGCTAATTTTTTTTATTGAAGAAAATGATCCCATATCACACATCTGTGAGTGGCAAAAGTATGTGAACCTTTGCTTTCAGTATCTGGTATCTGCCCTTGTGCAGCAATAACTGCATGTAAACCTTTCCGGTAATTTATTGATTAGTCATGAACATCAGCTTGGAGAAATTTTACCCCATTCCTCCATTCAAAACAGCTACAACTCTATTATGTTGGTGAGTTTCTTTCAGGTCCTTCCATATTTTGATCGGATTAAGATAAGGACTTTGACATTCCAAAACTTTAAATTTTTTCTTCTCTAATCATTCTTTAATCATTCTTTGTTTGAATGACTTGTGTGCTTTGGGTCGTTGTCTAGCTGCATGACCCACGTTCTCTTGAAAGGCAGCAGGAGAGCAGGAGTGGGTGATCAACAAAGATCACGCCAAGAACAAGGCGTCTAATAGTTTGCAAGGTCACAAAGAAACTCAAGGTAACCTCTAAGCAACTGAAGGCCTTTCTCACATTAGCTAATGTTAATGATTATGAATCCACCATCAGGAGGCCTCTAAACAACAATGGTGTGTGTGGCAGGATTGTAAGGAGAAAGCCACTGCTCTCCAAAAAGAACTCACACCTGATTGTCATCCCATAGATTGAAAATACCTGACTAATTTCACCTTCAAATTATCTGCTAAGCCAAAAGGTTCAAATACTTTTGACACTCACAGATGTAATATTGGATAATTTTCCTCAATTAAAAAATGACGTCTATTTTTTTTTTCTTTGACTTAGTTCTCTTTATCTGCTTTTAGTACTTCTATGAAAATCTGAGGTAGTTTTAGGACAAATTTCAGCAAAAACATATAGAAAATTCTGAAAGATTCACAAACTTTCAATCACTACTGTAATAAGCAAAAATAAAAAGTTTTACAAAAAAGCAAAAGTAGCTCTGAAGCAAAATAAAGTTAAGTGGACCTGTAACAGGAGATAAACAATGTGGTATTGCAAACATGGGAGTCCAGAAATCCCCTGTGTGACTCACTGTGAAAGTCTTCTGTAAACCAGGAGCCTGGGTACAGCATGCAACAAACTCCGATGCGTTTCGATCAACTGGTATTTTTTTCCAAAGCAGCTCATGCTGTTGGAAAGATTAAGTTTTTATAGCTGGTAGAAGATGCACTGCCTATGACTTCCAAATTTTCGCAAGACTGGAATTTTCCAGTTTGCACAGGACTGCAAGATCTCACTTTTTCAGGCTCCTGTTGGTTTGTGATAGCACAGGGTGATTGTCAGCGCCAGACTGAAAGTAGTCCTTTCTTTCAGTTCCCGCTGATCTCTGGGAGTTGAAGTCCTTTTAATAGGTCCTGAGTTGGGGATGCTGGTGTGCGCCAGACTGGAAATAGATGATACTTCCAGTTTCCGCTAGTCACTGGGGATAATATTTTTCTTAGGCTAGTAGACATCACCTGATGTTGTGCCGATTCAGTGAAGAATCTTGATCCTTTGAGACGTGTCTGACCAGTGGTCTTTCGCCATTAAAAATTAACTACCAATTTGGGGAGTGTATAAACTTATAAAATTACTGGGCCAGTGGAGTTGCCACATTTCCGGCACCGCTACTGGCAGTATTTTAATGATTTGTCCCTCGGAATTGATGTGAAGTAGGTGAAAATTATCAATATCCACCACACTGTACATCTTTAGATCTTTATATACCCCTGAGGAAGTCCTGTTAAAAGGATGAAACGCGTAGGGTTTTAAAGAAACAAGGTGATTAGGACACCAAGTACACATTGGAGAGTCCCCACCACATAGTTCACATCCTGGGGTGGTTGGTGGCACTCATGTTTATATCTGTCTTTGTGTAACTTGGTTGTTCCTTGTAATATACCTTGTATGTAATGTAGAGATTGTCTCACATTATATTTTATGTTTGATGTTATCAATAAACATCGAAATTGTATTAATCCAAAGTTCTGTTTTGGGTGTCTACATCTCTTTGGTGAGAGGGTATTTTCTAGGTTTAACACCTGGCTGAGTATTACTGAACATAGATTGAAAGGAGATAAGAATACCCACTCCAAGTTGGATTTACAATCAAGTCCAATCAGAAACAACGGTTGTAAATAATCTGGCCTTGAAATCCGTAAATTCATATGGACTTATTTATGGACAATTGGTTTTGATGTTCTAGCGCCCTCCGGGCTTCTTCATTTGTCTACATTGTTTTGTTCCCACTAACGGGTTCTACCGTGAGGTGCTGCTCTCTGAAGCGCGTGATAAGTTTTTTTTTTGTTATTTATATGTATATGAAGCAAGCAAAAAAGGCTCCAAAGAAAACATAGTTTTCAATTTATCATCGAGGCAACTCACTGATGATGAAATGCGTGTACTGAACAGAGGCTTGTCTTTTGTCCCTACACACACACCCGATGAATTTACCAACAAAGTGGACTTATTCAAATTGAATAGACGCATGAAACTAAAAGAATACTTTGCAGACAAAACAACTACAGTCGATTCGATTCCAGTCTACAAAAAATCTACCTTTAACCCAATGTCCAACAATAAAAGTATTGAAACGTTTACCAACTGCCTTGAGAGTTACATTGAAGATAAATCCTTTAACTCCTACAAAGGTCCACGCAATCTCACTACGCAGGAGCATGCAGCACTAATGAACCTGGGCAGCTACAAAGATATTACGATCCGCCCCGCAGACAAGGGGGGTGGAATTGTAATTCAGGACTTGTCAATCTATAAAAATGAAGTATACCGCCAACTGAATGACCAAAGTGTGTATGAAATAATACCAGATGATCCAACACTACAATACAAGTCTGAGCTAGATGGTATTTTAGGTCAAGCAGTACAGGATAAGATCATTACCACTCAAGTCAAGGATTCATTGAGCGAACTCTGTCCAATTACTCCAGTTTTTTACACTATCCCTAAACTGCATAAAAATCCGGTTGACCCGCCAGGACGTCCCATTATTGCTGCTAAAAATTCCTTATACTACAATCTTTCTCGATACTTGAACTTTTATTTGCAGCCACTGATTCAAGGACTTCCTTTGTGTCTCAAAGACACTACCACTCTCATCCGCACTCTACAGTCAATATCTCCATTACCGACAACCCATCTGCTATGTACGATAGACGTCGTGAATTTATATACCAGCATCCCTCATGATAGAGGATTACAGGCCATGGATAGATTCTTGAACAGTTGTTCAGACTACACTGGTCCGGACATCAAATTCTTCTTAAAGTTATTGGAATTAACACTGGGAAGAAATTACTTCCTATTCGACAAAAAGATATTTCGCCAGCGAACTGGGTGCGCCATGGGTTCATGTGTGGCACCCAGTTTCGCCAATGTCTTCATGAGCGATTTGGAAAAACAACTGTTTTTTGATGACGAAGAATCTGCATGCAAGATTAAACTATTCCGCAGGTATATCGACGACATTTTAGTGGTCTGGTCGGGTACAGAGCTCGAGTTCAGAGAGATGATGCGGATGGTTAATTTGAAGGATCCTGCCATTAAATTTACCTTCGACTGCAGTAAGGAATTTGTTCACTATCTGGATGTCGCCATTTCTCAGGCTGGGGATGGTTCGATCAATACTAGTTTCTATTTTAAACCCACTGATAGAAACACGTTCTTAAGTGCAAGGAGTCATCACCCGGCACCTTCTAAATGGAGTTTGCCATACTCTCAATTTCTGAGAATTATTCGCATCTGTAACAATCAGGATGACGTTAAACAACAAATTCACAATATGGCTCAGAAGTTTCTATCTAGAGGTTATTCTCCGGAGATTTTGGAGAAAGCGAAACAAAACGCATTAGCTACCCCTAGAGAAGTGGCCCTTTCTCCAAAAATCCATAAGCAACAACAAGATTGGATGATTTGGACACAGGAGTTCACCACAGCAAGTCCTTCCTTATCCCAACAAGCTAAACGCATCTGGCCAGTAGTCTCCAGAGATAAAGATCTGGGTTGTTTCCAGAATACATCCCTGAGGACTTCCTACAAACGTGGACGTAACATCAAGGGCATTGTAGTCCATAATGATATTTCAGACTTTGGTCCTACCCGACCTCTACATTTCCTGACTCGTAAACCAGGGAACTTCAGGTGCACAGGGTGTACCACCTGCAGTTGCCTGGAGGTGGGAGATACTTTTTTGCACCCTAGGTCAGGCAAATCTTTTTTGATCAAACATGCCCTGACCTGTACTAGCAAATTCATAGTCTACTACATCAAATGCCCGTGTGGCCTGCTGTATGTAGGCAAAAGCATTAGGCAATTTAAGGAACGTATTGCCTTACATAGATCGAGTATCCGCGCTGCGTTGGAAGATAGGGGTAGTGATTTACCGGTTGCCAGGCATTTTAAAAACAACAACCATAGTCTGGCCACAATTAGGTATAAAATGATCGACCACGTCCCCGCCAACAGAAGGGGTGGAGACCGTGGGAAGATTCTGCTACAAAAAGAGGCCTGGTGGATACATAAGTTACAAACTGTGCATCCCCAGGGCCTCAATGAATCCTTAAGCTTTAATTGCTTTCTATAATTAAGTTTTGCTCTTCACCTGTCTGGTATGTAATTGCGCTAGGTCCTGCTTCTAAGCGAGGCACATACAGACACTTTAGATAATACTCGCTTTTTTAGTATTTAACACAGCTTATGTCATACGTAGAGTAGGGACACAGCGTGTACAATGTCAGAGTAATCTATTCTTATAGAGACAGGAGCGCGCTACCAGCGGCGATGGTCCTCATATTTTGTTTTATTGTTTGTATATGTTTTTTTTTATTTGATGTGCACTATGTGTTCGTTTTGGTTGCTAGGCAACTACACTCTGACTCGGGCTAGCCGCGCCTCCGATCCGACTGACGATGATTCCCGGCGCACAGTCGCGCAGGTGACGTCATCGCAACTCGGCCGGACGCGGCGGCCTCAGATCCACGATAGGTGTTTGGTAAGTTGTATTCTTGTATAAATACTTGCTCTTTGTCATATGCTGGTCGTGTCTTGATAAAAGGGATCCGTCCCTGAAACGTCGACCTATCCAGCGGTGTGTCGTCTTTTTCTTTCTGAGTGCCTCCATTGGTTCTATGTCTGTATATATATATATATATATATATATATATATACAGTAAGAAGAAACAGGTGGCACTCACAGACTTGAAAGCAATGTTGAACAAACTCCACGCCGTGAAGTGTTTAATGGAAACAACAGGTGACGTTTCGGGGACACATCCCCTTCCTCAGACAATAAAACAGTGCAAACACAGTGAATATATAGCATGATAAACCCCACTTACCCCCACAATCATGACTCTCAGCTGCGTGAACCACGGAGTGCCCCAGCGTCTTCCGTCCCGCACTTCCGGTTTCTGCAACACGGCCCGGCCGGAAGTGACGCAATCAGGTCAGCCGGTTCCTATGGCAACGCGCTGGGAGCCCTGGAAGAAACAACAACATACAATAGTGACTCCATAAAATCTGCTAGACAGGCACACTTATTTGTGTAGCGCTCAACTGAGCTGGAGTGTGCCTAGTAAAACTGATCATGACTCTTGTGCAAAACTGCAATGCAAAATGTAATATCTTAAAAAGTTAAAAGCGACCTGTGTGTAATCCACCACCCTGAAAACAGCCTAATCATAATAATAATGATGTTTAAACCTT
The DNA here is from genome assembly GCF_028390025.1 of Pseudophryne corroboree. Lineage (NCBI taxonomy): Eukaryota > Metazoa > Chordata > Amphibia > Anura > Myobatrachidae > Pseudophryne > Pseudophryne corroboree. Next base: position 963,492,860 of record NC_086444.1, on the reverse strand, counting down.
CTAATATTTCAAAAAATTCTGTTTATATATGCAAGTATCGTCATCTCTGAAGGCCATTTAATCTGGGAGGCTGGGTTGGAGGCTGTCAGACGGCTAGTCACGGCTAATCGGTTGTATACAGGCCCAGATGTGGATTTGTTTATTGAGCTTTTAGCCTTTACACTGACACATAATTTTTTTCTTTTCAATGGGAGGTTCTACAAGCAATTGACGGGGTGCTCGATGGGGTCCCCAGTGGCCCCGTCGTTTGCCAACTGTTTTATGTGGGATGTAGAGAGGGGGTTGTTTTTTGAGGATCCGAGCATTTCAGGGAACATTCTGCTATACTTTCGCTACATTGATGATCTCCTCATTTTCTGGAGTGGCGACATCCAGATTTTGATTGAGATCATCAATAGACAAAACAACTCTGACAGTCCCATTAAACTGACCTGGAACCATAGCAAGTCTGAGATTTGCTATTTGGATGTATGCATACAACTGAAAGAGGGACAGCAGGGGACGACTCTGTTTAAAAAACCCACGGACAGGAACACCCTGCTCAGGGCTGAGAGTTCACATCCCAAAACAATGATTCGTAGCTTGCCCTATTCTCAGCTACTCAGGGTATGCAGGAATAACACTGATTCAGATACACGGATGTTGCAATTAGAAGAGATGATACAGAAATTTTCAGAGAGGGGATATTCCCTATCGGAACTGAAAAAAGCACGAGAAAGAGCTCTGTGCAATTTTCAGAAGCAACCTAAACGCCATTCCAAAGCATTATCTAAAGAGATCATACCCTGGGTGACCGAATACAACTCTAATAGTCCAACTTTGGTGAAGCAGGTCAAAGGGATGTGGCAGATGGTCACTTCTGATCCCGATCTGAAGTGTTTCCAAAATAGCAAATTGATGCCCAGCTACTCTAGGGGCAGAAATTTGAAAGACTTGGTGGTCAAAACTGACATCACAGGCTTTGACGCCAAGTGTTCATCCAGGCATTTTCTGAGCAAGAGAAATGGGTGCTTTAAATGCCTAGGATGCACTACTTGTTCCTTTTTCATTGTAGGTGAGTCATTCCCGCATCCACACACGGGTCAACGGCTAAAAATTAGGTGGCCATTAACCTGTACATCCCGGTTCGTAGTCTATGTGATAGTTTGCCCATGTGGGCTCTATTACGTAGGCAAAACTGAATGCCAATTGAAAGTACGGTTAACTCAACACAGGTCAGCCATACGTGCAGCCCTGATCACAGGGACCAGCAAGCAGCCTGTGGCAAGACACTTTGCCACACATAAACACAGTTTGGCCAGTCTGAGATATAGGGCCATTGACCATGTGCTAGCATCTACACGGGGGGGTGATAGGGGGAGGAAATTACTCCAACTTGAATCCAAGTGGATTTTTCGCCTCGATTGCCTGGCCCCTAGGGGGTTAAATGAGTCCCTGGGCCTCATTAACTTTTTATAAATAAGTCTCTGCAATTGTCACTGCCGGCCATAAGCGCCTTAGTAGTAGCTAGTCGTTCACAAACCACACATGTAGTGGTTCGTATTATGCATACTTTGTATTCTTACCTCTGACACACATTGTAGGCTAGGGTCTAGTTGAGAGGTTATACTAGGTAAGGGACGGTGCCCTCATCATGTATTTACCCTTTGGCTGATTTGCCTCCCAGATTAAATGGCCTTCAGAGATGACGATACTTGCATATATAAACAGAATTTTTGATATATTAGAAGGTTTAAACATCATTATTATTATGATTAGGCTGTTTTCAGGGTGGTGGATTACACACAGGTCGCTTTTAACTTTTTAAGATATTAAATTTTGCATTGCAGTTTTGCACAAGAGTCATGATCAGTTTTACTAGGCACACTCCAGCTCAGTTGAGCGCTATACTTATTTGTGTGCCTGTCTAGCAGATTTTATGGAGTCACTATTGTATGTTGTTGTTTCTTCCAGGGCTCCCAGCGCGTTGCCATAGGAACCGGCTGACCTGATTGCGTCACTTCCGGCCGGGCCGTGTTGCCGAAACCGGAAGTGCGGGACGGGAGACGCTGGGGCACTCCGTGGTTCACACAGCTGAGAGTCATGATTGTGGGGGTAAGTGGGGTTTATCATGCTATATATTCACTGTGTTTGCACTGTTTTATTGTCTGAGGAAGGGGATGTGTCCCCGAAACGTCACCTGTTGTTTCCATTAAACACTTTACGGCGTGGAGTTTGTTCAACATTGCTTGCAAGTCTGTGAGTGCCACCTGTTTCTTCTTACTGTATGTGGGTGGACTAGCATGTCCACAAGGAAGGGCACCTCAGCCAGTTACTAGGAGGAGTGCCGGGGCAAATTCTGGATATATATATATATATATATATATATACACTGCTCAAAAAAATAAAGGGAACACTTAAACAACACAATGTAACTCCAAGTCAATCAAACTTCTGTGAAATCAAACTGTCCACTTAGGAAGCAACACTGATTGACAATCAATTTCACATGCTGTTGTGCAAATGGAATAGACAACAGGTGGAAATTATAGGCAATTAGCAAGACACCCCCCAATAAAGGAGCTGTTCTGCAGGTGGTGACCACAGACCACTTCTTAGCTCCTATGCTTTCTGGCTGATGTTTTGGTCACTTTTGAAAGCTGGCGGTGCTTTCTCTCTAGTGGTAGCATGAGACGGAGTCTACAACCCACACAAGTGGCTCAGGTAGTGCAGCTCATCCAGGATGGCACATCAATGCGATCTGTGGCAAGAAGGTTTGCTGTGTCTGTCAGCGTAGTGTCCAGATCATGGAGGCGCTACCAGGAGACAGGCCAGTACATCAGGAGACGTGGAGGAGGTCGTAGGAGGGCAACAACCCAGCAGCAGGACCGCTACCTCCACCTTTGTGCAAGGAGGAACAAGAGGAGTACTGCCAGAGCCCTGCAAAATGACCTCCAGCAAGCCACAAATGTGCATGTGTCTACTCAAACGATCAGAAACAGACTCCATGAGGGTGGTATGAGGGCCCGAAGTCCACAGGTGGGGGTTGTGCTTACAGCCCAACACCGTGCAGGACGTTTGGCATTTGCCAGAGAACACCAAGATTGGCAAATTCGCCACTGGTGTCCTGTGCTCTTCACAGATGAAAGCAGGTTCTCACTGAGCACATGTGACAGACGTGACAGAGTCTGGAAACGCCAAGGAGAACGTTCTGCTGCCTGCAACATCCTCCAGCATGACCAGTTTGGCAGTGGGTCAGTAATGGTGTGGGGTGACATTTCTTTGGGGGGCCGCACAGCCCTCCATGTGCTTGCCAGAGGTAGCCTGCCATTAGGTACCGAGATGAGATCCTCAGACCTCTTGTGTGACCATATGCTGGTGCGGTTGGACCTGGGTTCCTCCTAATGCAAGACAATGCTAGACCTCATGTGGCTGGAGTGTGTCAGCAGTTCCTGCAAGACAAAGACATTGATGCTATGGACTGGCCCGCCCGTTCCCCAGACCTGAATCCAGTTGAGCACATCTGGGACATCATGTCTCGCTCCATCCACCAACGCCACGTTGCACCACAGACTGTCCAGGAGTTGGCGGATGCTTTAGTACAAGTCTGGGAGGAGATCCCTCAGGAGACCATCCGCCACCTCATCAGGAGCATGCCCAGGCGTTGTAGGGAGGTCATACAGGCACGTGGAGGCCACACACACTACTGAGCCTATTTTGACTTGTTTTAAGGACATTACATCAAAGTTGGATCAGCCTGTAGTGTGTTTTTCCACTTTAATTTTGAGTGTGACTCCAAATCCAGACCTCCATGGGTTAATAAATTTGATTTCCATTGATAATTTTTGTGTGATGTTGTTGTCAGCACATTCAACTATGTAAAGAACAAAGTATTTAATAAGAATATTTAATTCATTCAGATCTAGGATGTGTTATTTTAGTGTTCCTTTTATTTTTTTGAGCAGTGTATATATATATATATATATATATATATAGTTACGAGTATAGCGGCACTCTCAGGTCTTCATTCAAGGAAAACAGGACATCACCCCGTCAAGCAACGTTTCGGTTTTATTCCAAAAAACCGTCTTCAGGCTTACATAACAATACACAAACAAAATTCTTACCTATATAGCAGCATATCACCATGTCTAAATCGTGCCAGGTGTGCACAGCGTCCATTTCCGCCAAAGCGTCAATTTCCGCTGACATCACCTGGAACGCAAAACTAACACTGTGTATTAACCCTTCACCAAAAAATCAATTTCAAGGGACAAAGACATGGACACATATATCTCAAAAGTCAATAAACACATCAGTGCAGATTAACTAATTCATTATGACTATATACAAAGTCAGACATATAAAAATGCTTATGCAACTGTAATTGTTGTTTATAGTTGAAAACTAAAACATAAGTCATTACAACCAACTTTTAAAACAAAAAACTAGAGAAAGACAATGTTTCGTTTAATCCATGTGGGGCTATGGTATTTAGAAAATAGATCCACCTGGTTTCACAACGCAACAACGCTTTGTTACGATCACCCCCCCTGCGTCCTTCAGGGATGTGATCGATCATTTTGTACCTTAAGCTGGATAAATTATGACCCTTAGCTTTGAAGTGCTTGGCAACAGGTTGTTCCGAAACCCTGCCTTCTAGGGCTAATCTAATGGCACTCCTGTGTTGTGCCATCCTCTCTTTAAAGGTACACAAGGTTTTACCTACATAAAGAAGTCCACATGGACACTTTATGTAGTATACTACAAAACGAGTGGTACAAGTTAGACAGTGTGTTATTTTAATTGCTTTACCCGAATGCGGGTGATAACACGTATCACCTGTTTCCAAGTAAATACATGTTGTGCAGCCTAGGCATCTATAATTGCCAGGCTTTTTGCTCAAAAAGTTACTGGATTGTGGAGATGAGAAATCTCAATTGCTCAGAGTGCATCGCATCTGTAGCAATGAACAAGATAAGTTGAATCAAATGGATTTGATGATCCAGAGATTCTTACAACGGGGCTATCCAAATAAGTTGTTACAACAAGCTAAAATGAAGGTACTAGCTACCCCCAAGTGTAAGTCAACAAGTAAGAGTAAGGGTGACCAAGAAGCATTGGTATATGTAAGTAAATTTACTACTGCAAGCAAAAAGCTGACCACTAAGGCAAAAAGGATCTGGCCGATATTGCAAGCTGACCCCGATTTAAAATCTTTATCCAATACCAAGCTGTTACCTTGTTATCGGAGGGGTAGGAATCTGCGTGACATGCTTGTTCATTCGGATATCTCAGATTTCTCATCTCCACAATCCAGTAACTTTTTGAGCAAAAAGCCTGGCAATTATAGATGCCTAGGCTGCACAACATGTATTTACTTGGAAACAGGTGATACGTGTTATCACCCGCATTCGGGTAAAGCAATTAAAATAACACACTGTCTAACTTGTACCACTCGTTTTGTAGTATACTACATAAAGTGTCCATGTGGACTTCTTTATGTAGGTAAAACCTCGTGTACCTTTAAAGAGAGGATGGCACAACACAGGAGTGCCATTAAATTAGCCCTAGAAGGCAGGGTTTCGGAACAACCTGTTGCCAAGCACTTCAAAGCTAAGGGTCATAATTTATCCAGCTTAAGGTACAAAATGATCGATCACATCCCTGAAGGACGCAGGGGGGGTGATCGTAACAAAGCGTTGTTGCGTTGTGAAACCAGGTGGATCTATTTTCTAAATACCATAGCCCCACATGGATTAAACGAAACATTGTCTTTCTCTAGTTTTTTGTTTTAAAAGTTGGTTGTAATGACTTATGTTTTAGTTTTCAACTATAAACAACAATTACAGTTGCATAAGCATTTTTATATGTCTGACTTTGTATATAGTCATAATGAATTAGTTAATCTGCACTGATGTGTTTATTGACTTTTGAGATATATGTGTCCATGTCTTTGTCCCTTGAAATTGATTTTTTGGTGAAGGGTTAATACACAGTGTTAGTTTTGCGTTCCAGGTGATGTCAGCGGAAATTGACGCTTTGGCGGAAATGGACGCTGTGCACACCTGGCACGATTTAGACATGGTGATATGCTGCTATAGGTAAGAATTTTGTTTGTGTATTGTTATGTAAGCCTGAAGACGGTTTTTTGGAATAAAACCGAAACGTTGCTTGACGGGGTGATGTCCTGTTTTCCTTGAATGAAGACCTGAGAGTGCCGCTATACTCGTAACTATACATGCAATTGCTTTTGCTCTTGAAGGCACCGGGCGTTTATCTTGAAGTATCTTAGGAGTGCCGGGTCTGGAACTGTCTATATATATATATATATATATATATATATAAAAAGACATAGAAAGGTAGAATTTGACAGCAGATAAGAACCCCTTTGCACATATATTTTACCCCTTTTTTTACCTTTTGATAACTTCAACCCTTTTTGCTCCTATATTCTTTGTAAGCATATTTTTTATGCCTAACCCAAGCATGTTTAAATAGCTCTACTGCCTTAGTCTCTACCACTTCTAATCGCAGGCTATTCCACCTATCCACTACCCTTTCTGTGGAGTAATTTTTCCTTGTTTCATTTGAACCTACCTTCTTCCAGTTTCAGGGCATGTCCTCGTGTTCTAATACTTATTTTTCTTTGAAAAATGTCTCCCTTCTGTACCTTATTAAAACCCTTGATATAATTGAAAGTTTCTATCATGTCCTTTCTTTGCTTCAAACTATACATATTAAGATCTTGTAGACTTTCCAGGTAAGTTTTGTGATGTAGGCTATTCACCATTTTAGTTGCCCATCTCTAATGTATTTATATCCTTCTGAAGATTTGGCATTCAGAACTGACCACAGTATTCTAGATGAGGCCGTACCAATGACCTATACAGTGGCATTATTACTTATTTATTCCTGCTACTGATTCTTCTCCTTATGCAACCAAACATTTCCCTTGCCTATGTCATTGCTTTGTTAAATTGCTTACCAGCCTATCTCACCTTAAATAGTGACTCCTAGACCCCACTTCCTCTTCTGTAGTTTCCATTATAGTGCCAATACTATATTTAGCCTTTGGGTTTTTGAGACCCAAGTTCATGACTTTGCATTTTTTGGCAGTAAACTGTAATTGCCACGCTCTTGCCTATTCTTTTAGTCTACTTAGATCCTCAATCATTTACCCCCCTGGCGTGTCTAACCTATTGCATACCTTTGTGTCCTCTGCAAAATGGCATAGTTTCCCTTCGCTACCATTTGCAATGTCACCAACAAAGATATTAAAAAGCACTGGTCCAAGTTCAGCTCTCTGGTGTACATCACTTTTAACCTTTCCCTCCTGAGAGTGCACTCCATTTACTACAACTCTGTTTCCTTGCCTGAATCCAGGTTCTTATTCATTCAACCTTCTTAGTGGGGCAATTCAATTCCTGTTTTGGGCGCTTAAAGTAATGGTGCCCGTTGGAGCAATTCAATTGTTGCTCTGATCCGGCGCACATTACTTGATATGCCCTAAAGCATTTGGACACCCAAATGGCACACTTTTTGAATATTTCCGATCACCATCTTAGGAAGCAGCGAGCTGAAATTTATCCCCCCGTGGCTATTAATGCCCGAACGAAGCAACAATTGAATTGCTCCACCAGGTGCCGTCTAGTGGCAGCCATGGGAAGTAACAATTGAGTTCTTCCGCTAGAATCCAATCCCACCCTTTTAAGCCACTCCCCCATCTATTACTTTAGTCACCATGTCAAAACAGTCTATATATTTTTTTGGCATGATCCAACCCATGTAAATCCATGCTGTTTGAGATCCTGTACATTGCTGTATTTCAGTTATTCTACAATTCTTTTTTTTTATGGTGTTTCCATGACTTTCCCTAATATTGATGTAAGGCTCACTGGTTGATAGTTGCTTAACTCTTCCTTGCTTCCACTTTTGTGCAGTGGGACTATCTGTACTCTTTTCCAGACCTTTGGAATTACTTCTGTAGCTAGTGACTGGTTAAATAATTCTGTTAATGATGTTACCGGAACCCGTTTAAGCTCTTTTATGGATGTATCCCATCTGGCCCCAATGATTTAAACCGCCCCCTTGTTCTCTATTCCTCCAGGTTGCTTTCACATTTTTTTAATTCCTATGAAGCTTTTTATATAATCCATGGAACAGTCATGTTTTTTTCTAGGCTTACTCAGATGGTCGATTCTATCGATGGTCATGATGGTGGTCCAATGCTGCATCTTTGGACACAAAGTTCAGATCAGAGACGCTGGCATGAGGCATAATTTTCCTTCAGATACCTCTTACAGGCATTAGCCCTTTTTCGCACAGCAACTGCTGTACAAAAGCGTCCATCTGTGAATCAGGCCCACTGTGCAGTCCCAGCATCAGCAACAGAATCAGTGCTCTGGATGGACATGTTTTCACTTTTCAATTTTAGTAAAAACAATTATTGACAAATATGCCCTTATGTGAATGAATTCCAGAATTTGACAATACTCATAGGCCCTATGATAAATTATTCAGTGTATAGCTACTGTCAAAGTAAAAAAAATTACATAAAGAGAACATACAAACCACACACATTTAAGTCGCTATACTTGCAAATATGTGCAGCGAGCACAGCAATATATGGTAACACACGCATTTACACGGACATGCCACAGAAATGGATTCGACACTTATTTCATACAGTACATAATTAAAATAATATCAAGCGCCAGACATCATGGTGATTTAAAATCACCTAATGAATTATTGTCATGAATGTGTATTATTTGAATGGAACCAGATACACCTGTCATGTTTACTTTTAAAACATGCAGATTGGTGTGTAGATTAATTTGATACTTGTTGTAGGACAGTGCAGCGGATAATTATGATTGAATGTATAAAAGCTAAAAATCACTTTGTTAGAACAATGAATGATACAGTGGAATGAGAGAGAGACCCCTCCCCCAGGAACTAGTCACACAGGAAGGTAGTTCCTGTCTCTTGTGGGCTCAGACTTATTTGCTTTTTGGACTCAGACAGAGATGGAGGTCTTGCATGATTTTACAGAGGAAAGAGAGGAAGAGAGAGTCATATGGAGGGACAAACTTATATGAGAAAGACCTGGTAATTGTATCGCTGGCATTTAACTGTAACTTTATGTAACTGTGTTTTAACTATGTTCTAACTGTTTACTGTGTGAGTTGTATTCATGAAACTATAGGTATACTGTACTTTGTAATATATATTGAATCCATATCCTTTTAACAACAAATATATACATCAATGAGCTTTGGAACTCAGATAATGTGTGAGTGTATTGTTTTCTCTTATGGGATACAGTGTTTTGCGATGTACAGCGCACTTTTATCGTATATGGTAGTAAGTGGTGCAGGCATTTACAATATATATTAGAGCGGGCATTTTAAATATTTGTGAGAAATCAATTTGGCATTCATAGATGGGGGCTCTCACGGGATATCACGTTATTAATGATGCACTGTACATTACAAACGCGGCTGTGATCGACCGGGTAATGATGGACGCATCGCAAAATGCTGATGAATCACATCCACGTGTATTGTGTTGTGTTATTAGTAAGATGCTGATATGAAATTTATGGGACAATGCGTTTCTCATAATATTTAAGATGCTAAAATGTATTTTTATTGTTGCAAAACAAGGTTCAAATAAGTCATATTGTGTTTGATTCAGATTGGATTGCTTATCTGTAAAGTAGGGTTAAAAGTACATTTAAAAGTTGCTGCAATAGTCTTGATATAGTGTTTTTTTTTTTTTACTCAGGCCTAAAATAACTTCAGGTGCTTGCATGGTGTGTGATTTCTTTGTGACAAAGGAAGCCGCATGGCCTGTCCTCCATTTTGGACTAACCACATGGCCTGTCCACCATTTTGTGTAACCCTCATGGATGTGGAAGGGGGAGGAGCAGCGGCCATTTTGGGAAGGTCATTTTTCTAAATGGCTGATTTTCAGTCTGCTCAAGAATAATCAGCTTTCCTTTATCATATGAAACACAATTTATGAGTTACCAATGCATTTATTTAACCCATGCCATAGTCAATTACAAATAGTTTCAATGGGGCTTAGTGAAAGTTAATAGTGAGATGAATACTTGATGTAAGAAGTACACACAGATAAAAAAAAACAAAGGTTTTTTTTGTTTTTTTTCTTTTACCTCTAGGATTTAGGTAACTCTGCTTGCTATAAGATAGCCATTGAAATGTTAATTAACCTGTGTAACTGCTTTTTCTTAGCAGTGAAAAACCTCTTGAACAGGCAGTCAAAAGCACACAGCTTTGATATGCAAATTAGAAGCACTAAATGGGTAAATGAGTTTCAGAGGAGACCAGTGAATGATACATATATACAATATTATTATAATTATGTGGGTGTTTATATCAATGTATGTTCTGCAAGATGGGTATCCAATCTGAATCATATCATTTAAATTATTGATTATTGCTAGAGTCATTATAGATCTGTGTGAAACCGGAGATATTTGTTGCTATATAGTTAAAACTAAAATAAATATTTAAGGAAGTAAACGTAAAACACAAACACAGTCTGGCCTAGTTAAAAAGGTTTATACAGAAAGAAACTGTGTTGTGTTAAGTGAGCGATTATAGGTAATATCGCTTACATATATAGAAGTGTGGGATTTGTACTTTTGCGGACGTACGGTTTTTGTACACGTGTCTCGGACAAAGTACGGGACTGCGTACGCAACGTAAAGACATACGCACAGTCGCGTGTTTACGCAACGTGCGTAAGGGTATGACCGCTAAGTACAAATTACACAATAGCATTGTTTAGTTTAGGGGCGGGACAGTAGTCACGCTACATTAGCACAAATTGCTCGGTTTCCAAGATTTAGTTTAAATAAAACCTTTTTTACTGTATTGCCTCTGGGAGTAAAGCTGTTTATCTGAATGAAAGATAATTTTCTGTACAGAAAAAAAAACAAAGTGTATTTGAGTGAGCGAACGTGAGTGAGCGAACGTAACAAAGAACGTAGTGGACCCAGGGAATTCGGGATCCCGTCGAGTGGTACATCAAGTGAGTGGAGACTTGGTGGCGTGAGGCAGCTGACTCATGTTAATATAGATTTAAGTACAAAGGAGCAAGGTAGACAATTGTGTTAGAGTACCGCGGCCCAGGGGGTTAGCGAAGGTTTACCCATTTAGTTTTTTTTTATACGCTCCGGCTGAGGTTTCGCAGCCTGAAAATCGATTCCAGTGGTCGTACGGCGGATAAGTAACAAGTACCTATACGCTGTGCGATTGGACCGCGCGTTCGTGGGTGCAATATTTAGCGCAACGTGATAACCTTTTTACGAGCTTTGCGTAAAATCACGGTATCATTAGCGCTGTATATAGCATACGCAAGCGTGATTTGTGTATAATAAAGGTTTAGGGAGTTTTCGCTGGCCTCTCTCAGGAAATCTCCAACAGCCTATATTTACTGGAAAGGGTAAGTTATTCCCAGAAACTTCCAGTAAATAGAGGTTACATAGGGCCCTAAGTTGGGCACATTTCCTTCGCTATCGACAGTGTATGGTAGTACTGGCCAACGTGGGCGGTGAGCGGGTGAAGAGCGTTCGGAGAACTTTCACTGTTGCCTTATAGTGAGTATTTTGGTTTTTTGTGGGATTAGCCGAAAGGGCAATACCTGAAAAATATGGGGCCAGTTGCTCAAGTAAGGGACGTTCAACCAGGGTTCAGGTTGACATACTGCGGCCCAGGGGGTCAGCGAGGTTCATAATGTGTGAGAAGCATGGACCACACACAGAAGTTTTATGCAATGAATGGGAACGTATGACTGCGGGAGATAGGGAACCATTCCCTAAGGTAGGCAGTTTTGAACCAGAGGTATTGCAGAATTTAAGGATAAGAATATGTCTGATAAAATCCCGAAAACAAAGGGTCAGACATACAAATTGTTTAAACCTGTGACAGCAAGAGGGTTTGGTGAGTTTGATCCAAAGGTATTGCAGGTGGTATGTTTAACCAAAGTCATATAAGACAAGAATGGAAATATAAGAACTGTTTGAACTTGTAGCAACAATAAATAAGTAGGAAGAGAAAAAAAAAAAAAGAGAATGCAAGTACACCGCCTTATGTAGATGTGGAAGCAGTTACGGCCAGCGTACAAACTATAGAAAATAATTAAACAAAATATGAAAAATATGACTGTAACCTATATATATACTAATGAATGTTGAAGTTTTATTTAGGAGGAGAAGGTGACCTGATCGTTTTCAGCCATTTCTCATGCACCCAGAGGAGTATCCAACCGGTAAAAGAAGAGCAGTAGCCTGTGGGGGAAGTGGCTGAGACCAGTGGAACAGGTAAGTATGGTATCATTCGTGTACATATATAGTAAAATCCAAATATTAAACAAAAAAAAAATCAAGAAAGTAACGTCAGAAATGGAGAAAAACCTGTCCGCACATTAGTATTTGCCAGCAGGAAAGCGGGCAGAGACAAGGTAACCCCAGGGTATTTCTTTCAGTTACCATATAAGAAGAATTCGTTCCTAGTAATGCCCCTAGTAAAGATGAGCTCGGAAATGTTTGATGGACCATGTACAGACCCTTAATACGGGATGAGAAGGATTGAATGAATACTTCGCATGACCTAGAAGCTTGTTAAACTTTTTTTTGTTTTTGTCTCTTGCAGTAATAGAAAACTCTCCATCTGGATAAGACGACTGGTAAACACTAATTCGGCAAATGGGAGGTTGCTGTCTCTGTGCAAATGGACGGGCTCAATAAGGCATTGAGTGTCAGGGTGTAGACTTCTTTGCAAAATTGGAAAGGTCACAGTAGCTAATCTTAGATAGTGTGCTATTGAACATCACAAGAATAGTGTTAGGCGCAGAGAACATTAGGTGGAGAGGTTGAGGATGGTAAGTATACTGGCACATACAGGAAAGACCCATCAGTCCAAACCCCAGATCCCAAATGGTCAATAATATGTTACACTTGTAGGAAGGAAGGGCATTTTGCCAGAGATTGTAGGAGTAGTAGGACACATAGTCAATATAGATTCCCTAGACAGAAAACACAAGCCACATTATTAAACACATAGACGGGACCAAGGGACATATAGTAAAGAATCACGAGCCATACAGAAAACACAGATTCGGTTAATGGGAAGAACAGAATAAATGCAACTTACTAATGTTACATTTCGCTGTTCTAGATGCATGTCCATCACAGGTAGAGGAAATTAACTCACAGATACCGTGTTCCCTATGAACTTAGGATGGACAGGACACTGGATTGATGGCTGGGATAGTCCCAGTAGAGATAAGACACACAGAAATGTTTTTTTAAGGGGAGTAGACCAAGTAGAGAATCACTTCCCCGTAGTGCCCAATCCAGTTGTCAAAGTTTTATAAAATCTTCTTCACCTCTACAAAACTCATCTGTCACCAACCTCTATTCTGTTTCTCTACAGTTTCCTCTTCATCTTTTGCGTTCACACAGGGTGGTACAATACATGGACCCAAGTACAGTTCAAACTCCACATGCCTAGGTCCTTCAGAGTTCTGCCCAAACCCAGTATTGTCACAACTGAGGGCTGGTGCTGACCAGGGGGAAGCCTCAGTTGTAGGGACTGAGGTATATGTGTACCTGGGAGGCAGTACAGGGTTCTTAGACATGCAGGGAACCTTTAGAACAAATGCCCGAAGGCGTGACCAAGACAACGAAGGAAAGTTCAAAGGTTTATTAAACACAGTTCAGAGGAATACTGATGACTTGGTACAGGTAACAGGAATCACAGTTCAGAGAAATACTTGGGATCGATGACGGAACACCGATGGTGACTTGGAATCTATGACGGAACACCGATGGTTACTTTGGGATCGATGGCGGAACACCGATGGTTACTGGAGATCGATGGCGGAACACCGATGGAGACTTGGGATCGATGACGGAACACCGATGGTTACTGGATATCGATGGCGGAACACCGATGGAGACTTGGGATCGATGGCGGAACACCGATGGAGACTTGGGATCGATGGCGGAACACCGATGGAGACTTGGGATCGATGGCGGAACACCGATGGAGACTTGGGATCGATGGCAGAACACCGATGAGGACTTGGGATCGATGGCGGAACACCGATGGTGACTTGGGATCGATGGCAGAACACCGATGGTGACTTGGGATCGATGGCGGAACACCGATGGTGACTAGGGATCGATGGCGGAACACCGATGGTCACTGGGGATCGATGGCGGAACACCGATGGTCACTGGGGATCGATGGCGGAACACCGATGGTTACTGGCAGGGCAGAGCACTGCTGGAAGCTGGTGTCGGTAACTGCCAGTCACAGGATGCAATGATGAGACACTGCAGAGTCAGGCTGCACTGCAGAGAAAGTCCATGGGAGGACTACACACTGGGATCACTGAAGACAATTGAAGCACTGACCATCTTTCCAGCCCAGGAACAAGATATTTATACCAGCTGGGAAACAGGGATTGGCTGGCTGATTAAGCAGTCTAGAGTGCAGCTGCTGGATAATTAGGTAGAAACCAGAGTGTAGCTGATAGGCTGAAAAGCAACATGTGATGAAAACAAACATGGCTGCGCCCATGTTTGAACTTGGAGGGAAAGACTGTTTGTAACTTGCATGTGAGCTTTAACCATGAAGCTGCCAGAATCACAGTGAAGAGATTTGAGACAATGAGATGCAGCGTGCTGCATGCAGACAGTGCAGATGGAATCCAGGCTTGGAACACTGGGACAGTCTCAGGAGGCATTTGGAAGGTAAATACTGATAAGGAATTACCTGGATCGTGACAGCACCCCCTCCTTTAGGAGTGGCCCCAGGACACTTCTTATAAACTCTTTACCTGAACAAACGGAAGAATCTAGATTGAATCCTGATGAACTTGAACTGGCTGGAACCAGATGAGACTGTACTGGACCTATGGACGAGACCAGATTGAGTCCAGACAAACTTGAACCGGCTGAAACCGGCGGAGACTTTAGGCCGACGGATAGGACAGGATTGAGTTTGGAGACCGTTGAATCAGCTGGAACTGAAAGAGTCAGAATCCGGTTAGAACCGGAATGAGTGGTATCTGAGTGTTCAGTTAGACCATCCTGGACCTGGTCCATGCTGGATGCCAACAGGGTGGTGCTCTCTGAAGACGGCAAACAGGAGTTCATAACTGCATCTGTAGCACAAAAATTTCCATCTGGGAACTTGGCTCTGGATACTTCCCTTGGGGCTGAAACTTTGGTGACCCCTCCTGGGGTTGACGAATCAGACACCTCTCTCAGGGTTGTTTTCTCCAGCACCCCCCCTGGGGTTGACAGATCAGAAACTCCTTTTTGAGAAGACTCATATGCCCCTACTAGAGCTTGAACATTGGATACCCCTTCTTGGGCTGTAGACACAGACGCCCCTTCTTGGGCTGTAGATACAGACGCCCCTTCTTGGGCTGTAGACACAGACGCCCCTTCTTGGGCTGAGTAAAGAGCGTCATCATTCCAGGAAAGTTCGGACGCTAGGATCTGGTACTGTACCAGATATTTACCGACTGTTTGTGTTCCCTGACGTAGCCGGAGGATATCAGAGGAGGCAGAGGTCACACGACCTAGTTCATCAAAGATGCGCCTGAAGGTTGCCACAAAATCTGCATATGAAGAGAGCAGGGCATCAGACTTCTCCCATAGAGGTGATACCCAATCGAGGGCGGAGCCACTGAGGAGGGAGATGATGTAAGCAACCTTGGTGCGGTCAGTTGGGAAACTGCCAGGCTGTAACTCAAAATATATCTCACACTGATTTAGGAAACCCCGACAGGCTTTTGGGGAACCATCAAACTTGGCAGGTGTCGGTAAATGGAGACAAGGAGCAGAAACGGGAATGGTGGGTGGGGATACCACCAAAGGTACTGCAGTCGGCACACTGGACGCCCCTGAACCACGGAGGGTTACTTGTATTCCATCCAGCCGAGAGGAGAGGTCCTGGAGACAGCGGATCACATGGCCCTGTGCAGTCTCCTGACTTTCAAGGCAGGCTGCAAGTTCTTGCATCGGCTTGGTCGCTTGGACCTGGTCTCCGGCCGACCCCATCAGTTCAGTGCTTACTGTCACAACTGAGGGCTGGTGCTGACCAGGGGGAAGCCTCAGTTGTAGGGACTGAGGTATATGTGTACCTGGGAGGCAGTACAGGGTTCTTAGACATGCAGGGAACCTTTAGAACAAATGCCCGAAGGCGTGACCAAGACAACGAAGGAAAGTTCAAAGGTTTATTAAACACAGTTCAGAGGAATACTGATGACTTGGTACAGGTAACAGGAATCACAGTTCAGAGAAATACTTGGGATCGATGACGGAACACCGATGGTGACTTGGAATCTATGACGGAACACCGATGGTTACTTTGGGATCGATGGCGGAACACTGATGGTTACTGGAGATCGATGGCGGAACAGCGATGGAGACTTGGGATCGATGACGGAACACCGATGGTTACTGGATATCGATGGCGGAACACCGATGGAGACTTGGAATCGATGGTGGAACACCGATGGAGACTTGGGATCGATGGCGGAACACCGATGGAGACTTGGGATCGATGGCGGAACACCGATGGAGACTTGGGATCGATGGCAGAACACCGATGAGGACTTGGGATCGATGGCGGAACACCGATGGTGACTTGGGATCGATGGCGGAACACCGATGGTGACTCGGGATCGATGGCGGAACACCGATGGTCACTGGGGATCGATAGCGGAACACCGATGGTCACTGGGGATCGATGGCGGAACACCGATGGTTACTGGCAGGGCAGAGCACTGCTGGAAGCTGGTGTCGGTAACTGCCAGTCACAGGATGCAATGATGAGACACTGCAGAGTCAGGCTGCACTGCAGAGAAAGTCCATGGGAGGACTACACACTGGGATCACTGAAGACAATTGAAGCACTGACCATCTTTCCAGCCCAGGAACAAGATATTTATACCAGCTGGGAAACAGGGATTGGCTGGCTGATTAAGCAGAGTCTAGAGTGCAGCTGCTGGGTAATTAGGTAGAAACCAGAGTGCAGCTGATAGGCTGAAAAGCAACATGTGATGAAAACAAACATGGCTGCGCCCATGTTTGAACTTGGAGGGAAAGACTGTTTGTAACTTGCATGTGAGCTTTAACCATGAAGCTGCCAGAATCACAGTGAAGAGATTTGAGACAATGAGATGCAGCGTGCTGCATGCAGACAGTGCAGATGGAATCCAGGCTTGGAACACTGGGACAGTCTCAGGAGGCATTTGGAAGGTAAATACTGATAAGGAATTACCTGGATCGTGACAAGTATATCTCAACAGCATGATAACACCAGTATTACTGCAGTGTGCCTTGTCATGCACAAAGAGTAGAGAATGGGAATACTGGTGAAGGGAAAATTTGTATAGACACTGATATGCCTGTTGGTGAATGGCAAACCTGACATTTTCTGTTTCCATTTTCTTCTTCCTTCTCTCCTCGAGATGTTTTTTTTTTTTTTTTGAGTTATGCTCATGGTACTCTACATTGCAAACACACGATAGTTAAATTAAGATACAAAAATTTGTGTTCCCTGCAGGAAGAGGCAGTCTGGAGGACAAAGGGGTATGGCCAGGAGTCCTCAGGACTGTGGGCAGGTGGACACGGTAAGCCAGTAGCCCTCAGAGCATACCTTCCAAGTCTAGCTGAGGTGGCACATGGTCTGACTCATCTAGGCAAAGAGGGTAGGTTCAGGCTGATGAGAGCCTACTGGTGTGCGCCAGGATTCTATTCTCATGCAGGTAAGAGAGCAATGACCTGTCTTACTTGCGGAAGAATATTGATAAAGCAATACCAACAGAGCCATCCCATATCCCTCCTGCAGACGGATCTTTTCAGGAAATACAAATCAATTTCGTACAGTTAACACCCTTTAGGAATTATTGTTATGTATTGGTGTGCACCGATGTTTTCTCAAACTGGGTAGAGGCATTTCCTGCCGCCACGGATGCTGCTGTGTTTACCGCAAAGAAAAATTGGAAGTAGGAGCAAAGCTTGAAATTGTACTATTGTGATCATAGATACTGCCACTAGTATTATGTAGCTTCTGAACCACTCCTAGATCTTCACTCAACGAATCACCCTCTTCGAAATTTGGTTTTTTTTTTGTATTTGTGTCTTGTTGGGTTGTTTTTGGAAGACAACCTCATGTCATGATTGATCCACACAATGATCAGAAATACACCAATGAGGTGACAGTACAGTACCTTGTTGAGATGAGCCAGCATTTGAGAACTTGACAAAAGAACTTGAAACTGTTGATTGCTGGTATGCCAAATGCTAACTGTATTGATTATGAACCAAGAGACTGTGTGATTGCCCTTACGCTCAGGTTGCCTAATAGACAGGTGGGAAGGACCATACCAAGATTTGTTGACAGCACTAAAGGTCGCCGAAAGAAAGACTTGGGTCCACTCGTCCCACTGCAAGAAGGTCGCTGACCTGGAGAGAACTCGTGACAAAGTAGTTTATAGCTCACATTCATCGAGTTTGTGAACTGTGTGTTTGAAGTGAACTGTGTGTTCCAAGTGAACTGTGTATTCAAAGAGCAAGGCAAAGAGAACCTCGTATCACCAGAGACTCTGTTCCGTGAAGACTGAGAGACGGCACTGTTGGACACTACCTGAGCATACTAAAGGACTGCAGAAAGACCAGTCATTGTAATTGATTTGTTATGAACAAGAGTTGTTTTGTTCTATTTCTCTTTTCTCTCTTTCCCGCTGACAAACATTTTCTTTCAGGATATTCTATTTTTGCAACGTTTTTTTATGAGGAGTCGAGTGTGGGACTGGAACTGGTTCTGTGGGAAGGAGTGATCTCCTTATAGGATCCCAGGATTAGCCGATCAGTTTGTTACAGTAGAGAAAAATCAAAGGTCTAGAAGTTATGGAGTTCAGAGGTAATCAGGAACAGTCAGACAATGGCTATTCACACACTGCAGATAAAGAGCTCACTAACATATGTGGAAGAAAGGTTTATGAGTGGCTCTCCCTGAACTCCGAAGGTTTATGTTATTTAGGAAGGACACTACTTATAACCCTTGTTCAATGATTAAACAGACCTAGCATACGTTCCAGAAATGGAAACAATGTTCAGAAAATGATAGGAATATGTAGATCACGAAAATGTTATATGTCACTGTCACGATTTGTTTGTGTCTTTTTCACCTACCCAGCAGAACCTCAATAGAATCCAAACATAAGTGTACAAAGACGTAGGTACATGTATGTGTGAAATGTTCGCCGCAAATCAGACATTATAGGCCAAAGCACTGTCCCAGCATACTCTATAGGTTGAATGTTGTCCCACACCCAACCAGTGGTCCCGTGACCGCCGAGTGCATATAGAGGATGTCTCGTCCTCCTCCCTGTCTTCCCCAAATATAGTCAAGTGTCTGATTTGTGAAATGCATACATACTTGTGTCTAGGTCACCGATAATGGTATGAAATATTTTTTTCTTATGTTAATAATTGATGGCAGTTATTGTTTACTGCCAAAGGGTGGACTGTCAAAGTCAAAAATATTACATAAAGAGAACATACAAACCACACACATTTAAGTCGCTATACTTGCAAATATGCGCAGCGAGCACAGCAATATATGGTAACACACGCATTTACACGGACATGCCACAGAAATGGATTCGACACTTATTTCATACAGTACATAATTATAATAATATCAAGCGCCAGACATCATGGTGATTTAAAATCACCTAATGAATTAATGTCATGAATGTGTATTATTTGAACGGAACCAGATACACCTGTCATGTTTACTTTTAAAACATGCAGATTGGTGTGTAGATTAATTTGATACTTGTTATTAAGTTGTAGGACAGTGCAGCGGATAATTATGATTGAATGTATAAAAGCTAAAATCACTTTGTTAGAACAATGAATGATACAGTGGAATGAGAGAGAGACCCCTCCCCCAAGAACTAGTCACACAGGAAGGTAGTTCCTGTCTCTTGTGGGCTCAGACTTACTTGCTTTTTGGACTCAGACAGAGATGGAGGTCTTGCATGAGTTTACAGAGGAAAGAGAGGAAGAGAGAGTCATATGGAGGGACAAACTTATATGAGAAAGACCTGGTAATTGTATCGCTGGCATTTAACTGTAACTATATGTAACTGTGTTTTAACTATGTTCTAACTGTTTACTGTGTGAGTTGTATTCATGAAACTATAGGTATACTGTACTTTGTAATATATATTGAATCCATATCCTTTTAACAACAACTATATACATCAATGAGCTTTGGAACTCAGATAATGTGTGAGTGTATTGTTTTCTCTTATGGGATACAGTGTTTTGCGATGTACAGCGCACTTTTATCGTATATGGTAGTAAGTGGTGCAGGCATTTACAATATATATTAGAGCGGGCATTAAATATTTGTGAGAAATCAATTTGGCATTCATACTACATATGAATCAATTTAAGAGTGTGTCAGCTTGAACATAGTGTCTACTACACTATGACTAAGATGAACACAAGTATGGACCCGTTTGCGATATTGTGTGCTAACTTTGACAACTGGGACCGTGGTGTTCATAAGAAAGCCGTTTTACCCCTGCTGACAACTATAGTCCCAGTTGCTAAAATGGTTATTATGCAAAATTGGACTGTGAACCCGCCACCCCCCCCCCCCCCCCCCCCACACACACACACACTTCCTGGGTACAGTGAAGACACTCCTCTTGCAATTATTATATTTTGACAGACAATCCGCTTTGCCCAACAGTGAATAAGGGGTCCAAATTTTTTTTAGAGAAAATGGAATCTATTTATCGCCTCCTTGGATTCCTCTTTACAAGCTAACATTTTCAAATTGTTTGAAACTACCACATGGTACATGTACCGACAATTAGACATCACTATGTAATGTACTGAGATGTTGGGGGTAATTCAGAGTTGATCGCAGCAGCAAATTTGTTAGCAGTTAAGGGCCCCATACACTACAACGATATGTCTGAGGCTGAAGTCGGATGTAATTTCCCTTGAACTCCTCCGGGACCTTTTGCATAAGATATATTGCATGTGATTGATGAAGCCGCTATACCTTGCATGCAATATTTGGTACGGCATACAATTGTAACATGATATACAGGGCCGGCTCCAGGCCTACTGGTACCCTGAGCGAGAACATGTAAAAGCGCCCCCCCCCCCATGCGTGCGCCCCAGGAAAAGTGGGCATGGCCTCGGGGAAAGTGGGCGTGGCCTCATAACTTCATATTATTAGACTATAAATAAATATGCTTTCACACCCCCTCTACGCACACAATTAGCAGCCTTACACATAACAGCCACAGTAGTGTTCCTTACACACAATGTCTCCAGTATAGTGTCAGATACACATAATGTCTCCAGTGTAATTCCAGATACACATAATGTGCAGTGCCAGATAGACATGATATGCCCCCCAGCAGTGCCAGCTACACACAATATGCCACCCAGCAGTGCCAGCTACACATGATAGTGTTCACTTTTTAGGGCAGGGAGGGCACATTTTTAAGTTAGGAGGGCAAAATGATGTACATACTGTAATGCTTGGTGCTCATCTACCTACATGGTAAAGCATGGACAGTGAGCGCCGAAGGCGCGTAGCAAAAATTTAGGGGCGTTGCTTCCTAGGGAAGGTGCGTGGCCACATAATAGTGGCAATTCGCATTACACCACACAGTAGTGCAGTTAATACACACTGCACCAGGTAGAACCTCCTAGACACTTTGCGCCAGGCAGAGCACGTTAGACACTTTGCGCCAGGCAGAGTACGTTAGACACTTTGCGCCAGGCAGAGCACGTTAGACACTTTGCGCCAGGCAGAGCACGTTAGACACTTTGCGCCAGGCAGAGCACATTAGACACTTTGCCTAGCCACAGACGCCTAGCGGGAACACTACATGATATGCTCCCCAGCCGTGCCAGCTACACATGACATGCCCCCCAGCAGTGCCAGCTACACGTGACATGCCCCCCAGCAGTGCCAGATACATAAATGGCCAAACAGTGCCAGATATGTCCCCACAGTGCCAGATACATAAATGCCCCTACAGTGCCAGATACAGAAATGCCCCCACAGTGCCAGATACAGAAATGCCCCCACAGTGCCAGATACAGAAAAGCCCCCACAGTGCCAGATATGCCCCCACAGTGCTAGATAAATGCCCCCACAGTGCCAGATATGTCCCCACAGTGCCAGATACATAAATGCCCCTACAGTGCCAGATACAGAAAAGCCCCCACAGTGCCAGATATGCCCCCACAGTGCTAGATAAATGCCCCCACAGTGCCAGATACATAAATGCCCCTACAGTGCCAGATACAGAAAAGCCCCCACAGTGCTAGATAAATGCCCCCACAGTGCCAGATAAATGCCCCCACAGTGCCAGATAAATGCCCCCACAGTGCCAGATACATAAATGCCCCCACAGTGCCAGATACATAAATGCCCCAGCACCAGATATGTCCCCACAGTGCCAGATACATAAATGCCCCCACAGTGCCAGTGCCAGATATGCCCCCACAGTGCCAGATATGCCCCCACAGCGATACATAAATGCCCTCACAGTGCCAGATACATAAATGCCCCCACAGTGCCAGATAAATGCCCCCACAGTGCAGATATGCCCCCACAGTGCCAGATAAATGTCCACACAGTGCCAGATATGCCCCCACAGTGCCAGAAATGCCCCCACAGTGCTACATAAATGCCCCCACAGTTCCAGATAGGCCCCCACAGTGCCAGATAAATGCCCCCACAGTGCCAGATACATAAATGCCCCGACAGTGCCAGATTAATGCCCCCACAGTGCCAGATAAATGCCCCCACAGTGCCAAATATGCCCCCACAGTGCCAGATAAATGCTCCCACAGTGCCAGATATGACCCCACAGTGCCAGATATGACCCCACAGTGCCAGATAAATGCCCCCACAGTGCCATCCATAAATGATTCCCCCCCCCCAAATACCTGCGGCGTGGGAGGGGGAGGAGTACTGCTGTCCGGGTGCGGGCGGGCGGGTGCAGGCCAGGTGGCCTCCAATTCCAAAGCGCTTATGTGCGCTGCGCGGCGCCGGCATCTGACGTTAGACACCGGCGCCGCTCAGCGCGTATAGCGCACACAATTCAAGGACAATGCTGCACAGGGCCGGCTCCAGGTTCGGATATGGCGGCGCCAGCGCACAGCGCCCATTAAGGGTGGCGCCCTGCGCAGCCGCTCTATTCGAACATGCCTGGAGCCGGCCCTGATGATATATATCTGATGGGCTGGATAGAGGGTGATAAAGCCTATAATTTATCCTATTTAAAACACTCTAAAAGGTCAATGAACACAGTACGCAATTGGCGTATGGAATACCGTAAGAGTACGCACGTAGCGTAACAAACGCTTAGCCGTGGACGAGACGCACGAGCGGCACGTTCGCTCACGGCTTAAAGCGTAAAGGCAAGCACGCTATAGGCTGCCGACTAACGTAATGATACGCTATCAGCGTAGCGGACGCTCGAGACCACGAGGAGATCACAAGCGGCGCTGACGCTCACAGAGTTAAACCTTTGTAACAATATCATAAACAATGTACTTATATTGTAAACCTTTGTGCAGTGATAAGGTGTAAATGCAACACAGTGTAACCTTGTTAGTTTAAAAGCTGTATGAGCGACTCTTACGCTCTGAGAACCCTTTAGCAATATAATAAACACTCAAATACCGGTCTAAGGTTCTAACACCTTTTAAGGGAGAGAATGATCGTTCAATCGCAAAAGAATACACAATACAAGTTATACACTACCAAACTAACATAAAATACCTAACCGAGTTACTACACGTTAAAATACAACAAAGACACAATTACATTTAAGGGGGGAAGGAGAGAGAGAATGGCTTATAACATTAATAAGAGACAAAATGGTTGCAGAGAACTTACGCACAAGGGGAAACAATCGCAAGCGCCTTTCTGGATATCCAGCTCCCGATTATCAGTGATGAGAACCGTTGAGAAGAGTAGAGAGAGCTGGCCCAGATCGGCTTGTCTTTTTATACACTACACACAATACAGTACAATGGTCCCTACATTCTTATTGTTCATTGGACACAGGAATTCGTCTCCGCATTATAACAAAAGGTCATAGGTTGGTTCATACAGGTGGGCTGTGACTATTCCAAACTGCTCAGGTGGGAGGGAAACTGGGTTTCCCGCCGCATGGGTAATAAAGTGCAAATATAGTAAATGTCCATAAACTTCTTATGTCCATAACTATACGCACGAGCGAGTAATCCGCTTCAAACCAACACCGGAATATTGCTAATTATATTCTCTTCCGATGGATACTAAACACCACTGTGTAACCCCTGTCTAACCCTTCGTATCAAAGAAAGAGGAATCTCTTTGTCCCCGAACATGCTACATTAACTAAACTTTCAGATTCTATCAAAGGGACCATAATCTACAAAATACATTATATGACTAAAATATGTTACGATTGAGTCGCCCGCTAGACGCACACAAACTCTACCGTAAATGCGCATATCGTGCGCCTGCGGGTGCACGCAAAGGCGAGTATACGCACGCACGGGAGGGCTCATGCACGTGCAGCAGGCACTCACATGAGGTGCATATATGGCAATGTGCAGCGTGATATTTTTCTGACTTTGACAGTCCACCCTTTGGCAGTCACCAATAACTGCCACTTCCTAAAACAGTTCAAAAAGAGAAAAATATATGTCATGTATAATACATTTCTATGATTGGGTAGGGGAGGAGAGAAGAAGGTGGGAAAAAGGTATGATCTAGTGAGATAGTAGAAGCATGTATGTATGAGTCCATGTTTGAGGGGTCATGTATCATCGTGCCGTACGTGTTTTAAATCAAGCTTCGAGGTATTGCAAAGTATACATTTGAATTCCTTCTTATCCCGTGGTACGGGTCTGTGGATGGGCTGTCAAACTTTACCGAGCTCTTTTCGGCTTTTGGTTGCAACAAAATGGGGGGGAGCACATTTTAGTTGATGATACATGAATGGGGGGATATGTGGGTGCTGATATCTGTGCCTATATTCCCTATCGACTATGTGTGTTTTTACCTGAAGGTTGTAGAGATGAAGATAAGGAGCAATTATGGTAAATGCAGTCATAAACTATGTGAGTTTAATATACATTTGTTGATTGAAGTCTTGTCTGGTGTCTTGTCTTGATGTACATGTTGACTGTAGTCTCTTTGGGCTTTTGCCAAAAATGCGAGCAAAAGCTTTCTCAATGTCCATAGACTTACAAAAAGTGTTGGGCTAGCGTAAAATTAAAGTTACTAGGGATATGGGGGGGTCTATGGCATAGTCCATCAGTTGTCTGTGTAAAAGGTTGTCAAATTCTTCTTCCAAGCGGATGTCTTTTTACCTTGGAGGAAAACAAAGGAGAAACGGGTGAAAGAAACGGACCGTGGAATCACATTTTCATCACAACATTGTCTCTATCGTTGGGTCATAAATCAAATCAGTCGTTGTTATTACAGTATCTTCACTTCTTAAACTCATCACTCGGGCGCTACGTTTACACTTTGTTAAAACCCGAACGCATCTAAATATCAGACCGACCAATATGATGACACCCAGAATACACAAAAGAAATTTCCCTACATCCATGATAATTCCTTGAGCCCATTCTCCTAAACCAGAGAACCAATTTCGCGGGTTCAACCATGACACCCAACCGGTCAGCTCATTACCCACAGCAGCGAGGGTGAGATTGTGTCTCCTGCGGAACTCCCACTTTAATTGGAGAATGTCGTCCATCTTTTGGTCTATGACCTCGACCGGGTCCTCGGTGCTATTCGTAATATAAGTGCAGCATTTTACGCCGTACTGTGTTGCCAGTGTGACACAATATCCACCTGTCACTGCCGTGAGATAATTAAGAACCATCCTATGCTGAACCAGTTCTGTTTTATAAGCTTGGAGCTCCCTTCCGGTATACCTGAATGTGTCATCATACATTTCAGTGATATTGTCTAATAAATTTGCAAGCGCAGATATATATTTATAATTTATCACTCCTCTGGCGGTACGAGTGATATCTAACGCGATTAGGAATTGAATCCCGGTGGATTCATGGATCAGGTCAGAGGCCGGATGCTCTGTTCTTTCTATCAGGTGCCGTTTAACGATGTGCTCGTAATGAGTGTGAGTATAAGGAGCTTGGGCACTGCGGTGAATATCCTTCATTTTAGTGTGGGATACGGTCATTACCTCAGGCAGTACTTTTCCAATATAACATAACCCTTCTGAGTTTGGGGCAAGCCACTTATACGCCTTCCTCCCGCATATGAAATATGCATCATCGGGGAGAACATATGGGACGGAGTAGGACATAACCATATTACACATTTTCCATATGAAATCTCCTAACCCTAATTCTCCCATCTGTTTAGTACACGTATCTGTTTCTACGATATGTGCACAGTATCCTGGTGATACTTCTCCAACTCTCATGATCCTACTTCCTAGGGTATACCTATATCGGAAATATTTTCCACTAGCGGCTATGTGGCGTATAAGTTCTGTATCTGTAGGCATTCTATCGGCTCTGTATGAAAAGGTCATGGTTTGGTTATTCCATGACACTTCCCAATTTCCCGGCTTTCGGGGATTGGAAATGTTAAAACATACTAGGGATCTATCCACATGACATTGGTGGAGCTTCAAACTAGGAGGACTGGAGATATTAAACCTCCTGTCCACCGGCCTCCCACCACTTAGCTCAAGTACCTCCCCTATAGTTAAAGGGAATGGTACTAATCCTGATTTGCTATGGCCTTGAGGTATTTGAGAGCATACCCAACAATCTGTCTGATTTAACACTTTACCCACTAAGGAGTGATAGTCACTCAATGGATGCCAGTCCATGTGGATATTAAAACTGGACTGACATTTCTTGATGCACCCATCCTCAACTACACTGTCACAGAGTCTACAGATACAGTTCTCTTCAGCTAACAATCCTTCACAATTCCTCCTATTGCCAATGCTATCGGATCGTTTTCTGATACTCTCCTTTGCTTGATGATTATGTTGTTCTTGGAAATCTACGCCTCCAACTTTGTCATCAGAACCCATTCCAGAACCTCTCTCGACCTCCATGGTACTCTCGACGGAACAGACTGCTCTGGTCAACATCATGGTCAACAGGAAAATCCGGATCACAGTCTCTTGGGGCAAGTCCATCTTATAGGAGGAAATGGAGAAGAATGAGAAGGGGGAAAGAAATAATTGAGGGAGATGGGATGGGAAGTGGAGAAAAACAATAAAAGGGAACAGGGAATCGACAACTGCCTCCGATCTTATTATTCTCAATGCTCAGGTGCCGTCTCAGTCTTCCTGAAACAGACACTCCAGTGATACAACTTCCTCTACCGTCTGTTCTTTATCACGGGACCTCTCTGGATCAGCAACCTTCTTACAATGGGACGAATGAACCCAAGTCTCTCTCTCGGCAACCTTCAATGCTGTCGTGCTAATCAATAAGACTTGGTATGGTCCTTCCCATCTGTCAATAAGGCAACCTGAGCGTAGAAAATTCCGTATCATTACATAATCCCCAGGTTCAATGTCATGACAATTACTATCTGGCAGATCAGGAATCACCAACTTCAAATTATCATTCTGATTCCTTAGCTGTTTACTCATCTTAACCAAATACTTTACAGTCACTTCATTGTTACACTTCAAATCATCCTGAGGGTTAATCATAACATGCGGTTGTCGACCGAACAGAATTTCAAAAGGGGACAGATTAAGAGGGGACCTGGGAGTGGTTCTGATGCTGTATAATACAATGGGCAAAGCTTCTGGCTATGTCAATCCTGTTTCCGCCATAACTTTGCTCAATTTATTTTTAATAGTGCTGTTCACTCTTTCTACTTTCGCACTCGCCTGGGGGCGGTACGGAGTGTGCAGCTTACTATCAATTCCCATCAACTTACACATTCCTTGAAAGACATCACCTGTAAAATGGGTACCCCTATCACTTTCAATTATTCTAGGGATACCGTATCTACACACAAATTCCTGCACAATTTTCTTAGCAGTAAACATAGCGGTGTTTGTGGCCGCAGGAAATGCTTCGACCCAATTTGAAAACACATCTATACAAACTAGTACATACTTCAAATTTCGACAAGGGGGTAATTGTATGAAATCAATTTGTATTACCTGAAAAGGGCCGCCTGTAGGTGGGATATGAGATGGTTCTGTTGGTATTGCCTTTCAGATATTCTTCCTCAAGCAGGTGAGGCATGTCATTGCCCTTTTTCCCGCATGGGAAGAAAATCCTGGGGCGCACCAATATGCTCTTACCAACTTGCACATCCCTTCCTTGCCTAGATGAGTCAGCCCATATGCTGCTTCCGCTAAACTTGGAAGGTATGCTCTGGGTGCCACTGGTTTACCCTGCCCATCTGTCCAGAGTCCTGAGGACTCCTGGCCATATCCTTTTGCCCTCCAAACTGCCCTTTCCTGTGTGGAACACAAATTTTGTATTTCACACAATTTCTGTGTGTTGACGGTATTAAATACCATCAGTTGTGTGGTGTCTGTCTGTCTGGGGGTACCAGCTGCTAACTTAGCAGCTTCGTCTGCTCGGCTGTTACCAAGTGATACCGGGTCTTGGCTATATGTATGTGCTTTACACTTGATAACAGCCACTCTGTCGGGTTCCTGTATCGCTGTTAGAAGCCTTTTGATGTGAGCTGCATGCGCTACCGGTGTACCAGCTGCCGTCATGAAATTTCTGAGGCGCAATAGGGCTCCGAAATCATGGACTACTCCGAATGCGTATCTAGAATCGGTATAGATATTGGCTGATTTGCCCTTAGCCAATTCACATGCTCTGGTTAGGGCAACCAGTTCAGCAACCTGGGCTGAGTGAGGTGGGCCTAGCGGTTCTGCTTCTATGGTGCCTTGGTCATCTACGACTGTGTATCCAGTACACAAGTCTCCCAAGTCCGTCTGTCTGTGACAACTACCGTCCGTGTAGAAAGTAAGATCTACATCTTCCAGTGGGTTGTCACTGATGTCAGGCCTTGCCGTGAAATTTTGTGTCAAATATTCCATACAATCATGCGTGTCATCCCCTGTCTTAAATCCTCCTTCACTATTACTCTCATCCTCCACCCTTTGTGCCTGTCCAGGCACACCTGGGAGATACGTTGCAGGATTTAATGCACTGCATCTCTTTATGGTGATGTTTACGGGGGCCATTAATGCCAATTCCCATCTTGTAAACCGTGCTGATGAGATGAGACGTGTCTAATTTGAGCCGAATTCAGCAAGGCTGACACTGCATGTGGTGTATGGATTGTGAGGTTGTGTCCTAGCACTACATCTTCGCTTTTCGTTACTAGCAATGCTATCGCAGCGACACTTCGCAAGCATGTGGGGAGGGATCGCGCTACCGTATCTAGCTGAGCGCTGTAGTATGCTACCGGCCTGCTGGCATCACCGTGCTTTTGGGTTAGGACGCCTGCCGCGCAACCAGCACTTTCTGTTCCGTACAGCTCAAAGGGTTTCCCATAGTCTGGCATACCTAATGCTGGTGCCTGCGTTAGGCACTGTTTAAGTCTCTCAAATGCCATCTCGGATTCGTCTGTATGCGAAATCCGATCAGGTTTGTTTGATGAGACCATCTCCTGCAAAGGTAATGCTAGAATGGAAAAACCTGGGATCCAGTTACGGCAATACCCACACATTCCTAGAAATGTTCTGATCTGTTGCTGGGTTTGTGGCAGAGTCATGTCTCGAATTGCTTGAATTCTATCAGCGGTCAGGTGTCTCAGTCCTTGTGTCAGACAGTGTCCCAAATATTTTACTTTAGTCTGGCATAATTGCAACTTGTCTTTGGAAACCTTGTGTCCTGTGTCTGAAAGATGAAACAGGAGCTGTTTCGTATCTTTCAGGGATGCTTCCAGTGAATCTGAACACAGTAGTAGATCATCCACATACTGTATCAATATTGATCCACTCTCTGGTTGGAAAGACTGTAAACAATCATGCAAAGCCTGTGAAAATATACTTGGACTGTCTATGAAACCTTGTGGTAATCGAGTCCATGTGTATTGGACTCCTCTGTATGTGAAAGCAAACAAATATTGGCTGTCAGGGTGCAGAGGTACCGAGAAGAAGGTGGAGCAAAGGTCAATAACAGTGAAAAATTTCGCAGTGGGAGGGATTTGCATAAAGATGACAGCTGGATTTGGCACTACGGGGAACTGACTCTCAACTATATTGTTAATCCCCCTTAGATCCTGCACTAGCCTGTAAACCCTCCCCCCACTCTTTTTCACAGGGAAGATGGGACTATTGGCAGTGCTGGATGTTCTTACCAGAATGCCCTGTTGTAGCAAGCGCTCTATTACGGGGTATACTCCTAACTCCACTTCTGGCTTCAGAGGGTATTGTGGGATTTTTGGCGCTATCCTACCATCTTTTACTTGCACAACTACTGGAGCTACGTTTGCCATTAATCCAGTGTCTTGTCCATCTTTAGTCCAAAGTGACTCTGGTATTTGGGATGTAATTTCTTCTACCTGGGATGGACTCCTATTTATCATAACGGTATGTGACATAAATTTTGATGGGGAGTCTAGCATGTCTCGTACTTCCCGAGCGTGATTCTCAGGTATGTCTAAGAATACACCTTCAGGAGTACAATATATGATGCACCCCATTTTACACAATAAATCTCTTCCCAGGAGATTAGTCGGTGCCGATGCAGCCAGCAAAAAGGAATGCTTGGTATGCAAAGGCCCTATTGTAATCTCTGCTGGTTTGCTAACAGGGTAGTGCTGTACTACTCCCGTTACTCCCATGGCTGGAATTGTCTTACCAGTGGTTCTCATGCCCACTATCGAATTTATCACTGATTTGGCCGCCCCTGTATCTACAAGGAAATTTAATGATTTACCAGCTACATCAATTGTGACCTCGGGTTCACTTCCAAGACTTGCAATCAATTTCACTGGCTGCAGATTACAGGTGTGGCCACACCCCTATTGGGTATGGTGACCTCCCTGAATCGCGCTGGCAGCAATTACTTGTGGTGGGGGTAGATGGGAACTATCAGAGATTTGCCAGTCTCTTCTTGGGGGATAGCTTTTTGTTTACCCTGCATGTGGCTCATAGCTCCACCTCTGCGGTCCTTGATCCCAATGTCTCGTATCAGGTCGTTGTCTAGGGGATTGATATGAATTTTGCCTTTGTTTTGTTTTACAATCACGTGACATGTGTCCCTCTCTGTGACAACTATAACATTTTATACCTCTTGACTTACCCACAGGGGTCACAGTTCTGGGCTGAGGTGGTGGCCCAGTAGTAAGAGCCTGTATGCTTACAGCCATTAATTTATCACTCTGTGACTCCCTGTGTCTGATGATATTCCGATCATGCCCAGCAGCAGCCTCTCCCAATGCATCCACCGACATACCTCTCCAATCAGGCCTAGTGGTTTGTATTCTATTCCTTAAAACCTCTTTTAGACCGTCCATTAATACTGAAACAGCTACTTCCCTGTGATGTACATTAGTTTTAATGTCATCTATACCAGTGTACTTAGCCATATCCTGCAGAGCCCGGTGAAAATACTCTGGTGTGGATTCACCTTCTTTTTGTTTTATTGTAAAGATTTTATTCCACTTTACTACTGCAGGAAAATATACCCCTAACTGTAAGTTGATTCTCTTTACATTATCCTGATTATACTCGTCTGTTAGTGGTACTTCCTCATCTAACTTGCAATCAGCGATAAACTTTAACGAATCAACATTGGGGGGTAAACATGCCCTCAAAACTGTCCTCCAATCTTTGTTATTTGGCTCTGCAGAATTTCCTAGCTCCCTAATATACTTTTGACATGCAACTAAGTCTTTCCTAGGATCAGGGAATTCAGACATCATTGATCTTAATTCTGCTCGGGAAAAGGGACAGTGCATGGCGATGTTCCTGACAGGAGTTGCTCCTGAAGTGTCAGTTTTCCCATTTGGCACTGCTATTACCCAAACAGGATTAAGTCCAACAACATCATTCTGAGTAGATTCTACAACATGTGGTGAAATGGTTTCAGCATAGTGTATGGTGCCGTACTTACCAGTCGATACGACCTCACCTGTCCCTCCGCTAGGGGCCTTTGATGCTAATCTTACGGGTTGGGTCGTGCCTACTGCTGTTTCTGATATGGTGGCTGCTAGGGAGAGTGCTGATATTGTTGTGGGCTCATCCTCTAGGTCACCATCCTGGGGAAAGTTCAAAACAGGGTACAACTTGCACGGATTAGTGTTAGCATTAATTACTTTGGTTACATTATCCTTAACTTCTACACATTTAACATAACCCTGAGTGCCATTCTCTGCAACCAATTTCTCTCCAGGTATGTATGGTGGTGGGGGTGCAGTGGCTATCAGTTTCCTGATAGGGTTAGATCCAGTGGCTTGCGCCAACCCCCTTTGTATTTCACCTTCCTGTTGCCACAATGTTAAATAATCATAATGTCTAATACGCCTTTTTGAAGATTTAATCAGGCAAACTCTTCTCCTTAAATTCTGTAATACTTCTGGGTTAAAACTACCTACCCGGGGAAACTTTTCCCCGTCATGCACAGTCATCCTTTCCCATTCATTGCACAACATTTCTGTGTGATGACCATATTTCTCACACATGATATACCTTGCCGACCCGATTGGTCGGTTTACCAAATCAACCTGAACCTGGGTTGATCGCCCCTTACCTGAACAACTGGCCCCCATCTCTGCAGGTGCTGCTTTCACTACCTCTGACTTCAAATCAGGGTCTTCGGCAACCCTTACAGAAAACCAAAATGTCCGGGGTAAGGCTGCGGTGGGGGTTTTGCAACGAGGTCCGCCCACTTAACTCCGCCCACGCTGGCCAATACGGCGACCAAAGTTCCCAGAGGTTCCGTACCCAACCTAGGGCACCTAAGTACGTCTACTTGCTCGGGCGTGTGGGAGTGTCTTACCCTCCCCAGCAAGTATCAGTCGCTGGAATGTCCCTGAGTGATCAGGCTACTTCCCTTAAAATTAAAAAAATTACAGAAATCACGTTAACAATGTGCAAGTAGCGTTCTTCTGAATTCAAGACACGCTAATGCACACAATCACATGCGGTACAATCGTATCTGCACACAAGCAACTAATCTTATGTGCGGAACGATCAGTGGAATCGAAAATTTCGGCTGCGAATTCCTTCAGCAATGAGCTTTGTTGGCCTATATGGGTCTCGCACCAACCCTCTTCGGTTGTGCTCTCTACTTCTAGTCTGCTGTACCTGAACCTCCTGGTCCTTGATCTCCTGGTCTGTTATGTACAGCAGACTCTACTGCTCATAAATATGTCGAGATTAACAAGGGACGCCTCCCAAGCCACCCCACGCTATCACTCTCGCTGGTGTACCTCTTTCTACTGGCCTATGGTTCCCACTTCCATAATAAAAGAGAAATCTTATATATACACACTCTTACATTCGAACACTCTTATTTCTGTACAGAATTCCTTTCATTCAGTAATAGTCTAATCCAGAAGAATTGCAACAGAGAAAGTTTTTTTTTCTTTTAACTTTAAACTTTTGGATTTGAGATAGATTTGTGTTATTTTCGCGTTACTTCCTTATCGCCTATTAAAACAATACTATCGTGCGATTTGTATTATGTGGGCGTATCCGTACGCTCCGTTGCGTGATATACGCTCCGTGCGTCGACCCTTGCGTTGCGTACGCCCTGCCCATGTAAGGACACGTGTACGCAGACCAAGTACGTCCACAGTAACACACTACACGTTTATCAATGTGAATGATCTTTAACAGTAATCATTCACTGAACACCACCCAAATCTCCCTTGTATTTCTAGGCGAGACTGTGTGCGTGCCTTTTACAATTATTCCCTTAAATATTACTTTTTTATCTTTTAACTATTAATAACAACAAACGTCTCAGCACGTTATCACTAGTGTGTGGCAATCAGGAGAATGAGGTACGGACAAATAATGCTAAACACGAAATACAGGTGTGTGTGTGCTTATGCGTACGTACGCAAAACAGAAACTAAACACTTTTTAAAAGACAATAACGTACTGTTCCTACCTTCCGGTTCCGGATTCCTTCAGCACTCCTTACTAAGCGAAGCAGACGCTTATCTGGTCAGCACTACGAGGAATATTACCTCCCACCCTTTGCTGACCGATAATGTCTGCTGAAATTACCTAGTGCAGATATGTGAAGAGCGGGCGAGTCCCCAATTGATAAAGCCTATAATTTATCCTATTTAAAACACTCTAAAAGGTCAATGAACACAGTACGCAATTGGCGTATGGAATACCGTAAGAGTACGCACGTAGCGTAACAAACGCTTAGCCGTGGACGAGATGCACGAGCGGCACGTTCGCTCACGGCTTAAAGCGTAAAGGCAAGCACGCTATAGGCTGCCGACTAACGTAATGATACGCTATCAGCGTAGCGGACGCTCGAGACCACGAGGAGATCACAAGCGGCGCTGACGCTCACAGAGTTAAACCTTTGTAACAATATCATAAACAATGTACTTATATTGTAAACCTTTGTGCAGTGATAAGGTGTAAATGCAACACAGTGTAACCTTGTTAGTTTAAAAGCTGTATGAGCGACTCTTACGCTCTGAGAACCCTTTAGCAATATAATAAACACTCAAATACCGGTCTAAGGTTCTAACACCTTTTAAGGGAGAGAATGATCGTTCAATCGCAAAAGAATACACAATACAAGTTATACACTACCAAACTAACATAAAATACCTAACCGAGTTACTACACGTTAAAATACAACAAAGACACAATTACATTTAAGGGGGGAAGGAGAGAGAGAATGGCTTATAACATTAATAAGAGACAAAATGGTTGCAGAGAACTTACGCACAAGGGGAAACAATCGCAAGCGCCTTTCTGGATATCCAGCTCCCGATTATCAGTGATGAGAACCGTTGAGAAGAGTAGAGAGAGCTGGCCCAGATCGGCTTGTCTTTTTATACACTACACACAATACAGTACAATGGTCCCTACACTCTTATTGTTCATTGGACACAGGAATTCGTCTCCGCATTATAACAAAAGGTCATAGGTTGGTTCATACAGGTGGGCTGTGACTATTCCAAACTGCTCAGGCGGGAGGGAAACTGGGTTTCCCGCCGCATGGGTAATAAAGTGCAAATATAGTAAATGTCCATAAACTTCTTATGTCCATAACTATACGCACGAGCGAGTAATCCGCTTCAAACCAACACCGGAATATTGCTAATTATATTCTCTTCCGATGGATACTAAACACCACTGTGTAACCCCGTCTGACCCTTCGTATCAAAGAAAGAGGAATCTCTTTGTCCCCGAACATGCTACATTAACGAAACTTTCAGATTCTATCAAAGGGACCATAATCTACAAAATACATTATATGACTAAAATATGTTACGATTGAGTCGCCCGCTAGACGCACACAAACTCTACCGTAAATGCGCATATCGTGCGCCTGCGGGTGCACGCAAAGGCGAGTATACGCACGCACGGGAGGGCTCATGCACGTGCAGCAGGCACTCACATGAGGTGCATATATGGCAATGTGCAGCGTGATATTTTTCTGACTTTGACAAGGGCTACGGGGGCTGGGAGTGTCCTGAGAATGCCAGTCACACTTTCCTGTGATACATCGCATGCGATATATCACATGCACAAAAACCACAATTTTTTCATCCGATTCCATCCAATTCCAATATATCATTAGTGAAGCACCAACGACCTAGAGGATCCTATTCAACAGCAACGGGGACGCGCATCAGATTGGATATGATATAAAACACATACGATTGTACACAATTTCACACAATATATCAGACGGATTATCAGAATTGTATGAAATCGTGTAAAATCGTCCTGGTGTATGGGGCCCTTTAGGCAAAACCATGGGGGTAAGTCAGACCTGATTGCACGCTTTTTTCGCTGCGATCAGATCAGAACTGCGCATGTGTATGCACCACAATGCGCAGGCACATTGCTCGGGTACAAAGCGGATCGTTGCTGTGCAATGGGTTTTATGAAGAATCCATTTGCACAGCCAATTGCAAGGAGATTGACAGGAAGAGAGCGTTTGTGGATGGCAACTGACCGTTTTCAGGGAGTGGTTGGAAAAACGCAGGCGTGTCCAAGCGTTTGCAAGGTGGGTGTCAGGCGTCATTTCCGGTCCTGGACAGGCTGAAGTCCTGGGCTACACAGAAACTGCAAAAGATCTTTTTGTACCGTTCGGCTGCACATGCGATCGCACACTTGCACAGCTAAAATACACCAGGGACGCGCGGTGAGCTAAATTGCTCAGGAGGCACTGGCTAGCCCCAGAGACAGATTTACACGCAATATATGTGTCACAACTGAGGGCCTGAGCTGACGGGAGGCAGCCTCAGTTGTAGGGGCTGAGATGTACCGGAACCTGGGAGGTTGTATCAGACCCCTGGACATGTAAGTAACATGAATAATAACTGCCCGAAGGCGTGACCACGACAACTTAGATAAAAGTCAATGATGTTTATTATGACAACTCCGCAACACAGCAGCAGTAAAAGAAAACGTAAAAGTCAGCAAATAATAAATACAGTTCCTGGGTACTACAGGATGGCAGGAGCCACAGGGCACTGGTAGTGTGAGATAGTTCTTATGATCTTCTAGATGGAAAGTCCTTACCAGGCCCGACTGTAGCAATGGAGATAACCCAGGATTGTGCCAGCTGGTGTTCCAGGAAAAGCTGGGTTGCTGAAGGTAAAACAGCTGCTGTGGATACTGGCTGGAACCAGACTGTTGTTAGCACGGAGTGGATACTGGCTGGAACCAGTTAAATAATAAATGAACTTGGGAGCGATGAAATATGAACTGAAATGTAGAACTTGAGAGCGGAGAAATAATAATACCGGTGGAGAGTGGTAAAGTGTAGAAAGGACACCGGCCCTTTAAGGGAAGCTGTACTCTGCTGGAAGCTGAGCTGGAAGCAGGTAATGTTGTAGCTGGAAACAGATGAATCCACAATGGATTGGAGAGTCAGGCTACACCGCAGGTGGAATGCTGGTGCGGGTCTCTATGGTGGAAGTCTTGAGACAGGAGCTGGAACCTGGAAGACAATCACAGGAGAGAGACAAACAGGAACTAGGTTTGACAACCAAAGCACTGACGCCTTCCTTGCTCAGGCACAGTGTATTTATACCTGCAGCAAGGAAGGGATTGGCTAGGCAATTATGCAGATTATCAATACTGAGAACAGATTGGTGGAAATGATCAGCTGACAGAATCCAAGATGGCTGCGCCCATGCAGACACTTGGAGGGAAGTTTGGTTTGTAATCCATGTGGTAATGAAAACAGTAATGGCGGCGCCGGCCACCGGAGACAGGAGGCGCCAGGCTGACAGATGCACATCCAACCACGCGGACACAGCGGAGGCCGCGGCTGACGTAATCGCCACTCAGACACTCTGCATGCAGAAGTTCAGGGACGGCGGCGGAGGCCGCGGGAGACGCCATGCCAGGTGTAATATGGCGTTTACTGTGACAGCGTCCCAGAGTGACAGGAGAGGATACAGGAATGTACACATCAGGATAACAGATGGGATCCGGTCCTGGAGCGCTGAGCCAGCCTTAGGAGGCATCTGATGGGTAAGAAATGGCGTCCAGATACCCGGATCGTGACAGCACCCCCCCCTTTAGGAGTGGCCCCAGGACACTTCTTTGGCTTTTGAGGAAACTTGGAATGGAATCTCCGGACCAAGGCAGGAGCATGGACATCAGAAGCATTGGTCCATGAACGTTCCTCAGGACCATAACCCTTCCAGTCAATAAGATATTGTAGTTGACCGTAACGGTGACGTGAGTCCAGGATCTTGGCGACTTCATACTCAACGCCTCGTTGAGTTTGGACTTTCGGAGTTGGAGGAAGTGAGGAATGAAACCGATTCAAGATCAGCGGTTTCAACAGGGAAACATGGAATGTCCTGGGTATTTTTAAGAAGGGAGGCAACTGGAGTCTGTAAGCAACAGGATTGATGACTTGTTCAATCTTGAAAGGACCGATATAGCGAGGTGCAAACTTCATACTGGGAACTCTTAACCTCAAATTCTTCGTGGATAACCATACCCGATCACCCACCTTGAGAGCAGGAACTGCTCGACGCTTCTTATCCGCAAACTTCTTGTACCTGAACGATGCCTTGAGCAGAGCTGATCGTACGCTCTTCCAGATATTGGCAAACTGATGCAAGGTGATATCCACTGCGGGAACAGAAGTTGCTGGAAGCGGTTGGAACTCAGGGACTTTAGGGTGGAATCCAAAGTTAGTGAAGAATGGTGTTGAAGCAGATGAAGAATGATACTGGTTGTTATGACAGAACTCGGCCCAGGGAAGTAATTGAACCCAGTCATCTTGAGAGGAGGACACATAGATGCGGAGGAAGGCCTCCAAGTCCTGATTCACCCTCTCGGTTTGACCATTGGTCTGAGGATGGTAAGCCGTGGAAAACTTTAGCTTGACTTGGAGGACTTGACATAAACTTCGCCAGAATTTGGCTGTGAATTGAACTCCTCGATCTGAGATAATTTCTTCAGGAAGACCGTGGAGTCGGAAGATCTCTTGTATGAAAACTTGAGCCAACTTGGAAGCTGACGGAAGACCGGTGAGAGGAATGAAGTGTGCCATCTTGGTGAACCGGTCAACTACCACCCAGATGGTATTGAACTTGTTGCACATGGGTAAGTCTGTAATGAAATCCATCGACAAGTGGGTCCATGGTCGACGGGGAACGGATAGTGGAACCAGTTGCCCCGCAGGCGACTGGCGGGATACTTTATGTTGGGCACACTTTGGGCAAGATGCAATAAACTCTAAGACGTCCTTTTTCAGAGTTGGCCACCAATAGGACCTAGAGATAAACTCCAGGGTTTTTTGGATACCTGTATGTCCGGCAAAACGGGAAGCATGGGCCCAATGCATGAGCTTCTTCCTTAGCATCGGCTTCACAAAACTTTTCCCTGATGGGGGCGTAGAGTCCATCCCTACCGTGGAGAATGCCAACGGATTTATAATAGGATGCTTGTCTGAAGACTCTGACTCATTTTCTTGCTCCCATGAGCGGGAAAGGGCATCGGCCTTGCGATTCTGAGAGCCCGGACAGAACTGGAGTTTAAAGTCGAACCTGGAAAAGAAAAGTGCCCATCTGGCCTGACGAGGGTTGAGACATTGTGCGCCCTTCAGGTATAAAAGGTTCTTGTGGTCTGTAAGTATGGTGATTAAATGAGAAGCTCCCTCCAACAGATACCTCCACTCTTCTAGAGCGAGCTTGATGGCTAGCAACTCCTGGTCGCCAATGGCATAGTTGCGCTCAGCTGGGGAGAACTTCTGGGAGAAGAAACTGCAAGGATGTAAATGGCCATCTTTAGCCCTCTGAGATAACACCGCTCCTACTCCAACGGAGGAGGCATCCACCTCTAGGATGAAAGGAGAGTCGATGTCAGGCTGTTTCAGGACAGGCGCAGAGATGAACCTCTGTTTTAAAAGATGAAAAGCTTGCATGGCTTCTTCAGACCACTTGGACGGGTTAGCACCCTTCTTGGTGAAAGCAGTAATAGGCGCCACAATGGTGGAAAAGTCTCGTATAAACTTTCGGTAATAATTGGCGAACCCTAAGAACCTCTGGACCCCTTTGAGGGTTAAGGGTACCGGCCAATTCTGAATTGCTTGTAGTTTCTCAGGATCCATCTCTAGTCCGGAACCGGACACAATGTACCCTAGAAACGGAATGGACTTGACTTCAAAGACGCATTTTTCTAATTTGCAATAGAGATGATTGACACGGAGACGGGACAGAACCTCTTTAACCCAAAAACGATGTTCCTCTAAATCGTTGGCAAAAATGAGGATATCGTCTAGATAGACCACGACATGACGGTATAGAATGTCTCTGAAAATCTCATTGACAAAATGCTGGAAGACAGCTGGAGCATTGCTCAATCCGAAGGGCATGACGAGGTACTCATAATGTCCGTCACGGGTGTTAAAGGCGGTCTTCCACTCGTCACCCTCACGGATCCGGATGAGATTGTATGCACCTCGCAAGTCCAGCTTTGAAAAGATGGTAGCTCCGCTAACTCTGTCAAAGAGCTCAGTAATCAGGGGTAAAGGATAACGGTTCTTGATGGTAATGTCGTTCAAACCTCTGTAGTCGATGCACGGCCGCAGACCACCATCTTTCTTTTTTACAAAAAAGAAGCCTGCGCCGGCTGGGGAAGAAGAAGGTCGAATGAACCCCTTTGCTAGGTTCTCTTTAATGTATTCCTCCATAGAATGCGTCTCAGGCAGAGACAACGGATAAGTTCGGCCTCGAGGTGGAACCTTCCCTGGAACGAGATCAATCGGGCAGTCCCATTCTCTATGAGGAGGAAGGATATCAGCAGAAGCTTTACTGAACACATCCGTGAAATCTTGATATGGAGGAGGTGGAACATCAGACGACCTGGGGAGGAAGAACAGACATGCAATACTTTAAACAAACATGTCTCTGCACAGGAGGAACCCCATGCCAGGATTTGCGTAGTCGTCCAATCAATTGTAGGATTGTGAAGACGGAGCCATGGAAGGCCCAGGACCACAGGATGTGTGGCTCTTGGAATCACTAAAAGTGAAATAAGTTCGGAATGAAGAACTCCCACTCTCAGACGAACTGGTAGAGTCCTTAGAGCAATAACAGTATCAAAAATTTTACTGCCATCCACGGCAGTTAAGGAAAAGGAGGAAGGAAGTCTCTCGGTGGGTAGGGACCACCGTTTAACATAGGCTTCAGTAATAAAGTTCCCAGCTGCTCCGGAATCAAGGAGAGCAATGACGTTCCGATAACGTTGAGCAACTTGAAGCGAGACTGGGAGATTACAATCATGAGGAAATGGAGAGGAGATCATTATTCCTAGCCGGCCCTCTCCTGGGCGAGCTAGGGTTTGGAGTTTTCCCGGACGTTCGGGACAGGCATTGATGGTGTGAGACGGAGCTGCACAGTAAAGACAAAGAGACTCAGAGAGACGTCTTCGGCGCTCAGCAGGAGTTAAACGGGAACGTCCAATTTGCATGGGCTCATCTTTAGATGGTGACAGTTGACGAGGAGGAGGAGCAGAAGATTTTGGAGCAGATGATCTTCCACGCTCAGTTGCTCTCTCTCTGAAACGTAAATCAACTTTCGTGCAGAGTGAGATTAGCTCATCTAACTTAGAAGGTAAGTCTCTGGTAGCTAACTCATCTTTAATAAGCTCAGATAAGCCATGCCAGAATTCAGCATACAGGGCCTCGTCGTTCCATGCCAGTTCGGATGCCAGGATCTGGAACTGTATCAGATATTGTCCTACAGTACGTGACCCCTGGCGTAAACGGAGAATCTCGGATGAAGCTGAGGTTACCCGGCCTGGCTCGTCGAAGATGCGCCTGAATGTTGACACGAATGCAGTGTAAGAAGATAGCAGGGTGTCGGACCTCTCCCATAACGGTGATGCCCAGTCAAGGGCGGAGCCACTGAGAAGAGAGATGATGTAGGCAATTTTTGTACGGTCACTGGGAAAATTGCCAGGTTGTAGCTCAAACTGAATCTCACACTGGTTGAGAAATCCCCTGCAGAATCTTGGAGATCCGTCAAATTTTGCTGGCGTTGGAAGATGAAGACGTGGAGCAGAAATGGGTAAGGTGGGTGGAGTTATAGCTGGAGTCACTGTGGTTGACGCACCAGATGCGCCTGATCCACGGAGAGTTGTCTGAATCCCATCCAGCCGAGTAGAGAGATCCTGGAGACAGCGGATGATGTGGCCCTGTGCAGCCTCCTGATGTTCTAGTCGGGCTGCCAGTTCTTGCATCGGCCTGGCCGCTTGATCCTGGTCTCCGGCTGGATTCATTAGGTCAGTGCTTACTGTCACAACTGAGGGCCTGAGCTGACGGGAGGCAGCCTCAGTTGTAGGGGCTGAGATGTACCGGAACCTGGGAGGTTGTATCAGACCCCTGGACATGTAAGTAACATGAATAATAACTGCCCGAAGGCGTGACCACGACAACTTAGATAAAAGTCAATGATGTTTATTATGACAACTCCGCAACACAGCAGCAGTAAAAGAAAACGTAAAAGTCAGCAAATAATAAATACAGTTCCTGGGTACTACAGGATGGCAGGAGCCACAGGGCACTGGTAGTGTGAGATAGTTCTTATGATCTTCTAGATGGAAAGTCCTTACCAGGCCCGACTGTAGCAATGGAGATAACCCAGGATTGTGCCAGCTGGTGTTCCAGGAAAAGCTGGGTTGCTGAAGGTAAAACAGCTGCTGTGGATACTGGCTGGAACCAGACTGTTGTTAGCACGGAGTGGATACTGGCTGGAACCAGTTAAATAATAAATGAACTTGGGAGCGATGAAATATGAACTGAAATGTAGAACTTGAGAGCGGAGAAATAATAATACCGGTGGAGAGTGGTAAAGTGTAGAAAGGACACCGGCCCTTTAAGGGAAGCTGTACTCTGCTGGAAGCTGAGCTGGAAGCAGGTAATGTTGTAGCTGGAAACAGATGAATCCACAATGGATTGGAGAGTCAGGCTACACCGCAGGTGGAATGCTGGTGCGGGTCTCTATGGTGGAAGTCTTGAGACAGGAGCTGGAACCTGGAAGACAATCACAGGAGAGAGACAAACAGGAACTAGGTTTGACAACCAAAGCACTGACGCCTTCCTTGCTCAGGCACAGTGTATTTATACCTGCAGCAAGGAAGGGATTGGCTAGGCAATTATGCAGATTATCAATACTGAGAACAGATTGGTGGAAATGATCAGCTGACAGAATCCAAGATGGCTGCGCCCATGCAGACACTTGGAGGGAAGTTTGGTTTGTAATCCATGTGGTAATGAAAACAGTAATGGCGGCGCCGGCCACCGGAGACAGGAGGCGCCAGGCTGACAGATGCACATCCAACCACGCGGACACAGCGGAGGCCGCGGCTGACGTAATCGCCACTCAGACACTCTGCATGCAGAAGTTCAGGGACGGCGGCGGAGGCCGCGGGAGACGCCATGCCAGGTGTAATATGGCGTTTACTGTGACAGCGTCCCAGAGTGACAGGAGAGGATACAGGAATGTACACATCAGGATAACAGATGGGATCCGGTCCTGGAGCGCTGAGCCAGCCTTAGGAGGCATCTGATGGGTAAGAAATGGCGTCCAGATACCCGGATCGTGACAATATGAGCCATAGGGTACATGGGGGCATTATACACATGTGCAGCAGTATAAACTCCTGAAAATGTTGTGAGTTTTGATTAGAGATGTGCTGAAAAGATAGGCATGCCTCACCTGCCATAGACTTTTTACGCCACAGTTTTGGCTATAAAAATTAATAAAATAATGCAAAGAAGATATTTCTAAAAAATTATTTGTATTTTTTATATACTTTATACAGTCAAAACTCTGGCACAAACGTTAGTATGACAGGAAAGGCTCTGCCTCACCCCACCGCACATCACTGAAATACACTCCCATGTAGGTGGCGACTATCTGATCGCAGCGCCGCAAAAAACTGCTAGCAAGCGATCAGGTCTGAATTAGGCCCCATGTGCACTGCAGGGGGGCAGATATAACACGTGCAGAGAGAGTTAGATTTGGGTGGGGTGTCTTCAAACTGAAATCTAAATTGCAGTGAAAAATTAAAGCAGCCAGTATTTACCTTGGTTCCGGTATGAATGGTCGACCATGTTATGGTCGACAGTCATTAGGTCGGCCACTTTTAGTCGTTATTGGCATGGTTGACATGGATAACTGGTCGACACATTGAAATGGTCGACACATGAAAGGGTCGACATGAGGGTTTTGTTTTTTTCTGGTGTCGTTTTCTGCGTAAAGTGACGGGGAACCCCAATTAGTGCACCACGTCCCCTCGCATGGCTTGCTTCACTTGCCATGCTTCGGGCAAGGTGCCTCGCTCCGCTACCTCTGCGCTCGGCACAGATTACCGTTCCCAATCGTAGTCCACGTGGATCGTAACGTA
This sequence comes from Pseudophryne corroboree, assembly GCF_028390025.1. Classification (NCBI taxonomy): domain Eukaryota; kingdom Metazoa; phylum Chordata; class Amphibia; order Anura; family Myobatrachidae; genus Pseudophryne; species Pseudophryne corroboree. Next base: position 963,448,691 of record NC_086444.1, on the reverse strand, counting down.
TGGAAAAGTTCCCCAAAAGAAAAAAAATTTGAAAAACTAATGTCTACCTTTTCATGTGTCGACCATTCATGTGTCGACCATTTTCAGGCGTCGACCATGTGTCAATGTCGACCATGTCAATGTCGACCAATAGTGGTCGACCTAATGACTATCGACCATAACATGGTCGACCATCCAAACAGATACCATTTACCCTGCACAGAAACAAAAATAACCCACCCAAATCTAACTCTTTCTGCACATGTTATATCTGCCCCACCTGCAGTGCACATGGTTTTGCCCAACTGCTAACAAATTTGCAGCTGCGATCAACTCTGAATTACCCCCTTTGTGTACTAGGCTTGCATTATTTTCTATGAGGAGAAATAATGTCCTCTATCTTATCTCTAGCTTTGTATGGCTGTATGGCTAATGACCCAGTGATAACCTGAAATACTGATGTGGCAGCCCCTCCGCTCCACTACTATATTTGTTATCCTATCCAACCTTCCCTATTACTTCCCTCCTCTAATGTTATTATTTTTATTATGTTATTTTCTTTATATGAATGTAATCCCTTGTTATGGGTCCATATATACCTTTGGAACTGTACTCTTCAGCTTTGGAGATGCTACTCTTTCTGTATTACCTTGTCCCTTTTGCTTCTGGGTACTGCTCTCTGGGGGATGCAACCCATGATTGGGTCTGTATTCGCCCTATTTTTTTGTGATTGTACTGAATCATACTATTGAAAATAATAAACATTGTTTTTCAAGATGAACACAAGTAAGCCTGAGGTTGACCCTGAGTTCTTTTAAGTTACTGATATATGAATTAAAGTTAGCACTACAGTATCCAAGTGTTGTTCTAGTGTCTGAAAATAGGTGGTGCTGCAATACTTACAACAAGCACTTGTACAGGATGTTCATACACATCCCCAAGTAAACACGTGATAGAATGACAGGGTTTTAAGAAAGAGATGTATCAGCAGTTCAAGACAGATGAATAGACATAGGAGACACAGGTTTATCAATAGACTAATCCTGTGGGGTTAATTTACTGTAAGTCTCCAATCAAGTTGGCAAGTATGATAACCTCTGAATAGAAATCAATAATAATCAGGGTTGGACTGGCCCACAGGGGTACAGGGGACACCACCGGTGGGCCCTACTGCCTGGGGGGCCCTCCTCCTCCTCTAGTGATCAGGTTCCAGACTGTGCACATGGATTATACATTTTACATATGTTTCCTTATACTGCACAGGACTATGATATATTCTCTACAGTGTATTGCCAATATTTATCTGGTACATTGTCATGCACGCACTAGAAGTATTTACATATTTGTCAAGGGGCCCAGCCCATGCACTCACTAATGGTTAGGCAATCCAATGTAACGGCTGGCCACACCCCCTCTGGAGACTGACCACACCCCTAAACATGGGCCCCTACCACTGCATTCCCCGGTGGGCCCTTCATGCCCCAGTCCGACACTGATAATAATTCTCACATTACTGAATTATTGATGTATTTTTCAGTTGCCACTACACTAGCTAATGTATTTTACATTTATTAATAGAGGTGGTATATCAGTTACCTGTTTACACTGCGCCTTAACCCAGGTCCTTCCTAGGACCAACCCTGCAAGCTACCCATGTTTTGTTGGTACCCTTTTACACTGAGCCACGACCCAGGTTAACCCAGCAATAACCCTGGTTAAAAGCTCTATGTAAGATTAGATAGCTGCATCAGATTACCTTATGGTAGGCACACCCCTCACCCATGGTAAAGTCACCACTTATTGTAATAATTGATTATTTATATAGTGCCAATATATTATGCAGCACTTTGTAGAAAGAATGGTTTAAATATTCCCATCAGTTCCCTTCTCAGGGCAATTTACAGCCTAAATTCTCTGACATACAAACACACTCACGTTTATTCCATTAGGGACCAAACACTCTGTTAGTATGTTTTTGGACTGTGGAAGGAAGCCAGGGCACCTGGCTGAAGCCAATGCAATCATGGCAGGTGACAAGTTTTAAATCTGCCGCTTAGTGAATCAGAGATTTCAATTCTTCAAATGGGAAAAATATTGATGGTGTTTTGATGTTCATTTGCATTCTAAAATGTAGTTCTGTTTTGTAGCTAGCTTGAGTTTAGTAAATCCGCGGAATGCAATCCTGCCAGTAATCTTATTAAAATCCTACGGCACTATTTGAAAATTGTAGTCCACAGGCAACTTCCAAACATCCTAATCAAATCTGCAAGGAAAAATGGGTAAAAATCACTCCCAAAATGTGTTCAAACAGACTGTTATTGCAGCAAACGGTGGTTCTACAAAGTAATAGTCTGTAGATAGGGGACTGAGGGGGCGTGGCCTAATCCGGGGAGGCATTTTCCCGGTGCCACTGGTACTTGTGGTTACCCAAGTACCAGCATGCGGGTGAAGCTTCACAAGCTAAAACTTAAATGCTATCAAATTGGCACCCACAGGTCCAGGGGTTTCGGTGATAGCCTCGGGCTTCAACCTAGACCTTGGGTACATTCAGAGCCGGCCCTAATCAATATGATGCCCTAGGCAAGATTTTGGCTGTTGCTCCCTAGCACCGCTGCTAGTTCCGCCTCTGACCCTGCACCCCTTTTCCATCACCATCACCCCTCAGTCATAGCAGTCCTCATTTTGGTGCTCCTACTCCCTATATTTTAAATAGGAACAGTGCGCACATTCGGCGTGCAGCCCAAAAAGGAGCGTGTTCCTTTGGGAAGGGGCATGGCCACACAATAGTAACCACAGTTCAAATTACACCACACAGTAGTGCAACGTTATTTACATTATATCATGCAATAGTGACTCTTCTTCACGTTACATCATACAGTAGTAACACTTAAACTTATATACATTACTAATCACAATAGTGCTCCTTATTCACATTACAACACACCATATTGCTCTTTATTCACATTAGACCACACAGTAGTGCCATTTCTACACATTACGCCACACAGTAGAGCATTTTATACACATAATGCCACACATTAGTAATGCCTTTATACACATAATACTACACAGTAATGCCCCTTACACATATGACACACATTATTATTAATATCCTTATAAATATAATGCATCTTACACATTATACCAACCTTTATTAATGCCCTTGTACACGACACATATAATGCCCCTTACACATATACCGAACACTATTGCACAACAAACCTACCCACACACAGCACTCACACGGCTGCTAACACAGTGATCTCTGCCTATGCTTGGATACAGATGTGTCCTCATACATCTTGTCTTGATATGCCATCCAGCTCTGCTAATGTTGGGTGCCTTTTTTTGCAGAAAATGCATCTTATTTTGTTGCTATGTGACTAGGACCCACAAGCAGCTTCTGCTGTTTAAAATGCTAATTAGCATGCATATATTCTGTGTGCGACTGTGGCTGTATCTGGATACGAAATATTACGTTACAGTGTATTCCTGGAAATCACTGTAACGTAGCATTTTGTATGCAGATACAGCCACAGTCACACACAGAATATATGCATGCTGCCTACCATTTTAATCAGCAGAATCTGCTTGTGCCCCTAGGCATTTGCCTATGCCTAGGGCTGGCTCTGGGTACATGAAGGGGAGGTCCCCACTCCCCCGGGGAACTCTGGCCAGGTCTGACTAGTTAGGTGGGGTAATGCTTCAGCCACAGGATCCTGTCAAGTGTGTCCCCTGGCGGTGGCATTACCCTCTGTTAGTGTAGTGTGGTTCTAAAAATATGGGGGACTCCTATGTCTTTTCCTCCCGTATTTTTAGAACTTGGACCAGTTCAAGAGTCCGATGCTGGTTCTTAAATACAGGGGGACTTCACACATTTTTCCCCCTGTATTTTTTGAACCAGGACTGGCTCAAATAGCCCAGGGCTGGTTATGCTTCGGAGGGGACCACACATCTTCTTTTTTCCCCCCACATTTTTTAACTCTTTCCTAAACTTACAGACAGAAGCATTCACAGATCTCACTGATCTGTGCATGCTTCTGTCAAATTTGACTATCTGAACCTGGTCTATTTTTTGGTGATGTTTTGGGTGCAGGTTTACAGCCTGGGTACATATTGAACGATGTTAATGAAGGACGAAACAATCAGTGTTCCGTCCTTCATTAGCATACATGTTGTTGATAGCAATATTGGGGCCGATTCAGGTCCTGACACTGATTTCTGCACATCTGCGCATGCTGGTGCACGCATGTGCAAGGTCCTGAACTACATTCTTTTCAGAACGTAGTTTAAAATCTGGAGAGGGGCGGGAACAGGGCATTGATGTCGCTTTTTGTGGGCGTTGATGCTCTATTTTAGGAGTGCGGTCTGGACAACGCAGGCGCCTATTTGCGGGGCGGGCCGTAGCACCTGCATGACGTCACACGCAGCTGCTGCGACTCAACATGGCGGACAGCCGCCTGCCTTCACAGCTAGGCTGCGCAGGCAGAGGGCTACTGTAAACATGCAAAAGCATTGCCGCCAAGGGGGGCTGGATCTGGCATGCTTGGCAGACTTGCCCTGTGCTGGGCGTCAAAGTAATTGAGCATAGATGTGCATTTTCTCGCACATCTATGAACAAGTCTGAATTAGTCCCATTGTCAGGTTTCATGTGCAGCACATCAAACCTGACATGGCTAGCGACCATGGGCACCTGCATATCGTACATGCACACTGCCCAATGTGCACTGATGTAAGCGATATGTAGGCCCAATCCGTTGGATCAGATGACATCTTATTCAATATGTATCCAGCTTTATTTTCATGAACAAAAACATGATCAGGGAAAGTTTCTAGTCACTTTGAGGAGGAGAAGAAATTCAGGGACATATGGGAGAAAACATGGATTATTTTTATGTAATTTAATATATTTTAGCCACTGATGGTTAATAGCTTACGCTTACCGCTGGGATCCAGTCTGAAGATCAACAGTGTCTAGGTCGACAATGTTTAGGTCGACCACTATAGGTCGACAGTCACTAGGTCGACAGAGTCAGAAGGTCGACATGTTCTAGATCGACAGGTCAAAAGGTCGACATGAGTTTTAAAAAAAATAAATTTTTTTAACTTTTTCATACTTAACGATCCACGTGGACTACGATTGGAATGGTAATCTGTGCCGAGCGAAGCGGTAGCGGAGAGAGGCACCTTGCCCGAAGCATGGCGAGCGAAGCGGGCCATGCGAGGGGACACGGTGCACTAACTGGGGTTCCCGGTCACTCTACGAAGAAAACGACACAAAAAAACACATAAAAAACTCATGTCGACCTTTTGACCTGTCGACCTAGAACATGTCGACCTTCTGACCCTGTCGACCTTCTGATCCTGTCAACCTAGTGACTGTCGACCTATAGTGGTCGACCTAGACACTGTCGATCTAATGATCCACACCCCTTACCACTATGCTCAACCTCGTAACCTGAGGTTGAGCATAGTGCTAAGCCATAAACCATCACTGGCTAGCACTCTCCCTTCATCCCCAGCCGAATAGGACTTAAGTACTGACAGGGTTGGTGGTTATTGCCAAATTTTACACTGGAGTGGAGTGACCACCAGATGGACTTTTAATTTTTTTTATAAGAGAGTTCGATATAAATTTATTATGGCTGAAATTAATGTTCTCTTTGTGAAACTATTTCATTAATACTTTTTGTGCCTATGTGTAATGAATAAATTGATGTTTTTTTTATGTATGTTTACTTAATGCGATTGTTTTATTGGGCGCCCTTGGTGAATTTATTAACATTTATGCCTGGTATAAGGTATCTATAATTTTGGCAACACAGTTTTTCTAGTTTATTGCTGCAATTTAAACAAGAATTGTCTTATCTATTCCCGTGATACAGTGGCATGGATTACTGCCTGATAATTGTTTTTTTTTTTACTTAGGTTTTCATGTGGTCAGCGTTTATATCTTTATGTGGCCAGTCTAATTTATTCATCAGATGTAAATCTCTTAATGTAAGTACTAGTATTCTTCCTCATCCAGTTAAGGTCATTATCCTTTCTTAACACATTCTGCAACCATTCCTGGTGACATGTGACAGCTGTGTCCATGAGTTCTGCGGTTTTGTTGGCTTACTTCTGCTGTACATATTCTACTAAGATTCCTGCCCATTGCAGCATCTGACTTGCAAGGAGTAATATGGCTGAGTCAAGTAATGTGTGTGTTGCAAGATTCAAAATGCAAGTACAAGAACATAGCTAGACAGAGCTGGATATAACCACAATTTCACTGAAGAAGAAAAAAAAAAGAAATTTACTATCCTATGATAATGCTAAATCATACCTTTAAACAACTATGCTTTATGCTACTGGAAGTAAATTACCCTTCACTATAACATCCCAACTGCCACAAACAAAAGCAAGTAGATTTTTTTTTAATTATGTGTACTCCAAACTAAGGCGCAGTCTTGAATTTTATAGTTTTTATATTTTATTGTATACTTGGTATATTTATGGTATGGTTTTTATGTCATTTGCTTTATTATGAGCCAATTATTGTGTTTTGCCGTTTTATTATTGGCATTTTACTGCTCTATTATGCAGATATCCATTGGAATATATGGGGTCATTCCTAGTTGTTCGTTCGTTATATTTTTCTCGCAATGGAGCGATTAGTCGCTAATGCGCATGCGCAATGTCCGCAGTGCGACTGCGCCAAGTAAATTTGCTATGCAGTTAGGAATTTTACTCACGGCATTACAAGGTTTTTTCTTTGTTCTGGTGATCGGTGAGTGATTGACAGGAAGTGGGTGTTTCTGGGCGGAAACTGGCCATTTTATGGGTGTGTGCGAAAAAACGCTACCGTTTTTGGGAAAAACGCGGGAGTGGCTGGAGAAACGGAGGAGTGTCTGGCCGAACGCTGGAAGTGTTTGTGACGTCAAACCAGGAACGAAACTGACTGAACTGATCGCAGTTGCCGAGTAAGTGTGGAGCTACTCAGAAACTGCTAAGAAGTGTCTATTCGCAATTTTGCTAATCTTTCGTTCGCAATTTTGATAAGCTAAGATTCACTCCCAGTAGGCGGCGGCTTAGCGTGTGCAAAGCTGCTAAAAGCAGCTTGCGAGCGAACAACTCGGAATGAGGGCCATAGTTCAGAAAACAAGGGAGCAATCTTAAGCTGGGTACAAAATGACACAATGCGTACCCAGCCGATATGTTAATGAAGGATGGAACTATGACTGTTCCGTCCTTCATTAGCATACATGTTATCACTAGCGAATGCAGGCACCTGCATATCGGCCAGTGTGCATGTCTGATTTGTGGGTGCCTGCGGCCTCTAGCTATAACCATGTGAGCTGATGTGAGTGATATGTCGATCCAATCCGCCAGCTCAGATGACATATTGTTTAATGCGTACACAGCTTAAGTTTCATGAACAAAGACATAATCAGTGAGAATTCATAGGCACTTTGAGGAGCACTAAGAAGGAGTAGGAGAACTTTAGGGACATTTGGGAGAAAATATGGATTATTTTTATGTAAATTTAGTATATTTTAGACATCTAGAAACCCCTAAATCCAATACATACCGAATAATAGATCCCATGGTTTATATTAATGGGAACAACATATTGCAACACAGTCAGGGGTCTACTCATTACTGCTATGGGCCTAACACTAGCTTCTGCATGTTTTATGTAATGGGCCCATTCACATTTTCTGAGTGTGCTTGGAACCAGCACCATCTTCTATGGAAAGGAGGTCCATTGCGAAGAGGGATCCGCCGCAGTCACACAATGCGACCTCAGGTCACTCATGCACACTTGCCTGAACGGGCACCAGAAACTATCACTGTTACCTCTGTAGCAGTAATACTGTTAGCAGGGACCAGTGTTTTTTTGGACCAGTATTTTTTGGACCAGCTGTCCATACACCAGAGCAATGCTGAACTGTTCCGATAATTATGTATCCACTGCCGCAACTCGTGGCAAGTTGGATACTTAATCATCAGTGGCCATCTTAGTATATTGATTACTTAAATTATATTTTACATGTTAATCAGTGCATCACAATTATGATTATTATCACCGTTTTCTGTCTTTAACCCGCTTAATGCCTCCCTGCTGTATATCTGGATCTGAGCTTTACCCTACCTGACATAAATTTACTAACATGCATGATCACTGCTGAACAACTTTCACTGCTACAGTACTGTACAGCTGTGGAAATTATATGTGCCATGATCCCCAATGTCTATACTAATCTACCGTGGTTAGCATTGATTAAAAATATAATAATGGAAAAAAATGCTGCATAAACAGATATTGACTTCAGACCCATATAACATTACATAATATAAAGCATGAGTCTTCAACCTGCAGCCCTCCAGCTGCTGTGGAACGGCACATCCCAGCATGCCCTGCCATAGTTTTGCTATTAAGGCATGCTAAAACTGAGCAGGGCATGCTGGGATGTGTAGTTCCACAGCAGCTGGAGGGCCACAGGTTGAAGACCCATGATCTAAAGCATACAGAATATATTTTGTATTAAATAAAAGGGGATAATATGTCAACACGTTTTAGGACACAGTAGGGATACACTAACTGGATAATATCATGAAAAAGTACAGGTTATGGTAGACTTACCTAGATAACCTTCGTTCTCTGAAGTGCACAGTGTCCACAGGATCTACCTTGGGATAAAAGGAAGCAACAGCGGAACGGGAACCAAACAGTTAAGCTTTTCAGACTCTCAGGATGCAATCGGCCAGCCCCCTATATCCCCGCCTCAGGCGATTCAGTTGGTTCCAAAGCTCAAGGCAGGTGCAGTTCAAACGAGAGGGAGACCTATTCAGGAGAGGAGAACATACACACACACACTTTCATACCCAAGGACAGGAAGAGGTTAGTAAGTGTACAGAATCTCAAATTAGGTGCGTCAGGGTGGGATCCCTGTGGACTTCAGAGAAAGAAGGTTATCTAGGTAAGTCTACCATAACCTGTGCTTTCTCTATCAGGGTCCACAGTGATCCACAGGATCTACCTTGAGACTTCCCAAACCAGTACTAAGGGAGGGAACGCTGCTCATTAGAAAGGAGAATCCTTTGCCCAAATGCAGCATCCTGAGAGGCAAATGTGCCAAAGGCATAATGTCTAATGAATGTGTTAATGGATGATCATGTGGCTACCTTACAGATTTGTTCAGCTAAGGCACCATAGTGGTCTGTCCATGACAGACCTACCTTACGAGTAGAGTGGGCAGAGACATTGGGGGTCATTCCGAGTTGATAACTCACTAGCAGTTTTTAGCAGCCGTGCAAATGCATAGTCGCTGCCCATGGAGGAGTGTATTTTCGCTTTGCAGGAGTGCGAAAGCCTGTGTAGCAGAGTGCCTGCAAACACATTTTGTGCAAAATAAGACCAGCCCTGTAGTTACTTATCCTGTGCAATGATTGCTGCGACGAGTGACACAGTAATGACTTCAGATACCCGCCCAGCAAATGCCTGGCCACGTCTGCGTTTTTCAAAACACTCCCAGAAAACGGTCAGTTGACACCCAGAAACGCTGTCTTCCTGTCAATCTCCTTGCGATCGGCTGTGCGTTTGGAATCGTCGCTAGAACCAGTGCATAACCACAAAGGACTTATGCGCAGTTTAGCCGTTTTCTTCACTGATTGCTACGCAGCGAACAACGGCAGCTAGCGATCAACTCGGAATGTCCCCCATTATCCGGAAGGGGGAGATCAGCTTGGGAGTATGTTTCTGATATAGTCATTCAAAGCCATCTTGCCAGTGTCTGTCTATTATGAAATCTGACGAGAGTATCTGTCCTTCTGATGGCACTGGTACGATCCGCATAGATCGTCCAATGATGCATCTCCAGCGGAGAAGTCCGGTCCCTGAAAAGCCAGAACTACTATTTCTTCTTTAAGATGGAACTTAGAGACCACCTTAGGAAGATATCCAGATTTAGTTTGAAGAACTGCTCTATCTGGGTGAAATACCAGGAAAGGAGCGCAAGACAACAGTGCCCCTAAATCTGATACTCTTTTAGCTGAAGCAATAGCCAGAAAAAAAAGCACTTTAGCTGTCAACCGTTTGAGATCAACACAATTCAGTGGTTCAAATGGGGCAACTTGAAGTGCCCAGAGAACTATTTCTCAGTCCCAGGGAGCTGTGGGGTGTACAAAAGGAGGTTGAATGTGAAGCATTCCCTGGAAAAAAGTGCGAACATCCTGTAGGTCTGCTATTTTCTCTTGAAGCCATACAGATAATGCTGACACTTGAACCTTCAAGGAAGCTATGTGGAGACCCCTGTCCATTCCTGCTTGAAGGAAAGCTAGAATTGTAGAAACTCTGAAAAACTTTGGGTCACAACCTTTGGCAGTGCATGACTGAAAATATGCATGCTAAATCTGATAATAGATGTGAGCAGGAGATGGCTTTCTTGATTTAAGCATAGTCCGAATGACCTCTTGTTAAAAACATTTTGCTTTTAAGACGGATGTTTCAAGAGCTATGCCGTCAAAGATAGTTGATCCAGATGTTTGTAGACACAGGGACCCTGAATCAGCAAATCTGGATGTTGAGGTAGTAGGAACTGAGCGTGCACAGACAGCCTCTGCAGATCTGTGTACCAGTGTCTTCTGGGTCATGCTGGAGCTATTAGTATCACGGCGCCCACGTCCAGTTTGAATTTTCGAATCACTCTGGGTACCAGAGAGATTGGTGGAAACGCGTAAGCCAGATGAAAATTCAATCTCACTGACAGAGCATTCATGAAGATTGATTCTGGATCCTTTGTTCTTGACCCGTATGCGGGAACTTTGTTATTCCGATGGGATGCCATGAGATCCACCTCCGGCAGTCCCCTCATTTTCCAGAATCTGGAAGACTTCTGGGTGTAAGGCCCATTCGCTTGTATGATTGTCATGCCTGCTGAGAAAGTCTGCTTCCCAATTTAGGACTCCTGTTATGAAAACTGTTCAGACGGCTGGATAATGAAGTTCCACCCACCGTAACGTGCGGCTTACCTCCTTCATTGTCATTTGACTTTGAGTGCCTCCTTGGTGATTGAGGTATGCTACTGCCATGGCATTGTCCGAGCGAATCTGAATCGGCTTGCCGTGAAGTATTTCTTTTGCTTGGTTGAGTGCCATGTATATGGCCCGAAGCTCCAGAATATTGATTGGCAGACAACTTTCTCCCTTGGTCCAGCATCCCTGTAACTGTTCCGTCATGGCTCCCCAGCTCTGAAGACTTGCGTCTGTTGTCAGAACCTTCCAACCTGAAATCCAAAAAGGTCGCCCTTTGTCCAGGTGGGCCATCTGTAGCCACCAGGATAATGGCCAACGCACTTCCTGAGGAAGAACTATTGTCTGAATTTTTATCGTCTGATGCTGTCCGTTCCATTTGGAGAGGATCAGATGGTGAAGGGATCTTGAATGAAATTGAGCATACTCTACCATGTCTAATGTGGAGACCATTGATCCCAGAACTCAGAATGTTGCCTGGATGGATACTCTCCGACTGTGAAGAAAATCTGAACCTTCGTCTGCAATGTAGTTACTTTGTTCAGAGGCAGAAATATTCTCTGAAAACTGGTGTCCAATACCCCAGATGCATCATTAAATGCAATTTTCCAAACTTTGGAATGCCAACTACATCCCCTTCAGGAATACTGCCACATATGTGTACGTTTACTTAAAGGTTATATTTAAATGCATTTTTATGTGCATGCATTTCAATATGTTCAATGAATGTGAAATTCTATTCATGTCTATGGGAGAAAATTGTGCACTCATTAACAAATCAGTGATCAATTCATTTCAATGAGCTACCACTACATGTTGACACCCCATTGAAATGAATAGGAAATTGAGATAAATTAATCTTGGACATGAACAGACTCTTTTCACCACTTCATTAGGGATCCACCAAGTATTTATTGAGTTGTAATGAAAGCAGAGAGTCCCCAGGACTTCCCTCTCAACTCACCCATCACAAGCATGAAGTCAGGAAAACTCTGGTCACTTGAACTGTGAGAGATTAAGACAGAATTTATTTTATTACAGTAGATCAAAAATGAAATGTAAAATGGTGAATAAGGGTTTGAGAAGTGTTTAATTTAAATAAAATTTATTTGAGACCTATTTTAATTATTTGGTATAATGGTCTTAGGGATCTTGGTCTATTTCACTGGGAAAACTGAGGTTACCACTCTAACAGGGTTCCAGTAATTTCCCTGGTTTCCACAGTCCAAAAAAGGGGCCCCAGTAGTTTTTTGCATGGGAAGTGGAGGGCCCATGACTGATTTCAGTTATGGCAAGGTTACCCCAAATTATTTTTTTTCTGTTATAATGGGAACCATCCGAAACTGTCTTGCACTTGGGCTGATTGAGGAATTTGGGGGATGGCACATTTATTTAAATGGAATTTCTATATATTGCACACACATTGGAAACACTAAATGAAAAACTTTTAATAGCAAGTATACACTTACACGCTAACACTTATTGTAAGTGTATACTTGGTATTAAACGTTTTTATGTTAGTGCAGAAAATCCTTAACATAAAAACGTTTAATACCAAGTATACACTTACAATACGTGTTATAAATAACACGGCGTGAATGAATCCTACAGTGGCAAACAGCATGGATTAATCATTTCAACAGATAAGTGTCCCCTTTCATATGAACTTCATGATGGCACATAGGGAAACACAAACATGGAGACAGATAGTGCAGAAAATGCTTATCTGTCTCCATGTTTGTGTTTCCCTATGTGTCATCATGAAGTCCATATGAAAGGGGACACTTATCTGTTGAGATTATTAATCCATGCTGTTTGCCACTGTGGGATTCATTCACGCCGTGTTATTTATAACACTTATTGTAAGTATACATCTGCTATTAAAAGCTTTTTTTTGCTAAGGACTACCTGCACTATTTGTTTCTATTTTTGTGTTTCCATATGTGCCATTATGGAGTCCTCATGAAAAGAGATACATATCTGTTGGGATCCAGATGATTTATTCATTTCGGCTTTGAACCTGAATTTCAGAAGTTTCAGTTTCATCTGCAACTGCCTTGTTAAACTATTATCAAGTTGCTTCAGTTTAACAATATACATTGCTAGTGATTTTTTATTAACCTACTCCCTGTGTGATTTATTTCACCTACACAGGTTAATGAGGTAATCCTCTTGTGCTCTGGTCTGTGTATTTCACTCTTTCACACTTTATTCCAATGTTACATTGACCACATATAAAATACTTATTGGTACATGCTCAAATGGTAGCCAATGGTCTAAGCACCACATTTGCACACAGGCCCACTAAATTCAAGAAATGTCCCAATCCCTTACTGTAAAGTTGGGTACATAATTGTCCAATCTTCGGCAGATCAGACTGTTTATCCAATCATACTGCAGGCCTGCTTGCAGATTCTACATCCAATCTATGACTATACATAGTTTCCCTCCAGGATTTATGCAGGGCATGGTGCTGAGCTGCAGCATCACTGTTGGTGGCAGTTCCGCCCACTCGATGTCACTAATGGCAGTGTGCCCCAGCCGTGATGTCACGTGCTGGGCTTCCCCCAAGCGCTCCCTTTAATGAGAATAGATGCTGTGCACATGCATAGTTGCCACCTCCCCAGGGTTTGGGGCGGCGTCTCCATCCGTGAACTTCACTTGGAGGACTGCAACCTGTAAGCTCCTTTACATGGCCGCTGCCTACCCAGGGCTTGTGGCAGCATCTTCATCTGTGATCTTCACCTTGGGGGTGGCGGCCTGTAAGCTCTATTGCATGGCCACTGCATTCCCAGGGCTCCTGCATCTTCTTTCTTCAGAAGCACTTCCTTGCTCCTCCTCCACTTTGGGACTGACAGTCTTTGCCTCATGCTGTCTATCTCTATTGTGATACCATTGATTTTGTGTTAAGACTCCATACATTAATGGCATATTGCTGCAATTTCCCGATCTCTCAATGGCCGGGTCAGGGAATTGAGAATATTAACCACTAAACTGACGATTTATTATGCCAAAATTGTTGGGGTTTTTTTATGAATGAATTAGGTGAAGAACATGAATTTGACCCTATCCCAAATGATTTTAGTTCTCTCATGGCTAATTATGCAATGTGTAACTCATAGGCAACACTATGCTAACACCATTTTCAGGTGGAGTTAGCTGCGGGGCCAAGCTTGGGAATGGTATCCTCTCAGGAGTTTGCATCCCCTATAAACACCCATGGGGCTTGCAGCTGCCAGTGGGAATGAATGTACAATAGAAGACAGGGGTTGTCAATTTTTAACCTGGGGTCAATTGCAATCAAGTGGCCCCATCTTTTCTACCGGCACATGCCAACGGAAAAATGGATGTTGCAAAAAATAGGATTTTAATTACCTACCGGTAAATCCTTTTCTCGTAGTCCGTAGAGGATACTGAGGTCCATTTAGTACCATGGGGTATAGACGGGTCCACTAGGAGCCATGGGCACTTAAAGAATTTGATAGTGTGGGCTGGCTCCTCCCTCTATGCCCCTCCTACCAGACTCAGTCTAGGAAACTGTGCCCGAGGAGACGGACATACTTTGAGAGAAGGATAGATAAGGATAGTGGTGAGATTCTAAACCAGCACACACAAGAGGAAAGTCAAGCTAACCAATCTTGAAAACAGGAACAGCAACGGCTGAACCAACATTACTTAACCAAGTAACATTGCAGGAAGAACGAAGCACTGGGGGGACGCCCCGTATCCTCTACGGACTACGAGAAAAAGATTTACCGGTAGGTAATTAAAATCCTATTTTCTCTTACGTCCTAGAGGATACTGGGGTTCATTTAGTACCATGATGATGTACCAAAGCTCCCAAACCGGGTGGGAGAGTGCTGAGGTTCCTGCAGAACTGACTGACCAAACTGAAGGTCCTCAGAACTTAGCAAACGTGTTCGAACCTGATCAAGTAGCTGCTGGGCAGAGCTGTAAAGCCGAGACACCCCGGGCAGCAGCCCAGGAAGAACCCACCGACCTCGTAGAGTGGGCCTGTACAGATTTTGGACATGGCAACCTGCCGTGGAATAAGCATGCTGGATGGTAAGCCTGATCCAGCGTGCAATAGACTGCTTTGAAGCAGGGCACCCAATCTTATTGGGATCATAAAGAACAAACAGCGAGTCCGTTTTTCAGTGACGAGCTGTTCTCTTCACATACACCTTCAAAGCTCTCACAACATCCAAAGACTTTGAAGTAGCAGAAGTGTCGGTGACAACCGGAACCACAATAGGTTGGTCGATGTGAAACGCAGACACCACTTTAGGAAGAAATTACTGATGAGTTCCGAGTTCAGCTCTGTCCTCATAGAAAATTAAATAGGGACTATTATGAGACAAAGCCCCCAATTCTGACAAACGTCTTGCTGAAGCCAAGACCAACATTGTGATGGTCTTCCACATAAGATATTTTACGTCCACCTCCTGTAGCTGTTCAAACCAGTCTGGTTAGAGGAACTGCAGCACCTTGTTGAGATCCCAAGGTGCCGTGGGAGACACAAAGGGAGGTTGGATGTGCAAAACACCTTTCAAGAAAGTCTGGACCTCAGGGAGAGAAGCCAATTGTTTTTTAAAGAAAATGGACAAAGCCGAAATCTGGACTTTTATGGAGCCCAGACGTAGGCCTACATCCAAACCTGCCTGCAGAAAAAGCAGGAAACGTCCCAGATGAAAGTCCACCGCAGAACAATTTATGCTCTCACACCAAGAGACGTATTTCTTCCAAATACAATGGTTAGACGTTCCCCCTTCCTGGCTTGGATTATAGTCGGGACTGAGCCTCTTGTTAAGCCGAGAGGCCATCATGTCGATCTGTGGATATTCCCATCAACTTGTCAAACACCTGAACACCTCCGGGTGAAGGCCCCACTCCCCCGGGTACAGGTCGTGTCTGCTGAGGAAGTCTGCTTCCCAGTTGTCTACACCCAGAATGAAGACCGCCGACAATGCCACAGCGTTTCTTTCTGCTCTGAGGAGAATTCTTGACACCTCTGACCTTGCTTCTCTGCTCTTCGTTCCGCCCCGTCGGTTTATGTACGTCACTGCCGTCACATTGTCCGAATGAGCCTGAATGGCCCGATCTTGAAGAAGATGTGAGGCCTGCAGAAGGCGTTGTATATGGCCCTGAGTTCCAGAATGTTGATTGGAAGGATGACTTCCTGACTTGACCATCTTCCTTGAAACTGCACCCCCTGAGTGACTGCTCCCCAACCTCTGAGCCTTGCATCAGTGATTAACAGAATCCAGTTCTGAATTCCGAACTTCCGACCCTCGACGAGGTGAGAAGTCTGTAGCCACCACAGAAGGGAGATCCTGGCTTTTGGCGACAAACGGACCCTTTGGTGCATGTGAAGGTGCGATCAGAACCATTTGTCCAACAGATCTAGCTGGAAGGGTCTTGCGTAAAACCTTCCGTATTGAAAAGCCTCGTAAGAGGCCACCATGTTCCCCAGATGCACCGACATCCGGGTTGGCTTCAGGACGTCCCGAACCATCGACTGGATCACCAATGCCTTTTCCAATGGAAAGAACACTTTCTGCGACTCAGTGTCCAGTATCATTCCCAGGAATGGGAGCCTCCTTGTTGGCTCTAGGGCCCTCATTCCGAGTTGTTCGTTTGCAAGCTACTTTTAGCAGCCGTGCAAACGCATTGTCGCCGCCCACAGGGAAGTGTATTTTAGCTTTGCAAGTGTGAGATCGCATGTGCAGCCGAGCGGTACAAAAACATTTTGTTCAAAACAAGACCAGCCCTGTAGTTACTTATCCTGCGCGATGATTCCAGCGACAGAGGTGCCGGAATTGACGTCAGATACCCACCCTGCAAACGCTTGGACACACCTGCGTTTTCCCTACCACTCCCAGAAAACGGTCAGTTGACACCCATAAACTCCCTCTTCCTGTCAACCTCCTTGCGATCGGCTGTGCGAATGGAATCGTCGCTAGAAGCAGTGCACAGCAACGATACTCTTTGTATCCGTACGATGCACGTGCGCATTGCGGTGCATCCGCATGAGCATGTTTTGCCATTTTTTTTACCTGAGCACTGCGCTGTGAAAATCGGTAGCGTGCGATCAACTAGGAAAGACCCCCTAGGTGAGATTTCGGAAGGTTCAGAATCCACCCGTGATCCTGGAGGAGTTTGGTTGAAAGACCAATGCTGTACAGCAACCTTTTCCTGGACGGCGCTTTTTTCAGAAGATCGTTCAGGTACGGAATTATGTTCACTCCCTGCTTGTGGAGTATAAACATCATCTCTGCCATCACCTTGGTGAACACCTTTGGTGCCGTGGAGAGACCAAAGGGCAGGGCCTGGAACTGAAATGATGCGGCCAGATCGGAATGTGGAGGTACGCATCCTTGATATCCCGAGACACTAGGAAGCCCCCTCCTCCAGACCTGAGCTTACCGCTCTCAGAGACTCCATCTTGAATTTGAACACTCGTAAGTACTGTACGTGTTCAAAGACTTGAGGTTCAGAATCAGTCTTACCGAACCGTCTGGTTTCAGTACTACGAACAAGTTGGAATAGTAACCCTTGTGGAGCAGATGAGGTGGAACTGGAACAATGACCAAAGTCTGTACCAGTTTTTAGATGGCATACTGTAAAGGTATACTTGCCTTTTGTGAAACTGGCAAGCCTGATTTGAAAAATCTGTGAGTTGGGAGCATTTGGAACTCCAGTCTGTAGCCCTGGGAAATAAGATCTATGACCCAGGGATCCTGTCAAGAACTTGACCAGATCTGACTGAAGAATTGTAGCCGGGCTCCCACCTGACAGCCTTCCAGGCATTGCGGTCCACCGTCATGCTGAAGTCTTTGAGGAATCAGAGCCTGGGCTCTGGTCCTGAGCACCTACAGTTGCTGGCTTGCGTGGTTTACCTCCTGCGCCGCTGGAGAACGTAGAAGCACCTCTGGATTTGCCCTTGAACTTGGCCATCCGAAAGGACTGTAACTTAGAAGCTGAACAAGTCTTCTTGGTTGAGGGGGCTGCGGAAGAAAGTTAGGTAGACTTATCCGCAGTAGCTGTGGAAATCCATTTGTCTAGTTCATCTCCAAACAAGGCATCTCCTGTGAATGGTAGGTCTTCCACGCCTTTCCTGGAGTCCGCGTCAGCAGTCCACTGGCGTAGCCACAAGCCCCTGCGTGCCGACACGCGGTGGTGCGTGTGTTAAGCAAGCCTATCTCTTTTATGGTTTCCACCATAAAGTTCGCAGAGTCCTGTATATGCTGCAGGAGTAAAACAACATCCCCCCTAGACAATGAATCTAACCCCTCAATTAGGTTACCTGACAATTTTGCTATGGCTTTTGTGATCCACGCACATGCAATAGTGGGTCTTGGGCCACCCAAGCAGCTGTGTACAATGATTTGAGTGTAGTCTCAATTTTACGATTAGCCGTGTCTTTAAGGGAGGCTGCACCAGGAACAGGCAATACAATTTTTCGTGACAGCCTAGAGACTGATGCGTCCACTATCGGTGGATTTTCCCATTTTTTCCTATCCTCCAGAGGAAAGGGAAAAGACGAGAGCAACCTTTTAGGGATCTGAAATTTCTTATCAGGATTAACCTACGGTTCTTTAAACAGGGTATTCAATTCCTTTGACACAGGAAAAGTGACTGAGGACTTCTTTTTTACATTAAAATAAGATTCCTCGCACTCCTCTGACACCTTATCAGGAATGGGTGTAGTAGGGTATGCCGGCGGCCGGGCTCCTGGCGACCAGCATACCGGCGCCGGAGTCCCAACCGCCGGCATACCGACGCTGGGCGAGCGCAAATGAGCCCCTTGCGGGCACGGTGGAGCGCTACGCGTGCCACACTATCTATTCTCCCTCCAGGGGGGTCGTGGACCCCTAAGAGGGAGAAAAAGTGTTGGTAGGCCGGGTGTCGGGATTCCGGCGCCGGTATACTGTGCGCAGGGATCCCGACATACCGGCAAACTGAAGACCATCCTCAGGAATATGTAGAACATCTCTGATAGCTTATATAAGAGCCTCTATTCCCTGTGACAGAGCTGCATCCCCCCCTCCAAGTCTACCTCACCCTCCTCCAGCGTCAGAGTCAGACCACAGGATATGGGCCAGCAATCACTTTTGCGGACAAATGGGAGGGGATTGAGACACTATTTTGGGGACTGAGTCTCTGCTCATAAACTCATCCACAGTCTGTTTTAAGTATTGCGTCCCTTTCTCATTGCGGGACAATTTTGTAGAAAAAGTGGAGATCATTCCTTTCAGAGAATTAACCCACTCTGGTTCAGCCCCGCTATTCTGTGAACCCTGAGTACTCAGTAGTGAGCACCCTGGTGAAGAGGAACACTCCGCTGTACAAGAAACACACTCTTTGCCTGACATAATGTAAATGTGACAACACACACACACACACACACAGGAAAAGGTTAAGCACAATTAACCCACAAATAGCCCTTCAGGGAACACAGAGTTGTTTGGAGCCAGCCCCCACCGCGCCCTTACCGCTAATGCCAAGCTCAGCCGGGTCGCAGACTAAGTTCCCTGATAGGGGACTTAGTACACTAGTAATCGCTTCCCCCCTGCTATGACCCCCTGGTACTGCTGAGGTAATTTGGAGTCACACTGGAGGAGCTGTGTGTCCCTGTCAGTCAGTGTCTGTGTCCACTGCAGGGGGAAAATGGTGCTGGTGAGCTGCTGGATCCTCTCATAGTGAAGCCCTGCCCCTTCAATGGCACGCGGTCTCCCCGCTTTTTTTATACTGGCTGAGGAATTTGGTGCTTAAAATGGACAGAAACCATTTTAATACTGTGTTGCCAGTATGGGTACCGTGTACAGTGTACTGAGACGCAGTTGTGTACTGTGTCTGGAGACGCATTCCACCCCGTTTAGAAGCCGTGCGTCCACGTACCCTCTTGCCGCCATAATGGCTGGCGCCCCACTAACCGGGATGCCGGCTCAGTACTCACCACTCTTCATTCTTCTGGCTGTTAGGGGTGGTGGCGTGCTGAGGGAATGTACGTTCGCCGTGGTGGGGCTTGCAAATTGTTCCCTCAAGAGCTCAGTGTCCTGTCAGCGGGGAACGGGACCATTAACCCTTAAAGAGGTTGGGCCGTTCCCCCCCTAAGTCCCATGAAGCAGACAGGCAAGTGCCAACCAGCCCTGCCTGAAAATAACAAACATATAGAATAAAGGCAGAAAACTCTTCAGGAGCTTCCAGCGGCGTGACTGAGTCCTCCGGGCACATTTTCTATACTGTCTGGTAGGAGGGGCATAGAGGGAGGAGCCAGCCCACACTACTAAATTCTTAAAGTGCCCATGGCTCCTAGTGGACCCGTCTATACCCCATGGTACTAAATGGACCCCAGTATCCTCTAGGACGTAAGAGAATTTTTTTTTTTTTTAAATTAACCACAATAGCCCCCATGGCCAAAACAGCCACACAATTGGCAACAACATAAAATATATAATAAAAACACTCTGCCCCCCCCAAAAAAAACAACAACTATATAACACATTAGCACCCGCATAAAAAAAAAAAAATAAGATTTTACTTACCGATAAATCTATTTCTCGTAGTCCGTAGTGGATGCTGGGGTCTCCGTCAGGACCATGGGGATTAGCGGCTCCGCAGGAGACAGGGCACAAAACTAAAGCTTTAGGATCAGGTGGTGTGTACTGGCTCCTCCCCCTATGACCCTCCTCCAAGCCTCAGTTAGGATACTGTGCCCGGACGAGCGTACACAATAAGGAAGGATATTGAATCCCGGGTAAGACTCATACCAGCCACACCAATCACACCGTATAACTTGTGATCTAAACCCAGTTAACAGTATGACAAACGTAGGAGCCTCTGAACAGACGGCTCACAACAAATAACAACCCGATTTTTTTGTAACAATAACTATGTACAAGTATTGCAGACAATCCGCACTTGGGATGGGCGCCCAGCATCCACTACGGACTACGAGAAATAGATTTATCGGTAAGTAAAATCTTATTTTCTCTGACGTCCTAAGTGGATGCTGGGGACTCCGTCAGGACCATGGGGATTATACCAAATGGGGATTATACCAAAGCTCCCAAACGGGCGGGAGAGTGCGGATGACTCTGCAGCACCGAATGAGAGAACTCCAGGTCCTCTTTAGCCAGGGTATCAAATTTGTAGAATTTTACAAACGTGTTCTCCCCCGACCACGTAGCTGCTCGGCAGAGTTGTAATGCCGAGACCCCTCGGGCAGCCGCCCAGGATGAGCCCACCTTCCTTGTGGAATGGGCCTTGACAGATTTAGGCTGTGGCAGACCTGCCACAGAATGTGCAAGTTGAATTGTGCTACAAATCCAACGAGCAATCGTCTGCTTAGAAGCAGGAGCACCCAGCTTGTTGGGTGCATACAGTATAAACAGCGAGTCAGATTTTCTGACTCCAGCCGTCCTTGAAATGTGTATTTTCAATGCCCTGACAACGTCCAGCAACTTGGAATCTTCCAAATCGCTAGATACCGCAGGCACCACAATAGGCTGGTTCAGGTGAAACGCTGACACCACCTTAGGCAGAAACTGAGGACGCGTCCGCAGTTCTGCCCTGTCCGAATGGAAAATCAGATATGGGCTCTTATACGATAAAGCCGCCAATTCTGATACTCTCCTGGCTGAAGCCAGGGCCAGTAGCATGGTTACTTTCCATGTAAGATATTTCAAATCCACCGATTTGAGTGGCTCAAACCAATGGGATTTGAGAAAATCCAAAACTACATTCAGGTCCCACGGAGCCACTGGGGGCACAACCGGGGGCTGTATATGTAGTACTCCTTTTACAAAAGTCTGGACTTCAGGAACTGAAGCCAATTCTTTCTGGAAGAAAATCGACAGGGCCGAAATTTGAACCTTAATGGACCCCAATTTGAGGCCCATAGACAATCCTGTTTGCAGGAAATGTAGGAATCGACCCAGTTGAAATTCCTCCGTGGGGGCCTTCCTGGCCTCACACCACGCAACATATTTTCTCCAAATGCGGTGATAATGTTGTGCAGTCACCTCCTTCCTGGCTTTAACCAGTGTAGGAATGACCTCTTCTGGAATGCCTTTTTCCTTTAGAATTCGGCGTTCAACCGCCATGCCGTCAAACGCAGCCGCGGTAAGTCTTGGAATAGACACGGTCCCTGCTGAATCAGGTCCCGTCTTAGAGGTAGAGGCCACGGATTTTCCGTGAGCATCTCCTGAAGTTCCGGGTACCAAGTTCTTCTTGGCCAATCCGGAGCCACGAGTATCGTTCTTACTCCCCTTTGCCGTATAATTCTCAGTACTTTGGGTATGAGAGGCAGAGGAGGAAACACATACACTGACTGGTACACCCACGGTGTTACCAGAGCGTCCACAGCTATTGCCTGAGGGTCTCTTGACCTGGCGCAATACCTGTCCAGTTTTTTGTTGAGGCGAGACGCCATCATATCCACCTTTGGTTTTTCCCAAAGGTTCACAATCATGTGGAAGACTTCTGGATGAAGTCCCCACTCTCCCGGGTGTAGATCGTGTCTGCTGAGGAAGTCTGCTTCCCAGTTGTCTACTCCCGGAATGAACACTGCTGACAGTGCTATCACATGATCTTCCGCCCAGCGAAGGATCCTTGCAGCTTCTGCCATTGCTCTCCTGCTTCTTGTGCCGCCCTGTCTGTTTACGTGGGCGACTGCCGTGATGTTGTCCGACTGGATCAACACCGGCTGACCCTGAAGCAGGGGTTTTGCCAGGCTTAGAGCATTGTAAATTGCTCTTAGCTCCAGTATATTTATATGAAGAGACATCTCCAGGCTTGACCATACTCCCTGGAAGTTTCTTCCCTGTGTGACCGCTCCCCAGCCTCTCAGACTGGCATCCGTGGTCACCAGGACCCAGTCCTGTATGCCGAATCTGCGGCCCTCTAACAGATGAGCACTCTGCAACCACCACAGAAGAGACACCCTTGTCCGTGGCGATAAGGTTATCCGCTGATGCATCTGCAGATGCGATCCGGACCATTTGTCCAGCAGATCCCACTGAAAAGTTCGTGCGTGGAATCTGCCGAATGGAATTGCTTCGTAAGAAGCCACCATCTTTCCCAGGACTCTTGTGCATTGATGCACAGACACTTTTCCTGGTTTTAGGAGGTTCCTGACAAGTTCGGATAACTCCTTGGCTTTCTCCTCCGGAAGAAACACCTTTTTCTGAACCGTGTCCAGAATCATTCCCAGGAACAGCAGACGTATTGTCGGGGTCAACTGAGATTTTGGAAAATTCAGAATCCACCCGTGTTGTTGCAGCACTACTTGGGTTAGTGCTACTCCGTCCTCCAGCTGTTCTCTGGACCTTGCCCTTATCAGGAGATCGTCCAAGTAAGGGATAATTAATACGCCTCTTCTTCGCAGAAGAATCATCATTTCGGCCATTACCTTGGTAAAGACCCGAGGTGCCGTGGACAATCCAAACGGCAGCGTCTGAAACTGATAATGACAGTTTTGCACCACGAACCTGAGGTACCCTTGATGTGAAGGGCAAATTGGGACATGCAGGTAAGCATCCTTTATGTCCAGGGACACCATAAAGTCCCCTTCTTCCAGATTCGCTATCACTGCTCTGAGTGATTCCATCTTGAACTTGAATTTTTGTATGTACAGGTTCAAAGATTTCAGATTTAGAATAGGTCTTACCGAGCCGTCCGGCTTCGGTACCACAAATAGCGTGGAGTAATACCCCTTTCCCTGTTGTAGGAGGGGTACCTTGACTATCACCTGCTGAGAAAACAGCTTGTGAATGGCTTCCAATACCGTCGCCCTGTCTGAGGGAGACGTTGGCAAAGCAGACTTTAGGAACCGGCGAGGGGGAGACTTCTCGAATTCCAACCTGTAACCCTGAGATACTACCTGCAGGATCCAAGGGTCCACCTGTGAGCAAGCCCACTGTGCGCTGAAATTCCTGAGTCGACCCCCCACCGCTCCTGAGTCCGCTTGTACAGCCCCAGCGTCATGCTGAGGGCTTTGCAGAACCCTGGGAGGGCTTCTGTTCCTGGGCAGGGGCTGCTTGCTGCCCTCTCTTACCCCTTCCTCTGCCCCGGGGCAGATATGACTGTCCTTTTGCCCTCTTGTTCTTATAGGACCGAAAGGACTGCGGCTGAAAAGACGGTGTCTTTTTCTGTTGGGAGGGGGTCTGAGGTAAAAAGGTGGATTTTCCGGCAGTTGCCGTGGCCACCAGATCCGATAGACCTACGCCAAATAATTCTTCCCCTTTATACGGCAATACTTCCATATGTCGTTTGGAATCCGCATCACCTGACCACTGTCGTGTCCATAAACTTCTTCTGGCAGATATGGACATCGCACTTACTCTCGATGCCAGAGTGCAAATATCCCTCTGAGCATCTCGCATATAAAGAAAAGCATCCTTTAATTGCTCTATAGTCAATAAAATACTGTCCCTATCCAGGGTATCAATATTTTCAGTCAGGGAATCCGACCAGACCACCCCAGCACTGCACATCCAGGCTGAGGCGATGGCTGGTCGCAGTATAACACCAGTATGTGTGTATATACTCTTTAGGGTAGTTTCCAGCCTCCTATCAGCTGGATCCTTGAGGGCGGCCGTATCAGGAGACGGTAACGCCACTTGTTTTGATAAGCGTGTGAGCGCCTTATCCACCCTAGGGGGTGTTTCCCAGCGCGCCCTAACCTCTGGCGGGAAAGGGTATAATGCCAATAACTTTTTTGAAATTAGCACTTTTCTATCTGGGTTAACCCACGCTTCATCACATACATCATTCAATTCCTCTGATTCAGGAAAAACTACAGGTAGTTTTTTCACCCCCCACATAATACCCCTTTTTGTGGTACTTGCAGTATCAGAGATATGCAAAGCCTCCTTCATTGCCGTGATCATATAACGTGTGGCTCTACTTGAAAATACGTTTGTTTCTTCACCGTCGACACTAGATTCAGTGTCCGTGTCTGGGTCTGTGTCGACCGACTGAGGTAAAGGGCGTTTTACAGCCCTGACGGTGTCTGAGACGCCTGGGCAGGTACCAACTGGTTTTCCGGCCGTCTCATGTCGTCAACTGATTTTTGTAATGTGCTGACATTATCACGTAATTCCATAAACAAAGCCATCCATTCCGGTGTCGACTCCCTGGGGGGTGACATCACCATTACCGGCAATTGCTCTGCCTCCACACCAACATCGTCCTCATACATGTCGACACACACGTACCGACACACAGCAGACACACAGGGAATGCTCTTATCGAAGACAGGACCCCACTAGCCCTTTGGGGAGACAGAGGGAGAGTTTGCCAGCACACACCCAAGCGCTATAATATATATGGGAACAACCTTATATAAGTGTTGTATCCTTATAGCAGCTTAAATATATAAAATATCGCCATAAAAAGTGCCCCCCCTCTCTGTTTTACCCTGTTTCTGTAGTGCAGTGCAGGGGAGAGTCCTGGGAGCCTTCCTCACAGCGGAGCTGAGCAGGAAAATGGCGCTGTGTGCTGAGGAGAATAAGCCCCGCCCCCTATTCCGGCGGGCTTTTCTCCCGTAGTTTGTAATATCTGGCAGGGGTTAAATACATCCATATAGCCTCAAGGGCTATATGTGATGTATTTTTTAGCCATAAAAGGTATTTACATTGCTGCCCAGGGCGCCCCCAGCAGCGCCCTGCACCCTCCGTGACCGTTGGTGAGAAGTGTGTGACAAACAATGGCGCACAGCTGCAGTGCTGTGCGCTACCTTCAAGAAGACTGAAGAGCCTTCTGCCGCCGGTTTCTGGACCTTCAATCTTCAGCATCTGCAAGGGGGGTCGGCGGCGCGGCTCCGGGACGAACCCCAGGGTGAGACCTGTGTTCCGACTCCCTCTGGAGCTAATGGTGTCCAGTAGCCTAAGAAGCCAATCCATCCTGCACGCAGGTGAGTTGAACTTCTCTCCCCTAAGTCCCTCGATGCAGTGAGCCTGTTGCCAGCAGGACTCACTGAAAATAATAAACCTAAAAACTTTTTCTAAGCAGCTCCTTAAGAGAGCCACCTAGATTGCACCCTGCTCGGACGGGCACAAAAACCTAACTGAGGCTTGGAGGAGGGTCATAGGGGGAGGAGCCAGTACACACCACCTGATCCTAAAGCTTTAGTTTTGTGCCCTGTCTCCTGCGGAGCCGCTAATCCCCATGGTCCTGACGGAGTCCCCAGCATCCACTTAGGACGTCAGAGAAAATACATTGGCTTTGACGGGGGAAAAACAAACACATTGGCCCCCACAGACAAAAAACAAACACACTGGCCCCCATAGGGAAAAAAACGAACACACATTGGGTATCCGGTCTTTAGGTCAACAGTTAATAGGTCGATCATTAATAGTCGACATGTATTAGACTGACATAGTCAAAAAGGTGACACGGCAACAGTCGACACATCATATGGTTAACATGATTTTTTTACAATGTTTTTCACTTTTTAATCTTTTCACACTTTACCATCCACGTGGACTTTTCCGTGTCAACCTTTTGTCCATGTTCTTTTTGAGCTGGTCCTAGACACTGCTGACCTTTCTACTGCTCCCACAGGAAAAAAATAAAACATACTAATTGGCCCAGCCCCCCACGGAAAACTGACCTTACCAGTTAGTACCAGAAAAGAAGAGAGAGAGGAGCTCCTAGAAAGATCTCCCAGTCCCTCCCTTGCCGTCAGCTACAGGCGACACCAGCAACGGCTACAGCCTCAGTGTCTGTGGGGACAGGTTTTGGTGTTTTGCAGGGTGAACGAATCTGTGGTTTAGGTCTGGCGGGTAATAGCGAGAGAGAACCTGGGGTGCAGGTCTGGTTGGTGACGGTAAAAGAATCTGCAGGGACAGGTGTGTTGTTTGGAAGGTTGAGTATATGCAGGTACAGGTGTGGTGGATGACAGTGAGAGCCTGCATGGACAGGTGTGGTGGGTGACAGGGTGAGATAGTCTGCGGGGCAGATGTGGTGGGTGACAGCATGAGAGAGTCTGCGTGGCAGATGTGCTGTTTGGCAGGTTGAGAGAGTGTGTGGGGACAGGTGTGGTGGCTGACATGGCGAGAGATTCTGTGGGGCAGATGGGGTGTTTGGCAAAGTGAGAGAGCCTGAGGAAACAGGTGTTGTGGATGACAAGGTGAGTCTGCAGGGCAGATGTGGCGGCTGAGAGGGTCTGCGGGGACAAGTGTGGAGGATGACGGGGTGAGAGAGCCCATGTGGACAGGCGTGGTGGGTGAGAGAGTCTGCAGGGCAGATGTGTTGTTTGGAAGGGTGAGAGGGTCTGCAGGGCAGATGTGTTGTTTGGCAGGGCGAGAGGGTCTGCAGGGACAGGTGTGGTGGATGACAGGATGAGAGAGCCCATAGGGAAAGGTATGGTGGGTGACAGGGAGAGTCTGTGGGGCAGATGTGGTGGGTGACAGGGTGAGTGGGTCTGTAGGGCAGATGTGGTGGGTAACAGGGTGAGAGAGTCTGTGGTGGGTGACAGAATCTGCAAGGCAGATATTGTTGGTTACAGGTTAGTGTCTGCCAGGCAGATGTGGTGGGTAACAGGGTGAGAGAGTCTGCGGTGGGTGACAGAATCTGCGTGGCAGATATTGTTGGTTACAGGATAGTGTTTGCGAGGCAGATGTGGTGGGTAACAGGGTGAGAGAGTCTGTGAGGCAGATGTGATGCGTGACAAGGTAGAGTCTGCGTGGCAGATATGTTTGACAGGGTAGTCTGTGGCACAGGTCTGGTCACAGCACCCCTCCCTTTAATGAACACCTCTCACACTACTCTCCCCCACCAATGCACTCTCCCCCATTCAGTAATCACCTCACATCAATTCGGTAATCACACACACATCCACCCACCCCACCGCAAACATAATTGCTCTAGGGGACTATTTATCAAACAATGGGGCAGATGGATTAACCTGGAGAAGGCATAAGGAAGTGATAAACCAGTGATAAGCGCAAGATGATAACACAGCAGCCAATCAGCTCCCAAATGTAAATTAACAGTTAGTAGCTGATTGGCTGGTGCATTATCACCTTGCACTTAACACTGCTTTATCACTGGTTTATCACTTCCTTATGCCTTCTACAGGTTAATACATCTACCTAAATATTTGTGGCTATTTTCCCGAAAACACACGATTTTTGGGGATTAGCCACAAATGTTAAGTATCCCTGCATGTGCAGCACCTCCGGCAGCACGTGGAGCACATCGCAGGGGCGGCTTCAGTCCTTGCCTGTGCCGGGTGATACATTCACACAATGTGATTGCATTCTGCAATGTGCTGTTGTGTGGTAACACTGCAGCCAGATCGCATTGGAAATACGATTTTTGATAAATTCCCCTCTTACTTTGCCCGGTGTTGCAGCTGCAGCGGTGTGGCCACGCAGCTGTGTATTCTGACATGACATAATGATGAGGTTGTGAGAGAGGAGCCCAGGGAGGCAGGGCTACACGGCTTCAGCCTACGATTGTATTACAGTGTCGCAGTCAAAAATATTACATAGAGAGAACATCCAAACTCCACACTGATGAGTCACTATGCTTGCGAATACGCACAGCATGCACAGCAATATATGGTAATATACGCATTTACACAGACATACCACAAAGAAATATTCAACACATATTTCATACAGCACATAAATTGAACATATCAAGCACTAGACATAAGGTTTTAAATTATATAATGAAGTATAATGTCATGTATGTGTATTGTTGGAGCGGAGCAAGATGGACATGTCTTGCTTGGTGTCAAAGTAACCAGATTAATGTGTGGATTCATTTGATGCCTGTGATTAGGTTGTAGCACATTGCAATGAGTAGTTATGATTAAATGTAGGAATATGAAGCCATAATTCTAAAGTGAACAAAAGACTTCTTGAAGACTTGAAACTATCTCCACAGCATAGCCCTGGGGGCAGACACATGTGCCAGCAACACAGGACAAAAGCCCTCACTCTGACCAATGACTCATCATGAATGAGAAAGTTCCCTCCCCTGGACCAATAACAGAAAAACCTGTACTCCCCCAACATACAGTGTATAGCTGATCCCACACAGAAGAGTTTCCTGCTTTTTCCCTGGGTGCTGAGCGAGATGGTGTTTTGGTGATATTCTGCTGCTGTTAGTTGGTGTTGAGGCAGAGCTAAAGATGGAGGAAACTGAGCGATTAGTGCATAAAGTGCATTGAGGGAGATGGTAATTGTATGCTGGCCGTGTCTGTAATGAATTAGTTTGTAATAACTGTTTCCTGTGTAAATTATAACCATGTAACTATATATATACTGTACATTGTGATATATTGTATACATATCCTTTTAATATCAAATATATACATCAATGAGCTTTGGAACTCAGACAATGTGTGCGTGTATTGTTTTCTCTTAAGGGATGTAGTGTTTTGCGACGTACAGCGCACTTTTATCGTATATGGTAATAAGATGCGCCTGGCGTCCGCAGTATATATTAGAGCTGGCATTTTAAATATTTGTTAGAAAGTGATTTGACTTTATCAGATGGGGCTGCGTCCGTGATATCACGTTCTTAATGATGCACTGTACAAACGTGGCTGTGGTCTACCAGCTAAAGATGGACGCATCTTGATGCTGCCGAATCACGTGTTGTTGTTTTTTTGTGTTATCAGTAAGGCGCTGATATGAAATTCAAGGGACAATGGCCAATATTTACTAATATTCGTGTTTGTGTCGGATTGTGTAGTGTTTAAACTCGTCTTGTATCGGGTGCATTTTCATGCAACTTTTTGAAACTATATACGCCAAGTTACGAAGCAGTCGACTTTATGCTTTTCGTGTTTTCCGATGTCGATGCCAGTCGTTTTTTTTTTGGATCATTCTCGGCCGTCATTGTCATTTGCGTACGTCTTTTGGTTGTTTTTACCGGTATTTTTTCTAAGTTAAACGCGGCAGGGTTTTTTTAAGACCCCGGCCGCATTTTCACTTTTAGTTTCGATTTTCATCCCCGTTCGTGATTGGTTGTGTTTCAGATGGTAGGAGTGTCTGTGCGCAACCATATAAATACGCCCCAAACCGTCCGCACCTCGTGGGTTTAGTTAGTGGTGAGGTTGTGCTGTGGAGGTAGGTGAATTAGTGTTTTGGTGAGGAGTGTTGGTATCGATTTCTGAGTGTGGTATTGTGTTTGTAAGCCATCTTGTCATTCTTGTAGTCTTGTTTTTTGTGGTTTTGTCTCATTTTTGGTCCAAGTTATTTTTCTTTATAGTCCCTTGTCAGTGTGTGTGTGTGTGTGTGTGTGTGTGCGTGAGTTGTGTAGTGGTAGTGGAGGAGTGTGTTGTTGTTTTTTTCTCCTGTGTTAAGTGTTTAGACACACAATTATGTGTGACTCAGAGGTGGGTGAGGTGGAGGGTGTGAGTGAGGGGGAGGAGGTCGGTCAGGTGGAGGAGGTGAGTGTTAGTGAGGTTAGTGAGGTGGAGGAGGTGGTTGAGGTTGCTGCAGCAGCCTCAAGTGACAGTGATAGTGACAGTCAGACAGCTCCGCAGCCACGCACCACTACTAAGACTGGGCGGAATGTCAAGTTTAGTTTTGCTGAAAATGTGGCATTGGTGCGTGAGCTGATGAAGTATCAGCGGCAGCTATTTGGGCCTGAGTCCGCCAAGGTGCCAACACGGAGGAAGACGGTGTTGTGGGCGAAAGTTGTTGCTGCTGTCAATAACCGAAAAACCGGTGGTGGGCAGCCCTATATTGCAAGATATCTGGAGTATGAGGAGCCCATGCGGAGTGTAATACCTCCTGAAGTAGTCTCTGCAACCCATGTCCGGGATTCAGATAGGCCCAGGAAGAATGGTGAGCATGTGTATTTGCATTAACAATCTATGACCTTATTTTTTTGTGTTTATTTTTTTTTTTTAATGTGTGTCATGTCACGTTGCATATGACTCCCATCTTCAAGTGTGTGTCAGCAAATACATTGTTTTGGGTAATGTTTTATACAAAAGCCAATGCAACATCTTACTTTCTCTGACGTCCTAGTGGATGCTGGGAACTCCGTAAGGACCATGGGGAATAGCAGCTCCGCAGGAGACTGGGCACAAAAGTAAAAGCTTTAGGACTACCTGGTGTGCACTGGCTCCTCCCCCTATGACCCTCCTCCAAGCCTCAGTTAGATTTTTCTGCCCGGCCGAGAAGGGTGCACACTAGGGGCTCTCCTGAGCTTCTTAGTGAAAAGTTTAGTTTTAGGTTTTTTATTTTCAGTGAGACCTGCTGGCAACAGGCTCACTGCATCGAGGGACTAAGGGGAGAAGAAGCGAACTCACCTGCGTGCAGAGTGGAATGGGCTTCTTAGGCTACTGGACACCATTAGCTCCAGAGGGACCGAACACAGGCCCAGCCTCGGAGCTCGGTCCCGGAGCCGCGCCGCCGGCCCCCTTACAGAGCCAGAAGCAAGAAAAGGTCCGGAAAAATCGGCGGCAGAAGACATCAGTCTTCAACAAGGTAGCGCCATTGTTACTCAGGCACACTTCACACTCCGGTCACTGAGGGTGCAGGGCGCTAGGGGGGGGCGCCCTGAGCAGCAATGTAAAACACCTTGGCTGGCATAAATACACCACATATAACCCCCAGGGCTATATGGGTGTATTTTAACCCCTGCCAGAACTCACCTAAAAAGCGGGAGAAAAGGCCGCTGAGAAGGGGGCGGAGCCTATCTCCTCAGCACACGGGCGCCATTTTCCATCACAGCTCCGCTGGAAGGACGTCTCCCTGACTCTCCCCTGCAGTCCTGCACTACAGAAAAGGGTAAAAAAGAGAGGGGGGGCACTAATTTGGCGCAGTTTTATACTAACAGCAGCTATAAAGGGAAAAGCACTTTTTAAAGTGGTATTCCTGTATATATATAGCGCTCTGGTGTGTGCTGGCATACTCTCCCTCTGTCTCCCCAAAGGGCTAGTGGGGTCCTGTCCTCTATCAGAGCATTCCCTGTGTGTGTGTGGTGTGTCGGTACGATTGTGTCGACATGTTTGAGGAGGAAAATGAGATGGAGGCGGAGCAATTGCCTATTATACAGTTGTCACCCCCTAGGGAGTCGACACCTGAGTGGATGAGCTTGTGGAAGGAATTGCGTGACAGGGTCAGCTCCTTACGACAGACAGTTGACGACATGAGACAGCCGGCTACTCAGCTTGTGCCTGTCCAGGGGTCTCAAACGCCATCAGGGGCTTTAAAACGCCCGTTACCTCAAATGGCAGACACAGACACGGATTCTGACTCCAGTGTCAATGATGAGGAGACAAACGTGACTTCCACTAGGGCCACACGTTACATGATTGAAGCAATAAAAAATGTATTGCATATATCTGATAATACAAGTACCACTAAAAAGGGTATTATGTTTGGTGAGAAAAAACTGCCTGTAGTTTTTCCTGTATCCGAGGAATTAAATGAAGTGTGTGATGAGGCGTGGGTTTCCCCCGATAAAAAGCTAATAATTCCTAAAAGGTTATTGGCATCGTACCCTTTCCCGCCAGAGGATAGGGCACGTTGGGAAACACCCCCTAGGGTGGATAAAGCGCTCACACGCTTGTCTAAACAGGTAGCACTACCCTCTCCTGATACGGCCGCCCTAAAGGAACCTGCCGATAGAAAACTGGAGAATATCCTAAAATGTATATACTCTCACACGGGTGTTATACTGCGACCAGCTATCGCCTCAGCCTGGATGTGCAGTGCGGGCCTGGCGTGGTCGGATTCCCTGACTGAAAATATTGATACCCTAGATAGGGACAGTATATTACTGACTATAGAGCATTTGAAGGATGCATTTCTATATATGCGTGATGCACAGAGGGATATTTGCCGACTGGCATCAAGAGTTAGCGCGCTGTCCATTTCTGCAAGAAGAGGTTTATGGACGCGGCAGTGGTCAGGTGATGCGGATTCTAAAAGGCACATGGAAGTATTGCCTTATAAGGGGGAGGTGTTATTTGGGGTAGGTCTATCTGACCTGGTAGCCACGGCAACTGCTGGAAAATCCACATTTTTACCCCAGGTAGCTTCTCAACCTAAGAAGACGCCATATTATCAGGCGCAGTCCTTTCGGCCCCATAAAGGCAAGCGGGCAAAAGGCGCCTCATTTCTGCCCCGTGGCAGAGGGAGAGGAAAAAGGCTGCAACAAACAGCCAGTTCCCAGGAACAAAAGCCCTCTCCCGCCTCCGCAAAGTCCTCAGCATGACGCTGGGGCTTTACAAGCGGACTCAGGCACGGTGGGGGCCCGTCTCAAGAAGTTCAGTGCGCAGTGGGCTCACTCGCAAGTGGACCCCTGGATCTTTCAGGTGGTATCTCAGGGGTACAAATTGGAATTCGAGACGTCCCCCCCTCGCCGTTTTCTAAACTCTGCTTTACCGACGTCTCCCTCAGACAGGGAGGCAGTATTGGAAGCCATTCACAAGCTGTATTCCCAGCAGGTGATAATCAAGGTACCCCTCCTACAACAGGGAAAGGGGTACTATTCCACACTATTTGTGGTACCGAAGCCGGACGGCTCGGTGAGACCAATTTTAAACCTAAAATCCTTGAACACTTACATACAAAGGTTCAAATTCAAGATGGAGTCACTCAGAGCAGTGATTGCAAACCTGGAAGAAGGGGACTATATGGTGTCTCTGGACATCAAGGATGCTTACCTACATGTCCCAATTTACCCTTCTCACCAAGGGTACCTCAGGTTTGTGGTACAGAACTGTCACTATCAGTTTCAGACGCTGCCGTTTGGATTGTCCACGGCACCCCGGGTCTTTACCAAGGTAATGGCCGAAATGATGATACTCCTTCGAAGGAAGGGAGTTTTAGTTATCCCTTACTTGGACGATCTCCTGATAAGGGCAAGATCCAGGGAACAGTTGGAAGTCGGAGTAGCACTATCTCAGATAGTGCTGCGCCAGCACGGTTGGATTCTCAATATTCCAAAATCGCAGCTGATCCCGACGACACGACTTCTATTCCTAGCGATGATCCTGGACACAGTCCAGAAAAAGGTGTTTCTCCCGGAGGAGAAAGCCAGGGAGTTATTCGAACTAACAAATATATTTGCACCTGGCGCTCGTCACTAAACCTGGTGAAAGCAGCTGACCTCTGAGGGATGATCCAAAAACCCTCCAAGAAAAAACTATAACAACAAAGAATGAGACAGCGCTGTCCACTTAAGTTTGTGAGATTCAAATTTATCTTTTTTTAAAAATCAATTTGGTTTAAAATTCACATACAGTTATAGCAACACTGAGATTAGTTTTCTGGATATAGCACTCTCCGTACAGGATGGAAATTTAACAACTAAAACACATATTAAATCTGTAGACCAAAATACATATCTTCAATATGATAGTTCACATAAAAGAAAATGGAAAGAAAATATTCCCAGGGGTCAGTTTGTGCGAATTAGAAGAAACTGCTCATCAGTACACATGTATCAAATACAGGCAAGATCTTTGATGTTGTCCTTTGCAGAACAGGGCTATCCCCAGGAATTATTAGAGAAATCTTTCTGCGAAGTTGAATGTATGGATAGGGAAACTTTATTGAAACCGAAGAGAGCAACTAAGAGGAAGGAATTTGTGGGTGAATATACGAATGAGGAGAATAATAAAAAGAGTATGTCATTTATTACACAATACAATGGGTGTGCCCGTCAAATTGAACGTGTTATTAAGAAGAATATGTCCCTTTTAATGTTGGATGAAGTCCTGAAACCTCAATTAGACCTAAAGGGGACAACAATTTTTAGGAAGGCAGACAATCTGCGGTCCATGTTGGTTCCTAGCCATTTTGAAAGACCTAAAACAACTAAATCAGAAAAAATGTGGTTACCAGAAAAACCAGTGGGTTTCCACAAATGTGGTAGATCTGGATGTTTGTCTTGTAAAAATATACCTAGAAAAAGTGTTTCTTTCGTATGCTCGAATACTGGGGAAGAATTCCAGATAAAGGAATTCTTAAACTGCAATTCCACATACATTATTTATGTGATCACATATGTATGTGGAAAACAATACATAGGAAGGACCACACGAACTATGCACATACGCTATATGGAGCATAGACGTAATGTGTCTAAGGGCGCTCGGCACCCATTGTCCAGTCATATAACACAATGTCAGAACTCAAAATTTGAAAGCAGCACAATGGTGGCGATTGAACAGATAAAAAATACAGTACGTGGAGGTGATCGTTATAACCTTCTCTGTAGGAGGGAAGCGTTCTGGATCTATAAAATGGACACATTGGTGCCGGGCGGACTTAATGATACAGTGGAGTTGAATGGAATTTAATGATTTATTTGTTTTATTCTTCTGTATTAGTATACATTTCTTGTTATATTTTCTTTCTACAATTTTTTGTTATAATTTAATGGTGTACTCCAATTAGGGGTTAAGAATAATAACTCAGTTTGGCTGTGGATATATGGGTGTAACGTATATGTAGTGCTGTATGAGGTGAAGTCACCTTGTGGAAATATAATGGCTAGGTGTATGGGCACCGGGAGAGATGGCACCACTAATAAATAAGAAATAATAATAATAAAAATAAAAATATTTATAGTGGAATAAAATCAAATATGTTACACAAAATGGAGACGATGTAATATGTTGAGAGGATCGTAAATACAAAGGGGTCTGATGGTGCGATTAGTTAAGTGAGAATTGGGAAATTATATAAGTGTGATGAAATTATCTAGATGGGTTATGAGGTCATGATCATATAAAGTTTGGTCACTAGATGGCAGTAGTTAAATGTTTGAAATTAATTAGCTCGATTGAATTAATTGATTGATTAATGCTGGTGTGTGAATTTAGGGGAGAGAGATAGATATATATATGTATATGCAGGATATATAGGTGCATTTGTAGGTTATATTTATATAGGAAGCTCATAAGGAAAAGATTATATTGTTGGTAAAGTTTTTTAATAATGATGACGAATAATATTGCCAGATTACGATGAGAATAATATATATGTAATATATATTTTTTAAGATATGTTGTCTAAGTATTTAGGTGGAGAAAGAAGTGGGATCTTGTTTATAATATGCACAATGGTGTTACGATTAGACTGCGCTGGAGATTTGATTTGGTGAAAAGGTGACTTGGACTGTTAACAAGGTGGCCGCATATGTCCAGTGAGCACATCTAAAAGTGAGGCTTGAACCGCGAGCGCAATGCGCATGCGTGAATTGGCGAGTGCGGTATTTAAAGATCCACTGAGACGGGCAAACGTATCTGACACTGATGAAGCCGCTGATAACGGACCCTGAGGCGGAGAAACGCGTTTGAGAGGGAGAAAGATAACAGTACTGTGAGTTAAAGAACAAGCTTCTCACCCCCTGCAATTATCGGGTGCAGAGCTTGTCACATACAAATACCGGCCGGTGAACTTGCATCACTCATACCCCAGTGCACAGGGTTAAGAGTGTTTTTAAAGCGTTGGTGACCCTTTTCATGCTGCTAGCTTTGGCAGCTGGACAGGATAATATCTAAATTGAGCACGTTGGCTATATGTGCTCTAATCCTGGATCAATGTTTTATAAAGAAAGAGGGGGCTAAGCTAATTTACTAACCTTGCTTCCGTCACTGATAATCGGCTGTTTGATTTTACGGGACAATATTTCAAAAGTGTGCTCCTTCCAGAAGTGTGTGCAGTTGCATAACAATACTAACCCTGCCTGATTCACTGATAATCGGCTGTTTGATTTTACGGGACAATATTCCAAAAGTGTGCTCCTTCTAGAAGTGTGTGCAGTTGTATAACAATACTAACCCTGCCTGATTCGGATGACTGAAAGGCTATTTGGAGAAGGAAAGTCATACTTGTTCATTGAAGCGTAACAAACCATTGTGCCTAATTATTGGGACTGTCATTGCAGCATTCACCAATATTAAGTTCAGAGATATATATTATTTATTTGTTAGTATGATTTTCAATTAATAAAATTTAGCATATTGTTGGATTATATAGAAATAATATGTGATACTGGCCGGTATCCTTGTCGTATGTATTTATATATTTTTATATTTATATTCAATTTTTTATCATTGTGTGTATATGTATTTTTAAAAAAAGATAAATTTGAATCTCACAAACTTAAGTGGACAGTTATCCGAACTAGTCAGAAATCTCCTAAAGCCAGGCCAAGTCTCAGTGATTCAAAGCACAAGGGTCCTGGGAAAGATGGTGGCTTCTTACGAAGCAATCCCATTCGGCAGATTCCACGCAAGAACCTTCCAGTGGGATCTGCTGGACAAATGGTCCGGGTCGCATCTTCAGATGCATCAGCGGATAATCTTGTCACCAAGGACAAGGGTGTCTCTCCTGTGGTGGTTGCAGAGTGCTCATCTTCTAGAGGGCCGCAGATTCGGCATTCAGGACTGGGTCCTGGTGACCACGGATGCCAGCCTGAGAGGCTGGGGAGCAGTCACACAGGGAAGAAATTTCCAGGGTTTGTGGTCAAGCCTGGAGACATCACTTCACATAAATATCCTGGAGCTAAGGGCCATCTACAATGCTCTAAGCCTAGCAAAACCTCTGCTTCAAGGTCAGCCGGTGCTGATCCAGTCGGACAACATCACGGCAGTCGCCCACGTAAACAGACAGGGCGGCACAAGAAGCAGGAGGGCAATGACAGAAGTTGCAAGGATTCTTCGCTGGGCGGAAAATCATGTGATAGCACTGTCAGCAGTGTTCATTCCGTGAGTGGACAACTGGGAAGCAGACTTCCTCAGCAGACACGACCTCCACCCGGGGGAGTGGGGACTTCACCCAGAAGTCTTCCACATGATTGTGAACCGTTGGGAAAAACCAAAGGTGGACATGATGGCGTCCCGCCTCAACAAAAAACTAGACAGGTATTGCGCCAGGTCAAGGGACCCTCAGGCAATAGCTGTGGACGCTTTGGTAACACCGTGGGTGTACCAGTCAGTGTATGTGTTCCCTCCTCTGCCTCTCATACCCAAGGTACGGAGAATCATAAGGAGGAGAGGAGTAAGGACTATGGCCCTCATTCCGAGTTGATCGGTCGCAAGGCGAATTTAGCAGAGTTACACACGCTAAGCCGCCGCCTACTGGGAGTGAATCTTAGCTTCTTAAAATTGCGACCGATGTATTCGCAATATTGCGATTACTAACTACTTAGCAGTTTCAGAGTAGCTCCAGACTTACTCTGCCTGTGCGATCATTTCAGTGCTTGTCGTTCCTGGTTGACGTCACAAACACACCCAGCGTTCGCCCAGGCACTCCCACCGTTTCCCCGGCCACTCCTGCGTTTTTTCCGGAAACGGTAGCGTTTTCAGCCAGACGCCCCTGAAACGCCGTGTTTCCGCCCAGTAACACCCATTTCCTGTCAATCACATTACGATCGCCGGAGCGAAGAAAAAGCCGTGAGTAAAAATACTTTCATCATAGTAAAGTTACTTGGCGCAGTCGCAGTGCGAACATTGCGCATGCGTACTAAGCGGAATTTCACTGCGATGCGATGAAAAATACCGAGCGAACAACTCGGAATGAGGGCCTATACTCGTGGCTCCGGATTGGCCAAGAAGGACTTGGTACCCGGAACTTCAAGAGATGCTCACAGAGGACCCGTGGCCTCTACCTCTAAGAAAGGACCTGCTCCAGCAGGGACCCTGTCTGTTCCAAGACTTACCGCGGCTGCGTTTGACGGCATGGCGGTTGAACGCCGGATCCTGAAGGAAAAAGGCATTCCGGATGAAGTCATCCCTACCCTGATCAAAGCCAGGAAGGATGTAACCGTACAACATTATCACCGTATTTGGCGTAAATATGTTGCGTGGTGCGAGGCCAGGAAAGCCCCTACAGAGGAATTTCAACTGGGTCGTTTCCTGCATTTCCTGCAAACAGGACTGTCTATGGGCCTAAAATTAGGGTCCATTAAGGTTCAAATTTCGGCCCTGTCGATTTTCTTCCAAAAAGAACTGGCTTCAGTTCCTGAAGTTCAGACGTTTGTCAAGGGGGTACTGCATATACAGCCTCCTTTTGTGCCTCCAGTGGCACCTTGGGATCTCAATGTAGTTTTGGGGTTCCTAAAATCACATTGGTTGAACCACTCTCCACTGTGGACTTAAAATATCTCACATGGAAAGTGGTAATGCTGTTAGCCCTGGCTTCAGCCAGGCGTGTCTCAGAATTGGCGGCTTTATCCTATAAAAGCCCTTACCTAATTTTTCATGCGGACAGGGCAGAATTGAGGACTCGTCCTCAATTTCTCCCTAAGGTGGTTTCAGCGTTTCACTTGAACCAGCCTATTGTGGTACCTGCGGCTACTAGGGACTTGGAGGACTCCAAGTTGCTGGACGTAGTCAGGGCCCTGAAAATATATGTTTCCAGGACGGCTGGAGTCAGAAAATCTGACTCGCTGTTTATCCTGTATGCACCCAACAAGCTGGGTGCTCCTGCTTCTAAGCAGACTATTGCTCGTTGGATTTGTAGTACAATTCAGCTTGCACATTCTGTGGCAGGCCTGCCACAGCCAAAATCTGTAAAAGCCCATTCCACAAGGAAGGTGGGCTCATCTTGGGCGGCTGCCCGAGGGGTCTCGGCTTTACAACTTTGCCGAGCAGCTACTTGGTCAGGGGCAAACACGTTTGCTAAATTCTACAAATTTGATACCCTGGCTGAGGAGGACCTGGAGTTCTCTCATTCGGTGCTGCAGAGTCATCCGCACTCTCCCGCCCTTTTGGGAGATTTGGTATAATCCCCATGGTCCTTACGGAGTTCCCAGCATCCACTAGGACGTCAGAGAAAATAAGAATTTACTTACCGATAATTCTATTTCTCGTAGTCCGTAGTGGATGCTGGGCACCCATCCCAAGTGCGGATTGTCTGCAATACTTGTACATAGTTATTGTTACAAAAATCGGGTTATTATTGTTGTGAGCCATCTTTTCAGAGGCTCCTCTGTTATCATGCTGTTAACTGGGTTCAGATCACAGGTTGTACAGTGTGATTGGTGTGGCTGGTATGAGTCTTACCCGGGATTCAAAATCCTTCCTTATTGTGTACGCTCGTCCGGGCACAGTATCCTGAGGCTTGGAGGAGGGTCATAGGGGGAGGAGCCAGTGCACACCAGGTAGTCCTAAAGCTTTTACTTTTGTGCCCAGTCTCCTGCGGAGCCGCTATTCCCCATGGTCCTTACGGAGTTCCCAGCATCCACTACGGACTACGAGAAATAGAATTATCGGTAAGTAAATTCTTATTTTATTGTATGTCATGTGTTTTTTCCCAGTATATTTTTCATGTGTAGTTTCGACTTGGTGTGTCATTGAATTGTCCTGCAATAATGTTTTCCTTTTGGACATTTTTGGATGTTTAATTTGGCCTATGTTTTATATTTAGGTTATCCATGTGCAATGTTTCCAAAACAGTGGTTGTCATGTTAGAGGCTGGAGTAGTGGAAAGTGGTTTGTAAACCACTTACATGTGTAATGTCATTATTACAGAATCTAATATTTTTTTTATTAAAAACCACTATTTGTTTGTTCAGTTTGAGTTTGTATTTGTACCGTGACACAACACTGCAGTCTAATTTTTTTATTTGTGTTTTTTTTTTTTTTGGCTCATATAGTGGTAATGTGTGTTTGGAGTGCCACATCACACAGCAATTTCTATATTGCATCTGTAATATTTTTCCTTTCATTACAAAATTAAGATGTGTGTGTTTTTGGTTGTTAATGTATGTATTTTTACTTGTGGCCTATGTCAGTGTCATGTACATGTTTTCCTGTGTTGAACTTTACATAGTGCATATGGCTATTGGACAATGTTTATTGTTTTATGTAGTGGTTTTTTGGTTTCCGGTCATTATGTTTTTCTGAAAAATAAAGCAAGCATTTCTTAAAGAATAAATGTTTATAAGCATAATGGGTGAATGTATCAACAATAGCATGAATACATTTTTTTTTATTTTTTTTACAGTGTTTGAAAAAAGCAGTACTACTCGTCCTCCAGTAACTCCCTTCACATCTGAGGATGATGACGCTGCGGAAGCAGGTAAAGTGTCCATTGTAGTATAGGTTATGTTTGTAAAGGAATGGGCATAACAAAATTTAACTTTTATTAATAGGTCCATCAAAAGAAGTCTGGAGCAGCAGAAGTGGGACATCTGGAAGACACCACCACAAAAAGCCTGTGGCAGCAAAGAAAGCAAGGGCTGATGTCCAGGGCCAA
Organism: Pseudophryne corroboree; assembly: GCF_028390025.1. NCBI lineage: Eukaryota > Metazoa > Chordata > Amphibia > Anura > Myobatrachidae > Pseudophryne > Pseudophryne corroboree. The sequence goes on along the minus strand of NC_086444.1, from coordinate 963,407,496 downwards.
CCACAGCAGGCTACCCCGCCACGAAGATTATCCACAGTATGTTCGGTCCCCCCACTCCAAATTTTGGACACACCTCCAAGACGTCATCCACACTCTCCTCATCTTGATTGTGAGTATCAAACTGAAATAAATGTACACAATTTCAGATCGTTAACAAACTTTTTCTTAACCGCATTAAGTAAAAACACACCAAAAATTTTAATAATTACCGAAGTAAGTAAAACATGAAATGGAATCCAAACAAAATGGCCTTGTCCACATCCAGTAAAGATATGTATGTCCACTTGAGGCATACAGTAGCACATTGTGTGTAAGATGCTGCAACAGAAACTCATGTTTCATTTTTGCAAATAGTAAGGTTGATTTTCAAATTTTATCATGTGTGTTTGAGCTCACATTGCCAAATACATATAAAAACATTACTATGTTTGTTTGAGAAAAGCTATAAGGTAACACATTATGGATTACAATGTGTTTTTATGGTGGAGTATGTCTGATCTACAATAAAACTAAAGTGTTTGCTTTCACAATTAAGTAACCAGAAACATTTGCCACAAACAGGCATATGTATGTATTTAAGTTAAGAGTGATGATGTTGCTAGGCAAAATATCTGAAAGCAACAGTGAATGACATGTGTTCCATGTGTAGTGATTTGTTTTCATTTATCAAACATATGGATAGCTAACGGCGAATTTTTATACATTTCAGCTTCTAGTCCTGGTAACAGCATCCCTCCGCAACAACTGCAACACAGTGACATGGAGGAGACAATCATCTTAGAAATGCAGGCATTAAGCCAAGGAATCAGCCCCCCAGCACCTGTGAGTACACCACCACAGCAAAGCACACCACCACCACAACACAGCCCAACAACACCAGTAACAGAAGGCCCTGATCAGGTGTTTTGGACCATTTGGGCTAGACAGCAGGCCACTAATGAAGATTGCCTGCGTAGGCAGACACAAATGTTTGCAAGCCTACCATGTCACCTCAGAAGAATCACCAGAAATCTGAGCAGACAAAATGAACAAACAACCAGAATTGGCAATACCATGGAACTCATGCGTACAGACATTACACAGGTCATGGCCAACTTACAGCGCATAATGGAAGAACAGCACAGACTAATGGAAGAACAGCACAGACAACAGCAAAGTTATATGAACATTTTTCAAAACAATCAAAAGATTAATGAAAGTTTATTCCGAATTGTAGACAATCAAAATGCTGCTACACGTGAACGCAATGCCACCCTCACTAACCTGAATGAAACACTCAGATCCATGCACCAACAGCAAACAAGCAGCAGTTCTGGTACGACTACTCCAAATATCACGCCAGTCTCATCACCACCAAGACGCTCCACTAGAGCACGACAACATGACAGTGCTATTGGCAAAGGGCAGGACAAGCAGGCACCCCAAAAAAAAATAAAACAAAACAAACAAATTTAACATGTATGAGAAGTAATTCAAAATAGTTAGTAAGTGTATGTTTGGCTAAATATATATAATACTTAGCTCCTTGACAATTTATACAACATCATTAATTATAAGTGCTACAAACAACAGCATCAAGTTTGTACGCACATTTATTCTTTACCATCTTTGTTTATTTTTGGAGGAGGGAAATGTTGTTGGAGCTGCACATACATGTTAGCAGGAAGTAACCATACCACTTGATTTTTTTTAGAATCATTACTCTTTCTAGATTCCAATAATTCTCATATCCTGCAGCCAATCCAAATTACAATGTGATTGTTAACTATTTTACCTTTCTTCTCTATACAACATTACAAGAATAACACAATTGAGTTGCGTAAAAAGCTTTTAATATGTTGTCATTGAATTGAGATAATTCATTGCCAAAATGAATGTCATTATTGTTGGGCCATGTTTGTGTGTGTTAAAAATGAGTAATAATGTTATGACACATGATGCAGAAACAAAACAAAAAAAAAACTAAACCAAAACACAAATAATGAGGATAATAATAATGTATATATGTGGCAAACTGTGTATTTCCTTACAAATCAGCAAGTTTACTGCAGCAAACATTACAAAATAAATTATTTTTGATGAGAGTAAGTTTGTGTCCCTTAAATATGATGGAGCATCACACATAGGGACACATGTATTCCTCAAGGCTAACATATTATATGTTGAGGACTGTTTATTTAGAACACAGGTTCTCAAACTCAGCCCTCAGGACCCCACACAGTGCATGTTTTGCAGGTCTCCTCACAGAATCACAAGTGACATAATTAGCTCCACCTGTGAACCTTTTAAAATGTGTTTGTGAGTAATTCATACACCTGTGCTTCTACTGGGTTACCTGCAAAACATGCACTGTGTGTGGTCCTGAGGGCCGAGTTTGAGAACCTGTGCATTAGGACGTCCAACACAATCATAAAGTAAAATACTAAATAAATTACTATGTGGATTATGTGTGCTTGTAATAAATTATCAGTGCAAGTTTACGAACACTTATCCAGACTTAATGCATGCCACTCATAATCTGTTGTTTAGATTTTTTTTTAAAAACACAAGACACATGCGACATTTGTTTTGCATAAAGCGAGGGTATGTTTGTATGTCTAAAGGAGAGAGACACATTCTGAGTAATGGTTTTTACACTAAAAATGGGCAAACATCTATTTATGATTACACAACAAATGAATTAAGCAAAACAAACTTACCTTAGAAATAGCGAGTGATGAGCTCTTGCCTAACCTGCCTCCCTACATCTGTACTCCAAGTATCACCAGATGTCTCTAATTCCTCTGCTTGCTGGCTGCTTTCTTCATCCTCCTCCTCCTCCTCAACATGTGGCAGATGTTGTTGCAAACACATGTTATGAAGAAAGCAGCAGCAGAACACAATTTGAGTCACCTTGGAGGGACTATACAACAAAAGGCCACCAGACTTATCCAGACACCGAAACCTAGATTTCAGCACACCAAAACATCTTTCTATCACATTCCGCGTGGACTTATGTGCATTATTGTAATTGTGTTCAGCAGGGGTATCAGGTCGGGACAATGGAGTTAGAAGCCAAGAGAAACAGCCATATCCTCCATCACCTAAAAGACAGATATAGTAACGTGATTCATGTTAAGATACAGCAACACATAAGAAATACACTGTGGGCCAGATGTATTAACCTGTAGAAGGCATAAGGAAGTGATAAACCAGTGATATGTGCAAGGTAATAAAGGCAGCGGACAATCTGTTCCTAAATGTACATTTACATATTGGAGCTGATTGGCTGGTGCCTTTATCACCTTGCACATATCACTGGTTTCTCACTTCCTTATGCCTTCTACAGGTTAATACATCTGCCCCTGTATTTGGACAAAGTATACGCAGGCCTACACATATCAAATTACATACCCAGCAGCCATCCATCTGGCATTTGTCCGTCCTCAAACTTATCAAAGAGGGATGACTGACTGAGGATGAAGGAGTCATGGCAGCCCCCAGGCTAACCAGCAACAACACTCATTATTTTGAGATTTGCATCACAAACCACCTGCACATTTGTGGAGTGTTCGAAATGGCGATTAGTATATATGTGCTGCCTGACCCTAGGTGGTCTCAGCTGAATGTGTGTGCAATCTATGGCTCCAAGCACATTGGGCATGCCAGCCAGCTCATAGAAATCTACCCTGACGGCATGCCACTGAGACTCCTGGGTAGGGAAGCAGATTGAGGCATCGATGTGGGCTGCAAAACACCCAACACCTGTGTGTATATTTGAAAGAACAATAAACATGAGATTTTAGGACAGAACTGGCCACCGAGAAATTAAAACAAACAAAAAACAGAAGAGGTCGTTAGGTATACATCACCTGTGTTAATATTCTGGAAAATGAGGGCTGTGAGATTCCTAAGACATCCCCAGACACAGCCTGAAAGCTGCCAGTAGCCATAAAGTGCAGCACAGCCAGGAGTTTGTGCATGCCTGAGACAGAGCGAGAGCGTGCTGTCTTAGGGTCTAGGCCCAGTTTGACAAGGTCATACAGACGGAAAATGTTGTTACGATTTAGACGGAACATCTGTATAACCATATCATCGGACAATGCGTTCAAGTTTAAATGCCCCCTAAAAAAACGAGGCCTGCGCAGCCACCGCGGAACCTGTACAACCTGCTGACCATGTTCAGTTTGTTGGCCCTGGTTACTTACAGGCTGATGTCTGAGTCTGAGGAATCCCACAGCACACAAAATATCACTGGTCCACAGTCCTGCTGCCATTTCTGAGTGTAGGTGGATTGAATTGGCCCTAACATCCTTTTATAGGCATCCGTATTCAGGTGTGATTGATTTTTTAGTTGCAACACATGTAAACACGATTGAAAAAAGCAGGTCTATTTTTTTGCCGCTTTTTTTACCGAATCGCAAAAAAATACGACCACAATTGAGCACTCAGAAACTAACACCCAAATACGAATGAATAGTGAATTCCCGTATTGTATGAAATAACAGCTGCGTTTGACCGATGGTCTATTCATTCGTATTTCTGAACTTTGCTAATCAAACCATTACGAATAGTGAAAACACTGCCGAGATTGGTGCTTAGTGAATTCCCGGATTGGGACTTAGAAAAAAACCCACAAATCGGACAAACTCGAAATCTTCGTAAATATTGGTAAATGTGTTTCTCACAATATTTAAAATGCTACAGCGTATTTTTATTGTTGCAAAACAAAGTTCAAATAAGTCATATTGTGTTTGATTCAGATTGGATTGTTTATCTGTTAAGTAAATTTAAAGAACATTTAAAAATTGGTGCATAGGTATAATATAACTGTGTTAGCATGCTGAGGCAAATTCGCATACTTTTAAACCCAGGCCTAAAGTAACTTTTGGTGCTTGTATATAGTGTGATTTCTTTGTTACAAAAGAGCCGCATGGTCTGTCCTCCATTTTGGGCTAGCCACATGGCCTGTCCACCATATTGTTCAAGCCACATGGCATGGGAATGAGTGGGAGGAGCAGTGGCCATTTTAGGAAGGTCACTTTATCCAACTTAGCTAATAGCTGACTTTCAGTCTGGTTAAAAGAATCAGTTTCCTTTGTCACAAAGAAACAACATATATGTACAAATCCAACACCATTTATAAGCTACCAATTAATTTATTTAACCCATGCCATAGTCAATTACAAATAGTTTCAATTGGGCCTAGTGAGAGTTAATGGTGAGATAAATGAATACTTGATGTAAGGGAATTACACAAAGATATAAAAAAAAGGGGTCTTTTTTTTCTCTCTCTCTTCCCAGGATTTGTTAACTCTCTGTTTGCTAGGGTAGGATAGCCATTGAAATATTAATTAACTTGTTTAACCACTTTAGTAGAGCAAGGCAAATATCTTTGATATGCAAATTATAGAGGCCCTGAGAGAAACTACAGTCATTCAGTGTGTTCACAAATACATATGAAGGGTCTCAGGAGTGCAGTAAATTATATATATATTATATTATTATAATTATGTGTATATTTATATCAGTGTATGTTCTGCAAGATAGCTATCCAATCTGAATAATAGCATTTAAATTATAGTCAATAGTCATTATAGATCTGTGTGAAATCGGATACATTTATTTGCTATATATATATTTGAATTAGTGTGTTAAGGTAGTAATTATAAAAACATGAAATGCAGTTCCAAACTAAACGTTTAGGTACACACTCAAAAGAGGATTACCTGTGTGGGTGACTTCGGCGAGTGTAAGGAACAATTGTGTGTTGTGTTAGTAAGCAGTAGTATTTTGTTGCTCACATTTATCGTGATATAGTATGGTATATTTAAGTGCGAACGCACTGTGAACACGTGGCAAGCTGTGTGCGGATAGCATACGGGAATGCGCACGTGGCGTGTGACCGCACGGTTGCGTGCATACACAGTTACGTGAAGCAGTGAGCGTACGTTTTAACCACACGATAGTAGCTCAAGTTTAAGGCGGGGTAAAGGATTTGTAGTCATACAATAGCAAATAACTATCCGATTTTAAAAGCAGATTACTATAATATTTTGTTTAAACTGTACTACCTCTGGGATAGGCTATCAATCAAAGGGAGTGATATTTTTCTGTACAAAAAACATTGGGGGTCATTCCGACCCGATCGCACGCTGCACTTATTCACAGCTGTGCGATCGGGTCGTAACTGCGCATGCGCCAGTGCCGCAGTGCGCCGGTGCATGGCAATCATCGTTGCCTAGCGATCGCCTCTGAGACAGAGGCGGTCACTAGGCGGGAGGGCTGAACGGCGGTGTTTAGCCGCCGTTTAGGGGGAGCAGTCCGGCCAACGCAGGCGTGGCCGTACCGTTGGGGAGGCGGGCCGCTGCGGCCAGCGGGAGCGACGAGTAATTCCCGGCCAGCCGCAGGAGCTGCGCTGGCCGGGAGTTACTCCTCAAATACAAAGGCATCGCCGCTGTGCAATGCTTTTGTATTTGTGCGGAGGGGCCGGCAGAGACATGCGTGGCAGACTAGCCCTGTGCTGGGCGTCCCCCCGCATGTCTGAGTTTACGATCGTAGCTGTGCTAAACTTAGCACAGCTACGATCAACTCGGAATGACCCCCTTTGTGTATTTGTGTGAGCTGAAAGTAGGAGTGGATGTATTGAACCCCGGGAAAAATCGTGATCCCGTGAGAGATGCTGAGTTAGCAGAGGCTCGCAGCGTGAAAGGTTCGCAATCCAGGGACGGATCTAGACTTTTCTTTAGGGGGGGCGGTTTACTGTTTAATCTTGACTCCTCCCTCTACAGTCCCAACTCCTCCCATCTGCAATCCTAACTCCTCCTCTCTAAATTCTGACTGAACTTTTTGAGTGAGACTGAGATAGAGCTTTGTGATTGTTCTATGTACATGTGACTGTGCTATGGGGTAATTGCATTTATTAGCCCTAATACCCACACACCAGAAAGTGAGGGGCAAATGCTCTGTAACCCTTGCTCTCCTGGCTCCTCTGTGCTGCTGTGGTATAAGCTGCAGCACATCATTCTGCCTCAGGCTCTCCCCGGAGAGCTCTCTTCTGCTCAAAAGTGGGCGTGGCTATGACTGAGTTAGGGGGGGGGGGGCGGTCGCCCCCCCCCTAGATCCGGCCCTGAGACTGACTGACCGGGGAGCATCCTTCCACACTGCCTGCTACCCACAGCCAGCCATGTATATGCGGCCCTGGAGAACTAAAATTGTGCCGGCCCGTGGGGCAGATGCATACCTCCCAACTGTACCAATTCCAGTGGGACAGTCCTGCTATTCGGACGATGTCCCACCCGTAGGTCACAGTGTCCTGCGGGCGGGGAGGGAGGCAGTTGGGGAAGCCTTTGATCACCCACTGCTCTGCTCTGTAAAGCAGCGAGTGATCTCTGAATACATGCTGTGCACACGCGCATGGCATGTATTCACTGCTGGGAGGCAGGGACGGACTGGGGCTCCGATTCAGCCCTGGAATTTGTGACGTGCGCACACCGAAGGCGCGAGTCAGGAGGCAAGGACTCGTGGCACGTCCCCATTTCCATAGAAATGCATGGATCAGAGAGCCAGAAGCTGCGTGCGGAATTCCCTTCTCTCTGTGGGACCGGACCAGCCCACCGGCACTTCTGGCATATGCCAGATGGGCAGTCCGGCCCTGCTGGGAGGTGAGCAGGGGGCTACCCAGCTGCTCGTGGGGAGCGCTGGGCACACCCCCAAAATGAAGGAGAATGTGTCTGCGCTGTGAGGCCACTCCCACTATGAAGAAGCCATGGCCCTTCCCGGGTGGTGTGCGGCTTCACCGCTCGAGGGTCCTGAGTCTCCACATTGAAAAGTTGGGAGGTATGCAGATGGCCCAGCCTGCCTCTGGTAGCAAATATCGGACATACCTGCTGCGGTCCAGCAATACATTTGTGTAATACTAAATATTAGCCCCCAAACAGGTGTTTTCAGGGAATAAGCCGCAAATATTTTTTGATAAATGGGTCCTAAAAATAATTTGATGCTGGCAGGGTGGCTAGCAGATGACCGGCTTTCCATGTCCGTCCCTACTGATGGGTAGGACATCTATCGGACATTACCTGCAGAGGTAAGGAAGCCTGCACTCACTGCTAGCTACTGTCAGCGGGAAAAATCGTGCCCGGTGCTCGGTCCCAGATTGCCAGCGTGGCCGGGGACGCCGAACAGCCGTTACTATGAGACCGTCCATGAGAGCGCTGCATACCCCCAGGAGACCCCGTGTAGGTAACATCACCCTGCGGCGCCCTATGCTTGCTGCATTGGGGATAAAGGGAATGCTGCTCCCGGATTATGCAGCTGCTCCTGGACAGAGCAGGGAAGACACCTCTGCGCCCCGCCCTCGCCTGTCTTCCCGGGGCCGGGACCTCCCTCCGGTCACATGAGCCGCGTCTCCTCCATGCAGGAGATAAAGCGCTTCCCAGCTACGATGGTGGGCAGCAGCAGCATCGGGCACCGGCTGGCACCGGACCAGCTTCCCCAGCTCAGTGCGCACAGGAGGCCGTGCTAGAGGGAGAGCCCCCGGCGGGCTGTGGCATCATGGCTCTCTTACACAGGATATTCAGCAGGAAAGCCGCCTCCAGCTCCGTGCCCAGCAGCAGAGGGACCGGGGAGGGAGCCGCATTCAGGTGGGCACACACACAGCATAGGCACCCCCAGGCATCAGCGGTGAGGAAGGGTCCGACCTGCAGGTGATCGCCTGGCAGCAGCAGTAGGGGCTTATTACGTGGCACATGCTCAGCAGGAAGACTAGGGATGCTATGTAGTCCAGCGGGGAGCTGCTCTCCTGCACTGGTGGCATACCCTGCTAGGTAATGGCAGCATGCTCTAGGGTCTCCTCAACTGATCTGTCTCTCACATTAATGACTGTATTGCATAATATTTACAGACATGACGGCGTGTATTAACCATTTTGCTGACCTGTAGCCTTATCTTCTGTAATACTGTATGCATGGACATATGGTCAGTTTTTCGGTTGAATTATAGCTAAGAGATAAAAACTTTGCAAATTGTTCATTTTGTAATAATTGGGGTAATTTCAATGAGGGATGATGTTCTCGCCCTATATGCTGCACTTGTGGTACCACTGGACTTGCTGATTTTTGGCAGCTTCACAGGGCTGTGTACAAAAAATGTGCAATTTCGGGTGCCATTGTTGGCATTTATACGCTGTCGCAACAGCAACTCTCCCCCTTTACCCACAGTTGAATTGACCTTTCTCACCCCCCTCATGGGCAAATCCCGCTATGGACCTGCAGATTTTTGTACATAGCACTATGGGGCTGCAAACAAAAATAAGTGAGTCTGGTGGTACCATAAGTGCGGCATATAGCTGCACTTAATGGTATAAATGCTACTTGCATATTTGTTGTCACCATTTGCAAGAACAGTATTACAGCAGCAGAGAATTAGTGAAAGGAATATAACCTGTAGTGTTTTCATGTGCTACACTACTACATCAGCGGTTATTAACAATTTTTGGTTCAAAATAACCTTGGTGTTTTGGGATTTTTTTTTGCGGCACCTCTGGGTCAAGGTGGAGGTTAAATGAGTTTTATCATAATCCCACTCGCTAATGCAACTCTGGTTATCCTGCAGGAACACCTCACTTGATTTTTGCTCTCACCCCATAGAGGCACATTTACCCCCTTCCTATTTATGTGCCTACTGGCCATATTCTCCCTCTATTAATGAAGCCACTTATCCCACCACTCCTTCACTGGTATGTGCCTACTGGACAAAAACACGTGCCACTAATGGGAACACTTATCCCACCCCCACTGTGCATGTGCATTCCGGGACATGGGATCACATGCCCACCAGAGACCCTTAACATTCCACGGCGTGTTTTCCCATCCCAAGAGATACTTTAGCAAGTTGAGGACACAAACGCAAGCCCCGCCACTGGGTGTGGCTTGTATCTATACCGGTCATGCTGCCAGCCAAAGGGCTGTCAGGCCCGCTGCCTTTTAGACCACCACTGGCCTGCCCAGTGCTTGCCTCCAGAAGGTCTGTCTGGCAAAGGGGATTTCTCTAACGTCCTAGTGGATGCTGGGGACTCCGTAAGGACCATGGGGAATAGACGGGCTCCGCAGGAGACAGGGCACTTTAAGAAAGAATTAGGATACTGGTGTGCACTGGCTCCTCCCTCTATGTCCCTCCTCCAGACCTCAGTTTGAATCTGTGCCCGGACGAGCTGGGTGTATCTTAGTGAGCTCTCCTGAGCTTGCTAAAGAAAGAAAGTATTTTGTTAGGATTTTTTATTTTCAGAGAGATCTGCTGGCAACAGACTCTCTGCTACGTGGGACTGAGGGGAGAGAAGCAGCCCTACTCACTAGAAGATAGGTCCTGCTTCTTAGGCTACTGGACACCATTAGCTCCAGAGGGATCGTATACAGGAACGCACCCTTGGTCGTCCGATCCTGGAGCCGCGCCGCCGTCCCCCTCGCAGAGCCAGAAGACAGAAGCCAGCGTGAGAAGCAAGAAGACTTCGAAATCAGCGGCTGAAGACTCCAGTCTTCATATGAGGTAGCGCACAGCTCTGCAGCTGTGCGCCATTGCTTCCACACTAAACCCACACACCCCGGTCACTGTAGGGTGCAGGGGGGGGGGGGGGGCGCGCTGGGCAGCAATTAGGTACCTCTTGGCAAAAGCAGCCCATTATTTTTACACAAAACGCGGGACAGAAGCCCGCCGCTGAGGGGGCGGGGCTTCTTCCTCAGCACTCACCAGCGCCATTTTCTCTCCACAGCTCCACTGAGAGGAAGCTCCCCAGGCTCTCCCCTGCAGAATCACGGTAGACAGAGGGTAAAAAGAGAGGGGGGGGCACAAATTTGGCGCAAAAACAGTGTATACAGCAGCTACTGGGTTAACACTAGTTACTGTGTGACTCCTGGGTAATATAGCGCTGGGGTGTGTGCTGGCATACTCTCTCTCTCCAAAAGGCCTTGTGGGGGAACTGTCTTCAAATAGAGCATCCCCTGTGTGTGTGGTGTGTTGGTACGCTTGTGTCGGCATGTTTGACAAGGAAGGCTATGTGGAAACAGAGCGGGTACAAATGAATGTGGGGTCGCCGCCGACGGCGCCGACACCCGATTGGATGGATATGTGGAAGGTTTTAAATGATAATGTTAATTCCTTGCATAAAAGGTTGGATAAAGCTGAAGCCTTGGCACAGTCAGGGTCTCAACCCATGCCTGATTCTACAGCGCAGAGGCCGTCGGGGTCTCAGAAGCGCCCACTATCCCAAGTTGTTGACACAGATATCGACACGGATTCCGACTCCAGTGTCGATGGCGATGATGCAAAGTTGCAGCCTAAAATGGCTAAAGCCATCCGCTACATGATTATAGCAATGAAAGATGTGTTACACATCACAGAGGAAACCCCAGTCCCTGACAAGAGGGTTTATATGTATGGGGAGAAAAGGCAAGAGGTGACCTTTCCCCCTTCACATGAGTTATGTGAAAAAGCTTGGGAATCTCCAGATAGAAAACTGCAGATTTCCAAACGGATGCTTATGGCGTATCCTTTCCCGCCAACGGACAGGTTGCGCTGGGAATCCTCCCCTAGGGTAGACCAAGCTTTAACACGCTTATCCAAGAGGGTAGCCCTGCCGTCACAGGATACGGCCACCCTAAAAGATGCTGCGGATAGAAAGCAGGAGGGTATCCTGAAGTCCATTTATACACATTCAGGTACCCTACTAAGGCCGGCGATTGCGTCGGCCTGGATGTGTAGTGCTGTAGCAGCAAGTTCCTTATCTGAGGAACTTGATACCTTGGACAAGGATACTATAGTACTGACCCTGGGGCATATAAAAGACCCTGTCCTATATATGAGAGATGCCCAAAGAGACATTAGCCTACTGGGCTCTAGAATAAATGCAATGTCGATTTCCGCCAGAATGGTCCTGTGGACTCGGCAATGGACAGGCGATGCCGACTCAAAAAGGCACATGGAGGTTTTACCTTACAGGGGTGAGGAGTTGTTTGGGGACGGTCTCTCGGACCTGGTCTCCACAGCTACGGCTGGAAAGTCAAATTTTTTGCCATATATTCCCTCACAACCTAAGAAAGCACCGTATTACCAAATGCAGTCCTTTCGATCACATAGAGGCAAGAAAGTCCGAGGTGCGTCCTTTCTTGCCAGAGGCAGGGGTAGAGGAAAGAAGCTGCACAATACAGCTAGTTCCCAGGAACAGAAGTCCTCCCCGGCTTCCTCTAAATCCGCCGCATGACGCTGGGGCTCCACAGGCGGAGCCAGGCCCGGTGGGGGCGCGTCTCCGAAATTTCAGCCACAAGTGGGTTCACTCACAGGTGGATCCCTGGGCTATAGAGATTGTGTCTCAGGGATACAGGCTGGAATTCGAAGTGATGCCCCCTCACCGTTCCCTCAAATCGGCCCTGCCAGCTTCCCCCATAGAGAGGGAAATAGTGTTAGCAGCAATTCACAAATTGTATCTCCAGCAGGTGGTGGTAAAGGTTCCCCTCCTTCAACAGGGAAGGGGTTACTATTCGACAATGTTTGTGGTACCGAAACCGGACGGTTCGGTCAGACCCATATTGAATTTAAAATCCCTGAACATATACCTGAAAAGGTTCAAGTTCAAGATGGAATCGCTCAGAGCGGTCATCGCAAGTCTGGAGGAAGGGGATTTTATGGTGTCTCTGGACATAAAGGATGCTTACCTTCAGGAGTACCTCAGATTTGTGGTACAGGATTGTCATTACCAATTCCAGACGTTGCCGTTTGGTCTGTCCACGGCACAGAGAATATTTACCAAGGTAATGGCAGAAATGATGGTGCTCCTGCGAAAGCAGGGAGTCACAATTATCCCATACTTGGACGATCTCCTCATAAAGGCGAGGTCCAGAGAGCAGTTGCTGATCAGCGTAGCACGCTCTCGGGAAGTGTTACAACAGCACGGCTGGATTCTGAATATTCCAAAGTCGCAGCTGATTCCTACGACGCGTCTGCCCTTCCTGGGCATGATTCTGGACACAGACCAGAAGAAGGTTTTTCTCCCGACGGAGAAGGCTCAGGAACTCATGACACTGGTCAGAGACCTCTTAAAACCAAAACAGGTGTCGGTGCATCACTGCACGCGAGTCCTGGGGAAGATGGTGGCGTCATACGAGGCCATTCCCTTCGGCAGGTTCCATGCGAGGACCTTTCAATGGGATCTGTTGGACAAGTGGTCCAGATCGCATCTACAGATGCATCGGCTGATCACCCTATCCCCCAGGGCCAGGGTGTCTCTTCTGTGGTGGCTGCAGAGTGCTCTCGAGGGCCGCAGATTCGGCATTCAGGACTGGGTCCTGGTGACCACGGATGCAAGCCTCCGAGGGTGGGGGGCAGTCACACAGGGAAGAAATTTCCAGGGTCTGTGGTCAAGTCAGGAGACTTGCCTTCACATCAATATCCTGGAACTAAGGGCCATATACAACGCCCTAAGTCAAGCGGAGACTCTGCTTCGCAACCAAACGGTGCTGATTCAGTCAGACAACATCACGGCAGTGGCTCATGTAAACCACCAAGGCGGCACAAGGAGCAGGGTGGCAATGGCGGAAGACACCAGAATTCTTCGATGGGCGGAGAATCACGTACGAGCACTGTCAGCAGTGTTCATTCCGGGAGTGGACAACTGGGAAGCAGACTTCCTCAGCAGACACGACCTCCACCCGGGAGAGTGGGGACTTCATCAAGAAGTCTTCACGCAGATTGCAAGGCGATGGGAGCTGCCACAGGTGGACATGATGGCATCCCGCCTCAACAAAAAGCTACAGAGGTATTGCGCCAGGTCAAGAGACCCTCAGGCGCTAGCTGTAGACGCACTAGTGACACCGTGGGTGTTCCAGTCGGTTTATGTGTTTCCTCCTCTTCCTCTCATACCCAAGGTGCTGAGAATCATAAGAAAAAGAGGAGTGAGAACAATACTCATTGGGGGTCATTCCGAGTTGTTCGCTCGCAAGCTGCTTTTAGCAGCTTTGCACACGCTAAGCCGCCGCCTACTGGGAGTGAATCTTAGTTTAGCAAAATTGCGAACGAAAAATTAGCAAAATAGCGAATAGACACTTCTTAGCAGTTTCTGAGTAGCTCCACACTTACTCGGCATCTGCGATCAGTTCAGTGCTTGTCGTTCCTGGTTGGACGTCACAAACACACCCAGCGTTCGCCCAGACACTCCTCCGTTTCTCCAGCAACTCCCGCGTTTTTCCCAGAAACGGTAGCGTTTTTTCGCACACACCCATAAAACGGCCTGTTTCCGCCCAGAAACACCCACTTCCTGTCAATCACATTACGATCACCAGAACGAAGAAAAAACCTCGTAATGCCGTGAGTAAAATACCTAACTGCATAGCAAATTTACTTGGCGCAGTCGCACTGCGGGCATTGCGCATGCGCATTAGCGACTAATCGCTCTGTTGCGAGAAAAAAATACTGAGCGAACAACTCGGAATGACCCCCATTGTTCCGGATTGGCCAAGAAGGACTTGGTATCCAGAGCTACAAGAAATGCTCACAGAGGACCCATGGCCTCTACCTCTAAGACAGGATCTGTTACAACAGGGGCCCTGTCTGTTCCAAGACTTACCGCGGCTGCGTTTGACGGCATGGCGGTTGAACGCCGGATCCTAGCAGAAAAAGGCATTCCGGATGAGGTTATTCCTACGCTGATAAAGGCTAGGAAGAACGTGACGGCTAAACATTATCACCGTACATGGCGAAAATATGTTGCTTGGTGTGAGGCCAGGAATGCCCCTACAGAGGAATTCCAGCTGGGCCGTTTCCTTCACTTCCTACAGTCGGGAGTGACTTTGGGCCTAAAATTGGGGTCCATTAAGGTCCAGATTTCGGCCCTATCCATTTTCTTTCAAAAAGAACTGGCTTCTCTTCCTGAAGTTCAGACGTTTGTAAAGGGAGTGCTACATATTCAGCCCCCGTTTGTGCCTCAAGTGGCACTCTGGGATCTTAACGTGGTGTTGAGTTTCCTGAAATCACACTGGTTTGAGCCACTTAAAACCGTGGAGTTAAAATATCTCACGTGGAAGGTGGTCATGCTATTAGCCTTGGCTTCGGCTAGGCGTGTGTCAGAATTGGCGGCTTTGTCACATAAAAGCCCCTATCTGGTTTTCCATGTGGACAGGGCAGAATTGCGGACTCGTCCACAGTTTCTGCCAAAAGTGGTGTCATCTTTTCATATGAATCAACCTATTGTGGTGCCTGTGGCTACTCGTGACTTGGAGGATTCCGAGTTACTGGATGTAGTCAGGGCTTTGAAGATTTATGTAGCCAGAACGGCTAGAGTCAGGAAAACTGAATCGCTGTTTATCCTGTATGCATCCAACAAGCTGGGTGCTCCTGCTTCAAAGCAAACTATTGCTCGCTGGATCTGTAACACGATTCAGCAGGCTCATTCTCGGCTGGATTGCCGCTTCCAAAATCAGTAAAAGCCCACTCCACAAGGAAGGTGGGCTCTTCTTGGGCGGCTGCCCGAGGGGTCTCGGCATTACAACTTTGCCGAGCGGCTACTTGGTCAGGTTCAAACACTTTTGCAAAGTTCTACAAGTTTGATACCCTGGCTGAGAAGGACCTTGTGTTTGCTCATTTGGTGCTGCAGAGTCATCCGCACTCTCCCGCCCGTTTGGGAGCTTTGGTATAATCCCCATGGTCCTTACGGAGTCCCCAGCATCCACTAGGACGTTAGAGAAAATAAGATTTTACTTACCGGTAAATCTATTTCGCGTAGTCCGTAGTGGATGCTGGGCGCCCGTCCCAAGTGCGGACTTCTTCTGCAATACTTGTATATAGTTATTGCTTAAATAAGGGTTATGTTATGGTTGCATCAGGGTTATCTGATGCTCTGTTGTTGTTCATACTGTTAACTGGGTAAGTTTATCACGAGTTATACGGTGTGATTGGTGTGGCTGGTATGAGTCTTACCCTGGATTCCAAAATCCTTTCCTTGTACTGTCTGCTCTTCCGGGCACAGTTTCCTTAACTGAGGTCTGGAGGAGGGACATAGAGGGAGGAGCCAGTGCACACCAGTATCCTAATTCTTTCTGAAAGTGCCCTGTCTCCTGCGGAGCCCGTCTATTCCCCATGGTCCTTACGGAGTCCCCAGCATCCACTACGGACTACGAGAAATAGATTTACCTGTAAGTAAAATTTTATTTTAGCTACTACCCTACAGGCATTGTACAACCTACAGATTTGCCAAATCAAATAACACGATTTGAAACCGGACTAGAACACCAACCTGTGGCACCGCTGTGGACACACGGGGACACACCCCATAGAAATGTATAGGACCACACTGCTCATTTTGTTAACAGTTCTCACACTCTGAATAATCAGCAAGGTCACATTAATTTCTATAGAGTGTACCCAATTGTAATAATACCTAAGTAAACTTAGCTGAATTTAATCTGAGATTTCATTGTCCCCACACTGATATGGTACATGTAATTTTGTCAGACACCAGTAACTACTGTGCAGGATGTACAAAGTGTACATACTGTATGACAATGCTACTCAACCTGGGGTACTAATAATCCCACAGGGGTACAACCTGGGTTATTAATATTCCCAGGGGTACATGAAGTGTTTTGTAATGGGTAGGACAGGCAATTCAATTGTCTTCCTCCGAGGCTACCACTAGGGTGCACAGGTGCCCATTAGTGGCTGTGAAAATTTTTTTTCTCGCAGCATCCTGAGGTGCGAGAAGAAATGTGTGCAAAGGCATAATTCAGAGGCGATCGCTTTGTGGCGTGATCGCATCTGCCTAATTGACAGGCAGGGGGAGGATGCGTGCCAACGGCGTTAGAATGCCGTTGGGGGCGGTGCGGTCCAGACAACGCAGGAGTGTCCGGACCGTTGCTGGGGCAGGCCGCGGTGGCTGCGTGACATCACATGCAGCCGATATGAGTGAAAACATGGCAGGTAGCTGCCTAGGAGCCACTCCACGGGTTCAAAAGCATTGCGGCCGTGCAATGCTTTCACACCTGTGCGGGTGGGGCATGACATACGGGGCGAACTAGCCCTGTGTTATGATTCCAGTACTCCTGACCGGAGGAGATCTAATGACAATGGCCAGAGTACTGGAAGGGGAATGCTGGTTACGGGAGCTGGAAAGACTAGTTGCCCCTGGCGCCCTAACTCTATTGTCTCACCCGTGCTATCGAAAATCCCTTGCGAGACTATGGTTTCTTGAGCCCCTGGCAGCCACGTTTGAAAGGCGGATTATGTCTGCCCAACTCCGGTGCCCCCCGGTCTTAGTGAGAGACAAAGGGAAATCCGAGGCAGGATGATGACAAGAGGACCTCTGACTGACAACAGGCCAGGGGCAACAAGCTAACTAACCAAACCAGAAGTATGCGCGGAAAAACCGCCAGATAAAAGGACAACCAAAATCCACTAGTCCGTTACTCCTACCCAGCACCGCTGGATACCAGAGTGGATCTGTGGGAGCAGAATCCTCCGCAAAAGCTCCGAAACACAAATAATAAATAATAAGTAATAAAGCGGCCAAGCCGCAACACACGGCTACGCCGTGACTCACGAACACCACTGGATGTTTAAAGGTGCTCAGTCAGGACTCCAGGAACAGATGACGACTTCCGAGTACAGGACAACTGAGGACAGGAACGACCGGGTACAGCAGGACTGGAAACACTCTCAGCAAACAGATACAGCATGCAGGAAGCTATTACCGGCGTCTGTGAGAAGCCCTGGAAGTGTACTTAACATGGAGTCCTCCAATCAGCTGTTCAGAGGCTGATTGGCCAGGAAACAGGTGCCCTATTAATTTAAATGGACCCAGCAACGGGGAACGCGGTCCGCCAGTGGCGTCCCCGTTGCTAGGGTCCGTGCGGCTCCGTGCGCCCGGCGTCTAGCATTGCCAGGGAGCCGGCGGCTGTACGCGCACGGCGTCCCTGGTTGCTAGGCGCCGGGCCGCACCGACGAGCGGACCCCGGCGCCTAACAGTACCCCCCCCTTGAGGAGGGGTCAAGGAACCCCTAAAGCCAGGTTTCCGAGGAAATTCCAGAAAAAATGCCCTCTTGAGCCTCGGGCATGGAGATCCTTATCCAGGACCCAAGACCTTTCCTCTGGACCATAGCCCTTCCAGTGCACCAGAAAATAAAGCCGACCCCGGGACAATTTGGAATCGAGAACCTTCTCCACCAAGAACTCCTGATGTCCCTGTACATCTACTGGTGATTTCCCCTGAGAGATCTTCCGAGGAAATCTACTGGAAGAAACGTATGGTTTCAACAGGGAGCAATGGAACGTATTTCCGATTCGGAGAGCTCTTGGTAAACGTAACCGGAAAGCAACTGGATTGATTTTTTTAATAATATGAAATGGTCCAATAAATTTGGGGCCCAATCTAGCTGAGGTTTGTCGAAGTCTAATGTTACGAGTCGACAACCATACCCTGTCTCCCACCTTAAAAGTGCAAGGACGCCGGAGCCTGTCAGAAAACTTTTTCTCTCGAAATGCCGCTTTTCTGAGAGCAAGGTGCACTTTTTTCCAAATGACTCTGAGATGAGAGGTTAAGGTTAGCGAGGAAACAGAGGAATGTTGAAAAAAAGAATTAGCTCTGGGGTGAAAACCAAAAACTGAAAAGAATGGAGACACATTAGTGGAGGAATGACAAGAATTGTTGTAAGCAAACTCCGCCAAAGGAAGAAACTCGGACCAATCATTCTGGAGTTTGGCTGAGTACAAACGCAAATACTGTTTTAATGATTGATTAACTCGCTCGGTCTGCCCGTTGGATTGGGGATGATAGCCGGATGTTAAAGACAATTTCATCTTTAATGAGGCACAAAAAGACTTCCAGAATTGTGCAATGAATTGTGGACCCCGATCAGAAACAATATCAGTGGGCAACCCATGAAGTCTGAAAACATGGCGGAGAAACAAAACAACCAATCCCTGGGCAGATGGCAGTCGGGGAAGAGCAATGAAATGGGCCATCTTGCTAAAACGGTCCACTACCACCCATATGACTCGGAATCCGGCTGACAGAGGGAGGTCTACCACAAAATCCATGGAAATATGAGACCATGGCCTGAGAGGAACATTTAAGGGCATAAGTTGCCCGATAGGCAAGGAACGGGGAACCTTATGCTGTGCACAGACCTGACAAGAAAAAACAAACTCCTTAATGTCTTTAGAAAGACCAGGCCACCATACTGAGCGGGAGACTAATTCCAAAGTCTTAGAGATCCCCGGATGCCCGGCAACTTTGCTATCATGAAACTCAGTCAAAACAGTAGCTCTCAAAAACTCAGGGACGTAAAGACGACCAGCAGGAGTATTTCCAGGAGCTTGATGTTGAAGCTGCTTTAACTGGGTAAACAAATCTTGTGTGAGGCCTGCCCAAATGACTGAAGACGGAAGTATGGGAGTAACAGGACTGTTATTATGAACTGGAAGAAAACTGCGTGACAGGGCATCCGCCTTGGTATTCTTGGAACCTGGCCTAAAAGTGATAATAAACTTGAAACGAGTAAAAAATAAAGCCCAACGAGCCTGCCGGGCATTCAGCCGCTTAGCTGATTCGATGTACTGAAGATTTTTGTGGTCAGTCAATACTGAAATGGTATGTGTTGCT
Source organism: Pseudophryne corroboree (assembly GCF_028390025.1). Classification (NCBI taxonomy): domain Eukaryota; kingdom Metazoa; phylum Chordata; class Amphibia; order Anura; family Myobatrachidae; genus Pseudophryne; species Pseudophryne corroboree. The sequence goes on along the minus strand of NC_086444.1, from coordinate 963,387,878 downwards.
CCCTCAAGCCAATGCCTCCACTCCTCGAACGCCCATTTAATAGCCAGTAACTCCCGGTTACCAACATCGTAGTTGGATTCAGCAGATGAGAATTTCCTGGACATAAAGGCACAAGGATGTAGTTCCAGAGAGTCCGGATCCTTCTGAGATAGGATAGCCCCCACTCCAACCTCCGAGGCATCAACCTCAACAACGAAGGGCAATTCTGGGTTGGGATGTCTGAGGACTGGAGCCGAGACAAAAGCCTGCTTCAAGGCCCGAAAGGACAACTCAGCCTCACGCGACCAGTTGGTAGGATCCGCTCCCTTCTTAGTCAGTGCCACAATGGGAGCAACCAGGTCGGAAAAAGAATGAATAAATCTTCTATAATAATTCGCAAACCCTAAAATGCGCTGAATTGCTTTTAAGTTGGTGGGTTGCGCCCAACTAAGGATGGCTTGGAGCTTCTTAGGTTCCATATAGAATCCCCGAGGGGAAATAATGTACCCTAAAAAGGATACCTCCGTGACATGAAACTCACACTTCTCCAGCTTGGCATATAGGTGATTTTCACGTAATTTTTGAAGAACCTGACGCACCTGGGTAACATGTTGTTCAATTGAGTCAGAATAGATCAGGATGTCGTCTAAGTAAACGACCACGAATCTTCCTAGAAAATCACGGAGCACATCGTTAATGAGATCCTGGAAAACTGCCGGAGCGTTAGACAAGCCAAACGGCATCACCAGATACTCGAAGTGACCCGACTGAGTACTGAAAGCCGTCTTCCACTCATCTCCCAACTTGATTCGGATGAGGTTATACGCTCCCCTCAGGTCAATTTTAGAAAAAATCACAGCCGAACGCAGCTGATCAAAGAGGACAGAAATCAGCGGCAGAGGGTAAGTATTTTTAACTGAGATCTTATTCAGGGCTCTAAAGTCAATGCAAGGTCTGAGTGATCCATCTTTTTTCTCCACAAAGAAGATGCCTGCACTTAAAGGGGATTTAGATGGCCTGATAAATCCTTTCCCTAGGCTCTCCTTAACATACTCATTCATGGCCGCAGTTTCTTGCCCGGATAATGCATATAACCTTCCCTTTGGCAATGTGGCACCAGGAATTAGCTCAATAGCACAATCATAAGGCCGATGGGGAGGCAGAATGTCCGCATTGCCCTTGGAAAACACATCAACAAAGTCCTGGTATTCCACGGGAATGAGTTCGGGAATGGCAGCAGCTATTCTGACGGGAAACGTAATACATTCCTTATTACAGATGGTACCCCATTGTGAAATCTCCCCCGACTGCCAATCAATGATGGGATTATGAAAGGCCAGCCAAGGGTGACCCAGAACTACTGGAACTGCTGGGCAATGGGTAAGGAAAAACTCGATCTTTTCGGAATGAAGAGCTCCTACCGTAAGTAGTATAGGGGGTGTACGGAGGGAAATAACCCCATTGGACAAGGGACTCCCATCTAAACCATGCATGGTGATACACCTACCCAAGGCTAACTGAGGAATACCTAAGGCTTTGGCCCACGTTAAGTCCATAAAGTTCCCTGCAGCTCCACTGTCAACAAAAGCCGACACCGAAGAACTGAGGCTGCCAAAGGAAACTTTAGCTGGGACTAAAAGGGAGTTATTCGAGGAGATAAGCTGCAGACCAAAGTGAACCCCCTCACAATTCACTTGGTCGAGGCGTTTCCCGACTTGTTCGGACAATTACGGGCAAAATGTCCCTTACCCCCACAGTACAAACAAAGACCAGAGTTTTGCCTTCTGGCTCTTTCTTCTGGAGATAGCCGGGAGAGACCCATCTGCATGGGCTCCTCTATGTCCTCAGGAATGGAAAATACACATGGAGTAGACCTGACAGGTGCTCCTTTTTCAGCCCTCCGCTCTCTGAGACGACGATCAATCTTAATAGAAAGCTCCATGAGTTTATCGAGAGTCTCAGGAGCGGGATACTGAAGGAGACTGTCTTTTATAGACTCAGATAAGCCGAGGCGAAACTGACTGCGCAGGGCTGGGTCATTCCAGCCACAGTCGTTCGACCAACGGCGAAACTCTGTACAATAAACCTCTGCAGGATTTCTACCCTGTCTGAGAGCGCGTAACTGACTTTCAGCGGATGCCTCTCTATCAGGGTCATCATACAAAAGCCCTAAAGACCCCAAAAAGGCGTCTACTGACAACAATGCCGGATCCTCTGCTTTTAAACCAAAAGCCCAGGTCTGAGGATCCCCCTGGAGCAAAGAAATAACAATTCCGACCCGCTGAGATTCAGTACCTGAGGAGATCGGTCTTAAACGAAAATAAAGTTTACAGGATTCTTTAAAATTAAAAAACTCCTTCCTATCACCAGAAAAACGGTCAGGCAAGTGCATTTTTGGTTCAGGGACTACCCTCGGGGAAGTTCGTAAAAGATCTTCCTGCGACTTCACCCGAAGGGAAAGATCCTGAACCATCTGAGTAAGTTCTTGAATCTGGCTGACTAGGAGCTGGCCAGGATTTGGCCCTAAACCTGTGGGATTCATGAGGCCGATAACTCTTACAAAACTGAATAAGGAAAAAATCAAACCCTGTTTAATTTTAAGTTTTGGTAGGGCCGGTAATAATGTTATGATTCCAGTACTCCTGACCGGAGGAGATCTAATGACAATGGCCAGAGTACTGGAAGGGGAATGCTGGTTACGGGAGCTGGAAAGACTAGTTGCCCCTGGCGCCCTAACTCTATTGTCTCACCCGTGCTATCGAAAATCCCTTGCGAGACTATGGTTTCTTGAGCCCCTGGCAGCCACGTTTGAAAGGCGGATTATGTCTGCCCAACTCCGGTGCCCCCCGGTCTTAGTGAGAGACAAAGGGAAATCCGAGGCAGGATGATGACAAGAGGACCTCTGACTGACAACAGGCCAGGGGCAACAAGCTAACTAACCAAACCAGAAGTATGCGCGGAAAAACCGCCAGATAAAAGGACAACCAAAATCCACTAGTCCGTTACTCCTACCCAGCACCGCTGGATACCAGAGTGGATCTGTGGGAGCGGAATCCTCCGCAAAAGCTCCGAAACACAAATAATAAATAATAAGTAATAAAGCGGCCAAGCCGCAACACACGGCTACGCCGTGACTCACGAACACCACTGGATGTTTAAAGGTGCTCAGTCAGGACTCCAGGAACAGATGACGACTTCCGAGTACAGGACAACTGAGGACAGGAACGACCGGGTACAGCAGGACTGGAAACACTCTCAGCAAACAGATACAGCATGCAGGAAGCTATTACCGGCGTCTGTGAGAAGCCCTGGAAGTGTACTTAACAGGGAGTCCTCCAATCAGCTGTTCAGAGGCTGATTGGATTAAATGCCGTGCAGCTGCCTTGCTGCACGGCCAGGAAACGGGTGCCCTATTAATTTAAATGGACCCAGCAACGGGGAACGCGGTCCGCCAGTGGCGTCCCCGTTGCTAGGGTCCGTGCGGCTCCGTGCGCCCGGCGTCTAGCGTTGCCAGGGAGCCGGCGGCTGTACGCGCACGGCGTCCCTGGTTGCTAGGCGCCGGGCCGCACCGACGAGCGGACCCCGGCGCCTAACACCCTGTCCTGCATGTCAGAGAATCTGATCGTAGTTGTGCTAATTTTAGCACATCTACGATCAGCTCTGAATCACCCTCAAAGTCCGTGGTTTACACTATTCGCGGACTATTTGGGCATGATCACGTGTGATAAATAAAACCCATTTGATTTGCGACCCCCAATCTCCCATCACTTTACACGGGAGATCAGGTGCACAAAAACATTTGAATTGCCCCCATAGAATATTCAATGTCCTAGGGAACTCTAACACCGTGCATCTCAATAGGGCCTTGATAACAAAATGAAAGTCTATCCCCATATCCCTGTAAAAGAAAGCATATGGAGACCATGGGGTATATTTACTAAAATTCGTGTTTGTGTCGATTTGATGGGAGTTTAATCTCGATTTTGATCGAACGTATTTTACTGCAACTTTTTGAATCCATTTTCGGTAATTTACTAACTAAGCTGCCGAGTTTTCTATTTTCGTACTTTCCGATGTCGATGTGATTCGTATTGTCGGGCAGTGTTTACGGGAGTGATTAGTTAAACACTGCTAGACATAACATAATGAAGGCCAGCCAGATCAGTGAGATCTGTGCAGGGCTTCATTGTGTACATTATGAAAAGTGTTTAAAGAGCTAAAAGTTGAAAAAAAAAATTGCGTGGGGTTCCCCCTCCTAAGCATAACCAGCCTCGGGCTCTTTGAGTCAGCCCTGGTTGTAAAAATACAGGGGGATAATTGCGTAGGGTCCCCCCATATTTATACAACCAGCACCGGGATCTGCGTCTGGTTAAAAAAATACGGGTGACAAAAGACGTAGGGGTCCCCCGTACTTTTTTAAACCAGCACCGGGCTCCACTAGCCAGAGAGATAATGCCACAGCCGGGGGACACTTTTATATAGGTCCCTGCGGCCATGGCATTACCCCCCCCCCCCCAACTAGTCACCCCTGGCCGAGGTTCTCTGGAGGAGTGGGGACCCCTTAAATCAAGGGGTACCCCCATCCCTGGGCGGTGGATGGGGGGCTGATAGCGTTTGTGTAAAAACAGAGTATTGTCTGATGTGGTAGAACTACAAGTCCCAGCAAGCCTCCCCCGCAAGCTGGTACTTGGAGAACCACAACTATCAGCATGCGGGGAAATAACGAGCCGGCTGGTACCTGTAGTTCTACATCAAAAGAAATACCCAAATAAAAACAGAACACACACCTTGAAAGTAAAAGTTTAATTAACATACATGCACACTCACACATACTTACCTAGTGTCCCACGGTGCCCCTCGGTCCCCTTGTTAACGTAGAATCCAATTGGAAAGCTGTAAAGAAAATCCCAAAATACTCACCTATTTTCCAGTGATGATCGGTCCTCTTCGTTCCATGTAGCATCCAGGGAGTTAAAAAACAAACAAACCGAAATAAAACCGAACCCACGCACTAAAGGGGTTCCATGTTTACACATGAAACCCCTTTTTCCGAATGCCGGGACCCCCCGTGACTACTGTCACTGGAGATCCCGCCAGCCAATCAGGGAGCGCCACGTCATGGCGCTCTCCTGATTGGCTGTGTGCTCCTTGCCTGCCAGTCAGGCTGAGCGCAGCGGCTAGAAAGGAGGATTGCGGTCCTATATTCTAGCCTATGATGGGAACTTTGCGGTCCGCGGTTAACCGCAAAGTTAATTGGGGTCACTCTTGTGGGCAGTTAGTGTGAATACGAATTCTTACTAAATTGTATTATATGAGAAATATTCTGTTGTTGTGTCTTTTGTTTATTTATTGCTTTCATATCCTATATAGCGCAAGCTAATTTTTAGGGTTTAGGGTAATTCTGTTCATTATGGATCTATTTCATTATAAATATTGGGGTTACAGGAGCTTATAGCAGGACTGCCCATTTGCCTTATACGGCCCTCGGGCCTGAGGTTCCCCACCCCTGGTGTAATGGGTGTCTGAAAATGCATTAACACTAATGCCAAAAATTTGGTTTCCTGCCTATTAACTTTGTCTAGTAAGCATTGGTTATTCTAATATTGGGCATTTCTATAATTGGGTATAGTGAAGTGACCATTTTCGGTAGTACAATTTAGGACAACAAATATAGTGAATATTTGATTACAAAAAATGTAAATGTGATAGTATCTACAGTAATAAGGATGGAACGGACACTGGGGGTCATTCAGACCCAGCCACAATAGTGTCCCGCAGCGCAGTTTTCAGACCCAGCTGCATGTCTATACACATTGCGGTCGCATCCCCGATGGATGCGACCACAATGTGATTGACGGGCGCCGGCTTTGCAGGGCCGGGGTTATGGCATGCGTTGAAAAATAGGGGCGGGACCTTTTTCAAGGCGGCTGCATGACTTCACAAGCAGCTCCTCCGAAATAAAAGATGGCTGCTGACCGCCAGACTGCGCTGCTATGGGTCAAACTTAGTTCCGATACATCCGCAATTAAATTAAAAACGCATCGGTACGCGGCCTTGCCCTGTGCTGGGCGGCCCTCAGCATGTGCAGAGATGAACATAGATCTGGCTGCAAATGCATTGATCTGCGTTCATCTCTGAACAGCCCCCATTGTGTACATAATATCACATACCACGCACTGAATATTGTAGCCAGAATTGGTTATTGGCCCAAAAGCGACCAGAATGCTTAAATAGTCACATTTGAAATTAATTGTACAATAAACGCCGCAGCCAACAGTAATGCAAACTTTCCATTAGTACTGTAGCTTGGCACATGCCCACACTGCTATTACCAGTCTAAAGCAAATGTTTGCTGATTTGTGTAAGGGATAAGAGGGAGGACCTGGCCTATTTGTGGCGATGGCAGGGCACACATCTGCTACTAAGCCTGTTTAGAACAAGATAAGCATGTGACCAAAAAATACTTGGTAGAACACTGTCAAGAATTAATTGTTTTAACTGAGGTGCAGAATTAATATTGTGATTTAGTTCATATAGGCTTGCTATATCTTATTTTTCCATCATACGATCTGGAGGACCCTCTTATCATGAGTTTGAATTGAGAACACAAAAGCTGGGCACTTAATTCTAAGTTAATTTTTGTTAGGCTGAAGCTCCTCCCCTCAAACACCAACCCCCCCCCCCAACCATGTTCTTCCTCTTGGTATCAGTTAAAGTGGTGAATTCTTTCTGTAATGCACTCTGGTCCATGCCCAGTGGAACATATGAAACATTGGGATGGTTCTGGCAATGAAATTCATTTGATGACCTCCCAGCGCAACATCAGCCCAGGTACTATTACAGGTCCATGAACCAGCTGGCATCATTTGTGGATGTCATGACAGTTCCAGAGGGTTGATGTATCTTTTTCCTCCGCTTCTAATGCTCCCTCATTCTATTTAACAAAAAACCAAACAAACAAACAAGCTAAAAAGGTCCATACACACTTAACGATAAAATGAGCGACGTCGCTCATTTTCCCCCCTCCTTGAGCGACGTCGCTCATTTTATCGTCAAGTGTGTATGCCGCCAGCGACGAATGATGCGCGGACCCGCGGGTCGGCAACGATCGTCGCTGTCGGTAGGGCATGCATGAAGGATGTGGGCTGTCGTCCACGACCTTCATGCAAGGCTGGTGGAGGCGTGACGTCACTGAGCGATATGAGCGGTCATATCGCTCAGTGTGTACAGTCGGCCGCCGACCGTCCGGCCCGGGAGGGGGAAACATTAGACGATGTCGCTCACAGAGCGACATCGTCTAATGTGTATGGGCCTTAAGAGGGAAGTATTTTAGTGATCTTTTGGCTCTCAATTGGCCAAGAAAATCTTGGTACGCTGCCATAGTTCAGGTATTGCCTTAGTCTGTTTTCAAAAGAAGTTAGCCTTGATACTGGAAGCCCAATTAAAAAAAATAATAATTTTTGGGCCAGGTCTTATTCTTCCAACCGCATAGGTCCCTCTCAGATCACCATGGTCCTTAGCTTAGAGCCTATGTGGGTAATTCAGATCTGATCGCTGGGCTGCGTTTTTTGCTGCCCTGCGATCAGATAGTCGCCACCTACAGGGGGAGGGTAAAATGGCTGTGTAAGTGTGCGATCACGTGTAGCAGAGCTGCACAAACTGATTTTGTGCAGTCTCTGCGCAGCCCAGAACTTGCTTTTCCGATGCGATTGATTCCTGCTGATCGGGGCCGGAGCTGACGTCAGACACCCTCTCTGAAAATGCCTGAGCCCGCCTGCGTTTTTCTGGACACTCCTGGAAAACGGTCAGTTGCCACTCACAAACGGCATCTTCCTGTCAATCACCTTGCGACCGCCCATGCGTTCGGATGTTTCGTACCATCCCGTCGCTAGGCGCCAATTCCTATTGCTGTTGTGCGACACGCCGGCGCATTGTGGTGCATACGTATACTAAGTTCGGATCTTATTGCCCGATGTGCGAAAACGCACAGCAGCGATCAGATCTGAATAAGGCCCTAACTCAGCTTCAGTTGCAGTTTTGCTAAAATAGCAAAACTGCAACTGCTTACAATCGCATGCTGGGGGCCACTGCCCTGCAATGCGATCGCAATGTTGCCTGGGGCCTGCGGAATAAATGCACATTAAGTTATATCACAAAATAGACATTTCAGTGCACTGTGGAACCATAACCCTCAAAAGGATTTGTGTCGATATAGAAGACTGAGGGGATATTCCTGTAGACAAATGTGATGCCTAATAACAGTAAAGGGGGGGTACACACGTATGGATGTGTGCTTAAATTCTAAGCAATCTGACTAGATTGCATAGAAAAGAAGCACACATCGCTCCGTGTGTATGCCCCATAGCGATAGCTATCGCTGACTCTAGATTGGCTTGCATGCAGGCACAAGTCAGATCGCTCACTTCACCGCCAGGTGAAGTAAGTGTCTCCCCCCTGATTAGATCGCTCAGCACACATCTCCCCGTGTGTACCCCTCTTAAGTGATGTGTTTCTGTATCAGATGGTAATAAGTAAAATATTCATACAGGACTACCCATAATTGTGATTGGTAACATAATAATTTGTTTACATGTGTTTTTTTTTAATTACACATGGGGGGGGGGGGAAATTCAGTTGTTTTTACTGACAGCTGTGTGCCAGGTGCCCAACTTCCGACACTGGCATTTCAACTCATGGCCCCCGGAGGTGGCAAGCTGAAATGTGTTAAACAGCACTTTTTTGCATTGCACCAATAACCTGTTCCACTGTTTTACAGGGCTAAACCTGGCACTGTAGGGCGTGGTAAACAAAACATTTGAATTTTGCTCTGCGTTCCGCCCGTCACTTTAGACTGGAGAACAGGTGCAACAAACCGAGTAATTTCTCTACGATAGACAATATTCTACGGTGGCATTTCATCTGGGACGTTCCCTGCTTTTTCTGCAGTCGGGAGTGGATGTGGGCCTACGCCTAGGCTCCATTAAAGTTCAGCTTTCGGCCTTGTCTATTTTCTTTCAGAAACAATTTGCTTCTCTCCCTGAGGTCCAGGCATTCTTGAAAGATGTTCTGCACATCCAACCTCCCTTTGTGCCTCCCACGGCACCTTGGGATCTCAATTTGGTGCTGCAGTTCCTCCTATTGAACTGGTTTGAACCGTTACAGGAGGTAGACGTAAAGTATGTTACGTGGAAGACCGTCACACTGTTGGCCTTGGCTTCAGCAAGACGTGTGTCGGAGCTGGGGGCATAGTCTCACAAGAGCCCCTATTTAATTTTCCATGAGGACAGGCTGAACTCAGGACTCGTCAACAATTTCTTCTTAAGGTGGTGTCTGCGTTTCACATCAAGCAACCTATTGTGGTTCCGGCTGTTACGGACGCCTCTGCTATTTCAAAGTCTTTGGATGTTGTAAGAGCTTTGGAGGTTTATGTGAAGGGAACAGCTCGTCACAGGAAATTGGACTCGCTGTTCGTTCTTTATGATCCAATAAATTTGTGTGTCCTGCTTCGAAGCAGTCCATTGCGCGCTGGCTCAGGCTAACTGTCCAGCATGCTTATCCCACGGCAGGTTTGCCGATTCTGAAATCTGTTCAAGCCTACTCTACTAGGTCGATGGGTTCCTCTTTCGCGGCTGCCCGGGGTGTCTCTGGTTTACAGCTCTGCCGAGCAGGTACTTGGTCGGATTCGAACGCGTTTGCTAAGTTTTACAAATTTGATACTTTGGCCTCTGAGGACCTTCAGTTTGGTCAATCAGTTCTGCAGGAATCTCGGCACTCTCCCACCCGGTTTGGGAGCTTTGGTACATCCCCATGGTACTAAATGGATTCCCAGTATCCCCTAGGACGTAAGAGAAAATAGGATTTTAATTACCTACTGGTAAATCCTTTTCTCGTAGTCCGTAGGGGATACTGGGTGCCCGCCCGGTGCTTTGTTCTTCCTGCACTGTTACTGGAGAGACTAGAATTTAGCCACTAATTGGAAGATTACATGAAAAAAGAAGAAATAGGACTATTTTGTGGCGCACTCTTGTAATTTAATATTAGTTCTAGATAAGAGAGTTAAAAATTAACTTTTATTTGGCTTGCTAAAGTAGTAACGCTATACCTCCTAAACTTCATTTAAACAGATGTCCTTTCAGTAACTGCTTCTTTGTATACATTTCATATTGTGCTTAAAGGGTTAGAGTTTGTTGTGGTCAGAGAGGTGACCCACTATCCCACCTTAAGGTCTGAGAAACAGAGGCAGTATTAAAGTCCAAAATAGACTAGGGCAGAATATTTACTAAAGTGAATTTATATATCATGTCTTTACATGGATCTTAGTGAAGGGCTTTTGGAATTAATATGGTCTTGCACAATAATAACTAATAATTTCCATATTATTTTTTGGAACACATCACGTTCAGAATGTTCTTTCCCTTTTACACTGCTGCAATAACCCGGGTTATTGCCAGGTTAACCTGGGTCACGGCTCTGTGTAAAATGGGTTAACCCAGGTCCAGTTACCCAGGAATCCGACCTGAGTAGCTGGCAGGGTTGGTCCAGGGAAGGACCTGGGTTAGGTGTTCCATTCACAGCATTGGGAAAGCTGCATTCCAGGTGCTTGTCATCCTAATATAAGGCCCAGCAATATTCCGGGTTCAGCCAGCAGTGCGAATAGGGTTTCAAGGCGCTGTAACGTGGCTTGAAATCCGTGTTCAACGACCCAGGCTGGACTCTGGAATCCGGTGTAAAGGGGTATTATAGAATGATCTCCTTCAGATCTATTTTTGTCCACTTATGAGATAATCCCTTCTAGGATCATGAGTAGTGGAAATATTTTCAACACGTTTGATTCTGAAATAGATTTATTTTCAATCGGTATACAATTCACTGCACATAAGTAATTGCACACATAAGTATATCCTGTGGTGTAATGTTTAGATATTTTGGCTCCTATAGAATAAACGTGTTAGAACCAGATAACTTACATGTGTATTATAAATCCGCTAAAGTCAATGAAATTAATAAGGTATCTTCCTCACTCAGCAACTTGCCTTTCCACAGGACAGCCAATCAAGTATGTATCAGAACATTTATTGTATTGAATAATATATTAAACAACTGTCAGGTTAGATAACCTATGTATCACGTTGAGTAACATGTTACACAGAACTTTGTAATTGTATCCAGTCAGGTGCATTTTGAATGATACACTTATGCACGTCAGCACTTATTGCAGCTATGTATTTAGGTAATCGTGCCAGAGTTGCTGTGAGTAATTGTGCACCACCAACTTTTTTGAAACATTCAAAGGAATTAGTCCTAATATTTCTTTATAGTTGGTATTTTTCATATCTAGGCTAGTGCGGAATCCCCGGATATTGTAGTTACCATTAATTAAAAGCGTTATATTATATTTGACAAAGTGTTTCCTCCACGGTTTGCTTGCACAGCTTTATTTACATTCCAAAATGACATAACAAACATTCAGTTTATTGTTCGGTTTCACTTACATGGTTTTAAGATCCTTTTACCATTGCTGTTTTAAAATGTGTTTCCCTCTCACCCGTTTTATTTGTGTTTTAAGCCAACTCCTCCCATTCTCTTATTTCACTAGACACTAATGAAGGTTTTTATCAAGTGGTGATTTTGGGCCTAATTTAGCATGAGTTGTAGTTGTGTGAAACTTCGCACAACTACAACTCATTCCAATAACATGGAGGGTCGCCCAGCACAGGGCAAGGCCGTCCTCCGTGCCAGGTCCTCTCCTCCTGCTGAAATGCACGCATATTAAGGGTAGCCCTCTGCCTGCGTAGACATTGCTGATGCATTCTATACTGAATTAGGCCCTTTGTACATATCTCTGCTTTTTGGATTGATGTTGAAGGATTATATCATTTTTATCAACCTTTTCCATCATGAACCGCCACAAATTTCCATAGCAGTTTTTTTAAATAATTTTATTTTTTTTCTTTAAAAACATATGAACTGAAAACATTCATTGGTGCTACACAAGCAGCAAGTTAACCTACTGGGGGAGAAGAAAACAGTTAAAGAGGTAGTGAGACCGCTATTGTCATTCTGTGGAAAGTATTTAGCAGGACATGCTACTTAGAATTGATCCCAGACCTCCAGGTGGGGCCCACTTGTTAGTTTTATTATCTAGTAATTGGGCCACATTTTTTTTTTTTTTTAAATAACCCTGTTATGCTACCTATTACCCACAAGGAAAGGACAATTACCAGTTGGCTGTGGTCCTGAATCCTACGTGCGTTGTGACACCCTCCACTATACAGATGACGGTTTCTTTAAACTGCATGCGATTTATGGCTTTCTAAGGAGCGTTAAAAAGGAATGAAACTAGGGGTTTATTTGTTATGCACAAGATGGGCAACTGTTCACGGTTGCATAGCATTAATGACTTTATACTGTAGGCGCGTGTTTGTAGGAATTTATGGATTTCCCACTCCCGTTTGATATATTCTAGGATCTTGTGTATGTGTTTGATTCTTAATGGATGTTTTCTGTTTACACTGTGTACGCCAGGCAATATGACATATGTCACTTGTTGTGGCTACATCAATGCTCTGTTTTGTTTCTTGTACTAAAGTTTGTATTCCATTATTGTTGGTGGTAAATGTTTGTATTTGCGATGCCAGGATTGCTCTTTTGGTTTTCCTGTTTATCTCCAGTATGACTTTTGTTTTCACAGGAAAGTGTTTATCATTATCATTATTACAGGTTGAAGTATGCATGATGTCCCATTGTTATACCGTGTGATCATAACAGTGATCAAATACTAAATGAATAAAAATAAAACAAACACTTAAATAACAACATGACTTAAACAAATACCTATTTGTTATATCACAGGCTGATCACATTTAATGGGGTTTATTTGTTCTGCTTCTTGTAAATCTTAAACAGTCAGCTGCTGCCAACAATAACTATATTTATCTTTAAATGCCTCTGTTCTCTGTCCTCCTTTGATTCTGGAGAAGGTTCTGGATTTGTCCTGCAAGGTTGACTATCTTCTTGCTTGGAGTAGCTTGTGTAGCAATGTTTGGACTGCACAGATGTACCTGGCAAGCTCTCCCTGGGGCCCTGCTTCAATCATCAGATAGGCTCCGTAATCTCCTCTAGAGAAGCCCAGGTCAACTCTGCAGCCCTCCTGCCTTCCATAGTTATAGTAATTTCTACCCACAGTCCATACACACCAGGTACCACTTCGTACACTGGGGGTCTGTCTCTGTCCTCCGAATGTTTTTCTGCTATGCACTTAAGCATTCGCTGCTCCATGGCCTTTGCCACCGCTACAAACTTCCTGGCCTTCACTGCCTAGCAGTGGTCACTACCTTCACATCCAATGCCTGATGCACACCTCCTGACCATCTCCTCCTTGTATTCCCGGTTCAGCACAGCGCTACTTTGACTGTTCTAATTTAGTCCACATTTGTAGACAAGTTGCATGAATATCTGCAGACCTTCTCCAACTGCCTGCCTTCTACATGCTTATTTTAGCCTGCTGGGGTCAATGAAAGCCCTTCTTGTAGACCATGCGAACAAGTTCTCCTGCACTTTCATACTGCTCACCAGTTTCAACCTGGATTGTAACCTGTTGCCTATAATTGCTTCTGGGTCCACTGGACTCCCCTAAACTAAGAGCCTCCCATCTGACCAAGGCTCATTCCACTTTCTGCATCACTGACTTAGTCCTGGAACCCCTTCAACCATCATCTAGTCATTCCATCACACCTTTACTTTACTTTTGGACTAGTCATCCTGGATTCCCTACTTTATTATACTTGCATGGACTCTCCATAGCCGTCCCTCCTAATTGTTATCCAGGGGCCCCTTTCACCTCCCTTAACTCAATCCTGCATTTACCGTGCTTATTTTCTATTTGTTATTTTTGTTTTGGCACCCATTGTTATTTTTGCATCAAATCGCCATACATTTTCAGATTTTTTTTTTTTTCAGTACCCCTTCATATCTTTGCCAGTTGTCACCTGTTGTTGTTGTTGTTGTTGTGGTGGTTTTTTCTTTTTTCTTTTTCATCTTATCTCATCAGTTACCCTCCATTTTGCCATCTGTGCCTTACCACAGCTTTAATTCCTACATACTGTAGAAATTTTCTTTCTCCTCACTCTTATTAGTAGTAGAAATGTTGAGAAAAATTAGTAATGATTTTTTTCACTTGAATGAAGGGTACACTTAGTTGTCAGTAAAGGACAAGACAGCAACAAAACTGTTTGGCAATTCCAAGGATTATCAGCAGTCAAACAAGAAGCAAGTCTGCAAGTCTGTTTACTAAAACCAAAGGTTTGTAATTCTGGGTACACTCCTGCTGATCCGTTTGAAGGAGTGTGTACCCAACCTTACACATGTCATCCAGTATCTAGGCAAGGAAGTAGCAGAAGCAAGTCATTTTAAGTCCAAAGGTGTGTCACACAGGTTATACAGCAGTTGGGAAATTTAGCAGAGATGGAATCTAAATAGCACTAAACAATTGATCAAATGGGAGTTTACTGAAGAGACTGAGCAGGGTGGTAATTGTGAGCGGAAGACCAGTTAAAACAAGAAAACAGGATAGCAAGAAGAAGCATTTTGAACCTGGTTCAGAGATGTGTGACAGGCCGCCTCCCGATGCTTCCGCAGTTAGATTGTGGACACATCAGACTAAGGTTGACCCCTGTACCTGTCAGGCAGTCAGCTGCCATTTTTTTAATTTGTAGTGGCTGTGTGTTACCTCACGCAACTACCCTGAAAGAGGTCACGACACCGCCCCCCCAACACCACGAACGCCTGCCTCTGTCAATCACACTGTAGCCGCATCCAGGGATGTTGCCGCAATGCACAAAGTCGGGCACGCTCACTGCAGCCAGTGTGCCTGCGCACACCAGATGGACACGGCCGCTGCGTGTGGATGCATGGCTGCATCCAGCTCGGAATCTGCCCCTTTATCAGGAAGTAGAGACTGAGGGGTTTATTCATGAAACAGTGAAAACACTGGAGAAACAGACCGGTGGAGACGTTGCCCATGGCAACCAATAAGCATCTCCCTTACATTTTATAGAATGTACTTGATAAAGGCTTCCTTCGAAGCTGATTGGTTGCCATGGGCAACTTCTCCACTGGTCACTATCTCCACTCTTTTGACTGCTTCATGAATAGACTCTTTAGCACCTAGCAAAGAATGTCAGCTGCAGCTGACTTTACTTGCATCAGAAGTCAGTGCCCTGAATCTGGAACGCAACCAACCATTGCACTTTGTGTCCAGCTCTCCACCCATTTCTGTCAGTTCTCTACACCTGCAATAACGACTGTAAATGTCCGGGGCCTACAGCTTCGATTCAACTTGTCAAGTTCTGAATGGACAGGTCATTATTGCTGAACATACCCCATGGATGCTGCTATTTCTAGACTGCTATCTGACTTCCCTTTTTGACTTAACATAATGAGCCTCCTCCCACTACAGCAGTCACTTGCTGTATTTCATTTAAGCCACTGCTGTGAATGATCTGACTTCTCTAAATTCCCTCTTCCTCTTTCTTAAAACCACCTTCCCTTATTTGGCCTTTCTCTCTTACCATCACCTCCCCACACACACTGCCAAGATTACGCTCATCTAACACATCCTCAGTGTTCTTGTTCTTTTCACGTCTTCTCTGGACAGCCTTCTCTCACCCATCTTCACCCACACCTGCCCTTAGCAAACTGTTTCCTGCTACAATTCCACCGTTGCCTTTGCTTTTTACTCTGTCGCCCAAGACTCTGTTGTTCTGCACCCAACCCTGATTCTCTAAACTCCCCTGCTACCTCACTGTCTCCACAAATACACCCGCACTGCTAAACAATACAGTTGTGGTCATAAGTTTACATACCCTAGCAGAATTTGTGATTTTTTTTTGGCCATTTGTCAGAGAATATGAATGATAACTCACAAACTTTTCTTTCACTCATGGTTAGTGGTTGGGTGATGCCATTTATTGTCAAACAACTGTGTTTACTCTTTTTAAATCATAATGACAACAGAAACTACCCAAATGACCCTGATCAAAATTTTAAATACCCTAGAGATTTTGGCCTGATAACATGCACACAAGTTGACACAAACTAGTTTGAATGGCTACTAAAGGTAACCATCCTCACCTGTGATCTGTTTGCTTGTAATCAGTGTGTGTGTGTGTGTGTGTGTGTGTGTGTGTGTGTGTGTGTGTGTGTGTATAAAAGGTCAGTGAGTTTCTGGACTCCTGAAAGACCCTTGCATCTTTCATCCAGTGCTGCACTGACGTGTCTGGATTCTGAGTCATGGGGAAAGCAAAAGAATTGTCAAAGGATCTGCGGGAAAAGGTAATTGAACTGTATAAAACAGGAAAGAGATATAAAAAGATATCCAAGCAATTGAGAATGCCAATCTGCAGTGTTCAAACTCTAATTAAGAAGTTGAAAATGAGGGATTCTGTGGAAACCAAATCACGGTCAGGTAGACCAACAAAAATTTCAGCCACAACTGCCAGGAAAATTTGTTCGGGATGTAAAGAAAAATCCACAAATAACTTCAGCTGAAATACAGGACTCTCTGAAAAAAAGTGGTGTGGTTGTTTCAAGATGCACAATAAGAAGGCATTTGAAGAAAAATGGGCTGCATGGTCGAGTCGCCAGAAGAAAGCCATTACTAAGCAAATGCCACAAAGCATCCCGCTTACAATACTCCAAACAGCACAGAGACAAGCCTCAAAACTTCTGTAACAAAATCATTTGGAGTGATGAGACCAAAATTGAACTTTCTGACCACAACCATAAACGTTACATTTTGGAGCGGAGTCAACAAGGCCTATGATGAAAGGTACACCATTCCTACTGTGAAACACGGAGGTGGATCACTGATGTTTTGGGGATGTGTGAGCTACAAAGGCACTGGAAACTTGGTCAAAATTGATGGCAAGATGAATGCAGCATGTTATCAAAAAATACTGGAGGAAAATTTGCACTCATCAGCCCGGAAGCTGTGCATGGGACGTAATTGGACGTTCCAACATGACAATGATCCAAAACACAAGGCCAAGTCGACCTGTCATTGGCTACAGCAAAATAAAGTGAAGGTTCTAGAGTGGCCATCTCAGTCTCCTGACCTCAATATCATTGACTCACACTGGGGAGATCTCAAACATGCAGTTCATGCAAGACAGCCCAAGAATTTACAGGAACTGGAGGCTTTTTGCCAAAAGAATGGGCAGCTTTACAATCTGAGAAAATAAAGAGCCTCATCCAGAACTACCACAAAAGACTTCAAGCTGTCATTGATGTTAAAGGGGGCAATGCACGGTATTAAGAACTGGGGTATGTAAACTTTTGATCAGGGTCATTTGGGTAGTTTCTGTTGTCATTATGATTTAAAAAGAGTAAACACAGTTGTTTGACAATAAATGGCTTCACCCAACCACTAACCATGAGTGAAAGAAAAGTTTGTGAGTTATCATTCATATTCTGACAAATGGCCAGAAAATCACAAATTCTGCAGGGGTATTTAAACTTATGAGCACAACTGTAAGGAAGTCACACACTTACGTTGGCTACCTCCACTTAATTCATATTTTTCTTCTACAGCTTCTCACTCATGTCAAACAGTCCTACTTTAAATCTATTATCTCAAAATCTTCCAAACCATGCCACCTTTTTGTTACTTTCAACTCCCTCCTATGCCGTCTGGCACTTCCCATTCCTCCATCCCTCAACTTTGCCACATATTTCAATACCAAAGTTAAAGCCATCTGTAGTATTCTCTTCTCTCCCCAGCCTCCTCATTTCACGCTGCTTTAACCAGAATCTAGCCAACGTAGCCTTCCTGACATCTCCCCACCACTGGGGATGACGTTTGAGTGCTGTTATCTCACCACCCCTGGCTGCCTATACACTTGTCCTCTTGTCCCTATAACTTCTCACCTTTTCCGCTCCCCTACTCCTGCTACTTACTACTACCATGCTCATCTCTTCAGCCTGTCCCTCTCTTCTGGTTCAGTCCCCTATTCCTTCAAACACGTTTATTTCCCACATCCTGAAGAAATATTCTCTCAAACCTGTCTCTCACAAATTGCCACCATCCTCGCCTTTTCCTCCAAATTTTGAGAGAATTGTGTACCTGGGCCTTACCATATTTCTAGCCACCAGCTCCCTTCCTGACCCTCTTCAGTCTGGTTTTCATCCCTTAACTGAAACTGCGCTCCCCATGGTCATTAATGTACTTCTCACAGCCAAATCTACGGGTCTATATGCTCTTCTAATTTTCCTTGATTGGTCTGGCCTTTGATACCGTTGATCATGTTCTCCTCATTCACACTCTCCATTGCTTGGTCCTCCATGACTCTGATTCTACTTCTCCACTTCGCCAGTCAATCCTTCTCAGTCTCTTTCTTCACCTCCTCCTCATTCCCTCTATCTGTTGGGGTTTGGCCATGGTCCCCCTCCTCTCTCTACACCTCCCAACTTGAAATCTGAATATATCAAAAAAGAAGCAAAGGAGGGAGCGCTATGAGAGTCTAATAATTGAATTAAAACAATGTTTCAAATGCCACATAACTCATAATAGATATAAAAAGGTATATACATTTATTTAATAAAATAAACAAACCATTGCAGCTGCAAAATAACACCTGAATTGATAAAAATGCTGTAAATTATCACTTATGAGAAACCAGTATTGCGGCCGTGCGTCCACGGACTGTAAATTGTTACAGATGAGAGACTGATGATAGGTACTTCTTAGAAGCATTGCTGTTATATTAGATAAAAGTCTCTAATTTCTTTTAACATGTACAAGTCCAGTTGTATGGAATGGAGACGGCTCGGTTTGTCCGAGCAACCAGCGTCTCAATGATTAGGTCATGACCGTTAACACTGGACTGCTCATACGTACTGATCAGACTGGAGCCGACTTCTCTTGTTAGATGGTATCCGATGAAGAGAAGTCTATCGGTATTGAAGGCTGTACTGAGCCGGGTATGCAGCGGCTTAATGCACTCTGTGTACAGATCCTTTAACCGCTTGATGATTCTGTCCGTAAAGTCACTTCCTTCTGAGGAAACGGCCAGTGCTAGAGGCCGAGAAACGCGTTAAGGCACTGATTAAGGATTTCATCTTGCTGCTTATTCACCTAGCATCTTTCCAGTCGGGTGCATTACTAACTACCGCAATTTACGGACAGAATCATCAAGCGGTTAAAGGATCTGTACACAGAGTGCATTGAGCCGCTGCATACCCGGCTCAGTACAGCCTTCAATACCGATAGACTTCTCTTCATCGGATACCATCTAACAAGAGAAGTCGGCTCCCGTCTGATCAGTACGTATGAGCAGTCCAGTGTTAACGGTCATGACCTAATCATTGAGACGCTGGTTGCTCGGACAAACCGAGCCGTCTCCATTCCATACAACGGGACTTGTACATGTTAAAAGAAATTGGAGACTTTTATCTAATATAACAGCAATGCTTCTATAAGAAGTACCTATCATCAGTCTCTCATCTGTAACAATTTACAGTCCGTGGACGCACGGCCGCAATACTGGTTTCTCATAAGTGATAATTTACAACATTTTTATCAATTCTGGTGTTATATTGCAGCTGCAATGGTTTGTTTATTTTATTAAATAAATGTATATACCTTTTTATATCTATTATGAGTTATGTGGCATTTGAAACATTGTTTTAATTCAATTATTAGACTCTCATAGCGCTCCCTCCTTTGATTCTTTTTTGATATATTCAGAATTATTTTGGGCAGCCCGCCCTAAATTGGTGAGCAGCTGTTAGAGTTTAATTGGGTTTTTGGTAATCATGGAGCGCCGATTCAACATCTATTTCTAACTTGAAATCTCATCAGCTTACTTCAGCTTCCAGTACTATGTCTATGCTGCTGACACTCATATATAGCCCACCTCCCCTCACTGTTTTCCATCCATCCTCTCTCGTGTCACTAACCACCTCTCTTCCATACAATCCTTGATGCCCTAGACCTTTCTGAAACATAATGTGGCTTTGACAGAGAGCATTGGTGTGTTTTGGGGATTTTTTTTCTACCCCCCCCCCCACCCCCACATTGATAGATACACCTTTTCTTTTGTTCCCCATGTCCACTGCCTTTTATGCCATCCCCAGTTTGATTCTCTCCCCCCATTCATTCCTCTGTCCTGCCGCTTACATCTCTGTAGCATCTCTAGGATTTGGCCTTTCATCACTCTGGATGCACCTAAAGCTCTGTCAGGTCTCTGAAGTTCTGTGAACTTAGGAACTGGAGTGTGGGCTAGAGTATTAGGAATGTAGGAAGCTATTAGGTCTGATGAGGCTTCTCCTCATGTGGGAGGTGACATGTTACCAGACGGTTTGCAGTGTGTAATCTGGCAAGGAATGGATGGTTGTAGGCGGTATGCCAAACTAGCGAGCACTATGTTGGATGATCAGAGGACAGCATCTGGTAAATAAATAGGGATTGCTGCAGGTCCTGCCCTCAATCCTCGGTGGATACTAGAACTGGTGCAGAGTCACAGTGCAGACTGCAGAGTGGAAGTAGACACTTGCTGTATAGGGCGCTCCACTCACTATAGTAATAGAGTATTGGGGAATGACATGCACCACACTTTGCTTACTAGGTGAATGCACGGCATAGAGTGGTTACTAGTATTTGCTGGTTGAAGTGCACTGTGTAGAATAGATACTGGTTCTTGCAGACTGAAGTGCATTGCTCTGGCACTGGTATACTCTCTAGAACTGCCTTAAATAGGGTGCCCAGATAAGCTTCATGGGTCAGCTGATCCTAGAGTGGCTTCTGGTTGATGATCAGAGAGTCAGCTGAAAGGAATCAAGATGGCAGCACCCATGCACCACCGACATGAGAGAGAATTGTAGTCGGGGGCAAACGCAGGATTTACTGGTGGGTGTGTGTGTGTGTGTGTATATATATATATATATATATATATATAGTATTCCAGAAAAGAACGGCACTGGAGGCAATGAACTCAAAGAACATGCAGTGTATTTTAAGCGACAGCTGTTTCAGGGCAGAACGCCCTTTCCTCAAGCAATGACACCAAATGCTTGAGGAAAGGGCGTTCTGCCCTGAAACAGCTGTCGCTTAAAATACACTGCATGTTCTTTGAGTTCATTGCCTCCAGTGCCGTTCTTTTCTGGAATACTGTATGGACACTTTGAATGCAGCACGGAGGCTGGTTGTTACAGTTGATTTTGCGAGTGCCGACTGCTTTGCCTATATATATATATATATATATATATATGTATATATATATAATATATGAGAGAAGTCAGGTGGCACTTGGAGTTTTGTAAATAAATATATATATATATAGTGTGTGTGTATGTATATATATATATATATATATATATATATATATATATATATATATATATATATATACACACACATCGTGTGTGTGTGAAAAAATACATGCACACATACATTGCACACACAAACATACTGCACATTTAAACAAACAAAAACACACATACCCAAGGCTGGAGAGGAGGGACACTGCACATGTCCACAACTAAAATGTACTCACAGTGAAATTGTGCTTTACCTTAATTAACTGTTCACACACTGGTAGGCAGATGAGCATAGTATAACAGATGCTAACTAAATATACAGCCAAACATACATATATACACATGCATAGATGCACAGCACAAAGGGCATGCTGTATGGAGTTGCTGCTGCTCTGTCTGCGCAGCAGCTCCCACTCGCCGCCAGACCCTCCAGTGTAGGCAGAAAGCGGAAGGGACAGATCTCCCTGCACCGATAGCTGCGATCGCGGCTTTCTTTGAGACGGAGACACAGCTGTCTCCGTCTCTAAAACGAGGAATTCAGTCCATCAGGGGGGGGGGGGTTTCTGGGTAACCAGAAACCCCACCTGCGTGTGCTACTGGTAGTGATGTGCCAACCACCCGGCTGATTGGTAGATACAAGACTCAGGGTGGCCTTCTTTTTTCTGGTTTCCCACTGAGCCCTCTCTCCTCTCCAAACTTTCCTTAATGTTGCAGGCCACCTCATTTTCCTCTCTCGATGTATTGCATCAGCCTTCCCCCTCTAACTGCATTTGCTTGCCCCTGCAGAATACAAACTCCTTACATATAAAGCCTTTTAAGCACTCCTTCCCACCTAAATCTCCAATCTCATCTCGGTCCACACTCCCATCTTCTTGGTTTCTAATCCGACTACCACCAAACTTCTACTCTAGTCACTTTGTCATGCCTATCTCCAAGATTTACAGTGTCCCCTCCTCTAGAATGCAATCCTCCAACTTTCTTCCAGTCTCCCCAGCTTTAAAAGCTCTATTAACACACTTTTTTCCCCATTAAATCCTGCCTGCCACCCTCTTAACACCTTTTACAGACCTTCTACCCACCTTATCTACCTCCCAGTTTATACTCCATCTATTTACTCCACCCTTGAAGAATGTAAGCATTCGGGCAGAGCCTCTTCTCTTGTTCCTTCCTTGCACTGTTTGTACCACCAGTGCTCCTTGGGGGTCATTCCGAGTTGACCGTAGCTAAATTTAGCACAGCTACGATCATCTTCCCTGACATGCGGGGGGACGCCCAGCACAGGGCTAGTCCGCCCAGCATGTCAGTCCGCCCCCCCCCCCCCCCCCCCCCCCCCGCACAAATACAAAAGCGTAGCTCCTGCGGCTGGCCGGGAGTTATTTGCTGCTGGCCGCTGCGTCAGACGCCCCCCCAACGGTCCGGCCACGCCTGCGTTGGCCGGACCGCTCCCCCTAAACGGCGGATTAACGCCGCCGTTCAGCCCCCTCGTGTCCAGCGACCGCCTCTGTCTCAGAGGCAATCGCTAGGCAACGAAAGCTGCCAGCGCATTCGCAGTTCCGACCCAGCGAGCGATCGGGCCGGAATGACCCCCCTTGTCTTTTCTTTTCCCATTCAGCTTCTGACACTGTCTTCTCGCTCATGATGGGTACAAGATCACTGATAGCTGTTGTGCCTCAAGTGACTCATAACTGCCTTCTGAACATTAGCTATAGAGAATTTTCTACATTTTCCCTTATATTTCTCCCATATACCTTGTCACTGCCATTTTTATGCTTTTACTGCCATATTTTGTATTTTATAAAAAGAATAGCAGCGCTAATATAATAATGAGTATAGAACAATACAATTTTAATAAACGTTAAACACATATATTGTCGAATAATCAGCATTGAATATGGTTCAACACCCGGAATGGTTTTAGCAGAATTAATTTTGAGGAGCTTTTGTAAAAGTGTCCATTTTCAAATGCCCATAATAGAATTGTTGGCTTCAGGGTTAAAAAGGCAAAGACTCTTTTGGACAGAGCTTTATAATTACCAGTGTCCACCAATAGAGGATCATTTTCTCCTGGAGAAGCAGTCCCTTGATTTTGAAGAAATCCTCCAAAACACCCGGTGAGAGAATGTACTACTGATCCCAGTCGCTGGGTATATCACCGATACCAAGAAACCCAGCTCCAGCCAAGTTCAGAAAATCTTTGAGGTCTGTGAGGGCCGCTGGTGTGCTGCAGCTGAGAGGGAGCTGACGACTATGTGGCCTGCTGCCACTGGAGCGCTATGCAGGGAGGCTGCCTGTGTAAAATCCCATGATCTGGAGCACTGTGCAGGGAGGCTGCCTGAGCAAGATCCCACTTCTCTGGCGTGTCTGCAGTACTGGGGGCAGCCAAGTTGGAAACCAATTCATAGTATGCCAATGGGATTTGGTCTGTGGTCTGTTCCAGCCAACCACAGGCTGAGCTCTCTGGTAAAAGGGGACAGTCCGGTTTCAAACCTTGCCAGTACTTTAGGTTTCTGTCCCAGTACAGGTGACTTAGCTCTGCGCTCCCACAGGTCCACCTGTGTGCCTTTCAGTATCCCTTAGATTCTCTGCTCCACGGAATTGTCACCTCAGCTGTCGTTTGCTGCACAACTGCCAGTGGTTACCCAGGTCCCGCGGGTCACAACCTGCCACTTAGGACAGTGTCTCCTGGAGTCCTATCCGTGGAGGATTTCCCAGTAGTCCTGCAGTGCTCTTCAGCCACGTCTAATAATCATCCATTCTGCAAAACTCCTTCAGTGTTTTTCAGTCACGACAATTAACTATCCAACATACAAACTCTTTCAGTATTCACTAGCCATATCAGACAATCATTTATTATTAGACTATTTCAATAACTCTGCCCATAAATACTCTGCATCCTAATCTTTTCGAATTCTTCATATTTGTTCTTTAAATATTTGCTCTTATGTCTTTTCGTTGATAAAAACATATGAGGAGAACCTACATTCGTCCTCCTCGTTTTCTCCTCGCAGAGGCATGCTCTTCTACCGCTAGCACATCCAACGGATTCACAAATTCTACCGGCTTTGACAGCTAGCGCTGGTATATTACATACATTGAGCATAAATCATTTGAATTGGTCCTGGACCACCAACCCAGGGCACCCCTGCATGTGTGCTGAGGCACCCCAGGGTGCCACGGCACACTTAGTAACTACTGCTGTAAGTTGGTGTTCTTACAAGATTTATTTGTTTGATTTATTCTAGGCTATAAATTAGCCACATCATCCAGTGTATATGCACTATCACGTGTTTCCATGCGTCGTTCATTGCATCTCAGTTCAGCGTGCAATGCAGACAGATCAGAAATTATTTTGAACAACGGCAAGCTTCTGGATGTGGCAACTGAACGATTTACCACACCATTCAGTGTGTACGGGATGGCCTTCCAGAGACTCTACCAGATTTCAACTATATCCCTATTTTTCATTATTGACAAAATACACTGTTTAGTAATAAGCTGTAGAAAATACTAGAAAAGCAATGTTGCAGTTACTCGTTCCTTCCTCTGGAGCATTTGCATAGTTGTGTTTGATATATATATATATATATATATATATATATATATATATATATATATATATATATATCCTATGCTCCAACACAAGGTACTTGTGTCTTAGTATGAAAAAAACAAAGTCTGATATTATTTATTTATGTGTTGCGGCCGCTGATCTCTGCGGCAGCGGGTCATCTCAACTCCATATTTCCTCTGCAGATGAGGATGCTGGGAGGGGAGGAGGTGGCTGCTTGGCGGAGAGTGGGCTGCTGGGAGATGTAGTCCCCCTTGCTGCTGCCTCCAGACACACACAGGGTGGGGGGGGGGATGGAGACTACAAACACACCGGGGTTCACAGTAGTCACTCACTCACTCACTCACGTACTCACTCACTCACCAATACTTATGCTAGCCATACATCAGACCAACTTCAGACCAACTTTCCTCCAACTCTCCAACCGTCCAACTTGTCTGTCCAATTAAAACAGTGCTCCACACATCTAACCAACTTTTCATCAAACCAGCCGACCTGCCAACTTTTTCAGCACACCAGGCAACTTCTCTCCAACTTGTGATGTCACAGAAGTAGGCGGACAGTGCCTGCCTACTTCTGCATGTTTTGAATAGTGGGTGGAGATGTGGCAGTGAGACTTGTGGCTACAGGTCCCGTCCACTCCCACAGGTTGGGCGTGGATTGGGTGGAGCGGGCGCGTGGCCGAACATTCGCTATGGATTATAAATGAGGCATCAGTCCCTTCGCCCTCTTAGGATTTGACAGCCAGAGAATAGAGTGCATGGCAGAGATGTTTTATATGCTAAACCTACATTAATATACCTATAAACTCCAGTTATTACTACCAGGGTACTTAGTGCTTAGTGACTCTTCATCACAGAAATACATTACATTATACAACCGCCGATAGGAAATAAGACAGCGGCCACTAACCGATATATCAGACTTTAGCCTGGGACTTTGTTATAAGATCTCAGAGACAGCCTTCTAATTTACAGTAGGGGGAGCATAAAAAATAAATTATATTTCTGCACGGATACACGTGTCCATCAGCAATACTGTAACCACTTACAGTGTTTTATAGAGTTATAACTGGTGACAGGGACATCACTATTTTGGCATCTAGTATTAGGGACAGCATTTAAATCCCTGTGAGTACAGTGTTGTCCGTTGACATGGCAAAAACATTTCATAACCCTTATTATGGGACGCAGCGCTAGCAGTGACACCGTTACAGACTGTAGCAGGGATTCCAGAGCAAGTCCCAGTGATTGATTTTTTTTTTTCTCCTAAAAATAATGATTTTAGGAAATATCAGACTTTCTCTGGTGGTGCAAGAAAACAGAAAATATAGAAATCACCAGTGCTCATTTTCTCTCCTTCATTTGAAAAGGAAAAGCCCTTCGGGAAAACAAAACTCTGAGCACAATTGAATGTGCCCCTTAGAGTGATGTTATTATATTCTACTTAAATAGCTTTAAAAATACACCCTGATTTGGATATTTATGAAGTAGTGTGGCAAGCATCATAAAGAGCCCTATTGTGACTAATACCCCTTTTCCACTAGCTCAAAAAACACGGGTAAATGCACGGGGGCGCGCATTTACCCGTGTTTTTTGCTAGTGGAGAAGGGTCCCCCCGTAAAAACCCGGATCAAGTAAACCCGTGAATCCTACCCGGGTAACTACCTGGGTAGGACACGGGAATGATCCGGGTAGGGTTGTAGTGTAAACGGAAGCCGTGTCTATGCGACACGGCTCCCGTTTACACTGTATGGAAGGGCGGCGCTGGGAGATCATGTGATCTCCCAGTGCCGCCCCTGCCGCGTCGCTAGCAGCGTCACCAACCCGGCAATATGCCGGGTTGGTGAGCGCAGTGGGAAAGGGAAGGGGGCTGAGCACAGACGCAGCCGGGTAACACCCGTGTCAGGCTCCCGGCTGCGACCCGTGCTCAGTAGTGGAAAAGGGGTATTACTTTATTTTCCTGGTAAGTGCACTTGGTGCTTGCACGACATGGGAGAGTCTGAAGGGGACTTCTATGTAATCCTGTGTACAAAAAGAAAAAGATTATCTTGTAAATTTGTATTAGGCTTACAGTAATGTTTTTGTAGATCACCACCTGTAGGCATATAAGCACATGTGGGGTAAATTTACGAAAAGTCAATTTTGATTTTCTGGCGATTTTGAAAATTGGGTATTTACTAAAGGCAAAACTATTGAACTCGACTTAAAACAGACTTTACAGAAGACTGCGTTAGACCATCAAATGGACCATCAGTAGTTTTCCCTAGATTTCTATACAAATCTCTCATTTACTAATACTGTAGTCCGTTTGTAAACGGACTCAAAATCGACCCAAAATCACTAAAATGAATATACACATCTGAAACGGATTGGATGAAACCTCATTATGATGCCTATAAAAGTAGGGATGATGGACGCTATGGTGATATTTTTGCAATTGAGCGATTTTCGGTAAATTGCGGATACATATGATTCGCACTGCTCATGCGAAAAAGTCTAATAGCGATACCGCTTGCAGCCGTTACTTTCACTCTGACATGCATAATTTGTTGGTGTTGACGGGGGACTGGCGGCAAAGACGCATCCCTGTTCCTGCCGTATTTGGGGCGTGTTGTTTGCTACGCTGGCAAATCTCTACTCAAACAACGTGCCTGTGGCGTCTCTGTTCATGCTGCATGGCTGTTTTTACTCGAGCTGACAATTATGGAAGGATCTGCATGTGCACTGTGAATGTGTACAAAGTTGCTGTGCCTCTGCGATATCTCCGCTGGATGGCTCTGTACTTTTCAGGGCTGCTGGGTTTTTTTTGTGCATGTTGTTGAAGATTTGCAAAATTACGCAATTGCAGTTGTGATCGCCATAGCACCCGTAATCAATCAAACAGCTGAGGTGGCTCAGCGTGTGCAGAACGGGTCCTGCGCAGGCTCCCCACCATTGGAGATGTATGCAAACAATTGCAGAAGCCCCAGAGATGTATGCAAAGCATAATTAGAGGAATCGCATCAGCTTCTTGCAAGTGGTATTATTTGTCCAATAGAAAATCAGCAGGAAGTGTTAAGTGATTTTTGTTTTTTTGTTTTTTTATGTCTATTTGCAGTGGCGTTTGAATGGAATTGACAAAAACTGACTGACTTTAGATTTTAAAACTCTACCAATGTCAACATCAGATTTATAATCGACCAAAATTTGTTTTTAGTAGATCTGGAATTTTGTCCTTGAAACATCCTGTTGATGTTGATCGATTTTAGATCAATCAGAAATCTATTTTTAGTAAATTAGCCCTATGGACTGTACAGATGATCTATATGGAGAATTTGCTTACCCCTTTTATTAGTTTGCATTATAATAAACTATGGCTACTAACAAATGTGTCCACAATCCCTAATCAAGGTGTTTGCGAAGTTAAAGGTTATGACAAGCAACAACTTGGGAGCTCAAGAGCAGTTCCAAGTGCTGCTCTGACACACACCCCGGATAACATGCACAGAGCTCCAGACATAGGAATATCATGGACTGTAAGGATAGGAGAACATTTCCCCTTGGCTATGATTGATGTGTAGGACATCCTGGCCCAGTGCCCTTGGTGGGCAGAACTTTTCCCTGACTTGACAATGGCCTACCAAAGATTGTCTCATTATGTGCAAAATATTTTCAGGTACGGAGGCCCAGTTTCGGGCCACTACACTCATAGATAACACTAATGCAGACACAGTTAGACTTGATGTCTGGCCAGGTGTTTGACCTCTGTACTCAAAACTTGTTGTCATAAGGCTATGGGGTATATGCAATTGCGGTCGAATTCCGTCTGGAATTCGACCATTTTTAAATTCGACACAATTCGACAGTCGCATACCCTCTCGCCGGGACCCGAATTCGACATATTCAATAAAAAACGGATTCGACAGTCCCGCTGTCGAAAAACGGACCAATTGACGGATATGTGCGTCCTGGATTCGACTTTTTGGACGGCACAAAAATGTAGAAAAAACCCGAAAAAAATTGCGTGGGGTCCCCCCTCCTAAGCATAACCAGCCTCGGGCTCTTTGAGCCGGTCCTGGTTGTAAAAATACGGGGGGGGGGAAATGACAGGGTATCCCCCGTATTTTTACAACCAGCACCGGGCTCTGCGCCTGGTGCAAAAAATACGGGGGACAAAAAGCGTAGGGCTCCCCCCGTATTTTTAACACCAGCACCGGGCTCCACTAGCTGGGGAGATAATGCCACAGCCGGGGGACACTTTTATACTGGTCCCTGCGGCCGTTGCATTAAATCCCCAACTAGTCACCCCTGGCCGGGGTACCCTGGAGGAGTGGGGACCCCTTAAATCAAGGGGTCCCCCCCCTCCAGCCACCCAAGGGCCCAGGGGTGAAGCCCGAGGCTGTCCCCCCCCATCCAAGGGCTGCGGATGGGGGGCTGATAGCTTTGTGTAAAAAAAAAAAAGAGTATTGTTTTTTGTAGCAGAACTACAAGTCCCAGCAAGCCTCCCCGCAAGCTGGTACTTGGAAAATCACAAGTACCAGCATGCGGGGGGGAAATGGGCCCGCTGGTACCTGTAGTTCTACTGCAAAAAAAATACCCAAATAAAAACAGTACACAGACACCGTGATAGTAAAACTTTATTACATACATGCCGACACACACATACTTACCTATGTTCATACGCCGACCTCTGTCCACTTCTCCAAGTAGAATCCACGGTGTACCTGAAAATAAAATTATACTCACCTAAATCCAGTGTAGATCTGTCCTCTTCAGAATTTGTAATCCACGTACTTGGCAAAAAAACAAACCGCATACCCGGACCACGGACTGAAAGGGGTCCCATGTTTACACATGGGACCCCTTTCCCCGAATGCTGAGACCCCCCGTGACTCCTGTCACAGAGGGTCCCTTCAGCCAATCAGGGAGCGCCACGTCGTGGCACTCTCCTGATTGGCTATGCGCGTCTGAGCTGTCAGACAGCGCATCGCACAGCCGCTGCATTATCTTCAATGGTGGTAACCTCACCGCTGACCGCAAAGTTCCCACCATTGAAGATAATGCAGCGGCTGTCAATTCCCCCCCCCCCCCCCCCTGTATTTTCACAACCAGGACCGGCTCGAAGAGCCCGAGGCTGGTTATGCTTAGGAGGGGGGACCCCACACATTTTTTGGGGGGATTTTAACCCATTCCCACCCCTTCCCACTAAAAAACGTGCTCTGATCTCTCCATATTATTTTAGTCAGTAAAAAAAAAACAATTATTTCTCTATCGTCCTAGTGGATGCTGGGGTTCCTGAAAGGACCATGGGGAATAGCGGCTCCGCAGGAGACAGGGCACAAAAAGTAAAGCTTTAGGATCAGGTGGTGTGCACTGGCTCCTCCCCCTATGACCCTCCTCCAAGCCTCAGTTAGATTTTTGTGCCCAGCCGAGAAGGGTGCAATCTAGGTGGCTCTCCTAAAGAGCTGCTTAGAAAAGTTTAGCTTAGGTTTTTTATTTTACAGTGAGTCCTGCTGGCAACAGGATCACTGCAACGAGGGACTTAGGGGAGAAGAAGTGAACTCACCTGCGTGCAGGATGGATTGGCTTCTTTGGCTACTGGACATTAGCTCCAGAGGGACGATCACAGGTACAGCCTGGATGGTCACCGGAGCCTCGCCGCCGGCCCCCTTGCAGATGCTGAAAAGAGAAGAAGGTCCAGAATCGGCGGCAGAAGACTCCTCAGTCTTCTTAAGGTAGCGCACAGCACTGCAGCTGTGCGCCATTGCTCTCAGCACACTTCACACGGCAGTCACTGAGGGTGCAGGGCGCTGGGAGGGGGGCGCCCTGGGAGGCAATGTAAACCTATTTTTTGGCAAAAAATACCTCACATATAGCCTCCGGGGGCTATATGGAGATATTTAACCCCTGCCAGAATCCGTTGAAGAGCGGGAGACGAGCCCGCCGAAAAAGGGGCGGGGCCTATCTCCTCAGCACACAGCGCCATTTTCCCTCACAGAAAGGCTGGAGGGAAGGCTCCCAGGCTCTCCCCTGCACTGCACTACAGAAACGGTTAAAACAGAGAGGGGGGGCACTAATTTGGCGTTAGAAATATATAAAAAGATGCTATAAGGGAAAACACTTATATAAGGTTGTCCCTATATAATTATAGCATTTTTTGGTGTGTGCTGGCAAACTCTCCCTCTGTCTCTCCAAAGGGCTAGTGGGTCCTGTCCTCTATCAGAGCATTCCCTGTGTGTGTGCTGTGTGTCGGTACGTGTGTGTCGACATGTATGAGGACGATGTTGGTGAGGAGGCGGAGCAATTGCCTGTAATGGTGATGTCACTCTCTAGGGAGTCGACACCGGAATGGATGGCTTATTTAGGGAATTACGTGATAATGTCAACACGCTGCAAGGTCGGTTGACGACATGAGACGGCCGACAAACAATTAGTACCGGTCCAGACGTCTCAAAAACACCGTCAGGGGTTTTAAAACGCCCGTTTACCTTAGTCGGTCGACACAGACACGGACACTGAATCCAGTGTCGACGGTGAATAAACAAACGTATTCCTTATTAGGGCCACACGTTAAGGGCAATGAAGGAGGTGTTACATATTTCTGATACTACAAGTACCACAAAAGAGGGTATTATGTGGGATGTGAAAAAACTACCTGTAGTTTTTCCTGAATCAGATAAATTAAATGAAGTGTGTGATGATGCGTGGGTTCCCCCCGATAGAAAATTATTGGCGGTATACCCTTTCCCGCCAGAAGTTAGGGCGCGTTGGGAAACACCCCTTAGGGTGGATAAGGCGCTCACACGCTTATCAAAACAAGTGGCGGTACCGTCTATAGATAGGGCCGTCCTCAAGGAGCCAGCTGACAGGAGGCTGGAAAATATCATATAAAAGTATATACACACATACTGGTGTTATACTGCGACCAGCGATCGCCTCAGCCTGGATGTGCAGAGCTGGGGTGGCTTGGTCGGATTCCCTGACTAAAAATATTGATACCCTTGACAGGGACAGTATTTTATTGACTATAGAGCATTTAAAGGATGCATTTCTATATATGCGAGATGCACAGAGGGATATTTGCACTCTGGCATCAAGAGTAAGTGCGATGTCCATATCTGCCAGAAGATGTTTATGGACACGACAGTGGTCAGGTGATGCAGATTCCAAACGGCACAAAGGTGTATTGCCGTATAAAGGAAGAGGAGTTATTTGGGGTCGGTCCATCGGACCTGGTGGCCACGGCAACTGCTGGAAAATCCACCGTTTTTACCCTAAGTCACATCTCTGCAGAAAAAGACACCGTCTTTTCAGCCTCAGTCCTTTCGTCCCTATAAGAGTCATATTTGCCCAGGGATAGAGGAAAGGGAAGAAGACTGCAGCAGGCAGCCCATTCCCAGGAACAGAAGCCTTCCACCGCTTCTGCCAAGCTCTCAGCATGACGCTGGGACCGTACAGGACCCCTGGATCCTACAAGTAGTATCCCAGGGGTACAGATTGGAATGTCGAAACGTTTCCCCCTCGCAGGCTCCTGAAGTCTGCTTTACCAAGGTATCCCTCCGACAAGGAGGCAGTTTGGGAAAAAATTCACAAGCTGTATTCCCAGCAGGTGATAATCAAATTACCCCTCCTACAACAAGGAAAGGGGTATTATTCCACACTATATTGTGGTACTGAAGCCAGAAGGCTAGGTGAGACCTATTCTAAATCTAAAAAAAAAAATTTGAACACTTACAAAGGTTCAAATCAAGATGGAGTCACTCAGAGCAGTGATAACGAACCAGGAAGAAGGGGACTATATAGTGTCCCGGGACATCAGGGATGCTTACCTCCATGTCCCAAATTTGCCCTTCTCACTAAGGGTACCTCAGGTTCGTGGTATAGAACTGTCACTGTCAGTTTCAGACGCTGCCGTTTGGATTGTCCACGGCACCCCGGGTCTTTACCAAGGTAATGGCCGAAATGATGATTCTTCTTCGAAGAAAAGGCATCTTAATTTCTCTATCGTCCTAGTGGATGCTGGGGTTCCTGAAAGGACCAAGGGGATAGCGGCTCCGCAGGAGACAGGGCACAAAAAGTAAAGCTTTACGATCAGGTGGTGTGTACTGGCTCCTCCCCCTATGACCCTCCTCCAAGCCTCAGTTAGATTTTTGTGCCCGGCCGAGAAGGGTGCAATCTAGGTGGCTCTCCTAAAGAGCTGCTTAGAAAAGTTTAGCTTAGGTTTTTTATTTTACAGTGAGTCCTGCTGGCAACAGGATCACTGCAACGAGGGACTTAGGGGAGAAGAAGTGAACTCACCTGCGTGCAGGATGGATTGGCTTCTTGGCTACTGGACATTAGCTCCAGAGGGACGATCACAGGTACAGCCTGGATGGTCACCGGAGCCTCGCCGCCGCCCCCCTTGCAGATGCTGAAACGAGAAGAGGTCCAGAATCGGCGGCAGAAGACTCCTCAGTCTTCTTAAGGTAGCGCACAGCACTGCAGCTGTGCGCCATTTTCCTCTCAGCACACTTCACACGACAGTCACTGAGGGTGCAGGGCGCTGGGAGGGGGGCGCCCTGGGAGGCAAATGAAAACCTTTTTTGGCTAAAAATACCTCACATATAGCCTACGGGGGCTATATGGAGATATTTAACCCCTGCCAGAATCCACTAAAGAGCGGGAGACGAGCCCGCCGAAAAAGGGGCGGGGCCTATCTCCTCAGCACACAGCGCCATTTTCCTCACACCGCTCCGCTGGTCAGGAAGGCTCCCAGGCTCTCCCCTGCACTGCACTACAGAAACAGGGTAAAACAAGAGAGGGGGGGCAAAATTGTGGCAAAACTATATTATTAAAGCAGCTATACAGGGAGCACTTATTATAAGGCTATCCCTGTCATATATAGCGCTTTTGGTGTGTGCTGGCAAACTCTCCCTCTGTCTCCCCAAAGGGCTAGTGGGGTCCTGTCTTCGTTAAGAGCATTCCCTGTGTGTCTGCTGTGTGACGGTACGTGTGTGTCGACATGTATGAGGACGATATTGGTGTGGAGGCGGAGCAATTGCCAAATAGGGGGATGTCACCTCCTAGGGGGTCGACACCAGAATGGATGCCTTTATTTATGGAATTACGGGATAGTGTCAACACGCTAAAGCAGTCGTTTGACGACATGAGACGGCCGGACAATCAATTAGTGCCTGTCCAGGCGCCTCAAACACCGTCAGGGGCTGTAAAACGCCCTTTGCCTCAGTCGGTCGACACAGACCCAGACACAGGCACTGATTCCAGTGGCGACGGTGACGAATCAACCGTATTTTCTAGTAGGGCCACACGTTATATGATTTTGGCAATGAAGGAGGCGTTACATATTGCTGATACTACAGGTACCACAAAACAGGGTATCATGTGGGGTGTGAAAAAACTACCTATAGTTTTTCCTGAATCAGATGAATTAAATGAGGTGTGTGATGAAGCGTGGGTTGCCCCCGATAAAAAAATGCTAATTTCAAAGAAGTTATTGGCTTTATACCCTTTCCCGCCAGAGGTTAGGGCGCGCTGGGAAACACCTCCTAGGGTGGACAAGGCGCTCACACGCTTATCAAAACAAGTGGCGTTACCCTCTCCTGAGACGGCCGCACTTAAAGATCCAGCAGATAGGAGGATGGAAAATATCCAAAAAAGTATATACACACATACAGGTGTTATACTACGACCAGCTATAGCGACAGCCTGGATGTGCAGTGCTGGGGTAGCTTGGTCAGAGTCCCTGATTGAAAATATTGATACCCTGGATAGGGACAATGTTTTACTGTCTTTAGAGCAAATAAAGGATGCATTTCTTTATATGCGTGATGCACAGAGGGATATCTGCACACTGGCATCACGGGTAAGTGCTATGTCCATTTCGGCCAGAAGAAGTTTATGGACGCGACAGTGGTCAGGCGATGCGGACTCAAAACGGCATATGGAAGTTGTGCCGTATAAAGGGGAGGAGTTATTTGGTGTCGGTCTATCGGATTTGGTGGCCACGGCTACAGCCGGGAAATCCACCTTTTTACCTCAAGTCACTCCCCAACAGAAAAAGACACCGACTTTTCAACCGCAGCCCTTTCGTTCCTTTAAAAACAAGAGAGCAAAGGGATATTCATATCTGCCACGAGGCAGAGGAAGGGGGAAGAGACAGCAACAGGCAGCTCCTTCCCAGGAACAGAAGCCCTCCCCCGCTTCTACAAAAGCCTCAGCATGACGCTGGGGCTTCTCAAGCGGACTCGGGGGCGGTGGGGGGTCGTCTCAAGAATTTCAGCGCGCAGTGGGCTCACTCGCAGGTAGATCCCTGGATCCTGCAGATAATATCTCAGGGGTACAGGTTGGAACTAGAGACGGATCCACCTCGCCGTTTCCTGAAGTCTGCTTTACCAACATCCCCCTCCGACAGGGTGACGGTCTTGGAAGCCATTCACAAGCTGTACTCTCAGCAGGTGATAGTCAAGGTACCCCTTTTACAACAAGGAAAGGGGTATTATTCCACTCTATTTGTGGTACCGAAGCCGGATGGCTCGGTAAGACCTATTCTAAATCTGAAATCCTTGAACCTGTACATAAAGAAGTTCAAGTTCAAGATGGAGTCACTCAGAGCAGTGATAGCGAACCTGGAAGAAGGGGACTTTATGGTATCCTTGGACATCAAGGATGCGTATCTCCACGTTCCAATTTACCCCTCACACCAGGGGTACCTCAGGTTCGTCGTACAGAACTGTCACTATCAGTTTCAGACGCTGCCGTTCGGATTGTCCACGGCACCTCGGGTCTTTACCAAGGTAATGGCCGAGATGATGTTTCTTCTTCGAAGAAAAGGCGTATTAATTATCCCATACTTGGACGATCTCCTAATAAGGGCAAGGTCCAGAGAACAGCTAGAGATGGGATTAGCACTGTCTCAAGAAGTGCTAAAACAGCACGGGTGGATTCTGAATATTCCAAAATCCCAGTTAATTCCGACAACACGTCTGCTGTTCCTAGGGATGATTCTGGACACGGTTCAGAAAAAGGTTTTTCTCCCGGAGGAAAAAGCCAAGGAGTTATCCGAGCTTGTCAGGAACCTCCTAAAACCAGGAAAGGTGTCTGTACATCAATGCACAAGAGTCCTGGGAAAAATGGTGGCTTCTTACGAAGCAATTCCATTCGGCAGATTCCACGCAAGAATTTTCCAGAGGGATCTGTTGGACAAATGGTCAGGGTCGCATCTTCAGATGCACCAGGGGATAACCCTGTCTCCAAGGACAAGGGTATCTCTTCTGTGGTGGTTGCAGAGTGCTCATCTATTGGAGGGCCGCAGATTCGGCATACAGGATTGGATCCTGGTGACCACGGACGCCAGCCTGAGAGGCTGGGGAGCAGTCACACAAGGAAGAAACTTCCAGGGCGTGTGGTCGAGCCTGGAAACGTCTCTTCACATAAACATTCTGGAACTAAGAGCAATCTACAATGCTCTAAGCCAGGCAGAACCTCTGCTTCAAGGAAAACCGGTGTTGATCCAGTCGGACAACATCACGGCAGTCGCCCATGTGAACAGACAGGGCGGCACAAGAAGCAGGAGTGCAATGGCAGAAGCTGCAAGGATTCTTCGCTGGGCAGAGAATCATGTGATAGCACTGTCAGCAGTGTTCATCCCGGGAGTGGACAACTGGGAAGCAGACTTCCTCAGCAGACACGACCTTCACCCGGGAGAGTGGGGACTTCATCCAGAAGTTTTCCACATGCTGGTAACCCGTTGGGAAAGACCAATGGTGGACATGATGGCGTCTCGCCTCAACAAAAAACTGGACAGGTATTGCGCCAGGTCAAGAGATCCGCAGGCAATAGCTGTGGACGCGCTGGTAACGCCTTGGGTGTACCAGTCGGTGTATGTGTTTCCTCCTCTGCCTCTCATACCAAAAGTATTGAGAATTATACGGCAAAGAGGCGTAAGAACGATACTAGTGGTTCCGGATTGGCCAAGAAGGACTTGGTACCCGGAACTTCAAGAGATGATCACGGAAGATCCGTGGCCTCTACCTCTGAGAAGGGACTTGCTTCAGCAGGGTCCCTGTCTGTTTCAAGACTTACCGCGGCTGCGTTTGACGGCATGGCGGTTGAACGCCGGATCCTAAAGGAAAAAGGCATG
Organism: Pseudophryne corroboree; assembly: GCF_028390025.1. Classification (NCBI taxonomy): domain Eukaryota; kingdom Metazoa; phylum Chordata; class Amphibia; order Anura; family Myobatrachidae; genus Pseudophryne; species Pseudophryne corroboree. Next base: position 963,350,896 of record NC_086444.1, on the reverse strand, counting down.
CCGGAAGAAGTCATTCCTACTTTGATTAAAGCAAGGAAGGAAGTAACCGCGCAACATTATCACCGCATTTGGCGAAAATATGTTGCGTGGTGCGAGGATCGGAGTGCTCCGACGGAGGAATTTCAACTGGGTCGATTCCTACATTTCCTGCAATCAGGATTGTCTATGGGTCTCAAATTGGGATCTATTAAGGTTCAAATTTCGGCCCTGTCGATTTTCTTCCAAAAAGAATTGGCTTCAGTTCCTGAAGTCCAGACTTTTGTTAAGGGAGTGCTGCATATACAGCCCCCTGTGGTGCCTCCAGTGGCACCGTGGGATCTCAATGTTGTTTTGGACTTTCTCAAATCTCATTGGTTTGAACCACTAAAAACTGTGGATTTGAAATATCTCACATGGAAAGTGACCATGCTACTAGCCCTGGCTTCGGCCAGGAGAGTGTCAGAACTGGCAGCTTTATCTTACAAAAGCCCATATCTGATTTTCCATTCGGACAGGGCAGAACTGCGGACTCGTCCGCATTTTCTCCCTAAGGTGGTGTCAGCATTTCATCTGAACCAACCTATTGTAGTGCCTGCGGCTACAAGCGACTTGGAGGACTCCAAGTTGTTGGACGTTGTCAGAGCTTTAAAAATATACATTTCAAGGACAGCTGGAGTCAGGAAATCTGACTCGCTGTTTATACTATATGCTCCCAACAAGTTGGGCGCTCCTGCGTCTAAGCAGACTATTGCTCGCTGGATTTGTAGTACGATTCAGCTTGCACATTCTGTGGCAGGCCTGCCACAGCCAAAATCGGTAAAAGCCCACTCCACAAGGAAGGTGGGTTCTTCTTGGGCGGCTGCCCGAGGGGTCTCGGCATTACAACTCTGCCGAGCGGCTACGTGGTCGGGGGAGAACACGTTTGTAAAATTCTACAAATTTGATACCCTGGCTAAGGAGGACCTGGAGTTCTCTCATTCGGTGCTGCAGAGTCATCCGCACTCTCCCGCCCGTTTGGGAGCTTTGGTATAATCCCCATGGTCCTTTCAGGAACCCCAGCATCCACTAGGACGATAGAGAAAATAAGAATTTACTTACCGATAATTCTATTTCTCGGAGTCCGTAGTGGATGCTGGGCGCCCATCCCAAGTGCGGATTATCTGCATTACTTGTACATAGTTACAAAAATCGGGTTATTATTGTTGTGAGCCATCTTTTCAGAGGCTCCGCTGTTATCATACTGTTAACTGGGTTTAGATCACAGGTTGTACGGTGTGATTGGTGTGGCTGGTATGAGTCTTACCCGGGATTCATAAATCCTTCCTTATTGTGTACGCTCGTCCGGGCACAGTACCTAACTGAGGCTTGGAGGAGGGTCATAGGGGGAGGAGCCAGTACACACCACCTGATCGTAAAGCTTTACTTTTTGTGCCCTGTCTCCTGCGGAGCCGCTATCCCCTTGGTCCTTTCAGGAACCCCAGCATCCACTACGGACTCCGAGAAATAGAATTATCGGTAAGTAAATTCTTATTTACCCCTTACTTGGATGATCTCCTGATAAGGGCAAAGTCCAGGGAACAGTTGGAGGTCGGAGTAGCACTATCTCGGATACTGCTACAACAGCACGGATGGATTCTAAATATTCCAAAATCGCAGCTGATCCTGACGACACGTCTGCTGTGCCTAGGGATGATTCTGGACACAGTCCAGAAAAAGGTGTTTCTCCCGGAAGAGAAAGCCAGGGAGTTATCCGAGCTAGTCAAGAACCTCCTAAAACCAGGAAAAGTGTCAGTGCATCATTGCACAAGGGTCCTGGTAAAAATGGTGGCTTCCTACGAAGCAATTCCATTCGGCAGATTTCACGCAAGAACTTTTCAGTGGGATCTGCTGGACAAATGGTCCGGATCGCATCTTCAGATGCATCAGCGGATAACCCTATATCCAAGGACAAGGGTGTCTCTCCTGTGGTGGTTACAGAGTGCTCATCTTCTAGAGGGCCGCAGATTCGGCATTCAGGATTGGATGCTGGTGACCACGGAGGCCAGCCCGAGAGGCTGGGGAGCAGTCACACAAGGAAAAAATTTCCAGGGAGTGTGATCAAGTCTGGAGACTTTTCTCCACATAAATATACTGGAGCTAAGGGTAAATTTATAATGCTCTAAGCTTAGCAAGACCTCTGCTTCAAGGTCAGCCGGTATTGATCCAGTGGGAAAAACATCACGGCAGTCGCCCACGTAAACAGACAGGGCGGCACAAAAAGCAGGAGGGCAATGGCAAAAACTGCAAGGACTTTTCGCTGGGCGGAAAATCATGTGATAGCACTGTCAGCAGTGTTTCATTCCGGGAGTGGAAACTGGGAAGCAGACTTCCTCAGCAGGCACGACCTCCACCCGGGAGAGTGGAAACTTCATCGGGAAGTTTTTCCACATGATTGTGAACCGTTGGGAAATACCAAAGGTGGACATGATGGCGTCCCGTCTGAACAAAAAACGGGACAGGTATTGCGCCAGGTCAAGAGACCCTCAGGCAATAGCTGTGGACGTTCTGGTAACACCGTGGGTGTACCAGTCGGTGTATGTGTTCCCTCCTCTGCTTCTCATACCTAAGGTACTGAGAATTATAAGACGTAGAGGAGTAAGAACTATACTCATGGCTCCGGATTGGCCAAGAAGGACTTGGTACCCGGTACTTCAAGAGATGCTCACAGAGGACTTATGGCCTCTGCCGCTAAGAAGGGACTTGCTTCAGCAAGTACCATGTCTGTTCCAAGACTTACCGCAGCTGCGTTTGACGGCATGGCGGTGGAACGCCGGATCCTAAGGGAAAAAGGCATTCCGGAAGAGGTCATTCCTACCCTGGTCAAAGCCAGGAAGGAGGTGACCGCACAACATTATCACCACATGTGGCGAAAATATGTTGCGTGGTGTGAGGCCAGGAAGGCCCCACGAAGAAATTTCAACTCGGTCGATTCCTGCATTTCCTGCAAACAGGAGTGTCTATGGGCCTCAAATTGGGGCCCATTAAGGTTCAAATTTCGGCCCTGTCGATTTTCTTCCAGAAAGAATTGGCTTCAGTTCCTGAAGTCCAGAAGTTTGTCAAGGGAGTATTGCATATACAACCCCCTTTTGTGCCTCCAGTGGCACTGTGGGATCTCAACGTAGTTCTGGGATTCCTCAAATCACATTGGTTTAAAACCAGTCAAATCTGTGGATTTGAAGCATCTCACATGAAAAGTGACCATGCTCTTGGCCCTGGCCTGGGCCAGGCGAGTGTCAAATTGGTGGGTTTTTTTCTCAAAAAAGCCCATATCTGTTTGTCCATTCGGACAGGGCAGAGCTGCGGACTCGTCCCCAGTTCTCTCCCTAAGGTGGTGTCAGTGTTTCACCTGAACCAGCTTATTGTGGTGCCTTGCGCCTACTGGGGACTTGGAGGACTCCAAGTTGCTGGATGTTGTCAGGGCCCTGAAAGTATAGGTTCCAGGACGGCTGGAGTCAGGAAAACTGACTTGCTGTTATCCTGTATGCACCCAACAAACTGGGTGCTCTTGCTTCTAAGCAGACTATTGCTAGTTGGATGTGTAATACAATTCAGCTTGCACATTCTGTGGCAGGCCTGCCACAGCCAAAATATGTAAATGCCCATTCCACAAGGAAGGTGGGCTCATCTTGGGCGGCTGCCCGAGGGGTCTCGGCTTTACAACTTTGCCGAGCGGCTATTTAGTCAGGGGCAAACACCTTTGTAAAATCCTACAAATTTGATACCCTGGCTAAGGAGGACCTGGAGTTCTCTCATTCGGTGCTGCAGAGTCATCCGCACTCTCCCGCCCGTTTGGGAGCTTTGGTATAATCCCCATGGTCCTTTCAGGAACCCCAGCATCCACTAGGACGATAGAGAAAATAAGAATTTACTTACCGATAATTCTATTTCTCGGAGTCCGTAGTGGATGCTGGGCGCCCATCCCAAGTGCGGATTATCTGCATTACTTGTACATAGTTACAAAAATCGGGTTATTATTGTTGTGAGCCATCTTTTCAGAGGCTCCGCTGTTATCATACTGTTAACTGGGTTCAGATCACAGGTTGTACAGTGTGATTGGTGTGGCTGGTATGAGTCTTACCCGGGATTCAAAATCCTTCCTTATTGTGTACGCTCGTCCGGGCACAGTATCCTAACTGAGGCTTGGAGGAGGGTCATAGGGGGAGGAGCCAGTGCACACCACCTGATCCTAAAGCTTTACTTTTTGTGCCCTGTCTCCTGCGGAGCCGCTATTCCCCATGGTCCTTTCAGGAACCCCAGCATCCACTACGGACTCCGAGAAATAGAATTATCGGTAAGTAAATTCTTATTTTTAAAAAATATATAAATAATACTTGTGTCTCCTAATAGACAAGCCAAGTACATAATCCCTTCTAATATAGATATGCTATTAGCAATAATAAAAAAACAAAAAAAAAAAACATGTTTTACATTTTTTTTTATTAGATTCCGCCAGCAAAGTGAGGCGGAATGAAATTGACGAAATTACTGTCGAAAAGCACTGTTGTCGAATCGACAGTCTTCAATTGAATATACTTTTGTTGAAAAGCCGCATTTTTACCAGTGCAGACATGTCGAATTTCAAAAAGTCGAATCTGAAACGGCAGTTTTTTTGACGAAAAGTACTGTATTGCATTATCGAATCCAATTTGACTGGTTTTTTGTGTCGAAAATGTCCCGTTTTTCGACATTTGCGGCAATTTGACCGCAATTGCATATACCCCTTAATCGACATTGTTTATGATAATCACCGCCAATTGTTAGTGGTTCCATGCAGCTTACATGCAGTTGGAAGGTTCAGTATTGCTGAACCTGTAAAAGTATCCTCTTAATGAAAAGAACTAAAAGTGAATTTATTTTTTTAGTGCTTTATAAATGTAAACTCTGATTTAAGGAAATTACTTTGAACGGAGGGACACAATTTTTTTTCTCCACAGTTGGCCTCCCAGCAATTAGACAAGGGTCTGCTGAGCAGATCTTATTCTAAGGGATGCTAAAACTAATAAAAATATTTAGAAATAATTGTATTTGTAATTATTTTAGATGGCAGTTTTACTCACTGATGAGATACGAAACTAATGCAGACAGTGGAGTTGTGACTTTGTCTGTAGAAGAGTCTCTGAGCTATTATCTTTATATAATTTCTCTCCGATGCTGACTGGGGTTTGTATTGTCCCCAGGTTATGGTATCTTTCCTCCTCCTAAGATACTGTTCCTAGATCCTTGCCCCCGTCATACAGGATTCCTCCTTATATACAGTCACCAGTGCCTGTCCTTATTCAGGTAAAAGCCAAATCACTATCCAGGTCCCTACCCTCCTAATGCCATAGTCCCTACTCACTGACGAAGTAGACTCGCGGCCCTTGTCTGCCCTGTGTCTGTGCTGCTGGTTGGGAGATCCCAGGCTGGATCGGGGGATGGCCCAGGGGCAGGATACCTGCTTCCACTCAGGGGGGTGTTGCCTCAGCTCTGCCTGTTTCTTGAGCTGGGTGCACCCAAGTCTTCTCACTCACCATGGTGGAGTACAGACCTCTATCTTTCTAAAGCTGGGTATACACTAGGCGATGTATCGGCAAACAATGTCGTTCACAGACATATCGTGTTGATTGTGCAGCACAGCCGATGGCCGCTATACTGTATCTTGAGATATATTTGCGCATCTGGCTGTGTGTACGGGTGGTCGGTGTACACTTGCTGCAGGCGCTGACATCACAGCTGGGAATGCAAATTCAAATGTCTTGCCAGCTGGGTGTCCTGAACGACACATTGAGTAGTGGTGGTTTATAAGTGTGTATCAGGGACGTGCGGTGAGTTAGCACCAGAGCTAGATTTACATGCAATATATATGATCCAAAGGGTACATCTGGACACTATACACAGGTGCAGCAGTATAAACTCCTGGAAATTTGGTGGGTTTTGATCAGAGATGTGCGGAAAGCTGCCATAGACTTTTTACTCCAGAGTTATGGCTATAAAAATGATTAGAATAATGTAAAGAAGATATTTCAAACAAAGTATTTGTATTTTTCATATACTTTATACAGTCAAAACTCTGGCACAAACGTTAGTATGACAGGAAAGGCTCTGCCTCCCACCACCGCACGTGACTAGTGTGTATACTTTCCTGAATTGGCCGCTCTGTCAGCGCGATGGCAGGTCCGCTATTAAATGTGTGTGCCAAACCTTAGACGAGTACACAAAATTTAATTTGTGAGATCTGTACCTCGTATTTAGAAAATGGATATGCCATTTTTGTTTTTTGCTAGTGATGGTAGTTTTGAAATGGAACTATGGAGATTATTTAATAACTATGAAATGTACAGTTAGTTGTTTTTAACTATGGGTGGATGGTAGTTTCTCATGGTGTATATATACTGTAGAAAAGAAACCACACCTATTATTTATATGCAGTACGTTACATTGCACATGTTTTGATAAATAGTCAATAGTAAGTAAATGCTACGAATGTTGCTTTTAATTCACCCTGTAATAAACCTAAGTTTGAGACTTCCTGTTGCTATTTATATCTATCCAGTTATCCTTTACTGGCTATCCCTTTAACGTTTCCCACTCCTGTGCAGCGTGTCAGGGACTGCACACTCTTGAGGCTGCAGTGGCTGTGTGACTGACTACAGAAAATGCTGGTGAGTAGTAGAGCTGCATTGTCACATGACTACTTCTCACATGACGGTCATCTAGCTGGCTGGCCAATGTTAAAGCAACCTTGCTGCAGAGGGTGGGGTCCAAACTGAGGTCCTGCCTCCTGCCAAACATATGGCTGAGTCTTGTGACTGTTTAACAGTTTATTGTATGGTTGGTTACTGGAGACCTGGAAAGCTTTTGATCCTGTGTCAGCACGTCTTCCCTGTCAGGATGCAACTGCCTGCACTTGCTAGCCTGAGCCTGGACAGGACAAACCTCATTTTACCAACCTGGGAGATGTGTTTATTTAGTTTTGCACTTGTGTGATACTTTATTATTGTTTTGAATGCTGATTTTTATTTAATGGGATAAATATCCTAGAAAAGCTGACAGAATGTGTGGGGGCACACAGAGGATCAGCAGCAATGCTGGGTGCTCCTCAAAAAAGCTGCGAAACAGGTGGATTGCAACTTGCCTGCTTGCACACAGGTGTCCCAGCTCCGATCACCTGACTGCAAAAGGCAAACGTGTGGGACAACCAGATAGTGAGCATTTTTACACTGCTTCTTGTACACAGCCAAGGTAAATTATTTTCTTAATAGACATTTTAGTATGTACTTTACCATCAACATTTTAAGATCAGTGTGTATATATTTGGGTGGGCAGCTTCGGGGAGTCTAAATCCAAATTCTTATATGAACATTACATTTGCTTTTCTGTACATTTCTTCATTCGTTACGATGCCATTCCGGTCATGTTAGCTAGTAATATTTGTCATATAAAGCACTAGTGAGAGATGATGATTTAATTTCTTAAATGCGCAGAAAGTATCATATAAAAATAAATAAATCAAAACAGCTGCTCATCATCTGTGGATTACAACCGGATATACGTACACTGTGTTATGGGAGGGGACATGAACAGGAGACATCAGAAACTGTGAAAGTAGCATTGTGAGATACCTACATCAGTCAGAAATGATTTTAATGTACTATTCCATAATATGGGTGCATATTAACAGCGTGGTCAGATCAAAACTTATATGGCTGTTCTGCTCTGTGTCCCAACTCTAGAAGTATGCTGTAATATATTTAAATGTTTTTAGCCTTTTGTCAATACTTTAATGATCCCATTCACCTGTGTGCAGTACATGAGTGATTTTATCCACTTGGCATTATCATATTGGTGCCATCCTGAGCAAACACTGCCCCAACATGGTGTCATGACTCAAACCTAAGTGGACTCGCCTAGGCTATTGGAGATGGTAAATATAGAAAATGTGTCCCGTAAGTTTAATACAAACAATTAAGCTAATTTATCATTTGTATGTGGGAATGGTGACCTTAATCCAGTGTAATGACATCACCTTATCTTATTTTTTATTTTATTTCTGGCATTTTGTAGTAATTGAGGTTTTATAGATCCATTAAACTTGAACTAAAACAAATTGGTTTAGTTTCTTTCTTTAGTGATTATTAGATAATAAAAAAAGTAATTCCCCAGCATAAACCTGGGGGCTCTTACATGGGTGCCCCAGGTTGACATGTTAATGAGTGTCCTGTAGAAAAGGAAGCAGTGGACACACTTGTACAGTAGGGGGAAGACTGTGCAGGTGTTGTGCTGTATAAATTGTCTCTCTTTCCTGCCTGTAGGAATTGGGCAAACATATATCAAATACTAATAAAGTTTTAGTTTGTTGTTTTTTTTGCCAATAATGCACTTAATTTATAAACAGTCATTTTTTTTTATAGCTGTACTCAAGTCAGGTTAATGCAGGCAACAGGGAGTAAGTTGGTAACAGCCATGCCATCTTCAGCTAAGTGCCACCTAGACCGTGGAAAGAGTATGAGAAGTGGCACCAGTACATACATCTTATTACTGCTCATGAGTGGCACTATCAGAATCGGCATAAATGGCAGGTGTGCTTGATGAGTGAAACTTTATGGGCTGCAGTGTCAAAGGAAAAGTAAACTCTGCATTACCTTGAAGACCCATGTAGTGACTTTGTGACCTGGAGATACCACTAGCATGCATAGCCAGATTAAGAGAGTGAGTGCGCAGGGTATACTGTACCCCGGGGCCCCCCTGACTGGAGCACACTGACATCATTAGCTCTCCCTCTTGTGCAACAGCAGCATAACCAGACCGCCAGAATGCGAGTACCACAGTATGCAGTGCAGACAGAGGCAGGATTATCATTTCAAGAGCTACTGACGGAGTTTCCTGAACGGTGGATAGATAAGAAGGGGTGGGGGGAGAGAGCTGTAAGTGACCCAGGGTTCCCAGCTTCTCCTCCCGCCTGGGTGTCTGGGTACTATGTAACCTGTTATCTAATGAGAGCTTTCGGGTCTACAGAGATACGCACAAATAGTCCTCCTGAGTCCTACCCCAGTGTGTAAGTAGTACAGAGGCTGCTGCTATTCTTGCATGTGACAAGATAAATTATAGATTTTTATTTTTTTATGTATATTTTAAGGTTGTCTTTGTTCCACAACAAGAAACCTTTATAAAATAATTTTCTCTCAATTAAATGAAGCTATAAACTATTAGTTTAAATCTAATGTACAACCATTGCATTACATTTATTATACCCACAATCCATACCTTCCAACATAACCCATTCCAGGAGGGGCAAAATGTTCTCTACCTGGACTTCTTTCTTAATGGGTTCATGTTGGGAGTTATGCATAATGTAATATACACCTCCCAAGTACCGTAAATGTCCAGAGTTCAGCCTCTTACAAATGTTATGGCAGTGCCTGAAATATGTAGCTCATGTTGGATATTCCTCAGTCATTACCAATCAAGGTATTTGCTTTGGAGAAATGGACTTTCAGCGATCTTGATCACTAGTCACTGACTCAGATGAAGGTAATTGATGTGATTACATGTTCATTACATCTGGCAAGTCCGAAGTATCCATTCCTCTTCCCTTACTGAAAAAACGTCATACTCCTATTAAAATGTTACTTGCTTTTGATAACATTACGGCAGGGTCACAGTCACCTCAATATTGCACCCTCCATTCTTTAGTGCTTACCCCAAGTGAACCCTTTGGGGAAGGCTAGATGACCTCCTAAATACAGATTCGCTGGCTAAACCAATTGCAGGTAGAAGTGCTAGAACCATTTCCCATGGCAGAATGTGGTTATTGCTTGAATTACATTTATTTATACTGTTTCTCTGTGTTAAGTGAAGATTTTGTCTGAATGTGATCTACATAATAGGATTATATATGATTAATGGATAGTACTCTACTAATTACCAAACTTTTGTACACTGAACAAATCATTTATGAAAGAGAAGTGACCCAATGGGGAAGTGGTAGTAATTTGGGCAGTGTGAGTGCTGACAGGGGTGAATGCAGGGTAATATGGATGTGTGGTGTATTGTCAGCTGCACCTGAACAAAGCAGAATAGAAGTGCCGTCTGCTCAGCAGCTTTTGTCATGTGGCTAATTGGGGGCAGCCCATGGTCATCTGATAGTCTTGTGCTTTGGAATAAACCCCAAATGGAGGTGACAGAAGTGGCAATAGGAGCACACTGGGACATCTTATCTACGTTGTCCAGCTGTAGGGGTGACCGGATGCATTTTGTAGACAGGTATTAATAGATTTATTTTTAATCAACTGTTGACCAATTTTTTATTTGCTGCGCGTGTGTAATTTTGATGCATATAGTGTGTAACTTCAAAACCTGGTCAGGATGTAATGCCTGAAAATCCTTTCACTGTGCATTTCTCTTTGCACTCCTAAAGTAGGTGGCACATTCCCATATGATACAGGTGTATTGTAAGGTGAGTAGTAAGTGGCATTTCTCAGGATCCAAACACTTACCTGCAACTTATCACAGTGTAGAGACTGACACTGCTTAGTCCCACCGTGATGGTTGATGGGAAGTGTAGCTCATTATCACAGTCTTGCACACAGAGATGCAAGTCACTGGCCCTCTCCTGCTTTTGAATAGGTAGAGTACTGCTATTGTGATTCACAGCTGCTACAATCACAAATTGCTGTTAATCGTGTAATATAGTGTTTTATTAGAGAAATTAATTTACTCTCTCATATTGTAATATACATTATTTACCATTCAGCGTAGCCTCTCTTTCGTTACTAGTTTATGTACTTTCCTGGAACCCATTACTTTGGTTCCCAGAGGTCATTGCAGAAAGTATGAACATACATGTTCGGAAATGAGGATGGTGTTGAAAAAGAGTTAATTTTCCAATATTTCTAATTTGTTTTTTTATTGCAGCTGATTTAAATGAAGTAACTAGTAACTGTCCCTCTAATACATTTTAAGCTGTCATAACGAAGTGCTGCGCTTACATTTATCTCATGTAAATCAGTACAGTGACTTCCTATAACAACAACTGACCAATGGTTCGAGTGTAATGCACCTTTGCTCTAGTCAGTAAGTGGTTCTGAAATTGTGTTAATGCTTTCAGTGTAAACAATCGGCTATACAAGTGGCTGCAGGTTTTTATTGTAGATTAAAAGCTTTTTAATGAGTGCGAAATATAACACAAAACCATGCTTTTCAGTTTATTTGACCGAAAACATTTTCGGGCAAACATAATCTGTGTAAGTTTTATCTTTTGTACACTGTGCTAGTAAATATTACAAGCGCGTGCAAAAAATTGCTGAAGCCTAACACTATAATCCCAGAAGCCTCTTCCCACTTGCAAACCCTAATCTAACTGACCAAACTCCATGTTTCTCCTTTACAGCTGTTCAGAGTTTGACTTGAATTGCATTCGTTTGATTGTTTACCAAGACTGTGAAAGAAGAGGCAGACAAGTCCTGTTTGACTCCAAAGCGGTTCGTGAAATAAAAGATGAAACCACACAGGTGAATTTTTCATTTTAAAACGAAAGATAAGAATTTTCACATACATGTAATGTGGATCATCGTAGATTAGGTGGAGTTTTAACAAAGCTTGGAGAGACATAAAGTTCCAACCAATCAGTTCCTGTAATTTTTTAAAAACATGTAAAATGACAGTGAGGAGCTGATTTGATTGATAATTTTGGGTCTATGTACTAACAGTAGAAATAAGCTAAATGCAGAGAAAATCGATGTGTACTATTGGATTTTCTCTGGTATTTTGCTGCCTGCGTTAACTTGTGTGTTTATCGCTCTGCCATAGGCTTCTATCAGATGTGTGGTTACTTGCTAAATCCTGTCTTCTCCAGTGCTGGCATCGCGTTCCCATGCTGCCGTTATCTGCCTCCAGTTTACTTCTTGTAATGTCCTCTTGCCGTTTTCCAGGTGGCTGTGCGGCTGAGAGGTCACACAGATGCCAAGAAAGAAAAAACTTGTGGGGGTCATGCACAAGCAAGCAACAGGGGGCCTTATTCAGGTTTGTTAGCAAACCAAAAAAGCACACTAATGGGCAAAACCACGTGCACTGCAGGTGGGGCAGATGTAACATGTGCACAGAGAGTTAGATTTCTGGTGGGGTGTGTTCAAACTGAAATCTAAATTACAATGTAAAAATAAAGCGTCCAGTATTTACCATGAACAGACACAAAACCCACCCAAATCTAACTCTCTGCACATTGTACATCAGCCCCAACTGCAGTGCACATGGTTTTGACCATTAGTGTGCTGTTTTGGTTTGCTAACAAACCTGAATAACCCCCAGAGTGCAGAAAGCGTCTGTAAGCTCACTGACTAGAGGGGAACTTACCAATCACCCTCTTCTGCAGCAGCTTTATAGTACATAGCCTGGTAGCCGCCTCCTGCAGAAGTGGCTTTAACTTTACAGTAAGTGTATTAATAATACCTAGACCCATTTATCTCTCTCCAGTCTATCTCTATGAAGGTTTTGGCTATAGAGGTTGAGTATCCCTTATCCAAAATGCTTGGGACCAGAGGTATTTTGGATATGGGATTTTTCCGTATTTTGGAATAATTGCATACCATAATGAGATATCATGGAGATGGGACCTAAATCTAAGCACAGAATGCATTTATGTTACATATACACCTTATACACACAGCCTGAAGGTCATTTTAGCCAATATTTTTTATAACTTTGTGCATTAAACGAAGTGTGTGTAAATTCACACAATTCATTTATGTTTCATATACACCTTATACACACAGCCTGAAGGTCATTTAATACAATATTTTGAATAACTTTGAGTATTAAACAAAGTTTGTGTACATTGAGCCATCAAAAAACAAAGGTTTCACTATCTCACTCTCACTCAAAAAACAGTCTGTATTTCGGAATATTCCGTATTTCGGAATATTTGGATATGGGATACTCAACCTGTATTAGCATTAGCAAGCATTTGCTACATTAGCCTGTTGAGAGGGCTAAACCAACCCCATAGCAGTCAAATGTTCACAGCACAAAATATACATGTGAAACCAATCTCTTAACAGATCAAAGGTTTTATCAGCCGCCTTTTGATCATTTTTGCACACATTACATAGTCTGCCATAGACTGGCTGGTTTCTTAAAATTGCTGCAATATTCCACCCATGATCTGCTCACTTGTGTGGCTGTGTCATTAGTCTGAGAAGAACTATAGGGAGCATATGCACTGTATGCAAACACATCGTTATGTGTTTTAATCTGGCTGCAGTTGTACAGAATTGGGTGCTCCTGATGTAATCACTAAAAAAATCATTTTAGCATTTGTGTGGTCTTAATTTCCAGATGAGAAAGATCGTCAAGACCATTGGTTACAAATTGCATGGATTTTGGCGTATTACTCGGTTCTGAAATCCTGCTGTGTGTGGAGGGTCTTGTAGTAATAGTATATTTACTTGCCAAAGTGGTTTTTGGTTGTCAACATCTAATCACTGTATCCAAAGCAAACCTGGCATTGTAAAATGTACAGAACAGCAGCATAATCCTGTATACTGAAGCTATTTGCATATAGTCTATCTTGTTTATGGTACAGAATAATAAAATTGTCATTCATACACATACTCCACTGATCACATTCAAGGTATTGCACATTTTTGCCTCCTTTAAACCAAGGTGAAAGAATGTTTCAGAAAGATGCCCTATGATCACATGGAAAGCCTGTAACATTACTTTCACAGATCAGCTGCAATGTGTTTGTAGTGCTTTTTAAACATTGCATTTATGCTACTACAGATTACCCTTGTTGAATTTTTGCAGCTTTTCATTGCTTTTGGAGTGGTTCCTTATTTTACTTTTCATCCCTATTTAGATCTACACTGGAGTTTTTTTTTTTGTTTTGTTTTTACATGTATAGGCTAAAAAAACAAACCCCAACATATAGCAGCATAGTTTTATGTGTATGCGAGAAAGAAGCTATCTTTTAAACCTGAACTTCAGATTGGTGTAGATGCCTTCTACTTTAATCAGCTATTGTATTGGTTTATCTTTTTGTCACAGGACAGTGGTAAACTACAATACCTGTATGTCGCTGTACATGTGTGACGTAGCTAAGCCAGTATATTGGTCATTCCAAGCAACAGAATCAGTTAGGCCACACATGTACAAGGGATCATGGTGGTCATTCCGAGTTGTTCGCTCGTTATTTTTTTTCCGCAACGGAGCGATTAGTCGCTAATGCGCATGCGCAATGTCCGCAGTGCGACTGCGCCAAGTAAATTTGCTATGCAGTTAGGTATTTCACTCACGGCATTACAGGTTTTTTCTTCGTTCTGGTGATCGTAATGTGATTGACAGGAAGTGGGTGTTTCTGGGCGGAAACTGGCCGTTTTATGGGAGTGTTTGAAAAAACGCTACTGTTTCTGGGAAAAACGCGGGAGTGGCTGGAGGAACGGAGGAGTGTCTGGGCGAACGCTGGGTGTGTTTGTGACGTCAAACCAGGAACGCCAAGCACTGAACTGATCGCACTGGAAGAGTAAGTCTCGAGCTACTCAGAAACTGCACAGAGAAGTCTTTTCGCAATATTGCGAATCTTTCGTTCGCTATTTTGATAAGCTAAGATTCACTCCCAGTAGGCGGCGGCTTAGCGTGTGCAAAGCTGCTAAAAGCAGCTTGCGAGCGAACAACTCGGAATGAGGGCCCATACCTTTTCTTTAGGTGCTCTGTTTTGTACTGCACATGGGGGGTAATTCCAAGTTGATCACAGCAGGAAATTTTTTAGCAGTTGGACAAAACCATGTGCACTGCAGGGGAGGCAGATATAACATGTGCAGAAAGAGTTAGATTTGGGTGGGTTATTTTATTTCTGAGCAGGGTAAATCATGGCTGCTTTATTTTTACACTGCAAATTAGATTGCAGATTGAACACACCACACCCAAATCTAACTCTCTCTGCACATGTTATATCTGCCCCCCCCCCCCCCTGCAGTGCACATGGTTTTCCCATCTGCTACCAAAATTCCTGCTGCGATCAACTTGGAATTACCCCTATGACTTCTTATGCCTCCATCCATTGGTAGATTCTGTCACACTCTTCATGTAAAACTCCTTATGCTCAGACGGAGAGGGGGAGTGTGTAAGACTTGTCTGAGTACAGTAAGGACGTATTTGTGCATATGTGCCAGTCATGATGCATATAACTTGCAGGTGCTCCATCCCTAGTACAAAGTGTGATGATGATGTATATCAGCAGACACTTCTGATATGACACAGTGTATCTTGATCTATCTCGCTGAATCTTTGACTATTATTAGTGTGTCTATTGCAATCTGAATTATTTATTTGATACGGGGCAGATGTATTAACCTGGAGAAGGCATAAGGAAGTGATAAACCAGTGATATGTGCAAGGTGATAAAGGCAGCAGCCAATCAGATCCTAAGTGTTCATTTACATATTGGAGCTGATTGGCTGGTGCCTTTATCACCTTGCACATATCACTGGTTTATCACTTCCTTATGTCTTCTCCAGGTTAATACATCTGCCCCACAGTATGCAATCTGCCTGGGGCATTAATATGCATTCCATATGATTGCAGGTTTTTTTTTCCCCTATGGGAAGCCAAGTGATGTTTATACTAAACAGTATTTTTAATTTGTGTTTATGTCTGTATTTACATATTTTACATAGTAAATACAACTTTGTATTTATTAATTAAGTTGGGTATACACTAGATGATATTTTAAACAATATCGCTCATTTTGACACTTCTGAGCGATATCGTTTGTAATATCGTCCAGTGTGTACGCACAATGGCCCTCATTCCGAGTTGATCGCTCGCTAGCTACTTTTAGCAGCCGTGCAAACGCATAGTCGTCGCCCACAGGGGAGTGTATTTTCACTTTGCAGGAGTGCGAATGTCTGTGCAGCAGAGCGGCTGCAAGCACATTTTGTGCAAAACAAGACCAGCCTTGTAGTTACTTATTCTGTGCGTTGATTGCTGCGACGAATGACACTGTAATGACACCCAGCAAACTCCTGGCCACGCCTGCGTTTTTCCAAACACTCCCAGAAAACTGTCAGTTGCCACCCAAAAACTCCCACTTCTTGTCAATCTCCTTGCGTCCGCCAGTGCGATTTGAAAGCTTCACTAGAACCTGTGCAAAACCACGATGCTCTTTGTACCCGTACGCCGCGTGTGCGCATTGTGGTGCATGCGCAGATTTGACTTTTTTTAAATGATCACTACGCAGCGAACAACAGCAGCTAGCGATCAACTCTGAATGAGGGCCCATATCATTAACGATGCATGCTCCACGGATCATTTAACAAGGATGGTCTATCGTGTGTACCGGCAGGTCAATTTTGGCTATATCATCCAAAACTGCATGTTTTGGGGTGGTGGCTGGGAGACGTCACTGAACGATATAGTTAGCGATATCGTTCAGTGTGTATGCACTGTATCGTTTGCCCGGGAGTTCAAGGCAAAGCACTGATGATATAGCTCATGGAGCATATCGTCTACTGTGTACACGGCTTCACACTGTTCACATACAGACTGTACTTGTGCAAAACTTGTCTAAAGCTGGTGCACACTAGACGATATTATCGGCAGATGTGTACCCCCGATATGTCTTGGAATGACATATTGCGTCTTCTGTGCAGCAAGTATACTTGTACGTGTCACAGCCGGGCGGGCAAATTCAAATGCTAGCCCAACTGGGTGTCCTGACCGATAAGTTGGGTAGCCAGTCAGTAAGTCTGCATAATACCCGGATCTCTCCCTCGGTAGGCGCGACTGTGGGTCAACGGACTTGTCAGTTAGGTGTGTACCCAACCTAATGATTGGGAAGTGTATGTACAGGTACCATTCGTCTGCCTGATGTGTCATGCCTGACATAACAACTGAGCCGGCATTTAAAGAACCTGCAGTAAGTGTGCACACAGCCAGATATGCTGATATCTCTGTAGATATTTCGACCATCAGTTGTGCTGTACAGCTGACGCAGTATATTCTGTGAACAACGTCATTCATAGACATATTGGGGATACACACCCGCTGACAGGCTCGCGATATATTTACCAGTATGTATATATCTTAACTCTACTGCAAGCCCTTAAGGGAATATTACAGTTACCCGCGATGGTTTGTAGCAGTGCACGTGGCTAGTCACACCCGCAGGCTGCACTTAATGCAGATTTCTGCGGTGAGTTTGGTAAACTGCTTGTCACAAGTGTTGTGTGACACGTATCACTGAAAGTATTGCTGTTTATCTGCACTTTGCTACTCATGTGCCACTTTTTAGATTGCCAATAAAAGGCTGGCGTTTATATCTGTGATTGTGTGATCAAGAGTAATAAATTGTGGACTTTTTCAATCTGTTGCAGCATTATTTCATTTTTATTCTGCAACTGCCTTTCTGTTAGATAGAAGCAGACATGACCAATGCAGGAAGCAAATTGGTATTGGATAAGCTTGTGGCCCAAACAGGCCTTCTGCTGACCCCCATGCGTGGCTTGTAATGTGACACTGATGTCCCCATTAGCTAAGAAATGCTATACTAGGGAGAAAAACATATGCATTGCTTCAGGACTTGAAAACAAACACTGCATATGCAGAAAAAGAAACGCTCAATCTCCAACATAACTTGTAGCATGAGGTGTAAGGTGATATAAGGTGATAACATCATGTCATGGAAACAGGTTTGGTGCACTGCCTTTGATAATGGCAAGACAGACTTTCAAGATGTGCAGCGATCTGGTTGGACAAGCACGTCCACCACAGATAACAATTTGTGCTGCATTGAAGGTCTGATTCAGAAGGATCGATGCATTTGAGTCAGTGATATTGCTGTCGAACTGAACATCTCATTTGGTACTGTGTACAACATCGTTCATGAACAGCTGGGTTACAGGAAACAGTGTTCACACTGGATACCAAAGCAACTCACAGAAGTTCATAAAGTCATGAGGAGGGAGAGCAGTTCCGGTAGAGTATTGTTATAGGCGATGAAATGCATCATGAGACACTGCAGATGAAGCAAGCATCCATGACATGGAAACATGCAGTATCCCCACCTTCAAAGACATTTTTTAAAAATCCATCAGCAAAGAAGGTCATGGTGACTGTGTTTCGGACCAGAAGGGCGTGCTTCTTCTTATTGATTTCCTCACCAACGGAGATACTGTGAATGCTGACCACTATTGTGACACATTGAGCAGGTTAAGGAGGGCTATTTATCAAAAACAACATGGGTTGCTGCGAACAGGCGTTGTATTGCTGCTTGATAGCGCCAGGCACACTCTGCCAACCACATGCGTGAGTTATTACATTGCTCCCTACCGCCCTGACCTGGCACTGAGTGATTTCTATGTCTGTGGGCTATTGAGGAAGCACCTGGGTGGAAGGCGATACGCAACCATCAGTGAAGTTCTGCAGGGAGTTATGTCCGGTCTTCAGGAACTTGACACTGATTTCTTCTTTGCCAGGATAGATGCCTTGATGTACCGTTGGAACAAATGCTTAGACAAGTATAGGGACCTAATGGAATAAGGATCTTTTGATTATTAAAGTGGTCTTCAGGGAAACTGGACAGAACCCGACACTGTCCTAGTCTTTCATGCACACACCATGACACTAAGCAAGACCCGGGCTGTCCCCATGACAACCGGTGCCTCGAAACTAAAACTAAAAGCATTGCCATGACTAGTATTGCTACCATAGCATCGGGGGTGGGTTTTCCGGAAACCGGAATATAATACAAATAGACAGAGGGATGACCCACGGCCAACCGGACACCGATTGGACAATTATACATTTTCAGCCTACTGTCTGGAACAGATGTCCATCCAGTAATTATAATATATGATTGATCAGCCAGACCTTTTAGTACTCCTTCCCACACTGAGGTGAAAACGTCTGTTCACACGCTGAATTCCTGACCTGGAGTCCCTTTCCTAGCACCAACAAAATCCACTCTGTCTCGGCCAGTATCATCTACAGGTATTTACATTTCTGCTTTTTCCCAAGCGGCACGCCGGGGTGCCCAGGGTGCATTTAGCCCCTGCAATGCTTCATAGGTAACAGAGACTACATAACTCCCACATTGGGATCTCCTGTGACCACTGTTAGCTCTCAATTTCACGGGTACACTGCCTGTCTACCCTGTCACCTGTGGTCCAATCTAATGAGATGATCACAGGCAGCAGAAGTGGACCACAAATATAATATTATTTCTTAAAAAGATAACCGTGTTTTATAAGCTTTCGGTGCGCTGAACATTTTGTAAACAATCTAACTCCCGTTAGGACCTACCAGTAACCTCTTAAAAAACTTTTTCAAGGGACACTGTTCTGCCCACCCTCTCATCCACCGTTCAATTCGCAGCATAATGGTGAATAGCAGAAGTGGAAGGACGCTTATGGTGCCCTTCTATACTTTCTGATATCACAATTTTACACAATTACCTTATATACGATGTACAGCTGATCCTAAATGTATATACAGACCTTTTAGTGTGCAAACTAGTGATCGTCCTGGGTGAAAAAAATTGTGGGTCCCAGGGACCGCTAACTTTAAATAAATTGGGGTCCTACGCCACTGTTTCTGAGTACCATCACATTAAAGGAGTTGGGACAGTGCGGGGTGCAGGTAGCATTTGGGGTAAAGAAGGTTAAGGGCGAGCAGCAGCTGGGATGGAACTGGGGGTGGAGACAGGGCGACTGGGTAGAGGAGGGTAAGGACAGGCAGTGCTGGATGTAAGTGTAGACGGCAATGGGGACAGTGCTGGGGGTGGGGGAGAAGGGGGCTAGTGGCAAATAGTGCTGGGTGTAGGTAAGCGGAAAGAGTAGATAGCTGGGGCAGTACTGGGTGGCAAGGACGGGGATACGGGCTAACAGTACAAGTAATAGGGAGAGGGTAAGGGTAAATAGCAACTGGGGCAGTACTGGGGGCAAGGAGGGGACTATTGGCAGGTAGTGCTGGGGTTAGGGAAGGGGTAACGGTAGATAGTAGCTACTGGGTTTAAAAGTGGGCACCTTCATGTTGCTGCTTGGCGATGCATTGTATCGCAAAAGATTCCTAGTGTACATGAGTACACCTGGCCAATAAAGCTGATTGAGTCTAAAAGGGTGTCTCTAGTGCATGCGCCGTAGGCATGGGTGCTCCTTGAAAAGTGGGTGTGGCCTTGCAACAAGGAGCGGTAGGTGGTCTGGCAGTTGATGGTGAGTGTCTGTGGGGTGATGTTGTGGACAGTAGAGAAAATGTCTTAGGGACGTTGCCACTGGAAAATGGGAGCATGCCAACGTAATATGCTACCGGTTTCTCGTCACTCTGGGATTATTTATCTCTATTCTATTCCAAATACACCTTACCTACATGGTGATTTCACTGTAACGGTGAACCTCTGAAGAAATAGATCCTCCCTGGGCAGACAGTGTCTTCAGTCGGTATTCATTATTCATGTAGGAAATCACCTGGTCCGGAGGATGCCTGTTTCTGTGGGAATATAACCAGTGACATCATCACAAAGGTTCACCCAGACTTGTGCTCCCTGTGTCACTTCCTGCGCCCTGAATCCATTCCAGCCTCTTGCGTCTCTCCATGCCCCCTCCCTTTCCAGCCTTCTGTCCCTTGTGTAGTATCCTAATCCTTTCCACGAAGGGAATATAGACACAACCCTTGCGTCAATCCACCTTACTGTCATTCCAGAACGCCCACCTTTGTGTTCCTCAGCCTCCCTCCCCTCACTCTGTGTCTCTGTCTCCCTGTGCCTCTCAGCTTCCCCCCTCTGTGCCTCTCAGCTTCCCACCAATGTGCCTCTCAGCTTCCCCCCGTCTGTATCTCGGTGTCCCCTGTCACCACACACACACCAGCTCACTGCAGTGATCTGCCAGCCCCCAGGACGCGGAAAGTGAACACTGCGCAGGAAGCCGCATAGCGCTGGGATGGAGAGTGCTGGTTCCTAGTGTCGATTACAGTCCGCCGCTGAGATCATGTATATCTGCACGTGGAAGGCTGTCAGCAGCAGCCTCATCCTTGCAGCTGCTGTAAAAGTCGTCAGTGCACCCAGCCCGTTAGCTGCAGGAACATTTGGGAACACTCAGCAGCCGGGGGAACACTCGGCCCCCACCCCACCACCTCGGGAACACCGGGGATTGGCTGCGGGTAGATCGTGATTGAATTATTGATTGTACTAGTATATACAGGAAATTTGCTAGTGTTAATACAGTATGGGTAGCAATCCTAGATAAGACACTTGTCCAAAAATCTATTTAGAATATACTAACCTTAGTGGATAACATTGATGTGTTAGAGTGCTATGGAATGTATACATATATTCTTTCACCTATATTTATGTTCTGGATGATAAGGAAAACCAAGTTTTAACGTTATGTCAAATGTTTAGCACAAAGGAGTCATCAGCCACTTAGACTTATTTAACTATATTTTATTTTACATTTTCATCAAGTTATAGTTTAATATTCACATCAGTAAAAAGTCATCCCCCCCCTCCCCCCCCCCCCCCCCCCCCCAAAAAAGGAGTCTTTTCCTGTTTCTGTTTGCCGCAAGGCAACGGAAGCTAATTACACAAGATCCGTATATATTATGGACTCTGGGGAGCACCACCAACAGGAATCACATGACTAGTAGGGTATTATTCGCCTGAAATATATTTTTATGGTTGGTCAAAAGACATATGGAACATATGTTCTTGCTCATGTTGTAGACTCCTGTGCAGAAGCACACCATTCTCTTTGCTAGGTTCATACAGTATAATAGCTGTAAGCATCTGTACCACTCACAAGTACATATTACACAAACGCACAGAGTATATGTTCATTACAGCATCGCTATTCTAGTGGTATCCAAATCCGTTCCCTCTTTCCAGAACTAGCCAAAACTCTATACGGAACTACCCAGTGTGGTTTGTGTTTTTCTCTTTTGCATGGTTTGCTTTAGTTTGTAATCAAATTTTACCATTCTCTGCCAAGCTGGAGAAAATTCTTTGACATGTTAGAGTGTTCAGTGGAGGTGATAGTGTATACATATCGTGTTGATTCAAGAGGCTCTGTTATAAAAAGCTGTGTGTGTGTGTGTGTGTGTGTGTGTGGGGGGGGGGGGGGGGGAGATATACTGTTTCTGAGTGCAGAAACGCCTGACTGTGTAACATATAACCTAATACATATATACACACCTTTCTGTAGACAAGTATCCTTTGTGCACAGAATTTTATCTAACTTAAGCCATATGTTAAAGTACAAACTGAGGGCTAGATTTATCAAGCCTTGGAGAAAAATAAATAGCACGGTGATAAAGTACCAGCCAACCAGCTCCTAACTGTAATTTTTCAAACACAGCAGTAAGGAGCTGTTTGGTTGGTACTTTATCACAATGCTATTTATCACTCTCCAAAACTTGATAAATCTGGGCCTGAATCATTGAATCATTTGATAAGCGCATTTTTGTAACTAGTACAAAAATAATCTATTCAAATGTACTGATGCCTTGGCACGGGTTTAGTATGAAATGCCTACAATCAAAATCCCTACGGTCGCAATCCTGACAACAATTGGCCAACGGTCAAAATCCTGACAAGGTCAAAATGCCAACATTTAAAATGCCGACAGGGCAAAAAGTCGACATACGTTTTCCATCTGTTTTTGTGTGTATTTCAACATAGGTCGACATGGGCACTGTATAAGTGTACCGCGTCCCCTCGCATCGGGCACGGTGCCTCGCTGCGCTCGGCACACTATTATATTCCGCCTCCAGGTCCACTGGGATAGTAAAGTATAAACAAGTCTATTTCAATGAAAAAAATCTTGTCGACCTTTTGACCAGTCGACATTTTAGATATCTGTATTTTGACCTTGTCAGGATTTTGACCGTCTGGATTTTGGTTGTATGTAAATTGACCTCATCCCCTTGGCACAACTTAAATGGCTGTCAGGGCATGCTGGCACTTGGAGAATGGCAGGGCACCTATAGTGCACTTGTTAAAAAAAAATATTACACTAAACAGTACACATACACCCCATTGTACAAAAATATGTTAATAAATAAATAAATAAATATCTCCCAACTTCAGCAGGGATGAAGGAGGGACATGGTGTGCCGGAGTCGCGCCTACGCACAAAAATGGGTGGGGCCTCAGGGGTGGGGTCTCATTGCACAACCCCCAAATTCATAATTTTGAGGGCGTGTCCAGCACTCCTTGAGCAGCTGGTCAACCCCTGGCTCACCTCCCTGAACTGTTAGATGCACACGCTATCTATTCAGTGTGATCACCGGCTGTTTTGCAGAGCAGCGATGATCACATGCTCTCCCAACTGCCCCTCTGCCCGTGGGGCACTGCGGCCTGCGGGTGGGACAGGAAGACGGTGTCCAAATAGCGGTACTTTCCCGCTGTAATCGAACAGTTGGGATGTATGTAAATGCACCAGTTAATTACTCCCTTAAATCCACTTCAGCTCACATAGGCATCTCACAAAGAGGTGCTAGTGGGCCCTGACAACCATTTAAGTTGGGCATGCCAGAGCTATCTGTGAACAGTAAAGATCTTTTCTTTAACCGTTCTTATTACCCCAACACCCAATGCTGAAGCAGTGTGGGGAATAGCCCTAGTGCTATTAATACAGGCCTGTATTGATCTAGAACTTTACTCAAAATGCAAGTTATTCTGGGGTTGGATTAAGACAAGGAATTCTGTTCTAAAGTTTGTATTCTCGTCAAGATTGCTGCAGCTTTGAACATTGTAAATCAGTAAGATACAATTCTACCGGGAATATACAGCAGTTGTGTTTATTAAATTTCCCCCCTTGTTTGTCTGTGTGCAGACTGATGTCAGAAAGGGGTTAAAGCATTTTGCACAGTCAGTACATGGACTCCACGCTGTGGAGAGGACACGTTTAATGGTTTTGTTTTTTTCCTGTCACTACTTTGTGTCAAGCACATGACTGCCGCATGTACACTGTAATTGCCTAGTGATAGTCACATTGAAGGTTGAATAATGCAGATAACCTACTGTAGGCGTGGAAGACCTAGAAAATCTATTTTTGGAAAGAGTATACAGCATTACATCTGAAATGCTATATATATATATATATATATATATATATATATATATATATATATATATATATATATATATATATATATATATATAAATATGAAGCAGGGAGCGCCAATAGTGCATTAAAAGTGTACAACAAATTTATTTAAAAATCCAAATCGGTAACAAGTGTGAACCCGTACCATAAAAGGCGGTTAAACCACCGCTCGTATAACCAGCATAAGATTTACCCCACTGTGCAAACCAGCATTCTCACGGGCGTGGTCTGACGTATGGACTTTGAACTGAGAATGCTGGTTTGCACAGTGGGGTAAATCTTATGCTGGTTATACGAGCGGTGGTTTAACCGCCTTTTATGGTACGGGTTCACACTTGTTACCGATTTGGATTTTTAAATAAATTTGTTGTACACTTTTAATGCACTATTGGCGCTCCCTGCTTCTTCAATCTCTTGGCAGGACTACCACCCGTTCAGGATCAGGTAACATTGGGGAAGCGACAGCTGGAAGTCCCAGAGGTGCACATTGACAAGTTTCTTCTGCCAAATAACATTGGCTGTCAGTGATTGTGAGGAACATTGTTTCTTGTCTAGCCTTGGACTTGTAGTTCCACGGGACTCTAGAAAATTTTACCTTGGTATTTGCGCTCATACTGCTTGTTTATCACATATATATATATATATATATATATATATATATATAATTATATTATCAGTGTGATCACTGCTGGTACCTTCTGGTAAAATAACTGTGTTGCTATATACATAGTCCAAAACCATAGGGTCTGCGCATGTGCACCGGCCATAGTGTGCGTATGTGACTCTTCACCATGTGATCACATCCCGGAAGGATGCAATCGCATGGTGACTGACGGGCAGTGACGCGGGGTGGGGGGTGGCGATCGGGAAATGCAGGCATGTCGTGGACGTTTTTGGGGCCGGCCTGTGACATCACCTGCATTTCCTGCGTATGGAAACATGGCGGTGGGACCCCTGTCTACGCAGGCAGGGGTCAACCTCTATTCTATGCATCTCAGAGCAGTGCCACGCATGCTGGGTGGCCTCGTCCTATGCTTGGCTGCCCCCAGCATGTGAGTATATGGAAGCAATATCTGCGTCCATATCTGAATAACCCCCTTAATGCATCAAAACCGCATGATCCTTGCACTGTCAGTGTCCCTATTATGGGGCATCCTAGATATCCTGTATACAGTAATAGTGTGACCCACTGATTGGAAATCCCTTTCTCACAGGGAGAAGGAGAGGAAGCTCCAACCCGGACAAAACCCTGCCAGACAAGTAGCAGCGGGACCTGTACCATCTCCTCCTGTTTTACAGCATCTGGATGTGCCCAGCCTGCCAAGGAGCCACTGCCAAAGTACCAGGTATAAACCACTTTATCAGAGGATGAATCAAAATTTCTCAGTTTGGGGTCCTTGTAAAACAGCGAGTGATGCTACTGTGGTAACTACTCAAACAGAGGTTGCACGGGTGTTGTGTTCACGGACCTGGTCATGTTAGAATTACTCAGATGGTTGATGGAAAAGGAAATCTTAAATTTCCTGTCTTATGATTCTGTGACTCACTATACAAACCTCCCAACACCTCCTGCAAATACCTATATAGATCTTGTGATCCTACTTGTTGGGAAACGCCCGTCCCATAGCAGTCCACAATATGCTACTAAATTTATTGACTGTAACAGAAAGCAAGACCATTCACCCATCAATGTTGTGGATGTAAGTGAAATGCTGGTGCCTCTGTCTATAAGAAAGAATACACGTCTTTATTAGATCTCAATAGAAGGAAAACTGGTGATGTAGATAAGACCTTATTTATACTTGTGTGTTGTGTATGGCTGCTGCTGTATTTCCACCTGTACGCTAAGTGGCATGTATTAACTTACAGTACACCAAGCCAGCCTCTGACGTGAACATGCTGGGCGAGATGATGTTTGGCTCTGTGGCAATGAGTTACAAAGGCTCAACATTAAAGATTCATTTCATCAGGTGAGTTTGTCAGAGACCATGCAGTGCATTTAACAAGGGCTTTTGAGTAGAAATGTTTGTTGTAGTTTAACCTTAGATGCTTGTTCCATGACGGCTCCCATCTGGCTTGTCTTTGCGTTGTTCTTATGGGCCGTACTGACGGAGAGATTTCCCCAGAGATGTGCGCTGAGCGATTTAGCGCAGACCACTCACCACACATCTCTCCCTGCACTCAGCACAGCGCAATGTGCTGAGGAAGGGGGGACACACGGGTGGGGGGTGTTCATTTCACCCAGCGGTGAAATGAGCGACCTGCTAGACGGTATCGGCTATAGCGAAGTGCAGGATCGCACATCGCTGTCGCCGGCACCCCTACACACGGAGCGATGTTCAGCTGATTTCTAAGCAGTCTAGTCAGAACATAGCTGAACATCGCTCTGTGTGTACCCCCCTTTAGATAACATTTAGCCAAAGCATTTGTTAATAATAACTACAACTGGTTCCTTCTCAGTGGATTGTTAAATTCAAATGTATTTGTATCCAGGTGATCTGTTTCCATAGTTGGAATATTCGCTGGATTAATAAATATTTTGTTTCCATGGTGGCAAAGAAATGACTCAGACCAGGGAAGTTGCTTGGCAAACGATGCAGGTGTATGTCTTTCTAGGATTACGGTTTGTTGTGAAATAAAACCGTCATGTGGTCTATTCAGAGTCACTAGGAATATCATTTAATATGACAAAGCAGGCAGGTTGTTCTTAATGAATATTAATTGTAATGGGAGAATTAGTCATTTGCTTGTGATTTTACACCACAGTTCTGGAATATACTTTACATGTCTATTAATCAATTATTTTCTATTTTGATTTTCCAGGTGCCCCCCTCAGTTGATGATCAGTAAAGTATTTTCTGCTAAAGTGGGAGGTTTCAGTGGCAGCACACACACGTAAGATTAATGACCTCTCCTGCAGGTGGGGGGCTTTTACTCAAATGCACATCTTGTGGCAGCTAGTCTGCATGAAGTATTTATGTAGTTATTCAGTTAGCAATGGATTGGAAATGGGTGGGTATGAATTCCCGGCAGTCGAGGTCCCGACTGTGAGATTCCTGATGGTTTGCGGTAAGTCTTTTCCCCTTTCCACTCCTGCAGCCTAAGCTCCCCTCCCGCAACCTACCCCTAACCACACCTCCCCACTTTACCTGCAGCCTAACCCTAACCTCCTTCACCCCCTTTACCTGCAGCCTATCCCTAACCTCCACCACCACTGAAGTCTAACTGTAACCCTGCTCCTAGTGCCTAACACCTTCGGAATCTGTTAGAATTCTGACCCTCAGGATCCCGCTGTCAGTATTTTGACTTTTGGGATCCAAACTGCCAGGATCCTGACCGCACCCCTTGGAAATGCAGCCTAACTGTACATGACCCAAATACAGATCGTATTGGTCATAATGTTATCATTCAAGTCATTCAATTCTTACAAATTTTACATAATATTCGACAAATCTTGAACAGTGAAGTGTAGCATCACAGTGCCAGACAGTAGCTGCAAAAAGTCAGATCAAAGCCTGGAACACCTAAAAAAAGGGGGCGGGGGGTTAAATACACATATATGTGTTTGCGAAAATGGTTTTATATTAGAGGGTTTTTGTCTCTGGATTCTGACATCGGTCACATGACCACTGGCATACCGTCCGCCAGGATGCGAAACGCATTCTCATCTTACTGTGTTGGACGTGTAGTATAATTTGAGATAGCTCAGAGGGAGCCATGGCCCTCATTCCGAGTTGTTCGCTCGCAAGCTGCTTTTAGCAGCATTGCACACGCTAAGCCGCCGCCTACTGGGAGTGAATCTTAACTTATCAAAATTGCGAACTAAAGGTTCTCAAAATTGCGCATAGAAATTTCTTAGCAGCTTCTGAGTAGCTCGAGACTTACTCTGCCACTGCGATCAGTTCAGTCAGTTTCGTTCCTGGTTTGACGTCACAAACACACCCAGCGTTCGCCCAGGCACTCCCCCGTTTCTCCAGCCACTCCTGCGTTTTTCCCAGAAACGGTAGCGTTTTTTCACACACTCCCATAAAACGGCCAGTTTCCGCCCAGAAACACCCACTTCCTGTCAATCACACTCCGATCTCCAGAACGAAGAAAAAACCTCGTAATGCCGTGAGTAAAATACCTAACTGCATAGCAAATTTACTTGGCGCAGTCGCAGTGCGAACATTGCGCATGCACAGTTAGTGGAAAATCGCTGCGATGCGAAGAAAATTACAGAGCGAACAACTCGGAATGACCACCCATGTCCATTAATGATTTCATTACTCCATTTCCAGGAGCAGGATATTTTGAGGCCATTACTGATTACTACATAGACTTTTCTAATTCTTTCATGAGAGTTCCCTACTGTAACAGTGGAATTCTTTATGGTATAAGGAGGTGACGGCAAATATTTCAGCTTTTAAAATGTATTTGATACCTTTCATACAAGAAATATTGTTAGAATTAGTACAGGACATTTTGGGGGTGAGTGGTCAAAGTAATTTTATAATGTGTCATTTTTAATATTCTGGGTTGGCCATACTCCTGCAGGACGTTCCCTAGGAGGTTGTTTTTTTTTTTTGGTTGTTTTTTCTAAGGCTTTTTTTTACACTTCCAAGTAGCAAAGTATTGAGGGCAATACTGTATATGTGTTATGTGGGAATTCTCCTGTATCACTTATTTCAGTATCCTTAGTGTGCTGATTGAATCCAGGGGCGGGGTGAAAAAACTGACTTTATTAAAGGGGCAGTCACTTACAAGACATGGTTTTGCCTTGTAAGTGATTGCCCCTTTAAAAAAGATAGAGTTTGGCTGGCATCCCACCCCTGGCTTTTGGAATATGCTTGAGCTGAACCATATATTCTAGTGTCCTATTATGTATTACTATCTTTCGGTAATATCTCTAGTTTTCTAATTTCCATTTGTCTTTTGCTTATTCAAGTCTTCAGGACAGTCTGGAGAACATCAACCACGATGGTACTGGAGTTAAACTTGGTGTGAGTCAGAGCGGACAAGGGCCATGTCAGAGTGGATCTAATCTAGGTACATGTGCATTACAGTAACAATCTGTGCTTTGATTACTGCCCAATAAAGCACCAACCCCACATTAAAGATAAAGTTCACCTGTTTATAGAATTTCCTTATATAGCATCTAGTGGGAAGTTCCCTTCCTTGGGATCCCTTGTGACCAGATGTCACTACGAACACCTAGAACTATGCTCTCTGCTGGAAGAAGGGAGCCGTCTCTTCCTCTCCCATAGAGCTCAAGAGAATACTTCAACTGAGCTTTGTGGAAGAGTGATGGCCAGACTTTTAGAGCAAGGTACACAATGGAATGATCAGTGATGTTTTGAAGGGACAGTACGATGTACAGTATCAGTATATTGTGTCTGCAGGCGTTGACGCAATATATTGTTACAGTATTAATGTTATGTCACGTGTGTATGCAGCACATCATATGGGAAGATGCTACCACACAGTTCACTAAATAGTGAATTGGGTATACACCTTATACGATAGTCGTTGCGATCCATCGCACAACGCAAGATTGGCCTGTATTTTGTATAGTGTGTACCCAGCTTTTCCCCTGATCTGTGAGCACAGTCTAATTGTGGTAGCTATGGGTAGTGTGGTGGGGGCTAGTTTTGCTACTTGGACAACGTACCTCTCCCTTTTTTTTTTTTTTTCCCGCCAAACTATTTTTATGTTAGCTCTTTATTTAAAAATGTATTTGTTTGGGGAAACCAATGTAATTTAAGTTATTAAATTAGTCCTTCAAATATTTTCACACTAAACTTGTGTCCCTTTTACAATCTTTTGCTCACCTGTGATGCTTTGTTTCAAAGATAAATAGTCTACACCAGTCCCTAATAGAGTTAAGGCCCGTACATACTGGCCGATATATCGGCCGTTCTCTTGAACGGCCGATATATCGCGGGTCCGTTGGCCAGAGTGTACAGTCGATACGTTCGTTCACAGACGTATCGCGTCGGCCCTGCAGCACAGCCGACGGCCAATATATCTACCGATATATTGGCGCGTCGATGTGTGTGTACGGGCGGTTGGCCGACCGCCCGTACACATGCTGCGGCGGCCGGCGGTAATTGACAGCTGAACTGGGCGGGCGTGTGTACACGCCCGCCCAGTTCATGACGTCGGTCCCCGACGGATCGGCCAGTGTGTATGCTCAACACACTGCCCGATCCATCCATAGATACATCTGCCAATCAATTGATCGGCAGATGTATCTTCCAGTGTGTACCCACCTTAATGATCCTTGCTGCTCCCTTTAATTTAAATGGTGCAGGGTCATTTAGATATGTCTCCATATCACTGATAAGTAGGTAATACTGCATCCAAATAATAGAGATATATATTCAATACAGAAACAGGAGGCAAAAATGTTGCAGACATCCAGTGATATTTATACAGTAGATAAAACATATTTCCATATGGTACAGCAGAGCTTCAGCTAAGAACGGAATATAGCAGACAGTGCATACGTTTCTGTGAGGTCACACACCCCAATATAGGGGGTAATTCCAAGTTGATCGCAGCAGGAATTTAGTTAGCAATTGGGCAAAACCATGTGCACTGCAGGGGAGGCAGATATAACATGTGCAGAGAGAGTTATATTTGGGTGGAGTGTGTTCAATCTGCAATCTAATTTGCAGTATAAAAATAAAGCAGCCAGTATTTACCCTGCACAGAAATAAAATAACCCACCCAAATCTAACTCTCTCTGCACATGTTAAATCTGCCTCCCCTGCAGTGCACATGGTTTTGCCCAATTGCTAACTAAATTCCTGCTGCGATCAACTTGGAATTACCCCCATAGTTCTTCATGACAGGCTGAGACTTAACTGTAATTTAAACTGCACAAATCGCAATTTGTATGAAATTGCAGTTCACCTACAGTCTCGTACAATGTTCAACAATGTCAAATACATATGTGAGTGAAACTATTTTGCTGTGTATTTTTTTTTTTTCCATTATATAACGCAAAATATTACCTTTGGAACTATAAAGTAATGATATTGACAATGTCATTTAATAATAGGCACTATCTTTTCTCTTCTGGGATGCTCGTATTTGTATCCTCAAATCATAGGATATTATATAGCCTTATTGGGTTAAGTATTTGCAAAATTTAGTTTTTTTCTGTATTGTCCTATTTTCCTTTTGTTTGTCTTTTTGTGAGGTTATTTTAGCCTTTATTTATTTATTTATTTATTTATTTTGTTCATTTGTTTTTTTGTCTGCAATGTTTACCTCCAGTTCCTGTTTTAGGTGTTTTACAGATGTGTGGCAGCAAACTGCTGCCCGCCATGTTTGAAGCTCGCTCCCTCCGGCTCATCCGGAGTGCCTCTTTCTTTGCAGGTTTGTGTGGAATGCAGCATACAATTGAAGCCACACAAAAACCTATATGATAAATTCACAGAACCAAGGGGGTAATTGATCGCAGCAGGAAATTTTTTATCAGTTGGGCAAAACAAAACCATGTGCAACGCCGGGGGGGGGGGGGGGGGGGGGCTTTGGCAGATATAACATGTGCAGAGAGAGTTAGATTTGGGTGTGGTGAGTTCAATCTGCAATCTAAATTGCAGTGTAAAAATAAAGCAGCCAGTATTTACCCTGCACAGAAACAAAATAACCCACCCAAATCTAACTCTCTCTGCAAATGTTATATCTGCCCCCCCTGCAGTGCACATGGTTTTGCCCAACTGCTAAAAAATTTCCTGCTGCGATCAACTTGGAATTACCCCCCATAGTTTCACTTCACAATTACACTGGTTAGTTTGTGGTTTTGCTTGGTTATTGTGTTATCTTGTGTCACGCTACAGCTTGTGACTGTTTGTTTTATAGATAGATAAGAATTGATTGTTTCCGGTTTGTGGTACAGTGCATTCATATTGTTTTTTCCTTTGCCTGTAATTCACCTTAAAGCACGTATGTAAGCCTTTGGCAATCTCTAAAATTATCATTTTAAGGGAGAATTCAGTTAGCCACGGCAATTTACCGCGGACTAATTGATCCCCTGGCAGCTCTTATCAGGAATTTTTTTTTTCCAGACTTCAGCAGGCAGCTGGCAGTGTTAATACATAGGTCTGTGAACTTATCACAGATTCCTCATCTTTATGAACGAAAACCAAAAATTTAACAGGTGCAAAAAACGGGCTGTAATTGAATAGCATGATGTAAAAAAGGCCAAAGAAAGCTTGAGGCTACCCCTGTTTTTCCAACTTGTAAACTTTTTAGGGCTAATTGAATTCCCCCCTTCTTATTTTCCAAATCAGACTGAAGAAGTCCACAAATGCAAATACTGTTCTTCCAACATTTCACCTCTTCTGTTCTTATTTATTTTTGTAACTGAACCTTTGTAATTGTGAAAGGATTTGTGGTTCCTGTAATTTGGATTACTTAAAAATAATTACACATTTTATCTAATTAAGTAATTGACTTAAAATACCTGCTGAGTACGAGACAATATGGTGCAGCTTTGGTAGCTCGGTATAAAAGATCGCCCATGATGACTAATGTGGTAAACTGCAGTCTGCTTAGCTTATCCAGCAGCCGGGACTGGCACATCATATACATGCCCATTTACTGTTTCTCAGAAACCTTTACCTTCTCTCAATGGTTATAGCCATGTGTCCAGACTGTAAGAGTGCCACATACAGGGTGTTTTATAATTAGTTGTTTT
Organism: Pseudophryne corroboree; assembly: GCF_028390025.1. Lineage (NCBI taxonomy): Eukaryota > Metazoa > Chordata > Amphibia > Anura > Myobatrachidae > Pseudophryne > Pseudophryne corroboree. The sequence continues at coordinate 963,318,118 of NC_086444.1, read as the reverse complement.
TGGATAGTGTTATTTGACTGACACAAGTGGTGATGCCATCCAGATGAGTGGACTGCATTTTAACACAAAATGTTAATTATTTATTTATTTTTATTTCTGTTTTTTTCTTCTTTTTCATTTATAGTTATTTAAATTGTGCATGAACATTGGTGTGGGGTACTAACCTGCTTCACTGGCTTGATGATTATTTTGCACGGATGGGCAGCAGTGTATACTATATAGTAACTCAGCCACTCTTGCCATCTGAAAGCCCTAACAACTAATACCTGTTTATTTTCCTGCATTTTAAGCTTGAATGTAATAACTTTGTGTACATTAACATATGTGCTTCCTATTGGGCAGCGCACAGCACACCGGTGGATATGCCTAGCAGAGGACAGAATGAAGATAAAGACAGTGGCATTGCTCGATCAGGTATCTTCATTACATTATTTACTGTTGAACGTAAGATCTAAAGCTGGAAACAGTTGGCTATAGTTTGCTTATCTGCATGCCTGTGAGCTCATGTTCTTATAACTCACTTTTATTTCATTCAAAAATTGTTTTATTTCATTGCTGCCTGAAATTTCCAAACTTTTACGCTTTCGAAACATCCCTAATTGTTCTGTTATGGTGCGTACACACAGTGAGATTTTTTCTTACGATTTTAACTATATAGTCAAAATCGTAAGAAAAGTTAGTGCAGATCGCAAGGTGAAAGTCACCTTGCGATGCCGATTCGATGCCGATGTGCGGTCCCGCGCGGTCGGCATCGCAAGACTAGATAGACTGTGCAGGCAAGTCAATTTTGACTATCTCTATAGAAGAGATAGTCAAAATTGACACTTAGCCAAAATCGCGCATAGGGGGTAATTCCGAGTTGATCGCAGCAGGAATTTTGTTAGCAGTTGGGCAAAACCATGTGCACTGCAGGGGAGGCAGATTTAACATGTGCAGAGAGAGTTTGATTTGGTTGTGGTGTGTTCAATCTGCAATCTAAATTGCAGTGTAAAAATAAAGCAGCCAGTATTTACCATGCACAGAAACAAAATAACCCACCCAAATCTAACTCTATCTGCACTTTATTTCTGCCTCCCCTACAGTGCATATGGTTTTGCCCAACTGCTAACAAAATTCCTGCTGCGATCAACTCGGAATTACCCCCATAGTCAGTATCGTAAGCACATAATGAGTGTACTTGCGATACTGACTATGTGCCGACCTGGCCGCTGTCGCATAGTGAGAATCGGGCATAGCCCAAATCTCACTGTGTGTATGGGCCATTAGTGTCATATCACTTAGATTGCTTAAAACATCTTGTTTAACGTACATATGTACATACAGTACTTTATTGGCACTGCTCTTCTGTTCACTGATGACCCAATAGGTATCCAGTCAGAAGGCAGGCAGTAACCATGTTGACATTCTTAATTTCGACATTTCAGATGTCGACATGGTTCTGTCAATAAACATGTCAACATCCTCAAACTGTTGACATCTGAAGTGTCGCTATTTGAATGTCAACATTCTGAGGTTGCTGACAGAGTTAGGCCGCGTGGGGAAGTTAGGGTTAGGCTGCGTGGGGAGGTTAGGGGTGGGCATTCGTAGGGATGTATGTAAGAGTAAGGAATAGGGGGAGGGTTAGTAAATAGTTAGGGATAGAGGAGAACTACTTACTGGAACACCGCTCCTCAGACCCCTTCATCAGTACTAATACTCATGTGAATGCCGGACCCGTAAGAAGACACTGGAGGCATGTAGCTGCTGAGCCAAGGTAGACCACCAATGAATGTTTGTCGACAGTTTAGCATGTGGACGACTTATCCTTGTAGACATGATAAAAGTCGGGCATGGTCACTGTCGACCATTTGTACCCAGCCCACCTTTCGAACTGGGCTTACAGATGTGTCCTGATACATCTATGCTGCAGTCATGGCAAACAGCATCGCTAGGCACGCCAGGTCTCGTTGTTCTCTGCTAGCATTGGGCGTAATTTCGCCGAAAATGCGTATAAGGCGCACCAGCAGACGGTACTGATTAATGTAATATGCCACACTTGTTTATCTGCGTGTAACTGCATACCACAAGGCTGTGTCTTTTTTTTCATACCAAGTTCTATTGCGCTTCATATACAGACTCAGTTGCACACACAGATATGCAAGTACTTTATCATAAATCAAATAAATCGTCGCAGTCTCCTGGTGCATCCTAGTTGCATCGTTTTGGATCTAAGACGCATTTTTGGCAAACAAAACACTCCCTACACTAGCAGAGTTGCACAGGACCTGCCAGCTCACTCGCGCCTGGCATCTCCCGCAGCATATTGTGTTGGGGCTAGATGTATGAGGACACATCTGTGTGTTAGCACATGGTCGAGTCACATTATTACGACCACGTCATACATTTGACGTCCGCAGTGCGTAGCCCATGATGTATGTCACGTGTCGTGCGCTGGCTTGGTGGGTATATAAGTTATGCAATAGGCCGTCTGCACACATCACACGCTGCTGTCATGGGTAAAAGGGGCGATTTATCCGAGTTGCAAAAAGGAATGATTATCGGTTTTCAGGCTAAGGGTGGTAGTATGTCTGAAACAGCGCAGTTTGTGAATTGTTTGCATGCTGCTGTGGTGAAGGTGTGTCGTGACTGGACAAATGGCATCATTGCCAATAACCGATGTGGAAACTGCGGAGCACCACGTGCTATTGATGTGAGAGGTGAACCTACCAGCACCTTCTTGAGTCACTCCCAGAACATCTAGCTGCTGTCCTTGCTGCACACAGCGGTTACTATGGCTGTTAGTTGGTGGTTATAATAATGTGACTCCACCATGTATTTGTTTTGTGTCCCCTTACACCTGGAGTAGTAGGACAGGGCAGGCAGGTGTAGGCTGAGTACAGTAACAGCGAGTTTGCTTAATTGCATCAAAATGAAAAGTAGACTCATCCCTAGGTATGCTTTTTATGTGTATCGCTTGTGTATGGTGGAGGGCTGATGAAGCGACGCATGTGGATACCGTAGCTATCGGCAGCTGCGGATTGCATATTACTAATCGCACTTCATTATCCTCAGGGTTATTTTAGATACATTTGTATGCACATATATAGGGTTTCTGTTTATGGCATCTGCCTTGTCACATTCGTGCTGTCCAAGAAGCCAAATTAAATACAAGGTGTACAGATTAACCTACCTGACCGAGTTACCAGTGACGTGCGGTGGGGTGAGGCAGAGCCTTTCCTATCATACTAACGTTTGTGCCAGAGTTTTGACTGTATAAAGTATATGAAAAATACAAAGAATATGTTTGAAATATCTTCTTTGCATTATTCTAATAATTTTTATAGCCAAAACTCTGGAGTAAAAAGTCTATGGCAGGGGAGGCAGTGCCTCACCTGGCTAACTTTTCCGCACATCTGTGATCAAAACTCACCAAATTTCCAGGAGTTTATACTGCTGCACCTGTGTATAATGCCCAGATGTACCCTTTGGCTCATATATTCCGTGTAAATCTGGCTCTGGTGCTAGACAGTGCTCCTGAGCCATTTAGCTCACCGCACGTCCCTGCGAGTTACAGTAGACACTTGGGGGGTATTCAATTGTTTGAAAAGTCAGTTGGGTGTCTGTTTTTCCCTACCTAATAGACAGGAAAAAACAGACACCCAACCGACTTCTCAAACAATTGAATTCCACCTTTGGAATGTTTGAAGTCAACGAGTTTGCTACAGTATATATTAAAATGGGCTTCTACATCTCCCTCCTCCTGTGCACTGTGTGTTACAGCATCCCTGAGCAGTCTCCTGCTGACTCCCCTCCCATCTCCAAGCACCTCCATCTCCAGCAACTGTGCCAGCAGCTATCAGCGGCGCTGGTGGAGAAGTCAGACGACCAGTCTGGAGAAAGGTGTTGTACCACGATGGTGAGTACTTTATCATGTCTTTCATTATTCAGGTATTACACCCCTAAAATATAGATTATATTGTAACACCAATTAGATGAATGCATTACATTTGCACTCCATAGCTGTATGAGCCAGCATTTGCATTGATATTGCTCCCTCATGTTTACACCCCAAGTGGTTATTAAGGAATTTTTTAAACTGCATGTTAAAAACGTTGTTCTTCTGACTTAAGTTTACATGTAGAATGGGCACTATCTTCTATTGACTTGTCCATTTTGCTGCCACGGGTTCATGGTGGCACTGCACCTGACTGTGGCAGAGATGACCATCGTCTTATAACGCCCAAATCCTTTATATGCAGGAAATGCAATGTATCCGATCAGTGGTGTTGCTGCACTATGCACTATGGGTGGTGCACTGGCATAGCATGGGGATAGGAAGCTATGAGATTGCTTTGCCCTTGATTACTGGTTACCAGTCACATGTACAGCCGTAGCAATATAATACCAATGGACACTATGCCTTCTAGATCTATTAAACCAGGAATATAAGTGGGGTGTGGTTCATTGGGTCGACAGTGTTTAGGACAACCACTATTGGTCGACAGTAACTAGGTCGACATGGTCTAGGTCGACAGGTCAAAAGGTCGACATGAGTTTTTTATGGGTTTTTTTGTGTTGTTTTCTCCGTACATTGACCAGGAACCCCAATTAGTGCACCATGTCCCCTCGCAACTTTGGGCAAGATTACTATTCCCAATTGTAGTCCGCTTGGATCGTTATGTATGTGCAAGTTCAAAAAAAGAAAAAAAAATGTGGAAAAACTCATGTTGACCTTTTGACCTGTCGACCTAGAGACCCTGTCGACCTAGTTACTGTCGACCAACAGTGGTCGACCTAACCATTGTCGACCTAGTTACTGTCGACCTAGAGACCAGATCCCATATAAGTGTTCTACAATTTATTTCCATTTTTCCAGTTATGTATGTATGAACCTGGAACATTTGGTGTCCATTGTAGCTCTATTCCTAATGTTGAATCGACTATAAAATACTGAATAGAACTAAGGATACCTGCAATATTTGGTCTTTCTGGAAATCCTGCTGTGGTGGTAGAGCTCTGTCAGTAGTCCTGCTGACAGTGGGCCTTATTCAGGTTTGTTAGCAAACCAAAAAAGCACACTAACTGGCAAAACCATGTGCACTGCAGGTGGGGCAGATGTAACATGTACAGAGAGATTGCAGTGTAAAAATAAAGCAGCCAGTATTTTACCATGCACAGAAACAATATAACCTACCCAAATCTAAATCTCTCTGCATATGTTATATCTGCCCCACCTGCAGTGCAACATGATATTGGGGGTCATTCCGAGTTGATCGCTCGTTAGCTAGTTTTAGCAGCCGTGCAAACGCTATGCCGCCGCCCACTGGGGAGTGTATTTTAGCTTAGCAGAAGTACGAACGCATGTGCAGCCGAGCTCTGCAAAAACAGTTTGTGCAGTTTCTGAGTAGCTCTGAACCTACTCAGCGCTTGCGATCACTTCAGCCTATTCCTGTCCGGATTTGACGTCATACATCCGCCGAGCGAACACTCATCCACGCCTGCATTTTTTCAAACACACCTGCAAACACTCCCTGAAAACGGTCAGTTGACACCCAGTAACGTCCCCTTCCTGTCAATCTTCTTGCGGCCGCCAGTGCAAAGGAAAACTTCACTAGAACCTGAGCACAACCACAAAGAGCTTTGTACCCGTATGTCGCGCGTGCGCATTGCGGGGCATATGCAGAAATGCCATTTTTTCACCTGATCGCTGCGATGCGAAAATCGTCAGCGAGCGATCAACTCGGAATGACCCCCATTGCCCATTAGTGTGCTTTTTTGGTTTGCTAACAAACTGAATAATCCCCAGTGGTTCTGTAATGTGCATCCTGTGCACAAAGAATTCACCATGGAGACAAATACTGTCCTTTAATATATATTTAGAATATGGAGGGAGTGACCTACTGTACATATAATTATTTACAAAGTCACACAAATCACAATTACTTACCCCTATTATCTTAAGTAAGAATATTAAAAGTTACTTTTTAGAATTAACAATCATATCAATTTAATCATTACATATACAAATATAAAAGATTGCTCCAAAAAATCAACTGCCAATAAGTAGATATTAACAACTAACCTGTTTTGCAGGCCAACCGATGAGACCTTCAGTATGGCGGACGAGACTTACACTTCCAACCCTGCAACAATTGGTCGAAAGAAGATTGCAATAAGTGTCCTTTTCTCCTTGTCTGAGGAAGAGGAAACACAATGGAGCTTTCAGGATTTCTTTTTTTCTCACTTCCCTCTGTTTGAGTCCCACATGAACAAACTGAAATCTGCTATAGAAAAGGTAACCCTACTGGCCCTTTCCTGTTTTTAATGCAGTAAGTTATAGATGCCTCTAATTTTACCCTTTGAGGCTGGTCCAGCTATGTTTGGATTCTGGGAGGGGCTTATACTTGCAAATTGAAACTTCAACAGAATAGATATGCAAAAAGCTAGAATGTAACAAAATACAAAGTAGATCGGTGTAGATAGTGGTGTAGATTCTTGGAACATCATGTACTGTGCATGTAAAAATATGTATAATAATTTGATGTGATTTACGAGAAGAGGATATATGTGCGGTGTTAGCCAGGTATTTCTAATATGCTTTTCATCTCCAGGCTATGATCTCCTGCAGGAAGATTACTGAATCAAGTCAGCGTGTCCAGATTTATCTCAGTCAAGTCATGGAGGCCCTGGCACAGTTTAGGTAGGTTGTCAGTTTTCTAAAGATTTACTTATACAGGGTTTTTAAATCTATCCTAATTTCTGCAGCGGGGTACACTGTGTTCCAAAGGGAATACATCAGGGTGTAGAGTTGGATCTTGATCCAGAGGCACCAACAGGCTAAAGCATTGACTGTTCCCAGGATGCATTGCATGGCCTCCTCTATAACCCCGCCTCCCAACACTGGAGCTCAGTTTCTAAGTTGGTGCCTGCAGAGCAGGTCACTTAACAGGGGAGCTAGCTGCGCTAGGCAGCCCTAAAAGAGCTTTTAGAAGTCTTCAAGGGCAGCAGCACTTTCTATGTCACGTTGACATACTGTGCTGCGGCTCCATCACCTTCCCCAGCAGTGCTGCATACTCCCGCTGGCCGAGTTCCCGGGTACTTGAGGCGGAGGCGCTCCGGTTCCAGGCACACCACCGCAGATGCTCTCCTGGATAGCGTGGCTGCTTCTTAGGGAGGAGGTAAGATGGTCCCCCATGCAGGACCCACCGCCAAATTGTGATCCGGTCGCGGTCCCAGGAGACGGACCGCGTCGCTGGCGTGGACACTGTGTCAGTACAGGAAGCCCACTATATCCACCAGGGAAGGGAGCACAGGTCGGATTGTGTAAAATCCTTTTTCATAAGGCTCCACAGTACCCGGTGGTGAGGACCAGCATAGGGGATAAGGCGCTGACCTGTAGCCCCTCCCCCAGCCCCTGGCGCTATGTACTGCTGGTGTTCCCATCCTGGAGCTGCTTATCACTCTCCCTCACTCCCTGACTGAGATATCGGCGCCATCTTCTCAAGTAGCTGCGTCTGGTCTCCTGGATTGCAGGGCAAAGTCTCCTCTGTAAATCCGCCTACCTCATCAGTGCTGTGATTTTACAGTCGCTTAAGTATTCTACATGTCATTCTAAAGACAGTGTTAGTTAAGAACAAGTGCCTGTCCACCAGAATATTTGGTACAAGTGTTCTTATACATGCATCCAGTCTCTGACTGTGCATTGTTATTTATATATTTATAATTATTTTTTATTTACTGGTCTAGTGCATTGTCACTGTGACTGTGTGTGCCTGCATCCTGCTATATGTAATTCACTTTCAGTGTATCACAGCTATAGCGATCACTGTGGAAAAAAATGCTGGAAAAGAGTATATTGCGCTTAAGATGAAAGCAGCCCACAGCAAGTGGATAAGGTGACACCAGAACTTAAGCATATAGGGGGTCATTCCGAGTTGATCGCTAGCTGCCGTTGTTTGCAGCGCAGTGATCAGGCTAAAAATCGGCATTTCTGCGCGTGCGTATGCACCGCAATGCGCACGCGTGACGTACGGGTACAAAGCCATTTGTTGTTTAGCACAGGTTCTAGCGAAGTTTTGAGTCGAATTGACGGCCGCAAGAAGATTGACAGGAAGGGGGCGTTTCTGGGTGTCAACTGACCGTTTTCAGGGAGTGTTTGCAAAAACTCAGGCGTGTCTGAAAAAATGCAGGCGGGGCTGGACGTTCGCTGGGCGGGTGTATGACGTCAAATCCGGACACGAATAGGATGAAGTGATCGCAAGCGCTGAGTAGGTTCAGAGATACTGTGAAACTGCACAAATTGTTTTTGCAGAGCTTGGCTGCACAAGCGTTTGCACTTCTGCTAAGCTAAAATACACTCCCCAGTGGGCGGCGGCATAGTGTTTGCACGGCTGCTAAAACTAGCTAGCGAGCGATCAACTCGGAATGACCCCCATAGAACACACACAAAAAGTACACCACTGTTTGCGTAGGCGCTTACTGACAAAGTAAGCAAAGTTTGTTCTACCTTCTCAGGCATTAAATATTATAATTTCCTTAAATAAAAGAAATATGCAAAAAATAGTGCAGATGATAACGTTCAGATAATGAATAAATGGAGGTGCTGATATCAGACTCCTACCAGAAAAGGTGGTCTATTAAATTGTAGACATATAGGCAAACAGGAGCGGACCAATGTCAAGTCGTGTTCTCCTTGTATTTTCCACAATACTCCATATTTATATAAAAAACAGGAAACGAGAACTCCGCATAGTGTAACACTGCAATTATTTACATAAAAATATTAAAACCATGAAGACGGTATAAAATGGACTCTCACCAAAGATGTTAGTCTACACACAAAGTAGACCAAAATCACATGTGTGAATAAATCACAGGCGTCCCTGGGCAGATGTTCCGCACACCGGTGTGAGTCCAAAAGATGTTTCCCCTTCCTCCTCACCAACGCGTTTCGATACCACACAGGGTATGAAAAAGTCTGGGGTCAAGGGGTCATCTAAGCGTGCCGCTTCCTCATAATCCACTAATATTTCAGATAATTCTTCTGATGAGGATGGGGAATATACTGATCCGTCAGACACTGATACAGTTGCTTCTGACGAGTAACCTACAAGTCATGTTGATGTTCCTGACCTAGTGGAGGCTATTAAGCTGATTCTACAAATTGATGATGAGGTAGATCCCACTACTTTGTCTAAGAAACCTGATAAGTTCAAACGTCAGAAGGTTGCTAAAGTAGTCTTACCACATGCTGACCATTTAATAGACATACGTCAGGAACCCTGGTCTTCTCCAGGAAAGAAATTCTCCCCATCTATGAAGATGCTAGGTCATTATCCTATCCCTGCGGAGTTGAGTAACAAGTGGGAAAATCCACCGCCGGTGGACTCTCATGTCACCAGTCTTGTGGTGTCATCTACTCTGCCTGTCACCAGAGTCACCTCATTAAAGGAACCGACGGATAAGCGTGTAGAGGGCTGCCTGAAGTCTAGTTACTCCCTTACACGTGCTGTACATAGACCCACTATAGCAGCCTCCTGGGCCGCAACAGGAATTGAAGCATGGGTTCAGGTATTAGAGGAAGAGTTGCCTCAGGATATTTCTGACACTGCCAGACAATATCTGTCTCATATTACCACCGCATCCCACTATATTCAGGAGGCGTCCTCTGAGGCAGGTGTAATGGCGGCCAAGGCGTCCACTACATCTATACTGGCTCGCCAAATTATGTGGTTGAGGTCTTGGCAGGTGGACCTGGACTCCAAAAAGACCTTGGAGGTGCTCCCTTTTAAGGGAGACATCCTATTTGGGGAAGATCTGAATAAGATTGTGACTGACTTGGCGACTGCAAGACTGCGTTTCTCTCAAGTACTAATCCTTCTGCAACGAAGGCAAAGAGTACCACTTTTTGTTCCTTTCGACCTCCAGGGAAAGCAAACCAAAGCAATCCTGGGCTACCTGTCAGCCTGCTTCCAAACAAAACAAGCCTGCTGCATGACGGGCCGGGCCTCCCCCTGGGAGATCCCAGGGTGGCAGGCTGGCTTCTGCAATTCGCCCAGGTCTGGTTAAGGACTACTTCAGACGCCTGGGTGCGGGAAGTTGGCTGTCAAAGGTACACTGTCTCTTTCAAGAGACGTCCCCCTCGCCAGTTCTGCAAGACGGATCCTTTGAAAGCGCAATCTCTACACCTGGTTGTGCGATCCCTCCTGGGCCCAGGAGTGGTAGTGCCGGTACCTCTGTCCCAGACAGGCAGGGGATACTTAAAGTATGGTATTATCTGCGCTAACTCCTTTATGGAAAAAAGAAGAGTAGAGAAAAGAGGAAAAAAAGGGGAGGAAAATACAGAAAAGTTTCTACAGAAGTGACAAAACAAAAATGGTGCAGCCGTAGATTGAACCAGTACCCTCACTGGTTAGGGTTAATTACATACAGAATTCTTGGCGCAACATTTGAAAGACAACAGTGAAGACAGAGACTAATGTCAGACTGAATATGACATTTAATAATCACAAATTAAAAGATTGCTTACTTAGCATATAGTTAAAAATGACTAGATCATTCAATGAATATAGCCAATATAAAAATACTCTGTGTTAAACCAATTTAATTAAAAGTCAATGCCTCAACGGCAAAAAATGTCCTGGGACCTGGTATCCTTAGCCAAATAGGCTTATGTTGTATCTCATCAAACCAGTCTATATCAATATTTTAACGGTATAGCCTCTTATCTTTTTACACTTTGCTGTGCAAGTGACTTGATCCACACTGGGAACCTTTCCTTAACATGCAGTCTTTAAAGTATCTTTATAGGGATAAATCCTGGTGACACGTTAGCTGATTACAGCGCTCATGTACCTCTCACTCATGGTGTGGTGGATCCCCGTCTCTGCCGTCCTCGTTCCCCTCCGCTGATGTCCGCCGCCTCCCAGAGCCGTGGTGATCCGTCGCTCGACACAGCTTGCAGGCTGTGGAACGCACCACTCTGGCTTCCGGTTTCGCGGCTTCCGGTGACGCTAGCCGGCGTGTGGTCCGTACAAGATTTGGGCTCGTCCGTGCTGTAGAGCAGTGGTGCAGCTTCCAACGCGTTTCCCCCCTTAGGGGCTTCGTCAGTGATAGCTGCTTCCAAAGTGCAATCATCTTTTAAAGGTTACATGGAGCCCTTAATTGATCCTATTTGCATGATTGCTTATTAACCCTTGTGTGGCATAGAGAAAAAACTCTCGTATATAGAATGCTATACAAAAAAACCATTCAGTCTGACATGAAAAAATAGAAGAAGAAGAAAGGAGGAAAAAAGGATGAAAAGGAAAAGTGTGCACATATACACATGTATATATACATATGTATATATACATATCTAAAACGGGGGAAAAAAAAAAAAAAAGGATGTAACTTGGTAGCTGTTACTTATATTTTTTTAAATTTATTATAAAAAGGCTGCCAAGTCAAAATCTATATTAAGACCCTTAGGTATAATTGTATCAATTTGATAGATCCACTTTGCTTCCTCCTTAGGCAGGGGATACTATTAGACCCTGTTTCTAGTCCCGAAACCCAATGGGTCCTTCCGGCCTATACTCAACCTCAAATCATTGAACAAATTTGTGAGAGTGTCCAAATTCCGTATGGAAACTCTGCGCACTATTGTACTGGCCATGGAACCCGAAGACTATATGGTATCCCTGGACATACAGGATGCTTACCTGCATATACCTATTGCCATATCACATCAGCAATATCTGCGGTTTGCTATTGGCAACCTACATTATCAATTCCAGGCTCTGCCATTTGGACTGGCCACGGTCCCTTGTATCTCCACCAAGGTCATGGCCGTGATGATGGTCCTTCTCCGTCGTCTGGGAATCAGGATCCTGCCGTACCTGGACGACTTGCTGATCCTGGCAAACTCCCAAGATGTTCTCCTCAATCATCTGGAACTGATGGTCCAATTCCTACAAGCCCACAGGTGACTCATCAACTGGAAAAAGCCCTCACTGGTCCCTGCTCGGAGCATGGTGCACCTGGGGGCACTGCTGGGGACACACAGCCATAGACTGTTTCTGTCTCCAGAGAAAGTTCTGAAACTTCAGGACAGGATCAGATACTTCCTTTCTCACCCAAGAGTGCCGATACACTCGGCGATGCAAGTACTAGGCCTCATGGTGTCGGCTTTCGACATGGTAGAGTACGCTCAATTTCATTCCCGCCCTCTGCAGAGGTTAATCCTTTCCAATTGGGACATCCTGCCTCATCGTATCTGGTCTCAAATGATCTCCTTGACTCCGGAGGTTCGTCTGTCACTGAGCCTTTTGTCCCCCCGCAGCATACAAAAAAGGCACCTCATTATCAAATGCAGTCCTTTCGTTCCAATAAAAACAAAAAGGTACGGGGATCGTCCTTTGTTGCCAGAGGGAAAGGCAGGGGAAAGAAGCTGCACACAGCTAGTTCCCAAGAGCAAAAGTCCTCCCCTGCCTCTGCAAGGTCCACCGCATGACGCTGGGGCTTCCCGGGGGGAGGCAGATCTAGTGGGGGCTCATCTTCGGTTTTTCAGCCACGTCTGGGTTCACTCGCAGCTGAATCCCTGGGCATTAGAGATTGTTTCTCAGGGATACAGGCTGGAATTCGAAGACTTGCTTCCTCGCCGGTTTTTCAAATCGGCTCTGCCGGCTTTCCCGTCAGACAGGGAGCTAGTGTTGGCGGCAATCCAAAAATTGTATATTCAACAGGTGATTGTCACAGTTCCTCATCTCCAGCAAGGAGAGGGATATTACTCAACCCTGTTTGTGGTTCCGAAACCGGACGGTTCGGTCAGACCCATTTTAAACCTAAAATCTCGGGGGCGTGGCCACGACGGCTGAGGAGTAGGCAGCAGGTCTCGGGATCTCCCCGGCTACCAAACTCCTGACACCCATCCTGGTGCCTCTGCCCGGCCGAATTATCCACTCCATACTGCTGGGCGCCGGCGGGCATCCTTTTCCGTAGTCTCCGGGTCCCGTGAAGTGGCAATCACTGGCCTCCGGCCCTGCGGCCTACACCTCCTCCGGATCCCCAGCCTCGATTTTGGCGGCCTCGGCCGCGGGACACCCGGAGCTCGAGCGGCGGGCTGCTGCTGTCGCCAGACGCCGCGGGAAGGCTGTGAGGAGGAGATAGCCTCTCCTCTACCTCTCGGGCTGTGACCTGGGGCCCTGATAACAGAAGGATAAGCAGGTACTCCTGGGGAAGGGGAAGGGGCACTGCGGCCATTTTAGGAGCGGATTATAAAGGCAGCTACCCATGCCTGGACATCTGAGGGGCTGCCTGATAGGATTCTCCTGTGTCCTGTGAACTGTTTTAATCTCTGAGACCTTACTGCATGTTGCTCTCACCCCTTCTCAATCTCTCAATATCTATACTACCTTAACATATTGTTGGAAGCACAGTCAGCTGTTCCCACTGCGCAGATCTCCCATTCTGCCACACAGGAGCTGCATATAGATTGGAACTGACTACACTGCTGTACTGCACTAATATCCTACAGTGTGCTACACACCAATATCCTACATTTGCCTCCCGGAATTGCTGCAGGATATTCCCTCCTCAATATTCCCGTCCGTGTTGTTACTTTTACACAAGACTGTATTTTCTATCCATTGATATTTTGACCTAAAAAGACCGGGCACGGTTGTTTCCCGCCACTGATTATATTCATCCTTGCTGCTGCCGCCTTCTAATTACACTTCTATACTGTAACCCTACCCTAAGGTGAGTGTGACTGCTCCTGTCCAATATGGTTAAGGGCGGCCAGAGTGCGGCCGCTGCCAAACTAGAAAGATATGCCAGGCAACCCAATCCCAAGCTGTCCTCTGCTCCTTCTCAGGGAGCCTCTCCGACACACTCGAACTCCCCATCTGCGTCTGCTGCCAATTCCCCAGCGGCAGCGGAGGCGCCGTCTATTCAACAGGTGCTGGAGGCTATAGCTGGCAGTGAACAGCGTCTCTCCGATAAGATGGAAAAGGTGCAGTGCGACCTCTCCTTACTCCGACAAGATGTTCAGCGTATCCGTGAGAGAGTGGGTGAGGCGGAGACACGGGTCTCCAACCTGGAAGATATGTGTGGCCCCCTGAAGCAGTCCGTATCCACGGTGACCCAACAGGTTTCCTCCCTCCAGACCAAGCTGTTAGACATGGAGGGTCGGCTGCGCAGAAACAATGTAAGATTTGTAGGCCTGCCGGAAAGAGAAGAGGGCTCGCAGCCGGAGGACTTCCTCGAATCTTGGCTTAAGGAGATGTATGGCGCTGAGTCCTTTACGTCCCAATTCACGGTGGAGCGTGCACATAGGATACCATCTCGGCCGCTACCTCCTGGTGCCCCTCCTCGCACCTTCATCGCCAAATTCCTGCATTATAAGGACCGTGACTCGGTTCTCCGCCTAGGTCGTACGAAGGGCCCGTTGGTCCGTAATGGAGTCAAGGTGTCGGCCTTCCCGTACTTTGCCGCAGACGTCCAGAAGGACCGAGCCCAGTTTATGCCCATTAAACGGCGTCTGCGGGACCTCAACATCTCATACTCCATGCTGTTTCCTTCAAGGCTCCGGGTTGTGGCGGATGGGGAGACCGAGTTTTTTAATTCCCCCAGGAAAGCGGCCCAATGGCTGGACAGATTTGCGCCGGGTGCTCGGCAGCTGGCTCCGGACTGACCTCCTGTGCTGAAGAAGCTGGGGCCTAGACTACCGGAGGGAACGATCATAGATCGGGGAGCCCCCCCTCCTTTGCATTGGTGGCTCAAGACTTTTACGTCCAAGTGGTGTTGGTTAGAGGGAGTTGGAGGTTTAGTTGAGAATCTAGGCCTTTTTAGCACTTGGTAGTTTGGGTTGTTTGTTTGGGATATAAGTATGCCGGTGTTCGGGGTGGTGTACGGGGAGGGGAGGGATAATTGGGACGCTGCTAGTTGCGGCTCCTTTTGCTGTTTTTGGTTTTCTTTCTTTAGTTTGTTATTTTTCTTATCTAAATATTTTCTGAAGTAAGGATGTTTGATGATTCGGATGTTATGGCTTACAACGCAGGGCTTGTATACGTCACGTGCTGCTATTATTGATACTGTTGATTCTCAGTTATATTTTGGGAAATGTCTATCCGGGAGGCACATAGAGCCTACATGGGGTCATGATTAACCTGAAATTTCTGGCATGGAATGTCCGAGGTCTGAATAACAAAATCAAACGATCTTTGGTTCTGAATATGATTAAGAAATACGACCCGGATATTGCATGCCTCAGTGAGACCCACTTGGAGGGACATAGGTTATTGTCTTTACGACGGGCCTGGGTGGGATGGGCTTACCATGCCTCTCATTCTTCCTTTTCTAGAGGTGTCTCGGTTCTGATTAAAAAATCAGTGCAATTTGAATTATTATCGATCAAAACTGACCCGTATGGAAGATTTGTATTTATGGAATGTAAACTAAGTTCCCAGCCCTATTACATTTTAGCGGTGTATGTCCCCCCTCCTTTTTCATATGCTGTGCTGCAGCAGGCTGCCTCTTTCATTGCTCCATCTCCTACCACCCCAGTGATATGCTTGGGCGATTTTAATAACATCCTAGATTTATCCTTGGACCGATGGCACTCCCCGAATGTTGCGCTGGCGGGTGGTGGTCCTACTACGTTCGCTAATTTCTCTGACGTCCTAGTGGATGCTGGGAACTCCGTAAGGACCATGGGGAATAGACGGGCTCCGCAGGAGACTGGGCACTCTAAAAGAAAGATTAGGTACTATCTGGTGTGCACTGGCTCCTCCCACTATGACCCTCCTCCAGACCTCAGTTAGATTTCTGTGCCCGGCCGAGCTGGATGCACACTAGGGGCTCTCCTGAGCTCCTAGAAAGAAAGTTTATTTTAGGTTTTTTATTTTACAGTGAGACCTGCTGGCAACAGGCTCACTGCATCGAGGGACTAAGGGGAGAAGAAGCGAACCTACCTGCTTGCAGCTAGCTTGGGCTTCTTAGGCTACTGGACACCATTAGCTCCAGAGGGATCGACCGCATGGAACTGGCCTTGGTGTTCGTTCCCGGAGCCGCGCCGCCGTCCCCCTTACAGAGCCAGAAGCAAGAAGAGGTCCGGAAAATCGGCGGCAGAAGACATCAGTCTTCACCAAGGTAGCGCACAGCATTGCAGCTGTGCGCCATTGCTCCTCATACACACTTCACACTCCGGTCACTGAGGGTGCAGGGCGCTGGGGGGGGGGGCGCCCTGAGCAGCAATAAAAACACCTTGGCTGGCAAATATATCACAATATATAGCCCCAGAGGCTATATATGTGATAAATACCCCTGCCAGAATCCATAAAAAAGCAGGAGAAAAGTCCGCGAAAAAGGGGCGGAGCTATCTCCCTCAGCACACTGGCGCCATTTTCTCTTCACAGTGCAGCTGGAAGACAGCTCCCCAGGCTCTCCCCTGTAGTTTGCAGGCTCAAAGGGTTAAAAAGAGAGGGGGGGCACTAAATTTAGGCGCAATATTGTATATACAAGCAGCTATTGGGAAAAATTCACTCAATATAGTGTTAATCCCTAAATTATATAGCGCTCTGGTGTGTGCTGGCATACTCTCTCTCTGTCTCCCCAAAGGGCTGTGTGGGGTCCTGTCCTCAGTCAGAGCATTCCCTGTGTGTGTGCGGTGTGTCGGTACGGCTGTGTCGACACGTTTGATGAGGAGGCTTATGTGGTGGCAGAGCAGATGCCGATAAATGTGATGTCGCCCCCTGTGGGGCCGACACCAGAGTGGATGGATAGGTGGAAGGTATAAACCGACAGTGTCAACTCCTTACATAAAAGGCTGGATGACGTAACAGCTGTGGGACAGCCGGCTTCTCAGCCCGCGCCTGCCCAGGCGTCTCAAAGGCCATCAGGGGCTCAAAAACGCCCGCTCCCTCAGATGGCAGACACAGATGTCGACACGGAGTCTGACTCCAGTGTCGACGCGGTTGAGACATATACACAATCCACTAGGAACATCCGTTACATGATCCTGGCAATAAAAAATGTGTTACACATTTCTGACATTAACCCAAGTACCACTAAAAAAGGGTTTTATGTTTGGGGAGAAAAAGCAGGCAGTGTTTTGTTCCCCCATCAAATGAGTGAATGGAGTGTGAAAAAGTGTTGGTTCCCCCGATAAGAAACTGGTAATTTCTAAAAAGTTACTGATGGCGTACCCTTTCCCGCCAGAGGATAAGTTAAGCTGGGAGATATCCCCTAGGGTGGATAAGGCGCTCACACGTTTGTCAAAAAAGGTGGCACTGCCGTCTTAGGATACGGCCACTTTGAAGGTACCTGCTGATAAAAAGCAGGAGGCTATCCTGAAGTCTGTATTTACACACTCAGGTACTAGACTGAGACCTGCAGATAGTGCTGCTGCAGCGTGGTCTGTGACCCTGTCAAACAGGGATACTATTTTGCGAACATAAGAGCATATTAAAGACGTCGTCTTATATATGAGGGATGCACAGAGGGATATTTTGCCGGCTGGCATCCAGAATTAATGCAATGTCCATTCTGTCAAGAGGGTATTAGAGACCCGACACTGGACAGGTGATGCTGACTTTAAAAGGCACATAGAGCCTTATAAGGGTGAGGAATTGTTTGGGGATGGTCTCTGGGACCTCGTATCCACAGCAACAGCTGGGAAGAAAATTTTTTACCTCAGGTTTCCTCACAGTCTAAGAAAGCACTGTATTATCAGGTACAGTACTGTCGGCTTCAGAAAAGCAAGCGGGTCACAGGCGCTTCCTTTCTGCACAGAGACGAGGGAAGAGGGAAAAAGCTGCACCAGTCAGCCAGTTCCCAGAATCAAAATTCTTCCCCCGCTTCCTCTGAGTCCACCGCATGACGCGGGGACTCCACAGGCGTAGCCACGTATGGTATGGGGCCGCCTCAAAAATTTCAGCGATCAGTGGGCTCGCTCACAGGTGGATCCCTGGATCCTTCAAGTAGTATCTCAGGGGTACAAGCTGGAATTTGAGGCGTCTCCCCCCCGCCGTTTCCTCAAATCTGCCTTGCCGACAACTCCCTCAGGCAGGGAGGCTGTGCTAGAGGCAATTCACAAGCTGTATTCCCAGCAGGTGATAGTCAAGGTGCCCCTACTTCAACAAGGACGGGGTTACTATTCCACACTGTTTGTGGTACCGAAACCGGACGGTTCGGTGAGACCCATTTTAAATTTGAAATCCTTGAACACATACATAAAAAAATTCAAGTTCAAGATGGAATCGCTCAGGGCGGTTATTGCAAGCCTGGAGGAGGGGGATTACATGGTATCCCTGGACATCAAGGATGCTTACCTACATGTCCCCATTTACCATCCTCACCAGGAGTACCTCAGATTTGTGGTACAGGATTGCCATTACCAATTCCAAACACTGCCGTTTGGACTGTCCACGGCACCGAAGGTCTTTACCAAGGTAATGGCAGAAATGATCATACTCCTTCGAAAAAAGGGAGTTTTAATTATCCCGTACTTGGACGATCTCCTTATAAAGGCGAGGTCCAAGGAGCAGTTGTTGGTCGGAGTAGCACTATCTCGGGAAGTGCTACAACAGCACGGATGGATTCTATACATTCCAAAGTCACAGCTGGTTCCTACCACACGCCTACTGTTCCTGGGGATGGTTCTGGACACAGAACAGACAAAAAAATGTTTCTCCCGCAGGAGAAAGCCAAGGAGCTGTCATCTCTAGTCAGAGACCTCCTGAAACCAAAACAGGTATCGGTGCATCACTGCACACGAGTCCTGGGAAAAATGGTAGCTTCTTACGAAGCAAAATTCCATTCGGCAGGTTCCATGCAAGAACCTTTCAGTGGGACCTCTTTGATAAGTGGTCGGGATCGCATCTTCAGATGCATCGGCTGATAACCCTGTCTCCAAGGACCAGGGTATCTCTACTGTGGTGGCTGCAGAGTGCTCATCTTCAAGAGGGCCGCAGATTCGGCATACAGGACTGGGTCCTGGTAACCACGGATGCCAGCCTTCGAGGCTGGGGGGCAGTCAAACAGGGAAGAAATTTCCAAGGACTGTGGTCAAGTCAGGAGTCGTCCCTACACATAAATATTCTGGAACTGAGGGCCATTTACAATGCCCTAAGTCTGGCAAGGCCTCTGCTTCAAAACCAGCCGGTACTGATCCAATCAGACAACATCACGGCAGTCGCCCATGTAAACCGACAGGGCGGCACAAGAAGCAGGATGGCGATGGCAGAAGCCACAAGGATTCTCCGATGGGCGGAAAATCACGTCTTAGCACTGTCAGCAGTGTTCATTCCGGGAGTGGACAACTGGGAAGCAGACTTCCTCAGCAGACACGACCAACACCCGGGAGAGTGGGGACTTCATCCAGAAGTCTTCCAACTGTTGGTAAACTGTTGGGAAAGGCCACAGGTGGACATGATGGCGTCCCGCCTAAACAAAAAACTAGATATTGCGCCAGGTCAAGGGACCCTCAGGCAATAGCTGTGGACGCTCTAGTGACACCGTGGGTGTACCAGTCGGTTTATGTATTCCCTCCTCTGCCTCTCATACCAAAGGTACTGAGAATAATAAGAAAACGAGGAGTAAGAACGATACTCGTGGTTCCGGATGGGCCAAGAAGAGCTTGGTACCCAGAACTTCAAGAAATGATATCAGAGGACCCATGGCCTCTACCGCTCAGACAGGATCTGCTACAGCAGGGGCCCTGTCTGTTCCAAGACTTACCGCGGCTGCGTTTGACGGCATGGCGGTTGAATTCCGGATCCTAAAGGAAAAGGGCATTCCGGAGGAAGTCATTCCTACGCTGATAAAAGCCAGGAAAGAAGTAACCGCAAACCATTATTACCGTATTTGGCGAAAATATGTTGCGTGGTGTGAGGCCAGGAAGGCCCCAACAGAGGAATTTCAGCTGGGTCGTTTTCTGCACTTCCTACAGTCAGGAGTGACTATGGGCCTAAACTTGGGTTCCATTAAGGTCCAGATTTCGGCTCTGTCGATTTTCTTCCAGAAAGAACTGGCTTCACTGCCTGGAGTTCAGACATTTGTAAAGGGAGTGCTACATATTCAGCCCCCTTTTGTGCCTCCTGTGGCACCTTGGGATCTCAACGTGGTGTTGAGTTTCCTAAAATCACATTGGTTTGAGCCACTTAAAACTGTGGATTTGAAATATCTCACGTGGAAAGTGGTCATGTTATTGGCCTTGGCTTCGGCCAGGCGTGTGTCAGAATTGGCGGCTTTGTCATGTAAAAGCCCTTATCTGATTTTCCATATGGATAGGGCAGAATTGAGGACTCGTCCCCAGTTTCTCCCTAAGGTGGTATCAGCTTTTCACTTGAACCAACCTATTGTAGTGCCTGCGGCTACTAGGGACTTGGAAGATTCCAAGTTACTGGACTAGTCAGGGCCTTAAAAATGTATATTTCCAGGACGGCTGGAGTCAGGAAAACTGACTCGCTTTTTATCTTGTAGGCACCCAACAAAATAGGTGCTCCTGCTTCTAAGCAGACTATTGCTCGCTGAATTTGTAGCACAATTCAGCTGGAGCATTCTGCGGCTGGATTGCCGCATCCTAAATCAGTAAAAGCCCATTCCACGAGGAAAGTGGGCTCATCTTGGGCGGCTGCCCGAGGGGTCTCGGCTTTACAACTTTGCCGAGCTGCAACTTGGTCAGGGGCAAACACGTTTGCTAAATTCTACAAATTTGATACCCTGGCTGAGGAGGACCTTGAGTTCTCTCATTCGGTGCTGCAGAGTCATCCGCACTCTCCCGCCCGTTTGGGAGCTTTGGTATAATCCCCATGGTCCTTACGGAGTTCCCAGCATCCACTAGGACGTCAGAGAAAATAAGATTTTACTCACCGGTAAATCTATTTCTCGTAGTCCGTAGTGGATGCTGGGCGCCCATCCCAAGTGCGGATTGTCTGCAATACTTGTATGTAGTTATTGCCTAACTAATGGTTATTGTTGAGCCATCTGTTGAGAGGCTCAGTTATATTTCATACTGTTAACTGGGTATAGTATCACGAGTTATACGGTGTGATTGGTGTGGCTGGTATGAGTCTTACCCGGGATTCAAAATCCTTCCTTATTGTGTCAGCTCTTCCGGGCACAGTATCCTAACTGAGGTCTGGAGGAGGGTCATAGTGGGAGGAGCCAGTGCACACCAGATAGTACCTAATCTTTCTTTTAGAGTGCCCAGTCTCCTGCGGAGCCCGTCTATTCCCCATGGTCCTTATGGAGTTCCCAGCATCCACTACGGACTATGAGAAATAGATTTACCGGTGAGTAAAATCTTATTTTCTTGGATAGTTTGCAGTGGGTAGATGCGTGGAGGCTCCGTCACCCTGCGGCCCGTCAGTTCTCCTGTTTTTCCAGTACTCATGGCTCCTTCTCCAGGATTGACCTGATGCTGGTGTCCCCCGCCCTTGTCCTTGGGATCATTGACATCCACTACGAGGCTCGAGGGGTCTCTGACCACTCCCCTCTGTTGATGACTATTGCTGTGGAAAGTCAGAGGGGACACTCTTATTGGAAGCTGCACCCCTCTTGGCTGACCCAACTGGGCGACTGCAGTGACCTGGAGACTCAGTTGGGGGGTTACTTTAACGACAATGTAGGGTCAGCCCCGGGCACGATAGTTTGGGATTCATTTAAGGCGTTTTTAAGAGGTTCATATATTGGACGCATAGCGGCTCATAAAATGTCCTCAAGGGAGAGAGAACAGGCCCTTGAAAGCGACGCCAGGGAACTAGAGTCCCAATATTTGCTCGATGGTGCCCCCACGACAAAGACACGCTGGCTAGTGGCTCAGTTGGCTTGGTTGGCCCACCTGTCTGATAAAAACTCTCGTTCCCTCCTTTTTAAGGCTACTAATATTTATATGCAGGCTGATAGGACGGGGGGCCTCCTGGCCCGTCTGATACATTTTGATCGTCCTGGGTCTACGATCACCCAAATGTCCGATGGGGATGGCTCCTTTGTTGACACCACGCCGGACATTGCGCAGTTATTCAGATCTTATTACTCTGAGGTTTATAGCTCACGATTGACGTGCTCTACTCTAGATCTCTCATACTACCTGGGGGGTATTCCGCTGCCCGCACTCTCCTCTGAGGCCTGTGAGCTGCTGGAGGCGCCTTTGACGCTCGAGGAGGTGACTGCGGCCATCGGTGTGTCCCCTAATGGCAAGGCTCCGGGGTGTGACGGAATTCCCTCCGAGGTTTACAAAAATCATATCGATTTTTTTGGGCCCAGGCTCCATGCCCTATACTTAGTTATATTTGCCAATAACGAACTTCCCCCCTCTATGTCAGAGGCAGTTATAATAGTGATTCCAAAGCCCGGTAAGGACCCTGGGTCTCCAGATTCCTATAGGCCGATATCCCTGATACCCACCGATGCTAAGGTCCTGGCAAAGATATTGGCAGTACGGCTTAACACAGTGATCACCTCCATCATTCACTCGGACCAGACTGGCTTCATGCCAGGGAAGTCCACGTCTATTAACCTACGTAGACTATATACAATTTTACATCTCCCACATGACTCCCCTTCTGACTCGGCTGTGGTCTCGTTAGACGCGGCCAAGGCCTTTGACAGCGTTGAATGGGCTTATTTATGGGAGGTGATGGCTTGTATGGGCTTTGGACCTAACTTTATCAGATGGACTAAATTACTGTATCAACATCCGAGTGCCAGGATCTTGGTGAACGGCTATGTCTCCCCCTCCTTTCAACTGTCCCGGGGTACTAGGCAAGGCTGCCCCCTATCCCCCGCACTGTTTGCCCTGGCCATTGAGCCCCTGGCCTGTTTGATATGATCACACCCAGATATTGTGGGAATCTGTACGGGTTCACGTGAGGATAGAATAGCTCTTTATGCCGACGACCTGTTGTTGTTTTTGCAGGATTACACCAAGTCAATGCCCATTCTGCTACGTGTGATTGAGAGCTTTGGTGATCACTCGGGTCTTAGAATTAACTGGTCTAAATCATACATTATGCCAGTCGTAGGCCCCCCTCCTACTGTTCCCAAAATCCCCCTGCCATTATGTTGGACAATACAATTTAAATACCTTGGAATCCAAATAACTAACGACCCTTCTGATTTTGTCCCTCTGAACCTGGACCTGACCATGCAGTGGGTCATGGGCAAATCCAAAACTTGGTTTAAGCTTCCACTGACGGTGTCTGGCAGGGTTAATCTCATTAAAATGATTATACTGCCCAAACTTTTATACATTATTCTCCAGTCCCCGGTATATATTTATCCGCTATTCTTTAGGAAACTAAATAGCGTTTTATCCTCACTGATATGGGCTAACAAACGGCCTAGGATACAGCTAAATACCCTTACCAGGCAGCGCTCTGACGGTGGACTGGCTCTGCCTAATTTTCAGATATATTACTACGCTGCTCAGCTGACTCATATTAGTGCGTGGGCGCAGGATTCTGGGGTTAACTCTTTACATTGTGAGTTTATTCGCTGTTACTTTCCTCACCTCTCTCCTGTGCAGGTGCTGCTGAGCGGGAGCATAGCTCGGTTTCTTCCCCCTATTATTTTCCAGGCCTTAAAGATATGGCGGGCCCTGAGAGACCTCTTGAGATACGACGGTCTGGACCCAGATATCCCCCTTTGGTACTCTGACTGGCTCCCTGAATTACATGCGCTTGAGGGGCGGGAGCTATGGGCCCCTGGATCGGTGGTTTCTATTTCTCAACTCTACCTAGATAATGTACTCAAATCCTTTCAACAACTGAAGGATGAGTTTGACTTACCCAATTCCTACTTTTTCAGATACCTCCAGCTTCATCATGCCCTCCAGTCCCAGTTTGCTGAGTCCCCCCCACGAATCCTCCCGTTTCCCATCAAGACCTTTGTGGCTACTTTGGGTCGAGCTAAGATGGTCTCCCTTGCGTATGGATATCTTCTTACTAAGCTCCATGCGGACCCTCTGACGCGTCTCCGTGGAAGATGGGAGGAGGATATGGGTCTAATAACTGAGGAGGACTGGGCCCTTGCTCTGGAATACCCTGCCAAAGTTACCAAATCTCTCAGATATCAGCAAATTCAATTCTTCATTTTACACAGAACATATATGACTCCAGCTAGGCTGGCTACTTTTGGGACGGGCGGATCTGGCCTCTGTCCTAAGTGCAGGGGTGAGGTAGGAACATTTTGGCATCTAGTGTGGGATTGCCCGAGGTTGAGGGTGTTCTGGTTGGGGGTCAGGTCAATTCTGGAGAGTACGGGAGTGACTGGCGGACTGCTTACCCCACAATTCTGTATTCTGGGGATGGGATGCTCTACTTCTCTGTCTGTTTCGATGGGTCTTTATGCTCGCAGTGTATGTGCCTTGGCTAAGGTTTGCATTGCGAGGCTATGGATGGCCCCTAGAGGCCCTTTAGTTTCTGCGCTCAAGACCTTAATTAATGATACAATAATTAAGGAAAGATATATGTATATATGAAACAAAACGCATCAGCCAAATTTGGAAGGGTCTGGTCTCCATGGCTTGACTCCCCCCATTCTCACCTGGTCCCGCAACTATAGAGGGCACTGAGGTGCTCACTTACCAAAACTTACTGTTTAATGATGTATGTTTGAGATGCTTGGCGGCTGAGCCCTGCGTGTACGTATACTTATTTGCATGATTAACATGGTCCTGAGTCAGATGATTCCTTCTCACTTTGCTTCTGTTTTTTTTTTTTTTTTATTATTTTTCTTATGGGTTAGATTAAGGGCGAAAATATAAAAGTTAATGAAGTTTTATATAGTTGGTTACGGATCTTGTAGACCCAAATGGTCTGAACAATAGGAAATTTTTTGTATATTCCCTCATGGACATGGTCTGTTATTCCATTTTTGTGATATGATGATGCTCTGCAATGTCTGTACCTTATTATCCAGACTACTGAATAAAAATTACTTTATTAAAAAAAAAAACTAAAATCTCTGAACCTGTACTTGAAGAGGTTCAAGTTCAAGATGGAATCACTCAGGGCGGTCATCGCCAGCCTGGAGGGGGGGGGGTTGGATGGTGTCCCTGGACATAAAGGATGCATACCTTCATGTTCCGATATTCCCCCCTCATCAGGCGTTCCTGAGATTTGCAGTGCAGGACTGTCACTACCAATTTCAGACGTTGCCGTTTGGGCTTTCCACGGCCCCGAGGATTTTCACCAAGGTAATGGCGGAAATTATGGTGCTCCTGCACAGGCAGGGGGTCACAATTATCCCATACTTGGACGATCTCCTCATAAAGGCGAGATCTCGGGAGAAGTTGCTGGACAGCGTGTCTCTGTCCATGAAGACGTTGCAGATACACGGCTGGATTCTCAATATACCGAAGTCCCAGCTTGTCCCTACAACGCGTCTGACCTTTTTGGGCCTGATTCTAGACACAGACCAGAAAAAGGTTTTTCTTCCGATCGAAAAGGTTCAGGAGCTCATAGCCATGGTCAGGAACCTATTAAAACCAAAAAAGGTTTCTGTGCATCATTGCACGCGGGTCCTGGGGAAGATGGTGGCTTCATACGAGGCCATCCCTTTCGGCAGGTTCCATGCGAGGACCTTTCAATGGGACCTCTTGGACAAGTGGTCCGGGTCCCATTTACGAATGCATCAAAGGATCACCCTGTCTCCCAGGACCAGGGTATCTCTCCTGTGGTGGCTGAACAGAGCTCACCTGCTAGAGGGTCGCAGGTTCGGCATTCAGGACTGGGTCCTGGTGACCACGGACGCAAGCCTCCGAGGCTGGGGAGCAGTAACACTGGGAAGAAATTTCCAAGGTCTCTGGTCAAACCTAGAGACTTGTCTCCACATCAACGTCCTGGAGTTGAGGGCCATATACAACGCCCTGTGTCAAGCGGAGGAATTGCTTCGGAGAAAACCGGTTCTGATTCAGTCGGACAACGTCATGGCAGTGGCTCATATAAACCGGCAAGGCGGAACAAGGAGCAGAGTGGCCATGGCAGAAGCGACCAGGATTCTACACTGGGCGGAAGGCCATGTAAGCGCGCTATAAGCAGTGTTCATCCCGGGGGTGGACAACTGGGAGGCGGACTTCCTCAGCAGGCACGACCTGCATCCGGGAGAGTGGGTACTTCATCAAGAAGTCTTCGCACAGATCACGGATCGATGGGGACTGCCTCAAATCGACATGATGGCATCCCGTCTCAACAAAAAGCTAAAGCGGTATTGCGCCAGGTCAAGGGACCCTCAGGCGGTAGCGGTAGACGCTCTGGTGACACCTTGGGTGTTCAGATCGGTCTATGTGTTTCCTCCTCTTCCTCTCATACCCAAAGTGTTGAGAATAATAAGAAGGAGCAGGGTCAGAACAATCCTCATTGTTCCAGATTGGCCACGGAGGACTTGGTATCCGGAGCTGCAAGAGTTGCTCACAGAAGATCCGTGGCCTCTTCCTCTAAGGCAGGACCTGCTGCGGCAGGGGCCCTGTCTGTTCCAAGACTTACCGCGGCTGCGTTTGACGGCATGACGGTTGAACGCCGGATCCTAGCGGAAAAAGGAATTCCGGAGGAAGTCATTCCTACCCTGATCAAGGCTAGGAAAGACATGACGTTAAAACATTATCACCGTATATGGCGGAAATATGTTTCTTGGTGTGAGGCCAGAGCTGCTCCAATGGAGGAGTTCCATTTGGGCCGTCTGCTTCACTTCCTTCAAACAGGAGTGACTTTGGGCCTAAAATTATGGTCCATAAAGGTCCAAATTTCGGCCTTATCCATTTTCTTTCAAAGAGAATTAGCCTCTCTTCCTGAAGTACAGACTTTTGTGAAGGGGTTGCTGCATATTCAGCCTCCCTTTGTGCCTCCGGTGGCGCCTTGGGATCTTAACGTGGTGTTACGTTTCCTCAAGTCACCTTGGTTTGAACCACTCAAAACTGTGGAGTTGAAATACCTCACGTGGAAAGTGGTCATGTTGTTGGCATTAGCTTCGGCTAGACGTGTTT
The DNA here is from genome assembly GCF_028390025.1 of Pseudophryne corroboree. NCBI lineage: Eukaryota > Metazoa > Chordata > Amphibia > Anura > Myobatrachidae > Pseudophryne > Pseudophryne corroboree. Next base: position 963,291,174 of record NC_086444.1, on the reverse strand, counting down.
CAGAATTGGCGGCTTTATCACATAAAAGCCCATACTTGGTTTTTCACGTGGATAGGGCAGAGTTGAGGACTCGTCCTCAATTTCTGCCAAAGGTGGTCTCATCTTTTCATATGAACCAACCTATTGTCGTGCCTGTGGCTACACGGGACTTGGAGGATTCCGAGTCCCTGGATGTGGTCAGGGCTTTGAAGATTTATGTGACCAGAACGGCTAGAATCAGGAAGACTGAAGCTCTGTTTGTTCTGTATGCGGCCAACAAGGTTGGCGCTCCTGCTTCAAAGCAGACTATTGCTCGCTGGATCTGTAACACGATTCAGCAGGCGCATTCTACGGCAGGATTGCCGTTACCGAAATCGGTTAAGGCCCATTCCACTAGGAAAGTGGGCTCTTCTTGGGCGGCTGCCCGAGGGGTCTCGGCATTACAGTTGTGCCGAACAGCTGCTTGGTCGGGGTCTAACACCTTTGCAAAGTTCTATAAGTTTGATACCCTCCTGTTTGCTCAATCGGTGCTGCAGAGTCATCTGCACTCTCCCGCTCGTTTGGGAGCTTTGATATAATCCCCATGATACTTACGGAGTCCCAGCATCCTCAAGGACGTTAGAGAAAATAAGATTTTAAACCTACCGGTAAATCTATTTCTCGTAGTCCGTAGAAGATGCTGGGCGCCCGTCCCAAGTGCGGACTTCTTCTGCAAGACTTGTATATAGTTATTGCTTACATAAGGGTTATGTTATAGTTTATCGGTTGAACCGTGGCTATGTTGTGTTCATACTGTTAACTGGGTAGTTTATCACAAGTTATACGGTGTGATTGGTGTGGCTGGTATGGATCTCGCCCTTAGATTTACAAAAATCCTTCCTCGTACTGTCCATCTCCTCTGGGCACAGTTTCCCTAACTGAGGTCTGGAGGAGGGGCATAGAGGGAGGAGCCAGTGCACACCCAGAGTCCAAAGCTTTCTTAAATTGCCCTATCTCCTGCAGAGCCCGTCTATTCCCCATGGTCCTTACGGAGTCCCAGCATCCTCTACGGACTACGAGAAATAGATTTACCGGTAAGTAAAATCTTATTATTTCTGCCTTGTCGGTGTGGTTTCAGAGGAAGATTGTGTCTATTCCTGACGTTCATACTTTCACTGAAGGCGTTTTATGGCTTCAGCCTCCCTATGTCCCTCCTGTGGCTCCATGGGATCTGTCTGTTGTCTTGAATGCCCTACAAGAGTCTCCATTTGAACCTCTTGAGTCTGTGGACCTTAAATATCTTACGCTTAAGGTCGTGTTTCTACTGGCTATTGCTTCTGCTAGGAGGGTGTCGGACTTAGGCGCTTTGTCCTGTCATCCACCCTTTCTGATTTTTCACGTGATCGGGCCGTTCTTAGAACTCGTCCTGGTTATCTACCTAAGGTGGTGTTATCTTTCCATCTTAACCAAGAGATTGTGGTTCTGGCTTTTATCTCTTCTGGTTTGTACTCCAAAGAGCGGTCTTTGGATGTGGTACGGTCTCTCCGTATTTACGTGGAGAGGACTGCCTCTCTCAGGAGGTCCGATACCCTTTTTGTACTTTCTGATTTTCACAAACGTGGCTGGCCTGCGAATAAGCAAACCTTGACCAGATGGATTAGAATGGTGATTGCACAAGCATATGCATAGGCTGGTCTTCCAGCTCCTGCTGCTGTCAAAGCCCATTCTACTCGGTCTGTTAGACCTTCTTGGGCGGCCCGCCAAGGCGCGTTCGCTGAACAATTGAACACGTTCATCAGGTTTTATGCCTTTGATACTTCCACCTCCCAGGATGCTTCCTTTGGACGCCGGGTTCTTGTGCCCTCTACGGTGCGTCCCCTCCCATGAGGAACTGCTTTAGGACATTCCTGATATATTCCCTGTGGAACACAGTGTACCCCGCTGCAGAAAAGGAGATTTATGGTAGACTTACCATAGTTAAATCTCTTTCTGCGAGGTACACTGGGTTCAACAGGGCTCCCACCCTGATGCACTTAGCTTCTTTAGGTTTGTATGGCAATAGCTGCTGGTCCCTTCTCCTGTCGTGAGAATGTGGTTCTATGTGACTAACATCTGCCTTCTCTTTTACCTGCTACTGCATTGGACTGGTTACCGAAACTGAGCTCCAGTGTCCGGAGGCGGGGTTATAGAGGAGACCATGCAATGCATCCTGGAAACAGTCAAAGCTTTAGCCTGTTGGTGCCTCTGAATCAAGATCCAACACTACACCCCGATGTATTTCCTGTGGAACCCAGTGTACCTTGCAGAAAGAGATTTAACTATGGTAAGTCTACCATAAATCTCCTTTTTGTAGTATCGGGGGTGATAGACATAACAAAAATTGTTTAACAGATTTATTTCCATAAACATAGGTGCTTTTTGCTACTATACTGTATATTAGTAGCAGAAGGACGACTTTTATGAGTGACCTATTTCTATGATGCAGTTGTCTGAGCAAGGCACATCATATACCAAATTAAAGGTCATGGGGCCTAATTCAGTAAAGATTGCTTACTCACGCTTGTCGATGCTGGTGGCCTTGCAAAGCCAAGGAAACTGCATCCACGACACAGTCCTTGGCCTCGCCACTCCCAGAAAACGAGGGTGACACGCCTCTGTTTCTGGCAACGCCATCCACCCACGTCCCTCCCCATGAACGCGTCAGCCTGTCAATCAGGCAAAGGGCCTTTGGCATACCTGCGATACGATTGCTGGACCCATTTTGCACATGCGCAGAACGTGTCCTGCACGTGCACAGTTACTGACCATCGGGGAGAATGCAGTAAGGATCGCTTCGAAAATGTAAAATTGGTGAACTCTCCCTGTGCACCTTGTGGGTGACCTGGGACATGTGACCTGCTGGGTGATCTGGAAACTGTGTTCCTTATTTGCAGCCACCCAGTCAGCAGGGATTTTTGAAATTTGACTCCTAAGGGGGAGAAAAGGGGTAAAATGTTCCGCCCAGCAAACCTTTGCCTGGTTGAAACTGGGCTCATCAGCTAGTTTACTATACTTCCAGTATGATATTCTTTAAATGCTTAGAACAGTGTGTTTCTAGGTAGAGGTCCTATAGATGACAAATTACATTGACCACTGTCAAAATGGAAATTGTTGTTGCCATTGTTTTTGTGGAATACAGAATCTTCATAATATTTTTAGGGCTTGAAATGGCCACAGAGATCCTTTTGGTAATTTGCATTCATAGTTTTGGATATTGCCAAAATCCATTAAGTACATTTCACTGTCAGTCCTCATTGTCACCTGTCAGCGACCTACACAATCTATAAACACAATTTTATGTGAGTATTTTTATTTGTCAATCAGCAATTATTGGCAATCTGGTATCCCTGTGTAATCTCTAATACAGTGATTCCCAAATATAGGGGCATATGTTATAACTAGTGAGATTCTTGTTGTCACTATTATTAAGCTTAAATGGATCTCCAATCATTGTGCTCCTAAGGCATATCTTATAACTAGTGATATTCTTGTCACTATTACTAAGCTTAGATGGATCTCCAACCAATGTGCTTCTAAAGGTGGGTACACACTATTAGATATATCTGCAGATCAATTGATCTGCAGATATATCTGCAGATCAATTGATCTGCAGATATATCTATGTAAGGATCGGGCAGTGTGCTGTGCATACACACAGCCCGATCCGTCGGGGGACTGACGTCATGAACTGGGCGCCCGCCCAGTTCACCTGTCAATCACCGCCGGCCGCCGCAGCATGTGTACGGGCGGTCGGACGACCGCCCCGTACACACACAGCGACGGGCCAATATATCGTTGGATATATTGGCTGTCGGCTGTGCTGCGCGGCCGACGCGATACGTCTGTGAACGACGGAGTTCACAGACGTATCGCCCGTACACACTGGCCGACGGACCCGCGATGTATCGGCCGTTCAAGAGAACGGCCGATACATCGACCAGTGTGTACGGGCCTTAACTGTCATTTTTCAAACACATGACTGTTGGGAGCTGATTGGTTGGAGCACTATATTAGATTACTAATGAGTGGCAACAAGAATGTCACTTATTATTAAATACGCCACTCAGTCCTCAAGGCACACTACCAGTGGAGGTATTAGGGATATCCATGATTGAGCACAGATGGTTAAATCAAAATAACTGAGGTACTAATAAGTCACCTGTGCTCGTGTGGCTGTCATTGAAACCTGGACTGCTAGTGTGCCTTGAGTACCCTGATCTAGTGTAAGTGATTAGCTTTCTAAATTATTGTGACTGATTAAAATTATGACATTTAATGGAGTCCAAAAAGGGACACTTGTTTTTTATAGTATTACCTTAATATTGTATCTTAGTATTACAAAGCTGAAAATTACCCTTTTCTTCATTTTGGTGTAAGTTAAATAAAAATCTGTAGAACAAGGTTATCCTTTATAAAACAATATTTTACATACTTAGGAAAACTATCTGGGATTTATACTGTGCTCCTCGCATTACGGAACCGCTGTGGCTCACCATGACATCCAACAGTAGTGAGAAAGGTCTGCTCTGCCAGCACTTCCTCAGAGAGCTCACCTCTCTTACTGAGCAGCTTAACAAGAACCAGTAAGTACAGGATGAAGTGGTGTTCATGATACTTGTTATACAATGTAGTCCATAGCCCTTATGCTCAAGCTGTTCATAAGGTCCTTGTTCTATCCCAGAGTTATTTTATTTATTGACTTGTAGTCCACCATCTTCTGAATTTGGTGACAAGAGACAGTTGAGCAGAAGATACAATACTGTATACTTGGCACTGAATTCTGACCAATAAAATAAATGTATTTTGTGTTGTACACCCTATGGCAAATACAGCTTAGTTTTTAGGGCCTTAACATTTGAGGCTGTCCTGAATCTGTCTTACAAACTACTGTTACAGGTGACTACTTCTCTGCTGCCTTTGTGTTTTAGCGACGGATTCAGCCCCCATGCTTTTCAGTGGTGACAGTATACAATGGCTGCTTTAATACTCGTGGCTGATAATATTTCTGCCTTACAGTTGCCACACACATGGGGGCGGGTGTGATGTAATATAGTGTGAGAATCAGAAAGTGAGAGATTTTGACAGAATTTTCCTGTTTTTTTTTTTAAAGTGGCAATCATTTACATGGAAAAATCAACATGATTTTTCTATGTAAAAGACTGCCACTTTATAAAAAAAACTGGGCAACTCTCAGAGAATCTGTCAATTTATGATTCTCACAGCCTATTACATTCCCCCCATTAAGTGTTACCCACGGCTCTTAGATTGTAAACCTGTCTGGGAAAGGCTTTACCTTCATTTTTTATCCTTTTTCTGTCATTTGTATCATTATCCCCAATTTACATCTGTAATATGTCAGCGCTTCTAAAGAAAGCATAATAATGATAGGAGATGTTTAATCTATCCTGGGCGACGGAAGCTTTCAGTGACTTCATTTCTGTTGTCAAAGGAGAATTCAGCGCATGGAGGGTCCCCACACTGTTCAGCTACACACATTACCAATTCATGTATCACTAAAAATAGGGTGTGAGGGAGAGTGATTGACGTTACCGGCCACAAAGTGTACGTACAATGCAGTTTTTAATTGCTTTTAAATTCCATCTTGGGTAAACTTGCCCACGTGTCATGTATTCTTCTCAGGTTCTTTGCAGCTTTAATCACAGCAGTTTTGACATACCACTTGGCATGGGTTCCAACAGTAATGCCAAATGACCACCCACCAATCAAGTCGTTTTCTGAAAAGCACACCTCTCAGTCAGTCAATCTGTTGGCACAGTCCCATCCATATAACCCTCTGTGGGCACAGCTTGGTGAGTAGCAATCTGTTCTATATCAAAGTAATCCCTTCCCATTAATGCCCTCCCTAGAAGGAGCCTATATAGAGGCAGGAATAATCCATTGCTTTATAGAAAAATCCTAAAGCAATAATTCACCTCATCCATTTCTGAAAGTGGTACACCAACATGCACCAGTTACACAGTTCTCTCCATTATGGTTAACACCTTCGCTGGGTGCTCAACTCTTACATAAACACAAAACCAGGAGCCACCAGGAACCACAAAATGACCTTGTCCCCACCGCTCCAGACAACCGATGGCCTGCAGCAGCCGTGAGTGTTTCAAAGGTGAATTATGCACGCCAAGGTCACTTTTTATGAGAAAAAATTAATGAATGAAATTGATGGCGGGACGTACTTTAAGCTATTAATCATTATTATACACAGTCGAGTCACATTATTATGACCACCAGCAAATAGACCTAGTAACTGCCGTGTGCAGCACGGACAGCAGCTAGACGGGCTGAACTGTCATTTTAGACACACATCTGGAAGCTCCCAGGTTCATTTTGACAGTGAGCTGCTCCACTGTAGCGTGTCGGTCAGCCATCATGCACCTTTGTAGCTGACGTTCACCTTGATGGCTCATGGTGCACCGCTATTTCCATGTAGGTTATTCGCAATGGTGCAGTTTGTCCAGTCACGATACACCTTCATCACAGTAGCACACAGATCACAAAGTGCGCTGTTTCAGAAATATTGCCACCCTTGGATGGTAAGCCGATAATCCTCCCTTTTTGCAACTCTGATAAATCGCCCCTTTTACCCATGACCGCAACGAGTGATATGTGTGTAGACGGCCTATCGCTCACTTTATATGTCCACCAAGCCAGCGCACGACACATGACGTACTTCATGGGCTACGTGCTGCCAATGTCAAATGTAGGAAGTGGTCATAACAATGTGACTTGACCATGTCATTTGTTTCCTATCTCAAATGTAAGACCCATTCCTTAAAAGATATATTGTCTGCAAAATGTAATAAATGAATGTCATCTCTATTAGATCAAATTTTAAGGTGTGCAGTATTAGACTAAAGCTGTCCAGTGTATGGGCCGGATGTTATGGCTTGCGAGCAGAGCTCCAAGACTCCGGCCGAACATGTGGGGGTTTTTTGTTTTTTTTTAAAGGCAAAACCAACCATGCATATACTTAAAACCTGGAACGTTAGAATGCCTTGAGAACCACGTTTGGGAACCTGTGCTCTAGGACATTTCTGAGCTGATTTATACCCCTTTCAGACGGCATTTGGCGGGTCGCACCCAGGAGCCGTTCTCGGGTGTTTCCTGGGTGTGACTCGCCTGAGCCCCTTTCACACTGCTGTTCCCAGCCTGGCATATTGCGTGTGGAGGCGGCGCTTGGAGATCAGATGATCTCCAAGCGGCACCTGTCCATACAGTGTGAACGGGAAACGGGTCGCATTGACCCAGAAACTCGTTCACACCGCACAGCGAGCCGAGTTGAAGCTGTATTCAACCCTGGTCGCTACTAGGGTTGAAATACCGGGTCGCTCGACCAGGCATATTTTCCCTGGCACCTTTCAGACCACACAGCAAACCGGGTTACTGCGCGCTCATGTGCAATAACCCGGCTTACAAACTGGGGGTTTGAAAGGGGTATTAGTGATTAGCACAAGATGGTGTAATTCAGCAAGCCTGGTTTTAGAAGTCATAAATTCAACCATAGATTGCATTTACCATAGGTTACTGCTAATATCCATGTAGCTTGTTTTGGAGGGTGACAGTAGCTCTTATTACTGGCTATTTCCAGTCTTTGGTTAATAAATATGTTGATTTGTTCATTATTAATCAAAGAGCCACAAAACTGGAACGGATGTTGATTTATCAAAGTTATTTCCAAGAAATGTCCTAAAATGTATTTCTCTGACGTCCTAGTGGATGCTGGGAACTCCGTAAGGACCATGGGGAATAGCGGGCTCCGAAGGAGGCTGGGCACTCTAGAAAGATCTTAGACTACCTGGTGTGCACTGGCTCCTCCCACTATGATCCTCCTCCAAGCCTCAGTTAGATTTCGTGCCCGGCCGAGGTTGGATGCACACTAGGGGCTCTCCTGAGCTCTTAGAAAGAAATAGACTTAGTTTTTTTTATTTTCAGTGAGACCTGCTGGCAACAGGCTCACTGCAGCGAGGGACTAAGGGGAGAAGAAGCGAACTCGCCTGCTTGCAGCCGGATTGGGCTTCTTAGGCTACTGGACACCATTAGCTCCAGAGGGATCGACCGCAGGCCCAGTCCTTGGTGTTCGGTCCCGGAGCCGCGCCGCCGTCCCCCTTACAGAGCCAGAAGCAAGAAGATGGTCCGGAAAATCGGCGGCATGAAGACTCAGTCTTCACCAAGGTAGCGCACAGCACTGCAGCTGTGCGCCATAGCTCCTCTCACACTTCACACTCCGGTCACTGAGGGTGCAGGGCACTGGGGGGGGGGGGCGCCCTGAGGCAGCAATAAAAACACCTTGGCTGGCAAAAATACCTCAATATATAGCCCCAGGGGCTATATATGAGGTAAATACCCCTGCCAGATTCCATAAAAAAGCGGGAGAATAGGCCGCGGAAAAGGGGCGGAGCTATCTCCCTCAAGCACACTGGCGCCATTTTCCCTCACAGCTCCGATGGAGGGAAGCTCCCTAGCTCTCCCCTGCAGTTTACAACACAGAAAAGGGTTAAAAAAAGAGAGGGGGGGGGCATTTAATTTAGGCGCAGTATACATATAAAAAAAAAAAAAAAAAAAAGCAGCTATAGGGGACATAACTCAGTTAGTCCCTGCATTATATAGCGCTCTGGTGTGTGCTGGCATACTCTCACTCTGTCCCCCCAAAGGGCTTTTGTGGGTCCTGTCCTCGTTTAGAGCATTCCCTGTGTGTCTGCGGTGTGTCGGTACGGCTGTGTCGACATGTTGAATGAGGAGGCTTATATGGTGACGGAGCAGAGGCCGATATATGTGATGTAGCCCCCTGTGGGGCCGACACCAGAGTGGATGGATAGGTGAAAGGTATTAACCGACAGTGTCAACTCCTTACATAAAAGGGTGGATGACGTAACAGCTGTGGGACAGCCGGCTTCTCAGCCCGCGCCTGCCCAGGCGTCTCAAAGGCCATCAGGGGCTCAAAAACGCCCGCTCTCTCAGATGGCAGACACAGATGTCGACACGGAGTCTGACTCCAGTGTCGACAAGGTTGAGACATATACACAATCCACTAGGAACATCCGTGACTTGATCCCGGCAATAAAAAATGTGTTACACATTTCTGACATTAACCCAAGCACCTCTAAAAATGGGTTTTTAGGTTTGGGGAGAAAAAACAGGCAGTGTTTTGTTCCCCCACCAGATGAATAAATGAAGTGTGTGAAAACCGTGGGTTCCCCCGTTTAGAAACTGGTAATTTCTAAAAAGTTACTGATGGCGTACCCTTTCCCGCCAGGAGGATAAGTTACGCTGGGAGATATACCCTAGGGTGGATAAGGCGCTCACACGGTTGTCAAAAAAGGTGGCACTGCCGTTTTAGGAATGGCCACTTTGAAGGTACTTGTTGATAAAAGACAGGAGGATATCCTGAAGTCTGTATTTACACACTCAGGTACTAGACGGAGACCTGCAGATCGTGCTGCTGCAGCGTGGTCGGTGACCCTGTCAAACATGAGAACATATTAAAGACGTCGTCTTATATATGAGGGATGCACAGAGGGATATTTTGCCGGCTGGCATCCAAAATGAATGTAATGTCCATTCTGTCAGGAGGGTATTAGAGACCTGTCACGGGACAGGTGATGCTGACTTTAAAAAGATTCTGCCTTATAAGGGTGAGGAATTATTTGGGGATGGTCTCTGGGACCTCGTATCCACAGCCACAGCTGGGAAGAAATATTTTTACCTCAGGTTTCCTCACAGACTAAGAAAGCACTGTATCAGGTACAGTCCTTTCGGCTTCAGAAGAGCAAGCGGGTCAAAGGTGTTTCCCTTCTGTACAGAGACAAGGGAAGAGGGAAAAAGCTGCACCAGTCAGCCTGCTCCCAGATTCAAATATCTCCCCCCAGCCGTTTCCTAGATTATGGCTTGCCGACAACTCCCTCAGGCAGGGAGGCTGTACTAAAGGCAATTAATAAGCAGTATTCCCAACAGGTAATACTCAAGTGCCCCTACTTCAACAAGGACGGGGTTACTATTCTACACGGGTGGGGGTACCGAAACCGCATGGTTCGGTGTGACCCATTTATATTAAAATCCTTGAACACATACATAAAAAAATTCAAGTTCAAGATGGAATCGCTCGGGGCGGTTATTGCAAGCCTGGACGAGGGGGATTACATGGTATCCCAGGACATCAAGGATGCTTACCTGCATGTCCCCATTTACCATCCTCGCCAGAAGTACCTCAGATTTGTGGTACAGGATTACCATTACCAAGTCCAGACAGGACTGTACAAGGCACCGAGGGTGTTTACCGGGGTAATGGCCGAAATGATGATACTCCTTCGAAAAAAGGGAGTTTTTAATTATCCCGTACTTGGACAATCTCCTTATAAGGGCGAGGTCCAAGGAGCAGTTGCTAGTCGGGGTAGCACTATTTTGGAAAGTGCTACAACAGCAGAGTTGGATTCTAAACAGTCCAAAGTCACAGCTGGTTCCTATGACACGTCTACTGTTCCTGGGGATGGTTCTGGACACAGACCAGAAATAAGTGTTTCTCCGGGAGGAGAAAGCCAAGGAGGAGCTGTCATCTCTAGTCAGAGACCTCCTGAAGCCAAAACAGGTATCGGTGCATCATTGCACGCGAATCCTGGGAAATAGGGTAGCTTCCTACGAAGCAATCCCATTCGGCAGGTTCCATGCAAGAACTTTTCAGTGGGACCCGTTGGACAAGTGGTCCGGATCGCATCTTCAAATGCATCGGCTGATAACCCTGTCTCCAAGGACCAGGGTATCTCTAAAATGGTGGCTGCAGAGTGCCCATCTTAAGGAGGGCCGCAGGTTCGACATACTGGACTAGGTCCTAGTGACCATGGAGGCCAGCCTTTGAGGCTGGGGGCAGTCACACAGGGAAGAAAATTCCAAGGACTTTGGTCAAGTCAGGTGACTTCTCTACACAGACAAGGCCTCTGCTTCAAAACCAGCCGGTACTGATCCAATCAGACAACATCACGGCGGTCGCCCATGTAAACCGACAGGGCGACACAAGAAGCAGGATGGCGATGGCAAAAGCCACAAGGATTCTCCGATGGACGGAAAATCATGTGTTAGCACTGTCAACAGTGTTCATTCCCGGAGTGGACAACTGGGAAGCTGATCTTCTCAGCAGACACGACCTCCACCCGGGAGAGTGGGGACTTCATCCAGAAGTCTTCCAAAGGATTGTACACCTTTGGGAAAGGCCACAGGTGGACATGATGGCGTTCCACCTCAACAAAAAGCTATAAAAGATATTGCGCCAGGTCAAGGGACCCTCAGGCGATAGTTGTGGGCGCTCTGGTAACACCGTGGGTGTACCAGTCGTTTTATGTGTTCCCTCCTCTGCCCCTCATACCAAAGGTATTGAGAATAATAATAAGAAGGCGAGGAGTAAGAACGATACTCGTGGTTCCGGATTGGCCAAGAAGAGCTTGGTACCCAGAACTTCAAAAAATTATATCAGAGGACCCATGGCCTCTGCCGCTCAGACAGGACCTGCGGCAGCAGGGGCCCTGTCTGTTCCAAAACTTACCGCGGCTGCGTTTGACGGCATGGCGGTTGAACGCCGGATCCTGAAGGAAAAGGGAATTCCGGAGGAAGTCATTCCTACGCTTATTAAAGCTAGGAAAGAGGTTACAGCAAATCATTATCACCGCATATGGCGGAAGTATGTTGCATGGTGTGAGGCCGAAAAGGCCCCAACAGAGGAATTTCAACTAGGTCGATTTCTGCATTTCCTGCAAGCAGGAGTGAATATGGGCCTAAAACTGGGCTCCATTAAGGTACAGATCTCGGCTCTGTCGATTTTCTTTCAAAAAGAACTAGCTTCAGTACCTGAAGTAAAGGGAGTGCTGCATATTCAGCCCCCGTTTGTGCCCCCTGTGGCACCTTGGGATCTCAACGTGGTGTTGAGTTTCTTAAAATCACATTGGTTTGTACCACTAAAAACCGTGGATCTGAAATATCTCACGTGGAAGGTGGTCATGTTATTGGCCTTGGCTTCGGCCAGGCGAGTATCAAAATTGGCGGCTTTGTCCTGTAAAAGCCCTTATATGATTTTCCATATGGATAGGGCAGAATTGAGGACTCGTCCCCAGTTTCTCCCTAAGGTGGTGTCAGCGTTTCACCTGAACCAGCCTATTGTGGTGCCTGCGGCTACTAGGGACTTGGAGGACTCCAAGTTGTTAGACGTGGTCAGGGCCCTGAAAATATATGTTTCCAGGACGGCTGGAGTCAGAAAATCTGACTCGCTGTTTATCCTATATGCACCCAACAAGCTGGGTGCTCCTGCTTCTAAGCAGACTATTGCTCGTTGGATTTGTAGTACAATTCAGCTTGCACATTCTGTGGCAGGCCTGCCACAGCCAAAATCTGTCAATGCCCATTCCACGAGGAAGGTGGGCTCATCTTGGGCGGCTGCCCGAGGGGTCTCGGCTTTACAGCTTTGCCGAGCTGCTACTTGGTCAGGGGCAAACACGTTTGCAAAATTCTACAAATTTGATACCCTGGCTGAGGAGGACCTGGAGTTCTCTCATTCGGTGTTGCAGAGTCATCCGCACTCTCCCGCCCGTTTGGGAGCTTTGGTATAATCCCCATGGTCCTTACGGAGTTCCCAACATCCACTAGGACGTCAGAGAAAATAAGAATTTACTCACCGGTAATTCTATTTCTCGTAGTCCGTAGTGGATGCTGGGCGCCCGTCCCAAGTGCGGTGTATCTGCAATACTTGTACGTAGTTATTGTTAACTAAATCGGGTTATTGTTGAGCCATCTGTTGAGAGGCTCGGTTGTTTCATACTGTTAACTGGGTTTCATATCACGAGTTATACGGTGTGATTGGTGTGGCTGGTATGAGTCTTACCCGGGATTCAAAATCCTTCCTTATTGTGTACGCTCGTCCGGGCACGGTGTCCTAACTGAGGCTTGGAGGAGGGTCATAGTGGGAGGAGCCAGTGCACACCAGGTAGTCTAAGATCTTTCTAGAGTGCCCAGCCTCCTTCGGAGCCCGCTATTCCCCATGGTCCTTACGGAGTTCCCAGCATCCACTACGGACTACGAGAAATATAATTACCGGTGAGTAAATTCTTATTTTAAAGTGCAAAAAGACAACTCACCCGTGTTTTGCATGCCGGCTATGACTAGCCGGAATTAGCGCTAGCGGTCACGGATTGGTCTGCAATTTAAAAAAAAAAAATAATAATAATAAAATTATAGTAATCCAAAATTCTTGCTTCGTTTGACATTAAGTTTTTGTAAGAACTGTTGTTAACCCTATACAGCAGAATGAAAACCTGCATTGTTTTGGTCTTTAGTGTTATCGATCTTTTTTAGATTTTACTGACTTTAGAATGACAGACTTGGTTTATGTATGTCATTTATGATGTGGTTTTCAATAAATACATAAAAAAAAGATACGTTAGTCTGATTATAGCAAATTCATTTGCAATTTTTTTTTTTAGTTCACATTCCACCCTAAAAAATTTTACAGTAAGATAATTTTCTATTATTTTTATAGTTAGTTCCCCCAACCTCATGTATGCTACCATAGTGGTGGCTTTTAGTATGGGTTGTTCTAAAGTTTTGTGTAGCCATGTCTCCCATTTTGTAACATGGAGATTATAAATTGAGGAATTGGACTATACAATTTATAGGATATTTTCATTGAGTCCTTTTTTTCTCCTCCCCCACAGGTGATCTTTATGGGGCTATTGGATCCCCCGTCAGAATGGCTCGAACTGTTGTTGTGGGAAAACGTAAAGACCTGGTCCAGCGCATTCTCTACATCCTCACCTATTTCATCCGCTGCTCAGAGCTGGAGGAGAACCACCTGGTTCGCAACAGGGTCCTAAAGAAAGGGGAGCGACTGGTACAGGGCAGTAATGTCACAACCTCTCTTGAGAAGGGCGAGGTGGAAGACTCTGAATATGTAATTGTAACACTGAACAACGAGTCGGCACTGGTGTCCCCTTCGTTGCCCTGTAACTCAGGTGTTGCATCTCTTCAAAGTTCCAGTGGAGACGAGTCCTCAGACATTTCATTATATAACATGAATAAAAGTGATGGCTGCTTCAGTGCAGACAGGGAAACTCTTGCATCTTCAAGTGAACTTGACAGTGGTACTACTTTAAGTTTTGCTGGTACTTGTAAAGAGACTACAACGCATGTTAAAGAAGCCAAAGTGGAGACCATAGTTTCAGTCACAAGATCTCCATCTTACAATGTGGAAGAAGTAGTTACCCCTGTTTCTACAACATCTCATAGTAAAAGCCTCCACTCTGGTAGCACATATGAGACGGAAGCCTGTGCTTCAGTGAAACTGACTGACTGGGCAAAGGCCGTTATGCATGCAAACATGACAGAGGATCACTCTCCTACAGATAAGGTGACCTTTACAATGGGCTATTCCCACTCGCCGAACCTGGAGAACTGCAGTAAAACACTAGATGAGCACGTAAACCTGTTTCTCCAGGAGCCGGAACAGTCCAGCCCTTCCACTAACTGCTCACTTGATCCTCCCAGAAGGAGAAAGAGGTGTGCACGTCTCCCATCCTGCGAGGGTGGCTCCAGTATATTTGATGAGTATTTTGTAGAGGGCAACAGCATTGAAACGAATACTGTGGAAGTCCTTCCCTCTCATACACTATTATCAGATAAATGTTTTGTTTCTAATGCAGCAACTAAGTCAAGAACTTGTAAGACTGACCTGCCAGATGCTGCACAGGCAAGGTCTGGCATGCGCCCTCTTCCGATAGCTCCTCAGCATGTCCCCTGTGGGGACCCAGATAGAAGAATGGAGGTCAGAGTAGAGGGGGACATTCCTAGGAATGAGAGCTGTGACAGTGCCCTTGGCCAGAGTGAATATGAGTTTAATGCAGGTCAAACTTTAGAAAATTGGGACCACAACAATCACTATGCCGAAGTGGATATTCCGCTGCCCAGGTAAGGCATATTTCAATGTCTGACATTAGATTGCAATTTATAATAGACATTTGTATAGAGTTTTTTAGTTTGGTTTATTCTGTTCCTTTGTAAAAAAAAAAAAAAAAAAAAAAAAAACAACAACAAATAAGTAACTTACAGTACATTGTGGGTAATTCCAAGTTGATCGCAGCAGGAATTTTGTTAGCAGTTGGGCAAAACCATGTGCACTGCAATGGAGGCAGATTTAACATGTGCAGAGGGAGTTAGATTTGGGTGTGGTGAGTTCAATCTGCAATCTAAATTGCAGTGTAAAAATAAAGCAGCCAGTATTTACCTTGCACAGAAACAAAATAACCCACCCAAATCTAACTCTCTCTGCACATGTTATATCTGCCTCCCCTGCAGTGCACATGGTATTGCCCAACTGCTAAAAAATTTCCTGCTGCGATCAACTTGGAATTACCCCCATTGTGTTGAATTGAGTACATATGTAATAACTCTGTGGCTTATGTACTCATGTAAGACTTTATTATATAGACTATTACAGTTAAGCAATAATAAAATCCTTGTATAGTGGCTGAGTATGAATTGTGAGTGCATGTTTTCTGTTCTGAGTCCCTACTATATATTGTGCTCCAGCAATACCCAACGTGGGCTTTGTTCTTACTGCTGATTAACATTGCAGTTCCAGCTCATTTGTTTTCCTGTGCGTTTACATGAAATAACTATGTTTTTGCAGGTGAAGTGAAAATCTTCCTTTTTTTTTTTTCTCTCTCTTGTCTTCCATTTCTTAGGTCTGAGGTCATTAGCAGCCCAAGTATAAAAAACTTTGGGAGGTCTCTGTTTGGTGGTTACTGTTCAACATACATGCCCGATATGGTACTCCATGGGATTGGCAGTACTGAGAAGCTGAAGCCATGCTTGACGACCAGCCTGGCACACTCAACCAATGTATGTTCATACACACAGCTATGGGGGTAATTCAGAGGGATGCGTTTGTGACCGGCGGTCACAATACCAACGCTGGGATCCCGGCATCTGAAAATCCTGCCAGTCGGCATGCCGACCAACAAGGGACTATTCCCAGTCAAGGGTGTCCATGACACCCATAGAGTGGGAATAGATCCTGAGGTAAGCGCAGCGGGCGAGTGGTTTCATTGTGCTCGCCTCACCGCCAACCATCCAACAGCTGGGATCCCGGTGCCGGTATTGTGACCGGCGGTCTCCTGACTGCCGGTCACACATACCCAACCCAATTCAGACCTGATCACTCCGCTGCAAATTTGCAGAGGTTTGTGATCACCGCCAAGACAGAGTGAAAACCCGCCCTGTGCACGTCTGCTGCAAATCCGATTGCAACTCACTCACCATCAAATGTTTTTTCCAGTCTGTGCAAAGCCCAGGACCTATTTTTACAGTGCAATAGAATCTGATGTCACACACCCTTCCTGAAAACGCTTGGGCACGCCTGCGTTTTTCCTGACACTCCCAGAAAACAGCCAATTACCACCCCCAAACGCTGGCTTCCTGTCAATCAACTTGCTTACGCCTAGCGTTTAAAAAAAGTTCCGTGCATACAAACAAACTGCAACATGTTTTGTCCAGATGCAGTCTTGTAGCTGGATCTGCTTTAAACTCTAAGGTCATATTTACTAAAGTGCAGGTTTTCATAAGTGGAGATGTTGCCCATAGCAACCAATCAGATTCTAGCTATTCTCTTCTAGACGGTGCTAGAGAAATGCGAAGTACAATCTGATTGGTTGCCATGGGCAACATCTCCACTTCTAAAAACCTGCACGTTAGTAAATATACTCCTAAATGAGGGCTAATTGTACAAGTAATAAAAGAAAGGCCAAATATAAACTGAACTGCTTTTATTAAACGATTAGTTATTTAGCTTTGCATGAAATCCTGTCGAGCAAGAGGTATCGTAGCTGGCATGTACAACAACTTGAGTACAAGAGTAGAAATAGAGTTCTCACAGGCAAATACAAAGAATGAACAGATTGCTAATCGGCTTCTTAATGCTTCTTATTTGGTTCTAGCACCCTGTCATGGATGAGCCCTTAGCAGAAGCCGTGTGTATTGTGGCAGACACTGATAAGTTGAGCGTCCAGGTGGTCAGCAGCCAGAAGACGACAGTGGACAACTTGAAGCTTGGCACTGATGTCTTGGTATCTAGTCAAGTGTGCAGTTTACTTCAATCCATATTACAACTTTATAAGCTCAAGACACCTCCTGAATTTGTGAGTTTCTTTAAGATTATTAGAATTGTTGATATTTTGGACCCATCGTTCGCCATTTACTAGATTTTGTGCCTAGTGTAGCATGGTTTTTCCACCTCTGTCTACCCCCACTTTCTCTGCTCAGTCACCCCTTACACCGGTCTCTCTATCTCTCATCTTGTTCCCCTCCCGTCTCTCACGCACTCCTTCTGCAAGGAGGGAGGGAGTGTTGACAGGAGTGTACAGGCTGTACATGCATACATCACTGGTAGGAGAATCAAGGCTATGGGCCTAATTCAGTAAGGATAGCAAAATCTGCTAATTAGTAGAATTTGCTATCCTTTGGAGCGCATGCTGGGGGCCGCCCAGTGCTGGGCAAGGCCACCCAGCTTGCTAACCGGAGTCTTTTCCTGCCTTCAACAAGCAGAAATTGCGATCACATCGCAATTCCTGCTTGTTAGCAGAAATACAGGAAGCCTCCTGCCTGCTGCATGTGATATCACGCAGCCGCCGCGATCACGCCCCGGTTTGTGTCACACCGCCCCCGCAATGCTCCATCTCCACCCTGGAAACATAGTGTTGCCGCCCCTCTGCCCCGCGACCGCCTCTGCCTGATTGACTAGCAGAGGAGATGGCATTCCCCTCCTCCGCAGAAAATGTGGGAGCATGTACAGGATGGGTGCTGCGCATGCACCCGCATCTTTTTCTCAAACATTCCAGTTGGAGCAAACACTGCGATCCAAACTGAATTAGGCCCTACGGGGGTAATTCAGACCTGATTGTAGATGTGCCCCCCACCCCCTCCCCGCACGGTTACAAAAGCATTGCACAGCAGCAATGCTTTTGTACCTGACGAGTAGCTCCCTGCCAGCCAGTACCTGCACACCGGCAGGCCGCTACTCGCGCACCCCTTTCCCCAACAGTCCGGACACTCCTCCATTGGCACGCTCCCTCCCGCCTGTCAATCAGGTAGAGGCGATCGCAACAGTGAGATGCTTGTGCGCACTCCACAAAGTAATTCAGACTGCGATCTCTGCCGCTGCAGCGATCCAGTCTGAATTACCCCCTATGTCCGGAAATCAGGCGGCCAGTAAGAGCTGGCAGGAAGGGGGTTGGTGTTTCCTCCAGAGCTCACTGCACCTGTAATAGGTGGATGCAGTAGCAGATTATTTAATAGATACATTTCTCTATCGTCCTAGTGGATGCTGGGGTTCCTGAAAGGACCATGGGGAATAGCGGCTCCGCAGGAGACAGGGCACAAAAAGTAAAGCTTTAGGATCAGGTGGTGTGCACTGGCTCCTCCCCCTATGACCCTCCTCCAAGCCTCAGTTAGATTTTTGTGCCCGGCCGAGAAGGGTGCAATCTAGGTGGCTCTCCTAAAGAGCTGCTTAGAAAAGTTTAGCTTAGGTTTTTTATTTTACAGTGAGTCCTGCTGGCAACAGGATCACTGCAACGAGGGACTTAGGGGAGAAGAAGTGAACTCACCTGCGTGCAGGATGGATTGGCTTCTTGGCTACTGGACATTAGCTCCAGAGGGACGATCACAGGTACAGCCTGGATGGTCACCGGAGCCTCGCCGCCGGCCCCCTTGCAGATGCTGAAACGAGAAGAGGTCCAGAATCGGCGGCAGAAGACTCCTCAGTCTTCTTAAGGTAGCGCACAGCACTGCAGCTGTGCGCCATTTTCCTCTCAGCACACTTCACACGGCAGTCACTGAGGGTGCAGGGCGCTGGGAGGGGGGCGCCCTGGGAGGCAAATGAAAACCTTTTTTGGCTAAAAATACCTCACATATAGCCTCCGGGGGCTATATGGAGATATTTAACCCCTGCCAGAATCCGTTAAGAGCGGGAGCCGAGGCCGCCGAAAAAGGGGCGGGGCCTATCTCCTCAGCACACAGCGCCATTTTCCCTCACAGAAAGGCTGGAGGGAAGGCTCCCAGGCTCTCCCCTGCACTGCACTACAGAAACAGGGTTAAAACAGAGAGGGGGGGCACTAATTTGGCGTTAGAAATATATAAAAAAGATGCTATAAGGGAAAACACTTATATAAGGTTGTCCCTATATAATTATAGCGTTTTTGGTGTGTGCTGGCAAACTCTCCCTCTGTCTCTCCAAAGGGCTAGTAGGTCCTGTCCTCTATCAGAGCATTCCCTGTGTGTGTGCTGTGTGTCGGTACGTGTGTGTCGACATGTATGAGGACGATGTTGGTGAGGAGGCGGAGCAATTGCCTGTAATGGTGATGTCACTCTCTAGGGAGTCGACACCGGAATGGATGGCTTATTTAGGGAATTACGTGATAATGTCAACACGCGCCAAGGTCGGTTGACGACATGAGACGGCCGACAAACAATTAGTACCGGTCCAGACGTCTCAAAAACACCGTCAGGGGTTTTAAAACGCCCGTTTACTTTAGTCGGTCGACACAGACAGGGACACTGAATCCAGTGTCGACGGTGAATAAACAAACGTATTCCTTATTAGGGCCACACGTTAAGGGCAATGAAGGAGGTGTTACATATTTCTGATACTACAAGTACCACAAAAGAGGGTATTATGTGGGATGTGAAAAAACTACCGTAGTTTTTCCTGAATCAGATAAATTAAATGAAGTGTGTGATGATGCGTGGGTTCCCCCCGATAGAAAATATGGGCGGTATACCTTTTCCCGCCAGAAGTTAGGGCGCGTTGGGAAACACCCCTTAGGGTGGATAAGGCGCTCACACGCTTATCAGAACAGGTGGCGGTACCGTCTATAGATAGGGCCGTCCTCAAGGAGCCAGCTGACAGGAGGCTGGAAAAATATCATAAAAAGTATATACACACATACTGGTGTTATACTGCGACCAGCGATCGCCTCAGCCTGGATGTGCAGAGCTGGGGTGGCTTGGTCGGATTCCCTGACTAAAAATATTGATACCCTTGACAGGGACAGTATTTTATTGACTATAGAGCATTTAAAGGATGTATTTCTATATATGCGAGATGCACAGAGGGATATTTGCACTCTGGCATCAAGAGTAAGTGCGATGTCCATATCTGCCAGAAGATGTTTATGGACACGACAGTGGTCAGGTGATGCAGATTCCAAACGGCAAAAAGGTGTATTGCCGTATAAAGGAAGAGGAGTTATTTGGGGTCGGTCCATCGGACCTGGTGGCCACGGCAACTGCTGGAAAATCCACCGTTTTTACCCTAAGTCACATCTCTGCAGAAAAAGACACCGTCTTTTCAGCTTCAGTCCTTTCGTCCCTATAAGAGTCATATCTGCCCAGGGATAGAGGAAAGGGAAGAAGACTGCAGCAGGCAGCCCATTCCCAGGAACAGAAGCGTTCCACCGCTTCTGACAAGCTCTCAGCATGACGCTGAGACCGTACAGGACCCCTGGATCCTACAAGTAGTATCCCAGGGGTACAGTTTGGAATGTCGAGACGTTTCCCCTGCGCAGGCTCCTGAAGTCTGCTTTACCAAGGTCTCCCTCCGACAAGGAGGCAGTATGGGAAAAAATTCACGAGCTGTATTCCCAGCAGGTGATAATTAAATTACCCCTCCTACAACAAGAAAAGGGGTATTATTCCACACTATATTGTGGTACTGAAGCCAGAAGGCTAGGTGAGACCTATTCTAAATCTAAAAAAATTTGAACACTTACAAAGGTTCAAATCAAGATGGAGTCACTCAGAGCAGTGATAACGAACCGGGAAGAAGGGGACTATCTGGTGTCCCGAGACATCAGGGATGCTTACCTCCATGTCCCAAATTTGCCCTTATCACTAAGGGTACCTCAGGTTCGTGGTACAGAACTGTCACTATCAGTTTCAGACGCTGCCGTTTGGATTGTCTACGGCACCCCGGGTCTTTACCAAGGTAATGGCCGAAATGATGGTTCTTCTTCGAAGAAAAGGCGTCTTAATTATCCCTTACTTGGACGATCTCCTGATAAGGGCAAAGTCCAGGGAACAGTTGGAGGTCGGAGTAGCACTATCTCGGATACTGTTACAACAGCAGGGGTGGATTCTAAATATTCCAAAATCGCAGCTGATCCCGACAACAAGTCTCCTGTGCTTAGGGATGATTCTGGACACAGTCCAGAAAAAGGTGTTTCTCCCGGAAGAGAAAGCCAGGGAGTTATCCGAGCTAGTCAGGAACCTCCTAAAATCAGTGCATCATTGCACAAGGGCCATGGTAAAAAAATGGTGACTTCCTTCGAAGCAATTCCAGTCGGCAGATTTCATGCAAGAACTTTTCAGTGGGATCTGCTGGACAAATGGTCCGGATCGCATCTTCAGATGCATCAGCGGATAACCCTATATCCAAGGACAAGGGTGTCTCTCCTGTGGTGGTTACAGAGTGCTCATCTTCTAGAGGGCCGCAGATTCGGCATTCAGTTTTGGATGTTGGTGACCACGGAGGCCAGCCCGAGAGCCTGGGGAGCAGTCACACAAGGAAAAAATTTCCAGGGAGTGTGATCAAGTCTGGAGATTTTTCTCCACATAAATATAGCTAAGGGTAAATTTATAATGCTCTAAGCTTAGCAAGACCTCTGCTTCAAGGTCAGCCGGTATTGATCCAGTGGGATAAAACATCACGGCAGTCGCCCACGTAAATAGACAGGGCGGCACAAGAAGCAGGAGGGCAGTGGCAAAAACTGCAAGGACTTTTCGCTGGGCGGAAAATCATGTGATAGCACTGTCAGCAGTGTTTCATTCCGGGAATGGAAACTGGAAAGCAGACTTCCTCAGTAGGCACGACCTCCACCCGGCAGAGTGGGAACTTCATGGGGAAGTTTTCCACATAATTGTAAACCGTTGGGAATTACCAAAGGTGGACATGATGGCGTCCCGTCTGAACAAAAAACGGGACAGGTATTGCGCCAGGTTAAGAGACCCTCAGGCAATAGCTGTGGACGTTCTGGTAACACCGTGGGTGTACCAGTCGGTGTATGTGTTCCATCCTCTGCTTTTCATACCTAAGGTACTGAGAATTATAAGACATAGAGGAGTAAGAACTATACTCATGGCTCCGGATTGGCCAAGAAGGACTTGGTACCCGGAACTTCAAGAGATGCTCACAGAGGACTTATGGCCTCTGCCGCGAAGAAGGGACTTGTTTCAGCAAGTACCATGTCTGTTCCAAGACTTACCGCAGCTGCGTTTGACGGCATGGCGGTGGAACGCCGGATCCTAAGGGAAAAGGCATTCAGGAAGAGGTCATTCCTACCCTGGTCAAAGCCAGAAAGGAGGTGACCGCACAACATTATCACCACATGTGGCGAAAATATGTTGCGTGGTGTGAGGCCAGGAAGGCCCCACGAAGAAATTTCAACTCGGTCGATTCCTGCATTTCTTGCAAACAGGAGTGTCTATGGGCCTCAAATTGGGGTCCATTAAGGTTCAAATTTCGGCCCTGTCGATTTTTCTTCCAGAAAGAATTGGCTTCAGTTCCTGAAGTCCAGAAGTTTGTCAAGGGAGTATTGCATATACAACCCCCTTTTGTGCCTCCAGTGGCACTGTGGGATCTCAACGTAGTTCTGGGATTCCTCAAAACACATTGGTTTAAAACCAGTCAAATCTGTGGATTTGAAGCATCTCACATGAAAAGTGAACATGCTCTTGGACCTGGCCTGGACCAGGCGAGTGTCAAATTGGTGGTTTTTTTCTCAAAAAAGCCCATATCTGTTTGTCCATTCGGACAGGGCAGAGCTGCGGACTCGTCCCCAGTTCTCTCCCTAAGGTGGTGTCAGTGTTTCACTTGAACCAGCTTATTGTGGTGTCTTGCGCCTACTAGGGACTTGGAGGACTCCAAGTTGCTAGATGTGGTCAGGGCCCTGAAAATATAGGTTCCAGGACGGCTGGAGTCAGGAAAACTGACTTGCTGTTATCCTGTATGCACCCAACAAACTGGGTGCTCTTGCTTTTAAGCAGACTTTTGCTAGTTGGATGTGTAATACAATTCAGCTTGCACATTCTGTGGCAGGCCTGCCACAGCCAAAATATGTAAATGCCCATTCCACAAGGAAGGTGGGCTCATTTTGGGCGGCTGCCCGAGGGGTCTCGGCTTTACAACTTTGCCGAGCGGCTATTTAGTCAGGGGCAAACACGTTTGTAAAATCCTACAAATTTGATACCCTGGCTAAGGAGGACCTGGAGTTCTCTCATTCGGTGCTGCAGAGTCATCCGCACTCTCCCGCCCGTTTGGGAGCTTTGGTATAATCCCCATGGTCCTTTCAGGAACCCCAGCATCCACTAGGACGATAGAGAAAATAAGAATTTACTTACCGATAATTCTATTTCTCTGAGTCCGTAGTGGATGCTGGGCGCCCATCCCAAGTGCGGATTATCTGCATTACTTGTACATAGTTACAAAAATCGGGTTATTATTGTTGTGAGCCATCCTTTCAGAGGCTCCGCTGTTATCATACTGTTAACTGGGTTCAGATCACAGGTTGTACAGTGTGATTGGTGTGGCTGGTATGAGTCTTACCCGGGATTCATAAATCCTTCCTTATTGTGTACGCTCGTCCGGGCACAGTACCTAACTGAGGCTTGGAGGAGGGTCATAGGGGGAGGAGCCAGTGCACACCACCTGATCCTAAAGCTTTACTTTTTGTGCCCTGTCTCCTGCGGAGCCGCTATTCCCCATGGTCCTTTCAGGAACCCCAGCATCCACTACGGACTCCGAGAAATAGAATTATCGGTAAGTAAATTCTTATTTTATAGTCTTTTGTACACTGCCTAAAGGTGGGTACACACTGGCCGATATATCGGCCGTTCTCTTGAACGGCCGATATATCGTGGGTCCGTCGGCCAGTGTGTACGGCCGATACATCGCGCCAGCCCCGCAGCTCAGCCGATGGCCAATATATCTACCGATATATTGGCGCGTCGCTGTGTGACCGCCCGTACACATGCTGCGGTGGCCGGCGGTGATTGTACACGCCCGCCCAGTTCATGACGTCAGTCCCCGACGGATCGGCCAGTGTGTATGCTCAACATACTGCCCGATCCGTCCATAGATATATCTGCCGATCAGTTGATCGGCAGATATATCTTCCACTGTGTACCCACCTTTAGAGACTGATTATTTATTTATTTTATGTTTCTCCTACGTCCTAGAGGATGCTGGGGACACTTCAAGAACCATGGGGTATAGACTGGATCCGCAGGAGACATGGGCACTTTAAGACTTTAAAAGGGGTGTGAACTGGCTCCTCCCTCTATGCCCCTCCTCCAGACTCCAGTTTAGAATCTGTGCCCAGTGAGACTGGATGCACACTGAGGAGCTCTCCTGAGTTTCTCTGAAAAAAGGCTTTTGTTAGGTTTATTATTTTCAGGGAGACCTGCTGGCAACAGGCTCCCTGCTTCGTGGGACTGAGGGGAGAGAAGCAGACCTACTTCTGTGAGTTTCAAGGCTCTGCTTCTTTTGCTACAGGACACCATTAGCTCCTGAGGGTCTGAACGTTAGGTACGCCTAGATGCTCGTTCCCAGAGCCCGCCGTCACCCCCCTTGCAGAGCCAGAAGTCAGAAGACAGGTGAGTAGAAGAAGATCAGTAGAATTCAGTGACTGCTTTGAGGTACCGCACAGCGGCTACGCTGCCCGCCATGCTCCCACACACTAAATCCAAACCCCCGCCAGTATAAATATTTTAAAAAATAGCGGGGCTGAAGCGTGCCATTAAGGGGGCGGGGCTTAGCCCTCACAGCTCTCATCAGCGCCATTTTCTCTTCACAGAGCTGCAGAGACGCTGGTCCTTCCTCTACACTGCCGTATCAAGTAACAGGGTGCAAAGCAGGGGGGGGGGGGGGGGGGGCCCACAGTTATTTTGGTGCTATATATGTATTTATAAAAGCGCTAACAGGTCTGAGGCTTTGTATAAGAGTTTTCAGAACCGGGATAAGCGCTGGGTTGTGAGCTGGCAAACTCCCTCTGTGTTTCCCTGACAGGCTTTACTGTGGGTCTGTCCCCTATATGCCCAGTGTGTCTGTGGGTGTCGGTACACGTGTGTCTGCATGTCAGAGGCTGAGTGCTCTTCTCAGGAGGAGGCTGGATTAGGGACAGAAACGGCTGTGGGAGTGACCATGTCGGCACCGCCGACTCCTGATTGGGTAAATGTTTTGAGTGCTTTGAATGCAAATGTGGCTCTATTAAAGATACCGACACGGACTCTGACTCCAGTGTTGACTATAGTGATGCCAGATTAAATCCTAAACTGGCTAAGAGCATTCAGTACATGATTGTGGCGATAAAAGACGTGTTACATATCACGGAGGATCCTGCTGTTTCTGATACAAGGGTCTGTATGTTTAAAGGAAAAAAACTTGAGGTAACGTTTCCTCCCTCTCATGAACTGAACTCGCTTTTTTAAAAGGTTTGGGAAAATCCTGACAAGAAGTTTCAGATTCCCAAGAGAATTCCGGTGGCATATCCGTTCCCCTCTGGGCATAGGGAAAAGTGGGAGTCACCCCCCACTGTAGACAAGGCTCTGTCACGACTGTCCAAAAAGGTGGCGCTTCCGTTCCCTGACACGGCAGCCCTAAAGGAACCTGCGGAACGTAAGCAGGAAAATACATTGAAATCCATTTATGTCACTACAGGTGCGCTGCTCAGACCTGCCGTTGCTTCGGCGTGGGTGAGTAGCGCTATTGAAAAGTGGGCAGATAACTTGTCATCTGAGATAGATACCCTGGATAGGGATAGCATTCTTTTGACACTGGGTTATATCAAGGATGCTGCAGCTTTTTTTAACCCTTTCTGTAGTGTAGTGACTTCAGGGAAGAGCCAGGGAGCTTCCCTCCAACTGAGCTGTGAGGGAAAATGGCGCCAGTGTACTGAGGAGATAGGCTCCGCCCCCTTTTCGGCGGCCTTATCTCCCGTTTTTCTGTATATTCTGGCAGGGGTTAAATGCATCCATATAGCCCAGGAGCTATATGTGATGTATTTTTTTTTGCCATGTAAGGTATTTTTATCATGTTTTATTGCGTCTCAGGGCGCCCCCCCCAGCGCCCTGCACCCTCAGTGACCGGAGTATGAAGTGTGCTGAGAGCAATGGCGCACAGCTGCAATGCTGTGCGCTACCTTATTGAAGATAGGAACGTCTTCTGCCGCCGATTTTTCCGGACCTCTTCGCTCTTCTGGCTCTGTAAGGGAGCCGGCGGCGCGGCTCCGGGACCCATCCAAGCTGAGCCTGTGATCGTCCCTCTGGAGCTAATGTCCAGTAGCCAAGAAGCCCAATCCACTCTGCACTCAGGTGAGTTCGCTTCTTCTCCCCTTAGTCCCTCGATGCAGTGAGCCTGTTGCCAGCAGGTCTCACTGAAAATAACAAACCTAAAACTTTCACTAAGAAGCTCAGGAGAGCCCCTAGTGTGCACCCTTCTCGTCGGGCACAGAAATCTAACTGAGGCTTGGAGGAGGGTCACAGGGGGAGGAGCCAGTGCACACCAGTTAGTCCTAAAGCTTTCTTTAGATGTGCCCAGTCTCCTGCGGAGCCGCTATTCCCCATGGTCCTTACGGAGTCCCCATGGTCCTTACGGAGTCCCCAGCATCCACTACGGACTATGAGAAATAGAATTATCGGTAAGTAAATTCTTATTTTTGGGATCAAGGGCCAATGCCATGGCAGTCTCAGCTAGAAGAGCATTGTGGATTCATCAGTGGAATGCTGATGCTGACTCTAAGAAGGCTATGGAGTCTCTGCTGTATAAAGGTGGTGTCTTGTTTGGTGACTGCCTCGCTGACCTGGTATCTACGGCAACCGCGGGTAAGTCATAATTTTTACCTTATGTTCCTGCACAACAAAAGAAAACGCACCACTATCAGATGCAGTCCTTTCGGCCCAATAAATACAAAAAAGGACGAGGGTCTTCCTTGCTTCTAGAGGAAGAGGAAAGGGAAAAAGGTCACCGGCTGTGGCAGGTTCCCAAGAGCAGAAGTCCTCTCCGGCTTCTGCCAAATCCACCGCATGACGCTGAGACTCCTCTGCGGGAGTCCGCACCGGTGGGGGCACGTCTCCAACTCTTCAGTCGGTTCTGGGTTCGTTCGGCCCTAGACCCATGGGTGTTAGAAATAGTGTCCCAAGGGTACAAACGGGAGTTTCAAGACGTTCCCCCTCGGCGATTTTTCAAATCAGCCTTACCAGCTTCTCTTCCGGACAGGGAGGTAGTATGCGATGCGATACAAAATCTGTGTCAAAATCAAGTCATTATCAAGGTGCCCCCGTCACAACAGGGAGAAGGTTTTTATTCGAGCCTCTTCGTGTTCCCAAAGCCGGACGACTCGGTCAGACCAATTCTGAACCTAAAATCCCTCAATTTCTATCTGAGAAAGTTCAAATTCAAGATGGAATCTCTCCGAGCAGTGATCTCCAGTCTGGAGGAAGGGGATTTTATGGTGTCGGTCGACATAAAGGATGCCTAGTTACACGTCCCCATATATCCTCCACATCAGGCTTACCTGAGGTTTGCGATTCAGGATTGTCATTACCAATTTTAGACGTTGCCGTTTGGCCAATCCACGGCTCCGATGGTTTTCACCAAAGTTATGGCGGAAATTATGGTTCTCCTGCGCAAGCAGGGAGTCACACTTATCCCGTACTTGAACGATCTCCTGATAAAGGCGAGATCCAGGGACCGATTACTGCAGAGCATTACAATTTCCCTGACCGTTCTGCAACAACATGGTTGGCTCCTGAACTTGCCAAAGTCACAGTTGAGTCCGACGAAACGACTGTCGTTTTTGGGAATGATTCTGGACACAGAATTACAGAGAGTTTTTCTTCCAGAAGAAAAGGCTCTGGAAATTCAGAGTCTGGTCAAACAAATTCTAAAACCAGCGAGAGTGTCAATCCATCAATGCACTGGATTACTGGGGAAGATGGTGGCGGCCTACGAGGCCATTCAGTTTGGCAGGTTCCATGCCAGAGTGTTTCAGTGGGATCTGTTGGACAAGTGGTCCGGGTCCCATCTGCACATGCACCGACAGATAATCCTGTCTTCCAAGACCAGAATCTCACTCCTGTGGTGGCTGCACAGTTCTCACCTCCTAGAGGGACGCAGGTTCGGGATCCAGGACTGGATCCTGGTGACCACGGATGCGAGTCTCCGAGGCTGGGGTGCAGTCACACAGGGAGAAAATTTCCAGGGAAAATGGTCAAGCCAAGAAGCTTGTCTACACATAAACATTCTGGAATTAAGGGCCATTTACAACGGCCTTCTACAAGCGGTGCATCTTCTCCGCGATCTGCCCGTCTTGATTCAGTCAGACAACATAAAAGCAGTGGCGTACATGAACCGCCAGGGCGGAACGAAGAGCAGAGCGGCAATGGCAGAGGCCACAAAAGTTTTCCACTGGGCGGAAAGACATGTAAGCGCTCTGTCAGCGGTCTTTATTCCAGGTGTGGACAACTGGGAAGCAGACTTCCTCAGCAAACACGATCTCCATCCATGAGAGTGGGGTCTTCATCAAGAGGTCTTTGCAGAAGTGACAAGTCGTTGGGGAATTCCTCAAATAGACGTGATGGCATCTCGCATCAACAAGAAACTTCCGAGATATTGTTCCAGGTCGAGGGACCCTCAAGCAATAGCGGTGGACGCCCTAGTAACACCGTGGGTGTTTCAGTCGGTATATGTGTTCCCTCCGATTCCACTCATTCCAAAAGTGATAAAGATCATAAGAAGAACAAGGGTTCATGCAATCCTCATTGTTCCCGACTGGCCAAAGAGGGCCTGGTATCCAGATCTTCAGGAATTGCACATAGGAGATCCCTGGCCTCTTCCTCTACGAGAGGATCTGTTACAGCAGGGGCCGTGCGTGTACCAAGACTTACCGCGGCTGCGTTTGACGGCTTGGAGGTTGAACGCCGGATCCTAGCCCGAAAGGGTATTCCCAGTGAAGTCATTCCCACACTTCAAGCTAGAAAAGAAGTAACGGCGAAACATTATCACCGTATTTGGAGAAATATGTGTCTTGGTGTGAATCCAAGAAGGCTCCTACGGAAGACTTTCAGCTGGGCCGTTTTCTCCATTTTCTGAAAGCAGGTGTGGATGCGGGCCTAAAGTTAGGCTCAATTAAAGTACAAATTTCGGCCTTGTCGATTTTCTTTCAAAAAGAATTGGCCTCCCTTCCAGAAGTTCAGACTTTCATAAAAGGCGTGCTGCACATCCAACCTCCCTTTGTGCCCCCATGGGATCTTAACGTGGTGTTGCAGTTCCTGCAATCTCATTGGTTTGAACCTTTACGTAAGGTAGAGTTGAAATTCGTCACTTGAAAGTGATCATGCTGTTGGCCTTGGCCTCTGCAAGGCGGGTGTCTGGATTGGTGGCTTTGTCTCGCAAGAGCCCCTATTTGATCTTCCATGAAGATAGAGCGGAGTTGAGAACTCGTCCGCAATTTCTGCCGAAAGTGGTGTCATCGTTTCACATGAACCAACCTATTGTGGTGCCAGTGGCTACTGACGCCTTAGCGGAATCGAAGTCTCTAGATGTGGTCAGAGCTTTGAAAATTTATGTAGCCAGAACGGCTCAGATTAGGAAAACGGAGGCTCTGTTTGTCCTGTATGATCCCAACAAGATTGGGGCTCCTGCTTCCAAGCAGACTATTGCACACTGGATCTGTAATATGATTCAGCATACTCATTCTACGGCTGGATTGCCGTTACCGAAATCAGTGAAGGCCCATTCTACCAGAAAGGTGGGCTCATCCTGGGCGGCTGCCCGGGGGGTCTCGGCATTACAGCTTTGCCGAGCAGCTACTTGATCGGGTTAAAACACTTTTGCAAAGTTTTACAAGTTTGATACCCTGGCGAAGGAGGGTCTCTTGTTTGGTCAATCGGTGCTGCAGAGTCATCCGCACTCTCCCGCCCGTTCTTGAGCCTTGGTATAAACCCCATGGTTCTTGAAGTGTCCCCAGCATCCTCTAGGACGTAGGAGAAAATAGGATTTTAATACCTACCGGTAAATCCTTTTCTCTTAGTCCGTAGAGGATGCTGGGCGCCCGTCCTGGTGCGTACTGTATCTAAAGTTATTGGTTATGGTTACACACATGTTGTGTTGCGTTTATAGTCAGCCTGTTGCTGTCATTATTCATGCCGTTGCATGTGTTGGGTTGAATGCCATGTTGTACGGCATGCTTGAGGTGTGAGCTGGTATGTATCTCACCTTAGTTTAAATCAAAATAAATCCTTTTTCCTCTAAATGTCCGTCTCCCTGGGCACAGTTCCTATAACTGGAGTCTGGAGGAGGGGCATAGAGGGAGGAGCCAGTTCACACCCCTTTTAAAGTCTTAAAGTGCCCATGTCTCCTGCGGATCCCGTCTATACCCCATGGTTCTTGAAGTGTCCCCAGCATCCTCTACGGACTAAGAGAAAAGGATTTACCGGTAGGTATTAAAATCCTATTTTTCCTTTTCCACAATCGGCACACACACAACAATCAATAAGACATTTGCCCACCTCTACACATTAATAGTTCTTTGTGATTACTTCTTACCATATGTTGAGGTTTCAGAAATTCCATATCTCAGAAGTAGGTGTGAACCTACTTCGCAACAGTACCTACAACATGTCCACTTTGTATACTTGGAAGCAAAATGCAGTCTTATGACCCATGCACACATAGATTTGCCCTGTGGGAAAATATTCTCTGTAGAAAGCCAGCATCCATAAGACCTGCAGGGCGCAGGTCTTATGGATGCTGGCTGTAGGGCACAGAAAGTTAGAAGCTGCGGCTGCTCATCAGCAGAAGTGCATGTGTTTATTGATGGCTGCGACTGTAAAGAATAATAATATTGCATTGAATTAGGTAAATTGTCCATGTTGGCCACTTGTAGTATCTACATTGTTTTTGAGATCTAATAAATGTTGCTTTATTTATATATATATAGATAGATAGATATATGTATATAACCTTAATTGTTTATTTTGTAAACCAAATATGAAATATCCTATCCGAGATAATGTCCTCATTTGATGTTGACTTATTTTGAGTGATCCTATTATTTCTCTTCTCTCCCTGGTTAGTGCGTGATGCATTTAGAGGACAAATTGCAGGAGTTTTATTTTAAAAGTAAAATGCTGTCCGAATACCTGAGGGGACACAAAAGAGTCCATGTGAAAGAGCTTAGTGTTGTCTTGGGGTGAGTAACAGATTCCAATATTTCCATTAAATAGAACAATATGACTCTAGTCCTGTATCGCCCAACTGTACCAGTAGGAAGCAGCAATGCATAGAACTTCTCCATTCATTCCGGAATTGTTCTGCCTCTTTGTCTGTGAGATAAGCATTAAGTATAACTTGTGCTATGCTATATAGCAATCAGACACTGCTGTAAATGGCTGCACCCTCCTTTAAACAGAATATTACAATAGGTACCTAAGGGGATTGGGGTATACCACCCACTGTATATTTGTTGCCTGATCCAGAATTGCATGCAAATTGTCAGCATCTGCTACTGTATATTTCGTACAGTGCATGCTTATGAGGCTGAATGAGGCATACTTACTCATCTTAAGTCTGGTGGACCTACACTTGCAGCTAAATAGGTGTAACTGGCCGGCAACATGGCGCTCACGCGGTATCCGAACTCTAGGTCAACACCTATTGGTCGACAGTGACTAGGTCGACACTAGAAATAGGTCGACATGGCCATTAGGTCGACATGAGTTTTTCACTTCTTTTTGGGGACTTTTTCATACTTTACGATCCACGTGGACGACGATTGGGAACGGTAACCTGTGCCGAGCGCAGCGGAAGCGAAGCGAGGCACC
The DNA here is from genome assembly GCF_028390025.1 of Pseudophryne corroboree. Classification (NCBI taxonomy): domain Eukaryota; kingdom Metazoa; phylum Chordata; class Amphibia; order Anura; family Myobatrachidae; genus Pseudophryne; species Pseudophryne corroboree. The sequence continues at coordinate 963,259,260 of NC_086444.1, read as the reverse complement.
TTGCCCACAGCGCGAGCCATGCAAAGGGCCGCGGTGCACTAATTGGGGTTCCCGGTCACTTGACGGAGAAAACGACCCCAAAAAAACTCATGTCAACCTTTTTTCATATCGACCTTGTTCATGTCAACCTAATGCCCGTGTCGACCTATCCACTGTCGACCTAATGGTTGTCGACCTAATTGGTGTCGACCCTGAGTCCCATACCCTTCCCGATACATTGTTTTGTGAGAGTAGCCATCATCACGATCAGCATACATATGCACCAGGCTTATCCTATGTGCAAGAGATCCGTCTGGAATCACTGGATCTCTATATGTACGCTGACCCCTGAATAGGCTGTAATTAATTCTAAATGCCTATGGCACACTTACGCTAAGTGTAAGCAGGTATGGAACTCGGGGTCGACAACCATTAGGTTGACACCCATCGGTCGACAGTGGCTAGGTCGACACTAGAAATAGGTCGATATGGCCATTGGGTCGACGTGAACAAGGTCGACATGAGTTGTTGTTTTTTTGGTGTCGTTTCGGGCTAAGTGAATAGAAGCTGAAAGCCGCAGCCATTTTCAAGCACCCAATACGTTTTTAAATGCGGCCACTTTGAGTGTACTCGTAATCAGCCCCTTATAGTGGGAGGTAGCTTAGCCGGACTTATACACTTAACACTTGCCTTGTATATAACATGCTGTAAATCTTTATAGTCCGAGATTAGTTTTGTGTTTTGTTTTTTACTATAAGGCAGAGTTGTAGTCACCTGAAATGGCTCCGTTCTGCTTTGTTATCTGCATTGGATGCAGTTTGCATTCAGAAAGCATATTTGTGCCCATCACATAAAAGCAGCTGTGCATGTTGATATAAGAACATGGCTGAAAAGTACATGGAATTGGAATTGAAATTTGGTTTGGAATTGGAATTGGAATTTGGTTTGGAATTGGAAGTACATAGGCGAGCCAGGGAACAAATACTGTTTTGTTATTTTGTTTAATTTTTTTTTTTTGTTCCCTATTTCAGGATTGAATCAAATGATTTACCATTGTTGGCTGCGGTGGCAAGTACTCATTCTCCCCATGTTGCTCAAATCCTTTTATAAGCTACATTATACAAATGGTCATTCCTTAAGCTGCAGAGAAAAAGAAACCTTGAGGAGGGGAGATGTGCTAAAGCAGTTTTACGTTCTGTTCTGGTATCATAGTTAGGTATTTATTAAAGTTTACATGAAGTGCAAGGCATTATGGTACTCCTGAGTGGCCTTTTTTGTCGCTTCACAGGGAAAATTTTCAGACAAAGCCTGAAATTCTTAAACACTAATATGACTGAATTCTTCTTTGGATATCCGCAAGTGGACGTGTGTTATCTGCTTTCTGTTTTCTTACTAAAATGTGTTTTTAATATGAAAGTGTACCGATTTTGGCATGTCATAATTTTATTGCTGCATATGGTTCACAACAGAGGAATATACTGTAGTTGGTCATTTGTGGTCCGTCCAGCACCATTTTTATTTTCATTATTTAATGATATAATGTACCTCCAAGGATTGCTCTATGGTATAGTCTTCAAGAGGCTGCTGCTGTGTCTTATACTAAGCATTCCTTTGGAACATTTTTATTTTTTTAAATAAAAGATTATCATTGAGAGATTGACAAGGATCTATACACAATTATTGTACATTATATAGTTATTAAGTGTCACCAAATCCTAAACACAAAAACTTCCAATGTTCAGAAATGAGCATTGATTGCAGGATAACTTAGTTGGAAACCTTCTTGGTTATGGAGTAGAACTGATGGCAAGTGTTTCTAAGACTAATTCACTGGATCGCTCTTTTTCTGGATTTGTTGTTCATGAGAAACCAGACAGATACTTAACAAGAAACCTTGCATTCCACATAGGAGGAGTATAAATGTGGTGCATTCAATATACATTGGGGACGTACATCAATAATAGTGTTGAACGAAACTGTGTGGAACCATTACTAGATCATGTACAATGGTAATGCTGTAAATTCTTGTGGGGTGTGGACACTACACTAAAAGAGGTCGCACATATTGTGATACAGAGTCATGCCAGAGGATCATTGTTCGGTTGGGCTACTCAAATCAGACAAGATTCAGCTGTGCAGTCAGAAAATGGCACACAGAAGTGGTCCTCTTTCCACCAAATGTTTTGCTATGTTTGATAATGATCCTTTTAAATCGGTTCATCATTGAATATCTCAGCCATCATGGGGCTAGACACACTGTAGAATCAGGCCAGAGGCCCAGTATGCTCTATGCATGGTCAGCTATACACTAATCTTAGTGCAGAGCTACACAGAATAAAAAGTGCTTGGCATAAAGAGTGCATCTAACCTCCCATACCACTCTGTGTATACAGTAACCTGAGTGCCTGCCACAGGAAGTCTTCAGAGAGATGGGGAACATGTGAAGTGGATACAGTTATATAAGCAGGGTTGGGGAGTTGTATTTTTCCTGGGTTGCTTTGTTTGTTTTTTAAAGCCCCCACACATTTTAGGGTTTAATACCTGTCTTGTCATTAATTACATTGTAGTCTGGTATATGTAGTTGAATAGGATGCCTTTTTGCTATTTCAAAATTCTTTACTGTGACACTGGAGCTGGAAACGGTCAGTGAGATGTTTACATTCCCATTCTCCCACTAATGCCAGTTAATGTGATCCCCGTAATTGTGGAATCTGTGAGCTCTGTGACACGTTAAACCTGATTGGTAAACTGTGAAAAAGATCACAACAGCTCTCACTGATCATATTGTGAAATTACTTGGAGCCTCTAGCCGTAAAACACATGCTACAGTAACATTCTATAAATGTATGTAGTGGTTTCACATGCTTATTAGAAGTGAACATGTTTGGGATAAAATAGATGACTTAAGTTTCTCCAGGACTGGCTTTGATCTACTTTGGCCACAGGATTGGTAAATATTGTGAAGATCCTGCTATTCTGCAATTTGCCCATTGTAGCTGTCATTGTCTGCTCATATTTTTAATCATGCCGTATAGATGTAATCTATCTGATATTGGGTGCCCCATTCATTCTGGACACATGTGAAAGCTGAAGTTGTCTGTATTGCCAGTGCAGTCACAGTTTGCACCTAATATTTTCCAGACCACCTGAGCATATGGACACCTCTTAAGCTGAAAAATGGGTGACCAAAAAAACAATAGATTTTTATGTACACTTGCTATGCAGTTATGCAGACCTGTCAACTTCTGCTTAGTAACTTTTCATACAATCGCTCTTTAATTGAGGACTCTTTAAAAGAATATATGTGAAAACTTGCAGAGACCACTGGACCAAGAGATGTAATATTTTTCCAGAATAATAATCTGTACAAGTTTTTGGCTCTTGAATGATATCTGTATGTCCGCTCTAAAGGGATCCAGATAACACACAGATAAATGACCTTTGTCACTGTCTTTTCTTGAAGTTGCTACCTCATTTGCTAGGACTGACTCTTCTGTGATAAGTCTTTTTTTATATATTATAACAATAAATGAGAAGTATTATTATTAATGTGGAGTGATTGCCTGGATTGTGTTGGAATGTGTCACACATTTATAGTGTTTGAAGTCCTGCAACTTGTGTATGTGTTGTGTACATTGAGGATAATGCACTACACAAACTTTGTATTTTCTTGCTTTACAATTTGTACTTTATTATCAGTATTAGGGTAGCGTTTGCTTCAATCTCTACATATGTACTGGAATTGTATCCATGTCTTTTTTTATTTTGCTTCTCTATAAATGTAAGCTTTTGAGAGTGCACTAGTTTATTCAACTTTCCTTTTTTTATTCAATTTTATTTTCTAATGTGTCTTGGCTGGTGGAAGATCAGGGTTTACAAGCAGTGATTTACATAGGACAGTCTTACTGTATGTATTAAATAGTACAAATAACAGGAGACATTAAGGATACAACATGGCATTTAGGATATTCAACTGTACAATCTGCACTGTATATTTGCTTATTGAACACCTTTGTCAGTTGATATTGTGAAAATATTCCCTCAATCTATTGTATCATTTAAAAAAATATTTTATGTGGAATTTGGTGCAATAAACTTTTGAAATGTTTTTTTTTTCTTTTCTTTCATTTCTAGCAGATGCATCTTTAGTATACAGTTACTTTTGAGTTCTCTGTACATGGAGCGTGGATACAGCAAAACACTCAGTGGCCCAAATGTATTAAGCCTTAACAAGATAAAGTTGAGACTGATAAAGAGGGATAAATGACCAGCGAACCAGCTCCTGTCATTTTTCAAAAACAGGGATAAATGTATTACCCGTCGTTATGGGGGAGAAGCGGTATCAGCGCACGTTGTGCAATTAAAGAAAAAAAAATTAAAACTCGTAACTGTGCATGGAACAAACCATGTTGCCGTGCAAGGGGAGCAAATACATCTAGAGGTTTTCTGTGCAGGGTAAATACTGGCTGCTTTTGGATGTAGACTGGAAGCAGTTGGCTTACCGACTGATGGGATCCCGGCGGTCAATATACCGACGCCGGGATCCCGATGGAGGATGCAGTGCCGGCGTCTACATACCGACTCCATTTGAGAGGCTGGCATCACATTACCGACAGCCTGCATCCAGATCGTCCTCACAGGAGGATGCACTGGCATCTTGCCGCGTGGGGGCTGAGTTTTGGTATAGGCAGAAGAAAAGGGGGTTAAGGAGCAGGGATGGGAAGGTTAGGGACCAGGGAGGAAGGGTTAGGGTTAGGCACTTAGAGGGGGAGGTTAGGGTTAGGCACCTAGCGGGGAGGGTTAGGTTTAGGCAGCAGGGAAGGGAGGGTTAGGGTTGGACACCAAGCGGGGAGGGTTAGTCACCCCCAAGGGAGGGTTACGGTAGGGAAAAGGTGCGGGATAGGGGCTGTAAAGGGGGCCTTTCGGAATTCTGATGGACAGGATGCCGCGGTCGGTATACTGACAGCAGGCATCCCGTCCATCGGCAGATCATACTGATCCCATGTAGACTGCTATATTCTTACAGTGCAATTTAGATTTCAGTTTGAAAACACACTCCTTCCACATCTTAATCTCTCTGCACATGTTGCATTTGCCCCACCTGCAGTACAACCAGGGGCGGATTTTGTAGTGAGGGTACCCCAAGGCACAAGAGTGATGGCCACCCCCCACCCCCTCCCCCGCATACCTAATAAGCCCTCATTTGATGATAGCAAATTTAAGACTAATAAAAATTAAAAAAACCTTAACCATGACTTTTTTATTTTTAATTATGTATACATATTTGCTAAGTAGGACAGCTTACAGTGGTAGTATGTTCATGTCCTACCCATCTACACTCCATTCAAGATGCAATATGGTACAGTACAGTGTATATATTTTGCAGTTGCAGTTCTTTTTGTACTGAGTACCAACCATCCCCTGGATATAATTTGCTTCAGCCCTAGGCACATGCCTAATGGGAAATTTGCCTCTGAGTACAATATGGTTTTGCTCAGTTGCTTGCTTTTTTGCTTTGCTTACAAAGACCAACGGGGCGATGTACCTGAAATAGAGCCTCAGATGCAGTGGTCAGAAAGGCAAGTACACCAGGAGCTAACTGCACCACAAAGGCAAAAGGAATGAAGGGTGTACAGGTGGAGGGAGGCCCAGAATAGTATGGAGAAGTGACCCATCAATTTATCTTTAAGGAGATTGCTGGTCACCAGGGCCCACTCCTTCCTTTAAGCTGGGTACGCACTAGATTATGTGCAAACGACGTGATGGTCTTCCCGATTTCCCTTGAACTCCCGGACGAACCATATAGGACCTTTTTCAGCAAATTAAGCAAAACTGTGCTGCTTGCGATGGCATGCTGGGTGCCGCCTAGCACAGGACAAAGCCGCCCAACATGCAAATGCCCACAAGCGATTCAATCAATCACATTGCCAAATTAGGGATCTCCATCTGGTTGCAAAAGCAGGCGTAAATGGGCCATGTTTTCTGTGCGACGTCACACGGTCGCCCAGAAAACGGCCCTGGCCCACCCCCGCCCCACAAACGCCTCTGTCTGTTAATCAGGCAGAGGAATTTACATTATTGAGATCGCATCTCCCTGCATGCACAACGTTGGCCCTGCACATATGCACTGGGCCTAAACCCGGGAGAATGTGATCGCATGTAAGATGCGTTGCATGTTGAATGAGGTACATAGTGCAGACACACACTGTGCAATCTTAGAAATGAACGAACAATATATTGTGCATCGTTCAGTAGTTTGGTCGTTAACGATATATATCGTTTGCTTTCAAAACACTACATGGCCATCTTAAATATTTACATAATAGGCTGTACTTTCTGGAGCAGCGGTGGCCAACCCGCGGCTCTTTCTTTACACTGATGCAGCTTCCACTGCTCTTGACAGTCTGCACAGTTTTGACCCATCTTTTCCTCCACCTCCAACATTGCAGGGCTGCCAGGAGCGGAGGTGGTTGCATGAGGCCGGCATTGCATCATGGCCACACTCCCTGCCCTGTCTGACTCCATCCAGTGCCGCAAAGAAGCGGCACCTGTCTGGCCTCACTGTCCGTCGGCTCACTGTCATACAGGTGAGGGCGGCTACCACTGAACGGGGAGGCAAGGGGAAACAGAGAAGAGGAGGATGCTGAGAAACACAGACTGAAGGGGGAGCAGATCGAGAGACACTGTGAAAGGTGGCAGGCTGAGAGGCACAATGTGAAGAGGAGAGGCACAGAGTGAAGGATGGGAGGCTGAGACACACAGAGTGAAGGGGGAAGGCTGGCTTATTTCAGTGCATTTTATGTGGCTCTGGATTGTTTCAGTGCTTCTCTACCCCAGTGTGGCTAAAAAGGGGGCTGTGAGACAGTCATGCTCCTACAAACGTCATACCGAAGGTGGGCCAACAAAAATGGGGCGTGGCCTTAACTTGACTACACATACTTTTGGGCTCTTTGCCTCTGACTGGTTGGCCACCCCTGTTCTAGTGGGTATTTAAAAAAAAAAAGGATCCCAGTTTAGCTCTTTGCAATTCTGCTCTGTGACTAATGAGGCTGGGAGTGTCTGAAGTGACGTCAACATTGGCCAGGTCGGATGAATATTATTTTTTCTGCTCCCTTCTAATTTAAGTTGATATATAATGATCAGAGGGTTAGGGGAGATGCCAGATGGAGGATTTGATCCCCACCATTTTTCCAACCAGAAACGCGAGCACCATCTTGCTCTTTCCCTCCCTTATCCTCTCCATCTCCCTGATCCTCCCATGACACACTGCCCCATCATATCCTCCATCACCCTACTCCTTCCCTAACACTCTGGCCTCATCCTGCTCCATCACCCTGATCCTTCCCGTAAAGTTCAGCCACAAACTCTCCTCTATCACCCTACGGCCTCATCCTCGCCTGTCAACCTGCTCCTTCCCTAACACTCCGTTCTCATCCTCTCCTCCATTACCCTGCTCCTTCCCTCACACGCTGTCCCCATCCTCTCCTCCATCACCCTGCTCCTTCCCTCACACTAGCCTCATCCTCTCCTCGTCACTGTGCTCCTTCCCTCACACTCCAGCTAGATCCTCTCCTCCATCACCCTGCTCCTTCCCTCACACTCCCGCCTCATCCTCTCCACCACCCTGCTCCTCCCCTCACACACCAGCTCCATTCTCTCTTCCATCACCCTGCTCTTTCCCTAACACTCCTCATTCTCTCCTCCATCACCCTGCTTCTTCCCTCACACGCTGTCCCCATCCTCTCCTTCATCACCCTACTACTTCCCTCATACTCTGCCTCATCCTCTCCTCGATCTCCCTGCTCCTTCCCTTACACTCTAGCCTCATCCTCTCCTCGATCTCCCTGCTCCTTCCCTTACACTCTAGCCTCATCCTCTCCTCCATCACCCTGCTCCTTCCCTCACACTCCGGCCTCATCCTCTCCTCCACCACCCTGCATCTCCCCTCACACACCGGCTGCATCCTCTCTTCCATCACCCTGCTCCTTCCCTCACACGCTCTGGCACCATACTCTTCTCCATAATCCTCCTCCTTCCCTCACACTCTAGCATCATCAACTCCTCCATCACCCTCCACCTTCCCTCACATCTAGCCCCATCCTCCCCTCCATCACCCTGCTCCTTCCCGTAAACTCCACCTACATCCTCTCCTCCATCACCCTGCTCCTTCCCTCACCCTTCGGCCACATCCTCTCCTCTATCACCCTGCTCCTTCCCTCACATGCTGTCCCCATCCTCTCCTCCAACACCCTACTCCTTCCTTCACACCAGCCACATAGACTTGATTTCTCAGTTTACCCCCTTTAGCAACTCACCCTTTGTAGTTTCTTAGATGAATATATCTTATACCGACTATATTATATTCATGAAACAGGAATTTGTAGTACCTATTAACTCACTACCAGAGATTAGTTGTACATTCTATCCCTCTATTATATGAATACTGATGGCAAACTACGAACCACATCTACCTGAGCGGCTTACTGTATGGCCACACAAAGCGATTAAGTCCACTATTGATTAACACACTGATATTGTATAAATTATCATTTGGAAGTTTAATGTATACTAAATGGTGGACCTACACCGGCAGAAAAGCCCTGATTACCGTAACACTAAATCCCAGTATATATATATAGAGATGGCCCTTGTATTCACAACTTGTTTTTTCCTAATATTCTGACTGTGTACTATCAATAAGCACAACACTTGGGGTTGCTTCTAATTTTTTTTTTTATTGATATTATTTTCCAGGTGACACCGACTGAGAGGTCACTCAGTTGGATGGTGGGATGTATAGGTTAAGCTTCAGGTTCTTTTTTATGTTCTATTTGTTTTCCTGGTGACACAGACTGAGGTGGTAAACAGTTGTGTGTCATCTCCTGGATCTTTTGTCTTTTCGAGATGATGCAGACTGAGGTGGTGGTGGTGATTTGGATGGGGGTGGGTCCCTATTTATTTTTTTCCCCCAGAGGGGTAAGTTGTATTTATTGTGTGTTGTGGCTGTGTTTTGTTTTTATGTAGGAGGGGGGTGAGTTTTATTTTGTGGGGAGTTTTAACAGATGACTGTTAGATTACTTCTATTTGATTACAACGGAAATGTTGCACGAGGTATGGGCAGGCCTCAGGCTGGGCCAGGCAAGGGGCCTCCGCCTTTGCTGGGTGGTAAGGCGCCAGCTGGGCTGAGAGCCACACAGTAATTACGTGCTTTGAGACCACATGGCTCGTTATCACAGGCCTATTTTGAGGCCAATGTAGTATTGCTGCCATGTGAGTGGAAGGCATGCCAATTCTATACTCTAGCCCAGAGGTCTGAATATATAGCCACAGGGTCATGAGCCAGCTAATATCACAATTGGGGTCAGAGGTCAGCTGACATTACGTGTCCATGTGATAGATGGCCATATATATTGACATACTTATTTCAGTTTAACGCTAAAAATCAACAAATAATAATATGGCGAAATATCAGTAAAGATATGTACTTTAATTTAGTGAGAGATTCTCTGTGTATATAATCTGGCAGTCACAGTAGCCCAAAGCTGGGCATACACTATACAATTTTGTAACTGATCATCTGTCAGATCTGGCTGGTTAGAAGAAAGGGGTAAATGTATGAAGCAGTGATAAGAGTGGAGAAGTTGCCCATGGCAGCCAATCAACATTGAAGTAACAACATTTATAATTTGCATACTATAAAATTATAAGTAGTAGCTGATTGGTTGCCATGGGCAACTTCTCCACTATTATCACTGCTTCATACATTTACCCCCAAAATCTGTTAATGGATGACAGTCGACCATTTGCTTCCAAACACTGGAAAATAGTCAAAACCTGTCATTCAGACAAAAATTGTTAAATCACGGATTTAACCAGTTTGTATGAATGACACATTTTGACCATTTTCCAGTGCGGTTTTATTTTTTTAATTTTTTTATAATAGTGGCTTGGTGTCGCTGACAGATGCGGAATTACTCCTGTAACACTAATAAGGAAAATTATTTTAGAACACTAAGCGACTGTTATAAAAAAATATGTATTCATAACTGTACAATTATATACACCATGTGCAGCAGGGTTCACGGAACTGTCATTTTAGACATACGACTGATAGCCCCCAGGTTCATTTTGACAGTGAGCTGCTACACTGTAGCACGTTGGTTGGTCCTCACACACCTTCATAGCCAACGTTCACCTCTCACATCAATGGCACTTGGTGCTCAGCAGTTTCCACGTTGGTTATTTGCAATGGTGCCATTTGTCCAGTTGTGACACATCTTCACCACAGCACCACGCAAACAGTTCACAAACTGCGCTGTTTCAGAAATACTACTGCCCTTGGCCCGAATGCCGATAATCATCCCTTTTTGCAACTCTGATAAATCTCCCCTTTTACCCATGACAGCAACAAGTAATATGGGTGCAGACAGCCTATAGCACACCTTATATAGCCAACAGGCCAATGCACAACACATGATGTACTTCATGGGCTACACGTTGCCGACATCAAATGTAGAAGGTGGTCATAACGATGTATAATTTACTTTTACTTTGTTTAATAGCCATGTCAGCATACCTTGCATTGAATCAGCAGCTGCAGTGAGATGGCTTCTAGGGCTGCACAGTCTGCAGACCCTAGAAGTACATTATAGGAAGCAATGGACAGTAGCCCAGTGTGCAGCTTCCTGCTGGAAGCTTTTAATACTAATAACCCTCTGCACTGGTAGTTCCACAGGGGGAAGGTGTTTCCTCCCTCTTACACTACCATCCCTGCATGAGATGAGCAGGAAGAGCTTCCAATTGGAAGCCACTCCAGAGCCAACCCTGTCTCCTGCTCCTTGCCTGACCATACCCACTGAGGGGCCAAGAGCTGGTCCAGAGGTCAGAGTTCACGGATGTGACAGCACAATGGCAGATTTTTACTGGGGGGGGAGGGAGGTGGATGGCGATGCCTAGGTATATTCTGCCACTGTTGTCACAAGTTTTTGTGCAGTGCTGAGGTAAACATAGAATTTGCTGGTAGATAAGAACCACTTGGCCCATCTAGTCAGCACCTTTTGATAATCTCAGCAATTTGATCCATATTCCTATGTCTATCCCAAGCATGTTTAAATTGCTTTACTGTCTTAGCCTCTACCACCTCTGATGGGAGGCTATTTCACCTATCCACTACCCTTTCTGTAAAGGGAGACTCCTGATAATGGGAGTGAGAGAAATGCAGGTATGTAAAGCATTTGAACATTAGCTGGTGGAGCAGTATAAAAGGTAAGGAGAGATACTGAACCAAGAGTATTGGTGAGATGAGGACTGAGGGGAATGCGCCAGTTGAAAGTGGCAGGAGGAATAGTTGCACCAAGTATGGGCAAACATTGGCAGGGGGGAGTAAAGATATGGAATTATGATCCATGAGGCTTAGGGGAGATGAGACACTCTGAAGATTTCCTTAGTAAGTGGAGAAAATTAACAGGATGGACAGAAGATTGGCAGATAAGGTGGGTGTGAGCTGCAGGACCTGGTATGAGAGGTCTTGTGAAATGTTTACGTTGCCATCTACTTCAAAAGGTAAAGTGTTGTGCCAGTTAGCAAAAGAGTGACTTGACGGCACCCCAGAAATGTTTGGATTGGTTAACTTTTGGTATACTTCAGAAACAATGGTTTAGGAGGACAAGATATATTTGTAGTGATGGGCTTCAGTTTTGAAATAAAATTTCCTCCAGTGGTGCTCAGTGGTGAGTAAGCACTGTCTTAAGTAGCTGGTCTGGTGTACCAGCGCTGAGGTTTGAATTGCCTGAGACTGGTGGCTGGAGCTACCTTGTATTGGGCGGAGGTGAAGCGGCATTGAGAGATGCTACCAATTGTACCATTGTAATCGCCTCTGCACTTGAAATTGATGAACAGATATACTAAAATATTCACTTCCATACACTTACCCTTTACTGAGATTTCTGCAGCAGGGTACATTGGTTTCCACAGGGAAACATTGGGGTGTAGAGTGGATCTTGATCCAGAGGCACCAACAGGTAAAGCTTTAGCTGTCCCAGGATGCAAAGGGGCCTCCTCCATAACCCTGCCTCCAGGCACTGAGAGCTCAGTTTTGAGTTGGTGCCTGCAGCAGCAGGTCACTGAACAGGGTGGCTGCACTGAGCAGTCCTGAAAGCTTTTAAACAAAAGAAGACTTTTTTGCTTTTCTGACTGGGCTGGCAGTGCTGTATGTCAGTGTGACATTCAGCGCTGCAGCTCCATCACATCCCAAGCAGCGCCGCACACTCCCGTTGGCCTGGTTCCCAGGTACCTGCGGCGGAGGCATCCCGACTTAGGCACAGTCGCAGTCTGCTCTCCTGGATCGTGTGTCTGCTATGGGGAGGAGGTAAGAGGGTCTCCTAGGCGGGACCTGCCATTAAATCGCGTTCAATCCGCGGTCTGGGGAGACGGACACTGTCACTATGCAGAGACCCCACTAGACCACCAGGGCAATCGGAGCACAGTTCAGGTGTATTAACACTTGTTTAATAAGGCTCCACAGTACCTGGGCAGAAAGTCCAGCATAGGAGAGGTGCCGCTTGACCTGTAGACCCTCCCCAGGCCTAGGGCGCCATCTCCTTGCAGATTTCTCGCCCTGAAGCTGCCTCACTCCCTCACAGAGACTCTGGGTGCCATCTTAACAACATAGGTACAGCAGGTCTCCGGGATTGCGGGGCAAGGTCTCCCATGTAAAGCCGCCGGCATACAGCGCTGATATATATATATATACACACACACACAAGTCCAGTGCAGCTTTATTGTCATAATAATTTCTGCATTACATGTGACTGTGTGCCTGTATCTGCTGTGTGGTTTCACTTTCAGTGTTTCCCAGATATAATTGTCACTATATTCTGTACCCTGGGCTAGGTGTGTTTGGATCTTACAATATAGTTATACACAGTGTTGATCTATATATTGATATAAGTATATTTCCACTGTGTTGCAGTGACGTTATACCCTGTTTTATTCCACAGGTTTTTTTGCTGTTGTCTGGCTTTATAATCGTACTGTGTCAGCCCATTTGTTGCATATATAATGTCTAACAGAAAGGGCAGTAAATCTGGAAGCTCCTGCATCATGCAGAGCACGCTCCAAGGATTTATCACAGGGGGAAGTGTTGTATGATGGTCTGTGTACTGCTTGTCATGCACCTCCCAGTCAGTCTCCAGCCCCTGCCATAGTAAGGAGCCTCCATGGGCAGCATTGACTACCCTGCTTGGTTCTCTAGTGGGGCACCTGTGCCATTACCCCCACAAATTGTGCCCATGGTTAATCCGCCTTGGGCAGAAAATTTGTCTAACCGATTGCAACAACTAAACCAGTCCCTGGTTAGATAGAAATCTACCTAGGGTCATTCCCGTGCCCCTGGTCCCTCTAAATGGGCTGCTTCCTCCTCAGAGTCCACAAACCTCTCTGATGTCTCATCTGAAGAGGAAGGGGAGCATACGGGCCAGTCAGACACTGAATCATGTGTTACTGATGAGGATTCTCCTTTACAAATTGAAGTCTGTGCCCTGGTGGTTGCTCTTAAGCATATTCTTCAAATCACAGATGAGGAGGATTCCTCTGCTGTGGCAAAGAAAACTGATCAGTTTAAACAGCAGAAGGTGGTTAAAACAGTTTTTCCTCATTCTGACCATTTAGTGGACATCAGGCGGGAACCCTGGTCTAATCCTGGTAACAAATTCCCTATTCCTAAATGGGCCTTGGCTCGCTACCCTCTCCCTGCAGAGTTGTGTAACAAATGGGAGACTCCACCGCCGGTGGATTCTCATGTCACCCGCCAGTTGGCGGCATCCATCTGCCTGTCACCTCACTGAGGGAGCTGACAGATAAGAGTGTTGAAGGGTGCCTGAAATCTGTATTTTCTCTTACAGGAGCTATTCATAGACCAACTATAGCTGCCTCTTGGGCCGCAAAAGGTATTGAGGCGTGGATTTAGGTGTTACAGGACCTGTCTCACATTACCACTGCCTCTTATTACATTCAAGAGGCGTCCTCTGAGGTGGGAGTATTAGCAGCCAAGGCGTCGGCTACGTCTGTCCTGGCACGCCGCATACTGTGGTTGAGATCGTGGAAAGTGGACGTTGACTCCAAAAAGACTTTGGAGGTCCTTCCTTACACTGGGGATATTTTGTTTGGGGAAGACCTAAATAAAATTGTCTGAACTGGCAGCTGCTAAAACAGCTTTTCTCCATACTACTACTCCTTCTGCACAGAAGGCAAAGAGTACCACTTTTCGTTCCTTTCGGCCTCAAGGGAAAGCAAAGGGTCAGACGTACCTGAGACAATCTCATACTCCCAAAACCACCAAGCCCAAGGCGAAACAGTCTTGGGCAGCCCATCAGCCTGCTGCAAAACATGACAAACCTGCTGCCTGACGGGGGGTGGGCCTCCCCCTGGGGAAACCCAGGGTGGGAGGCTGACTTCTACATTTCGCCCAGATCTGGCTCACGACCACTTCAGACGCATGGGTACTGGAAGTTGTCTCTCACGGGTACGCTGTCTCCTTCAAGAGACATCCCCCTCACCAGTTCGGCAGTACGGCTCTCCCTTCGGATCCGTTGAAAGCACAGACTCTGCAAACGGTTGTAGGTTCCCTCCTGAGTACTGGAGTGTTTGTGCCGGTGCCTCAGTCCCAGAGGGGCAAAGGTTACTACTCGACCCTGTTTCTGGTCCCAAAACCCATTCCAGCCTATATTCAACCTCAAATCTTTGAACAAGTTTGTGAGTGTCCAAGTTTCATATGGAAACGCTGCGCTCAAATGTGCTGGCTATGGAACCCGGAGACTATATGGTATCCCTGGATATACAGATGCATATCTGAATTACTCTTATTGCCATATCGCATCAGAAGTTCCTGCGGTTTGCTGTTGGTAACCTTCACTACCAATTCCAGGCTCTGCCATGTGGACTGGCTACGGCTCCTCGGCTCTTCACCAAGGTTATGGCACACCTCCGTCACCAGGGAATCAGAATCCTCCCGTACTTGGACGACCTGCTGTTTCTGGCAAATTCTCACAAAGTCCTCCTCAGTCATCTGCAACTGACGGTGAATTTCCTGCAAGCCCGTGGGTGACTAATAAATTGGAAGAAGTGCTCGCTGGTCCCAGTTTAGAGCATGGTGCACCTTGGGGCACTCTTGGACACACACACACAGAGACTGTTCCTGTCTCCAAAGTCCTTAAGCTTCAGGACAGGATAAGACACTTAATTAGTCACCCCAGAGTGTCGGTACACTCGGCGATGCAAGTCCTTGGCCTGATGGTGTCGTCCTTCAACGTAGTGGAGTACTCTCAATTTCTCCGGCAGGGTCCACAGGTTATCCACAGGATAACAATGGGATATGATGGAGCGACAGCGGATTGGCACCAAACGATCAAAAGCGTTCAGGCCTCCCAGAATGAAATGGGCCCGTCCATACATCCCCGCCCACTGGCTCAGGCAAATCAGTTTTTTGTTTGGTGCGGCAGGAGCTGGACCATGGTCAGAGGGCTGCTGTTCCTTTTAGCATCCCTAAGCTTTCTTATGTTATTTATTAGTCTTACTAATTTTCTGAGTGATCTTTTCTTTTCTTGTCGTATACGCTTAGAAAGAGTCGCTCCAACAACTCTCCGCCGTGCCGCGAAAACACTTACCCACGGGTATAGTGCTGTTTCGGCGGGTGTCTATGCTGGATATACTAGCAGGTCCAACAGACGTTACCAGGCTGTGGCCGGAGCACGGAGAGAAGGTAAGGCATCGATTCCGCTTAGTAGATGGAATACGGACACAGCCGCACTGTATTGGGAGGAGACTACCAAACAGTAGCTGATGCGGATGCACCAGCGCTATGCCTTAGGGATCTTAGGCACCAGGAATAGTATGAGGCCGCGATCCCTAGGGTTGATGTCAGCAGGGAAAGTTAGACGCACTCATGGTCCCCCTTCTCCCCGGTTCATGACCAGTTTCCGCCAGGTCTCCCGCCATGAACTGTTTCCTCACTTCCATCCCAGATGCTACCACGAGGGGACCCGGTTGCAGCATAGGCCGCTGCATCTGTGTTCACTAAAAGCTACCGCGAGGATACCCGGTCGCAGCATTTGGGCTGTGTGACCGGCGCGTCTGTGTTCACCATAGGTTCCCGGAGCGACAGTGTACATTAGTAGCGTCTGGATCCACTCAGTGTTCGCTCACGTATTGATCGATTCTGGAAGCGAGGTAAGTCTCCCTGTATCCCACTCTACTGAGTACGGGCTATACAGCACTAAATTTCTATCTACTTTGTTCAGTATGTATAGTTAAGTTAAGTACCTATTGCATGAGTCTGTGTACATTTACTGTGGTTTTCTTCGCATTGCGTCTGAATACGTCAGATCTGTATAAAACAGGATTCAGTAATATGTACTCCTACATACTTTAAAATGTGTTTGTAGTTGATAATGTGCTCATATGACTAATATATAACATGTGACTGACTGCTAGTGTGATTGCTGACTTTAATATATATTTGTCAGTTGTTTCTTCTGATCCTCAATGCTGGTGCATGGGTAGGGTCAGATTGATATCACTTTAGAAGGTTAAAGTGATTACAGTCACAAATTGTGTAGTACACTGTGAAAGTGCTGATTATTTATTTATCTATCATGTCTAAGAGCGGCAAAGGTGACGAAGGTACACTTACAGTAACACTAACACTCATATCATGTTTGTCTTGCAAAACTATATTATCCTCTCAGGATCTGGTTCAGGATGGTTTATGTGCAAATTGTTTTGATTTTCAGCAAAATACAAGGCATATCCCTGTATGTCAGGTACAGATGGATCCACCTTGGGCTGTGTTTGCACAGACCTTGTCCAGTATAGCTGAACGGGTAATACCTACAGCTTCTTTACCAGGAATGGGGTACACTATTAACCCATACATGCAGCTCCCTACCTACGGTATATCATTTCCCCCAGCAGCTTCTCATATGAAACAAGCTGATAAACCAATGGTAAGTAAACCTTCACAGGCTACACAAGATGATTCATTGGAAGATGAAAATTCAATTTACTCTACTTCGGCATACGAAGAGGAGGAAGAAGGTCTCAGCTCAGTGGATATAGCTGAATTAATTAGCAATGAAGGACATTTTATCCTTAGAGGATTCAGCAGAGCCTGTGTTAAAAACCAAGGCACCTGTATTTAATCGTCCCAAAACAGTTAAGACTGAGTTTCCAGGGTCAGACCAGCTGACAGAAATCATGGAAGAGGCTTGGGCTACACCCAATAAAAAATATAGAATTCCCCAAAAATGGGATTCCCATTATCCTTTTCCAGCAGGGGACTGTTTAAAAAGGGAGGTGGCTCCTAAAGTAGATACGCATGTAATTCGATTAGCGCGAAAATCTATATTGCCTTTACCGTCAACATCATTAAATGATGTCACGGATAGGAGAGTGGATGGTTTTCTGAAAACCATTTTTTCTCTGTCTGGGGCAGTCATAAGGCCAGCCATGGCTTCAGCTTGGATGGCAAAGGCAGTGGCTGCCTGGGCTGATACACTGGAAGAGGATGTTTTCTCAGCTTCTAGAGAGAAAAAATCCTATATAGCTCATATTAAACAGGCTGCAATATTCTTGGAAGAAGCGGCATTAGATATGGGTATTATTGCTTCTAGGGCATCAGCCTCAACAATAGCTGCTCGCAGAGCACTTTGGTTACGTACGTAGAAAACTGATTCAGAATCTAAGAGAGTTTCTCTAACGTCCTAGTGGATGCTGGGGACTCCGTCAGGACCATGGGGAATAGCGGCTCCGCAGGAGACAGGGCACAAAAAGTAAGCTTTTAGGATCACATGGTGTGTACTGGCTCCTCCCCCTATGACCCTCCTCCAAGCCTCAGTTAGGTTTTTGTGCCCGTCCGAGCAGGGTGCAATCTAGGTGGCTCTCATAAAGAGCTGCTTAGAAAAAGTTTTTTAGGTTTCTTATTTTCAGTGAGTCCTGCTGGCAACAGGCTCACTGCTACGAGGGACTTAGGGGAGAGAAGTGAACTCACCTGCGTGCAGGATGGATTTGCTTCTTAGGCTACTGGACACCATTAGCTCCAGAGGGATCGAACACAGGCCCAGCCATGGAGTCCGGTCCCGAAGCCGTGCCGCCGACCCCCCTTGCAGATGCCGAAGTTGAAGAGGTCCAGAGGTCCGGAAACAGGCGGCAGAAGACTTTCAGTCTTCATAAGGTAGCGCACAGCACTGCAGCTGTGCGCCATTGTTGTCGGCACACTTCACACCAGCGGTCACTGAGGGTGCAGGGCGCTGGGGGGGGCGCCCTGGGCAGCAATGTATAATACCTTTTTCTATGGCTAAAATACATCACATATAGCCCTTGAGGCTATATGGATGTATTTAACCCCTGCCATATATCGCAAACTCCGGGAGAAGAGCCCGCCGTTTTAGGGGGCGGGGCCTATTCTCCTCAGCACACAGCGCCATTTTCCTGCTCAGCTCCGCTGTGAGGAAGGCTCCCAGGACTCTCCCCTGCACTGCACTACAGAAACAGGGTAAAAACAGAGAAGGGGGGCATATTTTGGCGATATTTTTATATATTAAGCGCATATAACAGAAACAACACCTTTTAGGGTTGTTTATATACATTTTTATAGCGCTTTGGTGTGTGCTGGCAAACTCTCCCTCTGTCTCCCCAAAGGGCTAGTGGGGTCCTGTCTTCGATAAGAGCATTCCCTGTGTGTCTGCTGTGTGTCGGTACGTGTGTGTCGACATGTATGAGGACGATGTTGGTGTGGAGGCGGAGCAATTGCCGGTAATGGTGATGTCACCCCCTAGGGAGTCGACACCGGAATGGATGGCTTTAATTATGGAATTATGTGATAAAGCACGCTGCAAAAGTCAGTTGACGACATGAGACGGCCGGAAAACCAGTTAGTACCTGTCCAGGCGTCTCAGGCACCGTCAGGGGCTGTAAAACGTCCCTTACCTCAGTCAGTCGACACAGGTACCGACACAGATGAATCTAGTGTCGACGGTGAAGAAAGAAACGTATTTTCCAATAGGGCCACACGTTATATGATCACGGCAATGAAGGAGGCTTTGCATATCTCTGATACTGCAGGTACCTCAAAGGGGGGTATTATGTGGGGTGTGAAAAAACTACCTGTAGCTTTTCCAGAATCAGAGGAATTGAATGACGTGTGTGATGAAGCGTGGGTTAACCCCGATAGAAAACTGCTAATTTCAAAGAAGTTATTGGCATTATACCCTTTCCCACCAGAGGTTAGGGCGCGCTGGGAAACACCCCCTAGGGTGGATAAGGCGCTCACACGCTTATCAAAACAAGTGGCGTTACCGTCTCCTGATACGGCCGCCCTCAAGGATCCAGCTGATAGGAGGCTGGAAACTACCCTGAAGAGTATATACACACATACTGGTGTTATACTGCGACCAGCAATAGCCTCAGCCTGGATGTGCAGTGCTGGGGTGGTGTGGTCGGATTCCCTGACTGAAAATATTGATACCCTGGATAGGGACAGTATTTTATTGACTATAGAGCAATTAAAGGATGCTTTTCTTTATATGCGAGATGCTCAGAGGGATATTTGCACTCTGGCATCGAGAGTAAGTGCGATGTCCATATCTGCCAGAAGAAGTTTATGGACGCGACAGTGGTCAGGTGATGCGGATTCCAAACGGCATATGGAAGTATTGCCGTATAAAGGAGAGGAATTATTTGGGGTCGGTCTATCGGATCTGGTGGCCACGGCAACAGCCGGAAAATCCACTTTTTTACCTCAGGTCACCTCCCAACAGAAAAAGACACCGTCTTTTCAGCCGCAGTCCTTTCGTTCCTATAAGAACAAGCGGGCAAAAGGACAGTCATATTTGCCCAGAGGCAAAGGAAGGGGTAAGAGGGTGCAGCAAGCAACTACTTCCCACGAACAGAAGCCCTCCCCGGCTTCTACAAAGCCCTCAGCATGACGCTGGGGCTGTGCAAGCGGACTCAGGGGCGGTGGGGGGTCGACTAAAGATTTTCAGCACACAGTGGGCGCGCTCACAGGTGGACCCTTGGATCCTGCAGGTAGTATCTCAGGGTTACAAGTTGGAATTCGAAAAGTCTCCCCCTCGCCGGTTCCTAAAGTCTGCTTTACCAACGTCTCCCTCAGAAAGGGCGACTGTATTGGAAGCCATTCACAAGCTGTATTCTCAGCAGGTGATAGTCAAGGTACCCCTCCTACAAAAGGGAAAGGGGTATTATTCCACACTATTTGTGGTACCGAAGCCGGACGGTTCGGTAAGACCTATTCTAAATCTGAAATCCTTGAACCTGTACATACAGAAATTCAAGTTCAAGATGGAGTCACTCAGAGCAGTGATAGCGAATCTGGAAGAAGGGGACTTCATGGTGTCCCTGGACATAAAAGATGCTTATCTGCATGTCCCAATTTACCCTTCACACCAAGGGTATCTCAGGTTCGTGATACAAAACTGTCATTATCAGTTTCAAACCCTGCCGTTTGGTTTGTCCACGGCACCTCGGGTCTTTACCAAGGTAATGGCCGAAATGATGGTTCTTCTACGAAGAAAAGGCGTATTAATTATCCCTTACTTGGACGATCTCCTGATAAGGGCAAGGTCCAGAGAACAGCTGGAAGTCGGAGTAGCACTAACCCAAGTAGTGCTTCAACAACACGGGTGGATTCTGAATCTTCCAAAATCTCAATTGACCCCGACGACACGTCTGCTGTTCCTGGGAATGATTCTGGACACTGTTCAGAAAAAGGTGTTTCTCCCGGAGGAGAAAGCAAGGGAGTTATCCGAACTTGTCAGGAACCTCCTAAAACCAGGAAATGTGTCAGTACAATGCACAAGAGTCCTGGGAAAGATGGTGGCTTCTTACGAAGCAATTCCATTCGGCAGATTCCACGCACGAATATTTCAGTGGGATCTGCTGGACAAATGGTCCGGATCGCATCTGCACATGCATCAGCGGATAACACTGTCACCAAGAACAAGGGTGTCTCTTCTGTGGTGGTTGCAGAGTGCCCATCTGTTAGAGGGCCGCAGATTCGGCATACAGGACTGGGTCCTGGTGACTACGGATGCCAGCCTACGAGGCTGGGGAGCAGTCACACAGGGAAGAAACTTCCAGGGCGTGTGGTCGAACCTGGAGACGTCTCTTCACATAAATATACTGGAGCTAAGAGCGATTTACAATGCTCTAAGCCTGGCAAAACCGCTGCTTCAGGGTCAGCCGGTGTTGATCCAGTCGGACAACATCACGGCAGTCGCCCACGTAAACAGACAGGGCGGCACGAGAAGCAGAAGAGCAATGATAGAAGCTGCAAGGATTCTTTGCTGGGCGGAAAATCATGTCATAGCACTGTCAGCAGTGTTCATTCCGGGAGTGGACAACTGGGAAGCAGACTTCCTCAGCAGACACGACCTCCACCCGGGAGAGTGGGGACTTCATCCAGAAGTCTTCCACATGATTGTGAACCGTTGGGAAAAACCAAAGGTGGACATGATGGCGTCCCGCCTCAACAAGAAACTGGACAGATATTGCGCCAGGTCAAGAGACCCTCAGGCAATAGCTGTGGACGCTCTGGTAACACCGTGGGTGTACCAGTCCGTGTATGTGTTTCCTCCTCTGCCTCTCATACCAAAGGTACTGAGAATTATACGGCTACGGGGAGTAAGAACAATACTCGTGGCTCCGGATTGGCCGAGAAGGACTTGGTACCCGGAACTTCAAGAGATGCTCACGGAAGAGCCGTGGCCTCTACCGTTAAGAAGGGATCTGCTTCAGCAGGGACCTTGTATGTTCCAAGACTTACCGCGACTGCGTTTGACGGCATGGCGGTTGAACGCCGGATTCTAAA
Source organism: Pseudophryne corroboree (assembly GCF_028390025.1). NCBI lineage: Eukaryota > Metazoa > Chordata > Amphibia > Anura > Myobatrachidae > Pseudophryne > Pseudophryne corroboree. The sequence goes on along the minus strand of NC_086444.1, from coordinate 963,237,401 downwards.
AGAAAAGGGCATTCCAGAGGAAGTTATTCCTACCTTGATTAAAGCCAGGAAGGAAGTGACCGCACAACATTATCACCGCATTTGGAGAAAATATGTTGCGTGGTGTGAGGCCAAGAAGGCCCCAACGGAGGAATTTCAATTGGGTCGATTCCTACATTTCCTGCAGGCAGGATTGTCTATGGGCCTCAAATTGGGGTCTATTAAGGTTCAAATTTCGGCCTTATCGATTTTCTTCCAGAAAGAATTGGCTTCAGTGCCTGAAGTACAAACCTTTGTCAAAGGTGTACTACATATACAGCCCCCGATTGTGCCTCCAGTGGCACCGTGGGATCTCAACGTAGTTTTGGATTTTCTCAAATCCCATTGGTTTGAGCCGCTCAAATCGGTAGATTTGAAGTATCTTACATGGAAAGTAACCATGCTACTGGCCCTGGCTTCAGCCAGGAGAGTATCAGAGTTGGCGGCTTTATCGTACAAAAGCCCATATCTGATTTTCCATTCGGACAGGGCAGAACTGCGGACGCGTCCTCAGTTTCTGCCTAAGGTGGTTTCGGCTTTTCACTTGAACCAGCCTATTGTGGTGCCTGCGGCTACTAGCGACTTGGAGGACTCCAAGTTGCTGGACGTTGTCAGAGCATTGAAAATATATATTTCAAGGACGGCTGGAGTCAGAAAATCTGACTCGCTGTTTATCCTGTATGCACCCAACAAGATGGGTGCTCCTGCGTCTAAGCAGACGATTGCTCGTTGGATCTGTAGCACAATCCAACTTGCACATTCTGTGGCAGGCCTGCCACAGCCTAAATCTGTAAATGCCCACTCCACAAGGAAGGTGGGCTCATCTTGGGCGGCTGCCCGAGGGGTCTCGGCATTACAACTTTGCCGAGCAGCTACGTGGTCAGGGGAGAACACGTTTGTAAAATTTTACAAATTTGATACTCTGGCTAAGGAGGACCTGGAGTTCTCTCATTCGGTGCTGCAGAGTCATCCGCACTTTCCCGCCCGTTTGGGAGCTTTGGTATAATCCCCATGGTCCTGACGGAGTCCCCAGCATCCACTAGGACGTTAGAGAAAATAAGAATTTACTTACCGATAATTCTATTTCTCATAGTCCGTAGTGGATGCTGGGCGCCCATCCCAAGTGCGGATTGTCTGCAATACTTGTACATAGTTATTGTTACAAAAATCGGGTTATTATTGTTGTGAGCCATCTTTTCAGAGGCTTCTTCGTTGTTATCATACTGTTAACTGGGTTCAAATCACAAGTTGTACAGTGTGATTGGTGTGGCTGGTATGAGTCTTACCCGGGATTCAAGATCCTTCCTTATTGTGTACGCTCGTCCGGGCACAGTACCTAACTGAGGCTTGGAGGAGGGTCATAGGGGGAGGAGCCAGTACACACCATGTGATCCTAAAAGCTTACTTTTTGTGCCCTGTCTCCTGCGGAGCCGCTATTCCCCATGGTCCTGACGGAGTCCCCAGCATCCACTACGGACTATGAGAAATAGAATTATCGGTAAGTAAATTCTTATTTTTGGCATTTTTGCCTTTTGCTGGAAATATTCTTTTTGGAAAAGAATTGACAGATATTCTGGAGTCAGAAGACTCCAAGAAGGTCAAGTTTCCTTCCACATATAATCCCAGACCTAAGGGTCCAGTTTTTCGGCCTTTTCGGTCGCAAGGAAAAGCGAAGGGAAAAAGTGATCGTAAGCAGCCCCAATACAATAAGTTGGGTAAATCTAAGAAGCATTGGGCTACCAGAGGGCCAGCTTCCAAACCAGAAGATAAGCCATCAGCCTGATGGTGCGGGCCTCCTCCTGGGGGACCTCAGGGTAGGGGGCCGGCTTCTTCAGTTTGCACAGATCTGGCAGCAGCCTACAACAGATGCCTGGGTGCAAGAAGCGGTATCTCTAGGTTATGTTTTCCCCTTCAAGAAGCATCCTCCTCGAAGGTTCTTCTGCACCATCCCGTCTCGGGTGGAGGCGAAGGCAAGGGCCTTGCAAGAAGCAGTTCAGAAATTGCTTCAGTCAGGAGTAATAATTCTAGTACCCCCTGCACAACGGGGACAGGGTTTTTACTCCAACCTGTTTTTGGTTCAGAAGCCAAATGGGTCTTTTCGACCCATTTTCAATCTCAAAATGCTAAACAAATACATTTGAATCCCACGGTTTCACATGGAGACGTTACGCTCCATAGTTTTGGCCTTGGAACCAGGGGATTATATGGTATCCCTGGATATTCGGGATACATACCTACATGTTCCTATAGCACTGTCCCATCAGTGTTATTTCAGGTTCGCTATCCTCCAGCAGCATTTTCAGTTCCAGGCCTTACCCTTTGAGTTAGCCACAGCCCCCAGAGTATTTATCAAGATCATGGTGGTTATGGCAGCTAATCTCCGCAAGCACGAATTTTTCCATACCTCAACAACCTTTTAATACTGGCACAATCACAGGAATTGCTCCTGTGCCATCTCCAACAGACAATAACATGTCTGCAGAGGCACGGATGGCTCATAAATTGGGCAAAGTCGTCTCTGGTTCTGTCACAACGTATGACTCACTTGGGGGCTGTACTGGATTCAAGTCTGCAGAAACTATTTTTACCTCGGAACAAGATATCCAAGGTACAGTCAAGGACTCAGGAGTTGTTACACAGTCAAACAGTATCCATTCATGCAGCAATGCGAGTGATGGGTTTGATGGTGTCAACATTCGACATGTTGGAGTATGCACAATTCCACTCGAGGCCACTGCAGCATCTGATTCTGGCCAGATGGAATGGAGTATGTTACTTTCAGAAAAGGTAAGAAAGTCATTAGCCTGGTGGCTACAGACATCCCATCTAGACAAAGGGAGACCCTTTTGGATATCAGACTGGGAGATCCCGACAACAGATGCTAGTCTTCAGGGCTGGGGAGCAGTGTCCGGAAAATTATGGTTCCAGGGACAATGGACCACAGAAGAAAGTTGCCTGCCAACCTGTTAGAACTTCGGGCCATATACATGGCACTGATTCAGGCAAAGGACACTCTTCAAGTAAAACCAGTCCAGATCCGCTCGGACAGTGCAATGGCAGTAGCGTACCTCAACCATCAGGGAGGAACCCGCAGCCAAACAGCAATGAAGGAGGTAATTCACATTCTAAAGTGGGTAGAACTCCATCTCCCAGCCTTGTCCGCAGTATTCGTTCCGGGAGTCCTAAACTGTGAAGCGGACTTTCTCAGTCGACGCCATTCAGGCAAGCGAATGGGCTCTACATCCGGAGGTCTTTCAGACTCTAGTAGACAAGTGGGGATTGCCAGAGATAGATCTCATGGCGTCCCATCTGAACAACAAAGTGCCCATATATGGGTCAAGAACAACGGATCCCAAAGCGATCTTTGTGGACGCCTTGTCAGTGAAATGGGACTTTCATCTGGTGTATCTGTTTCCTCCAATCATCCTGTTACAAAGGGTGGTGAGGAAAATAAAGCAAGCAAAGGGTGCCATGTTTCTAATAGATCCGGCTTGGCCCAGAAGGCATTGGTACGCAGATCTGCAGAGAATGTCGATGGATGCTCCACTTCTGCTCCCTCAATGTTCATATCTACGAATGCAGGGTCCTTGCTATCACAGACATCTGGATCGACTGTCTTTGATGGCATGGCTCTTGAAACCTCAATCCTGAAGTCAAGAGGATTCTCACAACAGGTAATTCAAACAATGCTCAGAGCAAGGAAATCCTCCTCAGCTTGTATTTATCACCGAATATGGCAGACCTATATTCATTGGTGCAGTGAAAGAAGTATGAACCTGAAATCTTTCAGAGTTTCCAGGGTCTTCGCTTTCCTTCAGGCAGGAATGGATAAAGGTTTGAAGGTGGCTTCCTTGAGAGTTCAAATATCAGCATTGACTCTATGGTTCCAAAAGAAAATTGCCAATTTGAGGATGTGCGTTCTTTTTTCCAGGAATGAGGCACATTTAACCTCCTTTTGTTCCTCCTACAGCATCTTGGGACTTAAGTCTAGTCCTGAAAGCTCTTAAAGTTGCTCCGTTTGAACCACTTAATAAAGTGGATCTTAAATAGTTGACAGCTAAAGTTCTCTTTATACTGACTATGGCATCAGCTAGAAGAGTGTCAGATTTAGGAGCACTGTCATGTTGTTCCCCTTTTCTGATTTTTTTTATCCAGATAAAGCAGTTCTTAGAACTAGGTCTGGGAAACTTCCTAAGGTGGTGTCTAAACTCCACCTTAATGAAGAAATTGTAGTCCCGGCTTTTCAGGTATCGGGACTTTCTGCGGAAGATGCGTCGCTGGACGTGGTCCGGGCATTAAGGGTCTACGTGGATTGTACCAGTGCCATCACAAATACAGATTCTCTCTTTATTCGCTACGTATTTCACAAGAGAGGATGGCCTGCTACTAAACAGACGCTGGCAAGATGGCTTTGAATGACGATTTCAGAAGCATACTCTCAAGCTGATCTCCCTGTTCCGGCTAATGGCTCTGCTCACTCTACTCGTAAAGTAGGTCCTTCATGGGCAGCACAACATGGTGCTTCAGCAGAACAGATATGTAAGGCAGCCACATGGTCTTTCATTAACACATTCATTAGACATTATGCCTCTCATGACGCTGAATTCGGGTGTAAGGTTCTCCTGTACAATCAGGAGCGTCCCCACTACTAAATTGCTTTGGGTAATCCCATTGTTATCCTGTGGATAACCTGTGGACCCTGCCGGAGAAATATACGTTATGGTAAGAACTTACCGTTGATAACGGTATTTCTCCTAAGTCCACAGGTTCCACAGGGATCCCACCCTGACGCACCTGATTTGAGGATCCTTCTACTCGCTAACCTCTTCCTTCTTGTACGGAAGGGTGTGCATGTGTGTTCTTCTCGCCTGATTAGGGCTCCACATGATGCTCCTGCCTAGTGCTTTGGAATACAACTGATTTGCCTGAGCCAGTGGGCGGGGATATATGGACGGGCCCGTTGCATCCTGGGAGGCCTGAAAGCTTTTGATCGTTTGGTGCCAATCCGCTGTCGCTCCATCATATCCCATTGTTATCCTGTGGAACCTGTGGACTTAGTAGAAATACCGTTATCAACGGCAAGTTCTTACCATAACGTATATTTCAATCTCGTTCTCTGCAAAGGTTGATCCTGTCAAAGTGGGACGGCCTACCTCATCGGATCAGATCGTTGATTCCGGAGGTTCTGCTGTCACTGTCCTGGTGGCTCCAGGAACAGCAATTGTGCAGGGGCTGTCCATTCTGGATCCCCAACTGGGTCCTACTGACAACGGACGCCAGTCTGCGGAGATGGGGAGCTGTGTTGGAGCAACACTCGTTTCAGGGTCGTTGGACCAAGGAGGAATCCCTCCTCCCGATCAACATTTTGGAGCTAAGGGCAGTGTTCAATGCACTATCTCTTGCCCTGCCTCTGATATGGAACAGGCCTGTTCAGGTACAGTCAGATAATGCCACCACGGTGGCATATTTAAACCATCAAGGCGGCACTCGAAGCCGCATGGCAATGATGGAAGTGTCAAAAATCCTTTGTTGGGCGTAACTCCATCTACCAGCCATATCGTCAGTGTTCATTCCGGGCATCCTAAACTAGGAAGTGGACTTCAACTCCTGGTGGACAGGTGGGACCTAGCAGACGTAAACCTCATGGCGTCTCGACACAATCACAAGGTTCCGGTCTTTGGCTCATGGACCAGGGATCCTCACGCAGCGTTCGTGGATGCACTGGCAGCTCCGTGGAACTTTTCGTTTGCCTTACATATTCCCTCCGATGTCACTCCTGCCCAGGGTACTGCGGAAGTTCAAGCAGGAAGGAGGAATGCAAAGTCTAGTCACTCTAGCGTGGCCCAGACGGCATTGGTTCTCAGACCTGCAGGTTCTATCAGCAGAGCGTCCCCTTCTACTTCCTCAGCGTCAAGTCCTCGTACAGGGCCCTTGTCTCTACCCGGAACTGGCCAGACTTGCTTTGACGGCGTGGCTCTTGAAGCATCACTCCTGAGGGCCAGAGGATTTACCAAGGCAGTTATTCAAACTATGCTGAAGGCCCGCAAACCGGCCTCTGCCCAGATTTATTACAGGGTTACATTCTTATTTCACCTGGTGTGCTGATAAGAATTATGACGCTGGTAGATTTAAAACTTCCAGAATTCTGGCTTTTCTTCAAAGAGGCTTGGACTTAGGTCTTCGTCTGGCCTCCCTCACATATCTGCCTTGTCGGTGTGGATTGCCTCTATACCTGCTGTTAGTAAATATACCCCCCTGAGTGAATGTATTAAGATGGGAGTTCTATTTAAGATGGGATGTTGCCCATAGCAACCAATCAGATTCCAGGTATTCTCTTCTAGAAGGTGCTAGATAAATGAGAAGTAGAATCTGATTGGTTGCTATGGGCAACATCCCATCTTAAATAGAACTCCCATCTTAGTAAATTTACCCCAGGGTGTTCTACGTATTCAACCTCCTTATGTTCCCCCTGTGGCTCCATGGGATCTGTCAGTTGTGCTGAATGCCCTACAAGAGTCTCCCATTGAACCTCTTAAATCGGTGGACCTTAAATGGCTCACGGCCGAGGTCCTGTTCTTGCTGGCTGTTGCCTCTGCAAGATGGCAATAACTTAGGCGCTTTGTCCTGTCGTCCACCCTTTCTCATTTTCCACCGTGACCAGGCAGTTCTACGAATTAGACTAGGCTATTTGCCTAAGGTCATGTCATCATTTCACCTTAACCAAGAGATTGTGGTTCCGGACTATATCTCTTCAGACTTTTCAACCAAGGAACGTTCTTTGGATGTGGTAAGGGCTCTCCGTGTCTATGTAGAGAGGACTGCCTCTAATAGGCGGTTGGATGCCCTCTTTGTCCAGTTCGGTTACCACAAACATGGCTGTCCTGTAAACAAGCAGACCTTGGACAGATGGATTAGAATGGTGATTGCACATGCTGGACTCCCTACTCCTGCGATTAAGGCCCATTCTACTCAGTCTGTTGGACTTTCTTGGGTTGCCTGCCGTGGCACGTCTGCAGAACAATTCTGCAAGGCGGCTACGTGGTCTTTGGTGAATACGTTTCTTAGGTTCTATGCCTGTGATACCTTCGCCTCCCAGGATGCCTCCTTTGGACGCCGGATTCTCACATCCGCTAAAGCGCGTACCCTCCCTTGAGGAACTGCTTTAGGACATCTCCGATGTTTCCCTGTGGAAACCAATGTACCCTGCTTTCAGAAAAGGAGTTATGGTAGACTTTCCATTGTTAACTCTCTTTCTTCAAAGTACATTGGGTTCCACAGGGCGCCCACCCTGATGCACCTAGATGCTTTGGGTTTGTATGGCGTTAGCCACTGGTACCTTCTCCTTTCGTGAGAATGTGTTCTTACGTGACTAACATCTGCCTTTTCTCTTGCCTGCTCCTGCATTGGACTGATTATCATAACTGAGCTCTCAGTGCCTGGAGGCGGGGTTATGGAGGAGGCCCCTATGCATCCTGGGACAGCTAAAGCTTTACCTGTTGGTGTCTCTGCACCAAGATCCACGCTGCATCCCGATGTATTCCTTGTGGAACCCAATGTACTTCACAGAAAGAGAGTTAACAATGGTAAGTCTAGCATAACTCTCCTTTTTACATTCAGTCTTGTTATCATGAAACTAGTATATTGAGTTTTTGGCTACTGAAGTTCCTGCCAAACACACCCCAGCACTCCTCCCACTAAGGCTTCTTGCAGCCATACTGGGATATTGTTGGCTTAATTAACACATGCTACACAAGTGTCAAAGGCCTTGCCTTCAATATGCTTAAGGTCTCCCTTTTATAAGGTGTAGATGTTCATATTTTACTCCACTATTTCACTCCTATTTAAAAATCACAACTCACTGCAGATGTGTACTCTAGCTATGTCCTGTCACCCCCCCCCCCCCCCATGTACCAAGTGTGATATTGGTTCATAGATACATAGAAATCTTTCATTAGACATAAAGGCCAGCCAGTTAAGAGATGATTTATTAGAGAATACATGCAAACTAGGGATCAGCACCCGTTCCACTCAATAAAACCAATCACATCAATTAGTGATTCTTGCCTCCTTGAAGGAGGAGTAGAAGAATCCAGAACTTCTTCCTAATAGGCCCTACACACTGGCCGACATCAGTCAAAGATATGAACGATCTCGTTCATAAATGAACGAGATACCGTTCATATCTTTGAGTGTGGAGGTTCCAGCGATGAACGTCGCGCGGCCCCGCGCTCGTTCATCGCTGGTCCCCCGTCGGCTGTACATGCAGGCCAATATGGACGATCTCGTCCATATTTGCCTGCACTTCAATGCAGCCGGGTGATGGGGGGAGTGAAGAAACTTCACTCCCCCAGTCACTGCCCCTCCGCCGCCGGGTCGGCCGTATCTGCCATCGGGCAGCTCGGTGGCGGATTGGCCAATGTGTAGGACCCTTAAGCGTTCAGCTGTAATCAAAGTCCTTCCTGACGCAGGTTCCCCCAATTGAAGAGTTAGTAGTTTATTGGCTATTCATCACAGGTCTTTAATTCAATCATATCCGTGTTGTAAAGGTGACCATCAGGTGTGTCATACATCAAATCTGCATAAACGTGTTTCATGGGGCACTGTCCGCTTCTTCAGACAGTTTACTGTATGCCAATTTTTATCAGATGGTCAAATTCTCAACTCTTGGAGTCAGAAAATCACCTTTCAGAGTGGCAGAGTCTGCTTTTATTCAGCACACAGAATGGTCACACGTTTATGCAGATTTGATGTATGACACCCCTGATGGTCGCCTTTACTATATTGATGTGATTGATTGCATGAATGATCTGTGACAAATAACCGATAAACTACTGACTCTTCAATTGGTGGAACTTGCACCAGGAAGAGAACGCAGGATGGCATCCCACCTCAAGAATGAGGCAGAAGCTGCTCTCCCCTCTTGTCATTTTGTTCTGAGTGGGCTACCATATTGATATAGATGAGCACACTTGCATACGGAAAGCTGTAATGATGCTCTGTCTGCTCCAGAAGAGAGGACTGTTCCCATTTGTCTAAGTACACAGAGCATGCCACACTTCAGAGTTATCACTCTTTTTGTTTTCACCCTAGGAAAGAAAACAATATAGTTTTAAAGACATGACAAATAGAATATATGGAACCATCCCAATGGTTCTAGAGCTATAGGCTTGTGTGTGTGTATATATATACTGTGTATATTCATATATATTTATCTTACGTCCTAGAGGATACTGGGGTCCACATTAGTACCATGCGGTATAGATGGCCACTTTAAGAAATCTTTAGTGTGCATTGGCTTCTCCCTCTATGCCCCTCCTACCAGACTCAGTTTAGAAAATGTGCCCGGAGGAGCCGGTCAAGCTTGGGAAGCTCCTGAAGAGTTTTCTGCATTTATTTTCTTTTTTATTATGTTCAGGCAGCTCTGGCTGGCACCAGACTGCCTGCTTTGTGGGACTTAGGGGGGGTTGCCGTGGTGGGGTTCCTGAATAGGACCCTGAGTTCCTGAGGGTCCTATTCATAAGCCCCACCACGGCAAGCGTACAGACCCGCAGCACGCCGCCACCCCTAACAGAACCAGAAGACTGAAGAGTAGGTGGCCGGCGTCCCGGTTAGCGGGTCGCTGGCGGTAATGGCGGCATGAGGGTAGAGCGCTGCATGAACGCTGCGCTCCGGCTTCATGGACACTGCAGTGACCGCTGTGAGGGGCAGCTGAAGCCATGCTTATTACCCACGACTGGCACAGTTTACAGGGGTTCTAACCCACTGTAACCCTTTTAATTCAAGTTACCTCAGCCAGTATAAAAGCGGGAAGGGGGCGGGGCCTTCACTATGAGCAGATCCAGCGGCTCACCAGTGTCATTTCCTTTCTGCGAGCTTAACCAGGCAGCCTGACTGGACGGTTCAGCTCCTCCACAACTCCTCAGTGGTACCAGGGGGTCATAGCAAAGGGGGGGGGGGGGGGGGGGGGAAACAATAATTTGGTGTACTAAACCCTATTAAGGGTTTTTAGTTGGCGACCCAGCTAGGTCTATACTTTAGCTATAGGGGCGCTGTGTGGCTGGCTCCATTTCTCTGCGTCTCCCTAGAAGGGCTCTGTGTGGGTTAACTGTGCTTTTAACCTATTCCTCACTGTGTGGGTGTGTGTTCTTTTGCATTATCATGTCAAAGGATTGTGTTTCACGCACAGCAGAGTGCTTTTCTCAATCGGGGGGATCATTACAGTGTACTCAGGATAGTACACATTCTTAGGCAAGTGGATCTGAACCAGTATGGTTAGATTCATTAAAAGGGATGATTTCAAATATCGCAAGTAAATTATCCCAAAATGAGAAGGAGACGCAATACTTAAGGCAATCTGTAGATGACCTGATTAATAGAGATTCAGTAGTCGTTCTGGCATCTCAGACCCCTGCTATTTGTCCACAGAAGCGTACTCTGGCGCAAATCATGCAGGCTGATACCGATGATGATGTATCAGACCCAGAGGAGGGTGAGGTGGACTTGGTTGGGCGGGATGCAGCTTTAGCACAGGGAATACAGGCCCTGATTGAAGCTATAAGAGAGGTTTTGCATATTCCTGACAAGGTGTCAGAGGACGAGGAGGAATCCTTTTTTAATGTAAAAAAGAAATCCTCTGCTACGTTTCCTGCTTCCAAGGAATTAAATTCCCTTTTTGAAGCAACTTGGGTTAATCCTGACAGGAAGTTTCAGATTCCAAAACGGTTGATTACATCCTTCCCGTTTCCTCAGGATGACAGGAAAAAATGGGAAAACCCGCCGATAGTGGACGCGTCAGTTTCCAGGCTTGTTTTACCGGTTACTGGGGGCAGCTTCGTTGAAGGATGCTGCAGACCGCAAAATTGAGACCCCTCTCAAATCTCTGTACACAGCGGCAGGGGTGGCCCAAAAACCCACTATAGCTTGTGCATGAATCACTAGGGCCATTGCAAAATGGTCTGGTAATCTAATTGACGGGTTAGATTCCTTGTCCAGGGGGAAGATTATTTTACTCCTACAGCATATACAGGATTCTGCTAACTTTATGGTGGAGGCCATGAAGGAGATCGGATTGCTCAACACACGCACTACTACCATGGCAGTGTTAGCACGTAGGGGCTTGTGGCTACGCCAGTGGACTGCGGATTCCAGGAAAGGCGTGGAAAGCCTACCTTTCACAGGTGAAGCCCTTTTTGGAGATGAACTGGATACGTGGATATCCAAGGCTACGGCGGGTAAGTCTACATATCTTTCTTATGCAGCTTCCCCGGCTAGGAAATCCTATTCTGCATCAACGTTGCCGTTTAAAGGTAAGGCAAAAGGCTCTTCTACTGCCTTCAAGGGCAATAGAGGTAAGCCCAGAAAACCTGCAAATACAGTTTCACAGGATCAGTCCTCCGGTTCTGCTTCCACGAAGCCTTCAGCATGACGGTGGGAGCCCGGTTACGATATTTCAGTCACGTATGGACCACCTCAGGCCTGGATCCATGGGTAAAAGATCTTATCGTGCAGGGCTACAGACTGGAGTTTCAGGAACTCCCACCTCACAGATTCTTCAAATTCGGCTTACCAGCTTCACCCGAAGCAAGTATGACCTTGTTACAAGCAGCAATTCAAAAACTGGTACAGACTCAGGTCATTGTTCCAGTTCCACTTCACCTACAAAACAAGGGTTTCTATTCCAACCTGTTTGTGATACCGAAACTGGATGGTTCAGTAAGACCCATTTTAAACCTCATTCACTGAACCCGTATTTACGGGTGTACAAATTCAAGATGGAGTCGTTGAGAGCGGTGATCTCAGGTCTGGAGGAGGGAGAATTCCTGGTGTCTCTGGATATCAAGGAAGCGTACCTTCATATTCCGATTTGGCCACCTCATTGGGCTTATCTAAGGTTTGCGTTGCAGGACTGTCACTACCAGTTCCAGGCCCTGCCCTTTGGGCTCTCCATGGCACAAAGGGTGTTTACCAAGGTTATGGCGGAGATAATGTTTCTCCTCCGCAAGCAGGGAGTGAACATAATACCGTACCTGGACGATCTACTGATAAAAGCACTGTCCAGGGAAAGGACAGTGCTTTCTCCACACGACTACTCCAGGATCACGGGTGGATTCTGAATCTGCCAAAATCTCACCTGCAACCAACACGGAGGCTTCCGTTCCTAGGGATGATACTGGATACGGAGGTACAGAAGGTGTTCCTTCCTCTGGAAAAGGCATTGGTAATTCAGTCAATGGTATCGGTACATCTGTGCATTCGCCTCCTGAGAAAGATGGTAGCCTTTTACGAGGCACTGCAGTACGGAAGGTTTCACGCAAGACCCTTCCAGCTGGATCTTCTGGACAAATGGTCCGGATTGCATCTACACATGCACCAGAGGATCCGTCTGTCCCCAAGAGCCAGGATTTCTCTTCTGTGGTGGTTACAGACTTCTCACCTGACCGAGGGCCGAAGGTTCGGGATTAAAAACTGGATTCTGCTAACCACGGATGCAAGCCTCAGAGGGTGGGGAGCAGTCACCCAAGGGGAACGCTTCCAAGGAAGATGGACAAGTCAGGAAGCCATTCTTCCAATCAACATGTTGGAATTAAGGGCAATATACAACGCCCTTCGGAAGGTGTCTAATCTTCTTCAAATTCGAGCCATCCAGGTTCAGTCGGACAATGTGACGGCGGTGACGTACATAAAATGACAGGGCGAAACGAAGAGCAGAGCAGCAATGTCGGAGGTGACAAGGATTCTCCTCTGGGCAGAGGGACATGCTGTAGCGCTGTCCGCAATCTTCATTCTGGGAGTGGACAACTGGGAAGCAGACTTCCTCAGCAGACACGACCTCCACGCGGGAGAGTGGGTCTTCACCCGGAGGTGTTCAGGTGCTTGACACGTAGGTGGGGTATTCCACAGATTGACATGATGGCCTCTCGTCTCAACAAGAAGCTCCTGCGGTATTGCTTCAGGTCAAGAAACCCACAGGCGGTGGCGGTGGACGCTCTGGTGACTCAGTGGGTCTACCAGATGGTGTATGTCTTTCCACCACTTCTGCTGATCCCAAGAATTCTGAAAAGAATTAAAAGGGAAAGGGTTCAAGCAATTCTCATACAGTAATTCCTACCTTGATCCAAGCCAGGAAAGGGGTAACATCTAAACATTACCACCGGATTTGGAGAAAATACGTCTCTTGGTGTGAGAACAGGAAATTTCCTGCGGTAGAATTTCAGCTGGGTCTTCTGCTTTTTCTGCAGTCTGGTATGGATGTGGGTCTGCGTCTGGGCTCCATGAAGGTCCAGATTTCGGCCTTGTCCATTTTCTTCCTGAAACTGTTGGCATCCCTTCCTGAGGTTCAGACCTTCTTGAAAGGAGTTGTCCACATCCAACCACCCTTTGTGCATCCCACGGCACCTTGGGATCTTAACGTGGTGTTGCATTTTCTGCAATTGGATTGGTTTGAGCCTTTACAGGAGGTGGATGTAAAGTTTCCTACATAGAAAACCGTCACACTATTGGCCTTGGTTTCGGCACGGCGTGTTTCGGAATTGGGGGCCTTGTCTCACAAGAACCCCTATTTGATTTTTCATGAGGATAGAGCTGAACTCAGAACTCATCAGCAGTTTCTTCCAAAGGTTGTGTCTGCGTTTCATATCAACCAACCTATTGTGGTTCCGGTGCTTACTGACACCTCTTCTACTTCAAAGTCCCTGGATGTTGTGAGGGTGTTGAGAATCTATGTCAAACAGACAGCTCGTCATAGAAAATCGGACTTGCTGTTTTGCTCTATGATCCCAAGAAAATAGGGTGTCCTGCTTCTAAGCAGTCTATTGCTCGCTGGATCACGCTGACTATCCAGCATGCTTACTCTTCGGCAGGTTTGCCAGTTCCTAAATCAGTTCATGCCCACCCTACTCGGTCGTTGGGTTCTTCCTGGGCGGCTGCCCGGGGTGTCTCTGCTCTACAGCTCTGCCGAGCAGCTACTTGGTCTGGTTCGAACACGTTTGCTAGGTTCTACAAGTTCGATACGTTGGCCTCTGAGGACCTTCAGTTTGGTCAATCAGTTATGCAAGAACCTCAGCACTCTTCCACCCGGTTTGTGAGCTTTGGTACATCCCCATTATACTAATGTGGACCCCAGTATCCTCTAGGACGTAAGAGAAAATAGGATTTTAATTACAGATAAATCCTTTTCTCGTAGTCCATAGAGGATACTGGGCGCCCGCCCAGTGCTTCGTATTTCCTGCAGGGTTACTTGGGTAAGTATTATTGTTGGATCAGCTGTTGCTGTTCTTGTTCATGTTGTGTTAACATGGTTTCTCTAACGTCCTAAGTGGATGCTGGGGACTCCGTAAGGACCATGGGGATTAGCGGCTCCGCAGGAGACTGGGCACAACTAAAGAAAGCTTTAGGACTACCTGGTGTGCACTGGCTCCTCCCACTAAGACCCTCCTCCAGACCTCAGTTAGATTCTTGTGCCCGGCTGAGCTGGATGCACACTAGGGGCTCTCCTGAGCACCTAGAAAGAAAGTATATTTAGGTTTTTTATTTTCAGTGAGATCTGCTGGCAACAGACTCACTGCAGCGAGGGACTAAGGGGAGAAGAAGCGAACCTACCTAACAGGTGGTAGTTTGGGCTTCTTAGGCTACTGGACACCATTAGCTCCAGAGGGATCGACCGCAGGACCCGACCTTGGTGTTCGTTCCCGGAGCCGCGCCGCCGTCCCCCTTACAGAGCCAGAAGCACGAAGAGGTCCGGAAAATCGGCGGCAGAAGACTTCGGTCTTCACCAAGGTAGCGCACAGCACTGCAGCTGTGCGCCATTGCTCCTCATGTACACCTCACACTTCGGTCACTGATGGGTGCAGGGCGCTGGGGGGGGCGCCCTGAGGGCAATAAATAACACCTTGGCTGGCAAATATACATCATATATAGTCCCAGAGGCTATATAGATGTAAAATTACCCCTGCCAGTATTACAGAAAAAGCGGGAGAAAGTCCGACGAAAAGGGGGCGGGGCTTCTCCCTCAGCACACTGGCGCCATTTTCTCTTCACAGTGCAGCTGGAAGACAGCTCCCCAGGCTCTCCCCTGTAGTTTTCAGGCTCAAAGGGTTAAAAAGAGAGGGGGGGCACTAAATTTAGGCGCAATATATGTATACAAGCAGCTATTTGGGGAAAAATCACTCAGTTATAGTGTTAATCCCTGCATTATATAGCGCTCTGATGTGTGCTGGCATACTCTCTCTCGGTCTCCCCAAAGGACGTTGTGGGGTCCTGTCCTCAGTCAGAGCATTCCCTGTGTGTGTGCGGTGTGTCGGTACGGCTGTGTCGACATGTTGGATGAGGAAGGTTACGAGGAGGCGGAGCAGAGGCCGATAAATGGGATGTCGCCCCCTGTGGGGCCGACACCAGAGTGGATGGATAGGTGGAAGGTATTAACCGACAGTGTCGACTCCTTACATAAAAGGCTGGATGACGTAACAGCTGTGGGACAGCCGTCTTCTCAGCCCGCGTCTGCCCATGCGTCTCAAAGGCCATCAGGGGCTCAAACAACGCCCGTTACCTCAGATGGCAGACACAGATGTCGACACGGAGTCTGACTCCAGTGTCGACGAGGTTGAGACATATACACAATCCACTAGGAACATCCGTTACATGATCTCGGCAATGAAAAAATGTGTTACGCATTTTCTGACATGAACCCAAGTACCACATAAAAGGGGTTTTATTTTTGGGGAGAAAAAGCAGCCAGTGTTTTGTTCCCCCATCAGATGAATGAATGAAGTGTGTAAAGAAGCGTGGTTTCCCCCGATAAGAAACTGGTAATTTCTAAAAAGTTACTGATGGCGTACCCTTTCCCGCCAGAGGATAGGTCACGTTGGGAGATATCCCTTAGGGTGGATAAGGCGCTCACACGTTTGTCAAAAGGTGGCACTGCCGTCTTAGGATACGGCCACCTTGAAGGGACCTGCTGATAAAAAGCAGGAGGCGATCCTGAAGTCTGTATTTACACACTCAGGTTATATACTGAAACCTGCAATTGCCTCAGCATAAATAGTGCTGCTGCAGCGTGGTCTGACACCCTGTCAGATAATATTAATACGCTAAGACAGGGATAATATTTTGCTAACATTGAGCATATTTAAGACGTTGTCTTATATATAAAGGATGCACAGAGGGATTTGCCGGCTGGCATCCAGAATTAATGCAATGTCCATTCTGCCAGGAGGGTAGTAGAAACCCGGCAGTGGACAGGTGATGCTGCATTTAAAAGGCACATGGAGATTCTGCCTTATAAGGGTGAGGAATTGTTTGGGGATGGTCTCTGGGACCTCGTATCCACAGCAACAGCTGGGAAGAAAAATTTTTACCTCAGGTTTCCTCACAAAAGCCTAAGAAAGCACCGTATTTTCAGGTACAGTCCTTTCGGCTTCAGAAAAGCAAGCGGGTCAAAGACGCTTCCTTTCTGCACAGAGACAAGGGAAGAAGGAAAAAGCTGCACCAGTCAGCCAGTTCTAGGATCAAATATCTTCCCTCGCTTCCTCTGAGTCCACCGCACGACGCTGGGGCTCCACAGGTGGAGACAGGTGCGGTGGGGGCACGTCTCGGGAACTGCAGGGATCAGTGGGCTTGCCCACAGGTGGATCCCTAGGTTCTGCAAGTAGTATCACAGGGATACAGTCTGGAGTTCGAGACGACTCCCCCTCGCCGTTGCCTCACATCAGCCTTGCCTGCTGCCCTCGGAGAAAGGTAGTACTGGCGGCAATTCACAAGCTGTACTTCCAGCAGGTGAAATCAAGGTACCCCTCCTTCAACAAGGCCGGGGTTACTATTCCAAAATGTTGTGGTACCGAAACCAGACGGTTCGGTGAGACCCATTCTAAAATTGAAATCCTTGAACACTTATATACGAAGGTTCAAGTTCAAAATGGAATCGCTCAGGGCGATTATTGCAAGCCTGGAAAATTTCAGGGTATCACTGGACATCAAGGATACTTACCTGCATGTCCCTATTTACCCTCGTCACCAGGTGTACCTCAAAATTGTGGTACAGGATTGTCATTACCAATTCCAGACGTTGCCGTTGGTCTGTCCCCAGCACCGAGGGTATTTACCAAGGTAATGGCCGAAGTACTTATCCAGTACTTGGACGATCTCCTTATAAAGGCGAGGTCCAGGGAGCAGTTGTTCGTCGGAGTAGCACTATCTCGGGAAGTGCTAAAACAGCACGGCTGGATTCTGAATATTCCAAAGTCGCAGCTGGTTCCTACGACGCGTCTACTGTTCCTGGGTATGGTTCTGGACACAGAACAGGATAAAAAGGGTTTCTCCCGGAGGAGAAGTCCAAGGAGTTGGCGTCTCTAGACGGAGACCTCCTAATACAAATACAGGTATCGGTGCATCTATGCACACGAGCCTTGGGAAATATGGTAGCTTCTTACGAAGAATTTCCATTCGCCAAGTCCCATGCAAGGATCTTCCAGTGGGATCTGTTGGACAAGTGGTCCGGGTCGCATCCTCAGATGCATCGGCGGATAACCCTGTCTCCAAGGGCCAGGGTGTCGCTGTGGTGGTGACTGCAGAGTGCTCATCTTCTAGGGGGCCGCAGATTCGGCATACAGGACTGGGTCCTGGTGACCACGGATGCCAGCCTTCCAGGCTGGGGGGCAGTCACACAGGGAAGAAACTTCCAAGGCCTATGGAAAAGTCAGGAGACTTCCCTACACATGAATGTTCTGGAACTATGGGCCATTTACAATGCCCTAAGTCAGGCTAGACCCCTGCTTCAACACCGGCCGGTGCTGATCCAGTCAGACAACATCACGGCGGTCGCTCATGTAAACCGACAGGGCGGCACAAGAAGCAGGATGGCGATGGCAGAAGCCACAAGGATTCTCCGATGGGCAGAAAATCATGTGTTAGCACTGTCAGCAGTGTTCATTCCCGGAGTGGACAACTGAGAAGCAGACTTTCTCAGCAGACACGACCTCCACCCGAGAGAGTGGGGACTTCATCCAGAAGTCTTCCAAATGATTGTACACCGTGGGGAAAGGCCACAGGTGGACAGGATGGCGTCCCGCCTCAACAAAAAGCTACAAAGATATTGCGCCAGGTCAAGGGACCCTCAGGCGATAGCTGTGGACGCTCTGGTAACACCGTGGGTGTACCAGTCGGTGTATGTGTTCCCTTCTCTGCCTCTCATACCCAGGGTAATGAGAATAATAAGAAGGAGAGGAGTAAGAACTATACTCATTGTTCCGGGTGGCCAAGAAGAGCTTGGTACCCAGAACTCCAAGAAATGATCTCAGAGGACCCATGGCCTCTGCCGCTCAGACAGGACCTGCTGCAGCAGGGGGCCTGTCTGTTCCAAGACGTACCGCGGCTGCGTTTGACGGCATGGCGGTTGGACGCCGGATCCTGAAGGAAAAGGGCATTCCGGAGGAAGTTTTCCCTACGCTATTTAAAGCTAGGAAAGAAGTGAACGCAAACCTTTATCACCGCATATGGCGGAAATATGTTGCGTGCTGTGAGGCCAGTAAGGCCCCAAAGGAGGAATTTCAGCTAGGTCGATTTCTGCACTTCCTACAAGTCAGAGGTGACTATGGGCCTAAAATTAGGTTCCATTAAGGTCCAGTTTTCGGCTCTATCGATTTTCTTCCAAAATATAACTGGCTTCACTGCCTGAAGTTCAGACTTTTGTTA
Organism: Pseudophryne corroboree; assembly: GCF_028390025.1. Taxonomy (NCBI): domain Eukaryota; kingdom Metazoa; phylum Chordata; class Amphibia; order Anura; family Myobatrachidae; genus Pseudophryne; species Pseudophryne corroboree. The sequence continues at coordinate 963,218,699 of NC_086444.1, read as the reverse complement.
AGGGAGTGCTGCATAGTCAGCCCCCGTTTGTGCCTCCAGTGGCACCATGGGATCTCAACGTAGTTTTGGATTTCCTGAAGTCGCATTGAGTTGAGCCACTTAACTTCGTAGAGCTACAATACATCACGTGGAAAGTGGTCATGCTGTGGGCCTTGGCGTCGGCCAGGCGTGTATCAGAATTGGCGGCTTTGTAAAAAGACCTTATCTGTATTTTATATGGATAAGGCGGAATTGAGGTCTCGTTCCCAATTCCTTCCTCAGGTGGTTGCAGTTTTTCATGTGAACCAACCTATTGTGGTGCCTGCGGCTACTTGGGACTTGGAGGATTCCAAGTTTCTGGACGTAGTCAGGGCCCTGAAAAGTATATGTTTCCAGGACGGCTGGAGTCAGGAAAACTGACTCGCTATTTATCCTGTATGCACCCAACAAGCTCGGTGCTCCTGCTTCTAAGCAGACTATTACTCGCTGGATCTGTAGCACGATTCAACTTGCACATTCTGCGGCTGGACTGCCGCACCCTAAATCTGTAAAAGCCCATTCCACGAGGAAAGTGGGCTCTTCTTGGGCGGCTGCCTGAGGGGTCTCGGCTTTACAAATTTGCCGAGCTGTTACTTGGTCGGGTTCAAACACTTTTGCAAGAGTCTACAAGTTTGTTACCCTGGCTGAGGAGGACCTAGAGTTTGCTCATTCGGTGCTGCAGAGTCATCCGCACTCTCCCGCCCGTTTGGGAGCTTTGGTATAATCCCCATGGTCCTTACGGAGTCCCCAGCATCCACTTTTGACGTTAGAGAAAATAAGATTTTACTCACCGGTAAATCTATTTCTCGTAGTCCGTAGTGGATGCTGGGCGCCCATCCCAAGTGCGGATTGTCTGCAATACTTGTATATAGTTATTGCCTAACTAAAGGGTTATTGTTGAGCCATCTGTTGAGAGGCTCAGTTGTTATCATACTGTTAACTGGGTATAGTATCACGAGTTAAACGGTGTGATTGGTGTGGCTGGTATGAGTCTTACCCGGGATTCAAAATCCTTCCTTATTGTGTCAGCTCTTCCGGGCACAGTATCCTAACTGAGGTCTGGAGGAGGGTCTTAGTGGGAAGAGCCAGTGCACACCAGGTAGTCCTAAAGCTTTGTTTAGTTATGCCCAGTCTCCTGCGGAGCCGCTAATCCCCATGGTCCTTACGGAGTCCCCAGCATCCACTACGGACTACGAGAAATAGATTTACCGGTGAGTAAAATCTTATTTTTCTTCTTGTTTTGTGTGTGCTGGTTCGAATCTCACCACTATCTTTTTCTGAATCCTCAAATCTCTCAAGATCTGTCCGTTTCCTCGGTCTAGTAGGAGGGGCATAGAGGGAGGAGCCAATGCACACTATTGATTTCTTAAAGTGCCCAAGGCTCCTAGTGGACCTGTCTATACCCCATGGTACTAATGTGGACCCCAGTATCCTTTACGGACTACGAGAAAAGGATTTACCGGTAAGTAATTAAAATCCTATTTTTGCCAACTTTATTATTTTTTTTGTTTCTCTTCTATAGCCTTCTAAAAAGGAAAAATCAAGGTGCCCTCTGTGGGGGAAGGGGATTCATGCATTGTCACAAAGCACTATACTGTACTACACATACAGGTGGCCATAATAATGCAATTTGCTGTGAATAACGCACGCATACCCACCCATCCCCTAATTTCACAAGGGAGTGCATGGGAAAGGGACTTGCTCCAGGACTTGGTGGGGAATACCTTACATTCTGTAGTCTGGAGGGTCTGGGAGAGTCGGCAGCTGTAATCTGTGTGTGTTATCAGGGGTGAAGCTAGCAGCGGTGCAGCCAGTGGAATGCACCCGGACCCACTGCAATGAAGGGGGCCACAGCTGGCAGCATTTAATGAGTCAGCCTGTCTCATTAAATGCCCAGCGCTGCACCATGGGCTGGAACAAAGAATTGGCTATAGCAGTGGCGTAGGGGGCACGCCGGACCAATGCATCAACTACCCCAGGGAGAAGCCCCGCACCATGCGCACTGACCACCCACCACTCTGCCCTACAAAGAAGGCCTCCATGCCACACCGACCGCTGCATTGGGGCATCGCCTACACCAGGGAGAGGCCCCCTGCACCGACTGCTGCGCCCTGCAGGGCTTCCGCCCCTGTAAGCCGTGATACATTATCAAGTAGTCATTAGCCTTTATATAACATAGCCTGGTGATGGCAGTGATACATTACCATGTGGTCATTATCCTGTCTATAACAACCTGGTGATGATACATTATCATGTGGTCATTATCCTGTATATAACATAACCTGGTGATGAAACATCATGTGGTCATTAACCTGTATATAACACAGCCTGGTGATGATACATTATCATGTGGTCATTAGCCTATATATAACAAAGCCTGGTTATGGCAGTGATACATTATCATGTGGTCATTATCCTGTATATAACATAACCTAGTGATGATACATTATCATGTGGTCATTATCCTGTATATAACATAACCTGGTGATGAAACATCATGTGGTCATTAACCTGTATATAACACAGCCTGGTGATGATACATTATCATGTGGTCATTAGCCTATATATAACAAAGCCTGGTTATGGCAGTGATACATTATCATGTGGTCATTATCCTGTATATAACATAACCTAGTGATGATACATTATCATGTGGTCATTGTCCTGTATATAACATAGCCTGGTGGTGATACATTATCATGTGGTCATTTTCCTGTATATAACATAAACTGGTGATGATACATTATCATGTGGTCATTGGGGGTAATTCCAAGTTGATCGCAGCAGGATTTTTGATAGCAATTGGGAAAAACCATGTGCACTGCAGGGGGGGGGGGGGGGCAGATATAACATGTGCAGAAAGAGTTAGATTTGGGTGGGTTATTTTATTTCTGTACAGGGTAAATACTGGCTGCTTTATTTTTACACTGCAAATTAGATTGCAGATTGAACACACCACACCCAAATCTAACTCTCTGCACATGTTATATCTGCCTCCCCTGCATTGCACATGGTTTTGCCCAATTGCTAACAAAAATCCTGCTGCGATCAACTTGGAATTACCCCCATTGTCCTGTATATAACATAGCCTGGTGATGATACAGTATCATGTGGTCATAGTGTATATAACATAACCTGTTGATGATACATTAATATGTGGTCATTATCCTGTATATAACATAGCATGGTGATGATAATTATCATGTGGTCATTAGCCTATATATAACATAGCCTGGTGATGGCAGTGATACATTATCATGTGATAATTAGCCTGTATATAACATAGCCTGGTGATACGTTATCATGTGATCATTAGCCTGTATACCTTTGCTGGGTAGGATGGTACTGGACTGGGTGTACTGTTCTGCTCCAGCAGCGATGTCCAGCGCCCTTTAGTAAAGAAATAATCATCATATCTGTCTTGATCCCATGCTAGTGTAGCCCGTGATCCAAATCCCTGTGCATCAAGAATTTGTGGCAGGGGATGCCTACATTAAGACATGAAGATTGCACATGTACATTTAGAAAAAATCTTCTATACAATGGATTCTGTTATGCTGGGTACACACTAGACAATATTCTGAATGATATGCCCGATTCCCACATCTCAGAATGACATATTGTTTATATCGTCGAGTGTGTATGCATTATATCGTCAACGACATCCCCTGTTGGCTGTACATGCAGGTCAATCAGAGGCTGTCATTGACGATACCATGCTGCCGAATGCAGTATGGACATGTAGGGTAAACCCCATTGCTTGAATTGGTCAGTGCGGGTAATTAGCCATGGGGTACACTGTGTAGCTATTTGGATTGCCTGGCTCATGCTCAGAACATGGGACGCCCAGGTCTAGCTTAACTAGACTGACTCAGAACTCTATCCACAGGATATTAATTGGGAATAGTAACCTTTAGTGCCTGAGGCGTGGCGTGTGAAGTGAGCCCACAAGGTTACACGTTGTAATGTTCTGAATACATTTTTTTTTTTTACATTATTTTTCTTTTATTGAGCTTTCACACGTGACAAGTAGGTTATTCAATTTTCAACATAGTAAGATATAAACACATGGGTTCAATTGTATAACAATATGAAATGACAAAATAAAAAATAGCTATAAAATCACTGTACTGACACATATTAAGTAGAATAATTTAATGTAGCAATATGCAAAGTATAAAATAATACTGAACTAAAGTTAAATGAACATTACTATGATTATGCCAGTATCCGGACTCCAGGTCGACAACAAAAAGGTCGACACACCTTAGGTCGACACACCTTAGGTCGACGTGAACAAAAGGTCGACAGGAACAAGGTCGACATGGAAAAAGTTTTTGGGAGTTTTTCACCATTTTTTCTTTTTTGGAACCTTTTTATACTTAACGATCCACGTGGACTACGATTGGAACGGTAATCTGTGCCGAGCGGAGCGAAGGCACCATGCCCGAAGCATGTCGAGCGAAGCGAGCCATGCGAGGGGACGCGGTGCACTAATTGGGGTTCCCGGTCACTCTACGAAGAAAACGACACCAAAGAAACATAAAAAACTCATGTCGACGTTTTTCCATGTCGACCTTGTTCCTGTCGACCTTTTGTCCATGTCGACCTAAGGTGTGTTGACCAATTGGCGTCGACATAAGGTGTGTCGACCTTTTTGTTGTCGACCTGGAGTCCCAGACCCGATTATGCCAGTTACAGCTGCTATAGTGCTCAGAGGTGCACGTTTATTGCTTCTCAGTAGACATTTCCTTCATGAACAGCAGAGGGCGCTAAAGAGCTAACATGTGGGGAGTTCTCTCTTCCTGCTAATACATCATAGGCACTATCCTAATAGATCCCATCTGGGCCTTGATCCTCACAGACAAGTTAAATTAAACATAAATATTTTTCTTCCACACAAGAGCATTCCATTTATTCCCAGTCACTGAAAAAAGGGTGAAATAAAAAATATTTTGCAAACTACTCTCTTAATATATGTGCAAGTTTTATATAGAACTTTAGTCATCAATTTCAGTTTAAACACTACCAACTTGTCGGGGGAGGGGGAGGGGGTGGTATAACTATTTATTATGTGTAAACTGGGGTAATGCTATAAAGGAGAAACTGCTGAATTGGATACTTATCTTATTGCAATTAATGCCACAATTCTTTTGGTATTTTATGAAAGACATTAATATGACACATTGTAATGCAAGAACAGGTCAGGGGGCTGTGACAATATGCACAAGATCTTTTTTTTTTTTACTCCCAGCAAAACTAAACTGAAAGCACATGTTTTAGTACTGGATGTATGGGGCCATTATTCATAGTAGGAAATGAATATTTTATAATAAATTAAATCCATTTTGCAATCCCAGACATTGCTGACTAGGGGAAGCCAAGAGGATATGCTATTATCATAGCCGAAGCTAGACTTTCATTCCTCGGGCCAAAACACCCTGCATGACAGTGAATAAGATAAATTACACAACTGTTATGTAGTAACCAGAAAATAAGTAAACACTGCTTCCACAATAAAATAAAAAATAATAAAATAAACACCCAACAATAGTTAAATACACAGTTATACCGCCAGCGTAAACTGGTAAAGTGTTTGTCTAGCCAATCTGCCTTAAGGTGTGTACACACAGTGCCAATTTTCTTACGATTTTGATTATATAGTCAAAATCGTAAGAAAATATAGTGCATATCACACCGTGTGTATAGCCCTTGTGATGTCGATGCGCGGTCCCGCAGGATCTGCATCACAAGGAAAAATAGACTGTGCAGGCAGCCCAACATTGACTATATCAGCGGGGCCAGACTCCGGCCCCATCGAATAGGCAGTGTCAGGCTGTTCGGCGCATCGCGCCGTTTGTACACGTTTTTATACTCATACTCAGAGGCGTATCTACCACTTGGCCAGGATGGCACTCGCCAGGGGCGCCTGTAGAAGGGGGGCGCCACCCGGAGGTGCCACCTGCGGCCAAGTGGTAGAGCGCTACAGTGGGCACGGAGTGAAGCAGGTTGCACAAATTAATAACAGCGGGGTTAATTAGCGGCGAGGGGAGGAGACAGAAGCTGTGTGCTGCTGGCTCCTGACTAAAGTCCTGGCTGCAGCAGTTCCTGTTACAGCATAACGCTCCCCTCAGCTGCTGCACACCCAAGTCACTCCCTCCTCTGTCCCTTTGAACGTAGTTAGCCCGACCCCCCTGGAGGCGGAGATCCGGCCCAGGGCCAATGCCACCACGGCAGCGTGAGGAGGTGCCTGCAAGGAATCACACCGCGGAAGGAGGAGAGAGTGAGGCTGGAGACTGATGGACAGCCCCCTGCTGAGACACCATGGTGAGTCCATGTCCCAAGAAGTTTGTGGCAGCCGTCTGTGTGGAGGAGGTGTGATTTGTGTAGGTGACATACACAATACTGTACATCAGTACCTGCAATTATCCCACATTTACAGTATGTGTGCGGTTAGTGTGTGTGTGTGTGGGGGGGGGGGGGGGGGGGGCGTGTCAGTATCAGTTTGGGGAGTGGGCATGTGTATATGGGAGCTGTCAGTGTGGAGGGGAGGAAGGGGGGATTGGTGTGATGGAGCTGTCAGTGTGGAGGGAATGAAGGGGGGATTAGTGTGATGGAGCTGTCAGTGGGGGGGGGATTGGTGTGATGGAGCTGTCAGTGTGGAGGGGAGGAAGGGGGGATTGGTGTGATGGAGGTATCAGTGTGGAGGGGAGGAAGGGGGGATTGGTGTGATGGAGCTGTCAGTGTGGAGGGGAGGAAGGGGGGATTGGTGTGATGGAGCTGTCAGTGTGGAGGGGAGGAAGGGGGGATTGGTGTGATGGAGCTGTCAGTGTGGAGGGGAGGAATGGGGGGATTGGTGTGATGGAGCTGTCAGTGTGGAGGGGAGGAAGGGGGGATTGGTGTGATGGAGCTGTCAGTGTGGAGGGGAGGAATGTGGGGATTGGTGTGATGGAGCTGTCAGTGTGGAGGGGAGGAAGGGGGGATTGATGTGATGGAGCGGTCAGTGTGGAGGGGAGGAAGGGGGGGATTGGTGTGATGGAGGTATCAGTGTGGAGGGGAGGAAGGGGGGATTGGTGTGATGGAGCTGTCAGTGTGGAGGGGATGAAGGGGGGATTAGTGTGATGGAGCTGTCAGTGTGGGGGGGATTGGTGTGATGGAGCTGTCAGTGTGGAGGGGAGGAAGGGGGGGATTGGTGTGATGGAGGTATCAGTGTGGAGTGGAGGAAGGGGGGATTGGTGTGATGGAGCTGTCAGTGTGGAGGGGAGGAAGGGGGGATTGGTGTGATGGAGCTGTCAGTGTGGAGGGGAGGAATGGGGGGATTGGTGTGATGGAGCTGTCAGTGTGGAGGGGAGGAAGGGGGGATTGATGTGATGGAGCTGTCAGTGTGGAGGGGAGGAAGGGGGGGATTGGTGTGATGGAGGTATCAGTGTGGAGGGGAGGAAGGGGGGATTGGTGTGATGGAGCTGTCAGTGTGGAGGGGAGGAAGGGGGGATTGGTGTGATGGAGCTGTCAGTGTGGAGGGGAGGAATGGGGGGATTGGTGTGATGGAGCTGTCAGTGTGGAGGGGAGGAAGGGGGGATTGGTGTGATGGAGCTGTCAGTGTGGAGGGGAGGAATGTGGGGATTGGTGTGATGGAGCTGTCAGTGTGGAGGGGAGGAAGGGGGGATTGATGTGATGGAGCGGTCAGTGTGGAGGGGAGGAAGGGGGGGATTGGTGTGATGGAGGTATCAGTGTGGAGGGGAGGAAGGGGGGATTGGTGTGATGGAGCTGTCAGTGTGGAGGGGAGGAAGGGGGGATTGGTGTGATGGAGCTGTCAGTGTGGAGGGGAGGAAGAGGGGATTGGTGTGATGGAGCTGTCAGTGTGGAGGGGAGGAAGGGGGGATTAGTGGGATGGAGCTGTCAGTGTGGAGGGGAGGAAGGGGGGGATTGGTGTGATGGAGCTGTCAGTGTGGAGGGGAGGAAGGGGGGATTGGTGTGATGGAGCTGTCAGTGTGGAGGGGAGGAATGGGGGGATTGGTGTGATGGAGCTGTCAGTGTGGAGGGGAGGAAGGGGGGATTGGTGTGATAGAGCTGTCAGTGTGGAGGGGAGGAAGGAGGGATTGGTGTGATAGAGCTGTCAGTGGGGAGGGGAGGAATGGGGGGATTGGTGTGATGGAGCTGTCAGTGTGGACGGGAGGAAGGGGGGATTGGTGTGATGGAGCTGTCAGTGTGGAGGGTAGGAAGGGGAGGATTGGTGTGATGGAGGTATCAGTGTGGAGGGGAGGAAGGGGGGATTGGTGTGATGGAGCTGTCAGTGTGGAAGGGGGGATTGGTGTGATAGAGCTGTCAGTGTGGAGGGGAGGAAGGGGGGATTGATGTGATGGAGCTGTCAGTGTGGAGGGGAGGAAGGGGGGGATTGGTGTGATGGAGGTATCAGTGTGGAGGGGAGGAAGGGGGGATTGGTGTGATGGAGCTGTCAGTGTGGAGGGGAGGAAGGGGGGATTGGTGTGATGGAGCTGTCAGTGTGGAGGGGAGGAAGGGGGGATTGGTGTGATGGAGCTGTCAGTGTGGAGGGGAGGAAGGGGGATTAGTGGGATGGAGCTGTCAGTGTGGAGGGGAGGAAGGGGGGATTGGTGTGATGGAGCTGTCAGTGTGGAGGGGAGGAAGGGGGGATTGGTGTGATGGAGCTGTCAGTGTGGAGGGGAGGAAGGGGGGGATTGGTGTGATGGAGGTATCAGTGTGGAGGGGAGGAATGGGGGATTGGTGTGATGGAGCTGTCAGTGTGGAGGGGAGGAAGGGGGGATTGGTGTGATGGAGCTGTCAGTGTGGAGGGGAGGAATGGGGGGATTGGTGTGATGGAGCTGTCAGTGTGGAGGGGAGGAAGGGGGGGATTGGTGTGATGGAGGTATCGGTGTGGAGGGGAGGAATGGGGGATTGGTGTGATGGAGCTGTCAGTGTGGGAGTGGGAAGAGTTGTCAGTGGGGGAGATATGTGTCTGTTTAGATTTGTGAGTATGAGGGTAACGTGTGTTTGAGAGTTTTCGGGGGGGCACATTGTTCATAATTAAGTGTTTTGACAAGGAGAACTACATCTCCCAGCATCTGCAGCGTGCTGGAGATGCTAATAAGCTTTATCAAAAAGTTAAGAACGCTTATTGCTTGTAAGACTGGCTGGTATTAAGGGAGAGCTGTACTGTACTGCATTTTTCCAGTGCATATGCTTGCCGGTTGAGCTGCCACATTTCACTGAACCGTCCCCAAATGTAATTGCACCCACCTCCATCCTTAGAGAGAGAAAGTTACAGCTGTTATACTGCACTAATAGTGAATTGAACGTAGTCAGCAAGTCAACAGTCCTTATGTCGACATTACAATGCCAGCACCAGTTTCCCAACTCAGTTAGGCTGCTTAAAGCATTTTTTCCCTATCCTACCACTCACTACAAGACACCTACCCCCCCCCCCCCCTCCTCACACACACACACACACACCCTTTTTGTGTGTCTTTCAGTATGCTTTGCCCACTTTCCCATTTGTTTTACTTTTTCTGGTATTTCAATCTTTCCTCCCTCCCTCTATAGTTTATCAATTGGCCACTTTCCCTGGTGCTTTGCTGTTCTTAGACTCTCTCCTCTGTCTAGACTGCAATGGTTCCCAAACTCTGTCCTCGACAGTTCATGTTTTCCAGGTCGCCTGTGGATTTTAAAAATGTGGCAGTTGGTGATAACACAGTGCAGCTGCCGTGTGAGATGGAAAACATGACCAGTTAGGTATACTTGAGGACCGAGTTTGGGAACCACTGGTCTAAAGCGTCAGTGTCTGTTGTCCACTTTGCCCTATGTCTTATTTTTCACAGTATTTCCTTTCTCTGATGTAGTGCGGAGAGGTAGTACAGTAATGTTTTACAGTGTAGTGTAACCTATAGAAGGGTCAGCAATGTAGTGTAGGGTATAGAGGTGTCAGTAATGTAGTGTACGGCATAGAGGGATAAGTAATTTAGTGTAGGGTGTAGCGATGACAGAGATGTATCGTTGGGTGCAGAGCGGTCAGTGATGTAGTGCAGAGGGGTCAGTGATGTAGTGTAGAGTATAGATGGACCAGTGATAAGAGGCGTCCGTGATGTAGTGTAGGGTGTAGAGGGGTCAGTGATGTAGTGTAGGGTGTAGAGGGGTCAGTGATGTAGCGTAGGTTGTAGAGGGGTCAGTGATGTAGCGAAGGGTGTAGAGGGGTCAGTGATGTAGCGTAGGGTGTAGAGGGGTCAGTGATGTAGCGTAGGGGAGTCAGTGATGTAGCGTAGGGTGTAGAGGGGTCAGTGATGTAGCGTAGAGTGTAGGGGGGTCAGTGATGTAGAGTAGGGTATAGATAGACCAGCGATATAGCGTAGGGTGTAGAGGGGTCAGTGATGTAGCGTAGAGTGTAGGGGGGTCAGTGATGTAGAGTAGGGTATAGATAGACCAGCGATATAGCGTAGGGTGTAGAGGGGTCAGCGATGTAGTGTAGATTATAGAGGGGTCAGTAAAGATACTAATCCCAGGTACTTACTACACTTATTGAATGAAAACACAAACTGCAGGAAAAAGTATGCAATCTGGCTCAAAGAAAAAAAGCAAAGGTCAGAGGTTAATACGAGTGACCAGCGCGATGCCTTGCGCCACATAGCATTATGTTAAACTGAGATGTAAATTTTTAATATGGGGGGTGGGGACACCAAGGAAAAATTTCGCTCTGGAGAACTAGCCGTGATCACATAGTCTGGGGCGGGCAGGTTAGCTAGCCTATAGAAATCTGTTGATAGCGGAGGTTGGGGGCTGGACTGATCCAATGACTTGCAGTAAGGGTAGGCAGGGGAGGCAGAGCCTCAACTGTTATATCGAGTGTACCCCAGTTTTTTTTCACTATAAAAATTTATAGAATAATACAAAAAAGATATTTATAACTATGTAGGGTAACAAAATATGTACAACCTTGTATAATGCCCACATGAACCCTACGGTTCATATGGGATGCGGTCAACACTACAAGAGGGGTAAGCAGAGTCTTAGCAGTCACCCCCTGCGATTAGCCATAGCTGCCCCCCTGAGTTTTAGCCCTAGCCACCACCCCAGGGGGGTTAGGGTAGGGGGCAGAGGAGGGGTAAATTAATTACCCTGTCTGCATTCTAAATATCATGATGTCGCAGTTGGTCATGTGACTGCCAGTATCCTGAACGCCAGCATTTCCTAACACACCCGTTCATATATGTGTATGTAACTCTGGCTCTGATGCTAGCCCATGCCTCCTCAGCCACTGACCTCACTGCACCACACTGGGCTGTTCAATATCCATTGCTGCTCGGTTTCCTGTCTGCTGCTGCTACTGGCCAGTTCCCATTGACAGTGAGTCCCGAACAGCAATGTTTGGCAGTGTTTGGGGTGCGCAGTTGGTGCAGCCCCCCCTATTTCAAATGTGGTCTCACTGCAGCTTAACCCCCGCAACTGCCACTGGCTTGCTGTGCTCTCTCTCTGGAGGTCAGGGGGGGGGGGGGGGGGGCGCGCAAGGCCCTATTTTGCCAGGGGCGCTCGGACCCCTAGATACACCCCTGCTCATACTGTACACCTTACCCCCATTATTTGGTTATAATGTAACTTGTATGTACATTTCTGATGGTAAACTCTAAAGTGGTCTGACAACGCATGAGTTTCGAGACCTCCTCAAATATTCCTTAAGTGCTCGCTGATACGCACTTTTAATGGTCTAGAAGTTCCAAAATAAGAAGGTTCATGGGTTTACGTTGGATTAAAGGCCATTGGCGGCAGAGGGATCTGCCAGCACAATTGGCCAAGGCAGAAATGAAAACAATCTATGAGCGGGGAACATTAAAACCGGGTGGTCTGAACCTCGATTTCGAGTTCAAGTGGTTCATCTAAAAAATTTATAAAGTTAACTTAGGCTGCACTATTGCACTTTTGAATATAATGTTATCTTGGTGGTGGAACACTGGTTAATAGGGTTTCCTAATAGACTAGCAGGATTTTATATTACATTGTTTAATATGTTTTAATTATAATTTATTTCCCTGTATTTATTTGAGGAGAAATACCCCGAGCCGTTAAGAATATGTTCCGGTTTGAAAAACTATGATAATGGAAATACACCGCCTCTCTAACAGTATTTGATTCCCCCACGGCAGCTGAAATGTGGAAGATTATATATACCAAACTACGTGTGAAACGGGTTGCCATGGAGATGGAAATGTTTAATGTGACTAAAAGGCTCATAACGGGGATGGGGCGGTGACCAAATCCGGAAGTGACGCGACGGGCACGGCGGAGACTCATGGGACATGTAGGCATTGGTGGTGTATAGGAGTCTGCCATTGCCCGCCGCAAGAAAAGGGACTCTGGATTTATGTATTGAATGTAACTATAACAACAGATTGACTTCCGGAACAGGAAATGATGCAACGGGTGCAGCTGAAGACTCATGGGACTTGTAGGCATTGGTATTGTTTAGGAGTCAGCCATGCCCCCGCTGCGGGATAGGTGATTTGAAATGCTTATGTATGTTAGTAACCGGAAGAGGGGTCTTGTGGGATTTGTAGTTCAATTAAGACAAACAGAAATCAGCTGTATGTGAGGATTTCAATTGGTTAGAGCAAGTTTAAAAAGGATTACAGGGATTGTATGGACATTCACTTTGGATCACATACCTTGAAATAGACATGGGGATATTGTGTTGAAACGCGTTGGTGTTGAGCAGGAGGTTTCCCAGAGCGACTGCAGACGAGGACGTCGGCTGACCATTGAAGTCCTGGAGCATGCTGTGATTAATCCTGGGGCTACATGATAAGCTTACTAAGAACTGTCGGTTGCCAGTTCTTAAGGAAAGCCAGTAATTGTATACTTTGCAGTTGTTAAAGGATATCCTGCAGTGATTGTCCAGATTTATGTTTTATCTACGTTTTAGAAAGTTTAATTAAAAATTGTGCTTCACTATATGCACTTTTTTGTGTCTTTCTCCTGGTTTAATGCTGATGAATAACCTGAGGAGGGGAGAGGCTTCCAATCCAATGAAGGATATGGTGATACTATAAGCGCATTTACGCTTATAGTATCACCATATCCACATTTCTGTGTTTCATATATTGGTGTTGGTGAAGGAGTGAGCGTGACTTCAAGAGATTGTCACATATAGAAGCTGCTATTTAGCGCACCTGTGGTTTTCCTACAAACTTTTCTCTCCATTGTGATATTATTGGCAGCAACTACAGTATTTTATTGTGAGCGCGGTTAAGACCACTTTCTTTGTTACAGCACCTGGGCTGCCGGCCTGGAAGCTCCGAGATGACTAATGTAATGGATAGAGTGGGTGATATCGCGGAGGGTAATGTCTGGACGCTGAATCAATGTAAAAGGTGACCGCGATGTGCAGTGGGTGTGCAGTGTCACTGACACTGCACAGCACTCTCACTGACACTGCACAGCACTCTCACCTTTTTCTTTGATTCAGTGAGTCAGTCAGTTCTGCCAGCCAGTCACTATTGTTAGCGCCGGTGTCTCAACGCATCGCATTACAGGGAAGTAGACGCACTAAATAAACTACAGCTCCCAGCAGCCCTTAGTGCCGGAGCACTCCCCCACCCGCGGCACCTCTGCACCCACCCCTCCCCCATCCGCGGCACCCCTGCAACTGCTCCTCCCCCACCCGCGGCGGCTCCGGACCCCCACCTGCAGAACCCACACAACCACACTCCCCCACCCGCGGCACCCCAGCAAACGCCCCTCCCCCACCTGCGGCACCCCCGGACCCCATCCGTGTCTCCCCTGCACCCGCCACTCCCCCAACCACAGCACCTACTATGTGATTCATTAGGCCCTGTGTGTGCTGTTCAAGCCGTTGCAAGGGGCTACGACCCCTTAACCATTGCACGCCCTTTGTCCGTACAATATGTAACCACTCACACAATTATGATTGGAGGTAATACTCCATATAATAAAAATATTGCACGCCACAAGAGCCCCTTATGACGGTGTGAAGAGCGCCCGTTTTTGCTTAATTCCAGAATCTTAATTTCACATAGCCCCAAACAGACCGGAAGTGACGTCAGTACTTCTGGCCGATGGAACGCAAATGTGGGAAGCGCGGGCGGCTGCGGTGCATCGCACTGTGGCATTACGCTCCCGCCCGCTGCCCCGTTGCCTATGTCTCTAATACAACACTACGCTGGCTCTTACTTAAGGTGACAATACTGTAGCGTGTGGTCCGCTGTTGCACTTCCGGTATTACCGGAAGTGAGGGATGCGTTCCAAGATGCATTCCAGCTACAGTAGCACGCCCACCCCCTCTCGGAGGGGCGGGATTGGCGCTGGTTTCAAGCTGTAGAGGGTATTTAAACAGGGTCCTGGGAGGCTCTGTCCCTGATTCCAGTTCCCTGCTTGATATCTATGACTGCTGTTGACATGTCAACTCTGTTGTGAATACCTTGAAAAAGGTCCTGGCGAGGACCGAAATGTTGGCGAACCTTTGCATACCCCATGGAACTCTGAGATACCTATTCCATTAATAAATGTTTTTTTGATGTTCTCTACTTTTGAAGTCTGGAGAGTGCTATCATTCCCACATATTCTGGGAAATACTGCACAGTACTATGGGTCCCACCTTTTAGTGGGTTGGACTTTGATTTGGCACCCCAGCTGTTGATTTGGATGAGTGAGAGTGCGGGATTTCATATATATATATATATATATATATATATATGTAGAAAGGAAATGACACAGCGCCACTTGCGAGGTGGGTTCTCAGTAAAAAATGAAATAATAAAATTGCTAAAAAAACACACGCAACCTTGTTAGAAGGTGTCCGCCAACCCTTAAGAGCGCAATGCTGGTACAGTACTGCTGGGAAAAATCTAAAAGTGGGGGAATAAGGGTACTGGCGACTGGTGTTGTTTAAAAGGCAATAGGTAAAAAGATAGATTTAAAAGCCAAAAACTATATAATAATACAAACAAGCTTTAATATCACATAAAGGCGGATCAAAACATGAAAACACTGATAAAATCTTATGAGCATAAAAGGTCTTAGTAAAAAGTAAGGACTTCTAACTTATCTTTTAAAATAGGCAAGGGAGTCACCACAGGGAGCCCAACGCGTTTCGTCACAGCAGACTTCTTGAAGAAAAGACAGCACTACAGGATTTGTTATAAATACTTACAGTCAGGTCCATAAATATTGGGACATCAACACAATTCTTGTATTTTGGGCTCTGTACACCACCACAATGGATTTGAAATGAAACACACAAGATGTGCTTTAACTGCAGACTTTCCGCTTTAATTTGAGGGTATTTACATCCAAATCAGGTGAACGGTGTAGGAATTACAACGGTTTCTATATGTGCCTCCCACTTTTTAAGTGACTAAAAGTAATGGGACAAACTAAACAATCCTAAATCAAACTTTCACTTTTTAATACTTTGTTGCAAATCCTTTGCAGTCAATTACAGCCTGAAGTCTGGAACGCATAGACATGACCAGACGATGAGTTTCATCCCTGGTGATGCTCTGCCAAGCCTCTACTGCAAATGTCTTCAGTTCTTGCTTGTTCATGGGGCATTTTCCCTTCAGTTTTGTTTTCATCAAGAGAAATGCATGCTCAATCGGATTCAGGTCAGGTGATTGACTTGGCCATGGCATAACATTGCACTTACTGTATTTGCCTTAAAAAACTCTTTGGTTGCTTTCGCTGTATGCTTCGGGTCATAGTCCATCTGCACTGTGAAGCGCCGTCCAATGAGTTCTGAAGCATTTGACTGAATATGAGCAGATAATATTGCCCGAAACACTTCAGAATTCATCCTGCTGCTTTTGTCAGCATTCACATTATCAATAAATACAAGGGAACCAGTTCCATTGGCAGCCATACATGCCCACACCATGACACTACCATCACCATGCTTCACTGACGAGGTGCTATGTTTTGGATCATGAGCAGTTCCTTTCCTTCTCCATACTCTTCTCTTCTCATCACTCTGGTACAAGTTGATCTTTGTCTCATCTGGCCATAGGATGTTGTTCCAGAACTGTAAAGGCTTTTTTTAGATGTTGTTTGGCAAACTATGGTTTACATCTTGTGGTGAACCCTCTATATTCACTCTTGTGAAGTCTTCTCTTGATTGTTGACTTTGACACATATACACCTACCTCCTGGAGAGTGTTCTTGATCTGGCCAACTGTTGTGAAGGGGGTTTTCTTCAGCAGGGAAATAATTATTCTGTCATCCACCACAGTTGTTTTCCGTGGTCTTCTGGGTCTTTTGGTGTTGCTGAGCTCTCCGGTGCATTCTTTCTTTTTAAGACTGTTCCAAATAGTTGATTTGGCCACACCTAATGTTTTTGCTATCTCTCTGATGGGTTTGTTTTGATTTTTCAGCCTAATTATGGCTTGCTTCACTGATAGTGGCAGCTCTTTGGATCTCATATTGAGAGTCGACAGCAACAGATTCCAAATGCAAATGTCACACCTGGAATCTACTCCAGACCTTTTACCTGCTTAATTGATTATGAAATAACGAGGGAATAGCCCACTCCTGTCCATGAAATAGCTTTTGAGTCGATTTCCCATTACTTTTGGTCCCTTAAAAACATACTTGCCTACCTGACCCCCTCCATGAGGGAGAAAATGCTCTGTTCCTGGACTTTCCTGGTAATGTATGATTGCCTGTGGTGAAATACCTTTCTTATCAATTAACTAGCTCACCACAGGTGATGGCAATCCTACATTACCAGGAAAGTCCAGGAACAGAGCATTTTCTCCCTCATGGAGAGGGTCAGGTAGGCAAGTATGCTTAAAAAGTGTGAGGCACATATAGAAACCGTTGTAATTCCTACATTGTTCACCTGATTTGGATGTAAATACCCTCAAGTTAAAGCGGAAAGTCTGCAGTTAAAGCATATCCTGTTTGTTTCATTTCAAATCCATTGTGGTGGTGTATAGAACCCAAAATATGAGAATTGTGTCGATGTCCCAATATTTATGGACCTGACTGTATATATTGTGAAGCATGAAAAAAAACTGCATAATCATGACTTTTATATTTACATCATGTAGCTCTTAATACTAGTGATGTGCACCGGAAATTTTTCGGGTTTTGGATTCGATTCCGCGGCCGTGTTTTGGATTCGGACGCGTTTTGGCAAAACCTCCCTGAAAATTTTTTGTCGGATTCGGGTGTGTTTTGGATTCGGGTGTTTTTTTACAAAAACCCCTCAAAAACAGCTTAAATCATAGAATTTGGGGGTCATTTTGATCCCATAGTATTATTAACCCCAATAACCATAATTTCCACTCATTTTCAGTCTATTCTGAACACCTCACACCTCACAATATTATTTTTAGTCCTAAAATTTGCACCGAGGTCGCACACAAGTGGCCGACACAAACACCTGGCCCATCTAGGAGTGGCACTGCAGTGTCAGGCAGGATGGCACTTCAAAAAAATTGTCCCCAAACAGCCTTTTCCTCGCACCCCCAGTTGCGGGAGAATGTGAAGGAGGAGCTGTTGACGGGTCACGTTCCGCTTGACTTGACAATTTTCTCACCAGCAGGTCTTTGAACCTCTGCAGAATTGTGTCTGCTGGAAAGAGAGATACAACGTAGGTTTTAAATCTAGGATCGAGCACGGTGGCCAAAATGTAGTGCTCTGATTTCAACAGATTGACCACCCGTGAATCCTGGTTAAGCGAATTAAGGGCTCCATCCACAAGTCCCACATGCCTAGCGGAATCGCTCTGTTTTAGCTCCTCCTTCAATGTCTCCAGCTTCTTCTGCAAAAGCCTGATGAGGGGAATGACCTGACTCAGGCTGGCAGTGTCTGAACTGACTTCATGTGTGGCAAGTTCAAAGGGTTGCAGAACCTTGCACAACGTTGAAATCATTCTCCACTGCGCTTGAGTCAGGTGCATTCCCCCTCCTTTGCCTATATCGTGGGCAGATGTATAGGCTTGAATGGCCTTTTGCTGCTCCTCCATCCTCTGAAGCATATAGAGGGTTGAATTCCACCTCGTTACCACCTCTTGCTTCAGATGATGGCAGGGCAGGTTCAGGAGTGTTTGCTGGTGCTCCAGTCTTCGGCACGCGGTGGCTGAATGCCGAAAGTGGCCCGCAATTCTTCGGGCCACCGACAGCATCTCTTGCACGCCCCTGTCGTTTTTTAAATAATTCTGCACCACCAAATTCAATGTATGTGCAAAACATGGGACGTGCTGGAATTTGCCCAGATGTAATGCACGCACATTATTGGTGGCGTTGTCCGATGTCCCAAATCCCCAGGAGAGTCCAATTGGGGTAAGCCATTCTGCGATGATGTTCCTCAGTTTCCGTAAGAGGTTGTCAGCTGTGTGCCTCTTATGGAAAGCGGTGATACAAAGCGTAGCCTGCCTAGGAACGAGTTGGCGTTTGCGAGATGCTGCTACTGGTGCCGCCGCTGCTGTTCTTGCTGCGAGAGGCAATACATCTACCCAGTGGGCTGTCACAGTCATATAGTCCTGAGTCTGCCCTGCTCCACTTGTCCACATGTCCGTGGTTAAGTGGACATTGGGTACAACTGCATTTTTTAGGACACTGGTGACTCTTTTTCTGAGGTCTGTGTACATTTTCAGTATCGCCTGCCTAGAGAAATGGAACCTACATGGTATTTGGTACCGGGGACACAGTACCTCAAACAAGTCTCTAGTTGCCTGTGAATTAACGGTGGATACCGGAACCACGTTTCTCACCACCCAGGCTGACAAGACCTGAGTTATCCGCTTTGCAGCAGGATGACTGCTGTGATATTTCATCTTCCTCGCTAAGGACTGTTGGACAGTCAATTGCTTACTGGAAGTAGTACAAGTGGTCTTCCGACTTCCCCTCTGGGATGACGATCGACTCCCAGCAGCAACAACAGCAGCGCCAGCAGCAGTAGGCGTTACACTCAAGGATGCATCGGAGGAATCCCAGGCAGGAGAGGACTCGTCAGACTTGCCAGTGACATGGCCTGCAGGACTATTGGCTTTCCTGTGTAAGGTGGAAATTGACACTGAGGGAGTTGGTGGTGTGGTTTGCAGGAGCTTGGTTACAAGAGGAAGGGATTTAGTGGTCAGTGGACTGCTTCCGCTGTCATCCAAAGTTTTTGAACTTGTCACTGACTTCTGATGAATGCGGACCAGGTGACGTATAAGGGAGGATGTTCCTAGGTGGTTAACGTCCTTACCCCTACTTATTACAGCTTGACAAAGGCAACACACAGCTTGACACCAGTTGTCCGCATTTGTGTTGAAATAATTCCACACCGAAGAGGTGATTTTTTTGTATTTTGACCAGGCATGTCAATGGCCATATTCGTCCCACGGACAACAGGTGTCTCCCCGGGTGCCTGACTTAAACAAACCACCTCACCATCAGAATCCTCCTTGTCAATTTCCTCTTCCCGTCCAGTGTTGGGAAGGTCAGGCATCGCAACCGACACAATTGGACTCTCCTTGGGGATTTGTGATTTAGAAGAACGCACAGTTCTTTGCTGTGCTTTTGGCAGCTTAAGTCTTTTCATTTTTCTAGCGAGAGGATGAGTGCTTCCATCCTCATGTGAATCTGAACCACTAGCCATGAACATAGGCCAGGGCCTCAGCCGTTCCTTGCCACTCCGTGTCGTAAATGGCATATTGGCAAGTTTACGCTTCTCATCAGACGCTTTCAATTTTGATTTTTGGGTCATTTTACTGAACTTTTGTTTTTTGGATTTTACATGCTCTCTACTATGACATTGGGCATCGGCCTTGGCAGACGACGTTGATGGCATTTCATCGTCTCGACCATGACTAGTGGCAGCAGCTTCAGCACGAGGTGGAAGTGAATCTTGATCTTTCCCTATTTTAACCTCCACATTTTTGTTCTCCATTTTTTAATGTGTGTAATTATATGCCAGTATCAATAGCAATGGCCTACTACTATATATACTGCGCACAACTGAAATGCACCACAGGTATGGATGGATAGTATACTTGACGACACAGAGGTAGGTAGAGCAGTGGCCTTCCGTACCGTACTGCTATATATACTGGTGGTCACTGTCGGCAAACTGCAAAAGTAAAATGCACCACAGGTATAGAATCTAGGTGGATAGTATACTTGACGACACAGAGGTAGGTAGAGCAGTGGCCTTCCGTACCGTACTGCTATATATACTGGTGGTCACTGTCAGCAAACTGCAAAACTAAAATGCACCACAGGTATAGAATCTAGATGGATAGTATACTTGACAACACAGAGGTAGGTAGAGCATTGGCCTTCCGTACCGTACTGCTATATATACTGGTGGTCACTGTCAGCAAACTGCAAAACTAAAATGCACCACAGGTATAGAATCTAGATGGATAGTATACTTGACGACACAGAGGTAGGTAGAGCAGTGGCCTTCCGTACCGTACTGCTATATATACTGGTGGTCACTGTCAGCAAACTGCAAAACTAAAATGCACCACAGGTATAGAATCTAGATGGATAGTATACTTGACGACACAGAGGTAGGTAGAGCAGTGGCCTTCCGTACCGTACTGCTATATATACTGGTGGTCACTGTCAGCAAAACTCTGCACTGTACTCCTCCTATATAATACTGCTGGTCCCCAGTCCCCACAATAAAGCAGTGTGAGCACAGATATATGCAGCACACTGAGCACAGATATGGAGTGTTTTTCAGGCAGACAACGTATACTGGTGGTCTCTGGTCAGCAAAACTCTGCACTGTACTCCTCCTATATAATATACTGGTGGTCCCCAGTCCCCACAATAAAGCAGTGTGAACACAGATATATGCAGCACACTGAGCACAGATATAGAGTGTTTTTCAGGCAGACAACGTATACTGGTGGTCACTGTCAGCAAAACTCTGCACTATACTCCTCCTATATAATACTGCTGGTCTCCAGTCCCCACAATAAAGCAGTGTGAGCACAGATATATGCAGCACACTGAGCACAGATATGGAGTGTTTTTCAGGCAGACAACGTTTACTGGTGGTCACTGTCAGCAAAACTCTGCACTGTACTCCTCCTATATAATATACTGGTGGTCCCCAGTCCCCACAATAAAGCAGTGTGAGCACAGATATATGCAGCACACTGAGCACAGATATGGAGTGTTTTTCAGGCAGACAACGTATACTGGTGGTCACTGTCAGCAAAACTCTGCACTGTACTCCTCCTATATAATACAGCTGCTCCCCAGTCCCCACAATTAAGCAATAAGCACAAATATTTGCATCAACATTAATAAACGGAGAGGACGCCAGCCACGTCCTCTCCCTAACATTTCCAATGCACGAGTGAAAATGGCGGCGACGCGCGGCTGCTTATATAGAATCCGAATCTCGCGAGAATTCGACAGCGGGATGATGACGTTCGGGCGCGCTCGGGTTAACCGAGCCATACGGGAGAATCCGAGTATGCCTCGGACCCGTGTAAAATGGGTGAAGTTCGGGGGGGTTCGGTTTCCGAGGAACCGGACCCCCTCATCACTACTTAATACGTGGATGTCTTCACAGCGTCAACGTTTCTGGGCCACTAGGACCCCGTCATCAGGACAGAGGAGCAAGAGCGCTTACATATTAAACAGTCATCAGATACATAAAGAAGGGATGTTTTTCTCTTTATGTATGGAGTGCCGTGTTTTCAGTCAGTACAACTGCTGCCTGATAGGAACATTATATATATATATATATATATATATATATATATATAATGTTCCTATCTTGAACTATTGTATGCAGATACTTTGGGGATCAATCACAGACACACGTGCATAAGTGTTGCTTCACCAATCTCCTTGAAATTATTTTTTTTAAATAAGCAAAAATCCATACAGATATGGCCACTTTGACTGACCCGACTTCCAAATTAAGTAAATAGCAAAGAAAGCAACAAGTATTAATTTAAAGTATTTCCATTACCCTGCATACAGTACATCTCTCATTTCCCTCTCCCTCCATAGCTTGCGCATTGTGCCCCAATATCTCTGTCATTCCCTCAGTATCTCACTCTACCTAAATAGCTCTGTCATCTACCCTCATAGTCCTCTTACCTTTTTACTGTGGGACAGGCTTCTGCTGCAGTCTAGCTCCACTGAGTGCTCCAGCTACTATGCTGCTGAGACACGAAGTGAAGGGAACACGCCTCCTTTGAGCGTGGGTAGCGGGGCTTCTTGACGTCTCCTTGGATCACTCAGAGGTTCTAGGATTCAGATTAATCCTCATCTTGCTGGCGGGCGTGCCACTGGACTGGCCGGTGTTCCCCTGTCTTGGAGTCTTGTTTTCTAATAATGCACTAAATAGGCTAATTCAGTGGTCACATTTTTTAGGATTGCAGAGGTATTAGTGAATAAGCCTTAAGGAGTAATCATTGTTGAAATTCTGACACAAACTTAGTGGTTCTGGAATGTAAAGGCCCTATTCACATTCCAGAACCAGCTTGAACCATATCCCTGAGGAAGCTGGACTACAATGAAATGAGTTGGATGGTTCTGTGCTGCTGTCCATTTGTCATCCACTTGGAGTCCATACACTAGCTGTGGAACTCCCACTCATTAGAGTAAAGCATGAGATTTGGGAAGATAACATCCTTCAGGAGTTTGGTGAACTAATATAATATGTGCATCAAGATTGTCCATTCAAAGTATGCTGCCTTTTTACATCTTTCACCCACCTTCTCCTCCTCACTGACAGACTCATAGCTACAGAATTACAATTCTACTCCCACTGGTGGCTGTCCTCCGGATACTCTGGTTTCCTCCCACAAAAATATACTGGTAGGTTAATTGACTCCCAACAACAACAAAAAAACTGGGAACTGTTATTGTATAAGTGTGTGTATGTACAGATGTGTCCTCACTGATCTTACATGTGATGGGTACGCATGTGTATACACATAATGTGTAAGATTAGCTGCACCGAGCTGCGACTAGTCGCACCTGTGACTTTAACCGCTATAAACGTATAGCAGACACACAGGGCCGGTGCTAGGGTGTTCGGCGCCCCCCTGCAAACTATAAATGTGCGCCCTCCCATATTCCTTTGGCGCGCGCCGGGAAAAGGGGTGTGCTCTCACAAGTAAGGGGCATGGCCACACAATAGTACCCCCATTTAAAATTACGCCACAATGTAGCACAATATTATTAATCTTATACGTAATGCCCCAACCGTAGTAGTAGCGTCCTTATATGTAATGCACCCCAGTAATAGTAACATCCTTATACATAATGCCCCCCCAGTAATAGTAACATCCTTATACATAATGCCCCCCAGTAGTAGTAGTGTCCTTATACATAATGCCCCCCAGTAGTAGTAGTGTCCTTATACATAATGCCCCCCAGTAGTAGTAGTGTCCTTATACATAATGCACCCCCAGCAGTAGTAGTGTCCTTATACATAATGCCCCCCCAGTAGTAGTAGCATCCTTACCCATAATCCCCCCCGTAGTAGTAGTGTCCTTATACGTAATACCCCCCAGTAGTAGTAGCGTCCTTATACGTAATTCCCCCCTAGAAGTAGTAGCGTCCTTATACGTAATGCCCCCCCAGTAGTAGTAGCGTCCTTATACGTAGTGCACCCCTGTAGTAATAGCGTCCTTATACGTAATGCCCCCCACAGTAGTAGTAGCGTCCTTATACGTAATGCCCCCCCCCCGTAGTAGTAGCGTCTTTATAAGTAATGCCCCCCCCCCAGTAGTAGTAGCGTTCTTACATGTAATGCCTCCTCCAGTAGTAGCGTCCATAAAGCGCGCGCACAGACATACCTCTCACACACACACACACACACACACACACACACACACAATTCACACATATATACACACACATACACACCCACCATATACACACACTTCTCTCTCACCCTCCACTTACCTAAGCCAGTCTCCCTCTGTACAGCAGCCTGGTCCGTGTAGCTCCGCCCCCTTCTGGCCCGTTTAACCACGCCCCCTTCCGGCCCGTGTAGCTCCGCCCCCTTCTGCCCCGTACTCGGCGCTGTCACACAGCACAGGTGAGGGGAGGGAGAAGGCTTTTCATGCTGCAGGTGCCCGCTGACAGTGACAGACACAGCACTGGCAGCAGCAGGAGCGGGGACAGGACGGCGCAGCAGGGAAGGGATGCAGAGCAGGGGAAGCGCCTATCCGTCCCAGCGCCTCCCTGCACTGCATCCCTTCGCTGAGCGGGTAGCGCCGGGCCTGCAGACACACTTACCTCGACTGTCTTACCTCACGTGTAAGATCAATGGGGACTCATCTGGGGACTCATCTGTACATGGGTAGACTAGATGGGCCAAGTGGTTCTTATCTACCATCACATTCTATGTTTGTATGTTTATGCGCCCCACTTTTAGCATCTCTGAGATTTCCCTCTTGCACATTTTTACAGTAAGTTTCAGATCGTACCCTGGCCCTCATTCCGAGTTGATCGCTCGGTAATTTTCTTCGCATCGCAGTGAAATTCCGCTTAGTACGCATGCGCAATATTCGCACTGCGACTGCGCCAAGTAATTTTACAATGAAGATAGTATTTTTACTCACGGCTTTTTCTTCGCTCTGGCGAACGTAGTGTGATTGACAGGAAATGGGTGTTACTGGGCGGAAACACAGCGTTTTCGGGGCGTGTGGATAAAAACGCTACCGTTTCCGGAAAAAACGCAGGAGTGGCCGGAGAAACGGGGGAGTGTCTGGGCGAACGCTGGGTGTGTTTATGACGTCAAACCAGGAACGACAAGCACTGAACTGAACGCAGATGCCGAGTAAGTCTGAAGCTACTCTGAAACTGCTAAGTAGTTTGTAATCGCAATATTGCGAATACATCGGTCACAATTTTAAGAAGCTAAGATACACTCCCAGTAGGCGTAGGCTTAGCGTGAGCAACTCTGCTAAATTCGCCTTGCGAGCGATCAACTCGGAATGAGGGCCCCTATTTGCTTGTAACATGGGGCGGAAATTTGCTAATGTCTCAGCAGCCAGGATTTGTATTGTGACGCCCAGGGACAGATTCACAGAGCACAGCAACTGCGTACAACGACACAGCATTGGCCCAGATCATTATACTGTCGCAGTCCTGGGTAACTCTGTGGTCATGCAGAATCACTATGCGAATAAGTCCTCTCTGCGGTCATTATCACTAGGGTATCGCCGCAATGTGACTGTTATGCATGCACAGTCAGCCGATAATAATCGCTCAACTCTGAGAATAACAGCGTTGCGTACATCTCTGAATCAGACCACGATGCTCTTCATTTTCAAATTAGTTTCAAATGTTATCACTCTATAAAGAGAGGCTAATAATAATGATAATTATAATAATATCCTCAGAACAAGCATCAGTGGTTCTAGACACACAGCACATACCAGGGATTTTGATATTGGTGCGCTATTTTATCTTCACAGGCTTGGCGAAAGTCTCCGATCTGAGGATGAAGAATAAAAATATGACACAGATGTAAACAATCAATAAAATATATAACATTTCCACAAAATGGTAATAATATATTTCAATGGGCAGCTGCATTTCTGGTGCATTTCCAAGTGAGTTAAACGGGGAACGGGACCATTAACCCTGAGAGAGGTTGGGCCGTGTCCCCCCCTAAGTCCCACGAAGCAGGCAGGCTGGTGCCATCCAGTCCTGCCTGAAAATAACAAACTTTAGAAAATAAATGCAGAAAACTCTTCAGGAGCTTCTAGAGACGTGACCGACTCCTCCGGTCACATTTTCTAAACTGAGTCTGGTAGGAGGGGCATAGAGGGAGGAGTCAGCGCACACAATCAATTTCTTAAAGTGCTCATGGCTCCTAGTGGACCCGTCTATACTCCATGGTACTAAATGGATTCCCAGTATTCCCTAGGACGTAAGAGAAAATATATTTCAATGGGCAGCTGCATTTCTGGTGCATTTCCAAGTGGGTTAGTAAGAATGGACTGAGCATCATTTTATTACATACAGTGCATCCGGAAAGTATTCACAGCACTTCACTTTTCCCATTTTTTGTCATGTTACAGCCTTATTCCAAAATGGAATAAATTAATTTGTTCCCTCATAATTCTACACACAATACCCCATACTGACAATGTGAAAAAAAATTCGAGATTTTTGCAAATTTATTAAAAATAAAAAAATAAGAAATCACATGTACATAAGTATTCTTAGCCTTTGTCATGAAGCTCAAAATTGAGCTCAGGTGCATCCTGTTTCCACTGATGATCCTTGAGATGTTCCTAAAGCTTAATTGTAGTCCACCTGTGGTAAATTCAGTTGATTGGACATGATTTGGAAAGGCATACACCTGTCTATATAAGGTCCCACACTTGACAGTGCATGTCTGAGCATAAACGAAGCATGAAGTCAAAGGAATTGTCTGTAGACCTCCGAGACAGGATTGTCTCGAGGCACAAATCTGGGGAATGGTACAGAAAAATATCTGCTGCTTTGAAGGTCCCAATGAGCACAGTGGCCTCCATCATCCGTAAATGGAAGAAGTTCTGAACCACCAGGACTCTTCCTGGAGCTGGGTAGCTATCTAAACTGAGCGATCGGGGGAGAAGGGCCCTAGTCAGGGAGGTGACCAAGAACCCTATGGTCACTCTGTCAGACTTACAGGATTCCTCTGTGGAGAGAGGTGAACTTTCCAGAAGGACAACCATCTCTGCAGCAATCCACCAATCAGGCCTGTATGGTAAAGTGGGCAGACGGAAGCCACTCCTTAGTAAAAAGCACATGGCAGCCGGCCTGGAGTTTGCCAAAATGCACCTGAAGGACTCTCAGACCATGAGAAACAAAATTCTCTGGTCTGATGAGACAAAGATTGAACTCTTTGGCGTGGACGCCAGGCGTCATGTTTGGAGGAAACCAGGCACCGCTTATCACCAGCCCAATACCATCCTTACAGTGAAGCATGGTGGTGGCATTTGGGGATGTTTTTCAGCGGCAGGTACTGGGAGGATAGAGGGAAAGATGCAGCAATGTACAGAGACATCCTGGATGAAAACCTGCTCCAGAGCGCTCTTGACCTCAGACTGGGGCGATGGTTCATCTTTCAGCAGGACACCGACCCTAAGCACACAGCCAAGATATCAAAGGACTGGCTTCAGGACAACTCTGTCAATGTCCTTGAGTGGCCCAACCAGAGCCCAGACTTGAATCCGATTGAAGATCTCTGGAGAGATGTGAAAATGGCTGTCCACCGACAACGCTTCTCCTCCAACCTGATGGAGCTTGAGAGGTGCTGCAACGAGGAATGGGCAAAACTGCCCAAAGATAGGTATGCCAAGCTTGTGGCATCATATTCAAAAAGACTTGAGGCTGAAATTGTTGCCAAAGGTGCATCAACAAAGTATTGAGCAAAGGCTGTGAATACTTATGTACATGTGATTTCTTAGTTTTTCATTTTTAATAAATTTGCAAAAATCTAAAAAAAAAAATGTGAACATTGTCATTATGCGGTAAAGTGTGTAGAATTTTGAGGGAAAAAAATAAATGTATTCCATTTTGGAATAAGGCTGTAACATAACAAAATGTGGAAAAAGTGAAGCGCTGTGAATACTTTCCGGATGCACTGTAAGTCTAACAGTCTGCGATGTTTGCAAATATGCTGTAACCCGCATGCATCATAATACTAATACATATCAGCATAAACATTGTGGTGGTGACTGCTGTAATACTTGTGGTGGTGACTGCTGTAATACTTGTGGTGGTGACTGCTGTGACAGCACAATGCCAGCTCCTCCTTCGTGACTGGAAGTCGGGTGTTGCACTGTGACATTATCGTGGCTGCATCTCCAGGAATGCTGGGCATGCCCCCGGAGTGATGGTAACAGGAGCTCCCTACGAGGTCATGCCCCCTTCCCACTAGGCCATGCCCCAGAATAATGTAAACGTAGGGTTTCACCAAGGTCACGCCCCTTCCCGCTAGGCCACACACCTTTTCTGGTCACTCACGTCTTTCACACGTGGCAAAGTCTTTTTAACGCAACGGGTGTTACCAATCCCAGGGCTGCCACTGATGAAGAGCATCAGTAAAAGGGTCACAGTAGTGGTATTCATGTATTTAGAACTACTTCCAGCTCATTCAAATGCAGGTGAAATATTAGTAAGATATATTGTTCTTTATCTTTAGTTATTTAATTTATTTTTTTTAGTATAAGGCCTTGAATATCAATCAGGATGCCCCTCAACTTGTGTTAAATCAGAGGTTTTTAAATTCGGTCCTCAGGACCCCAAACAGTTCACGTGTTCCAGGTCTCCTCACAGAATCACTAGTGAAATAAAAAGCTCCACCTGTGGAAATTTTAAAATGTGTCCGTGAGTAATGACTACACCTGTGCTGGGTGACCTAGAAACGTGAACCATGTGGGGTCCTGTGATAGATGAAGGGTCTGTTTGAATTAATATTTAGTTCTTGTCAAATAAAAAATGATGTGCGGACTAATTTCATGCACGTTTTGCACTTGAATTAAAGGTATCACTAGGAATATAGGATCACTAGGAATATAAGGTCACTAGGAATATAGGATTTAGTTCCCGCAAATCACATTATATTTACAAATATGTCGCTGTCTTTACAGTGAACATTTTCTAAATTCTGTCCTGGTGCTGCAGAAGATTATTTATCTTGTTTATGAATATTCTATATGAATGATGCAACCAGTCCAAGTTGTTATCTAATGAGCCTGGAGTCCTGGGAGAATACTGCGCTGGGCATGTTTGCAAACAACAGTTACTAGCCAGCAACAGTATCAGTCCTGAGCGCCTCCAACACTTCTGTATACAAATCTTCTACTGCATACATACTTTTATAAATTATATACCATTATTGACATTCTTGTCACTTGCAGACATATTAGTTGTGGTCTAGGAAAAGACATAGATGCAAACATTACAGTAAGTAATGGATCTCTCTTCTGAAACCAGGCTAAAAAGAAAACCATAGCTGACAACATTCTACAGTAATTTCCAGGGATTTGTCACTCATGAGCAGATATATGTAACTGCGTCATGCATGGTACAGTTTCAATGGACACTGATGCACATGATGATATGCCTACTGAACTTGATTATAATGTCATTTTTCCCCCCATCTAATAGGTTTCTTTCCAATGTATGTTAACTTATATGGAACACAGAATAAGAACATGTAATGAAAAATGCTTGGAATAATGCAATAAAAAAAAAAAAAAATAGGAACCTAACCGGAGACAAATCTTTATAACAAAGGGACTGTCCCATAATTAGTGAGTGGCGACTACTGTAGGAAACAGACAAAATTAACTGTAAGGAGGCAAGATCCATAAGAAGAGATCAGATACAATGTTTCCACTGAATGTTACATGAAGGGAATATATATTCATGAAAACCTTTGTGCTCTGACTGCAACTAATTACATTCTGTTATTTTTCTAGTGCAGTTTTGAAAATAAACGTGATTGATTGATTGATTGATTGATTGATTGATTGGTTTCTAAGTGTGACACCACATTTTCTCTTTACACCCGTTTTCATAACTGTTCACAAAAGTGTATAGAGAATTTTTTGTCTGTAGCAGATTTTGAATTGATAGATTTACTTAACCTATTGTCTCATATTTTCTCTAAAATACAAAACGTTAAAGGTTCATTTATTGGTGTAGCAGATTTGGCCATTTCCTGCTCCATGTAATACAAAGGATACACTGTAGACAGGGCCGGCTCTACCATTAGGCAGCTCTAGGCGGCTACCTAGGGCATCAGGATCTAGGGGGGGGGGGAGCCGCAGAGTCTGCCTATCACAAAATTAATGATGTTTTCTGAAAGAAACATCCTTGTTGTACTAATGCAAGTAGTGGCTGTGGAACCTATAATTCACACTTCCATCTGAAGGGCTGGGTAGCGGGTATTGGTTGGGGGCAGTGGGCTGAAGTATTGCCTAGGGTGCTAAGAAACCTTGCTTTGGCCTGAACTGTGTAGACTACAGAAATAAATCTGGGGATTATTATTAAGTGTGTAGGAAAGGTGTGTGGTTTTTATAAGTTATAGCATTTGGAGTTTGTAGTTTCTCAGTATTCTAATACATCTACACCAGGGGCGCCCATACATTTTTCTTGGAGTGCCATATTACCAAAATGATTTTGAGTAAAGTGACAACATTTTTTAAAACTTATATGCCAGCCCAGAGTCACATCATGTCTTTATATGCCAGCCCAGAGCCCCTCTCATGTCCTTAGAATATACCATGTTGCCGGGCTGTGCCAAGCATTTACCACTTCAGTGGTGTTCATTGCTACAGAGGAATCCCAGACGGGGGACGGATTTTAGCAGGTGGTGGGTCATATTTGGACCATGGGCCGTAGTTTGGCCTAAATGAAGGCAGGGATCTATGTATCAATGCAAAAAAGTGGAAAAGATTGGACTATTCCTACCATCCATATTAGCCTTCACACCAAAGCTTGGCGCTGCCAGTAACGTGGCCTGGTACTTCACTTACTCTTTCCCATCCTCTCTGCACCAAAATCTGTTTTTTGAGCAGAGTTACAGTACACTATATATAATATACAGAGCCGGCCCTAGGCACAGGCAAACTAGGCAAATGCCTAGGGTATTTAACATGCCATGGGGCACAAGCAGCTTCTGCTGATTAAAATGAGATGCAGCATGCCTGTGTGTGACTGCGGCTATATCTCCATATGAAATGCTATGTTACAATGTATTCCTGGAAATCACAGTAATGTAGCATTCCGTACGCAGATACAGCCACAGTCACACACAGAGAATATAGGCATGCCACATATCATTTTAATCAGCAGAAGCTGCTTGTGCATCCTAGCCACATAGTAATGCAAATAAGATGCATTTTCGTCAAAAAAAGGTGCCCAACGTTAGCACAGCTGCCAGATGACTCACGCCAGGCATCTCCTACTGTATGGTGTATTGAGGCAAGATGTATGAGGACACCTCTGTATCCAAGTAGAGGCAGAGGTCACAGTGTTAGCATCCGTGTGAGTGCTGTGTGCGGATGGGTTGGTTGTGCAATAGTGTTCGGCATATGTGTAAGGGGCATTATGTGTGTCGTGTATAAATGCATTAATAAAGTGTGGCATATGTGTAAGGGACATTGGGGGTAATTCCAAGTTTATCGCAGCAGGATTTTTGATAGCAACTTGGCAAAACCATGTGCACTGCAGGGGAGGCAGATATAACATGTGCAGAGAGAGTTAGATTTGGGGGTGGTGTGTTCAATCTGCAATCTAATTTGCAGTGTAAAAATAAAGCAGCCAGTATTTACCCTGCACAGAAACAATATAACCCACCCAAATCTAACTCTTTCTGCACATGTTATATCTGCCCCCCCCCCCCCTGCAGTGCACATGGTTTTGCCCAGTTGCTATAAAAAATCCTGCTGCGATCAACTTGGAATTACCCCCATTATGTGTATAAGGGCATTAATAAATGTTGGCATAATGTGTAAGGTGCATTATGTTTATAAGGACATTAATAATGTGTGTCATATGTGTGAGTGCATTACTGTGTGCAGTGGCGTAACTAGAAATTTTTCTCCCCCAAGCCAAAAAATTCTCCGGCGCCCCCCCCCCCCCCTTCATGCTCCATAATTGGGATCAAGAAAGGGATAAATATGCGCGCGCCTTTGGCGCGCGCGCCAAAAAGGGGCGTGGTTTTGTTGGAGTGGGCGTGGTTTTGCATAAAGGGGCGTGGCATTGCAGAAAAAGACTACCTTATACCCCAGTTTTGCAACCTGCACGCCCATACGTTGGCCACCACAGGAAAGAAAAATAATCCTGATTCATGCCCGTTACATTATTTGTCATTTTTCCTCCTTATAGTAATGCCCAGTATACATTATGCCACATACTGCAATGGCCCTTAGACATTATGCCGCACTCAATAATGCACGACACAATATGCACACACTGTAATGCCCCCGACACATTATGCCACACACCGTAATGTCTGTGACACATTATGCCACACACCGTAATGCCTGTGACACATTATGACAGGAATCGCAATGCCCGTGTCAAAGTCAGAAAAATATCACTATGCACACTGCCATATTTGCACCTCATATGTGTCCCTGCTGCGCATGCGTGCGCTCTCCCGTGCATGCGCATACTCGCTGTTGCGGGCACCCGCAGGCGCACGGTATGCGCATTTACGGTAGAGATTGTGTGCGTCTAGCGGGCGACTCTTTCGTTACATATTTTCACCATATAATGTATTTTGTAGATTATGGTCCCTTTGATAGAATCTGAAAGTTTGGTTAATGTAGAATGTTCATGGACGGAGAAATCCCTCTTTGTTTGATACGAAGGGTCAGACAGGAGTAATACAGTGGTGTTTAGTATCCATCGGAAGAGTATTTAATTAGCAATATTCCGGTGTTGGTTTGGAGCGAATTAATCGCTCGTGCGAATAGTTATGGACATAAGAAGTTTATGTCCATTTACTATTATTTGCACGTACTTATCCATGCGGCGGGAAACCTAGTTTCCCACCCACCTGAGCAGTTGGAAATTGTCACAGCCCACCTGTATGAATCAACCTATGACCTTTTGTTATAATGCGAGGAGGAATTCCTGTGTCCAATGAACAATGAGATTGTAGGGACCATTGAATCGTATTGTGTGTGGGGCATAAATAGACAAGCCGATCACATCCAGCTCTCACTCTTCAACGGTTCTCATTGCTGATAATCGGGAGCTGGATGTCCAGAGGCGCATGCGATCGTTCCCCTTTGTGCGTAAGTTTTTCTCCGCAATCATATTGTATTTCTTGTTATTGTGGGCCATTTCTCTTTCTCTCTCTTCTCCCCTTTCTCTCTTAATTTTCCTGCAAACGTAATTGTATTATATTGTATTTCCTGTGTAGTTATCTGGTTAGTTAGTCTATGTTATATTGTAGTGTGTGACTTGTATTGTTTTATTCTTTTTGCAAGTAATAACATTCATATAAGGCGTTAGACCCTAAGCACGGTATCTGTGTATTTCTTATAGTATTAAGTATTCTCAGAGCGTCGGTGACGCTCGAACAGCTTTTAAGTTAATAAGGTTACACTGTGTTGCATCTACACCCTATCTCTACACTAAGGTTTTACTGCATATTACATTGTTTATGGTTTAGATATAAAGGTTTAACATTGTGAGCGTCTGCGCCGCTGGTGATCTCCTCGTGGTCCCGAGCGGCCGCTACGCTATAGCGAACCATTACGTTAGTCAGCAGCCAATAGCGTGCCTGCCTGTGATCTCTTGGCCGTGAGCGAACGTGACGCTTGAGCGTCTCGACCACGGCTAAGCGATTGTTACGCAACGTGCGTACCCTTACGGTACTCCATACGTGAATAGCGTACAGTGTTCTTAGACCTCATAAAGGGTGTTATATAAGATAAATATTTAGCTTTATCAATCGTTATACATTATGCTACACACTGCAATGCCCCTGATACATTATAGCACATACAATGTCTGTGACACATTATGACACACACCGCAATGTCCGTGATACATTATGCCACACACTGCAATGCCCGATACATTATAGCACATACAATGCCTGTGACACATTATGCCACACACTGCAATGACCTTGAGACATTATACCACAATGCCCGTGATATAGTATACCATACACCGTAATGCCTGTGACACATACCGCAATGCCCTGCCCGTTATACCCTATGCCACACATCGCAATGCCCGTTATGTATTATGCCACACTGCAATGACCCTGAGACATTATACCACATACCACAATGCCCGTGATATAGTATACCACACACCGTAATGCCTGACACATTATGACACACACTGCAATGACCCTGAGACATTATACCACATATCACAATGCCCGCGATATAGTATACCATACACCGTAATGCCTGTGACACATTATGACACACACCGCAATGTCCGTGATACATTATGCCACACACCGTAATGCCCATTACACATTAAGTCCTACAGTAAGGCTTCTAATTACTTTTCAATTACCTGCTCGTTGTCAGGGGTTTCATGCACTGGGTGTCATGCTCGTTGCCAGGGGTTTCATGCTCTTGGTTCCATGCACGGTGCCAGGGGTTTTCATGCTCAGGGTGTCATGCTCGTTGCCAGGGGTTTCATGCACTGTGTGGCATGCTCGTTGCCAGGTGTTTCATGCACTGGGTGTCATGCTCGTTGCTAGGAGGTAGTCCTTGTTGCTAGGGCTGTGCTCCCAGTGCCACATATGTCCCCAGTGCCAGATATTCCCCCACGGTGCCAGGTACTTACATGCCCCAGTGCCAAATATAGTCGTCGTCCCCATGTGCCAGGTACACATATACCCCCCCAGTGCCACATATGCCCCCAGTGCCAGATATTCCCCCCCAGTGCCAGATATGCCCCCAGTGCCATATATTCCCCCCCAGTGCCATATATGCCCCCAGTGCCAGATATTCCCCCCGTGCCATATATGCCCCCAGTGCCAGATATCCCCCCCAGTGCCAGATATTCCCCCCCAGTGCCATATATGCCCCCAGTGCCAGATATTCCCCCCCAGTGCCATATATGCCCCAGTGCCAGATATTCCCCCCAGTGCCAGATATTCCCCCCAGTGCCAGATATTCCCCCCAGTGCCAGATATCCCCCCCCAGTGCCAGATATTCCCCCAGTGCCATATATGCCCCAGTGCCAGATATCCCCCCCCAGTGCCATATATGCCCCCAGTGCCAGATATTCCCCCCAGTGCCATATATGCCCCCCGTGCCATATATGCCCCCAGTGCCAGATACCCCCCCCAGTGCCATATATGCCCCCAGTGCCAGATATTCCCCCCCAGTGCCATATATGCCCCAGTGCCAGATATCCCCCCCCAGTGCCAGATATCCCCCCCAGTGCCAGATATTTCCCCCCAGTGCCATATATGCCCCCAGTGCCAGATATCCCCCCCAGTGCCAGATATTCCCCCCCAGTGCCAGATATTCCCCCCAGTGCCAGATATTCCCCCCAGTGCCATATATGCCCCAGTGCCAGATATCCCCCCCCAGTGCCAGATATTCCCCCCAGTGCCATATATGCCCCAGTGCCAGATATCCCCCCCAGTGCCATATATGCCCCCAGTGCCAGATATTACCCCCAGTGCCATATATGCCCCCCGTGCCATATATGCCCCCAGTGCCAGATACCCCCCCAGTGCCATATATGCCCCCAGTGCCAGATATTCCCCCCCAGTGCCATATATGCCCAAGTGCCAGATATCCCCCCCCAGTGCCAGATATGCCCCCAGTGCCAGATATTCCCCCCAGTGCCAGAAATGCCCCAGTGCCAGATATTCCTCCCCCCCGTGACATATATGCCCCCAGTGCCAGATATCTACCCCCCCCCCCCCCCGTCGCTTTTTGGAGGGACACGGAGGGCACAGCTCGTCTCTCCTGTGTCCCTCCTGCTGCATCATCTCCGGCGGCCGCGGGTCTAATAGGGGGAAGTGCCGGTTCGTGAGCCAATTAGAGCTCACGGACGGCACTTCCCCCTATTAGACCCGCGGCCGCCGGAGATGATGCAGCAGGAGGGACACAGGGAGGCGCGCTGTGTGCCCTCCGTGTCCCTCCAAAAAGCGGCGGAGGGAAGGAGACTGCAGACTGACATGCGGACGCTCGTCCGCATGTCAGTCTGCTGTAAATCAGTGGCGCCCCCGCAGCCCCTCGCCCCCAAGCCACCGCGAGGACTGCGGGGGCAGTAGTTACGCCACTGACTGTGTGGTATTATGTGTATAAAGGCATTACTAATGAGTGGGATTATGGGGGTAATTCAGAGTTGATCCCAGCAGCAAATTTGTTAGCAGTTGGGCAAAACCATGTGCACTGCAGGTGTGGCAGATATAACATTTGCAGAGAGAGTTAGATTTGGGTGGGTTATTTTGTTTCTGTGCAGGGTAAATACTGGCTGCTTTATTTTTACACTGCAATTTAGATTTCAGTTTGAACACACCCCACCCAAATCTAACTCTCTCTGCACATGTTACATCTGCCCCCCTGCAGTGCACATGGTTTTGCCCAACTGCTAACAAATTTGCTGCTGGGATCAACTCTGAATTAGACCCTATCTGTAGAAGGTGCTCTTAGTGTGGCATAACATAAAGAAAGGGCACTACTGTGTGGTCCAAAGTGAATAAAGAGCAATATGGTGTGATGTAATGTGAATAAGGGGCACTACTGTGAGGAGTAATGTATATAAGGTAAAATGGTACTACTGTGTGATGTAACGTGAATAAGGGGCACTATTGCATCTTATAATGTGAATAAAGTTGCACTACTGTGTGGCGTAATTTGAATTGGGGGTACTATTTTGTGGCCATGCCCCTTCCCAGCATAAACACTCCCCTTTTTGGGCTGCAGAATGAATGTGCGCACTGTTCCTATTTAAAATATAGGGGTTAGGAGCACCAAAATGCGAACTGCTATGGGTGAGGGGTGATGGTGCTGGGAAAAGGGTGCAGGGTCAGAGGCGGAACTAGTGGCGGTGTTAGGGGGCACCAGACAAAATCTTGCCTAGGGCATCATATTGGTTAGGGCCGGCTCTGATAATATGTGTATTCCATACTTGCCTACTTTTGAAAAATAATTTCAGGGAGACTGTTAAAGTAACACCTATCAGTGCGGAGGTGTACTGCTACATCTGAGAGGTGTGTCATAAAATTATTTACATCCAAATGTAAAAGAGCCCCAAAGTAAGTAAGATCTACTTGTTGAAGAAAAGACACTGATATTTTGCAGGATTTGTTTGTGTATTGTGTTTTACAAGAGGTTCCATATACTGTAAGTGGCCATGAGAAACCTTATTTAAAATGCATGTAGCCATAGGGATCATTGTGCCTTATAACCAATGCAGAGAAATGGCTCTGATGATTCCATTTGAATGTATGTATCTCTGATTTATTTTTTGCCCCAAGAATGTAAAGGCTTTATAATGGGGGTAAGGTGCAATCAGGGAGATTGCTGCACTATTCAGGGAGTCAGGGAGATTGCTGCTATTTCAGGGAGTCTCCTGCAGGGAAGGTAGGCAACTATGGCTGTATTCCTATATATTATATATGGCTTCATAGTGCGACAAAAGGGGAGCACTGGGACGCTATATACTAATACAATATATATAGAGCAGAGGTTTCCAGACATTTTTGAATCATGGCACCGTAGAATATAATAATCTTTTTCACGGCACTCCTAGGGCAAAAGTTTCTTATTGAGAAGTTTGGAAAGAAATATTCAATTAAGCAAATTGTGTTTATATGTCATCCTTAGGTATCATTGTGTGGTGAGGGACAGGATTTTCTTGTTTGTCCACATATTATATGACTGTCAGCCACAGGCACTGGCCTATTAGATTGACCATAAATAATTTGAATTGGTCCTGAACCACCAATCCAAGACGCCCCTGCAATTGCCCTGAGGCACCCAAGGGTGCCATGGCACACAGTTTGGGAACCACTGGCATAGAGGCCTGAGTTCAGTTTTGGCATATAGGGGCAGATGAATTAAGCCTGGAGAAGTGATAAAGCAGTGATAAGTGGAAGGTGATAATGCACCAGCCAATCAATTCCTAACTGTCATTTCTCTTACGTCCTAGGGGATACTGGGAATCCATTTAGTACCATAGGGTATAGATGGGTCCACTAGGAGCCACGGGCACTATAGAAGTTTGATTGTGTGTGCTGGCTCCTCCCTCTATGCCCCTCCTACCAGACTCGGTTTAGAAAATGTGCCCGGAGGAGCAAGCCACATCTCTGGAAGCTCCTGAAGAGTTTTCTGCATTTATTTTCTAAGTTTGTTATTTTCAGGCAGGACTGGATGGCACCAGCCTGCCTGCTTCATGGGACTTAGGGGGGGATGGCCCAACCCCACTAAGGGTTAATGGTCCCGTTCCCTGCTGACAGGACGCTAGCTCCTGAAGGAACTATCCGCAAGCCCCACCACGGCGAGCGTACATTCCCGCAGCACGCCGCCACCCCTAACAGAGCCAGAAGAAAGAAGAGTGGTGAGTACTAAGCCGGCGTCCCGGTAACGGGTCACTGGCCATTATGGCGGCATGAGGGTACAGAGACGTACGGCTTCTACGCGGGGCGGACTGAGTCTCCTGACTAAGTACACTGTTGTGTACACAGTACCCATACTGGCAACACAGCCATAAAAAGAGTCTGTCTCCATTTTATGCACCAGACACATAAGCCAGTATAAAGAAGAGCGGGAAGAGAGCGCCATTGAAGGGACGGACTTCGCTATGAGCGGACCCAGCAGCTCACAAGCGCCATTTTCCCTACTGCAGCTGACACAGACGCTGACTGACCGGAACGCGCAGCTCCTCCAGAAAGCCTCCAGTTTAACTCAGCAGTACCAGGGGGTCATAGCAGGGGTGAGCGATTACTATGTACTAAGATCCTAATCTTGGTACTTAGTCTGCAACCCAGCTAAGCTTGGCATTAACGATAAGGGCGCCGTGTGCTGGTTCCATACTCTTTCTGTGTCTCTCTGGAAAGGCTCTTTGTGGGTTCATTGTGCTTTTAACCTTTTCCTGTGTGTGTGTGCTGTCACTACTGCAGTGTGTCAGGCAAAGAGTGTGTTTCATGTAAGGCACAGTTTTCCTCTTCTCCAGGTTCAGTAGTGTGTACTCAGTGTAGTATCCCTTCCCAGGCTAGTGGGGCAGAACCAGCATGGCTGGACTCCATTAGGGGAATGATTTTCACCATTTCTACAAAATTATCTCGTCATGAGAAAGAGACGCAATACTTAAGGCAGTCTATGGATGAGTTTATGAAAAAGGACTCAGTACCCAGACCAATGTCTCAGTCCTCTACCATTTGTCCGCAAAAACGTACCTCGGCCCATATACTGCATTCTGACTCTGATGATGAAGGGTCAGAAATGGAGGAAGGTGAGGTGGACACAGAGGTAGGGGAGGGTACTCTGTAACAGGGTGTAGAGGCTCTCATAGAAGCTATCTGAGAAGTCCTAAATATCCCTGATAAGGTGACAGAGGAGAGTGAGGAATCTTACTTTAATATTAAAAAATCATCAGCCACTTTTCCTGGGTCAAAGGAACTAAATACCTTGTTTGAAGAACCGTGGGTTAATCCTGATAAGAAATTTCATATTCCCAGGCGGTTGTTATCATCTTTTCCTCCTGAGGATAGGAAAAAATGGGAAAATCCACCGATAGTGGATGCATCAGTCTCCAGGCTCTCACGTAAAATTGTACTACCTGTACCTGCTGCCACCTCCCTAAAAGATGCGGCTGATCACAAGATTGAGACTACACTCAACTCTTTGTATACTGCTGCTGGGGTGGCCCAGAGACCCACTGTAGCATGTGGGTGGATTACAAGAGCCATTGCTAAATGGTAAGGTAATTTACTTAAGGGGATAGACACCTTACCTCAAGAGGAAATGATTTTGCTCCTGCAATATATACAAGACTCTGCAAATTTTATGGTGGAAGCCATAAAAGAAATAGGTTTGCTTAATGCACGCACTACAGCTATGGCAGTGTCGGCACGCAGAGGATTATGGCTACGTCAGTGGACTGCTGACGCGGACTCCAGGATAGGAGGGGAAGGCCTACCTTTCACAGGAGAGGCCTTATTTGGAGATGAACTCGACAAATGGATCTCCCGAGCTACTGCGGGTAAGTCCACATACCTACCTTCTGCAGCTCCGCCAGCTAGGAAGGCCTACTCGGTACCTAATCTACAGTCCTTTCGGACTGCCAAATTAAGGGGCAAGGCCAGAGGTTCTTCTACCTCGGCCAGAGGTGCTAGAGGTAAACCACACAAACCTGCGACTGCTGGTTCACAGTAACAGGGCTCAGGTTCTGCTTCCTCAAGACCTTCAGCATGACGGTGGACCACGATGCCTGGAAGACATGAGGGTGGGAGCCCGGCTAAAATTCTTCAGTGACATCTAGACAGAATCGTGCCAGGATCCCTGGGTCATAGACCTTATATCCCATGGCTACAGACATTCCGATCTGGCCACCTCATCAGACTTATCTACGGTTTGCACTGCAGGACTGCAATTACCAGTTTCAGGCACTGCCATTTGGTCTCTCCACGACACCGAGGGAGTGAACATAGTTCCGTATTTGGACGATCTTCTGATAAAGGCACCGTCCAGGAAACAGCTGTTGGAGAACATTGCCCTCTCAACCAGACTACTCCTGTATCATGGGTGGATTCTGAACCTGCCAAAATTTCACCTAGAACCAACGCAGAGGCTTCAGTTCCTGGGTATGAAACTGGACACAGAGTCTCAGAAAGTATTCCTTCCCTTGGAAAAGGCAATGGAAATCCAGTTGATGGTTCGGGCCATCTTGAAGCCGACCTGAATCTCAGTGCATCTCTGCGTATGCCTTCTGGGGAAAATGGTGGCTTCTTACGAAGCAATTCAGTACGGAAGGTTTCATGCGAGGCCCTTCCAGCTGGATCTGTTGGACAAATGGTTCGGATTGCAACTTAACATGCACCAGAGGATTCATCTG
The DNA here is from genome assembly GCF_028390025.1 of Pseudophryne corroboree. Taxonomy (NCBI): domain Eukaryota; kingdom Metazoa; phylum Chordata; class Amphibia; order Anura; family Myobatrachidae; genus Pseudophryne; species Pseudophryne corroboree. Next base: position 963,178,182 of record NC_086444.1, on the reverse strand, counting down.
TCACCAAAAGCCAGGATCTCCCTCCTGTGGTGGCTACAGACTTCTCATCTAGTCGAGGGTTGGAGGTTCGGGATTCAGAATTGGATTCTGCTAACCACAGATGCAATCCTCAAAGGTTGGGGAGCAGTCACCCAGGGGGTGCAGTATCAGGGAAGGTGCTCAAGTCAGGAAGTCGTCCTTCCAATAAACATCCTGGAACTCAGGGCTGTATACAACGCCCTTCTGCAGGCCTCATCTCTTCTTCAGAATCAGGCCATTCAGGTTCAGTCGGACAATGTGACGGCGGTAATGTACATAAACCGGGTGGTCTTCAGTTTGCCGGCGGCCGGGCTCCCGATGACCACCATACCGGCGCCGGAATCCTGACCGCCGGCATCCTGACAGCTTTTCTCCCTCTTGGGGTTCCATGACCCCCCTGGAGGGATAATAGATAGCATGGCGCGCCACCGTGCTCGCAGCGAGCCCGCAAGGGGCTCATTTGTGCTCGCCGGTATGTTGGCCACCGGGAGCCCGACCGCCGGCATAACATACTACACCCACATAAACCGACAGGGCGGAACGAAAAGCAGAGCCGCAATGTCAGAGGTGTCAAGAATTCTCCTCTGGGTGGAAAAACACGCCGTGGCGTTGTCGGCGATCTTCATTCCGGGAGTAGACAACTGGGAAGCAGACTTCCTCAGCAGACACGATCTGCACCCGGAGGAATGGGGCCTCCAACCGGAGGTGTTCACGGTGTTTAACACGTTGGTGGGGGTATCCACAAATCGACATGATGGCCTCTCGACTCAACAAGAAGCTCAAGCGGTATTGTTCCAGGTCGAGGGACCCACAGACAGCGGTAGGCGCCCTGACAACTCCGTGAGTTTACCAGCTGGTGTACTTGTTTCCTCCCATTCCTCTGATCCCAAGGATTCTAAAGAGAATAAAAAGGAAAAAGGTTCACGCAATCTTCATTGCTCCGGACTGGCCAGAAAGGGCCTGGTATGTGGATCTTCGAGATGCTGATCGAAGATCTGTGGCCTCTGCCTCTTCGAGAGGATCTTCTGCAGCAGTGTCCGTTCGTCTATCAAGACTTACCACGGCTACGTTTAACGGCATGGAAGTTGAACGGTTGATTCTAGCCAGGCGAGGGATTCCTGACAAGGTCATCCTGACTATGATCCAAGCCAGAAAGTGGGTAACGTCTAAACATTACCATCGGATTTGGAAGAAATATGTCTCTTGGTGTGAGAGCAGACAATATTTTGCGGTGGAATTTCATTTGGGACGTTTCCTGCTTTTTCTGCAGTCGGGAGTGGACATGGACCTATGCCTAGGCTCCATTAAAGTTCAGATTTCGGACTTATCTAGTTTTATTCAGAAACAATTGGCTTCTCTCCCGGAATTCCAGACGTTCTTAAAAGGTGTTCTGCACTTACAGCCTCCCTTTGTGCCTCCTACGGCACCTTGGGATCTCAATTGGGTACTACAGTTCCTTCAATCGGACTGGTTTGAACCGTTGCAGGAGGTAGATGTAAAGTACCTTACGTGGAAGACCGTCACACTGTTGGCCCTGGCTTCAGCTAGACGTGTGTTGGAGCTGGGGGCGTTGTCTTACAAGAGCCCCTACTTAATTTTCCATGAGGACAGAGCTGAACTCAGGACTCGTCAGCAATTTCTTCCTAAGGTGGTGTCCGCGTTTCACATCAACCAACCTATTGTGGTTCCGGCTGTTACGGATGCCTCTGCTACTTCAAAGTCTTTGGATGTCGTAAGGGCTTTGAAGGTCTATGTGTAGAGAACAGCTCATCATAGAAAATCGGACTCGCTGTTCGTTCTTTATGATTCCAAAAAAATTGGGTGTCCTGCTTCGAAGCAGTCCATTGTACGCTAGATTAGGCTCACTATCCAGCATGCTTATTCCACGGCAGGTTTGCCGATTCCGAAATCTGTTCAAGCCCACTCGACTAGATCGTGGGTTTGTCTTGGGAGGCTGCCTGGGGTGTCTCGGCTTTACAGCTCTGCTGAGCAGCTACTTTGGCAGGTTCGAACACGTTTGCTAAGTTTTACAAATTCGATACTTTGGCCTCTGAGGACCTTCAGTTTGGTCAATCAGTTCTGCAGGAACCTCAGCACTCTCCCACCCGATTTGGGAGCTTCGGTACTTCCCCATGGTACTAAATGGATTCCCAGTTTCCCCTAGGACGTAAGAGAAAATAGGATTTTAAGTACCCACTGGTAAATCCTTTTCTCGTAGTCCTGGGCGCCCGCCTGAGCTTTGGTCTTCCTGCGCTGTTACTTGTTTAAGTAATGTTGTTCGGTTCAGCTGTTGCTGTCCCTGTTTGCAAGTTTGATTAGCATGGCTTTCGTCTTGTTCTGGTTGTGCTGGTTGAATTCTCACCACTTTCCTTTTCTATATCCTTCACTCAAAGTATGTCCGTCTCCTTGGGCACAGTTTTCTAGACTGTTTCTAGTAGGAGGGGCATAGAGGGTAGAGCTAGCACACACAATCAAACTTCTGTAGGGCCCATGGCTCCTAGTGGACCCGTCTATACCCCATGGTACTAAATGGATTCCCAGTATCCCCTACGGACTACGAGAAAAGGATTTACCGGTCGGTAATTTAAATCCTATTTTTTCAAACCCGTAATGATTGGCTAGTGCGTTATCACCTTCCACTTATCACTGCTTTATCACTTCGCCAGGCTTAATACATCTGCCCCACAGTTTATATGACCCTACCCATTTATCACTAGAATCATAGAGTATGCAAAGCCTGAAAAATTTTTTTTTAAATTGTCAGACATAACCTGTCCATGTGCTGGTAGTTTACATCCTGTTCCTCTTTCATCACCGTCTCTCACTATAGTCCCTACACCTACATAATCATAAAGCTAATTTTTGCAGAATTGCTACTAAAGTAATAGGGTGTAAGCAGCTGAAATGATGCATTTAGTACTGTGGGCCTAATTCGGACCTGATCGCAACAGCAAAGTATTTCTCTAATGGGCAAAACCATGTGCAGTGCAGGCAGGGGCGTAGGGAGGGTGGCTCCGGTGGAGCTCAAGCTCCAGGCGCCTTAAATACGGGAAGGCGTGCCGTAGCCCAACTCCACCGTCACCTGCCGCCCGCAGTTTGCAGCTCACAGCTCAGTAACAGCCTGAGCCAGAGCCGGATTAAGGGGGGGGAGGGGGTGGCTCCGGGGGTAAGTACCCCGGGCCCCCCTGTCTAAAAGGGCCCCGTGCCAGTGCCACCCGCCACAGATCGGTTCTCTAGTACCGATCTGCTGTGCGGCGTGGCGCTGTGCTCCGAGTCCCCAGCTACAGCCGATATACAGTCACAGGCGCTGCGCACCGCCTCCTCCTGTCTAGTAACTATGGAAACCCGTCCGCACGTGACATGAAGATGTGCGCGCTCCCTGCCCTCTCTCCTCCTGTACCTGCAGTTTATGAGGAGCGTTAGGCACAAACAATCCTCCCAGGACGCCAGCCAGTGGGTTAAGGTGTAAGGTGATTGATAACTGTGATGCACCGGGTGGGTGTGGAGTTTGGGGGGGGGGGTTGTCAGGGATTCCTTCTTTACAGGATTTAGATTATTTTGCTTAAGAAAGTTTGACTGTGAGGGTGATATGTATGTAACATCAAGTGTGTGTGTGTAAGTATATATATATATATATATATATATATATATATATGTAACTTCCAAACATATTTTATCTTGATACAAACGTTATTTCCCTTACCCTCCCCCTCCCTGTAACTCCTCCTCAGCATCCCTGCCCTCACCCTCCGTGTAACTCCCTCCTCAGTGCCCTTGTCTTCACCCTCCCTATAACTTCCCCGCAGCGCCCTTACCCTCCCTGTAACTCCTCCTCAGCATCCCTGCCCTCACCCTCCCTATAACTCCCAACTCAGTGGCCTTGTCCTCACCCTCCCTATAACTTCACTTCAGCGCCCTTAACCTCACCCTCCCTGTAACTCCCCCTCAGCATCCCTGCCCTCACCCTCCCTGTAACTCCCCCTCAGCATCCCTGCCCTCACCCTCCCTGTAACTCCCCCTCAGCATCCCTGCCCTCACCCTCCCTGTAACTCCCTCTCAGCATCCCTGCCCTCACCCTCCCTGTAACTCCCCCTCAGCATCCCTGCCCTCACCCTCCCTGTAACTCCCCCTCAGCATCCCTGCCCTCACCCTCCCTGTAACTCCCCCTCAGCACCCTTAAGGCCCGTACACACTGGCCGATATATCGGCTGTTCTCTTGAACGGCCGATATATCGCGGGACCATCGGCCAGTGTGTACGGCCAATACGTCTATGAACTCCGTCGTTCACAGACGTATCGCATCGGCCCCGCTGCACAGCCGACGGACAATATATCTACCGATATATTGGCGCGTCGCTGTGTGGCCGACCACCCGTACACATGCTGCGGTGGCCGACGGTGATTGACAGCTGAACTGGGCGGGCGTGTGTACACGCCCGCCCAGTTCATGACGTCAGTCCCCGATGGATCGGGCAGTGTGTAAGCACAGCAAACTGCCCGATCCATCCATAGATATATCTGCAGATCAATTGATCTGCAGATATATCTTTCTAGTGTACCCACCCTCACCCTCCCTGTATTTCCCCCTCAGCATCCCTGCCCTCACCCTCCCTGTAACTCCCCCTCAGCACCCTTACCCTCACCCTCCCTCTATTTCTCCTTCAGCATCCCTGCCCTCACCCTCCCTGTTACTCCCCCTCGGCGCCCTTACCCTCACCCTCCCTGTAACTCCCCCTCAGCATCCCTGCCCTCATCCTCCCTGTAACTTCCCCTCAGTGCCCTTATCTTCACCCTCCCTGTATATATATATATATATATATATCTATATATATATATAAATTATTAACATTTTATACCGTAGGGCCCCCCTGTCTTAAGTACCCAGGGCCCCCTAAAGCCTTAATCCGGCTCTGGCCTGAGCTGCTTCCTCCCTCCGCGCTCCTGAGTCCTGGGTTGTGCGTGTGACGTCATGACGTCCCATCGCACATATGACGGGTGGCAGGGCAGGTTGTAGGCATACTCTGGCTACGCAGCTGAGTAGGGCGCCACATAGAGAAGGGCGCCTTGACTCAGCTGCGCCAGCTACATGCTTCAAACAGTCTCTACCCCCCCAGGGTAGTACCTGCCCACCATGAGCGGACACTTCTGACGCGCACAGCAGGAAGTGTCCGGCACTACACTACGGTAAAGTGAAGAAACTCCAAATAAACTACATCTCCCAGCAGCCCTTGCTGCCGGGAGCTGTAGTGGATTTGTAGTTACTTCACTTTACTGTAGTGCGGTGCCGGACACTTCCTGCTATGCGTGTCAGAGGAGGACAGAAAGGGACTGAGCTGCCGCCTATCCCCAGCATCATAACATTGTGGAAGCTCCCAGTGGGGAGATGGAGTACCCGTGTCAGAGCTGCAGCTGCGGGTGAGTTATGTGACTGAGCTGATGCTCATACCTGTGTCAGCTGTAATGCTGCAAAGGGGCCATGTGACTTTTGCTCCTCATCCTGGGGCACTGCAACTGTGGGCATAGTGTAAGGGGCACTGCAACTGTGAGCATAGTGTAAGGGGCACTGCAACTGTGGCATAGTGTAAGGGGCACTGCAATTGTCTGCAAAGTGTATGGGACACTGCGACTGTGGGCATAGTGTAAGGGGCACTGTAACTGTGGGCATAGTGTAAGGGGCACTGCAACTGTGGGCATAGTGTAAGGGGCACTGCAACTGTGAGCATAGTGTAAGGGGCACTGCAATTGTCTGCAAAGTGTAAGGGACACTGCGACTGTGGGCATAGTGTAAGGGGCACTGTAACTGTGGGCATAGTGTAAGGGGCACTGCAACTGTGGGCATAGTGTAAGGGGCACTGCAACTGTGGGCATAGTGTAAGGGGCACTGCAACTGTGGCATAGTGTAAGGGGCACTGCAATTGTCTGCAAAGTGTAAGGGACACTGCGACTGTGGGCATAGTGTAAGGGGCACTGTAACTGTGGGCATAGTGTAAGGGGCACTGCAACTGTGGGCATAGTGTAAGGGGCACTGCAACTGGGGGCATAGTGTAAGGGGCACTGCAATTGTGGGCATAGTATAAGGGGCACTGCAATTGTGGGCATAGTGTAAGGGGCACTAAAACTGTGGGCATAATATGTAAGGATCACTACAACTGGACTTTTCCCATGAGTAATCCATGGGGCGCCGAAGTAAATATTTGCTTACCAAAAAATTTGACCTCGGGCCAGCCCTAACGGGTGGAGAGTGGAGACGCTGCGGCTGAAGAGGAGAGAGGAGCTTGGTGTCTGGACTAGCGCGCTGAGCATTAGAAGAAAAAGAAAAAAAACTTGAAAAGAGGTGCGTTCTTGCTGTGCCTGCCGGCCTGCTGCTATTTAATACTATATAAGTTTTATAAAAATATAGAATATATATATATATATATATATATATATATACCCGGTGCCCTCCTAGGTGTCCTCGGTCAGTCCCCAACATACAATGCAATGAAGGCGTCACCCGGGATTGAAGATGCAGACACAGGCAGATCTTATCAACGTTTCGAGACTTTAAAGTCTCGTCATCAGTACCCTAATGACGAGACATTAAAGTCTCGAAAACGTAGATAAGATCTGCCTGTGTCTGCGTCTTCAATCCCAAGTGACGCCTTCATTACATTGTGTGTGTGCATATAGCTTTTTTTTTATATATATATTTTTCTTTTTAAGTGTAACATGAGAGGGGGCCGCGGAAACATACCCATGCTCTGGGCACCATGCCACGTAGCTACACCTCTGAGTGCAGGTGGAGCAGATATAACGTGCAGATTTGGGTGGGGTGTGTTCAAACTGAAATCTAAATTGCAGTGTACCGTGCACAGAAACAAAATAACCCACCCAAATCTAATTCTCTCTGCACATGTTACATCTGCTTCCCCCCTGCAGTGCACATGGTTTTGCCCATTAGAGGAAGATTTCGCTTTTGCGATCAGGTCTGAATTAGGCCCTGTGTTCTGCCACCATGACTATGCATTTTCCAAGCAAATCTCATGTAGCTGAGTATAGTGCTTACACTGTAAAAATACCGTGCTGCAGGACAAGACCTGATAAAAAAATATTACAGGCAAACTGTCAGGGTCATGGACATTTTTAGTGAGCCCAGCGGCAGAAAAGAAAATTGGTTTGTAATTTCTTTGTGGTATAATTCAGTTTTCGGTGTTCTTTAAAGTAGCAAAGCAATGACAGTCTTGATTCATTCTACTGTATACTATATATCTTCACAAAAAGATCTGGAACCCAGCCCTAAAACTATCCTTCATGTACAAATAGCAGACAGTTATAATCTACACTAATAAAGAGAGCATTTGTGTCTGTTATAGTTATGCTGGTGTTAAGGACATGCAGCAGTTTATGTAGAAGAAATTAACTACTAAAAAATAAATGATCAAAATGTGGAATAAGAACAAATGAATCAGGATATTGTGCTTGAGACTTGACGCCTCATATGCTTGGACCCTGGTTTTATGCCGTTTATATGTTAATGATGTATCACTTCTAACCAACATAAAGCAGAGAATTCAGTGGGGTGCCATGCTTAATACACAATTGGGAGGCTAGTGAATAGAGCTGCAATGGAACCTTTAAGGCTGAAGTGATATCACAGTGATTTATAAATAATGCTTTGAGGTAAATGTCAGTCTGCATATAATTCTGCTTAGCGCTGTACTATAGAAATAAACAGCCATTGTTGGAAATAAAATGGTTTTATTACCTCTGTATTTTATTCCCAGTAATTACAAAACCTATTATGGGCTTCAAGAATAGTTTTTTTATGAAATCAAAGTTGACCTTTCCCCCATTGAGAATAGCACTGTGGAAATGCCACAAAGGCTGGACATTAAAAAAGGACTGATGTGCTACTATTGTGAACAGAGTCAATGGTGAGGGTATGTGTGGCACTATTCACAGGCTGTCCACTATTGCTTTATGCTTCATTAGTAATCAATAGAATTAGTAAAATACATTGTTTTATTTACACCACATATAAATAATCCATAATAACGCTGTTTAATTTTGAAATGAAACTTGAATGATATATTTTATAGTATCATACTATGTGTATTAATACATAAGTCCTTGCTATGTAATACCAATGACAAGACGTGACCTAGAAATGATGAAAGACAAAGAACTTCTCAATTAAAACAAGTAAACCATGCTTGACAAATTGGTGTCCGCTCCGGTTTGAGCATGCTGTATGACAGAGAGGCTTTCCGAATGCATAAGTATTTGATCCAATTTACTGAACTGGTGAAGCAGATTAAGGTTACAAGATCACACTTGTCTGTTCCAAAATGTTATAGCTTGCTGTATGGTTTCATTGATTTTAATGACCACACACAAGAGGAGAGGTACCAAGCCTTGGAGAGAGATAAAGTACCAACCAGATACTGTCATTTTACAGGTTGTGTTTGCAAAATGACAGTTAGAATCTGATTGGTTGGTACTTTATCTCTCTCCTCTTTTTAACACTGCAAGTTAATTTTGCCTTCCTTCAGGTCTGATGAGTACTGTGGTATAGATACAGTGCATCCGGAAAGTATTCACAGCGCTTCACTTTTTCCACATTTTGTTATGATACAGCCTTATTGCAAAATGGAATAAATTCATTTTTTTTCTCTCAACATTTTACACACAATATCCCATAATGACAACGTGAAAAAAGTGTTGAGATTTTTGCAAATGTATTAAAAATGGTCAGTTACGCCCCCTGTACAGTAGTAGCGCCGATGAAATGATGTGCGGTGCGCGATGATGTCATCGCGCACCGCACAGCAAAGGTCCTCTCCACGAAGGGAAACTAGACGCTACGCGTCTAGTTCCCTTCACAGCGGGCAGCGGGACAGAGCGGGCAGCGGGGGGCACAGCAGCAGCGGATCTTGCCATTGTGCGGCGCCCTCCGGATGGCGTCGGCGCCCTCCGGAAGGCGGCGCCCCGGGCAAAAGTCCTGCTTGTCCGTGGCAAGATCCACTACTGCCTATAGTGTCAGATTGACAAGCAGCCTGTGTACAGGGGAAATCCCCAGTGGGCCCCACTCTTTTCCCTCTATAGGGCAGGGACTAGATTGTATTCCCTGGGTCATTGAATGAATGAACGAGCACAGCCAATAGAAAACAATACCTACTACAACAAAGTTTTAAGACTTTATTTAATGTTATCTAGTTGAAAAATGAATATTTTAATATTTAATGAGCTCTTTCTCTTAGTTACCAAATTAATCTGAGAGAGATAAAACATTACTCTGCAGAAAAACCCAAATACAGACTATCTGATTCCTTCCTCTCTTGCACAGCTATTTGCTGCACTGATGTTGCGTAGAGATGTATCACAGAAGTCACTCCCATTTCTGTTTGCCATTTCCATTTCCCAATTTACAAGCTCCAGCTGATAGACTGTGTGGTGTAACAGTGGCAGAGCAGAGATGTATCTAAAGCCAGTCTTTATTTAATGTTATCTAGTCTGTGGTTTTTGTCTACAAATATAAAACAAATAAGTGAAGAAATAAGTTGCACATCTGGTAAAGTCTTTGAAGGGAGTCTAAGAGAAAGTGACCTTGGTGGATGTGAGGCGATGGATGGAGGATTAGCGAAGTGGGTGGGATAGAGATGAGGTTAGAGATGTAGGGGTGAAGCAGCGGTTTAGGGCTTATGTGAGGGTGAGGAGTTTGAAATGGATTTTTAGGGGGATTGAGAGCCAGTAAAGCAGGATGCAGAGGTGGGAGGCATACACTGCAAGGCTGGGGCAGCAGTGTTCCAATAGATTTGTCTAATTTGCGGTGTGACTTGGGCTCTGGACTGAGTCCACTGGGCAGGGCTAGTTAGAACTGGAATTAATAAAGACAGGTGGCCTAATGATGCTTTCCCTTATTCAGACCTACCTACAGGGTAGTTATTGAACAGGAAGGAAAACAAATTAAACACTAGGCTTAAAGGACTGGTATCCAGCATGAAATAGTAGCTGAATCCGTGAACACGTGTACAAGACGAGTTCTCACTGTAGATGATGTGTCAGCGACACACAGGTATGCACACAACTGGTAAGCGTAATAATGCACACTAGAATGTATGTTCAGGTAATGAATGGTACTGCATGCTGGTATTAATGTGCATTCTGCAGGCTGTGAATGGTGCTTCATTGTGGTAGTAGATGTGCACTCTGCAGGCTGTGATTGTATAGCATGCTGGTATTGTAGGTGCACTTTGCAGACTGAATGGAAATGACCACTGGTATTGGAGGTGCACTCTCCAGGCAGTGAATGGAAATGCATGCTGGTTATAGATGTGTGCTGTGCAGGCTTTAAATGATAATGCAGTTATTCAGGAACTATGCATGCTATATGGTAAAGCACGTTGGTACTGGCTGGAATAGTGCTGAGCACTGAGATGAATGCAAGAGCAACTGGAAGCTGGAGCACAAAAAGGAGTCGGAGAACTACTACCAGAAATACTGGTGTACACAATGTAATGTACACTGGACAGCAATAACCAGGAATCTGGAAGCTGAACTGTTGACACTGTAGCCAGGAACAGGTAAGGTACAAGTTGTACTGGCAATGAAAAAATGCAAATTACTTTTTAAATAATAGGGTGTACTGATCAATCACTGATGACGCAAGCCATGTGGGAAGTAGCTATTGGAAAATTGGGCAAACCTAGAGTCACTGATCAATTCAATATGGTTGGTTGCACCCATGCAGTGATGGCTTCAGGAGAACCACCAACACCTCTGAAACTAACTTGATAGACCAAGTTTATATTTACAGTTCTGAGCAGCAAAAGGCACACCAGATGAAGTGACAGTGCCGAGTGCGATAAGAAGGACTCTCTGTGACAAGTCTGATTCTGGAGATATTCCAGACATGGAAGCAGCAAGATTGAGTGATGGTCTGAATATGGAGAGTGAAGGAGTAAGTGGATTTTAGAATGTCCTAGTCTTCACAAACAGATTTTATCAGCAGAGGAGGAGAGGTAGGAGGACCCTGGAAAGGGGGGAGGGGAGGAAACAATTAATACAGTTTAAGCCATACTAAAGGCCCATATAGACGGGCCGATGCGGGAGAGATGTGTGCGGAGCGAACCGCTCAGCACACATCTCTCCCGCCGCTCAGCACAGCGCGATCTGTGCTGAGCGTGCAGGGGGAGACAGGGGGGCCGCTCATTTCACCCAGCGGGTGAAGTGAGCGACCCGCTAGATTGGCCTGCACAGCAGGCCAATCTAGCACCAGCGATAGCGATGCGCAGGGCTGCGTAGCGCTATCGCTGTAGGGGGTACACACGGAGCGATAATGCTCAAATTCTAAGCAATCTAGTCAGATTGCTTAGAATATCGCTCCGTGAGTACCCCCCTTATGCTTTAGGAAGTGCTGGAGGAGATTGCAGTTACATATGCAAAAGAGGGTGAAGGGAGAAAGGTCAGAGGTGGAAAGGTAGATTTGAGTGTAAATAGTGTATAGATGGAATTGGAGACTGAAGGAGCTGATTAGATTTCCAAGGGATTGGATGGATAACAGAAAGGGGTAAAAAATGAACCATTAAGGGGATGCCTACATCTAAATGAAAGGATGGGAAGTGGGGTCCATGGTAGAGACTGAATGGAAAAGTTCCTGAAGTAAGAGAACCATGAGAGGACAGAATCATGGATACCAAAGGAGTGGAGGGAGTGAAGAAGGTCTGAGTTATTAACAGTGGCAAATGCATCAGACAGATCATGATGGGCAAGGAGAGAGAAGTGACCTTGGAGAAAGTAAGTGGCAGTTTCAATGGAGTCGAGGGGGCGGAAGACATGCTCAAATACGTTGAGTAGGGGGTGGAAATACAGGAAAGTGGTGAGGTGAGGTGAGACAGACAATCCTCTCTATTAGCTTGGAGGCATAGAGGAGCACAAGGACAATGTGATAGTTAAAAAGAAAGTCAGTCCCAACTGAGCATTTCTTCAGCATGGGCGAGACAAGAAAATGCTTTATTGAAGAGGGGCAGAGCCAGAAGAGAGGCATAGGTTGAAGACATGGGCGAAATGAAAGCAAACATTTTACCCAGGAGAGAGTGACGTGGAGGATAGGAATGGTGTCAAAGGTGCAAGAAGAGGTGGGAGATGGAGAGATGATGATGCAGACTTCATCCCAAGTGGTAGGGGAGAAGAAGGAAACAGTGGGAAGTCAAAGCTGGGATGGATAGTGGCTGTGGGATTGGGGGATGCTTGGGGAAGTGATTGAATTGTGGATGAATTCAATTTTAGTAGTTAAGTGAGCACAAATTCAAGAGAGTAAATAGGGTAGGCGAGGAGAAGTGGTGGTCATAGGGGAGAGTTGACAGCAGGTTCATTTTAAACTCTACCACTCTATTCTATGTGTGTTACCATCTTGCTCGTACTGGAAGTCCTTTAATTCAAAATTCTGATTCCTATTTTGCACTGTTATTATATACTGTATCTACATCTGTGTTTGAACAGGCAGGTAATTACAAGCCTAGGAGTATTCCTAATGTATTGACATTTCAACTTACAGTATATACAACAGTTGTGGACAACCAAAAACCTTAAAGGGCCACATTGTAAACTCTAACCTCCAAAACAAAAACGAACAACAGCCTTTAAATGTCCTCAGTTCCCGTACATCTGCCACTCAATCATCTGAAATTGCCAACAATGCACCACTATTCATCCCATATGCCACTGTAACCTTCCTACTTGCCCTAAAATATTAAATGCGCCTTTGTGTTCCCGTTCCATCAAAATTTTTCCATCAGCCGTTACAGTACTCCACACATCCCCACAGCCCCTCTGTGAGAGTACCAGTGATCAGCCATTGATAAACTAATAGCTAATTAATCATTTAAAAATAGGTGGCTATCACGGAAATAATATCACTAACCTAAAGTGGATTTGTAAGATCTGTAGTATTTCTTAAATGCTAGCAATCCCGTATAATGAAAAGGCAGTTGAAACCATTAAGTGTGGGGCCCAGCGTGGCGACCCTGTTAGCAATCCCCAGAATTCGAGCCAGAATATCCATATAAGTAACAGTTGGGTGCTGTAGCAGTGTGCGCGGCACACCTATGTAAGACACTGTCTACATGCTTGTTTGCAAATGTTTTGATAAACTGACCATGTGCCAGATTCAGACATGGGTGCATATGTAATAGGGTCTGAGTTTGCCGGAGGTGCAGGATGCTGGATGATCTCGGAGAGTACTTTTAAAGCAGCAGTCATTTGCAAGGCAAAACCATGCCTTGCAAATGACTGCCGCTTTAAAAACATGGCTGAGATCGGCCAGCATCCTGCACTTCAGGCAAACTCGGACACTATTACATATGCCCCATGGTGTGGTTTGCATACATCTCTGATCTGTACTGCGAATGTGCAAATCTCTGCGATGATGGTCGTAGTGCTCTAAATCTGATGCATGATTGACATGCTGCGGCTGTTTGGGGGTGGGGAAGGGGTGGCAACATTAAGTATATGCCCTTCAATCCAACGTGAAGAATCTGGGAGACTTGGCTTTGTGACACTTCACGTTGGATTGACGGCATATAATTATGTGTATCCTGCAGAATACTATAACAAATTGATTGGTGATCACAGTAACGTCTATATCAACTGAGATAAAAAACGTCTGGATCCAGATTGGACACTTCACGTTGGATTGACTGGCATATAATTAGGTGTCTCCTGCAGATCACGATAACAAATTGATTGTTCATCATAGTAATGTCTATATTAACAGTGATAAAGAATCTTAGGACCAGGATTGCGTACATTGGAGATGTTCCCCCTAACTACCGGAGTCCCTTCACCTGATGTCTGTACATTGCTATAATTGGGGTAACCAAACAATTTTTTACATTTATCGGGCAACAGCAGTTTATGTTAATCCAGTGGTTTTCAAACTGTGTGCCGTGGCACCCTAGGGTGCCTCGGGACACTTGCAGGGGTGCCTTGGATTGGTGTTCCAGGACCAATTCAAATTATTTATGGTCAGTGTAATAGGCAAAACCTGTGCTTGTGGCTGCCAATCATATAATATGTGGACAAACAGAAGCAAATCTTGTCTCTCACCAAACAATTGAATTGAGGATGACATATAAACACAATTTACTTTTAATATTTCTTTCTACATTTCTCAATAAAAAACTTTTGGCATAGGGGTGCCGTGAAAAAAACCTGATACTCTAGGCCTAGGGCGCTGTGATTCAAAAAAGTTTTTGAACCACTGTGTTAATCAGTTAAGTTTTGTTATTTATATGTATTTGTGTTAGTTTTAACAAATTGTTTTTGGAATAAGAGAAGCCATCCTTTTTATACATTGATAGACAGATATTAATTATATACCAACCAAACTATTGCCTCTCAACACTAGCGCAATTGGTGTTTTTATGTTAAGTATTATCCAATGTATATTCAATGGGGGATATCCAATTATCCCCATTAAAACATCGGGTCCGAAAAACAGACTTTTTTGCGATGTTTCACCGATTTTTTTAATTTTACAGGCTATCCAGCTTGATCTCCTTTAAAAAAAAAACTCTTTCTCCCGAAAACACACAGGTTCAGTGAAACCTGTGTGTTTTCGTGTGAAACAGCCCCGTTTTCGGACGAAAACAGGGCTGTGTCCGTGGATTCTGCTTCGCCTGCCGGAGGTAGGTGAAACAAAATCCCCGATAAGCCGCGACACACGCCGGCTTATCGGGGCTAATTAGATAGCCCCCGGCGGGACAGTTAGCCCCGGTAAAGTACCGGGGCTAATTGGATATCCCCCAATGTCTTTTGTAGCAGCAGTAGATGCGCAGACTTGCATAACCTGTAGCATGGCCTAAACTTACCACAATTACTTGCCTTTAGTGACTGCTTTAGTAAGTGCGATTTTCTAGGTTATGATGCTGCTGATGTTAGCAAATAAAGCTGCCACCATCAAATGAAAAGCAATGCCCACCGTAACTCATTCGCAATTGCATTCACATTTCCAGCCTATATGCAAGAACGAGGAACATCGACTGTAAGGGTAGACCTATGGCTATGCAGATATGCCGTGGCAGTAATGATGCAGGAGCCATGTTTCTCTACATACATGATCGAAGCTGAAGACAGATACACTCCCCAAAAATGGGCATGGCACACCTGCAGTTTTGGCCCCGCTCCCCGTTAACTCCCCCAAATGGACCCTACCTGTTATTCACTCTGTGATTATATCCTCACTATAAGCACGATCACAAAGGTACCTTGGTGTGTGCGCAGTGTGTGCGCAGCCTGCTGACAATCACTGCGTACCTGTAGACCAGCTGAGGGCGCTATCTATATATCTATATAATTCTGTACATGAATATGGCCCATTGTCTTAAAGTTGTACTGATACAAATGTGCATCAATATTGCTGTACTGATGAGTTGGGAACACGGTTGGTGAGCACCAGATACTCCTCTCGCTAGTGTGGAAGGGGAAAGATGAGAGGAGGAAATTGAGGTGTTATTGTTGCACTTCCCCCTCTCTTTCCTTAAAGCAAATCTGACACATATAGATTCTTTATTCTTACTGAAGAAGCATTTTTAGTGACAACAGTATAATTGCACCGGATATTCTCACCCAATCATTACCTTGATCTGATGGCCACTACAAAGTTGATCTCTGTTGATCATGCTGAATGCAGACACTCCCCAGCCTATGCCCCCTACATAACTGTTTTTAGGCAGTGGTGCGGGGGTGCCTGGTGCAGCACGACACAAGTAATCCACTTCACTGGTTCTTTCAGCCGACGCTGTTCCTTCTCCAATGTATGTGATGCAATCAGGAAGCTTAGCTCTGTAATCTCTCACATAGTTAGGACCTACAAAAAATAGATATGACCACAGTGATCTTAGGAATTGTCAGTGAACTTTTAAAGCTTATATTATTATTTTGTCTCTATAGACTTACGTACCTCACAACATGACCCTCTCCAGAAGGTACACAAAGCTCAGCTTCTGGACTTTTCTCCTAATTTATGATTGCTGGAACCTGTTTTGAACAGGTTAATGGATAAGAAAGGTGTTTCAGCACAGGTGATGGCAATTATAAATTAAGAGGGAAATCCAGGAGAAGAGCATTCTGTCCCTACTAGAGAGGGTCATGTTGGGAGGTGTGGACTTAATGCTCCTATACAGGGGCGTAACTCCCGGAGGCAATGGAGACACCTTCCTCCAGGCTTCAAGCACTGCAGGGGCACCTGCATATACAGCAGCACCTGTGTGGTTCACAGCGGGATCCAAGAGCTATGCGGCACACCAGCAGTCCTTTCCCTGGAGCTCTGCTAACACCTGCAATAGGGAACATTGCCTGTGCACTGCAGTACGCAGTTATGCACCCACCGCTGCTGCTGGACTGTGAGATGGGACCCACCGGTGAACGCTGATTCTTGTGAGTCTGACCCTGACCCACCAGCTGTTGTCACATAGAGTAGCTGGTGCCCTGCCAATTAACTATGTGGGTGCCGAACCTGTAGACCAGCTGAGAGCGTTATCTACTGTATATATGGATATAATACTGTAATTCGTGTGTGTGTGTGTGTGTGTGTGTGTGTGTGTGTGTGTGTGTGTGTGTGTATATAAATATATATATATATATATATATATATATAATATAAATAATAATTAAAAAAAATATATATATATAGCCCATGACAACATTGCATAAATAATAAAAATTTACTCACCGGTAATTCTATTTCTCGTAGTCCGTAGTGGATGCTGGGTACTCCGTAAGGACCATGGGGTATAGACGGGCTCCGCAGGAGACTGGGCACTCTTAAAAGAAAGATTAGGTACTATATCTGGTGTGCACTGGCTCCTCCCTCTATGCCCCTCCTCCAGACCTCAGTAAGGGAAACTGTGCCCGGAAGAGCTGACATTACTAGGAAAGGATTTGGAATCCAGGGTAAGACTCATACCAGCCACACCAATCACACCGTACAACTTGTGATAACTATACCCAGTTAACAGTATGAACAATAACTGAGCCTCTCTCAACAGATGGCTCATACAATAACCCTTTAGTTAAGCAATAACTATATACATGTATTGCAGAGAGTCCGCACTTGGGACGGGCTCCCAGCATCCACTACGGACTACGAGAAATAGAATTACCGGCGAGTAAATTCTTATTTTCTCTGACGTCCTAGTGGATGCTGGGTACTCCGTAAGGACCATGGGGATTATACCAAAGCTCCAAAACGGGCGGGAGAGTGCGAATGACTCTGCAGCACCGAATGAGCAAACTCAAGGTCCTCCTCAGCCAGGGTATCAAACTTGTAGAATTTTGCAAAAGTGTTTGAACCCGACCAAGTAGCAGCTCGGCAAAGTTGTAAAGCCGAGACCCCTCGGGCAGCCACCCAAGAAGAGCCCACCTTCCTCGTGGAATGGGCTTTTACTGATTTAGGATGCGGCAGTCCAGCCGCAGAATGTGCAAGCTAAATGGTGCTACAGATCCAGCGAGCAATAGTCTGCTTTGAAGCAGGAGCACCCAGCTTGTTGGGTGCATGCAGGATAAATAGCGAGTCAGTTTTTCTGACTCTAGCCGTCCTGGAAACATAAAGTTTCAGGGCCCGGACTACGTCTAGCAACTTGGAATCCTCCAAGTCCTTAGTAGCCGCAGGCACCACAATAGGTTGGTTCAAATGAAACGATGATACCACCTTAGGGAGAAATTGGGGACGAGTCCTCCATTCTGCCCTTTCCATATGGAAGATCAGATATGGGCTTTTACATGACAAAGCCGCCGATTCTGACACACGCCTAGTCCAAGCTAAGGCCAAAAGCATGACCACTTTCCACGTGAGATATTTTAGCTCCACGGTCTTAAGTGGCTCAAACCAGTGGGATTTTAGGAATCCAACACACGTTAAGATCCCAAGGTGCCACTGGAGGCACAAAAGGGGCTGAATATGCAGCACCCCTGTAACAACGTCCGAACTTCAGGCAGTGAAGCCAGTTCTTTTTGAGAGAAAAAGGGATAGGGCCGAAATCTTGGCCTTTATGGATCCTAATTTTAGGCCCATAGTCACTCCTGACTGTAGGAAGTGCAGGAATCGACCCCCCTGGAATTCCTCTGTAGGGCCTTCCCGGCCACACACCAAGAAACCTATTTTTGCCATATACAGTGAAAAAGTCTTGCTGTCACGTCTTTCCTAGCCTTTATCAGCGCAGGAATAACTGCATCCGGAATGCCCTTTTCCGCTAGGATCCGGCGTTCAACCGCCATGCCGTCCAACGCAGCCACGGTAAGTCTTGGATCAGACAGGGTCCCTGTTGCAACATGTCCTGACTGAGAGGCAGAGGCCATAGGTCCTCTGAGAGCATTTCTTGCAGTTCCCGGGTACCGAGTCCTTCTTGGCCAATCCGGAGCAAAGAATATTGTTCACACTCCTCCGTTTATTACAATTCTCAGCCCTTGGGTCTGAGAGGAAGAGGAGGGAATATATAGACCGACTGAAACACCCACGGTGTTACTAGTGCGACCACAGCTATCGCCTGAGAGTCCCTTGACCCAGCGTAAAACCTTTTTTATTGAGGTGGGACGCCATGTAGTCCACCTGAGGCAGTTTCCATCAATTTGCAAAACTGCGTGAAGACTTCCTGATGAAGTCACCACTTTCCCGGGTGGAGGTCGTGTCCACTCCCGGAATGAACACTGCTGACAGTGCGCTTACTTGATTCTCCGCCCAGTGAAGAATTCTGGTGGCTTCTACCCTCGCCACCCTGCTCCTTGTGCCACCCTGGCGGTTTACATGAGCCCCTGCGGTCTGACTGGATCAGAACCGGTTGGTCGCGAAGCAGGAACTCCGCTTGACTTAGGGCGTTGTATATGGCCTTTAGTTCCAGGATATTGATGTGAAGGCAAGTCTGTTGGCTTGACCACAAACCTTGGAATTTTCTTCCCTGTGTAACTGCCCCCCACCCTCGGAGGCTTGCATCCGTGGTCACCAGGACCCAGTCCTGAATGCCGAATCTGCGGCCCTCGAGAAGGTGAGCACTCCGCAGCCACCACAGGAGAGACACCCTGGCCCTGGGGGATAGGGTGATTAACCGATGCATCTGAAGATGTGATCCGGACCACTTGTCCAGTAAGTTCCATTGTCCTTGCATGGAACCAACCGAAGGGGATGGCCTTGTATGATGCCATCATCCTTCCCAGGACTCAAGTGCAGTGATGCACTGACACCTGTTTTGGTTTTCAATGGATTCCTGACCAGTGTCATGAGCTCCTGAGCTCTCTCTATCGGGAGATAAACCCTCTTCTGGTCTGTGTCTAGGATCATGCCTAGGCGAGGCAGATGAGCTGTAGGAACCAACTGCGACTTTGGAATATATAGAATCCAGTCGCGTTGCCGTTTCACTTCCAGAGAAGGTGATACGCTGTCCAGCAACTGCTCTCTTGATCTCGCTTTTATGAGGAGATCACCCAAGTATGTGATAATAGTGACACCTTGCTTCCGCAGGAGCACCATCATATCCGCCATTACCTTGGTGAAATTGGTAATGACAATCCCGTACCGCAATTCTGAGGTACGCCTGATGAGGTGGATAAATGGGGACACGAAGGTATGCATCCCTTATGTCCCGATTCATTTCAGGCATGCAATGACCGCTCTTAGCGATTCCATCTTGAACCTGAACCTTTTCAGGTATATGTTCAGGGATTTTAATTCAATATGGGTCTAACCGAACCGTCTGGTTTCGGGATTATAACATGGTCGAATAATAACACCCTCTTGTTGAAGGAGGGGACCCTTGACCACCACCTGTTGAAGATACAATTTACGAATTGCAGTTAACACTGGCTCCCTCTCTTGGGGGGAAGCCCGCCGGGTCCTCGGTGAGGGGGCATCTTCTCACAGTCCAGCCTGTATCCCTGCGATACAATTTCTATTGCCCAGGGATCTAACAGGGAGTGAACCCACTTGTGGCTGAACTTACGAAGGCTTGTCCCCACCGGGCCTAGCTCCGCCTGTGGAGCCCCAGCGACATGCGGTGGATTTTTGTAGAGGCCGGGGAGGACTTCTGTTCCTGGGGACTAGCTGTGTTGTACAGCTTCTTTCCTCTGCCCCCGGCTCTGACAAGAAAGGACGCACCTCAGACTTTCTTGTTTCTTTATTCGAAAAGCTGCATTTAATAATGTCGTGCTTTCCTAGGCTGTGCAGGAATATAAGGCAAAATATCAGAATTACCAGCTATAACTGTGGAGACCAGGCCCGAGAACCTTTCTCCACACAATCCTCAGCCTTCCATATGCCTCTTAAGTCGGCATCATCTGTCCAATGTATATTCTACAGGAAACGTCAAGCAGAAATCGACATAGCTTTTGTCTCTAGGACCCAGTATACTCATGTCCCTTTGGGCATGCTTTATAATTATATATCTTTCACTTAAGACAGCATCTTAAAATATTTATATGCATACTAGGGTCTCAATCTCTGCTGATAAGGTACCTGTCCACGCTGCCACAGCGCTATAAACCCATGCCGACACAATCGCCGGTCTGGGTAGTATACTAGAATGTGCACGCTATCTGCAGGATCCCTGAGAATAGCTAGTGCAAACAGGACACCCAAGGGGAAGATTCTCAACACATCCTGGCCCTAGTGGGGAAAGGATACAGCATGAGAATTCTCTTGTGGGAAGCTGCCGTCTCTTGTCTGGAGATTCCCGCACTTTTTCCTCATGAGAGGAGGGAAATTTACCTCAGCATTCTTCCCCTTAACATGTGTACTCTCGTGTCAGGGACAGATGAGTCATCAGTGATATGCAAATCATCTTTTATTCCAATAATCATATATTGAATATCTTTTAGCCCTCTTGGCTGTAACTTTGCATTATCGTAGTCGACAGTGGAGTTAAACTCCGTGTCGATACTTTGTTATTTTGGATAGTGAACATAGAGAGACTCTGAAGGACTCTGTGACATAGGGACAGACCAGGGTAGATTTCCTTTCTGTTCCCTAACCTTTTGTGCAATAATTTTACCTCAGCACTTACACATATCCAAACAGGTGTCGGCGTTGTTGACGGAGACACCCTCCCACACACTTACCCGCTCTATCACCTCCTTAGAGGAGCCTTTTACCTCAGACATGTCGACACACGCGTACCGACACACCACACACACAGGGGATGCTCTATTTGAAGACAGTTCCCCCACCAGGCCCTTTGGAGAGACAGAGAGAGAGTATGCCAGCACACACCACAGCGCTATATAATACAGGGATGTACACTATACTGAGTGATTTTTCCCCTATAGCAGCTTATATACACAGGTTTGCGCCTAAATTTATGTGCCCCCCCTCTCTTTTTTACCCTTTGTGTACCAGGATACTGCAGGGGAGAGCCTGGGAAGCTTCCTTCCAGCTGAGCTGTAAAGAGAAAATGGCGCCGGTGTGCTGAGGAAGAAGGCCCGGCCCCCTCAGCGGTGGGCTTCTGTCCTTTTATGTACTTTAATGGCGGGGGTTAATGCACATATACAGTTTATCAGACTGTATTATGTGCTTTTCGCCAAGTAAGGTAATCTAATTGCTGCCCAGGGCGCCCCCAGCACCCTGCACCCATCAGTGACCGGAGTGTGTGGTGTGCTAAGGGAGCAATGGCGCACAGCTGCAGTGCTGTGCGCTACCTTAATGAAGACCGGAGTCTTCAGCCGCCGATTTTCAACTTCTCTTCGTTCTTCTGGCTCTGCAAGGGGGACGGCGGTGCTGCTCCGGGACCGGACGACTGAGGACTGGGCCTGTGTTCGATTTCTCTGGAGCTAATGGTGTCCAGTAGCCTTAGAAGCCCAAGCTAGCTGCAAGCAGGTAGGTTCGCTTCTCTCCCCTCAGTCCCACGTAGCAGTGAGTCTGTTGCCAGCAGATCTCACTGAAAATAAAAAACCTAACAAATACTTTCTTTTCTAGGAAGCTCAGGAGAGCCCCTAGGGTGCATCCAGCTCTGGCCGGGCACAGATACTAACTGAGGTCTGGAGGAGGGGCATAGATGGAGGAGCCAGTGCACACCAGATATAGTACCTAATCTTTCTTTTAAGAGTGCCCAGTCTCCTGCGGAGCCCGTCTATACCCCATGGTCCTTACGGAGTACCCAGCATCCACTAGGACGTCAGAGAAATATATCTACAAACAGAAAATTCAGCACTCACCATAGCAAGCTCACTTATCCTAACCACATCAATAAATAAATGATGGGGGTTTAGTTAGTGAATTGGCCAATGCACAGAAGCCTGCAAACCGATCGCCAAGGTACCCCACCTTCTTGCAGGTCCTACACTATCACAGAGTCTTAAAACCTGGCAACTGTATCACACATAATATAACTGCATATAAGAGTTAACCATAGATTAAGTGAGCTTGCTATGGTGAGTGCTGAATTTTCTGTTTGTATTTATTTAAGTAATGTGGTCATGGGCTACATGCACCCCACCCTATGAGTGGTAAGGGCAGTCATGTACCCCGCTTCTGGTGTGGCAAGTGCTGTGGTTTTATATTTGTTTGTATATTGCGGGGGGTTTCTATGGTTAACTCTTATTAACTGTGGCCATAGGCTTTTTCATGCACCCCTAGGTAGACTCAATTGTCCTAAACCTGTGTCAGCTGTTCCTTAGTAATTTATCAGCCAGTGTCAGGTGACTAGTGTATCTTTAAAAGCCATAAGGTATTTGGCAGGTACACATTAAACCAAGTAGGCATATTTGCAGTTATATTATGTGTGATACAGTTGGCAGGTTTTAAGACTCTGTGATAGTGTAGGACCTGCAAGAAGGTGGGGTACCTTGGCGAGCGGTATGCAGGCTTCTGTGCATTGGCCAATTCACTAACTAAATCCCCATCATTTGTTTAATGATGTGGTCAGGATAAGTGAGCCAGCATATGGTCTCACAAGGGGTCTGAGGATCTCATCTCGGTACCTAATGGCAGTCAGGCTACCTCTGGCGAGCACATGGAGGGCTGTGCAACCCCCCAAAGAAATGCCACCCCACACCATTACTGACCCACTGCCAAACCGGTTATGCTGGAGGATGTTGCAGGCAGCAGAACGTTCTCCTTGGCGTCTCCAGACTCTGTCACGTCTGTCACATGTGCTCAGTGAGAACCTGCTTTCATCTGTGAAGAGCACAGGGTGCCAGTGGCGAATTTGCCAATCTTGGTGTTCTCTAGCAAATGCCAAACATCCTGCACGGTGTTGGGCTGTAAGCACAACCCCCACCTGTGGATGTCGGGCCCTCATACCACCCTCATGGAGTCTGTTTCTGATCGTTTGAGTAGACACATGCACATTTGTGGCTTGCTGGAGGTCATTTTGCAGGGCTCTGACAGTGCTCCTCCTGTTCCTCCTTGCACAAAGGCGGAGGTAGCAGTCCTGCTGCTGGGTTGCCCTCCTACGGCCTCCTCCATGTCTCCTGATGTACTGGCCTGTCTCCTGGTAGCGCCTCCATGCTCTGGACACTACGCTCACAGACACAGCAAACTTTCTTGCCACAGCTAGCATTGATGTGCCATCCTGGATGAGCTGCACTACCTTAGCCACTTTTGTGGGTTGTAGACTCCGTCTCATGCTACCACTAGAGTGAAAGCACCGCCAGCTTTCAAAAGTGACCAAAACATCAGCCAGAAAGCATAGGAGCTGAGAAGTGGTCTGTGGTCACCACCTGCAGAACAACTCCTTTATTGGGGGTGTCTTGCTAATTGCCTATAATTTCCACCTGTTGTCTATTCCAATTGCACAACAGCATGTGAAATTGATTGTCAATCAGTGTTGCTTCCTAAGTGGACAGTTTGATTTCACAGAAGTGTGATTGACTTGGAGTTACATTGTGTTGTTTAAGTGTTCCCTTTATTTTTTTGAGCAGTGTGTATATATATATATATATATATATATACAGGTTGAGTATCCCTTATCCAAAATGCTTGGGACCACAAGTATTTTGGTTATCGGATTATTCCATATTTTGGAATAATTGCATACCATAATGAGATATCATGGTGATGGGACCTAAGTCTAAGCACAGAATACAATTATGTTTCATATATACCTTATATACACAGCCTGAATGTAATTTTAGCCAATATTTTTAAGAACTTTGTGCATTAAACAAAGTGTGTGTACATTCACACAATTCATTTATGTTTGATATACACCTTATACACAAAGCCTGAAGGATATTTAATACAATATTTTTAATAACTTTGTGTATTAAACAAATTTTGTGTGCATTGAGCCATCAGAAAACAAAGGTTTCACTATTTCACTCTCACTCAAAAATTCGGTATTTCGGAATATTTGGATATGGGATACTCAACCTGTATATATATATTGGTGCCCTATGTAGAGATCCCCAGCCAGAAGATTCAGTCTTATTCCAATGGCAGATGGGTAATACACGATGCATAACTGCAGGTCATCTGGACTATATATAGCTATATGCAGCAGGTATACATATATATATATATATATATATACATATATATATATAAACCAAATAGCAATCGTCCCGGCACTCCACTCCTCATAGAACCAACTGCTGAGGTGCCATTCCTGTGGGAAATGCAGCGCAGACCCAAATAGCTAGTGTGGATGTAATGGATGGCACTCATTCAGACTCCACAGCGTATGCGAAAAGAGGTGAAAATTTAATCAGCCGACATGTTTTGGGGAACGCAGCCCCGTCCTCAGGGCCAGACAAACCAAACACAATAATGACATGACTTATATAGTGAACACAACACTAAAACATTACATGCAAATCATACTCACCTGCCACGAGGCGCCACCGCCCGCCGGGCCGTCCAGCTACACAACCGTGTCTCCTTCCAGTGACGTCAGCGGTGCGCCGCGTCGCAGGCGAGTATCCTAGGGAACCAGACTGTTTACGCTGGTGGTCACCTAGGGAACATACAAAGCGGAAAACTTTATACAATGCTGACATATGTACACCAACATTATAAAATATTGTTGGAATAAACATTAACACACCAACATTAATGAACACGAACATATTAAAAACCAAAAGGACTCTGATTATGTCTAGGGCTGTCATGACTGCAATGTTGGACCTGAAAAAAGTAAACAGTACTACTGAAAAATTAATCGTTATTCTGCAATTAAAACATGTAAAAATATGACCATACCTAATTGCCAGAAATAATAATACTGATACTCTTAACATATAAATGACAAAAATCAAAATGCAAAGATAAAGGAATAAAGGATCAAAGGAACGAAGGAAAATGGGTTAAGTCAATGTATCTAAGATATGCTTTTAAGAATACTTTTAACGAATATTTTTTAAGGAATAATTTTAAAGAAAACATTGTAACCCCAAATTTTCGTTAAGGCCCCCAGGTGATAGGGTCCCCAATTTATAGATCCATCTGGATTCTTTTTGTAGTAGGGCCCTATCCCTGTTCCCTCCTCTAAGTTTGGGGGGAACATGGTCTATAAGAATTGCCCTGATGCTTGCTACCCTATGTCCCATTGTTAGGCAATGCCGGGCGAATGGTTGTTCGCTATCATTCTTTTCAAAGGCTTTCTTAATGGCACTTCTATGGAGAGCCATTCTCTCCCGGAACTGCCTAATGGTCTTGCCCACATAGGCTAATCCACAGGGACAAGTGAGCAGGTACACCACATGTGTCGTAGTGCACGTCAGGCGGTGTAAAATGGGTATTTTACGACCTGTGGATGGATGATTGAATGAGGTGCCCACTAATAGTGTATTGCAAGTTGCGCACCCCAGACACCGATAGCATCCATTTTTAGCTCTCAGAAAGTGAGTCTCCCTTTCCTTAGCCATGTTGGTAATATCCAATTAAACTACTCGGTCTCCTATATTCCTCCCCCTGGTGTGACTAGGTAAGAGTGCTGTGTTAGACAGGGAGGACAGGGATGTATCTGTTTGGATTATTGGCCACATCTGTTTGGCTTTTTTTACCAGTTGTTTACTACGAGTCGTGTATTTGTTAATCCAGGGAAATATTTCCCTGTCAGGGCGTTTGTTAGTATGACTGGGTTCCAAAACTTGTTGGCGGGTCATGTCTAACACCCGTCTTTTGGACACCTCAAGGTCTGCTAAGGGGTAGCCTCGTTCCACAAACTTATACTGCATGCAATCTAATGCTCTGGAGGATTCTTCTGGATCAGACGTGATCCTCCGTACTCGCAAAAATTGCGAGTACGGAAGTCCCTTGCGCAAGGGGGCTGGATGGAAACTTTGATATTTTAATAATGTATTCCTGTCAGTAGCTTTTACATACAGGGAGGTATTAAGTTGACCCTCCCTTACGGAGATCGTCACGTCCAGGTAATTAATGACATCATCGTGGATGTCATACGTAAACTGTACTGGATGGTTGGTCTTATTGTGATTATCCAAAAGGGATACAAGTTTGTCCCTAGGTCCCTGCCATAAGATAAGCAGGTCGTCAATATAGCGCCTGTAGTAAAAGACCTGCGTGGATACCTCTGGGTCTAGGGAGAACATTTGAACTTCAAGGCGGTACATGAATGCATTCGCGTACGATGGAGCCACAGCCGACCCCATCGCACACCCGGCAAGCTGTAACCAAAATTTGCCATTAAAAACAAAATAATTCCTGTTGAGTATCTTATCTAACAATGACATAAAAAGCGCTATCTCAGGGCCCTTGTATTCAGGGTTATTTTCAATAAGTGACTTCACCGCCTCCATACCTGCATCATGCGGATACAGGTATAGAGGCTGGTGACATCAGCACTGCATAGGCTCAACTCCTCCGGCAAGGGACCCAAATCTCTTAACTGTAGGAGCAAAGCCGTGGAGTCCCTGAGGTAGGACGGTGCAGCTTGCACACAGGGGTTGAGGTATGCATCCAAGAAAATGGATATGGGATGGTATAGAGACCCTCTGGCCGATACTATAGGGCGGCCCGGGGGGTCAATCAGTGTTTTATGGACCTTAGGGACCGTATAGAACAGTGGTGCAGTAGGGAAATCAACAGTGAGTGCTTTGAGTGCTTGTGTGGAAATAGACCCCCGTTCACTAGCATCTTTCAGCATAGCGTCCAACTCTTTTTTGAACTCCTGGGTAGGGTCCTTGGATAACTTCTTGTATACTGAGGAATCACTCAATTGGCGATCACATTCCTTGATGTAATCATCCAAGTCCTGCACCACTGTCGCTCCCCCCTTGTCCGCTCTCCGGATCACTATATCGGTTCTGTTAGACAGATCCTTCAGTGCCTTTCTCTCAGACATGGATATGTTAGAGTAACCAACAGTGTCTGCTTCCCTGTTGCCCTCTAGCTCCAATACACGTGAAAACGTCCTAATAGATGGATTAAGACTAGGGGGGTCAAAGCTAGACCGTGGGGCAATCGCCTGTAATTGGGCTGGGATACTGTCTGATGAAGGGCCAGCTGACTTATCGTTGAAATATTCCCTGCGTCTCAATGACCTATTAAGACGCAGCATCACTACTTTCCACTCAAGCGGATCCGGATTATTGGTGGGGATGAATGATAAACCCTTGGATAACACTTGATATTCCATGTCTGAAAGAGGGGTGGAGGATAAATTGAAGATGGATTCTCTCATGGCCTTGGTGGCTTTTGCCCTGATGTCCCTTTGGTTCTGCCCCGACCTCCGCGTCCTCTCCCTCGTCCGCGTCCTGGTGTAGGCACCCGGTTGGAGCGGGTTGGTATAACCCGCGGGTTTTGGCCTAAAGGGAGCTGGGGGTCAGATGAAGGGGTCCTCTCGGGGGCATACTCAGAGTCACTTGCAGATGTGCTGACTCCACAGCGTATGCGAATAGAGGTGAAAATTTAATCAGCCGACATGTTTCGGGGAACGCAGCCCCGTCCTCAGCTGCAGACCTTTGAGGCTGAACATAAATTGCATCTGTCATCAGATACTCAGACAGATTGGCCTGCCAAACTTGCCACACAGGTGGATCAATACAGGCAGGAATTAATACGCTTCAAGAAGGACAAGCTCCTCACAGTACAGAGGGATTACCAGCAACGCCAAGTTTATCCGTGGTTAGTAAGCACTAGATCTGGACAGGATCGACAATACCCCAACCGTCGTCATCAATCACGACGACGGAGAGAACAGCAGCAGGGAGTCAGCACATCTGCAAGTGACTCTGAGTATGCCCCCGAGAGGACCCCTTCATCTGACCCCCAGCTCCCTTTAGGCCAAAACCCGCGGGTTATACCAACCCGCTCCAACCGGGTGCCTACACCAGGACGCGGACGAGGGAGAGGATGCGGAGGTCGGGGCAGAACCAAAGGGACATCAGGGCAAAAGCCACCAAGGCCATGAGAGAATCCATCTTCAATTTATCCTCCACCCCTCTTTCAGACATGGAATATCAAGTGTTATCCAAGGGTTTATCATTCATCCCCACCAATAATCTGGATCCGCTTGAGTGGAAAGTAGAGATGCTGCGTCTTAATAGGTCATTGAGACGCAGGGAATATTTCAACGATAAGTCAGCTGGCCCTTCATCAGACAGTATCCCAGCCCAATTTCAGGCGATTGCCCCACGGTCTAGCTTTGACCCCCCTAGTCTTAATCCATCTATTAGGACGTTTTCACGTGTATTGGAGCTAGAGGGCAACAGGGAAGCAGACACTGTTGGTTACTCTAACATATCCATGTCTGAGAGAAAGGCACTGAAGGATCTGTCTAACAGAACCGATATAGTGATCCGGAGAGCGGACAAGGGGGGAGCGACA
This sequence comes from Pseudophryne corroboree, assembly GCF_028390025.1. NCBI lineage: Eukaryota > Metazoa > Chordata > Amphibia > Anura > Myobatrachidae > Pseudophryne > Pseudophryne corroboree. Next base: position 963,149,414 of record NC_086444.1, on the reverse strand, counting down.
GTGGTGCAGGACTTGGATGATTACATCAAGGAATGTGATCGCCAATTGAGTGATTCCTCAGTATACAAGAAGTTATCCAAGGACCCTACCCAGGAGTTCAAAAAAGAGTTGGACGCTATGCTGAAAGATGCTAGTGAACGGGGGTCTATTTCCACACAAGCACTCAAAGCACTCACTGTTGATTTCCCTACTGCACCACTGTTCTATACGGTCCCTAAGGTCCATAAAACACTGATTGACCCCCCGGGCCGCCCTATAGTATCGGCCAGAGGGTCTCTATACCATCCCATATCCATTTTCTTGGATGCATACCTCAACCCCTGTGTGCAAGCTGCACCGTCCTACCTCAGGGACTCCACGGCTTTGCTCCTACAGTTAAGAGATTTGGGTCCCTTGCCGGAGGAGTTGAGCCTATGCAGTGCTGATGTCACCAGCCTCTATACCTGTATCCCGCATGATGCAGGTATGGAGGCGGTGAAGTCACTTATTGAAAATAACCCTGAATACAAGGGCCCTGAGATAGCGCTTTTTATGTCATTGTTAGATAAGATACTCAACAGGAATTATTTTGTTTTTAATGGCAAATTTTGGTTACAGCTTGCCGGGTGTGCGATGGGGTCGGCTGTGGCTCCATCGTACGCGAATGCATTCATGTACCGCCTTGAAGTTCAGATGTTCTCCCTAGACCCAGAGGTATCCACGCAGGTCTTTTACTACAGGCGCTATATTGACGACCTGCTTATCTTATGGCAGGGACCTAGGGACAAACTTGTATCCCTTTTGGATAATCACAATAAGACCAACCATCCAGTACAGTTTACGTATGACATCCACGATGATGTCATTAATTACCTGGACGTGACGATCTCCGTAAGGGAGGGTCAACTTAATACCTCCCTGTATGTAAAAGCTACTGACAGGAATACATTATTAAAATATCAAAGTTTCCATCCAGCCCCCTTGCGCAAGGGACTTCCGTACTCGCAATTTTTGCGAGTACGGAGGATCACGTCTGATCCAGAAGAATCCTCCAGAGCATTAGATTGCATGCAGTATAAGTTTGTGGAACGAGGCTACCCCTTAGCAGACCTTGAGGTGTCCAAAAGACGGGTGTTAGACATGACCCGCCAACAAGTTTTGGAACCCAGTCATACTAACAAACGCCCTGACAGGGAAATATTTCCCTGGATTAACAAATACACGACTCGTAGTAAACAACTGGTAAAAAAAGCCAAACAGATGTGGCCAATAATCCAAACAGATACATCCCTGTCCTCCCTGTCTAACACAGCACTCTTACCTAGTCACACCAGGGGGAGGAATATAGGAGACCGAGTAGTTCAATTGGATATTACCAACATGGCTAAGGAAAGGGAGACTCACTTTCTGAGAGCTAAAAATGGATGCTATCGGTGTCTGGGGTGCGCAACTTGCAATACACTATTAGTGGGCACCTCATTCAATCATCCATCCACAGGTCGTAAAATACCCAGTTTACACCGCCTGACGTGCACTACGACACATGTGGTGTACCTGCTCACTTGTCCCTGTGGATTAGCCTATGTGGGCAAGACCATTAGGCAGTTCCGGGAGAGAATGGCTCTCCCTAGAAGTGCCATTAAGAAAGCCTTTGAAAAGAATGATAGCGAACAACCATTCGCCTGGCATTGCCTAACAATGGGACATAGGGTAGCAAGCATCAGGGCAATTCTTATAGACCATGTTCCCCCCAAACTTAGAGGAGGGAACAGGGATAGGGCCCTACTACAAAAAGAATCCAGATGGATCTATAAATTGGGGACCCTATCACCTGGGGGCCTTAACGAAAATTTGGGGTTACAATGTTTTCTTTAAAATTATTCCTTAAAAAATATTCGTTAAAAGTATTCTTAAAAGCATATCTTAGATACATTGACTTAACCCATTTTCCTTCGTTCCTTTGATCCTTTATTCCTTTATCTTTGCATTTTGATTTTTGTCATTTATATGTTAAGAGTATCAGTATTATTATTTCTGGCAATTAGGTATGGTCATATTTTTTACATGTTTTAATTGCAGAATAACGATTAATTTTTCAGTAGTACTGTTTACTTTTTTCAGGTCCAACATTGCAGTCATGACAGCCCTAGACATAATCAGAGTCCTTTTGGTTTTTAATATGTTCGTGTTCATTAATGTTGGTGTGTTAATGTTTATTCCAACAATATTTTATAATGTTGGTGTACATATGTCCGCATTGTATAAAGTTTTCCGCTTTGTATGTTCCCTAGGTGACCACCAGCGTAAACAGTCTGGTTCCCTAGGATACTCGCCTGCGGCGCACCGCTGACGTCACTGGAAGGAGACACGGTTGTGTAGCTGGACGGCCCGGCGGGCGGTGGCGCCTCGTGGCAGGTGAGTATGATTTGCATGTAATGTTTTAGTGTTGTGTTCACTATATAAGTCATGTCATTATTGTGTTTGGTTTGTCTGGCCCTGAGGACGGGGCTGCGTTCCCCGAAACATGTCGGCTGATTAAATTTTCACCTCTTTTCGCATACGCTGTGGAGTCTGAATGAGTGCCATCCATTACATCCACACCATATATATATATATATATACATACACACACACCATATTTGTTTCCCTTTTTTTAGGGTGGGGGGCACCAAACTACAACTTGCCTCCGGGCAACTGGCTATGAATTTACGCCCCTGCTCCTCTAGAAATGCACTGCACATATAACAGTAAGATAAAATTGAGAGAAAATAAAAGAGAAAAACATTAACATCTTATAATTGTAAACAGGGTCGCCAATAGTGGGAGGAAAGGGGCATATGGAGGGGGCATGGCCACGCCTACCCACATTTGATCTTCACATTAAATACTTAGGACCCATTGATCTCACAATGTTCCTGCTTCTAACACAGGCACCCTTGAGGGCCTACAGATCATTGCTACACTGGTGTAACTACATGGGGTGCAGGCGGTGTTTCTATGCGTTAGGCGCCGGGGTCCGCTTGTCTGCGCGGCCCGGCGCCTAGCAACTAGAGACGCCGTGCGCGTACAGCCGCCGGCTCCCTAGCAACGCTAGACGCCGGGCGCGCTGAGCCGCACGGACCCTAGCAACGGGGACGCCACTGGCGGACCGCGTTCCCCGTTGCTAGGCTTTAGGAAATTAAGATATTCACCTGCTCTCTGGCCGTGCAGCAAGGCAGCTGCACGGCATTTATTCTAATCAGCCTTTAGCAGCTGATTGGAGGACTCCTTGTTAAATACACTCCCAGGGCTTCTCGAAGACGCCGGTAATAGCTTCCTGCATGCTGCCTTTGTTTGCTGAGAGTCTGTTTCCAGTCCTGCTGTATCCGGTCATTCCAGTCCTCAGAAGTCCGGTATTCGGGAGTTGTCATCTCATCCCAAGAGGTCGTTTGGTTCCCTGGAGTCCTGACTGATCACCGTTTTATATCCAGTGGTGTTCGTGAGTTGCGGCTCTGCCGTGTGTTGCGGCTCAGCCGCTTTACCTTTTATATTTTGTGTTTGGAGCATTTGCGGAGGGTTCCGCTTCCACAAGTCCTCTCTGGTACTCGGCGGTGCCGGGTAGGAGAATTGGACAAGTGGATATTTTGGTTGTCCTTTTCCCTGGCGGTTTCTCCGCACATATTATAGTTTTGAGTTTGCTTAGCCCCTGGCCTGGTTGTTTAGTTACAGGGCCTCTTGTTATCACCCTGTCTCGGGTTTCCCTTTGTCTCTCATTAAGACCGGGGGGCATCGAAGTTGGGCAGACATAATCCGCCCTTCAAACGCGGCTGCCAAGGGCTCAAGAAACCATAGTCTCGCAGGGGATTTCTGACAACACGGGTGAGACAACAGAGTTAGGGCGCCAGGGGCTATTTTCCTGTCCTGCTCCCTTCCCCAGCATTCCGTTCCAGTGCTCCGGTCCTTGCCATAAGATCTCCTCTGACCAGAGTGCTGGAATCATAACATTATTACCGGCCATACCAAAACTTAAAATTAAACGGGGTTTAATTTTTTCTCATTCAGTTTTGTGAGAGTTTATCGGCCTCATTAATCCAACAGATTTAGGGCCAAATCCTGGTCAGCTCTTAGTCAGCCAGATTCAAGAACTTACTCAGATGGTTCAGGATCTTTCTCTTCGGGTGAAGTCGCAGGAAGATCTTTTGCGAGCTTCCCCAAGGGTAGTCCCTGAACCAAAGATGCATTTGCCTGACCGTTTTTCTGGTGATAGAAAAGAGTTTTTTAATTTTAAAGAATCCTGTAAGCTTTATTTTCGTTTAAGACCGACTTCCTCGGGTACTGAATCTCAGCGGGTCGGGATTATTATTTCTTTGCTCCTGGGGGATCCTCAGACCTGGGCATTTGGTTTAAGAGCAGAGGATCCGGCATTGTTGTCAGTTGACGCTTTTTTTGAGTCTTTAGGGCTCTTGTATGATGACCCTGATAGAGAGGCGTCCGCTGAAAGTCAGTTGCGCGCTCTCAGACAGGGTAGAAATCCTGCGGAGGTTTATTGTACGGAGTATCGCCGTTGGTCGAACGACTGTGGCTGGAATGACCCAGCCCTGCGCAGTCAGTTTCGTCTCGGCTTATCAGAGTCTATAAAAGACAGTCTCCTTCAGTACCCCGCTCCTGAGACTCTCGATAAACTCATGGAGCTTTATTGATCGTCGTCTCAGAGAGCGGAGGGCTGAAAAAGGAGCACTTGTAAGGTCAAGTCCGTGTGTATATTCCATTCCTGAAGACGTAGAGGAGCCCATGCAGATGGGTCTCTCCCGGCTGTCTCCTGAAGAAAGAGCCAGAAGGCAAAATTCTGGTCTTTGTCTGTACTGTGGGGGTAAGGGACATTTTGCTCGTAATTGTCCGAACAAGTCGGGAAACGCTTTGACCAGGTGAATTGTGAGGGGGTTCACCTAGGTCTGCAGCTTATCTCCTCGAATAACTCCCTTTTAGTCCCAGTTAAAGTTTTCTTTGGCAGCCTCAGTTCTTCGGTGTCGGCTTTTGTTGACAGTGGAGCTGCAGGAAACTTTATGGATTTAACTTGGGCTAAGGCCTTAGGCATTCCTCAGTTACCTTTGGGTAGGTGTGTCACCATGCATGGCTTAGATGGGAGTCCGCTGTCTAATGGGATTATTTCTCTCCATACACCCCCTGTACTACTTACAGTAGGAGCTCTACATTCCGAGAAAATCGAGTTCTTTCTTACACATTGCCCAGCAGTTCCAGTTGTTCTGGGTCACCCTTGGCTGGCCTTTCATAATCCCACCATTGATTGGCGGTCGGGGGAGATTTCACAATGGGGTACTTTCTGTGATAAGGAATGTATCACGCTTCCAGTCAGAGTAGCAGCTATCATTCCAGAACTCATTCCGGTGGAATACCAGGAGTTTGCTGATGTTTTCTCCAAAGGCAATGCGGACATTCTGCCTCCCCATCGGCCTTATGATTGTGCTATTGAGTTAATTCCTGGTGCCGCATTGCCAAAGGGAAGATTATATGCATTATCCGGGCCAGAAACTGCGGCTATGAATGATTATGTAAAGGAGAGCCTTGAGAAAGGATTTATTAGACCATCAAAATCTCCTTTAAGTGCAGGCTTCTTCTTTGTGGAGAAAAAGGATGGCTCGCTTAGACCTTGCATTGATTTTAGAGCCCTGAATAAGATCTCAGTTAAAAACACCTATCCTTTGCCGTTGATTTCTGTACTCTTTGATCAGTTACGTTCTGCTGTGATTTTTTCTAAAATTGACCTTAGAGGAGCGTACAACCTCATCCGAATTAAATCTGGAGAGGAGTGGAAAACGGCCTTCAGTACTCAGTCGGGTCACTATGAATACCTGGTGATGCCGTTCGGCCTGTCCAATGCTCTGGCAGTTTTTCAAGACCTCATTAACGATGTGCTCCGTGACTTCCTAGGGAAATTCGTAGTCGTTTACTTAGACGACATCCTGATTTTTTCTGAATCAATGGAACAACATGTTACCCAGGTGCGCCTGGTTCTTCAAAAGTTACGCGAGAATCATTTATATGCCAAGCTGGAGAAGTGTGAGTTTCATGTCACGGAAGTATCTTTTTTAGGGTACATAATTTCCCCTCAGGGATTTTCCATGGAACCAAAGAAACTCCAGGCCATCCTTAGTTGGGCGCAACCCACCAATTTAAAAGCAATTCAGCGCTTTTTAGGGTTTGCGAATTATTATAGGAGGTTCATTCATTCTTTTTCTGACCTGGTTGCTCCCATTGTAGCTCTGACAAAGAAAGGAGCGGATCCTACCAACTGGTCGCGTGAAGCTGAGTTGTCCTTCCGGGCCTTGAAACAAGCCTTTGTCTCGGCTCCAGTCCTCAGACATCCTAATCCGGAATTGCCCTTTGTGGTGAAGGTTGATGCCTCGGAGGTTGGAGTGGGGGCTATCCTTTCTCAAAAGGATCCGGAGTCTCTGGAGTTACATCCTTGTGCCTTTATGTCCAGGAAATTCTCCTCCGCTGAATCCAACTATGACGTTGGTAATCGGGAGTTACTGGCGGTAAAGTGGGCTTTCGAGGAGTGGAGGCATTGGTTGGAGGGAGCAAAACATACTATTTCGGTATTGACTGACCATAAGCACCTGCAATACATTGAATCGGCTAAGCGGCTTAATGCCCGGCAGGCACGTTGGGCATTATATTTTACGCGTTTCAAATTTATAATCACTTTCAGGCCTGGTTCCAAGAATACTAAGGCTGATGCCCTGTCACGTAGCTTTCTTCCGGTTCACAATAACAATCCTGTTACCCCCATACTTCCATCTTCGGTCATCTGGGCGGGCCTCACACAAGATTTATTTACCCAGTTAAAACAGCTTCAACACCAAGCTCCTAGAATTACTCCTGCTGGTCGTCTTTACCTCCCTGAGTTTTTGAGAGCTACTGTTTTACCGGAATTCCATGATAACAAAGTTTCAGGGCATCCAGGAGTCTCTAAGACATTGGAGTTAGTCTCTCGCTCAGTATGGTGGCTTGGTCTTTCTAAAGACGTCAAGGAATTTGTTTATTCATGTCAGGTTTGTGCACAGCATAAGGTTCCCCGTTCCTTGCCCATCGGGCAACTTATGCCCTTAAATGTTCCTCTCAGGCCGTGGTCTCATATTTCCATGGATTTTGTGGTTGACCTTCCCCTTTCAGCCGGATTCCGAGTCATATGGGTGGTAGTGGACCGTTTTAGTAAAATGGCTCATTTTATTGCTCTTCCCCGATTGCCTTCTGCCCAAGGGTTGGCAGTTTTGTTTCTCCGCCATGTATTCAGGCTTCATGGGTTGCCTACTGATATTGTTTCTGATCGGGGTCCACAATTCATCGCACAATTCTGGAAATGTTTTTGTGCCTCATTGAAGATGAAATTGTCGTTAACATCCGGTTACCACCCACAATCCAACAACCGAACGAGTTAACCAATCATTGAAACAATATTTGCGCTTGTATTCAGCCAAACTCCAGAATGATTGGTCCGAGTTTCTTCCGTTGGCTGAATTTGCTTACAATAATTCTTGTCATTCCTCCACTAAAGAGTCTCCATTCTTTTCAGTTTTTGGTTTTCACCCCAGAGCTAATTCTTTTTTTCATCATTCCTCAGTCTCCTCGCTAACCTTAACCTCCCATCTCAGAGCCATTTGGAAAAAGGTGCACCTTGCTCTCAGAAAAGCGGCCTTTCGAGAGAAGAAATTTTCTGACAGGCTCCGACGTCCTTGCACTTTTAAGGTGGGAGATAGGGTGTGGTTGTCGACTCGCAACATCAGGCTTCGACAATCCTCGGCTAGACTGGGACCCAAATTTATTGGGCCATTTCTTATTATTAAAAGAGTCAACCCAGTTGCCTTTCGGTTACGTTTACCAAGATCTCTCAGGATTGGAAATACGTTTCATTGTTCCCTGTTGAAACAATAAGTTTCTTCCAGTAGATTTCCTCGGAAGATCTCTCAGGGTAGATCTCCAGTGGATGTACAGGGACAACAGGAGTTCTTGGTAGAGAAGGTTCTCGATTCCAAATTGTCCCGGGGTCGGCTGTATTTTCTAGTTCACTGGAAAGGCTATGGTCCGGAGGAAAGGTCTTGGGTCCTGGATAAGGATCTTCATGCCCCGAGGCTCAAGAGGGCATTTTTTCGGGAATTTCCTCAGAAACATCGCTTTAGGGGTTCCTTGACCCCTCCTCAAGGGGGGGGGTACTGTTAGGCGCCGGGGTCCGCTTGTCTGCGCGGCCCGGCGCCTAGCAACTAGAGACGCCGTGCGCGTACAGCCGCCGGCTCCCTAGCAACGCTAGACGCCGGGCGCGCTGAGCCGCACGGACCCTAGCAACGGGGACGCCACTGGCGGACCGCGTTCCCCGTTGCTAGGCTTTAGGAAATTAAGATATTCACCTGCTCTCTGGCCGTGCAGCAAGGCAGCTGCACGGCATTTATTCTAATCAGCCTTTAGCAGCTGATTGGAGGACTCCTTGTTAAATACACTCCCAGGGCTTCTCACAGACGCCGGTAATAGCTTCCTGCATGCTGCCTTTGTTTGCTGAGAGTCTGTTTCCAGTCCTGCTGTATCCGGTCATTCCAGTCCTCAGAAGTCCGGTATTCGGGAGTTGTCATCTCATCCCAAGAGGTCGTTTGGTTCCCTGGAGTCCTGACTGATCACCGTTTTATATCCAGTGGTGTTCGTGAGTTGCGGCTCTGCCGTGTGTTGCGGCTCAGCCGCTTTACCTTTTATATTTTGTGTTTGGAGCATTTGCGGAGGGTTCCGCTTCCACAAGTCCTCTCTGGTACTCGGCGGTGCCGGGTAGGAGAATTGGTCAAGTGGATATTTTGGTTGTCCTTTTCCCTGGCAGTTTCTCCGCACATATTATAGTTTTGAGTTTGCTTAGCCCCTGGCCTGGTTGTTTAGTTAGAGGGCCTCTTGTTATCACCCTGTCTCAGGTTTCCCTTTGTCTCTCATTAAGACCGGGGGGCATCGAAGTTGGGCAGACATAATCCGCCCTTCAAACGCGGCTGCCAAGGGCTCAAGAAACCATAGTCTCGCAGGGGATTTCTGACAACACGGGTGAGACAACAGAGTTAGGGCGCCAGGGGCTATTTTCCTGTCCTGCTCCCTTCCCCAGCATTCCGTTCCAGTGCTCCGGTCCTTGCCATAAGATCTCCTCTGACCAGAGTGCTGGAATCATAACACTATGGGAACAGAAGATAAAAGGGATCAACTCCCTCTGAGGCCACACCCCACTACGCACACATGCTTCTTATACAGCAAGTATGCAAGGTCCAGCATGCGTGTCCACAACTTCTGTATACAAGTTCTGTCTCAGGATTGTATTGTAACATACTTTAAAGTGCATTAGTGTTTAGGTCAATGGCATAACAGAAGCGCCAGGTAAGACACTGGTTTGTTAACAAAAAAAAACATAAAATGGTTTACAGAAATATGTACTCCCTCAGTGCCAACTGTTACCTAGGCTGGTCCCTAGAATGAATAATGGATGATCCGGCTCTGCATGAGAAGCATGTAAATGACTAGGTATCACAGAGATACAGACAGGCTAGCAGTAATAGATTATAGTCAACAGTTGTGCAGTAGAAATTTTTTTCTTAGTGGCACTGATAGTAAAAATGGGTGTGGTCATGTGTCATGAGAGGGAGTGGTCACATGAAACTAGGGGAGTGGCTACATGACAGTAGGGGCATGGGCACATTATGCCACACACCGTAATACCCATTACACATTATGCCAGACACCGTAATGCCTTACATATTATGTAACACACCATAATGCCTATTGCATATTATGCCACACACAGTTATGCCACTGACACCATTTTATGCCCCACACACAAAAATGCCCCTTATAATTATGCCCCATTGGTGGGCTGGTGGTACTGAGTACCACCACCATATTTCTTAATGGTACTCCGTACCACCCCGTAGCACCCTACTTTCAGCACTGATTGTCAACCAGTGACTGGTAAGCCTTTTTTTATTAATTGGTATAGGTGTCCATTGAATGGTTTACTATCGATGGTCTCCATCATTGGTGTAATTGGTACTACCCATCGATGGCAGGAAACCATTAATGGTTTGCATGATCAGTGGGCATCACTAGTGGGGACACATTACAATTGTGGACCAATGAAAGAAGAAAGGTGGGGTTAAGTGATGTGCTACAGTGATATTTATCAAGACAGAGCTTGAAAACCTGGTAACAATACGTTACATGTGAGAAGTGATGTGAATGATGGGAGTATGACAACTTTTAATTGCAAATCAGCCTTGAATCTTGCAGCAAAGTGGCAGACATTGCACAAATAGTTGTATATTTTGTATACACAACTGGAATAACATGAAAGTCAGCAAGCTATACTGTTTATTTGGCTAAGAGCAGAAAATAATGCTTAGTATACACAAAGCACTAGGTGTGTTTCACCTGGCTCATTTACTGTCTACCTAACCTCTGCAAATGTACAATTAATGGTTTCAGTAACATGCAATACTGTTTGTATTAGGTTACATATCATTCTGTCTCTAGCAAATGTCTTTTGAAGCCTTTTATGTGGATTATTTACTCTTGAGTATGTATAAAAGCAGGTAAATGTTAGGTGCTTTTTAATTATTTTTAAAGTGACTGCTGTTGCTTGGTTATTCAAAGATATAATTATATTCCATTTATTTATGGTGCAACGTATCTAGAACTCAAAAGGAATATAATAATGTGTGTTCTGGTGCAACAAGGGGACAGGTACAAAGAGCTTCCTGGAGGTAAGGCAGAGCCTTTATGGAGGCAAGTCACACTTATAGTCTGTGTGCACATCCTGGTTTAGGGGCAAAGAATGACTGATGCAGGGTCTGAGGGACCTCTAAGCAACTCAGTGTATAATTGGCCAGATTAGGGTCTTATATAAATTGGTGTTAAAATTGCAGCCATGAATTGACGTCTTTTTGCCATGGAGAATGTTTGTTATACAGATTGGATTGGCCGATATGAAGACATTTCAATATCTATACATATAATAAAACTGTAAGGGTTGTGTCTGTACATAGCAATATTTTTTTGAGAAATCTACTTCTAGGGACTGTTTTTGAACAATGGAGATGGAAAAAAATTTAATTTTTGTCTGTCTGTTCACTCCAGCATCATGCATAACTAGAAAATTAATTTGGATCACATTTTCACTATTGTATAGCTTAGTGACCTGGAAAGAATGTGACATCAGGGAGAGGAGCAATAAAGGAAAAACCAGATGCTTGACACTTGGCGCCTACAGTATGCAGGCTTCTCAAGTCCAAAATGACCATATGCAGGGGTTAAAGTGGGGAGGAACGAGGTGGAACTGAGTTCCACCACCTGCAATGGTAGGGGGAACTAGTTCCACCTCCTCTATTACCCTGTACAGTAATTTCAACAGAAATGCCAGCCCCATCACCTACATCAATCAATGTAGGCAGCGCTAGTGTTACTGATGAGCTGCAGCCACCTCCCCTTTCCTCAGGTCCTGATGGCTCCATGGTCCCCCTCCATCTATAGCCCACCCCTCCTGGTACTCACACACACTGTTTCTGTTGGACAGCATTCATCCTCTGCTCAGGTCCTAGTGGCTTCCTTTTCTGGCGTTGTGTATGTGATGTCATGCTGTCACCACTGCTGAAGTAAAGAAGAGCCATGAAGAGGAGCAGGCTCTGTGCATCTTGCAGACAAGTCAAGAGGGGGCTGGAGGCACAAGATATGTGGGGAAGCTGCTGGAGGGATACAGGGCATGGAGCTGCTGGAGGGACACAGACGGTGAGCTGCTGGAGTGACAGAGGCAGAGATGTGTATAAGGGGCACTACTGTGAGCATCATGTGTACATACCTCCCAACTTTTGTAGCTAAGAATGCGGGACATGCCACATCAGAGGCGCGGCCGCTGCTGGAAAAGGGTCGGCCCCAGAAAAATGGACGAGGCATCGGGAGAAGGGTGGGGCCTCGCATTAAGATCCCCAGATTTTTAGGTTTTGGGGGCATGCCCAATGCTCCCCGAAGCTGGGCAAGCCCCTTCCTCTCCTCCTCGTACTCTTCAGATGCCGTGCGCATGCGCATGGTATCTATTCAGTGATTACCGGCTGCTTTTCCGAATAGAGCAGCAGTGATCACAGATTCTGTTAACTGTCCCCCCTGCCCGCGGGACACTGTGACCTGCAGGAGGGACAGTGTCTTAATAGCAGGACTGTCCCACTGAAATTGGGACAGTTGGGAGGTATGTTTGTATATGCAGCACTACTGTGGTCATTATGTGTAAGGGGCACTACTATTGTTAGCATTATGTGTAAGGGGCTCTACTACTGTGGGCATTCTGTATATTAGCGGCACTACTACTGTGGGCATTCTGTATGTAAGTGGCAACACTACCCTCACCACAATAGATAAACAAGATCTATTTCGCATGAAAATCTGAATACATATCAATCGCTAATCAGGCAGTTTATCTTGACTCAGAAAGTTCCGATTTACATGTCTATCCAGTAGATGGCGTACCATGACAAATACTACACACTATGGTTAAGTATGATGCGAGTTAATATATATCATAGAGTCTCTACAACTTGCAACCTTTCGGTGTTAGGTCAAGTAGCAACGGATTGGCACTACTGTCTTTATAAAATTAGTTCCACTGAGCAATAACAGACATCCACGCAAGCGAGGCCACAGGCAAACACTTGTACTAACATAAATGAATACACCTTGTTTGAAATAAAACCCTCAAGTAAGGTTATGGTAGGTACTTTAAAAAAAAAAAAAGAACTGGAAAATCAATTAAGCTCATATTATTTGAATAGAGGATGATGCACAAGGGAAGTTGGAAGAGATGGTCCCAATCAAGCCCCCACACCTTAATTGGTTTTTGTTCAGGGTTGTGGGTAGACTGGACATTCCCTTGGCAAAAACCGGATGAGTATTAAGCTTATTTTCCTTAGTGCTTTTAACAACTGTTATTGTTAAACAATATGGATATTTATACATGTCAAATACAGGTGCATTAGAAGTTGCTGCTATTCCTACCATCATTATGGCACATTTACCATGCAGTAAGCCAGATAAATAAAAAACATGCAAGGAGGATCATAAAAACCTACCCTAAATGGTTTGAGGATGTGTTTTAGAAATTATACCATAAGTTAAAACTCAAGTTATACCTCAAAATGTAAAACTCAAAAGGTTACTGTATAAAAAAGAATTATACATTCTGCATCTAAATATGTGTAAATGTATGTGCTCTCAGATCTTTAATTATTTCACTAAAAATGTATTCCTGTTTCGTGTTACTTATCATTTAATGGTGATGGCACAGTTGTCATTGTTCTGTCTATAAGATTGCTAAGGTATCGAACTCTTAGGAGCAGGTTGTATTAAGTGCATGGTCCCATAGAGCCCTGCGTAATGTCCTTCTATGCACATTCCCGATATTACAGAAAACATTACTTTTATTATCTGCATCTCTGTGAGCGGGTCCCAGTGTCCTCTGTGAGTTGCAAAGCAAAAATATGTGATGCTTAGTGGTAGGACTAGTAACATCCTGCTGAGACAACACCTGCGGCTCCTTTGGGACTGTAAGTGCGTTTAATTCTTCCCCTTATGCAGCTAATTTGTGAAGTGTCATGTGAAATAGTAGAGAGAGAAATATACACAGCATTTTCTCTGACGTCCTAGTGGATGCTGGGAACTCCGTAAGGACCATGGGGATTAGCGGCTCCGCAGGAGACTGGGCACAAAAGTAAAGCTTTAGGACTACCTGGTGTGCACTGGCTCCTCCCCCTATGACCCTCCTCCAAGCCTCAGTTAGATTTTTGTGCCCGGCCGAGAAGGGTGCACACTAGGGGCTCTCCTGAGCTTCTTAGTGAAAGTTTAGTTTTAGGTTTTTTATTTTCAGTGAGACCTGCTGGCAACAGGCTCACTGCATCGAGGGACTAAGGGGAGAAGAAGCGAACTCACCTGCGTGCAGAGTGGATTGGGTTTCTTAGGCTACTGGACACCATTAGCTCCAGAGGGATCGAACACAGGCCCAGCCTCGGAGCTCGGTCCCAGAGCCGCGCCGCCGGCCCCCTTACAGAGCCAGAAGCAAGAAGAGGTCCGGAAAAATCGGCGGCAGAAGACATCCTGTCTTCACCAAGGTAGCGCACAGCACTGCAGCTGTGCGCCATTGCTCCTCAGCACACTTCACACTTCGGTCACTGAGGGTGCAGGGCGCTAGGGGGGGCGCCCTGAGCAGCAATAAAAACACCTTGGCTGGCGAAAATACATCACATATAGCCCCCAGGGCTATATGGATGAATTTTAACCCCTGCCAGATTCCACAGAAAAAACGGGAGAAAAGGCCGCCGAGAAGGGGGCGGAGCCTATCTCCTCAGCACACTGGCGCCATTTTCTCTCACAGCTCCGTTGGAGGGAAGCTCCCTGGCTCTCCCCTGCAGTTACTACACTACAGAAAGGGGTTAAAAAAGAGAGGGGGGCACTAATTAGGCGCAGTATAACAATACAGCAGCTATAAGGGGAAAAACACTTATATAAGGTTATCCCTGTATATATATATATAGCGCTCTGGTGTGTGCTGGCATACTCTCCCTCTGTCTCCCCAAAGGGCTAGTGGGGTCCTGTCCACTATCAGAGCATTCCCTGTGTGTGTGCTGTGTGTCGGTACGTTGTGTCGACATGTATGAGGAGGAAAATGAGGTGGAGGCGGAGCAATTGCCTGTAACAGAGATGTCACCCCCTAGGGAGTCGACACCTGAGTGGATGAGCTTATGGAAGGAATTATGTGACAGTGTCAGCTCTTTACAAAAGATTGATGACATGAGACAGCCGGCGACTCAGCCTGTGCCTGTCCAGGTGTCTCAAAAGCCATCTGGGGCACTAAAACGCCCGTTACCGCAGATGGCAGATCCAGACGCCGACACGGATACTGACTCCAGTGTCGACGATTAAGAGACGAATGTGACTTCCAGTAGGGCCACACGTTACATGATTGAGGCTATGGAAAATGTTTTTACACATTTCTGATAATACCAGTACCACTAAAAAGGGTATTAGGTTGGGTGAGAAAAAACTGCCTGTAGTTTTTCCTGCATCTGAGGAATTAAATGAAGTGTGTGATGATGCGTGGGTTTCCCCCGATAAAAACTGTTAATTCCTAAAACGTTATTAGCATCATACCCCTTCCCGCCAGAGGATAGGGCACGTTGGGAAACACCCCTTAGGGTGAATAAAGCGCTCACACGCTTGTCTAAACAGGTGGCACTACCGTCCCCGGATACGGCCGCCCTTAAGGAACCTGCGGACAGAAAGCAGTAAAATATCCTAAAATGTATATACACTCACACGGGTGTGATACTGCGACCAGCAATCGCCTCAGCCTGGATGTGCAGTGCTGGGGTGGCTTGGTCGGATTCCCTGACTGACAATATTGATACCCTAGATAGGGACAGTATATTACTAACTATAGAGCATTTAAAAGATGCATTTCTATATATGCGTGATGCACAGAGGGATATTTGCCGACTGGCATCAAGAGTAAGTGCGCTGTCCATCTCTGCCAGAAGAGGGTTATGGACAAGACAGTGGTCAGGTGATGATGATTCCAAAAGGCATATGGAAGTATCGCCTTATAAAAGGGAGGAGTTATTTGGGGTAGGTCTAACAGACCTGGTGGCCACTGGAAAATCCACATTTTTACTAGAGATGAGCGGGTTCGGTTTCTCTGAATCCGAACCCGCCAGAACTTCATGGTTTTTTTCACGGGTCCGAGCAGACTCGGATCTTCCCGCCTTGCTCGGTTAACCCGAGCGCGCCCGAACGTCATCATGACGCTGTCGGATTCTCGCGAGGCTCGGATTCTATCGCGAGACTCGGATTCTATATAAGGAGCCGCGCGTCGCCGCCATTTTCACACGTGCATTGAGATTGATAGGGAGAGGACGTGGCTGGCGTCCTCTCCATTTAGATTATAAGAGACTGAGAGAGATTTACTGGAGCTGACTAGGAGGAGTACTGTTACTGTAGAAGTGTAGAGACTGAGTGGAGAGAGTTTACTAGTGAGGACAGTGCAGTTTACTTTATAATCCGTTCTCTGCCTGAAAAAAGCGATACACAGCACACAGTGACTCAGTCACATACCATATCTGTGTGCACTGCTCAGGCTCAGGCCAGTGTGCTGCATCATCTATTATCTATATATAATATTATATATATCTGTCTGACTGCTCAGCTCACACAGCTTATAATTGTGGGGGAGACTGGGGAGCACTACTGCAGTGCCAGTTATAGGTTATAGCAGGAGCCAGGAGTACATAATATATTATATAGTGAGTGACCACCAGACACACAGTGCAGTTTATTTAATATATCCGTTCTCTGCCTGAAAAAAGCGATACACACAGTGACTCAGTCAGTCACATACCATATCTGTGTGCACTGCTCAGGCTCAGGCCAGTGTGCTGCATCATCTATTATCTATATATAATATTATATATATCTGTCTGACTGCTCAGCTCACACAGCTTATAATTGTGGGGGAGACTGGGGAGCACTACTGCAGTGCCAGTTATAGGTTATAGCAGGAGCCAGGAGTACATAATATATTATATAGTGAGTGACCACCAGACACACAGTGCAGTTTATTTAATATATCCGTTCTCTGCCTGAAAAAAGCGATACACACAGTGACTCAGTCAGTCACATACCATATCTGTGTGCACTGCTCAGGCTCAGGCCAGTGTGCTGCATCATCTATTATCTATATATAATATTATATATATCTGTCTGACTGCTCAGCTCACACAGCTTATAATTGTGGGGGAGACTGGGGAGCACTACTGCAGTGCCAGTTATAGGTTATAGCAGGAGCCAGGAGTACATAATATATTATATAGTGAGTGACCACCAGACACACAGTGCAGTTTATTTAATATATCCGTTCTCTGCCTGAAAAAAGCGATACACACAGTGACTCAGTCAGTCACATACCATATCTGTGTGCACTGCTCAGGCTCAGGCCAGTGTGCTGCATCATCTATTATCTATATATAATATTATATATATCTGTCTGACTGCTCAGCTCACACAGCTTATAATTGTGGGGGAGACTGGGGAGCACTACTGCAGTGCCAGTTATAGGTTATAGCAGGAGCCAGGAGTACATAATATATTATATAGTGAGTGACCACCAGACACACAGTGCAGTTTATTTAATATATCCGTTCTCTGCCTGAAAAAAGCGATACACACAGTGACTCAGTCAGTCACATACCATATCTGTGTGCACTGCTCAGGCTCAGGCCAGTGTGCTGCATCATCTATATATATTATATATCTGTCTGACTGCTCAGCTCACACAGCTTATAATTGTGGGGGAGACTGGGGAGCACTACTGCAGTGCCAGTTATAGGTTATAGCAGGAGCCAGGAGTACATATTATATTAAAATTAAACAGTGCACACTTTTGCTGCAGGAGTGCCACTGCCAGTGTGACTGACCAGTGACCTGACCACACTGACCACCAGTATAGTTAGTAGTATACTTATATTGTGATTGCCTGAAAAAGTTAAACACTCGTCGTGTGACTTCACTTGTGTGTTTTTTTTTTTTTTTATTCTATAAAAATAAAACTCATTCTGCTGACAGACAGTGTCCAGCAGGTCCGTCATTATATAATATATAATATATACCTGTCCGGCTGCAGTAGTGATATATATATATTTTTTATATCATTTATCATCCAGTCGCAGCAGACACAGTACCGTAGTTCACGGCTGTGGCTACCTCTGTGTCTCTGCACTCGGCAGGCAGTCCGTCCATAATTGTAATACCACCTAACCGTGGATTTTTTTCATTCTTCTTTATACATACATAGTTACATAGACATCTTCTCTTTATCAACCAGTCTATATTAGCTGCAGACACAGTACAGTACGGTAGTTCACGGCTGTGGCTACCTCTGTGTCTGCACTCGGCAGGCAGTCCGTCCATAATTGTATACCACCTAACCGTGGTTTTTTTTCATTCTTCTTTATACATACATAGTTACATAGACATCTTCTCTTTATCAACCAGTCTATATTAGCTGCAGACACAGTACAGTACGGTAGTTCACGGCTGTGGCTACCTCTGTGTCTGCACTCGGCAGGCAGTCCGTCCATAATTGTATACCACCTAACCGTGTTTTTTTTTCATTCTTCTTTATACATACATAGTTACATAGACATCTTCTCTTTATCAACCAGTCTATATTAGCTGCAGACACAGTACAGTACGGTAGTTCACGGCTGTGGCTACCTCTGTGTCTGCACTCGGCAGGCAGTCCGTCCATAATTGTATACCACCTAACCGTGGATTTTTTTCAGTCTTCTTTATACATACATAGTTACATAGACATCTTCTCTTTATCAACCAGTCTATATTAGCTGCAGACACAGTACAGTACGGTAGTTCACGGCTGTGGCTACCTCTGTGTCTGCAGTCGGCAGGCAGTCCATAATTGTATACTAGTATCCATCTCCATTGTTTACCTGAGGTGCCTTTTAGTTGTGCCTATTAAAATATGGAGAACAAAAATGTTGAGGTTCCAAAATTAGGGAAAGATCAAGATCCACTTCCACCTCGTGCTGAAGCTGCTGCCACTAGTCATGGCCGAGACGATGAAATGCCAGCAACGTCGTCTGCCAAGGCCGATGCCCAATGTCATAGTACAGAGCATGTCAAATCCAAAACACCAAATATCAGAAAAAAAAGGACTCCAAAACCTAAAATAAAATTGTCGGAGGAGAAGCGTAAACTTGCCAATATGCCATTTACCACACGGAGTGGCAAGGAACGGCTGAGGCCCTGGCCTATGTTCATGGCTAGTGGTTCAGCTTCACATGAGGATGGAAGCACTCAGCCTCTCGCTAGAAAAATGAAAAGACTCAAGCTGGCAAAAGCAGCACAGCAAAGAACTGTGCATTCTTCGAAATCCCAAATCCACAAGGAGAGTCCAATTGTGTCGGTTGCGATGCCTGACCTTCCCAACACTGGACGTGAAGAGCATGCGCCTTCCACCATTTGCACGCCCCCTGCAAGTGCTGGAAGGAGCACCCGCAGTCCAGTTCCTGATAGTCAGATTGAAGATGTCAGTGTTGAAGTACACCAGGATGAGGAGGATATGGGTGTTGCTGGCGCTGGGGAGGAAATTGACCAGGAGGATTCTGATGGTGAGGTGGTTTGTTTAAGTCAGGCACCCGGGGAGACACCTGTTGTCCGTGGGAGGAATATGGCCGTTGACATGCCAGGTGAAAATACCAAAAAAATCAGCTCTTCGGTGTGGAGGTATTTCACCAGAAATGCGGACAACAGGTGTCAAGCCGTGTGTTCCCTTTGTCAAGCTGTAATAAGTAGGGGTAAGGACGTTAACCACCTCGGAACATCCTCCCTTATACGTCACCTGCAGCGCATTCATAATAAGTCAGTGACAAGTTCAAAAACTTTGGGTGACAGCGGAAGCAGTCCACTGACCAGTAAATCCCTTCCTCTTGTAACCAAGCTCACGCAAACCACCCCACCAACTCCCTCAGTGTCAATTTCCTCCTTCCCCAGGAATGCCAATAGTCCTGCAGGCCATGTCACTGGCAATTCTGACGAGTCCTCTCCTGCCTGGGATTCCTCCGATGCATCCTTGCGTGTAACGCCTACTGCTGCTGGCGCTGCTGTTGTTGCCGCTGGGAGTCGATGGTCATCCCAGAGGGGAAGTCGTAAGCCCACTTGTACTACTTCCAGTAAGCAATTGACTGTTCAACAGTCCTTTGCGAGGAAGATGAAATATCACAGCAGTCATCCTACTGCAAAGCGGATAACTGAGGCCTTGACAACTATGTTGGTGTTAGACGTGCGTCCGGTATCCGCCGTTAGTTCACAGGGAACTAGACAATTTATTGAGGCAGTGTGCCCCCGTTACCAAATACCATCTAGGTTCCACTTCTCTAGGCAGGCGATACCGAGAATGTACACGGACGTCAGAAAAAGACTCACCAGTGTCCTAAAAAATGCAGTTGTACCCAATGTCCACTTAACCACGGACATGTGGACAAGTGGAGCAGGGCAGGGTCAGGACTATATGACTGTGACAGCCCACTGGGTAGATGTATGGACTCCCGCCGCAAGAACAGCAGCGGCGGCACCAGTAGCAGCATCTCGCAAACGCCAACTCTTTCCTAGGCAGGCTACGCTTTGTATCACCGCTTTCCAGAATACGCACACAGCTGAAAACCTCTTACGGCAACTGAGGAAGATCATCGCGGAATGGCTTACCCCAATTGGACTCTCCTGTGGATTTGTGGCATCGGACAACGCCAGCAATATTGTGTGTGCATTAAATATGGGCAAATTCCAGCACGTCCCATGTTTTGCACATACCTTGAATTTGGTGGTGCAGAATTTTTAAAAAAACGACAGGGGCGTGCAAGAGATGCTGTAGGTGGCCAGAAGAATTGCGGGACACTTTCGGCGTACAGGCACCACGTACAGAAGACTGGAGCACCACCAAAAACTACTGAACCTGCCCTGCCATCATCTGAAGCAAGAAGTGGTAACGAGGTGGAATTCAACCCTCTATATGCTTCAGAGGTTGGAGGAGCAGCAAAAGGCCATTCAAGCCTATACAATTGAGCACGATATAGTAGGTGGAATGCACCTGTCTCAAGCGCAGTGGAGAATGATTTCAACGTTGTGCAAGGTTCTGATGCCCTTTGAACTTGCCACACGTGTAGTCAGTTCAGACACTGCCAGCCTGAGTCAGGTCATTCCCCTCATCAGGCTTTTGCAGAAGAAGCTGGAGACATTGAAGGAGGAGCTAACACGGAGCGATTCCGCTAGGCATGTGGGACTTGTGGATGGAGCCCTTAATTCGCTTAACAAGGATTCACGGGTGGTCAATCTGTTGAAATCAGAGCACTACATTTTGGCCACTGTGCTCGATCCTAGATTTAAAGCCTACCTTGGATCTCTCTTTCCGGCAGACACAAGTCTGCTGGGGTTGAAAGACCTGCTGGTGACAAAATTGTCAAGTCAAGCGGAACGCGACCTGTCAACATCTCCTCCTTCACATTCTCCCGCAACTGGGGGTGCGAGGAAAAGGCTCAGAATTCCGAGCCCACCCGCTGGCGGTGATGCAGGGCAGTCTGGAGCGACTGCTGATGCTGACATCTGGTCCGGACTGAAGGACCTGACAACGATTACGGACATGTCGTCTACTGTCACTGCATATGATTCTCTCAACATTGATAGAATGGTGGAGGATTATATGAGTGACCGCATCCAAGTAGGCACGTCACACAGTCCGTACTTATACTGGCAGGAAAAAGAGGCAATTTGGAGGCCCTTGCACAAACTGGCTTTATTCTACCTAAGTTGCCCTCCCACAAGTGTGTACTCCGAAAGAGTGTTTAGTGCCGCCGCTCACCTTGTCAGCAATCGGCGTACGAGGTTACATCCAGAAAATGTGGAGAAGATGATGTTCATTAAAATGAATTATAATCAATTCCTCCGCGGAGACATTGACCAGCAGCAATTGCCTCCACAAAGTACACAGGGAGCTGAGATGGTGGATTCCAGTGGGGACGAATTGATAATCTGTGAGGAGGGGGATGTACACGGTGATATATCGGAGGGTGAAGATGAGGTGGACATCTTGCCTCTGTAGAGCCAGTTTGTGCAAGGAGAGATTAATTGCTTCTTTTTTGGGGGGGGTCCAAACCAACCCGTCATATCAGTCACAGTCGTGTGGCAGACCCTGTCACTGAAATGATGGGTTGGTTAAAGTGTGCATGTCCTGTTTTGTTTATACAACATAAGGGTGGGTGGGAGGGCCCAAGGACAATTCCATCTTGCACCTCTTTTTTCTTTTCTTTTTCTTTGCATCATGTGCTGATTGGGGAGGGTTTTTTGGAAGGGCCATCCTGCGTGACACTGCAGTGCCACTCCTAGATGGGCCCGGTGTTTGTGTCGGCCACTAGGGTCGCTAATCTTACTCACACAGTCAGCTACCTCATTGCGCCTCTTTTTTTCTTTGCGTCATGTGCTGTTTGGGGAGGGTTTTTTGGAAGGGACATCCTGCGTGACACTGCAGTGCCACTCCTAGATGGGCCCGGTGTTTGTGTCGGCCACTAGGGTCGCTAATCTTACTCACACAGCTACCTCATTGCGCCTCTTTTTTTCTTTGCGTCATGTGCTGTTTGGGGAGGGTTTTTTGGAAGGGACATCCTGCGTGACACTGCAGTGCCACTCCTAGATGGGCCCGGTGTTTGTGTCGGCCACTAGGGTCGCTAATCTTACTCACACAGCTACCTCATTGCGCCTCTTTTTTTCTTTGCGTCATGTGCTGTTTGGGGAGGGTTTTTTGGAAGGGCCATCCTGCGTGACACTGCAGTGCCACTCCTAGATGGGCCCGGTGTTTGTGTCGGCCACTAGGGTCGCTAATCTTACTCACACAGCTACCTCATTGCGCCTCTTTTTTTCTTTGCGTCATGTGCTGTTTGGGGAGGGTTTTTTGGAAGGGACATCCTGCGTGACACTGCAGTGCCACTCCTAGATGGGCCCGGTGTTTGTGTCGGCCACTAGGGTCGCTTATCTTACTCACACAGCGACCTCGGTGCAAATTTTAGGACTAAAAATAATATTGTGAGGTGTGAGGTATTCAGAATAGACTGAAAATGAGTGTAAATTATGGTTTTTGAGGTTAATAATACTTTGGGATCAAAATGACCCCCAAATTCTATGATTTAAGCTGTTTTTTAGTGTTTTTTGAAAAAAACACCCGAATCCAAAACACACCCGAATCCGACAAAAAAAATTCGGTGAGGTTTTGCCAAAACGCGTTCGAACCCAAAACACGGCCGCGGAACCGAACCCAAAACCAAAACACAAAACCCGAAAAATTTCAGGCGCTCATCTCTAATTTTTACCCCAGGTAGCTTCTCAACCTAAGAAGACGCCGTATTATCAGGCGCAGTCCTTTCGGCCCCATAAGGATAAGCGGGCAAAAGGCGCCTCATTTCTGCCCCGTGGCAGAGGGAGAGGAAAAAGGCTGCAGCACGGTGGGGGCCCGTCTCAAGAAATTCGAGACGTCTCCCCCTCGCCGTTTCATAAAGTCTGCTTTACCGACGTCTCCCTCAGACATGGAGACAGTATTGCAAGCCATTCACAGGCTGTATTCCCAGCAGGTGATAATCAAGGTACCCCTCCTGCAACAGGGAAAGGGGTACTATTCCACACTATTTGTGGTACCGAAGCCGGACGGCTCGGTGAGACCAATTTTAAATCTAAAATCCTTGAACACTTACATACAAAGGTTCAAATTCAAGATGGAGTCACTCAGAGCAGTGATTGCAAACCTGGAAGAAGGGGACTATATGGTCTCTCTGAACATCAAAGATGCTTACCTACATGTCCCAATTTACCCTTCTCCAAGGGTACCTCAGGTTTGTGGTACAGAACTGTCACTATCAGTTTCAGACGCTGCCGTTTGGATTGTCCACGGCACCCCGGGTCTTTACCAAGGTAATGGCCGAAATGATGATATTCCTTCGAAGGAAGTGAATTTTAGTTATCCCTTACTTGGACGATCTCCTGATAAGGGCAAGATCCAGGGAACAGTTGGAAGTCGGGGTAGCACTATCTCAGATAGTGCTGCGGCAGCACGGTTGGATTCTCAATATTCCAAAATCGCAGCTGATCCCGACGACACGCCTTCTATTCCTAGGGATGATCCTGGACACAGTCCGGAAAAAGGTGTTTTCTCCCGGAGGAGAAAGCCAGGGAGTTATCCGAACTAGTCAGAAACCTCCTAAAACCAGGCCAAGTGTCAGTGCATCAGTGCACAAGGGTCCTGGGAAAAATGGTGGCTTCCTACGAAGCAATTCCATTCGGCAGATTCCACGCAAGAACTTTCCAGTGGGACCTGCTAGACAAATGGTCCGGATCGCATCTTCAGATGCATCAGCGGATAACCCTGTCACCAAAGACAAGGGTGTCTCTCCTGTGGTGGTTGCAGAGTGCTCATCTTCTAGAGGGCCGCAGATTCGGCATTCAGGACTGGGTCCTGGTGACCACGGATGCCAGCCTGAGAGGCTGGGGAGCAGTCACACAGGGAAGAAATTTCCAGGGCTTGTGGTCAAGCCTGGAGACATCACTTCACATAAATATTTTGGAGCTAAGGGCCATTTACAATGCCCTAAGCCAAGCAAGACCTCTGCTTCAAGGTCAGCCGGTGCTGATCCAGTCGGACAATATCACGGCAGTCGCCCACGTAAACAGACAGGGCGGCACAAGAAGCAGGAGGGCAATGGCAGAAGCTGCAAGGATTTTTCGCTGGGCGGAAAATCGTGTGATAGCACTGTCAGCAGTGTTCATTCCGGGAGTGGACAACTGGGAAGCAGACTTCCTCAGCAGGCACGACCTCCACCCGGGAGAGTGGGGACTTCACCCAGAAGTCTTCCACATGATTGTAAACCATTGGGAAAAACCAAAGGTGGACATGATGGCGTCCCGCCTAAACAAAAAATTGGACAGGTATTGCGCCAGGTCAAGGGACCCTCAGGCAATAGCTGTGGACGCTCTGGTAACACCGTGGGTGTACCAGTCAGTGTATGTGTTCCCTCCTCTTCCTCTCATACCAAAAGTACTGAGAATTATAAGACGGAGGGGAGTAAGAACTATACTCGTGGCTCCGGATTGGCCAAGAAGGACTTGGTACCCGGAACTTCAAGAGATGCTCACGGAGGACCCGTGGCCTCTACCTCTAAGAAGGGACCTGCTCCAGCAAGGACCCTGTCTATTCCAAGACTTACCGCGGCTGCGTTTGACGGCAGGGCGGTTGAACGCCGGATCCTGAAGGAAAAAGGCATTCCGGATGAAGTCATCCCTACCCTGGTCAAGCCAGGAAGGATGTAACCGCAAAGCATTATCACCGCATTTGGCGAAAATATGTTGCGTGGTGCGAGGCCAGTAAGGCCCCGATGGAGGAGTTTCAACTAGGTCGATTCCTGCATTTCCTGTAAACAGGAGTGTCTATGGGCCTAAAATTGGGGTCCATTAAGGTTCAAATTTCGGCCCTGTCAATTTTCTTCCAGAAAGAACTAGCTTCACTACCTGAAGTTCAGACGTCTGTAAAAGGGGTACTGCATATACAGCCTCCTTTTGTGCCTCCAGTGGCACTTTGGGATCTCAATGTAGTTTTGGGGTTCCTAAAGTCACATTGGTTTGAACCACTTGAATCTGTGGAGTTAAAATATCTCACATGGAAAGTGGTCATGTTGTTGGCCCTGGCCTCGGCCAGGCACGTGTCAGAATTGGCGGGCTTTATCCTGTAAAAGCCCTTATCTGATCTTCCATTCAGACAGGGCGGAATTGAGGACTCGTCCTCATTTTCTCCCTAAGGTGGTTTCAGTGTTTCATCTGAACCAACCTATTGTGGTACCTGCGGCTACTAGGGACTTGGAGGACTCCAAGTTGCTGGACGTAGTCAGGGCCCTGAAAATATATGTTTCCAGGACGGCTGGAGTCAGAAAATCTGACTCGCTGTTTATCCTGTATGCACCCAACAAGCTGGGTGCTCCTGCTTCTAAGCAGACTATTGCTCGTTGGATTTGTAGTACAATTCAGCTTGCACATTCTGTGGCAGGCCTGCCACAGCCAAAATCTGTAAAAGCCCATTCCACAAGGAAGGTGGGCTCATCTTGGGCGGCTGCCCGAGGGGTCTCGGCTTTACAACTTTGCCGAGCAGCTACTTGGTCAGGGGCAAACACGTTTGCTAAATTCTACAAATTTGATACCCTGGCTGAGGAGGACCTGGAGTTCTCTCATTCGGTGCTGCAGAGTCATCCGCACTCTCCCGCCCGTTTGGGAGCTTTGGTATAATCCCCATGGTCCTTACGGAGTTCCCAGCATCCACTAGTACGTCAGAGAAAATAAGAATTTACTTACCGATAATTCTATTTCTCATAGTCCGTAGTGGATGCTGGGCGCCCATCCCAAGTGCGGATTGTCTGCAATACTTGTACATAGTTATTGTTACAAAAATCGGGTTATTATTGTTGTGAGCCATCTTTCCAGAGGCTCCTCTGTTATCATGCTGTTAACTGGGTTCAGATCACAGGTTGTACGGTGTGATTGGTGTGGCTGGTATGAGTCTTACCCGGGATTCAAAATCCTTCCTTATTGTATACGCTCGTCCGGGCACAGTATTCTAACTGAGGCTTGGAGGAGGGTCATAGGGGGAGGAGCCAGTGCACACCAGGTAGTCCTAAAGCTTTACTTTTGTGCCCAGTCTCCTGCGGAGCCGCTAATCCCCATGGTCCTTACGGAGTTCCCAGCATCCACTACGGACTATGAGAAATAGAATTATCGGTAAGTAAATTCTTATTTTTTTGTATTATCAATATGACAGATATATATATATATCTATCCATGAGTGAGATGCATAAACCTGTATTATATCTATACCCATCCTCACAGGTTTGTAATATGAGACTGATTTTATTTTAGTGCATATAGCATTTAGATTTTTGACAAAATACACAGTGTAAAACCACAACTGTCAAAAAAAAACAACTTACATTTTAAGGGTATCCCGATTTTTTGGTTGTTTTCACACAAAATATGTATAATATATATACCCCCAAAACCTAACTGTAGCATGTGAGTGACTTTATATAGAAGAGACAGGATCCACTTATAGCTCATACCCTGGCTTAAGCAATGCATGGAAAGTAATGATACTTTACAGTAAACATTTTCAACTGAACCTGGTTGGAAATGGGGAAAGGTCAGAGGGTGCCA
Organism: Pseudophryne corroboree; assembly: GCF_028390025.1. Lineage (NCBI taxonomy): Eukaryota > Metazoa > Chordata > Amphibia > Anura > Myobatrachidae > Pseudophryne > Pseudophryne corroboree. The sequence continues at coordinate 963,122,588 of NC_086444.1, read as the reverse complement.
CAAAGGAAGAGGGTGGGAGGACAACGGGGATCTGAGGGGGAAGAGGGGAGGAACATATGAAGCGAGAGGTGATGCGCCCCACAACCTGGTACTTTAACTGGCGTCTCTAAAATATTTGGAGGGGAGCGAGTTGCCCCCTTGACCTTTCCCTGTTCCAGCGCCAGGCTCGGACTGGCCCATAGGGGTACAGGGGAAACCACCGGTAGGCCCCACTGTCTGGGGGCCCACCCTCTCACTTATACATTATGAATATGTTACATTATACTGCACAGGACTATGGTGTATTTTCTACAGTGCATTGCTGTTATTAATCTGGAGCATTATCATGCATGCACTAGCAGTATTTACTATATATATTATTTATCAAGGGGCCCAGACCATGCACTAATGGTTTACCAAGCCTCTAAGAATGCACTTCCCCGGTGGGCCCTTCATGTCCCAGTCCGACACTGTCCAGCGCCAATGACCATACGCCTCCGAATTTCAGATGCTGATGTGCCCTTTAGATGCAGAAACCTAATTACACTATGCACCTCAGTGCTGTCCATGTTTCCGCTAGCTCCGCCATCTTACAACTGATGTTGGAACAGTAAGACTGATATGAGGCGCAGTTTAACGGTCGTGAGGGGAAGCAGTGGTCTACCTGCTCTGGCCTGGCAGGAAATTAGAATGAAATAGAGAACATTACACATGTGAGAGGTCTTGTTACCTTACTTATTGAACCACCCTCGTAGAACAAGAAAACGAAGGGTAGGGAGGGCCCTGCTCATGAGAAAGCTCATATTTTATTTGGAAGGAGGCACCGATGAAACAAAAGGAAAATGGGTATGAAGTGGAATCCATTGTTTCCAGTGACCCCTTATCCCCTTGTAATGTTACCTGTATTTAGGGATACCGCGGAAGCATTGCAACAGCATTTCATTTTCTTAAATGCCTGCCTTTGTGCTTACTGCAATGGAATCACATTGGGTAAGTATAGGCAACCTCCAATGGTTTCTCCAATAGGAGAAAATCAGCTATTATCAGCTGTTTACTGAATGTGTTTGCATGTGACATTTGGTTTTACAGGTGTTGATGTGCTCATTATTTTTTAATATAAATGCCAGTGGGTATAAGGTATAATGTGACAGTAAAATTAGAATTTTACAAAACCAATCTTTCAAGATACATGCAACTTTTTCTTGAACATTTTTAATCAATTAATTGTAAGACATTCTGTAATTAACAAGCAGTGGATACAAAAGCAAATAAACATTTTTTTTACTGTATAAAAATAAATTATTAAAATGACATTTATTTTAACCTGACATTCAGTTGCTGTGTATATTATTAGTAATTGGACACATTTCCTCCAGTTATGTTATGTTTATATTTTACCTGTATAAAGCATCCTTTTCCCGCTTTCATGAAGGGGGTATCCGGCGCCCGAGGTAGAGAGCTTGCCATCATATTTCGGTTGCATGCTGTGCCACTTGGAAACCAAATGGCATGAGAGGCTCAGTAACTCTGCATGAATGAGCAAAGCTGCAGCCTGATGAGCCGGCAGTCATTGAGCAGTGTAATAGGATTCTAAGCTCCATTGGCCAAACAGTGTTTCCCCAGCAACAATGTCAGTAGAACAACCAGAGAGATCACATTGCTAGAGAGTACAACTATGAAAGTTTCACCGGAGCTAAATGACAGTACATAGACTACAGTATGTACAGTGTAATTAAGTTTAAACAATGCAGCCACTGGCACAGATGCATAGACACAAGTCACACTGTGAATAGCAACTTGCTGTATGGTTACACAGAATACATGTTACATTTTACTCATAAAGTTATAATTATAAAGGTATCCCAAAAGCTCCGTAAATTTTTATAAGTGATGCCTCAGTTTCTGGCAGTAAAAGTCACAGCATAATAAATAGAGATGAGCGGGTTCGGTTCGTCGAGATCCGAACCCCCCCGAACTTCAGCTCGGATCTTCCCACCTTGCTCGGTTAACCCGAACGCGGCCGAACGTCATCATCCCGCTGTCGGATTCTCGCGAGATTCGTATTCTATATAAAGAGCCGCGCGTCGCCGCCATTTTCACTCGTGCATTGGAGATTGAACGGAGAGGACGTGGCTACGTTCTCTGCCTGAAAAGCTCCATATCTGTGCTCAGTGTGCTGCAAATATCTACGTTCTCTGCCTGAAAAGCTTCATATCTGTGCTCAGGGTGCTGCAAATATCTGTGCTCAGTGTGCTGCATTTTGGTGACCACCAGTATATAGTTGTACAGTACAGTAGGCCATTGCTGTATCTTGCAGCTCCGTGTCACTGCAAGTATCCATTCCATATCTGTGCTGCATTTTTGTGAGCAGTATAGTAGTACAGTGCAGCATTTTCGTGACCAACAGTATATAGTTGTACAGTACAGTAGGCCATTGCTGTATCTTGCAGCTCTGTGTCACTGCAAGTATCCATTCCATATCTGTGCTGCATTTTTGTGAGCAGTTTACAAAGTAGTACAGTGCAGCATTTTGGTGACCAGCAGTATATAGTTGTACAGTACAGCAGGCCATTGCTGTATCTTGCAGCTCTGTGTCACTGCAAGTATCCATTCCATATCTGTGCTGCATTTTTGTGAGCAGTATATATAGTAGTACAGTGCAGCATTTTGGTGACCAACAGTATATAGTTGTACAGCATACTTGCCTACCTGACCCTCTCCATGAGGGAGAAAATGCTCTGTTCCTGGACTTTCCTGGTAATGTATGATTGCCATCACCTGATGTGAAACACCTTTCTTATCAATTAACTAGCTCACCACAGGTGATGGCAATCATACATTACCAGGAAAGTCCAGGAACAGAGCATTTTCTCCCTCATGGAGAGGGTCAGGTAGGCAAGTATGTTGTACAGTACAGTAGGCCATTGCTGTATCTTGCAGCTCTGTGTCACTGCAAGTATCCATTCCATATCTGTGCTGCATTTTTGTGAGCAGTATATATAGTAGTACAGTGCAGCATTTTGGTGACCAACAGTATATAGTTGTACAGTACAGTAGGCCATTGCTATTGATATAATAATATTACTGGCATATAATTCCACACATTAAAAAATGGACAACAAAAATGTGGAGGGTGAAATAGGGAAAGATCAAGATCCACTTCCACCTAGTGCTAAAGCTGCTGCCACTAGTCATGGCAGAGACAATTCAATTCCATCAACGTCGTCTGCCAAGGCCAATGCCCAATGTCATAGTAGAGAGCATGTAAAATCCAAAAAAATAAAGTTCAGTAAAATGACCCAAAAATCTAAATTAAAAGCGACTGAGGAGAAGCGTAAACTTGCCAATATGCCATTTACAACACGGAGTGGCAAGGAATGGCTGAGGCTCTGGCCTGTGTTCATGGCTAGTGGTTCAGCTTCACATGAGGATGGAAGCACTCATCCTCCCACTAGAAAACTGAAAAGAGTTAAGATGGCAAAAGCACAGCAAAGAACTGTGCGTTCTTCTAAATCACAAATCCCCAAGGAGAGTCTAATTGTGTCGGCGGTTGCGATGCCTGACCTTCCCAACACTGGACAGGAAGAGGTGGCTCCTTCCACCATTTGCACGCCCCCTGCAAGTGCTGGAAGGAGCACCAACAGTCCAGTTCCTGATAGTCAAATTGAAGATGTCACTGTTGAAGTACACCAGGATGAGGATATGGGTGTTGCTGGCGCTGAGGAGGAAATTGACAAGGAGGATTCTGATCGTGAGGTGGTTTGTTTAAGTCAGGCACCTGGGGAGACACCTGTTGTCCGTGGGATGAATATGGCCATTGACATGCCTGGTCAAATTACAAACAAAATCACCTCTTCGGTGTGGAATTATTTTAACAGAAATGCGGACAACAGGTGTCAAGCCGTGTGTTGCCTTTGTCAAGCTGTAATAAGTAGGGGTAAGGACGTTAACCACCTCGGAACATCCTCCCTTATACGTCACCTGGAGCGCATTCATCAGAAGTCATTGACATGTTCAAAAACTTTGGGTGACAGCGGAAGCAGTCCACTGACAACTAAATCCCTTCTTCCTCTTGTACCCAAGCTCCTGCAAACCACACCACCAACTCCCTCAGTGTCAATTTCCTCCTTAGACAGGAACGCCAATAGTCCTGCAGGCCATGTCACTGGCAAGTCTGACGAGTCCTCTCCTAACTGGGATTCCTCAGATGGATCCTTGAGTGTAACGCCTACTGCTGCTGGCGCTGCTGTTGCTGCTGCTGGGAGTCGATCGTCATCCCAGAGGGGAAGTCGGAAGACCACCTGTACTACTTCCAGTAAGCAATTGACTGTCCAACAGTCCTTTGCGAGGAAGATGAAATATCACAGCAGTCATCCTGTTGCAAAGCGGATAACTCAGGCCTTGGCAGCTGTGTTGGTGTTAGACGTGTGTCCGGTATCCACCGTTAATTCACAGGGACTTAGAGAATTTCTTGAGGTAGTGTGTCCCCAGTGGCAAACGCAGGGTTTGCATGGGGGGGTTTCCATAACTGGGTGGAGCCAAGCACGGGGGTGGGGACTGAGGTGACCCAGTATATGCTGGCTCCGTAAAACTAGTGTGTGTGTATATATATATATATATATATATATATATATATACACACATATATATATATACCGTATATACACCTATGTATATATTTATATACATATACACATATACACATAGCATATTAAACATGCATATATATATATATACACATACAGTACACGTATATATATATATGTATGTATGTATATATATCATATGCGTGTGTTTGTATGTATGTATATACATGTGTATATATGTATGCACAAATTGCACATGGATATATATGTACTATAATTAAAATACAGTAAACTTTTATTAACTTAAAAGTGCCACCAGGAAGAAAGCAGGCTGTAGAGGACGCTAGACAGCCATTAATAATACTCATGCAGCAAAAAAATATATATATATTTTTATTTTTTTATTTTTTTTTGCTGGAGGGGGGTTTCTGGGTGCTCGGAAACCCCCCCTGGGTGCGCCACTGTGTGTCCCCGGTACCAAATCCCATCGATACCGAGAATGTACGCAGACATCAGAAAAAGAGTCACCAGTGTCCTAAAAAATGCAGTTGTACCCAATGTCCACTTAACCATGGACATGTGGACAAGTGGAGCAGGGCAGACTCAGGACTATATGACTGTGACAGCCCACTGGGTAGATGTATTGCCTCCCGCAGCAACAACAGCAGTAGTGGCACCAGTAGCAGCATCTCGCAAACGCCAACTCGTTCCCAGGCAGGCTACGCTTTGTATCACCGCTTTCCATAAGAGGCACACAGCTGACATCCTCTTACGGAAACTGAGGGACATCATCGCAGATTGGCTTACCCCAATTGGACTCTCCTGGGGATTTGTGACATCGGACAATGCCACCAATGTTGTGCGTGCGTTACATGTGGGCAAATTCCAGCATGTCCCATGTTTTGCACATACAATTAATTTGGTGGTGCAGAATTTTTTTTAAAATGACAGGGGCGTGCAAGAGATGCTGTCGGTGGCCCGAAGAATTGCGGGCCACTTTCGGCATTCAGCCACCGCGTGCCTAAGACTGGAGCACCAGCAAACACTCCTGAACCTGCCCCCTCTATCAGCTGAAGCAAGAGGTGGTAACGAGGTGGAATTCAACCCTCTATATGCTTCAGAGGATGGAGGAGCAGCAAAAGGCCATTCAAGCCTATAAATCTGCCTACGATATAGGCAAAGGAGGGGGAATGCACCTGACTCAAGCGCAGTGGAGAATGATTTCAACGTTGTGCAAGGTTCTGCAACCCTTTGAACTTGCCACACGTGAAGTCAGTTCAGACACTGCCAGCCTGAGTCAGGTCATTCCCCTAATCAGGCTTTTGCAGAAGCAGCTGGAGAGATTGAAGGAGGAGCTAAGATGGAGCGATTCCGCTAGGCATGTGGGACTTGTGGATGGAGCCCTTAATTTGCTTAACCAGGATTCACGGGTGGTCAATCTGTTGAAATCAGAGCACTACATTTTGGCTACCGTGCTCGATCCCAGGTTTAAAGCCTACGTTGTATCTCTCTTTCCGGCTGACACAAGTCTGCAGAGGTTCAAAGACCTGCTGGTGACAAAATTGTCAAGTCAAGCGGAACGTGACCCGTCAACAGCTCCTCCTTCACATTCTCCCGCAACTGGGGCTGCGAGGAAAAGGATAAGAATTCTGAGCCCACCCGTTGGCAGTGATGCAGGGCAGTCAGGAGCGAGTGCTGACATCTTGTCAGGTTTGGTTTGGTTTGTGTCCCCGGAGGGGGCTCTAGTGGGTCAGTGGAGGTGGGATGGAAGAAGTGAGGAGGCTGGATTGGATTCCTGCACATGTGCGTGATGTTGTTTATTAAACAAAAAGGTTAAACAATATGGCAGTAGGAATACTTGCAATAACAAACAATAAATGCAATGGGTATGGTGCAGCGTGGAAGCTGAGAGTCTGTGGCAATAACAGTATGGCTGTATAAACGATCAGGGGATCGTTATGCTGGTATGGGAACCAGAGATAGTTGGACCGTGGAGCCAGCAGAGATGGTAATATCGGTAGCAAGCCTGGTAGAAAATGCAGGAGACAGGTATAAAGTTCACAGTGCTGTTGGAAATACACTGGCAGCTTGCAGGCTGATGCACAGGTGGAGATGATGAGATGCACCTGGAGAGAGAGTCTCTACTGCAGAGGGCTTGAGCACACTGTAGCTGTAAAAGGTGTGGAGCCTGATAACAGATGCAGGGATTGCTGGTGCTTGTGGTTCCACGGTGGTATCGGAACAGGCTGGAAGGCAAACAGGAACACAGGGGAACTGGAGAGCGGATCCAGACACACGAGTCGCAGGAGTGACACGAAGTCCAGGACAAGGACTGACTCACCCTGCTGCTCCTGATATACCCCTCGGTCTGCAGGCATTGGCTGGAGTGGAAACGAGGAGGTGCGGCCAAGCTCCGGATTGGCTGTCACACTAGTCTGAGGAGAACTGTCATGGCGGCGCCCATGCCGCGGCCCGGCAGGAACGCGGCGTGCATGCACGCTCGCTGACAACAGGAGCATTCCTAGGCCCAGGATGGCATCCAGCGACAGGGAGACTAGCGACAGCAAGACGTATGGACCCCGGACGGAGGCCGCACCGACGGACAGATGCAGCTGTGGTAAGTCGATTCCTGACAGTACCCCCTCCTTTATGGGTGGGCTCCGAACACCCACGTGGCTTGGAAGGATGAGTTCTGTGGAAGACACGGACCAACCTTGGAGCATGGACATCTGTAGCGTTTACCCAACTCCTTTCCTCAGGACCATAACCGGACCAGTCGATGAGATATTGTAAACGACCGTACCGGCAACGAGAATCCAGAATCTTCTCTATTTCGAACTCGATGCCCCGCTGGGTTCGTATTCTGGGACCAACTGGAAGAGCTCTTTGGAAACGATTCAGGACTAAAGGTCTGAGGAGAGAGACATGAAAGGCGTTAGGTATTCGTAAAGAAGGAGGCAATTTGAGTTTGTAGGCCACAGGACTGATAACTTTTTCAATGGAGAAAGTACCAATGAAGCGTGGTGCAAACTTCATCGACGGCACTATAAGACGAAGGTTTCCGAGTGGAAAGCCAAATCTTGTCATTGGGTTTTAGGCTAGGAACTGCACGTCTTTTGCGGTCGGCAAAAAACTTATATCGACTGGAAGCCTTTTTGAGAGAAGCATGAATCTTTCTCCAGATTGATGAGAACTGACTTAAAACAGAGGTGGCTGCAGGAACATCGATGTTAGGAAGGTCTTGAAAATCTGGAACACGAGGATGTTGTCCATATACAGCAAAAAACAGAGTCGTTTCTGTGGCAGTATGGTAGCGGAAGTTGTGAGCAAATTCAGCCTACGGGAGCAGGTCCACCCAGTCATCTTGAGAAGATGAAACATAAAGTCTTAAAAAGGTTTCCAATTCCTGATTTACTCTCTCCGTCTGCCCATTCGTCTGAGGGTGGTAGGCTGACGAAAACTTGAGGTTGACTTGCATGGCAGAACAAAGGGCTCTCCAAAATCTTGCCACGAACTGAACTCCACGGTCAAAATTGATGTGGAAAAATTGATGTGAAAAAAAATTAAAAATATGTATATTGATTTAAAAAATAAATAAAAATAAAATAAAATAAAGATAGAAATAAAAATAAAAATTAAAAATTATGGGTGGGAATCGGATGGGGAAAGGGAAGAAATGCAATGTTTACAGCTCCTTTTTGAAAAATTGTGGAGCTTGTGGACACTTTTATGAGAGGGTACAGTCTGTTCTTTTATAATGGAAACTTTCCCTGACTTACCCTATTTTGCTGTACAGATGCGGCTGGAGGTTTTTTGGTCTCTCTGACAGCGTTCAAGTGCTGTAACTCACGATCTCCTCCTGTTAGCCGCACTGTAGCCGCTGCTCCGTTCGTCAGACCGGAAGTTGAGATGTTTACTTCCGGTGTTCGGGCGCTGGCGGCGGCTGGCTTCGTGTCCTTGGTGTCCTCGGTGTTTGCTTTGTTCTTCTTGTACTCCAACGCGTTTCGAATCGCAGCAGGATTCTTTTTCAAGGAGATAGTACAAATGTTTATAAAATTTCCGTTTTTATATCATAACTTTATTGTTAAAACAGGATGTGCACGTGACCGGAAGTGCATTCTCTCGGCGGCATCCTCATGGTGAAAACTTCAATAGAGGAAGGAATGTAGATTCTTCCTCTAGATCGATTAAAAAGTGTATCATTGCACTTCAGGATAGGGAAAGGATATGGGAGGTATAGAAAGAAAAAATGAATTAAATGAAATAAAATAAAAAAGATAAAAAATGTTGATAAAATAGAGATAAATAAGAAATAAGAAAAAATAATTGTTTTTTTTTGAAAATCTCTTTTTGATCATATACAATTATAGAAAGACATTTAGTTCTATGTCGATATTCAGACCGTATGGTTCTAGGCTCTTCATTTTGTAAATCCATTCGGTCTCTTTTTTCTTCAATATTTTTACAATGTCCTCTCCTCTCCAGTGAGCTTCAATCTTTTGGATTCCGATGAATTTTAGCCCGGTGGGATCTTGATTGTGTTTAGTTAACCTGTATGGCAGGTTACATAATTATGCATTGTGAATTCTTCTTTTGTAATGTTAACAATTATGTAACCTGCCATACAGAGGGAGTTATCTACATGCTGGAATGTATATGTGGAAAACAATACATAGGACAAACAAAACGCAAATTAAAAACAAGAATAGCAGAACATGTGTACAACATAAAGAGAGGCCTGAAAACACACAGTGTCTCAGCACATTTCCTAACTAAACACAATCAAGATCCCACCGGGCTAAAATTCATCGGAATCCAAAAGATTGAAGCTCACTGGAGAGGAGAGGACATTGTAAAAATATTGAAGAAAAAAGAGACCGAATGGATTTACAAAATGAAGAGCCTAGAACCATACGGTCTGAATATCGACATAGAACTAAATGTCTTTCTATAATTGTATATGATCAAAAAGAGATTTTCAAAAAAAACAATTATTTTTTCTTATTTCTTATTTATCTCTATTTTATCAACATTTTTTATCTTTTTTATTTTATTTCATTTAATTCATTTTTTCTTTCTATACCTCCCATATCCTTTCCCTATCCTGAAGTGCAATGATACACTTTTTAATCGATCTAGAGGAAGAATCTACATTCCTTCCTCTATTGAAGTTTTCACCATGAGGATGCCGCCGAGAGAATGCACTTCCGGTCACGTGCACATCCTGTTTTAACAATAAAGTTATGATATAAAAACGGACATTTTATAAACATTTGTACTATCTCCTTGAAAAAGAATCCTGCTGCAATTCGAAACGCGTTGGAGTACAAGAAGAACAAAGCAAACACCGAGGACACCAAGGACACGAAGCCAGCCGCCGCCAGCGCCCGAACACCGGAAGTAAACATCTCAACTTCCGGTCTGACGAACGGAGCAGCGGCTACAGTGCGGCTAACAGGAGGAGATCGTGAGTTACAGCACTTGAACGCTGTCAGAGAGACCAAAAAACCTCCAGCCGAATCTGTACAGCAAAATAGGGTAAGTCAGGGAAAGTTTCCATTATAAAAGAACAGACTGTACCCTCTCATAAAAGTGTCCACAAGCTCCACAATTTTTCAAAAAGGAGCTGTAAACATTGCATTTCTTCCCTTTCCCCATCCGATTCCCACCCTTAATTTTTAATTTTATTTCTATCTTTATTTTATTTTATTTTTATTTTTTAAATCAATATACATATTTTTAATTTTTTTTCACATCAATTTTTCCACATCAATTTTTACTTTTTTTAGAACATTACACATTTGCACACATAAGCGCTCGGTCCAATTTCCATACACGTCAAACAACAACTTGAGCAGCTTTTTCCACAAGCGCGGCAAACTATATTCATTATTCTGAACTCCACGGTCAGATATAATTTCAGTGGGTAGTCCATGTAAATGGAAAATCTCCCGTAGGAAGATTTGAGCAAGTTTTGGAGCAGAAGGAAGACCCTGGAGTGGAACAAAATGGGCCATTTTGGTAACCCTGTCGACCACTACCCAGATGGTATTAAATCCTTGAAAAGAGGGAAGGTCAGAGATGAAATCCATGGACAAGTGTGACCAGGGACGGCTGGGAACTGATAACGGCTGTAACTGACCTGCCGGAGACTGACGGGGAGTCTTGTGCTGAGCACACTTGGGGCAGGACGCCACGAAGTCCTTGATGTCGACCTTCATTTTCGGCCACCAGTAAGTTTCGGAGAGGAACTTGAAAGTCTTTAGGACACCAGGATGCCCAGTAAATTTAGAGTGATGAGCCCAAGACAGCAACTTGGGACGAAGCTCAGGAGAAACAAAAATCTTGCCAGGAGGCGGAACAGGAGTAACTTGAGACGAGGCAAATACAACTGGATTTAGAATGGAATGCGGAACTGGATCAGACGTCTCTTCTTCGGATTCCATAGATCGGGACAGAGCATCTGCTTTGGTATTCTGAGAACCTGGGCGGAAATGAAGCTTGAAGTTGAAACGGGAGAAGAACATAGCCCACCGGGACTGGCGAGGATTAAGACACTGGGCTGCCTTTAAGTAGAGCAAGTTCTTGTGATCCGTGTAGATGTTGAATGGAAACTTTGCTCCTTCCAGGAGATACCTCCACTCCTCGAGAGCCAGCTTGATCGCCAGTAATTCTTGATCACCGATGGAATAATTAGCTTCCGCAGGAAGGAATTTGCGAGAGAAAAACCCACAGGGATGAACCTTTCCATCAGCTCCAATTTTGGAGAGAACAGCTCCAACTCCCACTGTAGAAGCATCTACCTCCAACTCGAATGGCTTGTTAACATCTGGTTGCGACAGAACTGGAGCGGACATGAAAGCCTGCTTGATTTTTTGAAACGCAGCTAAGGCATCTTCTGACCAGTTGGAATGATCTGCCCCCTTTCGAGTTAAGCTGGTAATAGGAGCAATGAGAGTTGAGAATCCTCTGATGAATTTCCTATAATAATTAGCGAATCCCAGGAATCGCTGAGTGGACTTGAGAGTACTCGGAATAGACCAATTAGCAATAGCCTCTAACTTTGTCGGGTCCATCTGGAGATCCGATCCAGAAATTATATACCCTAAGAGTATAGAAGGAACTTCGAAGGTACATTTAGACAACTTGCCGTAGAGACGGTTCTCACGAAGACGTCGGAGGACCTCACGAACTTGTAGGCGATGTGAAGAGAGATCTTGGGAGAAGATGAGGATATCATCCTGGTAAACTACGAGATATTTATACAGAACATCACGGAAGATTTCGTTAACAAAGTGCTAGAACACTGCTGGGGCATTGCTCAACCCGAATGGCATTACTAGGTACTCGTAATGACCATCCCGAGTATTAAAGGCTGTCTTCCATTCGTCACCACTTCGGATTCTGATGAGATTGTAGGCACCACGGAGATCTAACTTGGTGAAAATGCGGGCTCCCTTGACTCTATCGAATAATTCAGTGATGAGAGGTAATGGATAGCTGTTTTTGACGGTAATATCGTTGAGGCCCCGGTAATCGATGCATGGACGTAATCCTCCATCTTTCTTTTTAACAAAGAAAAAGCCCGCACCAGCGGGTGAAGACGAAGGGCGGATGAACCCTTTCTGCAAATTCTCCCTGATGTATTCACTCATTGCCTCGGTTTCAGGAACGGATAACGGATAAGTACGCCATCTAGTTGGCTTCTTGCCAGGAATAAGGTCAATGGGGCAATCCCACTCTCTATGGGGCGGCAGAACATCAGCGGCCTTTTCACTGAAGACGTCAGAGAAATCTTGGTAGGCCACAGGAAGACTTGACTGGATTTTAACTTCAGACGACCTTACAGGACGAACTTGGGCTAGACAGGACTGACGGCAATGTGAACCCCAGGAAGTCAGTTGCAGCGTGGACCAGTCAATCTGCGGATTATGTAGCTGGAGCCAGGGCATACCCAAAACGATCTCCTGGGTTGCCTGAGGGATGACTAGGAACTTAATTAACTCTGAATGCAAGAACCCGACTCCCAGCACCACTGGCCTGGTTTGATGAGAGATGCAACCCTTGGAAATTCGGCTACCATCCACTGCAGTGATATAGACTGGATAGGTGAGTTCACAGACAGGTAGATGGAACTTATCAACTGCAGCTTGAGTAATGAAGTTTCCAGCAGCTCTACAGTCCACTAACGCGGTTGCAGATTGGAGTCCAGCCGTAGTCTCTAAAGTCACAGGAAGAATAAGGTCTTGGTTTGAAGGAGCTTGTCTAGAAGATCCCAACTTGACTCCTCCTTTACAAGTCAGGATCTGGCGTTTCCCGAACGCGCTGTACAAGAATTGATTTGGTGACCTGTAGCCGCACAATAAAGACACAGTCTCTCTCGAAGTCTTCTTGACCGCTCCTCAGGAGTTAAGCGGGACCTATTAATTTGCATAGGCTCATCAGAAGGTGGAGGCTGAAATTGTACTGAAGGTACCATTCTTGGCTTGCAAGGCTCACTACGAGCACGCTCACTGTTGCGTTCGCGAATGCGAGAGTCCAACTTACACACAAAGAAACTAACTCTGATAATTGCTCAGGAATGTCACGGGTTGCCAGTTCATCTTTGATCCGATCCGAGAGTCCATGCCAGAAGGCTGCTACCAGGGCTTGGTTATTACACTGAATCTCTGCGGCTAACGTCTGGAACTGGATGACGTATTGACCCATACTGCAGGTACCTTGACGGAGTTGGATAAGATCTGCAGAGGCTGATGTTGCACGACCCGGTTCATCAAAGATGCGTCTGAAGGTTGACACAAATTCGGTGTAGTTATTCATCAGGGGGTCAGCACATTCCCACAGAGGGGACACCCAACTCAAGGCTGATCCAGAGAGCAGAGAAATGATGTAGGCAACCTTGGATCTTGGCGTGGGGAAATTGTGTGGTAACAACTCAAACTGGATTTCACACTGATTAAGAAACCCGTGACATAGCTTCGGACTGCCATCATATTTGCTGGGCACGGGCAGGTGCAAGCGTGACACTGGAGTCGATGCAGCCGGTGAGGAAGAACCCACAGCACTTGCAGGTGCAGGGGTAACTGGAACTGAAGAAGCAAGTACACTAGGCAGAGATTGTTGTAGTGTATCCAGACGGGATGACATTCCTTGCAGGAACTGGAACATCTGCTGCTGCACAGCCTCTGGACCATCCAAATGGGAGACCAAATTTTGTAAGGCCCCTGACCCCACATTCTGACCACCATCTGAGTCCATCGGTCCTGGACTTACTGTCAGGTTTGGTTTGTGTCCCTGGAGGGGGCGCTAGTGGGTCAGTGGAGGTGGGATGGAAGAAGTGAGGAGGCTGGATTGGATTCCTGCGCATGTGCGCGATGTTGTTTATTAAACAAAAAGGTCAAACAATATGGCAGCAGGAATACTTGCAATAACAAACAATAAATGCAATGGGTATGGTGCAGCGTGGAAGCTGAGAGTCTGTGGCAATAACAGTATGGCTGTATAAACGATCAGGGGATCGTTATGCTGGTATGGGAACCAGAGATAGTTGGACCGTGGAGCCAGCAGAGATGGTAATAACGGTAGCAAGCCTGGTAGCAAATGCAGGAGACAGGTATAAAGTTCACAGTGCTGTTGGAAATACACTGGCAGCTTGCAGGCTGATGCACAGGTGGAGATGATGAGATGCACCTGGAGAGAGAGTCTCTACTGCAGAGGGCTGGAGCACACTGTAGCTGTAAAAGGTGTGGAGCCTGATAACAGATGCAGGGATTGCTGGTGCTTGTGGTTCCACGGTGGTATCGGAACAGGCTGGAAGGCAAACAGGAACACAGGGGAACTGGAGAGCGGATCCAGACACACGAGTCGCAGGAGTGACACGAAGTCCAGGACAAGGACTGACTCACCCTGCTGCTCCTGATATACCCCTCGGTCTGCAGGCATTGGCTGGAGTGGAAACGAGGAGGTGCGGCCAAGCTCCGGATTGGCTGTCACACTAGTCTGAGGAGAACTGTCACGGCGGCGCCCATGCCGAGGCCCGGCGGGAACGCGGCGTGCATGCACGCTCACTGACAACAGGAGCATTCCTAGGCCCAGGATGGCATCCAGCGACAGGGAGACTAGCGACAGCAAGACGTAGGGACCCCGGACGGAGGCCGCACCGACGGACAGATGCAGCTGTGGTAAGTCGATTCCTGACACATCTGGTCCGGCCTGAAGGTCCTGCCAATGATTACTGGCATGGCGTCTACTGTCACTGCATATGATTCTCTCACCATTGAAAGAATGGTGGAGGATTATATGAGTGACCGCATCCAAGTAGGCACGTCAGACAGTCCGTACGTATACTGGCAGGAAAAAGAGGCAATTTGGAGGCCCTTGCACAAACTGGCTTTATTTTACCTAAGTTGCCCACCCTCCAGTGTGTACTCCGAAAGAGTGTTTAGTGCAGCCGGTCACCTTGTCAGCGATCGGCGTACGAGGTTACTTCCACAAAATGTGGAGAAGATGATGTTCATCAAAATGAATTATAATCAATTCCTCCATGGAGACATTCACCAGCAATTGCCTCCAGAAAGTACACAGGGACCTGAGATGGTGGATTCCAGTGGGGATGAATTAATAATCTGTGAGGAGGGGGATGTACACAGTGAAAGGAGTGAGGAATCGGAGGATGATGATGAGGTCGACATCTTGCCTCTGTAGAGCCAGTTTGAGCAAGGAGAGATTGATTGCTTCTTTTTTTGGTGGGGTCCCAAACCAACCAGTCATTTCAGCCACAGTCGTGTGGCAGACCCTGTGGCTGAAATGATGGGGTTGTTAAAGTGTGCATGTCCTGTTTATACAACATAAGGGTGGGTGGGAGGGCCAAAGGACAATTCCATCTTGCACCTCTTTTTTTATTTATTTATCTTTGCATCATGTGATGTTTGGGGCCAATTTTTATAAGTGCCATTCTGTCTGACACTGCAGTGCCACTCCTAGATGGGCCAGGTGTTTGTGCCGCCCTCTTGTGTCGCTTAGCTTAGTCATCCAGCGACCTCGGTGCAAATTTTAGGACTAAAAATAATATTGTGAGGTGTTCAGAATAGACTGGAAATGAGTGGAAATTATGGTTATTGAGGTTAATAAGTCTATAGGATAAAAATTACCCCCAAATTCTATGATTTAAGCTGTTTTTGAGGGGGTTTTGAAAAAAAACACCCGAATCCAAAACACACCCGAATCCGACAAAAAATTTTCAGGGAGGTTTTGCCAAAACGCGTCCGAATCCAAAACACGGCCGCGGAACCGAATCCAAAACTAAAACACAAAACCCGAAAAATTTCCGGTGCACATCTTTAATAATAAACAATTTCATTTAATTTCTTCTCAAAATGTAAATGGACTAAGTGGTAGGTCTTTCTAGGTAGTCATTGTCTGCATGTGACAGACAGCATAGAGAGGTGGCTGGCAGTAATGCTGAGTGTAAGCAGTGCGTGACAGCATTTAAGAAGCCAGGTAGGTGCGGAGCCAGATATTGGTGGGAACCATAACAACATTTTGAAGGAGCCGTTATCCCAATGCTTCTAGAGGGTAACCTCACTCTTCAGCAGTGAGACATTTTATGTCCAATACTCAGGGCTATTGAGACAGCTGTGTTGCCTGGGTACCGAATGGGGCATGACCAAATTTGGGAGGTGTAATTACCCAGGCCCAGCCTGTTGGTGACACCAGTGGGGGTTGGAGCCATCATTACAGTACACTCAGTCCAGATTAGTCCAGATTATGAAACATTGCAGTACCCAAATTCTTATTTTGCCACACTATAGTGCCTCCAGTTCAGTTTATGCCACTTTACAGTGCCACCAGTACATTATAGAGGACTGACAAAATAGGCAGGTACACTGGCGTGCTGTATTCTGTGTATTAGAGGTCTCAATCGTGTCTTTTGCTGCAGATGAGTGACACTCACCAGGCCATTGTTGAATTGAAAGCAGTCATCTCCTCAGTATTTGATAGATAGGTTGAGGTTCCATAGATCAAGCTCCTTCTGCGCAAGGTCAGGCCACTCCGCATTGAGGATGTCAGCTCTCTCAGCTTATGCTTCAGCTGTACTTGCTGCTCACGGATGCTGCAGCAGAGGGAGGGGAGACCCTGGTGCTGTCCGATGCTGCTTTCTGAGGTGGGCGGCATCTTTCTCCTCTGGCCTGACTACCTGAGAGTCACACTTCTGTCTTTCTGCAGGACAGGGGTGGCATGTTCCAGCAGTAGGGCAGCTAGGGCACCCGTGGAACCTCCTTAGAAGATCTATGAAAAAGACCTTCATTCAGCCTGCTCGGCTAATCCTGCCTAAATTTACCGATACCAAACCTCAAGCCGCAAATCCGGATTCACAAAACCCAGTCCCTGTGACAACTCCTCACCAGCTCAACTCACAAAGACTGTGATTAAGGAGAAGCCTACTCTCCAGTGTCAGTGTCAGACTCATTGATTACCTGTGATGGTGGAACAGGAGCAGCTGCATGGGAGATGGATCATATCAGTTTGGAGCTTTACTGAGAGAGAGGGAGAGAGAGAGAGAGAGTGAGTCCGCTATCTATGTGTGCATATATGATTACCCCTTTTCAAGCTGGCAATGGGCCAGATCCAATTGCTTAGCCGGCAATTCTGGCACCTGGGTACACATCTTGGGCCCAAAGATGCTAACCCCTTGGGCTCCATAGCAAAAACACCTCTGCATCTACTATAGCTACGCCCATGCAGTCAGGCTGCCAGGAACAGCTCAAAAGGTAGGGAGGTTGGCTGGATATGAGCACTGTGCTTAAAATATGAGTGACACACAGCATTTCAGTGCTGGCACTGGCAATCATTTAAAAATGAGAAGACCATTAAAAGTTTTAGCGAGGATCTTGCCTGACAGCAACTTTATTAGATTTAGTAAAGCAGGTATCTAACAACAGTTTGTAATATTTGCAAAATAGTGTTATAGTGCACTACAGGCCATCATTACCTCTCCTTACACAAAATCATATTCTAACCTCCACCTAAACTCAACAATGCTACTTCAGTCACTGGGGCTGTTGGGATTATGGGCCTAATTCAGACTTTATCGCAGCAGCAAATTTGTTAGCTAATGGGCATAACCATGTGCACTGCAGTGGGGGGGGGGGGGGGGGGGGGAGGCAGATATAACATGTGCAGAGAGAGTTAGATTTGAGTGGGGTCACGGGTGTGTTCAAACTGAAATCTAAATTGCAGTGTAAAAATAAAGCAGCCAGTATTTACCCTGCGCAGAAACAATATAACCCACCCAAATCTAACTCTCTCTGCACATGTTATAACTGCCCCACCTGCAGTGCACATGCAGGGCCGGTTCTGGGGCTTTGCACGCCCCGGGCGGCAATGGGGGGCGTGGCTTCATGCAGGGGGCGTGGTCATTTACGCCCCCTGTACAGACTGAAATGTGCCCCCCCGCTGCGTGCTGCCGCTGGCCGCTGTGAAGCCCTTCGTGGAGAGGTCCTTTAATGGCGGTGCGCAATGACATCATCGCGCACCACACAGCAAATGTCCTCTCCACGAAGGGAAACTAGACGCGTAGCGTCTAGTTCCCTTCGTGGAGAGGACGTTTGCTGTGCGGTGCGCGATGACGTCATAGCGCACCGCACAGAAAAGGACCTCTCCACGAAGGGAAACTCTAGTTTCCCTTCACAGCGGCCGCGGGCAGCGGGGGGCACAGCAGCAGCGGATCTTGCCCTGGTGCGGCGCCCTCCAGATGGCGCCGGCACCCTCCGGAAGGCGGCGCCCCGGGCAAAAGTCCTGCTTGCCCGTGGCAAGATCCGCTACTGTGCACATGGGTGGTCATTCCGAGTTGATCGCTCGCTAGCTAGTTTTAGCAGCCGTGCAAATGCTATGCCGCCGCCCACTGGGGAGTGTATTTTAGCTTAGCAGAAGTGCGAACGCATGTGCAGCCGAGCTCTGCAAAAACAGTTTGTGCAGTTTCATAGTAGCTCTGAACCTACTCAGCGCTTGCGATCACTTCAGCCTATTCATGTCCGAATTTGACGTCATACACCCGACCAGCGAACGCCCATCCACGCCTGCATTTTTTCAGACACGCCTGCATTTTTGCAAACACTTCCTGAAACGGTCAGTTGACACCCAGAAACGCCCCTTTCCTGTCAATCTTCTTGCGGCCATCAGTGCGACTGAAAACTTCGCTACAACCTGTGCACAACCACAACGGACTTTGTACCCGTACGACGCGTGTGCGCATTGCGATCCATACGCATGCGCAGAAATGCCTATTTTTCACCTTATCGCTGCGCTGCGAAAATCGGCAGCGAGCTATCAACTCGGAATGACCCCCCATGGTTCTGCACATTAGCTAACAAATTTGCTGCTGTGATCAGGTCTGAATAAGGCCCTATGATATGGATCATTCACAAGATATTAGACCACATGTAACACTTTTTGTTTGTGTTTCTTTTAATTACCAGCATGGTGACCTGCAATTCATCTTTTATGTGTATTTAACGTGACCACTTTTCAGATGGTTTCTCTCCTGACCTGCTTGGAGACAGTGGGTCAGGCAGATGTAGAGAGATGCTCAGATGAGGGAACAAATAATGATTTATGGAAAGAACATAAAGTTGTGTACGGTGACTCTTATTACTAATGTGTCAGTGTTCACAACACATGTTAATCTACTCCTCAAATTCCTTGACGATATGTGAAATGTTCCATAAACTGATCCTATATTAATGATCCCACCCCACAACCACCACCAAAAGAATGTTAGATTGACAAGCATGCTTTTAGCTAATTTGCATTGACTCAGAAAGCATGCATAAGATGACATGCAGAATTCTGAAATAATGTCCAACTTTTAGGAAGCCAGTCTGACACTGTCTGACACTGGGAATTGCTCCATCTTCATGTTAATTTTTTACCCTTTTTGTTTATAAGAAAATGATTTGCCTAAGACTATCAATTGTTTTTGTATATGCTTTGTATCTTCGTCATATTAAACTTCATTTAGTATGATTTTTCTCTGTGATTCTTATCAGATCCATTTTGCCTGTGCATTCAGCTAATCTCTGCTACATATACAGTATTTACTACAAGTTATTATTTGGGTAATGATAACAGGGACTTAATTGTACTTGCATAAAGAGATAGAAAATGTCCCACTCGGAGTGTGTTGCTTTTGGAATCCTTTCCGTGGTGACAGTTATATTTGAATCGGGGCAGAATAAATTAGCCGCAGACCTGCAAGGACAAATGCATGAGAAATGCAGCCTCTGGGATAACCCATAGATTACAGGCGCTTACTGTACCACTCAGGTAAATTGTATAATAATCAACTAGCTCTGGGCATTAGAGCCTGAACTTTATGGTGCCTATACACTTGTGCGATTGCATTCGTCGTGATATCGGGCCCGATTTCGCTTGAAGCTCACCTTGAGATAAATTGTATCGAAGTGCATTTTTTTTTAAATTGTTTATTTAATTTTCAAGTTATACAGGGTTACATTAGCCCCCCACAACAGGTGGGGAGGGTATATCCGTAAAACAACATTATTTTTATAGCAGAGATATAATCTAAAAGCAGAGATCATGGGGTTCCCATATTGAAAAAACATCGTGTTGATAATAAAGGAAATAGAGATAAAATATACATTGAAAGCGACCAAAGCACTTTGATTAATTAGGAACCAAAAAAAAAGAAAAAGAAAAACAATCTCGTGGCTGTATCAGTAGAGAGAAGAAGAATAAAGAGAGGGCGAGAAAAGAAGAGAAAGGAAAGACGAGGAAAGTATAGAGTAGGAAAAAAAGAGACAGAGTCGGAGGGTCCGCCGGCGCGTCACTATATACAGCAAATACAGCTCGAAGCGCCAGTGTAAAATAGACGGCAATACTTAAGGTACACAAAAAGGTGGTATTCAGGACGGTCACACACCTACTCTATGGGAGGCGAGATTACTAAAATCACAGTAGAAGTGCCGCGGAGCCCCCAGGGGCGTGCGTTCTACGTGCTGGAGCTTGAGAGTTAAACCATAATTCCCAAACCACTAAAAACTGGAAAGATCTGTTATGGAGGTAAGCAGTGATTTTTTCCATGCTTGCGAAGTACCATACTTTATCAATGACCATCTTAATAGGGGGGGCCTCCTTCTTTTTCCAATGGAGAGCAATTGAGCAGCGAGCAGCATTTAAAATCTGTGTCAGTAATTTACCGGTATTTGGAGGTGTGTTAATAATGGGAAGGCCCAGCAGAAAAGACCAAGGGTCTTTAGATATCTGGGATTGGAGCACTGTACTTATCAAGTATGCGACTGAGTCCCAAAATAACATGATCTTGGGGCACGTCCACCAGATGTGGAGGAAAGAGCCATGACCGCCGTAACCCCTCCAGCACGTGGGCGAAGAAGAAGGAAACATCTTGTGGAGTCTAGAGGGGACAAAGTACCACCTATATAATATTTTGTAAGCATTTTCCTTCACTAGCGTTGAGATGGAGGATTGCGCGGCAGCAGTGAAGACATCCGACCAATCATGGTCAGCAGGCGGCGGACCAAGATCCCGCTCCCACTGGAGAACAAAAGCCGGGGCCGTCGGCTGCCCCTCAACCTGGAGAAGGGAGTATAGTAGGGAGATGATTCCTCGAGCAGGCGGTTTATGATAGCTATATGACTCCAGAGTGGATAAAGGTTGGAACGGGGAAGAATTCGATATAGAAGAGACAAAGTGTCTTACATGGAAGTAGGTAAAAGGGATCGCCTCCTGGAAATCATATTTTGTTATGATGTCCGATAGAGGCGCGCACGTATCCCCAGATAGAACATCCTGTACAAAGTGGATGTTCTTTTCCGTCCATGGGCGAGATCGAGTCAGAGATTGACCCGGGGTGAAAGAAGGGTTATCCCATAAAGGGGTAAGCAGAGAGGGAGATGACAGGAGGTGAAAGCGCGAGTACAGTAGTCCCAGATCTGGCAGGAGAATTCCAGCACAGGGTGCAGTTGTAAATGGGGGGATCTAGTTTTGGGGGAGGATAAGAGTAAAGACGACAAAGACGTAGTATGACCCAGTGCAGATTCTAGCTGAAGCCATCGAATGGTCTGAGCAGGGGCGAACCAAGCGACAGCTTGGCTAAGATGAGTGGCCAGATAGTAAAGGCGGATATCTGGGAAGCCTCTTCCGCCCTCCTGTACAGGTTTGCGTAAGGTGGAGAAACCTATCCTAGGGGCCTTATTTTTCCAAACAAAGCGGAGAAACCAAGAGTGAACTTGCGCCAGGACAGAGTCCGGGACTTTCACAGGCAGCGTCTGAAACAGATAAAGTAGACGGGGGATTATATTCATTTTCAGAGCTATGATTCGTCCCAACCAGGATATAATTAGGGACTGCCATTTATGGAGATCGGCCTTAATGTTGACAAGCAAGGGGGCGAAGTTTGCCTTATAAAGGTCCCCATAGCGGCGCGTGATATAGATCCCCAGGTAACGGATTTTAGAAACACACCAAGAAAATTTAAAGTTGGATTGCATGCGAGCTAGGTGGGTAGAAGAAATATGGAAGGGGAGAGCTTCCGTTTTGGACCAATTGACCTTATATCCCGATACATGCCCGTACTCCGATAGAAGATGGAGAAGGTTCGGCAAAGAAGTGTGCGGTGAGGAGAGCGAAAGAAGGACATCGTCCGCAAACAGGGAGATCTTGTAGACTGAGCTCCCTACCTCTAACCCCCCAATGTCGGTCGAAGTCCGGATGCGTGCAGCCAACGGTTCTATTACTAGAGCAAATATCAGGGGTGAGAGTGGGCAGCCCTGTCTGGTGCCGTTGGAGATACCCAAAGGGTCCGACAGCACTCCATTCACGGAGACCCCGTACAGACGGATCCGAGTACAGAGCCTGAATCCCCGTGAGAAATTCCCCCTGAAAGCCAAAGTGAGCAAGAGTTTCAAACATAAAGGGCCATCCTATCCTGTCAAACGCTTTCTCCGCGTCCAGAGAAAGCAAAAGAGCAGGGGTACAGGTAAGGTTGATATGATGAGCAAGGCTGATGACCCGTCTCGTATTGTCGCGGGCTTGACGACCCGGGATGAATCCCACCTGGTCATTATGGACAAGGTGGGGCAATACGCTGTTCAATCGGAGGGCCAAGATTTTCGCGTATATCTTAATATCAGAGTTGAGCAGCGATATAGGTCTATAGTTAGCGCAGTTTGATGCATCTTTGCCTTCCTTGGGAATAACTATGATCTTGGCCTCCAGAGCCGATTTAGAAAAAGAGGCACCCTGTAGGACAGCATTAAATAGGGTTGAAAGGTGGGGTATGAGCTGGGGCAGAAAAGTCTTATAGAAGACGGCTAAGAAGCCATCTGGGCCAGGAGCCTTGTTAGGTTTTAAACCTTTAACGACGTTGGCGATTTCTTCATCGGTGATCCTAGCGTTTAGTTCCGCGGAGATCGTTGGGGACAGGCGAGGTAGATGGCACTGGGACAGAAAGGCACGCACGTCCGTAAGAAAATCCGGGCTAGAATGTGAGGGCCCGTAAGCATTATATAGCTTCTTGTAGAAGCGAGAGAAAGTCTCGGTGATACATTTAGGCTCACAAGTTTTCTTCCCAGGGGAAGACTGAATAGACAGAACGTTGTTCCTTGCCAGCTTAGTCCGAAGCCTAGAAGCTAGCAGCCGATCAGCCTTATCCCCCTTTTCGTAAAAAGACTGGCTGAGCCATTTCAAGCTAGTTTCCACCTTAGCCGTCAAGAGCATGTTCAATTCGCCCTTGGCAGAGGACAAAGCAGAAAGATCCGCTTCTGACCCTGACGCTTTGTGTTTCAGCGAAAGGGATGTGACCAAGTCCGAGAGTTCCCGGATACGGTTGGTTCTAGCCTTCTTGTTATAAGAGGAGGCGCTAATCAGGCAACCTCGTAAAACCGCCTTGTGGGCATCCCACAGTAACATAGGAGAAATAGTCGAGGATGTGTTTGTATGAAAGTAATGAGAAATTTCGGCTGCTATGTGGGCTTTCGTTTGGGGATTAAGAAGGATTCTGTCATTCAATCGCCACGTAGGGTGGCGAGCGGGAGGGTGTGGACCCGGGACGTCCACCGTGACTGGGCCGTGGTTTGACCACGTGCTAGGGTAAATGGAGGCGTCTAGAATGCATTGGGCAGGCTCTATACTCAAAAAGAGCATGTCCAATCTTGTGTAGACATCATAAATAGAGGAGTAGTAAGTGTAATCCCGAGCGGTCGACTCTTTCACTCTCCATGTATCGAAGAGAAGGTGTCGGGATAGCAAGAGATTCAAAGCAGCTGCATTACGTGAATGAGAGGAGCGCATTGATCTGGGTAGAGGTTTAGATCTGTCCAGGGCGCTATCCAGGGTCACATTAAAATCCCCACCTAAAACCACATTACCGCGTCTGTGCAGGGCTAGGAGGCTATTCAGGGAATGGAAAAAGGGGGCCTGAAGTTGGTTTGGAGCATAAACATTCAGGAATGTGTAGGGGATCCCATTCAACAGTCCCACTAACAATAGATATCTACCCTCAGGGTCCCTTAATATATCGGAAAGGGTAAAAGCAAGGTGGTTAGCAAAGAGTAGAGACCCCCTTCTTTTTGCGTATAGGATCGCAAGCATGGAAAGTGTGCGGGAAGGTTTTAGACCTAAGTTGAGGGTGTGATGTGCCCGAAAAGTGGGTCTCTTGTAAGAATATAACATCGCCTCTGAGTTGTTTGGGGGTTTGAAATAGAAGAGAGCGTTTGTGTGGACTGTTCAGGCCTTTCGTGTTCAGGGAAACTATTCTAAGAACCATGGAATATAAGTGGAGCACCACTCAGACTGAAGCGCACCGGCGGGACCACCGAAGAGAGAGGGGGAAAAGAAGGGAAGAAGACCTGAGAAGGAAGAAGATAGGTGGAAAGAGAATAGAGGAGAAACAGGTGTATGGTAGTGATTGCAATTAACAAACATAGAGAATCTATTCTCACTGGTCGGACCCAGGGAAAGAACAGGCCTACGGGCCTAATTCGTCCGACGTCGACCGTAAGGGCCGAATGGGGGATGGGTGAACCCAGCCGCTCAGAGGACAGGGTTGTGAGGACCGGGTCCTGTGTGTGGGAAAAACCCATGCAAAGTACAAATTGAAGTTAGTAGGCTGAAGGAGCTAAAGGGGAGGAGAGGGGGGGGGAGGGGGATAAGGCAAGGAGGGAAAGCAAATCTAAAAGAACAGAGAGTAAACATGGTGTGACGACCACCCGACCCTAGAAAAGATAGAGGTCCATGGGCCCCCACCACCCAAGTCACAGAGGAATAGGCATATAATTGCAGGGGAGGGAGAGAAGAAGAAAAAAAAAGAACAGTAACATTATGACTATTTAGGAACACAAAAAAGAGAGCGTGATCCGGTCGGGTCACCCGGGGCCGGGGACCGCGCGGCCAACCGCGGAGGCCCCCGGTCCCAGGACCCAAACAGGCCCAACCCCCACAAACATATAAATGCAAAAACCAGCAAACATTAACTAAACGTAGGGCTCCACAGAATGTGTGGACACTGATGGAGCATCAGAAGACATCCGGAGATCCCGTGATAGCCATTGCGGGGATGAGGCCTGCTCAGGGGCAGCACCAGATGTAGAGTCATGTAACCTTAGGGGTATGGGGGGCAGAACCAACAGTGTTCCAATCGGGGTACAGGGCCTTGAGGGAAGGAGAGGTGTTGACTGGGGGAGGGCGTTGAGAGGTAGTCAGAGGGCCAGAGATGTTCAAGTGGCGGAGCAGTTGAAGGGCCTCGTCGGGGGATCTAGCAGAGGGAACTTTACCATCAGATCGGACTTGTAGGGCAAAGGGGAAGCCCCATCTATATCTAACGTTGTTGTCTCTTAGGGTTTTAGTTATGTCCTTTAATTCTCTTCGTCTATTCAGCGTAACCGGTGACAAGTCCTGGAAGACTAGGAGATCGGAGCCCTCGAAAGATATGGTTGGAGACATCTGAGCTTTGGCGTAGACTTGGTCTTTGACCGCAAAATAATGAAAACGTAGGATTACATCCCTCTGCGTTTTAGCATCTTGAGATCTAGGACGTAGGGCCCTGTGTGCCCTATCTAGGAGTAGCATATCGTCAGGAACTGAGGGAGCGAGTGAGCGGAACAGGCGGAGCAGGTAATCAGAAAGGTGGGTCTGTTCTACCGTCTCGGGGACGTTGCGGATTCGGAGATTGTTCCGACGGCCTCTATTATCTAAATCCTCTTGCTTATCCGCTAATAGCATAACATCTGTACGTATTTGAGCTATCTCCTGTTCCGATTCTTGTTGAAAAGCGATAAGCTCCTCTTGTTTCCTTTCAACAGCGTCAACTCTGGTTCCCAAGTTGTCCACGTCCGTTTTCAAACCAGAAATAGCTTCCTGCACCTCCGCACGGATTGACTTTTTTATATTGCGCATCTCGGACAGGAGAAGAGCGACGTCCGCTTTAGTGGCAGGAGTGGAGGAAGAGTCGTCGTCCGAGTCACGATCGGATGTTGCTGATTTAGGCGGAGGTGATGATGATTTCCGAGTAGAGGACGGGGTGGAGTTCTTGAAGTAGCCCACCAAGTTATGGACATTGGATTTTTTTCCCCCTTTAGGCATAGTGACGGAGAGGGATGAGGTAGATTGGTAGTCAACACCTAGTCAGGGACGGGAAAGCTCCTATAGCATGAGGGTCACCCACAGGACCGGGTGTATCACATATTGAGATCACATCATAGGCAGGTCACAGAGTATGGCCGGGGAGGCCCAGCCGGGTGCACTGTAATGCGTGAGTGTAGATATATCAGAAAATAAAGCCGCACCGCAACAGGGGCGAGAGCATCCACCAGGAAGGTCAGGAACTAAGAGTGGTCAGCGCTTCCCGTCTTCCGGGCCTTCGTCACTGTTTGGGAGGTGCGAACAGAGATAGCGGTCACCAGTCCCCACCACCCCCCCCCCCCCCCCGGCTCCCCGGGAGATATTAACAAATATACAGCCTCCGGTAGGGGTAGGAGGACCGCGGGTAGCGGGGTTAGAGTGACGAGTACTTGTAATACAGTGGAGGGGGAGCACAGCGGGCCCGCAGCGGGAGCTCAGAACTTGAAGAAAGCAGGCCTGCACACCACCACAACAATAAATCCCTTGCTAGGAGGTGCCTCATGCAGGGATTGCAATGCTGTAGCTGAGGGAGGCCGTTATTGATGCGAGCAGCTGTGGGGGGCCACAGGGGGGCAAGCGCACCGGTAGCCTGGTGAGGTGAGAAGCAGGCAGGTGGGACCGCAGGGGAACAAGGATGCAGCTACTCACGATTCCTGTGTGTCCCAAGATGGCCACCAGCAGGGGCACAGGCCGGGGACAATCCAGCAGCCAGATGCAGTTGCAGTAGGCAGAGAGGGGCCCACTCACTCCAGACAATGTCCGAGGGTCAGAGGAGATGGCCTGCAAGAGAGCTCAGGCGGCAGGGGAGACAACCACGGCTCCCGGTCCCGTCGGACCCCGGCCCCGGAGCCCGTCCTCGGGGGGACGCCAAACTCGAGGTCCCGGCGTCAGGTCTGGACGGAGGCCTCCGATATAGGGACACCGCCAACTCTTCCCCGGGTCCAATGCGTCTCTGTCCGGCGGTGTAGAGCGCCACTTGTTCACCCCGACGGCTGTGGCAGGAGCCTGCAGGGGCGGAGGAGCCGCGTTAACGATCCCCCGGGCGCTCAGGAGAAGCCGGCGGGGGGAGACTTGTCGGCCGCACGGGACCGCCGCCCGGCCAGCACCCACCACGCAGCCACCAACGGGTCAGTGGGGAGACATCCCCGGGCCCTTCTTTGGAGTCCACAGGAGGTAGGGCTTCATCGGCATCCAGTCCGGGGGGAGAGCGCCACCACAGTCCCCGGCTTCAAAGTGAGGGGAAGGCCACAACCCGCAGGGACCCTTAAAAGAGTCCCCCGGCTCCGTGACCACGGCGCCCCGTTCAAAACCAGCAAGAGAGAACACCTGGAGGTAATGGAGGCAGGGGTGGACCCCAAAAGTATATTAAATGGGCTCTGTGTGAGTTGTCTAGCAGGAGCTCACAACACAAGCGTCCTCTCCTCTTGCTGTCCAGGCCACGCCCCCTCCGAAGTGCATTTTTCGCATGCCCCTTACGACCAGAAATCGGGTGGCATCGGATGATCGAATGCGACCAAAGCACACCAGATTTATCTGCAAGATTTCTAAAAATGTAAATAGAGGGCTGGCCTATCTGGGGGATATATAAACAAGCAGCCATTTTAACTCTGTGCACTTCTGTTTGCTCTGTGACTAGAGAAGTTTGGTTTATATCTGCTGCTCATTGCACATTGCTAGCTAACGTGCACTGCTTTGTTCTGCTTGCATTACAAAGTGTTTCTATACTGCTGTGTGTGTGGAGATGGATTCTACTCGCTATCAGGCTCTCATGTGCTACTCTGTGCTGAAGATGAGGGGAGACAGGGAGAGGGCCCAGCAAAGGCGGAGGGAGAGATCTTGATGGACCAAGGAGTGACTGCTTAAGCGGCCTACTAGTTCCTACAGGCCCCTCCCAGATGAGATCAGAGATAACCCGATGACTACCGCAACTTCCTGCGCGTGGATGATGACACCTTCCAGGAGTTGCTGTGTCTGGTGACCCCCCTCATACAGCAGTGGGATACTAAATGTCGGGTGTCTAGCCCTGCTGAGGAGAGGCTTGTGGCTACCCTGCGGTTCCTTGCTACTGGACAGTTTTTTGAGAAGCTGAAGTTTGGGACTCGTATCTCTGCGCAGGCTTTGGGACACATCATACTGTACCTGAAACCTGCAAGGCTATTATCAAAGTGCTTCAGTACAAGTACTGCAAGGTAAGAAAATTGAACCACACATTGCTTGTCATGTAAAAATTTTTTATATTTTGCACACTTCATTTAATTGAAAAAATTTGCTTTTTATTTCAAGACATAATTTTATTAAATAGGTGGCCAACGTGGCTAAACTTTAGTAAACAGTATACATTTTCATAATGCAGCACATGTGCATTATTACATTTATGAAATAAAAAAATAAATGAAAAAAGCTATATAGCGACAAATGGGGTGCATTATGATACAACACCACTGAGTGGCACCGCAGCCAGGGGCACAATGCACACATGCAACTTGGGGTAGGAAGATGGGTCCCCGGTACCATCATCCTGCACCAAATTGCATGTGTGCATTGTGCACCTGGTAGCAGTGCCACTCAACACCGTAGTATCACAATGCACCACATCTGTTGCTATATATAGCAAGGGCAGCATTATATTTGTGGAACGTAAAAAAAATGCTATCGGTGTATGTTTCTCCTTTTTCTCTACAGCTTAGTTGTTGGTATCAATAGTGGTGGCCTTCTTTGCACACCAACATACAGGACTATGATGTGATTTGGCTGTGAAACGGGAGATGACACTGACACTACGGGAGGTACATATATATGGGCACATCTGTCTGATACAATCATACCACACTGGAAACCATCCAATCCTGTCTGATCTTGGCAATTAAGCAGTGTTGGGCCCAGCTAGTACCATGCTTGGAGACGGCATGGGAATACCGGGTATTGTACCAAGGGACAGATTTGTCCTATAGATGACGAATTAGCATCCCCGTTCTGTCCCTGACATTACATGGCGCTTGCATTGGCCTTTCACGTCACTCCTGTTTGGTACCTATGATGCATGATGCTATTAACCATGGCTATATCACACCAATATGGTGGTGTGTTGCATTTAGATATCATTTTTCCCTGAGTGGTTTGATACCTTTGCTATGCATGATGATAATGTTTGGTTCACTTGCTTTATATGTTACAATTGTTTCATGATTTATATTATTTTGGGCTGTCGGTGTCTCCATGCTGTCGGCGCTCTGTGGGGTTAACTACTCTGCATGTGTGCCTTTGGCCGGGAACATTGACAGCAGCAACTTCACCTGTCTGCTGCTGCACGCGAATACAGATCAGCCTGCACTACACGATGGTCACGCTGCCGGAGCGGGTTGCTAAGTAGAGAGCCGGGTTTGTGTACCACAGCAACACAACCCACGTGCAGGAAGGAGCGAATCGGACAACAGCTATGACGCGCTGCTTCCGGGCTTCCAGTTCAAAGTTTCTGGCACCCTCTCTGTTATTTAAAGCAACTCCGGACAGAGTGACAGCTGCCCCTGATGAAGACCATTGAGCGTTGAAACGGCTGTCGGGCGAACTGTAGCAGTGGGGTACATCCAGATGGCTTATCAGGAATAAAACCCTTTTTTTCTTTCACCTACTAAACGTGAGTGCTGGTCTAATTCTTTTTTCAACTGTGGAAAAAGTGAGTGTTTGTATCAATTACCAGGACCTTGCACCAGCAAATTTTTGTTATAGGACATAGAGTGCTGTCATGTTGTTATATTTTATATATATATATCAAAATATAACTATTTTCATAAATATGCAGCCAACATGGCTGAACTTTTTCAAACATTATCTTTATAGTAGCATTTGGTGCAGTATGAGATAAGGTGGTAGTGGCACATGATTTCAGACTATACCGTGAGGAATAGTGCCTGTGGGTGACTGAACAAACAGAAGAGAGAGACTGCTTATAACTGCCTGGTGGAGTAGTCAAAGCCCACCTTCTTAGCAGACACTGTGGCCTGGGTCTGGAAAAATATTACAAATTTACGGACTGTAATTACACACATGAAGGTAGGTGCAGACTGAAGTTCCCCGGAACCAACTACCTGCCCCTAGCAGCATGTGTGTATTGTGCGCCTGAAAGCAGTGCCACTCTTAACCATGGTTTTCATGATGCAGCACATGTGCATCATTACATTTATGAAATGAAAATAAATTGTTATATATAGCAGCAGATGTAGTGAATTCTGATACTACACCATTGAGTGGCACCGCAGCCAGGGTCACAATGCACACATGCAGCTTGGGGTAGGAAGATGGGTCCCCGGTTCCATCAACCTGCACCAAGTTGCATGTGTGCATTGTGCCTCTGCCTGCGGTGCCACTCAAAGCCGTAGTATCACAATACACCACATCTGCTGCAATATATAAGTGCATGAATACACTTGTGAACCAAAAAAATAATTGTATATATATTTATATATAAACATAAGTATTTTAGTAATATGCGGCCAACATGGCTGAACTTTTTCAAACACTAGAACTTTATATTAATGTTTCTTCAAATTTTTATTTTGAATATAAATATGGTGCAGTATGATATACAGTGTTTTTTGAGTGGCAGCGCTTTCAGGGGCACAATGCACACATGCAGGTAGGCCTGGCTTCAGGCTCCCTGGCACCATCAACCTAACCCAAGCTGCATGTGTGCATTGTCCACCTGAAAGCAGCGCCACTAAAACGCTGTATATCATAGTGCACCAGATCTATCGCAGTATATACCAGAACAGCAGGAATTTTATACCTACCAACAAATGTGGTGCATTCTGATACTATGGCACAATGCACACATGCAACTAGGGGCAGGAAGATGGGTCTCCAGTACCATCAACCTGTCCCTAGCACAGGGTCGGATCTAGACTTTTCTTTTAGGGGGGGCGGTTTACTGTTTAATTTTGACCCCTCCCCTATCCAGTCCCAACTCCTCCCCTCTTCAGTCTTGACTCCTCCCCTATCCAGTCCCAATTCCTCCATCACACAAATAAATATATTTTAAGTTTATTTGCTTTATTTTAAGCAAAACACTAAATAGCTATAAATAACAACAATGAAAGCAACAAACAACCGACGCCAGAGTCCCAGTGACGACAGCAGCGTGTCCCCTTGCGGACTCGCTGCACTCACCACGTTCCAGGCCTGGTGGTGAGCTTTGCTCGCCACACTATTAAATTCCCCCTTGGGGGGTGGTGTGGACAACCCCCCGAGTAGGAATTAGGGGCCCCATTCGGGATTCCGTCTGCTGGCATTTCCTTGGCTGTCGGGATTCCGGCGTCTGTATCCTGATCGCCGGGATCCTATATGCCGGGAAAGTGACTGCTTCCCAATTAACCACCTACTGTACATGGTGGCCCCGCTGTTGTCTCACAAATAAGTAGTAGTTACCACTGTCTTCAAGTTTCTACATAATATTGGTCCTATAATGTGTATCAAACAGTCTATATATCAGTGGGAGAGATCCCTTGATTATAAATGACACCCTAATAGCTGGTAGGGATATATTGCCAGCCAAGCAGGTTTAGGATTTGTTAGTGGGTGTTTGGTATAATAATCACTTCTACAACACATCAAATCAAAGTTCCCCAATATTACATCTTCCAAAGATATGTTCATCATAATTTATGACACGTCATGTACAGTTGTGATACCTAAAGTATAAAAGGTTGTAATCCCCTAATATTAGGGTATAGCAAAAAAATATATTAAATTAAAACAAATGTCTGGAGTAATTATTCTCATCTATTTCTCATCTTAATATGAGGTGCTGAAATAGAGTCAGTCAATCAAGTTTTATGATATGTTGACATTGTTATGAAATACAGTATTATAAACCTTGATGATTGACTGACTCTATATAAGCACCTTATATTAAGATGATAAATAGTATAAATGTGATAATAACTATAATTACTTAGAATAATTGTATCAATCAGAGATCTTTGGGATACTACCAACATTTATTGATACAAATGGTAACAAGTGGCATATTATTACCCCTTACGGGTGGTATTCAGTGTGCCGGCTGTTCAGTATACCGGCGCCGGAATCCCGACACCCGGCATACCGACAACTATTCTCCCTCTTGGGGGTTCGCAACTCCCCTGGACGCGCGCCACCGTGCCCGCAGCGTGGCAAGCGTAGCGAGCCAGCAAGGGGCTCATTTGCGCTCGCCCAGCTGTCGGCATGCCGGCGGTCGGGATCCCGGCGCCTGTTGCTGGGCGCCGGTAACCCGACCGCCGGCAAAACATACTACACCCACCCCCCCTTACACATCTCCAATGCCGGATCCCACCTGGGAATTGGAAACGGGTCCTTCCCAGGTGGGATCCGGCTTTGGACCTTAGAGGCTGCCTTTCCCAACCAAGTAATTTGGCGGGTCGTCTTGCTATGGGGGGTGGGACTGGAAATACATGTGATCTGTGTGGAGTTTATGTTTTTGTCATGTGAAATTTTAAAATTATTAAACAGTACTTCACTATGGGGGTCATTTTGACCTGATCGCATGCTGCCATTCATCGCAGCGTAGCGATCAGGTCAGAAGTGCGCATGCGCCGCAGTGCGCCGGCGCATGGCTGACAGGCGACGGCTGTCATTGCCTAGCGATCGACTCTTCCTGATTGACAGGCAGAGGTGTTTGCTGGCCGGGAGGAGGCGGCACGGCGGCGTTTGGTCACCGTTTTGTAGGCGCGGTCCGTCCAACGCAGGTGTGGCTGGTCCGCAGCGGCTGTGTGACGTCACACACAGCCGCTGCGACCCGGGCAGCGACGAGTAGCTCCCGGCCAGCACACAAAAGCTGCGCTGGCCGGGAGCTACTCCTGAAGTACAAAAACATCGCCGATGCTTTTGTACTTCTACGACGGGGCTGGGACTGACATGCGGGGCGGGATAGAACCTGTGCTGGGCGTCCCCCCGCATGTCAGTGTGGATGATCGTAGCTGTGCTAAATTTAGCACAGCTACGATCAGGTCGGAATGACCCCCCCATATTTTCTTATCCCATCCATTTTGGGTACATTTGAATGAGCCTAATGAGACGTATGCTGTGAGATGTGACATCTGCTGTATCCGAAGTGGCCTATTTATGAACAACCTACATATGCAGTAGCGCTGGATCTCTCCCAGTGATATATAAACTATTTGATGCATATTATAGGACCAATAATATACAGGAACTTGAAGACAGTTGTAACTAATACTTATTTGTAAGACTACAGCGGGGCCACCTTGTAGGTGGTTAATTATATGGTGAAGACAATTCCAAGTTGATACTTCATAGAATGTGTACGGTGTTATTTATGAGAAACTAACCAAATAGAGGACAAATTAGCAGACACAGGTTTTTTTGTATAGTATTTTTATACACACTTTCTGTACTTTTACGCTCGTCTCTATAGTTTTAATATAGGACGTGATATGTCATTTTTAACATTATGAAATACAAGGTATGTTTTAAAACCTACTGTATAAGGGCACCTACAGTATTACAGACACCCTTTATCGTATTGTACATATGGGAGACTAAACCTGTAATACCCTGCCTAGGGAATTTAACAATAAGATCTCTTACCGGTTGTATGGCCCCTCTGCAACAGGCTGGTCCCTGTGACTGACTGGCAGGATGGTCCCTGTGACTGACTGGCAGGATGGTCCCTGTGACTGACTGGCAGGATGGTCCCTGTGGCAGACTGGCAGGATAGTCCCTCTGGCTGGTCTCTGGGTGCAGGAATGCAGTGTGCTCTCACTCTGTGCAGCAAAGTAAAGTGGAACACAGGACAGAAAGAAATGGAACGCACAGTTCCATTATGCTTCCTCTTCCTGTGTACAGTGTACACAGAACAGGTTCTACCCTCCCAACACTATACTGTTTCTATTAGCCCACAGGCCTGTCATGTAACTGTAGCCACGCCCCCAGCACACAGCCACTTCCTGACCTCGTCTTATCAGCACTGTTTAGATGCCACAAGAAAGCAGTCTCAATCAACAAAATATGTTGATTTACTGCCGTCCAGGCCAAAGGGGTGAGTGGGGAGGAAGGGCACCTGCTGTGAGATGCTGCGTCTGGGAGCTCGGCTCGGCGCCACTGACAATAGCTGACAGCCAGCTGAGTGAGGAAGGGAGGAGGGAGGAGGGAGCAGGACTTCACAGACAGTTTGTCTGCCTGTCGGACGGAGTTTGCTAGGGGGGGCGACCGCCCCCATCGCCCCCGTCTCTATCCGTGCCTGCCCTAGCAGCATGTGTGCATTGCC
Organism: Pseudophryne corroboree; assembly: GCF_028390025.1. NCBI lineage: Eukaryota > Metazoa > Chordata > Amphibia > Anura > Myobatrachidae > Pseudophryne > Pseudophryne corroboree. Next base: position 963,088,085 of record NC_086444.1, on the reverse strand, counting down.
TGCCTGAAAGCGTTGACACTCACTGTAGTATCAGACTGCACCACATCTGTTGGTATGTACTGTATAACAAGGGCAGCAGTAAATGAGAATCACCCTACATTTGAAAGAGACTTGTCTCCTCCGCCTCCTCTTGTCCCCCTGTGACATCAAGGAGGTCAAAATTGCGGAGGGGACGGTGGATGTGTGGCTCGCTTGGGAAGGGTAGCTGGGTTGAGGAAGATATTGGATTGTGGGAGAAGGGTGGGTAGATGGGGTGGACGATAATGGGAAGGGTGGCTGGTTTGATGAGGAGGGGTTTGAGGAGGATGGAAATTGGAGGAGGGGTATGTGGATGGGGACTGCAGTTGCGGATAACCGGAGTGGTAGCTGGGATGCAGAAGAGGATGGGTACTGGAGGAAGAGTAGGTGGGTGGTGAACTGAAGGTCAATGGGAGATGAGGAGCAGGTGCTTGAGGTTCTGGCCCATGAACATTCCACTCTGGTGTCAGTTGTCCTGAGAGTGTTTTGTACAAAACCTGTGACACCAGGTGCTGGCACTCTACTTGCTGCTGCTCGGAAACCTTATGCGTGGTTTTCCTTACATATGACGCAAAGTCATCAAATTCATCAGGTTTCCGGAGCAGCTGTGTATGGCCTCCAATAGTAGCGAGTCTTCCACCAATTTTGTTTTCCGTGGCTTCCTCCTGGAACCCTGTAGCTGAGGAGATTTCGGTTCCTCTGGTGATGCGTTGTTGAGGTCAGGGGTATGGCTGAGGTCTTCAGGTGTCTGTAGGGTAAAAAAAACATATTTAGTAAATATTCCAAAATGTTTATTTCTTTTACAGTTCCCTACAAGCGTGGAAGAATAGAAAGCTATTGCAGAGGACTTTGACAGGCGGTTGAATTTCCCAAACTGTGGTGGTGCGATAAGACTGGAAACATGTGCGCATCACCACACCCACCAACAGCGGGTCAGACTTCTTCAATTATAAAGGCTACTTTAGCATTGTTCTCATGGCAGTGGTCAATGCAAACTATGAATTTATTTTAATGGATGTTGGGAAAAATGGTTGTTGCTCGGATGGTGGATCCTTGCAAAATACATGCTTCTATGATAGGCTCACCACCAACTTCATTCATCTGCCGCCTGTGGAGCAAACAAAGGGGCAGATTTATTAAGCCTGGTGAAGTGATAAAGTAGAAGGTGATAACGCACCAGCCAATCAGCTCCTAACTTCCATGTTGCAGGATGGGTTTGAAAAATTACAGTTAAGAGCTGACTGGCTGGTGCGTTATCACCTTCCACTTTATCACTTCACCAGGCTTAATAAATCTGCCCCATAGAATGGCCTGGGATTTGTGTTTGTGGCAGATGAGGCCTTCGCACTGCACGAACACATAATGAATCCCTACCCGCAAAGAGTCCTGAACCACGATAGGCGCATTTTCAACTACCGCCTTTCTAGGGCCCGTCGGGTTGTTTAGAATGCATTTGGCATTCTCAGCAACCGGTTCAGGATCTTCCACAAACCCATCACCATGAGGCTGGACAAAATTGACTGTGTAGTAACAGCATACTGTATACTGCACAACATGCTCCAACGCAAGGCCACGAGGCAAATGCATTTGCTCCCAGCAGGACCGGAAGACCCCAACCAGCCAGTGGAGACATTGCAGATTTCCTCGGTGGGACCACCTGCAGTAACTTTATGCGGCACTGCAAGGGCAAAAGAGGTCAGGGAATATATTAGGTAATAACAATTAAAAAGCAACTTACCCCTTCGGCCTCCTCCACATCCAGACTTCCCTCCTCAGACTCTGCCATCACCACTTGGGACTCCTTAGCTGACCGTTTCTCCAGGAGGAAATTTACTTCTTTGTAGTACCACAGCTGCGGCATATACACCTTGTCTGCACCGACCCCTGACCTCTTGGACTCATCCACCTTGCGGTTCTCTTTTACAAAAACTGTCCGTATAGTGGCAATTTTCTTCCGGACCCAGGACACTGAGGCAGCAAAGAAGGTGGGCTTTGAGTACTCCACCAGGTGGTTATGAGCAGCCTCCCTCTTCTGTTTGTTGCTGTAGTCCGGTGAGGACATCAGCCACAGACACTCCTCCTCACGGTACAGGTTGATAAAGCCCAATAGGAAATCACGTCTCTCATAGGACATCTGCAGAATGCAAAAAAAGGAAAATGAATAAACATGAAAAAAGTTCCATTATTCTGGTTAAATAACGTTTGTTTTCTAGTATTATTCTGGTTAAATAAAGTTTTTTTTCTAGTATTATTCTAATTACTGCTGTGAGTTATCTGAAATATGTTGTGATAATACATTGGTGTGCATGGAGCAGCAGCATAATGGTGGGCTGTGGCTTGAATTGGGACAGCATAATGGCGTTTAGGGTGCGGCCAGTATAATGGTGGGTGCAGCAGTATAATGGTGGCTTGCAGTGGCGCAGTATAATGGCTTTTAGGGCACGGCCAGGGGCTTGCAGTGGGGCAGCATTTTGGGCAGTGGGCCAGTATAATTATGGGTAGAGCAGCATAATGGTGGGCAGTGGTGGTAAAACATCTTAATAGTCATTGGTGGCCAGGGGTGTAGCCTGCCTACCTTGTCCGCTGTTTGGGAGCTCAGCAGCGTGCATGCAGCCTCCTCTCCAGTCATGTGCGCAGTGGGGGGAAGAGGAGTGGCCGGGAAGTTGGCTCCTGTCTACACATATCGCATATCACAGTGTGATAAATCGAAAGTGGTAAAAACCAGCATGCGATTCGATAAATATTAAGTGCAGTACATACTATCTTGAGACACGAGATTTGACCGGCGTGCCCACGCATTGCGACGCAAGGTACATAAAATGTGCATACAATGCTTCGATTTATCTCACAGATGCGGTCGAAATTGAAGGATAGTACCTGATATCTCACAAGTGTATGGGCTACATTAGCCGCATTTTAAACACCGTGGCTGATTGAATCTGGTCCTGTGTTATATACCCTCATGCAAGCATGCTAAACTATACACAGAATGAAAGATACCCCAAAACTAATAAACCAGTGCCTGCCCCTATCTCCACCTATATCATCTCAAAGGATTTCTGCATTACACTGTACATATGTGCAGTACGGAAACATCTTTAATACTAATATGGAGAGTTCTGTCTGTGAACCCTGTAATGGTGTCAGACTGTACAGTATATACATATTTGGTATCTCTAGATTTGGGATAAATCCCAGCACTCTTATAACTTCCATAAAAATTAATTTCCCCTATTTACTCCTATTACAAATAGGAAAATGTTGGTAAAAGAGTCACTCAAAAGTCAATCCCCATTGCAATGTTATAAGTGTATTTTTATTTGATTTGCTATTTTTCTGTATTTTTTATAATTGTTTTCATTTGCTTTCTTTAATAAATCCATAGAACTATCAACTGTAGAGCCAAAGGTCTCTTTTTCAGATAATACAATCGTTTGACCTTTTGAATCCACTGAATATGTAGAATGTGTTCTGACACAAAACCATGCACCTCTATGTCTACTATACTACAACGTGTACTTAGACACTGCTATCAGGGAAGATTAGTTTCAGCAGTTATAGTAATGGCAGATGACCAATTGATAAAAGTACAGTATATATATACAATCTATCTCAAGCTACATAATTTGAAACTAAACATAAGAGGAGTTCAAGGACAGAGAACTCTGTTGGCTGGGGCATGGCTTATTTCAAATAAAACAGCTTTTATTGTAATTGACTCACAAACACACACAAAAAACATTAAGCAGTGGTGGTTCATATGTGCATCATATTAATTGGAACAACTCTCCGTGTGGCAAAGATCTCCTACTGAAACCAATGTTAGAAAATGTATCAATTGTCACTAATATATCACCATGAATGTACGTACGTCCATATATATATATATATATATATATATATACACTGCTCAAAAAAATAAAGGGAACACTTACACAACATAATGTAACTCCAAATCAATCACACTTCTGTGAAATCAAACTGTCCACTTAGGAAGCAGCACTGATTGACAATCAATTTCACATGCTGTTGTGCAAATGGAATAGATCACAGGTGGGAATTATAGGCAATTAGCAAGACACCCCCAATAAAGGAGTTGTTCTGCAGGTGGTGACCACAGACTACTTCTCAGCTCCTATGCTTTCTGGCTGATGTTTTGGTCACTTTTGAAAGCTGGTGGTGCTTTCACTCTAGTGGTAGCATGAGACGGAGTCTATAACCCACACAAGTGGCTCAGGTAGTGCAGCTCATCCAGGATGGTACATCAATGCGAGCTGTGGCAAGAAGGTTTGCTGTGTCTGTCATCGTAGTGTCCAGAGCATGGAGGCACTACCAGGAGACAGGCCAGTACATCAGGAGACGTGGAGGAGGCCGTAGGAGGGCATCAACCCAGCAGCAGGACCGCTACCTCTACCTCCGCCTTTGTGCAAGGAAGAACAGGAGGAGAACTGCCAGAGCCCTGCAAAATGACCTCCAGCAAGCCACAAATGTGCATGTGTCTACTCAAACGATCAGAAATAGACTCCATGAGGGTGGTATGAGGGCCCGACGTCCACAGGTGGGGGTTGTGCTTACAGCCCAACACCGTGCAGGACGTTTGGCATTTGCCAGAGAACACCAAGATTGGCAAATTCGCCACTGGCGCCCTGTGCTCTTCACAGATGAGAGCAGGTTCTCACTGAGCACATGTGACAGATGTGACAGAGTCTGGAGACGCCAAGGAGAACATTCTGCTGCCTGCAACATCCTCCAGTATGACCGATTTGGCAGTGGGTCAGTAATGGTGTGGGGTGGCATTTCTTTGGGGGGCCGCACAGCCCTCCATGTGCTCGCCAGAGGTAGCCTGACTGCCATTAGGTACCGAGATGAGATCCTCAGACCCCTTGTGAGACCATATGCTGGTGCGGTTGGCCCTGGGTTCCTCCTAATGCAAGACAATAGTAGACCTCATGTGGCTGGAGTGTGTCAGCAGTTCCTGCAAGACGAAGGCATTGATGCTATGGACTGGCCCGCCCGTTCCCCAGACCTGAATCCAATTGCGCACATCTGGGACATCATGTCTCGCTCCATCCACCAACACCACGTTGCACCACAGACTGTCCAGGAGTTGGCGGATGCTTTAGTCCAGGTCTGGGAGGAGATCCCTCAGGAGACCATCCGCCACCTCATCAGGAGCATGCCCAGGCGTTGTAGGGAGGTCATACAGACACGTGGAGACCACACACACTACTGAGCCTCATTTTGACTTGTTTTAAGGACATTACATCAAAGTTGGATCAGCCTGTAGTGTTTTTGCACTTTAATTTTGAGTGTGACTCCAAATCTAGACCTCTATGGGTTAATAAATTTGATTTCCATTGATAATTTTTGTGTGATTTTGTTGTCAGCACATTCAACTATGTAAAGAACAAAGTATTTAATAAGAATATTTAATTAATTCAGATCTAGGATGTGTTATTTTAGTGTTCCCTTTATTTTTTTGAGCAGTGTATATATATGTATATATATATATATATATATATATAGCAAATTGTATCGGCAGCACGCAGAGAATAACGACACAAGAAGTCAGGTACTACCCGCGGCGTCCGGAACCAGGAAGCATGACGCCCACAGATGACGTCCCAATAGTGGGACAGTTCTTGACCCTAAAACCACGTGGGATCATTTTCTCTTTATAATAGTTACTTAAAGTCACACCGTGGTAATGAAAATCCAGCTCACGCTGTTTCAACTTTAAAATATCCCGATATAGATGTTCTGCAGATTTCTCAATATCATCACCAAAAGATTCTTTAAACAGAATACCATCAGCCTCAGATTCAGAAAATGTCAAAAAAGTGCCTTGTGTAATTTTAGCCAAATTGATGGCTTCATAAACTGTGTCTTCAATATGATCAACTCCCTCCACCATAGTGATATTAAAAGCAGCTCACAACATGTGAATAAGCACAGAGGCCCTCATTCCGAGTTGATCGGTCGCAAGGCGAATTTAGCAGAGTTACACACGCTAAGCCGCCGCCTACTGGGAGTGAATCTTAGCTTCTTAAAATTGCGACCGATGTATTCGCAATAATGCGATTACTAACTACTTAGCAGTTTCAGAGTAGCTCCAGACTTACTCTGCCTGTGCGATAATTTCAGTGCTTGTCGTTCCTGGTTGACGTCACAAACACACCCAGCGTTCGCCCAGGCACTCCCACCGTTTCTCCGGCCACTCCTGCGTTTTTTCCGGAAACGGTAGCGTTTTCAGCCACACGCCCCTGAAACGCCGTGTTTCCGCCCAGTAACACCCATTTCCTGTCAATCACATTACGTTCGCCGGAGCGAAGAAAAAGCCGTGAGTAAAAATACTTTCTTCATAGTAAAGTTACTTGGCGCAGTCGCAGTGCGAACATTGCGCATGCGTGCTAAGCGGATTTTCACTGCGATGCGATGAAAAATACCGAGCGAACAACTCGGAATGAGGGCCCGAGTCCCAATGATGAATTCAATAATAACACAGGGTGCTATAGCCCAATTAGGAAAGCTCCTGCAGCAAACCAAATACACAAACAGAGATTTAGGGCAGCACACCTTTCTGGTATAATGGTTCTGGTGCCAGCCGTAGAACTTCCCCAGCTAGTAGTCCAATGTACTTGGTCTTCATGCATTCATTTAATTTTTCTATGCGTGTAAATCTTTTTAAATGCCGATGTATAACCCAGATAGTGCACAACATTATACGTGTACTTGTCAAGTAGATGCTACATGAGATTGCAGCATTATGCATTTGTTTATGCTGTGTGTATGTTATACTCCCTGCTGCCGTTTTTTGTTTCACTGTGTTTTATTTGTGTAGGTTTCCGTGGTGACGGACGGTGGGAGATGACATCATCTGTAGGCATCATGCTTCCTGGTTCCGGACGCCGCGGGTAGTGACACACGAGGTGGGGATATAATGTGAGCAGAGTTTTGTTGTTTTATTACTTGTGCCTGATGACAATGTAATACACATCGAAACATTGCATACAACTACCTAACTTCTTGTATCGTTATTCTCTGCGTGCTGCCGATACAATTTGCTGTAGCTGGCACCGGAACCATTATACCAGAAGGTTTTGTGTTTTGGTTTTGGATTCGGACGCGTTTTGGCAAAACCTCCCTGAAAATTTTTTGTCGGATTCGGGTGTGTTTTGGATTTGAGTGTTTTTTTACAAAAAACCCTCAAAAACAGCTTAAATCATAGAATTTGGGGGTCATTTTGATCCCATAGTATTTTTAACCTCAATAACCATAATTTCCACTCATTTTCAGTCTATTCTGAACACCTCACACCTCACAATATTATTTTTAGTCCTAAAATTTGCACCGAGGTCGCTGGATAACTAAGCTAAGCGACCCAAGTGGCTGACACAAACACCTGGCCCATCTAGGAGTGGCACTGCAGTGTCACGCAGGATGGCCCTTCCAAAAAACACTCCCCAAACAGCACATGACGCAAAGAAAAAAAGAGGCGCAATGAGGTAGCTGTGTGAGTAAGCTAAGCGACCCTAGTGGCCGACACAAACACCTGGCCCATCTAGGAGTGGCACTGCAGTGTCACGCAGGATGGCCCTTCCAAAAAACACTCCCCAAACAGCACATGACGCAAAGAAAAAAAGAGGCGCAATGAGGTAGCTGTGTGACTAAGCTAAGCGACCCAAGTGGCCGACACAAACACCTGGCCCATCTAGGAGTGGCACTGCAGTGTCAGACAGGATGGCACTTCAAAAAAATAGTCCCCAAACAGCACATGATGCAAAGAAAAAAAGAGGCGCAATGAGGTAGCTGTGTGACTAAGCTAAGCGACCCAAGTGGCCAACACAAACACCTGGCCCATCTAGGAGTGGCACTGCAGTGTCAGACAGGATGGCAGATTTAAAAAATAGTCCCCAAACCGCACATGATGCAAAGTAAAAAAGAGGTGCACCAAGGTCGCTGGATGGCTAAGCTAAGCAACACAAGTGGCCGACACAAACACCTGGCCCATCTAGGAGTGGCACTGCAGTGTCAGACAGGATGGCACTTCCAAAATAGTCTCCAAACAGCACATGATGCAAAGAAAAATGAAAGAAAAAAGAGGTGCAAGATGGAATTGTCCTTGGGCCCTCCTACCCACCCTTATGTTGTATAAACAGGACATGCACACTTTAACAAGCCCATCATTTCAGCGACAGGGTCTGCCACACAACTGTGACTGAAATGACTGGTTGGTTTGGGCCCCCACCAAAAAAAGAAGCAATTAATCTCTCCTTGCACAAACTGGCTCTACAGAGGCAAGATGTTCACCTCCTCCTCTTCCTCCGATTCCTCACCCCTTTCACTGTGTACATCCCCCCTCCTCACAGATTATTAATTCGTCCCCACTGGAATCCACCATCTCAGGTCCCTGTGTACTTTCAGGAGGCAATTGCTGGTGAATGTCTCCACGGAGGAATTGATTATAATTCATTTTGATGAACATCATCTTCTCCACATTTTCTGGAAGTAACCTAGTACGCCGATTGCTGACAAGGTGAGCGGCTGCACTAAACACTCTTTCGGAGTACACACTGGAGGGGGGCAACTTAGGTAAAATAAAGCCAGTTTGTGCAAGGGCCTCCAAATTGCCTCTTTTTCCTGCCAGTATATGTACAGACTGTCTGACGTGCCGTCTTGGATGCGGTCACTCATATAATCCTCCACCATTCTTTCAATGGTGAGAGAATCATATGCAGTGACAGTAGACGACATGTCAGTAATCGTTGGCAGGTCCTTCAGTCCGGACCAGATGTCAGCACTCGCTCCAGACTGCCCTGCATCACTGCCAGCGGGTGGGCTCGGAATTCTTAGCCTTTTCCTCGTACCCCCAGTTGCGGGAGAATGTGAAGGAGGAGCTGTTGATGGGTCACGTTCCGCTTGACTTGACAATTTTCTCACTAGCAGGTCTTTGAACCTCTGCAGACTTGTGTCTGCCGGAAAGAGAGATACAACGTAGGTTTTAAATCTAGGATCGAGCACGGTGGCCAAAATGTAGTGCTCTGATTTCAACAGATTGACCACCCGTGAATCCTGGTTAAGCGAATTAAGGGCTCCATCCACAAGTCCCACATGCCTAGCGGAATCGCTCTGTTTTAGCTCCTCCTTCAATCTCTCCAGCTTCTTCTGCAAAAGCCTGATGAGGGGAATGACCTGACTCAGGCTGGCAGTGTCTGAACTGACTTCACGTGTGGCAAGTTCAAAGGGTTGCAGAACCTCGCACAACGTTGAAATCATTCTCCACTGTGCTTGAGTCAGGTGCATTCCCCCTCCTTTGCCTATATCATAGGCAGATGTATAGGCTTGAATGGCCTTTTGCTGCTCCTCCATCCTCTGAAGCATATAGAAGGTTGAATTCCACCTCGTTACCACCTCTTGCTTCAGATGATGGCAGGGCAGGTTCAGGACTGTTTGCTGGTGCTCCTGTCTTCGGCACGCGGTGGCTGAATGCCGAAAGTGGCCCGCAATTCTTCGGGCCACCGACAGCATCTCTTGCACGCCCCTGTCGTTTTTTAAATAATTCTGCACCACCAAATTCAATGTATGTGCAAAACATGGGACGTGCTGGAATTTGCCCAGATGTAATGCACGCACAATATTGGTGGTGTTGTCCGATGTCACAAATCCCCAGGAGAGTCCAATTGGGGTAATCCATTCTGCGATGATGTTCCTCAGTTTCCGTAAGAGGTTGTCAGCTGTGTGCCTCTTATGGAAAGCGGTGATACAAAGCGTAGCCTGCCTAGGAACGAGTTGGCGTTTGCGAGATGCTGCTACTGGTGCCGCCGCTGCTGTTCTTGCTGCGGGAGGCAATACATCTACCCAGTGGGCTGTCACAGTCATATAGTCCTGAGTCTGCCCTGCTCCACTTGTCCACATATCCGTGGTTAAGTGGACATTGGGTACAACTGCATTTTTTAGGACACTGGTGACTCTTTTTCTGACGTCTGTGTACATTTTCGGTATCGCCTGCCTAGAGAAATGGAACCTAGATGGTATTTGGTACCGGGGACACAGTACCTCAATCAAGTCTCTAGTTCCCTGTGAATTAACGGTGGATACCGGAAACACGTTTCTCACCACCCAGGCTGCCAAGGCCTGAGTTATCCGCTTTGCAGCAGGATGACTGCTGTGATATTTCATCTTCCTCGCAAAGGACTGTTGGACAGTCAATTGCTTACTGGAAGTAGTACAAGTGGTCTTCAGACTTCTCCTCTGGGATGACGATCGACTCCCAGCAGCAACAACAGCAGCGCCAGCAGCAGTAGGCGTTACACTCAAGGATGCATCGGAGAAATCCCAGGCAGGAGAGGACTCGTCAGACTTGACAGTGACATGGCCTGCAGGACTATTGGCTTTCCTGTCTAAGGAGGAAATTGACACTGAGGGAGTTGGTGGTGTGGTTTGCAGGAGCTTGGTTACAAGAGGAAGGGATTTAGTTGGCAGTGGACTGCTTCCGCTGTCATCCAAAGTTTTTGAACTTCTCACTGACTTCTGATGAATGCGGTCCAGGTGACGTATAAGGGAGGATGTTCCTAGGTGGTTAACGTCCTTTCCCCTACTTATTACAGCTTGACAAAGGCAACACACGGCTTGACACCAGTTGTCCGCATTTGTGTTGAAATAATTCCACACCGAAGAGGTGATTTTTTTTGTATTTTGACCAGGCATGTCAATGGCCATATTCGTCCCACGGACAACAGGTGTCTCCCCGGGTGCCTGACTCAAACAAACCACCTCACCATCAGAATCCTCCTTGTCAATTTCCTCCCCAGCGCCAGCAACACCCATATCCTCATCCTGGTGTACTTCAACAGTGACATCTTCAATTTGACTATCAGGAACTGGACTGTGGGTGCTCCCTCCAGCACTTGCAGGGGGCGTGCAAATGGTGGAAGGCGCAACCTCTTCCCGTCCAGTGTTGGGAAGGTCAGGCATCGCAACCGACACAATTGGACTCTCCTTGGGGATTTGTGATTTAGAAGAACGCACAGTTCTTTGCTGTGCTTTTGCCATCTTAACTCTTTTAAGTTTTCTAGCAGGAGGATGAGTGCTTCCATCCTCATGTGAAGCTGAACCACTAGCCATGAACACAGGCCAGGCCCTCAGTCATTCCTTGCCACTCCGTGTCGTAAATGGCACATTGGCAAGTTTACGCTTCTCCTCAGACGATTTTGATTTAGATTTTTGGGTCATTTTACTGAGCTTTATTTTTTTGGATTTTACATGCTCTCTACTATGACATTGGGCATCGGCCTTGGCAGACGACGTTGATGGCATTTCATCATCTCGGCCATGACTAGTGGCAGCAGCTTCAGCACGAGGTGGAAGTGGATCCTGATCTTTCCCTATTTTACCCTCCACATTTTTGTTCTCCATTTTTTAATGTGTGGAATTATATGCCAGTAATATATCAATAGCAATGGCCTACTACTATATATACTGCGCACAACTGAAATGCACCACAGGTATGGATGGATAGTATACTTGACGACACAGAGGTAGGTAGAGCAGTGGCCTACTGTACCGTACTGCTATATGTTATATATACTGGTGGTCAGCAAACTGTGCAAAACTGAAATGCACCACAGGTATGGGTGGATAGTATACTTGACGACACAGCGGTAGGTAGAGCAGTGGCCTACTGTACCGTACTGCTATATATTATATATACTGGTGGTCAGCAAACTGTGCAAAAATGAAATGCACCACAGGTATGGATGGATAGTATACTTGATGATACAGAGGTAGGTAGAGCAGTGGCCTACTGTACCGTACTGCTATATATTATATATACTGGTGGTCAGCAAACTGTGCAAAACTGAAATGCACCACAGGTATGGATGGATAGTATACTTGACGACACAGAGGTAGGTAGAGCAGTGGCCTACTGTACCGTACTGCTATATATTATATACTGGTGGTCAGCAAACTGTGCAAAACTGAAATGCACCACAGGTATTGGTGGATAGTATACTTGACGACACAGAGGTAGGTAGAGCAGTGGCCTACTGTACCGTACTGCTATATATTATATATACTGGTGGTCAGCAAACTGTGCACAACTGAAATGCACCACAGGTATGGATGGATAGTATACTTGACGACACAGAGGTAGGTAGAGCAGTGGCCTACTGTACCGTACTGCTATATATTATATATATACTGATGGTCAGCAAACTGTGCAAAACTGAAATACACCACAGGTATGGATGGATAGTATACTTGACGACACAGAGGTAGGTAGAGCAGTGACCTACTGTACCGTACTGCTATATATTATATATACTGGTGGTCAGCAAACTGTGCAAAACTGAAATGCACCACAGGTATGGATGGATAGTATACTTGACGACACAGAGGTAGGTAGAGCAGTGGCCTACTGTACCGTACTGCTATATATTATATATACTGGTGGTCAGCAAACTGTGCAAAACTGAAATGCACCACAGGTATGGATGGATAGTATACTTGACGACACAGAGGTAGGTAGAGCAGTGGCCTACTGTACCGTACTGCTATATATTATATATACTGGTGGTCAGCAAACTGTGCAAAACTGAAATGCACCACAGGTATGGATGGATAGTATACTTGACGACACAGAGGTAGGTAGAGCAGTGGCCTACTGTACCGTACTGCTATACATTATATATACTGGTGGTCAGCAAACTGTGCAAAACTGAAATGCACCACAGGTATGGATGGATAGTATACTTGACGACACAGAGGTAGGTAGAGCAGTGGCCTACTGTACCGTACTGCTATATATTATATATACTGGTGGTCAGCAAACTGTGCAAAACTGAAATGCACCACAGGTATGGATGTATAGTATACTTCACAACACAGAGGTATGTAGAGCAGTGGCCTACTGTACCATACTGCTATATATTATATATACTGGTGGTCAGCAAACTGTGCAAAACTGAAATGCACCACAGGTATGGATGGATAGTATACTTGACGACACATAGGTAGGTAGAGCAGTGGCCTACTGTACCGTACTGCTATATTTTATATATACTGGTGGTCAGCAAACTGTGCAAAACTGAAATGCACCACAGGTATGGATGGATAGTATACTTGACGACACAGAGGTAGGTAGAGCAGTGGCCTACTGTACCGTACTGCTATATATTATATATACTGGTGGTCAGCAAACTGTGCAAAACTGAAATGCACCACAGGTATGGATGGATAGTATACTTGACGACACAGAGGTAGGTAGAGCAGTGGCCTACTGTACCGTACTGCTATAAATTATATATACTGGTGGTCAGCAAACTGTGCAAAACTGAAATGCACCACAGGTATGGATGGATAGTATACTTGACGACACAGAGGTAGGTAGAGCAGTTGCTGTCAGGTCTCTAGGTTTGTCTGTCCCCGGCGGGGGCGCTAGTGGGTCAGTGTTGGTCTGATGGATAAAACGTGGAGGCAATATAAAAGTCCTGCACATAGGCGCTGATGTTTTATTGTAACAGAGTAAATGGGATAACACAGCATGAACAGAAAACCGGTAATGGAGTGACAATGACTGATAACGGAATTTGTATAACTGAGGTCTCTTGCAAAAGAAATATGAAACAACAAATACTGAAGGCAGATGATATAAACCAAAGTCCAGTAGTACTTGATAGCACACAGTCTCAGTATAACATAAAGTAACGTAACTTGGAAAGCAGAACTCCGATATGCAAAAGAAACACACAGTCTCTGTGAAGCACAAGTCCAGGTAGCCTTACTAGGCTCAAGCAGAAGACAGTCTCTAAGCACAAGTTGTTATATTGCAGGAATGCACAGATGGAATACTGATAGCAAGTACACAGGTAAGTTGGTAATACGAACACCTGAGGAGAGTCTCTGCTGCTGGTGATTGTGGCTGAATGGAATTGGAGTCCGGAGTAAACAGGAGAGCTGTGAGAATGAAGACTGGAACAAATGGAAGTAACCATGGGGATCGCTGGAAACAGGAATACAGGAACCAGGAGAACTGAAGCACACGGTATGTGACTTGTTGTCCGAGGCAATGTGAGAAAGCCACAAGCTGGAAGTTATACCTCCTGCCCAGCAGTGATTGGCCACAAACTGCAGGCGGAGATACAATGCTAGATTGAACATCAAAATCAGCTGCGTGCAGGTGTCATGGTAACGTCCACACAGGCTGGACATCGGTACGCAGCAAAACCCACACAGGACCAGACTCAGGAGTACTCAGCAACGTGAAATTGAACGCTCGCGGTTACTACACTCACGCAGCCGCAACTGGGGCCAAGACCTCCTGAGGCCCGCACACCAGCGCGCTGGTAAGTGAGATGTAGCAGAGCGCCGATTCCTGACAGTACCCCCTCCTTTATGGGTGAGCACCGAACACCCACGAGGCTTGGCAGGGAAGAGTCTGTGGAAGGCTTGGATCAGACGTGGAGCATGTACATCCGTGGCGTCGACCCAACTCCTCTCTTCAGGACCATATCCAGACCAGTCAATGAGATATTGCAGATGACCATAACGATGTCGAGAGTCTAATATCTTTTCCACCTCGTATTCCACGCCCCGATGAGTTCGTACCTTTGGAGCTGCTGGAAGCGTTCTCTGGAAACGATTGAGAATTAGTGGTCTGAGGAGAGAAATATGGAATGAGTTGGGTATTTTCAAAAAAGCAGGCAGTTTCAACTTATAAGCCACCGGATTAATAACACTTTCTACTGGAAAAGGTCCAATAAACCGTGGAGCAAACTTCATTGAGGGGACTCTGAGCCAGAGATTACGGGTAGATAACCAGTCCTTATCGCCCGGTTTCAAACTAGGAACTGCTCGCCTCTTCCGATCAGCGAACATTTTGTACCGTTGAGAAACTTTTTTAAGAGATGAATGGATCTCTTTCCAAATTTGAGCGAACCGCTGAAGAGCAGAAGCAGCCGCAGGCAGATCTATGGCAGGTAATTCTTGGAAATCCGGTACTCTAGGATGCTGACCATAAACTGCGAAAAAAATAGTTGTATCAGTTGAAGTATGATAACGGAAATTATGAGCAAACTCCACCCATGGCAACAATTCTACCCAGTCATCCTGTGAAGAAGAGATATACAGTCTCAAATAGGTCTCAAGTTCTTGATTTACCCTCTCTGTCTGCCCATTTGTTTGAGGATGATAGGCCGTAGAGAACTTCAGTTTTACCTGTAGCGCTGAACACAGAGCCCTCCAAAACTTGGCCACAAATTGTACTCCTCGGTCAGATATGATTTCTGTTGGAAGTCCATGTAACCTGAATATTTCACGAAGAAACAACTGAGCCAACATTGGAGCAGAGGGTAATCCCATGAGTGGAATGAAGTGTGCCATTTTTGAAAACCTATCGACTACTACCCAGATGGTGTCATACCCTTTGGATGGAGGGAGATCAGAAATAAAGTCCATTGACACATGGGACCAGGGGCGCCTAGGAATGGAATTGGGTATCAATTGGCCTGCAGGAGCCTGACGAGAATTTTTATGCTGAGCACATTTGGGACATGAAGCTATGAACTCTTGAATATCTACCTTCATACGAGGCCACCAATACGTTTGAGACAGAAACTTAAAAGTTTTTAGAACCCCAGGGTGACCAGTAAACTTGGACGTATGAGCCCAAGACAGAAGGTTTGGACGAAGCTCCGGTGAGACAAACATCTTGCCTGGAGGCGGGACTTGCGACATCCCTGTAGCTGCGAAAACCACCGGATTTAATACTGGTCGAGCAGCCTGTTCTGCGGATTCCTCGTTTGAGCTCATGGAGCGAGACAAAGCATCCGCTTTGACATTTTGTGAGCCTGGTCTAAACATCAACTTAAAATCAAAGCGAGAAAAGAATAGAGCCCACCTTGCTTGCCGAGGATTCAGACACTGCGCGGCTTTCAAGTAGAGAAGGTTCTTGTGATCAGTGTAGATGGTAATGGGAAATCTCGTACCCTCCAGCAGATACCTCCATTCTTCAAGGGCCAATTTGATTGCTAACAACTCCTGGTCGCCGATGGTATAGTTCATTTCTGCAGACGAGAACCTACGAGAAAAAAACCCACAGGGGTGAGTCTTACCATCACTGCCAACCTGGGACAGGACTGCGCCCACGCCAACCGTTGAAGCGTCCACTTCCAAGATGAAGGCTTTACTGACATCTGGCTGCTGTAACATAGGAGCTGAAATAAAAGCTTGTTTTATTTTGTGAAAAGCGGACAGTGCGTCGTCAGACCATTGGGAAGGATTTTCCCCTTTCCGGGTAAGGCAGGTAATTGGAGCTATTAGCGTGGAAAAGCCTTTAATAAACTTTCTGTAATACTTGGCGAAGCCAATGAAGCGTTGAACTGACTTGAGTGTTGTTGGAAGAGACCAGTTTTCTATAGCTTCCAGTTTAGCTGGATCCATTTGAAGATCTGTTCCGGAAATGATGTATCCTAAGAAAGATATTGAAGAAGCTTCAAATGTGCATTTGGACAACTTGCCATACAGATGATTCCGTCGAAGACGTTGCAGAACCTCCTTCACCTGTTGGCGATGAGAGACTAAATCACGGGAGAATATCAAGATGTCATCGAGGTAAACCACCACACATTTATACAGGAGATCTCTAAACACTTCGTTGACAAAGTTTTGAAACACGGCTGGGGCATTACTTAAACCGAAGGGCATAACTAGATATTCATAGTGGCCGTCACGAGTATTGAAGGCGGTTTTCCACTCATCACCACTTCGAATCCTGATAAGGTTGTAAGCCCCGCGAAGATCCAGTTTCGTGAAGATGGAAGCCCCTCTAACTCTGTCAAACAGCTCTGTGATAAGAGGTAACGGGTAGCTATTTTTGATCGTAATGTCATTTAAACCCAGATAATCGATACAGGGGCGAAGTCCTCCATCTTTCTTCTTGACGAAGAAGAATCCAGCACCAGCTGGGGAAGTGGATGGACGGATGAAACCTTTCTGTAAATTTTCCTTTATGTATTCACTCATTGCTTGAGTTTCTGGGACTGAAAGAGGGTATGTACGCCCTCTAGGCGGCTTGCTCCCTGGAACCAGATCGATGGGACAATCCCACTCTCGATGGGGAGGCAAGACATCCGCTGCTTTCTCACTGAAGACGTCAGTGAATTCCTGATAGGCCTCCGGGAGGC
The DNA here is from genome assembly GCF_028390025.1 of Pseudophryne corroboree. Lineage (NCBI taxonomy): Eukaryota > Metazoa > Chordata > Amphibia > Anura > Myobatrachidae > Pseudophryne > Pseudophryne corroboree. Next base: position 963,070,884 of record NC_086444.1, on the reverse strand, counting down.
CAGACTGAGACTTTACACCAGAAGACTTTATTGGAAACACTTGAGCCAGACAAGACTGATGACAGGAGGAACTCCATGATGTTAACTGCAATGTGGACCAGTCATATTGCGGATTGTGCAGTTGGAGCCAAGGCATACCCAGTACTATCTCATAGCCCGCTTTGGGTATAACCAGGAACTCAATGAGCTCAGAATGCAGGAAGCCTACTCCTAGAACTACCGGCTTGGTTTGCTGAAAGATGGAACCGTCAGAAATACGGCTTCCGTCCACGGCCGTGAGATAAACTGGACGACACAGCTTAGTCACTGGGAGATGAAGTCTATCCACTGCAGCTTGCGTGATAAAATTCCCAGTAGCACCACAATCCACTAAGGCAGACAAAGATTGGAGTCCCTCAGACCTTTCCAAGGTGACAGGTAATATAAGATCCTGAGATGAAGGAGCTTTATTCAAAAGCCCTAACTTGACTCCTCCTCTACAAGTTAGGACCTGGCGTTTCCCGGCCGAGCAGGGCAGGAACCAATCAGATGACCAGCAGCAGCACAATAGAGACACAGTCTTTCCTTTAATCTTCTGGACCGCTCCTCAGGTGTTAAACGAGATTTGTTTACCTGCATGGGTTCATCAGTAATAATAGGTAGAGACTGTACAGGAGGCATAGCTCGGTGCTTGCGAAGATCACCTCGGGAGAGTTCACAGGTCCGCTCGCGTAGACGTAGATCCAATTTGACACATAGGGAAATTAGAGCTTCCAGTTGCTCTGGTAAATCTCGAGTAGTCAGTTCATCCTTGATGCGGTCAGACAGACCATGCCAGAAGGCGGCAACCAATGCCGATGCCAATGTCTGGACCTGGATAACGTACTGACCCACAGTACGTGTTCCCTGGCGGATCTGAAGGAGGTCAGAAGAAGCAGAGGTCGTACGCCCAGGTTCGTCAAAGATGCGTCGGAATGCGGCAACAAATTCAGTATAGTTGTTCAATATTGCATCTGCTCACTCCCACAGCGGAGAGACCCAGTTCAAAGCAGAGCCAGCTAGCAAAGAAACAATATAAGCAACCTTTGTTCTAGGTGTTGGAAAGTTCTGTGGCTGCAATTCAAACTGAACTTCGCATTGATTTAGAAACCCACGACACATCTTAGAATTACCATCAAATTTACTCAGAGTAAGAAGATGGATGCGAGACATTGGAACAGGAGCAACTGGAGAGCTGGAAACTGAGGAACCTGGAGCAGAAACTGTAACTGAAGAGGACACTGGGGAAACTGGAATTTGAAGTGATTGTTGCAAAGTATCTAATCGTAAAGACATTCCTTGCAGGAATTGCATAATCTGCTGCTGCGCAGCCTCTTGACCATCCAGTCGTGACACTAGGTCTTGGAGTGTCCCTGACCCCACACTCTGACCACCGTCCGGGTCCATGGGCCTCGGACAAACTGTCAGGTCTCTAGGTTTGTCTGTCCCCGGCGGGGGCGCTAGTGGGTCAATGTTGGTCTGATGGATAAAACGTGGAGGCAATATAAAAGTCCTGCGCATAGGCGCTGATGTTTTATTGTAACAGAGCAAATGGGATAACACAGCATGAACAGAAAACCGGTAATGGAGTGACAATGACTGATAACGGAATTTGTATAACTGAGGTCTCTTGCAAAATAAATATGAAACAACAAATACTGAAGGCAGATGATATAAACCAAAGTCCAGTAGTACTTGATAGCACACAGTCTCAGTATAACATAAAGTAACGTAACTTGGAAAGCAGAACTCCGATATGCAAAAGAAACACACAGTCTCTGTGAGGCACAAGTCCAGGTAGCCTTACTAGGCTCAAGCAGAAGACAGTCTCTAAGCACAAGTTGTTATATTGCAGGAATGCACAGATGGAATACTGATAGCAAGTATACAGGTAAGTTGGTAATACGAACACCTGAGGAGAGTCTCTGCTGCTGGTGATTGTGGCTGAATGGAATTGGAGTCCGGAGTAAACAGGAGAGCTGTGAGAATGAAGACAGGAACAAATGGAAGTAACCACGGGGATCGCTGGAAACAGGAATACAGGAACCAGGAGAACTGAAGCACACGGTATGTGACTTGTTGTCCGAGGCAATGTGAGAAAGCCACAAGCTGGAAGTTATACCTCCTGCTCAGCAGTGATTGGCCACAAACTGCAGGCGGAGATACAATGCTAGATTGAACATCAAAATCAGCTGCGTGCAGGTGTCATGTTAACGTCCACACAGGCTGGACATCGGCACGCAGCAAAACCAACACAGGACCAGACTCAGGAGTACTCAGCAACGTGAAATGGAACGCTCGCGGTTACTACACTCACGCAGCCGCAACTGGGGCCAAGACCTCCTGGGGCCCGCACACCAACGCGCTGGTAAGTGAGACGTAGCAGAGCGCCGATTCCTGACAGTGGCCTTCTGTACCGTACTGCTATATATTATATACTGGTGGTCAGCAAACTGTGCAAAACTGAAATGCACCACAGGTATGGATGGGATAGTATACTTGACGACACAGTGGTAGAGCAGTGGACTACTGTACCGTACTGCTATATAAATAGTTATACTGGTGGTCAGCAAAATTCTGCACTGTCCTACTATATACTACAATGCAGCACAGATATGGAGCGTTTTTCAGGCAGAGAACGTATAATACTGGTGGTCACTGGTCAGCAAAACTCTGCACTGTCCTCCTACTATATAATACTGCTGGTCCCCAGTCCCCACAATAAAGCAATTAGCACACTGAGTACAGATATTTGCAGCACACTGAGCACAGATATGGAGCGTTTTTCAGGCAGAGAACGTAGATATTTGCACTTGCAGCACACTGAGCACAGATATTTGCAGCACACTGAGCACAGATATTTGCAGCACACTGAGCACAGATATTTGCAGCCCACTGAACATAGAAACTGAGAGGACACCAGCCACGTCCTCTCACGATCATCTCCAATGCACGAGTGAAAACTGGCGGCGACGCGCGGCTCCTTATATAGAATACGAATCTCGCGAGAATCCGACCGCGGGATGATGACGTTCGGGGGCGCTCGGGTTAACCGAGCAAGGCGGGAGGATCCGTGTTGCTCGGACCCATGGAAAAAAGGTGAAGTTTCGGGCGGGTTCGGATCCCGAGGATCCGAACCCGCTCATCACTAATATATATATATATATATATACAGACACAGAAAGGGCACTCTGGGATGTCCAATATATGGGCCGGGGTGCCTTCCTAGAAAACAATAGACCAATGCAGGTGTCCCTAAAAGCAAGGAACAGGTGGCTTTGTACAAAAGAATGCTTGTGCTTTATTCAAACGACGTTTCAAGGCGCACTGGCCTTTTCATCAGGTGCAATAAAAGTGAAGAAAAATAAACATACCTTTTATAAGAGGACGCTGGGTCCAGCAGTGTGTCTCTCCCGCCCTTCGACAGATGGCGCCGGTACCGTGACGTAATAGGCGCTCTGAACATGACACCGGGGAGGTGAATACCGTTGCATGCTGGGTGTGTAACCAAGGACATCAGCGGGTGGTTGTTAAGGGAGGCGTGTCCAGAGCGTGCCGGGCCGGTAGTTAGGGACGCCGGCGGCTGCTTACTATGTGTGGCTGGCAGCGCTATACAAATGTATAGGGAGAAGATTGTACGTACACAGTGTCCGGCGGCACCTGGGATGGAGGTAGAGATAAAAACAGTATGTGAATGTTTGTGCAACTAAAAATAAAAAATATATATAACGTGACAGTGTAATTATTGAACAAGATATCATGGATTATGCAGAAAATAGAGTATGCAATATATGAACATAGCCAAGATATATATGAGATTTGCTAATGGATAAACGAGAGTTCTCTACTGTAAGAAAGCATATATAAAATGGAAAACAATCACAAAAAGATACTCCACACAATTTTCTCATTAAGTCCTTTAGGATGTACAGTATCTAAAATATGAATCCACTTGGATTCTATTTGTTGTAATTTGAGGCTTCTATCACCACCCGTGATGGAAGGGGAAACGTGGTCAATGATCTTGTAACGTAAATGGGACAGTTGGTGGCCAGCTTCCTTATAATGTCTCTCCACAGGCTGGTCCGATGGTTTACCTGCTAGTGCTTGTTCAAATAGAAGACTTATGCATGGCTATTCGTTCTTTGAACATACATGTTGTTTGGCCTATGTAACATAACCCACATGGGCATGAAATCATATATATGACGTATCGAGTGGTACAAGTGAGAACATGGTTGATCTTGTATGTTTTGCCCGTATGTGGGTGGTTGAAGGAAGGGCCAACGTCAAAGTAATTGCAGAAGACACAGGAGACACATTTATAACACCCAGGTTTTTTATAGGTCGTGTTGGGTTTTGTTGCAGCATGGCGGTAATGTCGGTCTTAACCACAAAATTCTTTATATTGCGACTCCTCCGGTAACTAATGAGGGGTTTATATTTGTTAAGTCCCGGTAATGTCTTATCCGTGGTTATAATGGACCACAGGGCTTTGGTTGCTTTAGAAATCACTGGGCTGGCCAAAGTATATTCTGTCACAAATGGAAGAAGAGTATCCGTAGGGGTACGGTTGGTAGGTGACAGCAGTTGTTCTCTGGTATACTTCATGAATGGAAGGTGGAAAATTATTAAATTATACATTTTTCCAGATCTTTGCGGTTAAAAGAATATTTTCAAAACAAACCTCCTGTAGAGCATGAAACATCTTTCCCTCTAAAAACCAGCGTGGGAATGTCAAAGTTCGATCCAGTATCACACAACTCCTCAATCAAAATTTTTACACGATTAATGAATGATTCTGTTCATAGATTCAATGCTGCATCTCCACGTATCTTTCATAATCTCACAATTCCCGAACAAACAGCATTGAAGGCTCTATCCAATTACAATGATATAATTATTCATCCCGCCGATAAAGGCGGGGCAATAGTTATACAGAATATTAGTGATTACAAACAGCAATTGGATGAACAATTATCAGATGTGTCAACATATGAAAAATTACAATTTAATTGGAGATTCTGAATAGAGATGAGCGCCTGAAATTTTTCGGGTTTTGTGTTTTGGTTTTGGGTTCGGTTCCGCGGCCGTGTTTTGGGTTCGAACGCGTTTTGGCAAAACCTCACCGAATTTTTTTTGTCGGATTCGGGTGTGTTTTGGATTCGGGTGTTTTTTTCAAAAAACACTAAAAAACAGCTTAAATCATAGAATTTGGGGGTCATTTTGATCCCAAAGTATTATTAACCTCAAAAACCATAATTTACACTCATTTTCAGTCTATTCTGAATACCTCACACCTCACAATATTATTTTTAGCCCTAAAATTTGCACCGAGGTCGCTGTGTGAGTAAGATAAGCGACCCTAGTGGCCGACACAAACACCGGGCCCATCTAGGAGTGGCACTGCAGTGTCACGCAGGATGTCCCTTCCAAAAAACCCTCCCCAAACAGCACATGACGCAAAGAAAAAAAGAGGCGCAATGAGGTAGCTGTGTGAGTAAGATTAGCGACCCTAGTGGCCGACACAAACACCGGGCCCATCTAGGAGTGGCACTGCAGTGTCACGCAGGATGTCCCTTCCAAAAAACCCTCCCCAAACAGCACATAACGCAAAGAAAAAAAGAGGCGCAATGAGGTAGCTGACTGTGTGAGTAAGATTAGCGACCCTAGTGGCCGACACAAACACCGGGCCCATTTAGGAGTGGCACTGCAGTGTCACGCAGGATGTCCCTTCCAAAAAACCCTCCCCAATCAGCACATGATGCAAAGAAAAAGAAAAGAAAAAAGAGGTGCAAGATGGAATTGTCCTTGGGCCCTCCCACCCACCCTTATGTTGTATAAACAAAACAGGACATGCACACTTTAACCAACCCATCATTTCAGTGACAGGGTCTGCCACACGACTGTGACTGATATGACGGGTTGGTTTGGACCCCCCCCCAAAAAAGAAGCAATTAATCTCTCCTTGCACAAACTGGCTCTACAGAGGCAAGATGTCCACCTCATCATCACCCTCCGATATATCACCGTGTACATCCCCCTCCTCACAGATTATCAATTCGTCCCCACTGGAATCCACCATCTCAGCTCCCTGTGTACTTTGTGGAGGCAATTGCTGCTGGTCAATGTCTCCGCGGAGGAATTGATTATAATTCATTTTAATGAACATCATCTTCTCCACATTTTCTGGATGTAACCTCGTACGCCGATTGCTGACAAGGTGAGCGGCGGCACTAAACACTCTTTCGGAGTACACACTTGTGGGAGGGCAACTTAGGTAGAATAAAGCCAGTTTGTGCAAGGGCCTCCAAATTGCCTCTTTTTCCTGCCAGTATAAGTACGGACTGTGTGACGTGCCTACTTGGATGCGGTCACTCATATAATCCTCCACCATTCTATCAATGTTGAGAGAATCATATGCAGTGACAGTAGACGACATGTCCGTAATCGTTGTCAGGTCCTTCAGTCCGGACCAGATGTCAGCATCAGCAGTCGCTCCAGACTGCCCTGCATCACCGCCAGCGGGTGGGCTCGGAATTCTGAGCCTTTTCCTCGCACCCCCAGTTGCGGGAGAATGTGAAGGAGGAGATGTTGACAGGTCGCGTTCCGCTTGACTTGACAATTTTGTCACCAGCAGGTCTTTCAACCCCAGCAGACTTGTGTCTGCCGGAAAGAGAGATCCAAGGTAGGCTTTAAATCTAGGATCGAGCACGGTGGCCAAAATGTAGTGCTCTGATTTCAACAGATTGACCACCCGTGAATCCTTGTTAAGCGAATTAAGGGCTCCATCCACAAGTCCCACATGCCTAGCGGAATCGCTCCGTGTTAGCTCCTCCTTCAATGTCTCCAGCTTCTTCTGCAAAAGCCTGATGAGGGAAATGACCTGACTCAGGCTGGCAGTGTCTGAACTGACTTCACGTGTGGCAAGTTCAAAGGGCATCAGAACCTTGCACAACGTTGAAATCATTCTCCACTGCGCTTGAGACAGGTGCATTCCACCTACTATATCGTGCTCAATTGTATAGGCTTGAATGGCCTTTTGCTGCTCCTCCAACCTCTGAAGCATATAGAGGGTTGAATTCCACCTCGTTACCACTTCTTGCTTCAGATGATGGCAGGGCAGGTTCAGTAGTTTTTGGTGGTGCTCCAGTCTTCTGTACGTGGTGCCTGTACGCCGAAAGTGTCCCGCAATTCTTCTGGCCACCGACAGCATCTCTTGCACGCCCCTGTCGTTTTTTTAAAAATTCTGCACCACCAAATTCAAGGTATGTGCAAAACATGGGACGTGCTGGAATTTGCCCATATTTAATGCACACACAATATTGCTGGCGTTGTCCGATGCCACAAATCCACAGGAGAGTCCAATTGGGGTAAGCCATTCCGCGATGATCTTCCTCAGTTGCCGTAAGAGGTTTTCAGCTGTGTGCGTATTCTGGAAAGCGGTGATACAAAGCGTAGCCTGCCTAGGAAAGAGTTGGTGTTTGCGAGATGCTGCTACTGGTGCCGCCGCTGCTGTTCTTGCGGCGGGAGTCCATACATCTACCCAGTGGGCTGTCACAGTCATATAGTCCTGACCCTGCCCTGCTCCACTTGTCCACATGTCCGTGGTTAAGTGGACATTGGGTACAACTGCATTTTTTAGGACACTGGTGAGTCTTTTTCTGACGTCCGTGTACATTCTCGGTATCGCCTGCCTAGAGAAGTGGTAACGGGGGCACACTGCCTCAATAAATTGTCTAGTTCCCTGTGAACTAACGGCGGATACCGGACGCACGTCTAACACCAACATAGTTGTCAAGGCCTCAGTTATCCGCTTTGCAGCAGGATGACTGCTGTGATATTTCATCTTCCTCGCAAAGGACTGTTGAACAGTCAATTGCTTACTGGAAGTAGTACAAGTGGGCTTACGACTTCCCCTCTGGGATGACCTCTGGGATGACCATCGACTCCCAGCAGCAACAACAGCAGCGCCAGCAGCAGTAGGCGTTACACGCAAGGATGCATCGGAGGAATCCCAGGCAGGAGAGGAATCGTCAGAATTGCCAGTGACATGGCCTGCAGGACTATTGGCATTCCTGGGGAAGGAGGAAATTGACACTGAGGGAGTTGGTGGGGTGGTTTGCGTGAGCTTGGTTACAAGAGGAAGGGATTTACTGGTCAGTGGACTGCTTCCGCTGTCACCCAAAGTTTTTGAACTTGTCACTGACTTATTATGAATGCGCTGCAGGTGACGTATAAGGGAGGATGTTCCGAGGTGGTTAACGTCCTTACCCCTACTTATTACAGCTTGACAAAGGGAACACACGGCTTGACACCTGTTGTCCGCATTTCTGGTGAAATACCTCCACACCGAAGAGCTGATTTTTTTGGTATTTTCACCTGGCATGTCAACGGCCATATTCCTCCCACGGACAACAGGTGTCTCCCCGGGTGCCTGACTTAAACAAACCACCTCACCATCAGAATCCTCCTGGTCAATTTCCTCCCCAGCGCCAGCAACACCCATATCCTCCTCATCCTGGTGTACTTCAACACTGACATCTTCAATCTGACTATCAGGAACTGGACTGCGGGTGCTCCTTCCAGCACTTGCAGGGGGCGTGCAAATGGTGGAAGGCGCATGCTCTTCACGTCCAGTGTTGGGAAGGTCAGGCATCGCAACCGACACAATTGGACTCTCCTTGTGGATTTGGGATTTCGAAGAATGCACAGTTCTTTGCTGTGCTGCTTTTGCCAGCTTGAGTCTTTTCATTTTTCTAGCGAGAGGCTGAGTGCTTCCATCCTCATGTGAAGCTGAACCACTAGCCATGAACATAGGCCAGGGCCTCAGCCGTTCCTTGCCACTCCGTGTCGTAAATGGCATATTGGCAAGTTTACGCTTCTCCTCCGACAATTTTATTTTAGGTTTTGGAGTCCTTTTTTTTCTGATATTTGGTGTTTTGGATTTGACATGCTCTGTACTATGACATTGGGCATCGGCCTTGGCAGACGACGTTGCTGGCATTTCATCGTCTCGGCCATGACTAGTGGCAGCAGCTTCAGCACGAGGTGGAAGTGGATCTTGATCTTTCCCTAATTTTGGAACCTCAACATTTTTGTTCTCCATATTTTAATAGGCACAACTAAAAGGCACCTCAGGTAAACAATGGAGATGGATACTAGTATACAATTATGGACTGCCTGCCGAGTGCAGACACAGAGGTAGCCACAGCCGTGAACTACCGTACTGTACTGTGTCTGCTGCTAATATAGACTGGTTGATAAAGAGATGTCTATGTAACTATGTATGTATAAAGAAGAAAGAAAAAAAACCCACGGTTAGGTGGTATACAATTATGGACGGACTGCCTGCCGAGTGCAGACACAGAGGTAGCCACAGCCGTGAACTACCGTACTGTACTGTGTCTGCTGCTAATAATATAGACTGGTTGATAAAGAGATGTCGTAGTAGTATGTATGTATAAAGAAGAAAGAAAAAAAAACCACGGTTAGGTGGTATACAATTATGGACGGACTGCCTGCCGAGTGCAGACACAGAGGTAGCCACAGCCGTGAACTCCCGTACTGTACTGTGTCTGCTGCTAATATAGACTGGTTGATAAAGAGATGTCTATGTAACTATGTATGTATAAAGAAGAAAGAAAAAAAAACCACGGTTAGGTGGTATACAATTATGGACGGACTGCCTGCCGAGTGCAGACACAGAGGTAGCCACAGCCGTGAACTACCGTACTGTACTGTGTCTGCTGCTAATATAGACTGGTTGATAAAGAGATGTCTATGTAACTATGTATGTATAAAGAAGAAAGAAAAAAAAAACCACGGTTAGGTGGTATACAATTATGGACGGACTGCCTGCCGAGTGCAGACACAGAGGTAGCCACAGCCGTGAACTACCGTACTGTACTGTGTCTGCTGCTAATATAGACTGGTTGATAAAGAGATGTCTATGTAACTATGTATGTATAAAGAAGAAAGAAAAAAAAACCACGGTTAGGTGGTATACAATTATGGACGGACTGCCTGCTGAGTGCAGACACAGAGGTAGCCACAGCCGTGAACTACCGTACTGTACTGTGTCTGCTGCTAATATAGACTGGTTGATAAAGAGATGTCTATGTAACTATGTATGTATAAAGAAGAAAGAAAAAAAAAACCACGGTTAGGTGGTATACAATTATGGACGGACTGCCTGCCGAGTGCAGACACAGAGGTAGCCACAGCCGTGAACTACCGTACTGTACTGTGTCTGCTGCTAATATAGACTGGTTGATAAAGAGATGTCGTAGTAGTATGTATGTATAAAGAAGAAAAAAAAACCACGGTTAGGTGGTATACAATTATGGACGGACTGCCTGCCGAGTGCAGACACAGAGGTAGCCACAGCCGTGAACTACCGTACTGTGTCTGCTGCGACTGGATGATAAATGATATAAAAAATATATATATATCACTACTGCAGCCGGACAGGTATATATTATATATTATATAATGACGGACCTGCTGGACACTGTCTGTCAGCAGAATGAGTTTTATTTTTATAGAATAAAAAAAAAAACAACACACAAGTGAAGTCACACGACGAGTGTTTAACTTTTTCAGGCAATCACAATATAAGTATACTACTAACTATACTGGTGGTCAGTGTGGTCAGGTCACTGGTCAGTCACACTGGCAGTGGCACTCCTGCAGCAAAAGTGTGCACTGTTTAATTTTAATATAATATTATGTACTCCTGGCTCCTGCTATAACCTATAACTGGCACTGCAGTGCTCCCCAGTCTCCCCCACAATTATAAGCTGTGTGAGCTGAGCAGTCAGACAGATATATAATATATATAGATGATGCAGCACACTGGGCTGAGCCTGAGCAGTGCACACAGATATGGTATGTGACTGAGTCACTGTGTGTATCGCTTTTTTCAGGCAGAGAACGGATATATTAAATAAACTGCACTGTCTGGTGGTCACTCACTATATAATATTATGTACTCCTGGCTCCTGCTATAACCTATAACTGGCACTGCAGTGCTCCCCAGTCTCCCCCACAATTATAAGCTGTGTGAGCTGAGCAGTCAGACAGATATATAATATATATAGATGATGCAGCACACTGGGCTGAGCCTGAGCAGTGCACACAGATATGGTATGTGACTGAGTCACTGTGTGTATCGCTTTTTTCAGGCAGAGAACGGATATATTAAATAAACTGCACTGTCTGGTGGTCACTCACTAGTAAACTCTCTGCACTCTCTACACTTCTACAGTACTCCTCCTAGTCCTAAGCTCCAGTAAATCTCTCTCTCTTATAATCTAAATGGAGAGGACGCCAGCCACGTCCTCTCCCTATCAATCTCAATGCACGTGTGAAAATGGCGGCGACGCGCGGCTCCTTATATAGAATCCGAGTCTCGCGATAGAATCCGAGCCTCGCGAGAATCCGACAGCGTCATGATGACGTTCGGGCGCGCTCGGGTTAACCGAGCAAGGCGGGAAGATCCGAGTCGCTCGGATCCGTGTAAAAAAAGCTGAAGTTCAGGCGGGTTCGGATTCCGAGGAACCGAACCCGCTCATCTCTAATTCTGAACCATTGATCTTATTTATGATGGTTTGAAGAGTATCAGCATTCCCCTTCCATATGATGAATAAATCATCTATATAGCGGGTGTAAAAAATTATATTGTCAAAGATGTCAGGATCAGTGAAAAAAAATTTGTTTTCCTGGTTGAACATATAGATATTTGCGAAAGCCGGGGGACATTAGATCCCATGGAGCAACCACTTTTTTGTAAGTAAAAAGAACCATTATGTAAAAAATAATTACGTTTAAGGGTAAGTTCTAACAAATTCATGAAAAGATCTAGGTTAAGTTCCGTAAATTCACAAAAACAACAATTGAAGCGCTATACAACCAGGATATACATTTTAGATATTTAATATCACATTAAAGACAAAACACTTAAAACATACAATAATACACACACGGCCGGTGTTAAATATTTATAAAATACCAAGCAACCTCGGTAATCATTTAATACTAGACAACCTAACTGCTGGAAAAAGCATATATTCCTCTCAAACCTATAGTGAATTCCGGAGTGATCAGTCCTTAATTGATAATTAGTGGCAAAATTGGCAATCTAATAATAACAGCAGTTCTTCATAAATGCCAAATTTATCTTTACTGGTCATCCATTCATTCAAGCCACAGTCCAGACCAAAAAGTCAGCAGTGATTCATATTGGACCAAGTCCACAGCTGTTAGTAGAATTATGCATGCATAGCTGTATATTAGTCGTTTAGGAATGGATTATAGAACCCAAGGCAGAACTGCAATCAGTTGGTAAGTAAATACACAGACACCCGTAGCGCAGGGTGTACAAGCCACAGTTAGTGTATTCCACAATTAATACAGCCGCCGAGCACAAAGGCGGGGAAACGCCTTGAGTTTGTTTCTGTGCACAGGTCTGACAATCTGACTATTGGTGGACATTTACTAACGGACTTGGTGCGGCGTGACTCCTGACGGAAAAATATCATCTTCCAGCATCATTTGCAGTTGCAAGGGGGAGACCGGTGTCTAGTAAGCCGACCAAGTAACCAGTGTTCATGTGTCAGTAAGCATACCCGAGGCTTCGGGGTGCGCATTAAATATGGGTGCTTGCTAAATAGTACCTATCTTGAGTGATTGGACTGCATTAATTGTGGAATACACTAACTGTGGCTTGTGCACCTTGTGCTACGGGTGTCTGTGTATTTACTTACCAACTGATTGCAGTTCTGCCTTGGGTTCTATAATCCATTCCTAAACGACTAATATACAGCTATGCATGCATAATTCTACTAACAGCTGTGGACTTGGTCCAATATGAATCACTGCTGACTTTTTGGTCTGGACTGTGGCTTGAATGAATGGATGACCAGTAAAGATAAATTTGGCATTTATGAAGAACTGCTGTTATTATTAGATTGCCACTAATTATCAATTAAGGACTGATCACTCCAGAATTCACTATAGGTTTGAGAGAAATATATGCTTTTTCCAGCAGTTAGGTTGTCTAGTATTAAATGATTACCGAGGTTGCTTGGTATTTTATAAATATTTAACACCGGCCGTGTGTGTATTATTGTATGTTTTAAGTGTTTTGTCTGTAATGTGATATTAAATATCTAAAATTTGTATCCTGGCTGTATAGCGCTTTAATTGTTGTTTATGTGTTGGTTGTACTTTTTGGAGAATCAGTGATCTCCTTTTTGAAGCTGCAATACACCCAGAATAATACGGGTCATTATTTAGGGATTTCTCCCTAATTAGTCAGCGCCTAGACTATTTTTCTTTTTCAAGTTCCGTAAATTGGTTATCAATAAGGAAGGTCCTTACCGTTTGGAGACCCTCCTCATGGGGAATGACGGTATAAAGACTATGCACATCTAATGTGCACAGTATGGCATTCTCGGGCAATGTGCCCAGATCCTGAAGTTTTTTAAGAAAAGTTGTAGTATCTTTCAAATAGGAAGTTTGTTGTAACAGTATTACCAGAGGTTGTAGTAGGCGGTCCAATAATTGTGCTATGGGTTGATACAGTGAATTATTAGCGGAAATTATGGGCCTACCAGGGGGATGTTCAGTGTTCTTGTGAATTTTTGGAACAGTATAGATAACTGGAACTCTGGGGGAAGTGTGCTGTAATTTTTTGATCAGATGAGGATCCAGGGTTCCCTCTTCCACTGCTGTGGACAGGATACAATCCAATTCTTGTTTGTATAGATCAGTGGGGTCACCTTGTAATTTTTCATATGTTGACACATCTGATAATTGTTCATCCAATTGCTGTTTGTAATCACTAATATTCTGTATAACTATTGCCCCGCCTTTATCGGCGGGGCGAATAATTATATAATTGTAATTGGATAGAGCCTTCAATGCTGTTTGTTCGGGAATTGTGAGATTATGAAAGATACGTGGAGATGCAGCATTGAATCTATGAACAGAATCATTCATTAATCGTGTAAAAATTTTGATTGAGGAGTTGTGTGATACTGGATCGAACTTTGACATTCCCACGCTGGTTTTTAGAGGGAAAGATGTTTCATGCTCTACAGGAGGTTTGTTTTGAAAATATTCTTTTAACCGCAAAGATCTGGCAAATTTATAATTTTGTAATTTTCCACCTTCCATTCATGAAGTATATCAGAGAACAACTGCTGTCACCTACCAACCGTACCCCTACGGATACTCTTCTTCCATTTGTGACAGAATATACTTTGGCCAGCCCAGTGATTTCTAAAGCAACCAAAGCCCTGTGGCCCATTATAACCACGGATAAGACATTACCGGGACTTAACAAATATAAACCCCTAATTAGTTACCGGAAGGGTCGCAATATAAAGAATTTTGTGGTTAAACCCGACATTACCGCCATGCTGCAACAAAAACCCAACACGACCTATCAAAAACCTGGGTGTTATAAATGTGTCTCCTACGTCTTCTGCAATTACTTGGACGTTGGCCCTTCCTTCAACCACCCACATACGGGCAAAACATACAAGATCAATCATGTTCTCACTTGTACCACTCGATACGTCATATATATGATTACATGCCCATGTGGGTTATGTTACATAGGCCAAACAACACGTATGTTCAAAGAACGAATAGCCATGCATAAGTCTTCTATTAAACAAGCACTAGCAGGTAAACCATCGGACCAACCTGTGGCGAGACATTATAAGGAAGCTGGCCACCAACTGTCCCATTTACGTTACAAGATCATTGACCATGTTCCCCCTTCCATCAGGGGTGGTGATAGAAGCCGCAAATTACAACAAATAGAATCCAAGTGGATTCATATTTTAGATACTGTACATCCTAAAGAACTTAATGAGAAAATTGTGTGGAGTATCTTTTTGTGTTTGTTTTCCATTTTATATATGCTTTCTTACAGTAGAGAACTCTCATTTATCCATTAGCATATCTCATATATATCTTGGCTATGTTCATATATTGCATACTCTATTTTCTGCATAATCCATGATATCTTGTTCAATATTCACACTGTCGCGTTATATATATTTTTTATTTTTAGTTGCACAAACATTCACATATTGTTTTTATCTCTCCCTCCATCCCAGGTGCCGCCGGACACTGTGTACGTACACTCTTCTCCCTATGCATTTGTATAGCGCTGCCAGCCACACATAGTAACCAGCCGCCGGCGTCCCTAACTACCGGCCCGGCACGCTCTGGACACGCCTCCCTTAACAACTGCCCGCTGATGTCCTTGGTTACACACCCAGCATGCAACGGTATTCACCTCCCCGGCGTCATGTTCAGAGCGCCTATTATGTCACGGTACCGGCGCCATCTGTCGAAGGGCGGGAGAGACACATGTCCTCTTATAAAAGGTATGTTTATTTTTCTTCACTTTTATTGCACCTGATGAAAAGGCCAGTGGGCCTTGAAACGTCGTTTGAATAAAGCACCAGATTTCTTTTGTACAAAGTCCGGAGGAGTGCCGCCTGTTCCTTGCTTTTGGGGACACCTGCATTGGTATATATATATATATATATATTACAGATGTGCACTGGACACTTTTTTGGCTTTTGTGTTTTGGTCTGGATCTGGATGTCCTTTCGTATTTTGGATCTGGATTGATTTTGCCAATAACACCCTTTCGTGTTTTGGTTTTGGATCTGTATTATATATATATATATATATATATATATATATATAAATAGCTAAAATCACAGACTTTAGGTGTTTTTTTTTGTTCCTATAGTATTATTAACCTCAATAACATTAATTTCCACTCATTTCCAGTCTATTCTGAACACCTCACATCTCACAATATTGTTTTTAGGCCAAAAGGTAGCACAGAGGTAGCTGGATGACTAAGCTAAGCGACACAAGTGGGCGGCACAAACACACGGCCCATCTATTTTTAAATAAAGCAGTTCCTTAGATGTTTTGGCAGCCCCTCCTGAGCCCCCACAGCAGCCCCGGATCGGGTAAATTGAGTTCCCAAAATTTTTCGGCCAGCGACAGCATCTCCTGCATGCGCCTCTAATTTTTTTTTTAATTCTGCACCATCAAATTAATTGTGTGAGCAAAACATGGGACATGCTGGAATTTGCCTAGATGTAATGCTTGCACAATATTGGTGGCATTGTCAGATATCACAAATCTCCAGGAGAGTCTAAGTGGGGTAAGCCATTGTGCGATGATGTCCCTCAGTTTCTTTAAGAGGTTCTCAGCAGTGTGCCTCTTGTGGAAACCGGTGATACACAATGTAGCCTGCCTTGGAACAAGTTGGTGTTTGTGAGATGCTGCTGCTGGTGCCGCTGCCCAGTGGGCTGTCACAGTCATGTAGTCCTTAGTTTGCCCTGCTCCACTTGTCCACATGTCTGTGGTTAAGTTGACAGTGGGTACAACAGCATTTTTCAGGACACTGAGGACGGAATTTGGTACCGGGGACACAGTACGTCCATCAACTGTCTAAATCTTACTGCACTAATGGCGGATACAGGATGCACGTCTAACACCAGCATAGTTGTTATGGCCTCAGTAATCCGCTTTGCAACAAGGTGTCTGCTGTCATACTTCATCTTTCTCGCAAAGGACTGTTGGACAGTCAATTGCTTAGTTAAAGTAGTACAAGTGGTCTTCCAACTTACTTTTTGGGATGATGAGTGACTCCCAGTAGCAACAACAGCTGCAGTAGGCGAGGCACTCAAAGATTCCCTGGAGGAATCTCGGATAGGAGAGGAGTCAGTCATGCCAGTGACATGGCTTCCGATCCTAATTGAGGAAGAAATTGACAAGAAAGTTGGTAGTGTGGATAGCAGGCACTTGGATACAACAGGAAAAAGGGATTTAGGTGTCACTGGAGTGCTTACGCTCTTACCCAAAGTTTCTGAACTTAACAATGACTTCTGATGAATGCGCTACAGGTGACGTATAAGGGAAGATGTTCCTAGGTGGCTAGCATCCTTACCCCTACTCATTACGCTTTTACAAAGGCTACATGTGGCAAGACAGTAGTTGTCTGGATTTGGATAGAAATAATTCCAGACCGAAGATGTGGATTTTTTAGTCTTCTGCCCAGGCATGACAATGGGCTTTTTCATCCCACGGGCATCAACTGTCTCCACCAGTGCCTTATTCAAGCAAACCACATCACCATCAGAATTCTCATCATCAACTTCCTCCTCAGCACCAGCGGTTACTACACTCACGCAGCCGCAACTGGGGCCAAGACCTCCTGGGGCCTGCACACCAACGCGCTGGTAAGTGAGACGTAGCAGAGCGCCGATTCCTGTCAGTGGCCTTCTGTACCGTACTGCTATATATTATATACTGGTGGTCAGCAAACTGTGCAAAACTGAAATGCACCACAGGTATGGATGGGATAGTATACTTGACGACACAGTGGTAGAGCAGTGGACTACTGTACCGTACTGCTATATAAATAGTTATACTGGTGGTCAGCAAAATTCTGCACTGTCCTACTATATACTACAATGCAGCACAGATATGGAGCGTTTTTCAGGCAGAGAACGTATAATACTGGTGGTCACTGGTCAGCAAAACTCTGCACTGTCCTCCTACTATATAATACTGCTGGTCCCCAGTCCCCACAATAAAGCAATTAGCACACTGAGTACAGATATTTGCAGCACACTGAGCACAGATATGGAGCGTTTTTCAGGCAGAGAACGTAGATATTTGCACTTGCAGCACACTGAGCACAGATATTTGCAGCACACTGAGCACAGATATTTGCAGCACACTGAG
Source organism: Pseudophryne corroboree (assembly GCF_028390025.1). NCBI lineage: Eukaryota > Metazoa > Chordata > Amphibia > Anura > Myobatrachidae > Pseudophryne > Pseudophryne corroboree. The sequence continues at coordinate 963,053,070 of NC_086444.1, read as the reverse complement.
CACAGATATTTGCAGCCCACTGAACATAGTGTTAGGGTCTCCTGCCCTGTGCTGCCACGTCGTCATGGCAACCGGGAGACAAGTGCTAGTGGAGTAACCTGAGCGCAGCTGATACTCCGGTTCGGATCTTTTGCTGTGCAGTGGTTATAGGCTCTGTGCACGGCAGGGGATCCGGTGCTGGTTTTTGTGCTCACAGTCTGTGAGGTCTGAGTGGGGCGTGGACAGCACCTGCTTTATAAGGCCTCTTTTCAGGGTAAGCAGATGCTGCTGAATCTTTGTTGGTTAGTCAGTTCATGAAAGTTAGCCAGTACTGTGTAGCTTTGTATTTGTTTGTTGCTTACTGCAAATAGGCCTGGGGATTTGGTATTACACTCTGCCAATCCAGACCTAGCAGTAAGACTGGAGTCAGTCGTTTAGCTTGCTGGGGTTCTGTTACTACTCTGTGAATTTAGCAAGTTTGCGGCTGTATTCTAAGACTTGCCTGTCTAATCCTGTCTCACTGTGCTAGGTGTCAGGGGTCAGTTTAGTGGCAGTAAGCTAAAACCTGTGCACTGCAAGTGAGAATTAGGATTGTGGAGATTCTCCTTGTGTCTATCATTCCATCTCTGACCAAGGAGTTTACTGCCACACCCGTTGGTAACCCTTTAGGGTTTTGCTGTTGCCCTTAGCAACAGCATTTCGGGTTCTCTACGTATTAAAACACAACATCTTGCTTTTCCATCTGAGCAGTTCTAATACAAGGGAGATACCCAGTTCCTTAGCCTCTGGGCTTCTCTGTTCACTTTGTGTGTATTTTGTTACCCTATCACCTTCTGTGTACATTATGTCATATCCCCCAGTTTGTCTGTGAGTCCATCTGTTTTGCATTACAGTTCTAACACCAGTACATTACTGCAGACACTGGAGTGCATAGCAGTTCTGACACCAGTACTTTCCTGCAGGCACTGGTGTGCATAACATATTCAGCAGCCTAATACTCCTGTTGAAATTTTGTGGGAATATGGAGCATACCCCTCAAAATACGTTGCAACAGGTGGTCGATCAGGTGCAGGTCCTGACTCGACAATTTAATGATTTGTCCATTAAAATGCACACCTCCCAGGCTGCTGGCGGAGCTCCCGCAGCAGCAGCACCTGCAGGGGTTAAGGAGCCGAAAGTAAATCTCCCGGATCGTTTTTCTGGAGATCGCTCGCAGTTCTTTTGTTTCAAGGAGAGCTGCAAGCTATACTTCCGGCTTAGGGCTCAGTCTTCTGGGTCGGAGATTCAGCGGGTGGGCATAGTGATTTCCTTGCTACAAGGAGACCCACAGGTCTGGGCATATGGGTTGCAGCCTGACTGTCCGTCGCTTAAAAGTGTTGATGCTTTTTTTACGGCACTGGGCATGTTGTATGATGACCCTGACAAGACGGCCTCAGCCGAGGCTCAGATTTCGATCCTTAAGCAAGGGCGAAGGCCAGTTGAGGTTTACTGTACGGAGTTTCGGAGGTTGGCCCATGATACCCAGTGGAATGACCCAGCCCTGAGACACCAGTACCGAAGAGGTCTTTCTAACCAGATAAAGGACCAACTGGTACAATATCCCTTGCCTGATAGCTTGGATCAGCTCATGCAGTTATCCATCCGGGTGGATAGACGGCTGAGAGAGCGTAGGCTTGAAAGGGAGACTGAGATTTCCTTCCTTCCCAAGGGAACCTCAGACTCTGAGGAATTTTCTGAGGAGCCTATGCAGATTGGGGCTACCCGCCTCTCCTCGCGTGAGAAGACGCGGAGGAGACAGCAGGGGTTGTGTTTGTACTGTGGGAATAAAGGTCATGTGGTAGTATCATGCCCAGAAAAGCCGGAAAACTTCAGGGCCTGAGGGTGATGGGAAATATCCTGTCAGGCCAGAAGTCAGAATTTCCCAAGAAGACTTTTATCATTCCGGTGACCTTGAAGATCCTCGGTCAAGCTGTCAAGACTGAGGCCTTTGTGGACAGTGGGGCCGACGGGGTTTTTATGGACCGCCAATTCGCCCTGAAACACTCTGTTCCCTTAGTACCCTTGGCATCGGAAATTGAGATTTGTGGGTTAAACGGGGAACCATTATCCCAAGGTAAAATTACCTCTTGCACTAGCCAGATTTCTTTGTTTATTGGAGCCACACACTCTGAAAAATTGTCCTTTTATGTGACTGTCTGTACTTTTGCCCCATTGGTGTTGGGGTTACCCTGGTTAAGGGCCCACAATCCTCAATTTGACTGGGTCTCTGGGGAGATTCTTAGTTGGGGTACTGATTGTTTCAGGAGTTGCTTGAGCCTTCCAGTCAGGCTCTCGCAGCTAAGTTTGCCAGGATTGCCAGGGTGTTATGCAGATTTTGCGGACGTGTTCTCCAAAAAAGTTGCAGAGGTACTACCTCCCCATCGCCCCTATGACTGTGCCATTGATTTGTTGCCAAATGCTAAGCTTCCCAAGAGCAGGTTGTACTCCCTGTCACGTCCTGAGACTCAGGCTATGGCAGAGTACATTCAGGAGAACTTGGCTAAGGGATTTATCAGACCTTCACAGTCTCCAGTTGGGTCGGGGTTCTTCTTCGTGGGTAAAAAGGACGGTTCGTTGCGACCCTGCATCGACTTCAGGGAATTGAACCGTATCACGATTAAAAACTCATACCCACTGCCTCTCATTTCGGTCTTGTTTGACCAGCTTCGTACTGCCACCATTTTTTCTAAGATTGACCTACGCGGTGCGTACAATCTAATCCGAATAAGAGAGGGGGATGAATGGAAGACTGCCTTTAATACCCACTCAGGGCATTATGAATATTTGGTGATGCCTTTTGGGCTCTGTAATGCCCCGGCAGTATTCCAGGATTTCATGAATGATGTGCTCAGGGAATATTTGGATAGATTCTTAGTTGTATACTTAGATGACATCCTAATCTTCTCCCATTCCCTGGAGGAACATCGGAAGCATGTACGCTTAGTCCTCCAGAAACTCAGAGACCACCGGCTTGGGGCGAAGCTGCAGAAGTGCGAATTTGAAGTTCAGCAAATCGCATTTCTAGGATATATTATCTCCCCAGAAGGTTTCCAAATGGAGGGTTCCAAGGTACAGGCAGTCCTGGATTGGGTGCAGCCCACTAGTTTGAAGGCGCTTCAGCGTTTCCTGGGCTTTGCGAATTTTTATAGACGATTTATCGCTGGATTTTCGTCTATAGTGGCGCCCTTGGTGGCACTCACTAAGAAAGGGGCGGATGTTGCTCACTGGTCTTGTGAGGCTAAAGCGGCTTTTGCCCGTCTCAAAAGGGCATTTGTTTCGGCCAAGGTGCTGCGACACCCAGATCCAGAGCGTCCTTTTGTGGTGGAGGTGGATGCCTCTGAGATGGGTATTGGGGCAGTGCTTTCTCAGATGGGAGTGTCTGATAATCGCCTTCATCCCTGTGCTTACTTTTCCCGTAAATTTTCGCCTGCCGAGATGAATTATGACGTGGGTAACCGGGAATTGTTGGCTATTAAGGATGCACTCGAGGAGTGGAGACACTGGCTTGAGGGGGCTAAGTTTGTGGTCTCAATTCTCACTGACCATAAGAATCTGGCATATTTAGAGTCAGCGAAGCGTCTCAATGCCAGGCAGGCACGATGGGCTTTGTTTTTTGCTCGCTTTAATTTTTTGATAACATATCGCCCTGGGTCAAAAAACATCAAGGCTGATGCGCTCTCGCGGAGTTTTGCTCCAATCCAGGAGACCACCGAGGAGCCGTTGCCCATTGTTTCCCCATCATGTATTAAAGTGGGCATTACCCAGGACCTCTTATCATTAGTCCTTAGAGCACAGGAGCAGGCTCCTCCAGACCTTCCGGTAGGTCTTTTGTTTGTGCCTCCTAGGTTAAGACAGCGAGTGTTCCTGGAATTCCATGCCAAGAAGTCGGCAGGTCACCCGGGTATTGCCAGAACTCGGGAGTTGCTATCTAGGGCGGTGTGGTGGCCCTCGGTGGCTAAGGATGTGGATCAGTGGGTTCGGGCATGTGACATCTGTGCCCGAAATAAGACTCCTAGATGGGTTCCTGTTGGCCCATTACATCCACTCTCTATCCCATCTAAGCCATGGACCCACATTTCAATGGATTTTGTGGTGGACTTGCCCAAATCCTCGGGGATGACAGCCATCTGGGTTGTCGTTGACAGGTTTTCGAAGATGGCGCACTTCGTTCCACTGGTTGGGCTGCCATCAGCCAGACGCCTGTCTGAATTATTTATGCTGCATGTTGTGCGTCTCCACGGGTTGCCACTTGATGTGGTCTCTGACCGCGGATCCCAGTTTGTGGCCAAATTCTGGAGGGCATTTTGTTCCGATCTCCAGATTTCTGTCAGCTTGTCGTCAGGCTACCATCCGCAGTCTAATGGGCAGACTGAAAGGGTGAACCAGTCCTTGGAGCAGTTCCTCAGGTGTTATGTCTCCAAGTGTCAGACTGACTGGGTTGCTCATCTGTCCATGGCGGAGTTTGCCTATAACAACGCGGCTCACTCTGCTACAGGGATCTCTCCCTTCCTTTGTGTGTATGGGCATCATCCTAAGGCCAATTCTTTTGACCCCCTGGACTCCACGCCTGGTGGTTCCTCTGTGGTTTCGGTCCTTAGAGGTATTTGGCGGAAAGTGAAGAAAGCCCTTGTGTCTGTGTCATTAGTGACCAAAAGGGTTTTTGATAAGCGGAAAAGACCCTGCAGCTTCAAATTAGGAGACTTCGTCTGGTTGTCTACCAAGAATTTGAAGTTGAGACAGCCATCTCATAAGTTAGGGCCCCGGTTCATCGGCCCTTATAAGATCACCAGGGTTATCAATCCGGTGGCATTTCAGTTAGATCTGCCCCGATCTTTGGGTATCAATAAAACATTTCATTGTTCCCTTTTAAAACGGGCGATTAGTAATCCTTCTTCCAGTGGAAGACCTTCCCCTCTTCTGATACGTGGCCAGAGGGAGTTTGTTGTTGAAAGGATTCTTGACTCCAAGGTGGTTCGGGGTCGGCTGTCATTTTTGGTGCACTGGAAGGGGTATGGCCCGGAGGAGCGGTCGTGGGTGCGCAGTTGTGATCTTCATGCCCCCAGACTGATACGCTCTTTCTTCTCGCAGTTCCCCGATAAACCCGGTGGTAGGGGTTCTTTGACCCCTCGTCAGAGGGGGGGTACTGTTAGGGTCTCCTGCCCTGTGCTGCCACGTCGTCATGGCAACCGGGAGACAAGTGCTAGTGGAGTAACCTGAGCGCAGCTGATACTCCGGTTCGGGTCTTTTGCTGTGCAGTGGTTATAGGCTCTGTGCACGGCAGGGGATCCGGTGCTGGTTTTTGTGCTCACAGTCTGTGAGGTCTGAGTGGGGCGTGGACAGCACCTGCTTTATAAGGCCTCTTTTCAGGGTAAGCAGATGCTGCTGAATCTTTGTTGGTTAGTCAGTTCATGAAAGTTAGCCAGTACTGTGTAGCTTTGTATTTGTTTGTTGCTTACTGCAAATAGGCCTGGGGATTTGGTATTACACTCTGCCAATCCAGACCTAGCAGTAAGACTGGAGTCAGTCGTTTAGCTTGCTGGGGTTCTGTTACTACTCTGTGAACTTAGCAAGTTTGCGGCTGTATTCTAAGACTTGCCTGTCTAATCCTGTCTCACTGTGCTAGGTGTCAGGGGTCAGTTTAGTGGCAGTAAGCTAAAACCTGTGCACTGCAAGTGAGAATTAGGATTGTGGAGATTCTCCTTGTGTCTATCATTCCATCTCTGACCAAGGAGTTTACTGCCACACCCGTTGGTAACCCTTTAGGGTTTTGCTGTTGCCCTTAGCAACAGCATTTCGGGTTCTCTACGTATTAAAACACAACATCTTGCTTTTCCATCTGAGCAGTTCTAATACAAGGGAGATACCCAGTTCCTTAGCCTCTGGGCTTCTCTGTTCACTTTGTGTGTATTTTGTTACCCTATCACCTTCTGTGTACATTATGTCATATCCCCCAGTTTGTCTGTGAGTCCATCTGTTTTGCATTACAGTTCTAACACCAGTACATTACTGCAGACACTGGAGTGCATAGCAGTTCTGACACCAGTACTTTCCTGCAGGCACTGGTGTGCATAACACATAGAAACTGAGAGGACACCAGCCACGTCCTCTCACGATCATCTCCAATGCACGAGTGAAAACTGGCGGCGACGCGCGGCTCCTTATATAGAATACGAATCTCGCGAGAATCCGACCGCGGGATGATGACGTTCGGGGGCGCTCGGGTTAACCGAGCAAGGCGGGAGGATCCGTGTTGCTCGGACCCATGGAAAAAAGGTGAAGTTTCGGGCGGGTTCGGATCCCGAGGATCCGAACCCGCTCATCACTAATATATATATATATATATACAGACACAGAAAGGGCACTCTGGGATGTCCAATATATGGGCCGGGGTGCCTTCATAGAAAACAATAGACCAATGCAGGTGTCCCTAAAAGCAAGGAACAGGTGGCTTTGAACAAAAGAATGCTTGTGCTTTATTCAAACGACGTTTCAAGGCGCACTGGCCTTTTCATCAGGTGCAATAAAAGTGAAGAAAAATAAACATACCTTTTATAAGAGGACGCTGGGTCCAGCAGTGTGTCTCTCCCGCCCTTCGACAGATGGCGCCGGTACCGTGACGTAATAGGCGCTCTGAACATGACACCGGGGAGGTGAATACCGTTGCATGCTGGGTGTGTAACCAAGGACATCAGCGGGTGGTTGTTAAGGGAGGCGTGTCCAGAGCATGCCGGGCCGGTAGTTAGGGACGCCGGCGGCTGCTTACTATGTGTGGCTGGCAGCGCTATACAAATGTATAGGGAGAAGATTGTACGTACACAGTGTCCGGCGGCACCTGGGATGGAGGTAGAGATAAAAACAGTATGTGAATGTTTGTGCAACTAAAAATAAAAAATATATATAACGTGACAGTGTAATTATTGAACAAGATATCATGGATTATGCAGAAAATAGAGTATGCAATATATGAACATAGCCAAGATATATATGAGATTTGCTAATGGATAAACGAGAGTTCTCTACTGTAAGAAAGCATATATAAAATGGAAAACAATCACAAAAAGATACTCCACACAATTTTCTCATTAAGTCCTTTAGGATGTACAGTATCTAAAATATGAATCCACTTGGATTCTATTTGTTGTAATTTGAGGCTTCTATCACCACCCGTGATGGAAGGGGGAACGTGGTCAATGATCTTGTAACGTAAATGGGACAGTTGGTGGCCAGCTTCCTTATAATGTCTCTCCACAGGCTGGTCCGATGGTTTACCTGCTAGTGCTTGTTTAATAGAAGACTTATGCATGGCTATTCGTTCTTTGAACATACATGTTGTTTGGCCTATGTAACATAACCCACATGGGCATGAAATCATATATATGACGTATCGAGTGGTACAAGTGAGAACATGGTTGATCTTGTATGTTTTGCCCGTATGTGGGTGGTTGAAGGAAGGGCCAACGTCAAAGTAATTGCAGAAGACACAGGAGACACATTTATAACACCCAGGTTTTTTATAGGTCGTGTTGGGTTTTGTTGCAGCATGGCGGTAATGTCGGTCTTAACCACAAAATTCTTTATATTGCGACTCCTCCGATAACTAATGAGGGGTTTATATTTGTTAAGTCCCGGTAATGTCTTATCCGTGGTTATAATGGACCACAGGGCTTTGGTTGCTTTAGAAATCACTGGGCTGGCCAAATGGAAGAAGAGTATCCGTAGGGGTACGGTTGGTAGGTGACAGCAGTTGTTCTCTGGTATACTTCATGAATGGAAGGTGGAAAATTATTAAATTATACATTTTTCAAGATCTTTGCGGTTAAAAGAATATTTTCAAAACAAACCTCCTGTAGAGCATGAAACATCTTTCCCTCTAAAAACCAGCGTGGGAATGTCAAAGTTCGATCCAGTATCACACAACTCCTCAATCAAAATTTTTACACGATTAATGAATGATTCTGTTCATAGATTCAATGCTGCATCTCCACGTATCTTTCATAATCTCACAATTCCCGAACAAACAGCATTGAAGGCTCTATCCAATTACAATGATATAATTATTCATCCCGCCGATAAAGGCGGGGCAATAGTTATACAGAATATTAGTGATTACAAACAGCAATTGGATGAACAATTATCAGATGTGTCAACATATGAAAAATTACAATTTAATTGGAGATTCTGAACCATTGATCTTATTTATGATGGTTTGAAGAGTATCAGCATTCCCCTTCCATATGATGAATAAATCATCTATATAGCGGGTGTAAAAAATTATATTGTCAAAGATGTCAGGATCAGTGAAAAAAAATTTGTTTTCCTGGTTGAACATATAGATATTTGCGAAAGCCGGGGGACATTAGATCCCATGGAGCAACCACTTTTTTGTAAGTAAAAAGAACCATTATGTAAAAAATAATTACGTTTAAGGGTAAGTTCTAACAAATTCATGAAAAGATCTAGGTTAAGTTCCGTAAATTCACAAAAACAACAATTGAAGCGCTATACAACCAGGATATACATTTTAGATATTTAATATCACATTAAAGACAAAACACTTAAAACATACAATAATACACACACGGCCGGTGTTAAATATTTATAAAATACCAAGCAACCTCGGTAATCATTTAATACTAGACAACCTAACTGCTGGAAAAAGCATATATTCCTCTCAAACCTATAGTGAATTCCGGAGTGATCAGTCCTTAATTGATAATTAGTGGCAAAATTGGCAATCTAATAATAACAGCAGTTCTTCATAAATGCCAAATTTATCTTTACTGGTCATCCATTCATTCAAGCCACAGTCCAGACCAAAAAGTCAGCAGTGATTCATATTGGACCAAGTCCACAGCTGTTAGTAGAATTATGCATGCATAGCTGTATATTAGTCGTTTAGGAATGGATTATAGAACCCAAGGCAGAACTGCAATCAGTTGGTAAGTAAATACACAGACACCCGTAGCGCAGGGTGTACAAGCCACAGTTAGTGTATTCCACAATTAATACAGCCGCCGAGCACAAAGGCGGGGAAACGCCTTGAGTTTGTTTCTGTGCACAGGTCTGACAATCTGACTATTGGTGGACATTTACTAACGGACTTGGTGCGGCGTGACTCCTGACGGAAAAATATCATCTTCCAGCATCATTTGCAGTTGCAAGGGGGAGACCGGTGTCTAGTAAGCCGACCAAGTAACCAGTGTTCATGTGTCAGTAAGCATACCCGAGGCTTCGGGGTGCGCATTAAATATGGGTGCTTGCTAAATAGTACCTATCTTGAGTGATTGGACTGCATTAATTGTGGAATACACTAACTGTGGCTTGTGCACCTTGTGCTACGGGTGTCTGTGTATTTACTTACCAACTGATTGCAGTTCTGCCTTGGGTTCTATAATCCATTCCTAAACGACTAATATACAGCTATGCATGCATAATTCTACTAACAGCTGTGGACTTGGTCCAATATGAATCACTGCTGACTTTTTGGTCTGGACTGTGGCTTGAATGAATGGATGACCAGTAAAGATAAATTTGGCATTTATGAAGAACTGCTGTTATTATTAGATTGCCACTAATTATCAATTAAGGACTGATCACTCCAGAATTCACTATAGGTTTGAGAGAAATATATGCTTTTTCCAGCAGTTAGGTTGTCTAGTATTAAATGATTACCGAGGTTGCTTGGTATTTTATAAATATTTAACACCGGCCGTGTGTGTATTATTGTATGTTTTAAGTGTTTTGTCTGTAATGTGATATTAAATATCTAAAATTTATATCCTGGCTGTATAGCGCTTTAATTGTTGTTTTTGTGTTGGTTGTACTTTTTGGAGAATCAGTGATCTCCTTTTTGAAGCTGCAATACACCCAGAATAATACGGGTCATTATTTAGGGATTTCTCCCTAATTAGTCAGCGCCTAGACTATTTTTCTTTTTTCAAGTTCCGTAAATTGGTTATCAATAAGGAAGGTCCTTACCGTTTGGAGACCCTCCTCATGGGGAATGACGGTATAAAGACTATGCACATCTAATGTGCACAGTATGGCATTCTCGGGCAATGTGCCCAGATCCTGAAGTTTTTTAAGAAAAGTTGTAGTATCTTTCAAATAGGAAGTTTGTTGTAACAGTATTACCAGAGGTTGTAGTAGGCGGTCCAATAATTGTGCTATGGGTTGATACAGTGAATTATTAGCGGAAATTATGGGCCTACCAGGGGGATGTTCAGTGTTCTTGTGAATTTTTGGAACAGTATAGATAACTGGAACTCTGGGGGAAGTGTGCTGTAATTTTTTGATCAGATGAGGATCCAGGGTTCCCTCTTCCACTGCTGTGGACAGGATACAATCCAATTCTTGTTTGTATAGATCAGTGGGGTCACCTTGTAATTTTTCATATGTTGACACATCTGATAATTGTTCATCCAATTGCTGTTTGTAATCACTAATATTCTGTATAACTATTGCCCCGCCTTTATCGGCGGGGCGAATAATTATATCATTGTAATTGGATAGAGCCTTCAATGCTGTTTGTTCGGGAATTGTGAGATTATGAAAGATACGTGGAGATGCAGCATTGAATCTATGAACAGAATCATTCATTAATCGTGTAAAAATTTTGATTGAGGAGTTGTGTGATACTGGATCGAACTTTGACATTCCCACGCTGGTTTTTAGAGGGAAAGATGTTTCATGCTCTACAGGAGGTTTGTTTTGAAAATATTCTTTTAACCGCAAAGATCTGGCAAATTTATAATTTTGTAATTTTCCACCTTCCATTCATGAAGTATATCAGAGAACAACTGCTGTCACCTACCAACCGTACCCCTACGGATACTCTTCTTCCATTTGTGACAGAATATACTTTGGCCAGCCCAGTGATTTCTAAAGCAACCAAAGCCCTGTGGCCCATTATAACCACGGATAAGACATTACCGGGACTTAACAAATATAAACCCCTAATTAGTTACCGGAAGGGTCGCAATATAAAGAATTTTGTGGTTAAACCCGACATTACCGCCATGCTGCAACAAAAACCCAACACGACCTATCAAAAACCTGGGTGTTATAAATGTGTCTCCTACGTCTTCTGCAATTACTTGGACGTTGGCCCTTCCTTCAACCACCCACATACGGGCAAAACATACAAGATCAATCATGTTCTCACTTGTACCACTCGATACGTCATATATATGATTACATGCCCATGTGGGTTATGTTACATAGGCCAAACAACACGTATGTTCAAAGAACGAATAGCCATGCATAAGTCTTCTATTAAACAAGCACTAGCAGGTAAACCATCGGACCAACCTGTGGCGAGACATTATAAGGAAGCTGGCCACCAACTGTCCCATTTACGTTACAAGATCATTGACCATGTTCCCCCTTCCATCAGGGGTGGTGATAGAAGCCGCAAATTACAACAAATAGAATCCAAGTGGATTCATATTTTAGATACTGTACATCCTAAAGAACTTAATGAGAAAATTGTGTGGAGTATCTTTTTGTGTTTGTTTTCCATTTTATATATGCTTTCTTACAGTAGAGAACTCTCATTTATCCATTAGCATATCTCATATATATCTTGGCTATGTTCATATATTGCATACTCTATTTTCTGCATAATCCATGATATCTTGTTCAATATTCACACTGTCGCGTTATATATATTTTTTATTTTTAGTTGCACAAACATTCACATATTGTTTTTATCTCTCCCTCCATCCCAGGTGCCGCCGGACACTGTGTACGTACACTCTTCTCCCTATGCATTTGTATAGCGCTGCCAGCCACACATAGTAACCAGCCGCCGGCGTCCCTAACTACCGGCCCGGCACGCTCTGGACACGCCTCCCTTAACAACTGCCCGCTGATGTCCTTGGTTACACACCCAGCATGCAACGGTATTCACCTCCCCGGCGTCATGTTCAGAGCGCCTATTATGTCACGGTACCGGCGCCATCTGTCGAAGGGCGGGAGAGACACATGTCCTCTTATAAAAGGTATGTTTATTTTTCTTCACTTTTATTGCACCTGATGAAAAGGCCAGTGGGCCTTGAAACGTCGTTTGAATAAAGCACCAGATTTCTTTTGTACAAAGTCCGGAGGAGTGCCGCCTGTTCCTTGCTTTTGGGGACACCTGCATTGGTATATATATATATATATATATATATATTACAGATGTGCACTGGACACTTTTTTGGCTTTTGTGTTTTGGTCTGGATCTGGATGTCCTTTCGTATTTTGGATCTGGATTGATTTTGCCAATAACACCCTTTCGTGTTTTGGTTTTGGATCTGTATTATATATATATATATATATATATATATATATATATATAAATAGCTAAAATCACAGACTTTAGGTGTTTTTTTTTGTTCCTATAGTATTATTAACCTCAATAACATTAATTTCCACTCATTTCCAGTCTATTCTGAACACCTCACATCTCACAATATTGTTTTTAGGCCAAAAGGTAGCACAGAGGTAGCTGGATGACTAAGCTAAGCGACACAAGTGGGCGGCACAAACACACGGCCCATCTATTTTTAAATAAAGCAGTTCCTTAGATGTTTTGGCAGCCCCTCCTGAGCCCCCACAGCAGCCCCGGATCGGGTAAATTGAGTTCCCAAAATTTTTCGGCCAGCGACAGCATCTCCTGCATGCGCCTCTAATTTTTTTTTTAATTCTGCACCATCAAATTAATTGTGTGAGCAAAACATGGGACATGCTGGAATTTGCCTAGATGTAATGCTTGCACAATATTGGTGGCATTGTCAGATATCACAAATCTCCAGGAGAGTCTAAGTTGGGTAAGCCATTGTGCGATGATGTCCCTCAGTTTCTTTAAGAGGTTCTCAGCGGTGTGCCTCTTGTGGAAACCGGTGATACACAATGTAGCCTGCCTTGGAACAAGTTGGTGTTTGTGAGATGCTGCTGCTGGTGCCGCTGCCCAGTGGGCTGTCACAGTCATGTAGTCCTTAGTTTGCCCTGCTCCACTTGTCCACATGTCTGTGGTTAAGTTGACAGTGGGTACAACAGCATTTTTCAGGACACTGAGGACGGAATTTGGTACCGGGGACACAGTACGTCCATCAACTGTCTAAATCTCACTGCACTAATGGCGGATACAGGATGCACGTCTAACACCAGCATAGTTGTTATGGCCTCAGTAATCCGCTTTGCAACAGGGTGTCTGCTGTCATACTTCATCTTTCTCGCAAAGGACTGTTGGACAGTCAATTGCTTAGTTAAAGTAGTACAAGTGGTCTTCCAACTTACTTTTTGGGATGATGAGTGACTCCCAGTAGCAACAACAGCTGCAGTAGGCGAGGCACTCAAAGATTCCCTGGAGGAATCTCGGATAGGAGAGGAGTCAGTCATGCCAGTGACATGGCTTCCGATCCTAATTGAGGAAGAAATTGACAAGAAAGTTGGTAGTGTGGATAGCAGGCACTTGGATACAACAGGAAAAAGGGATTTAGGTGTCACTGGAGTGCTTACGCTCTTACCCAAAGTTTCTGAACTTGACAATGACTTCTGATGAATGCGCTACAGGTGACGTATAAGGGAAGATGTTCCTAGGTGGCTAGCATCCTTACCCCTACTCATTACGCTTTTACAAAGGCTACATGTGGCAAGACAGTAGTTGTCTGGATTTGGATAGAAATAATTCCAGACCGAAGATGTGGATTTTTTAGTCTTCTGCCCAGGCATGACAATGGGCTTTTTCATCCCACGGGCATCAACTGTCTCCACCAGTGCCTTATTCAAGCAAACCACATCACCATCAGAATTCTCATCATCAACTTCCTCCTCAGCACCAGCTGCAGCAATATCCTCCTCATCCTGGTGTACTTCTACAGTGACATCCTCAATCTCAATATCAGTACCTGGACTGGCAGTGCTCCTCCCAGCACTTGCAGAGGGCGTGAAAATGGTGGTAGGAGCCTCCTCTTCCCCTACAGTGTTGGGAAGGTCAGGCCTAGACATCGCAGCCGTGGACACATTTGAACTCTCCTTGGATCCCCAACATCTCTGATGTCTCTGAATGCACAGTTGTTTCCTGTGCTTTTAACAAGCTTTTACTTTTTTGAGAGGGAGGAGGGCTTCCATCTTCATGAGAAGCTGAACCACCAGTCATGAACATAGGCCAAGGCCTTAGCCTTTCCTTGCCACTTCGTGTCGTGAATCAATTTTATGTTTCTCATCAGATAATTTCTTGGGTTTTTTTGTTATTCATTTTTGCTTCTTGGATTTTACATACCCTCTATGACATTGGGCATCGGCCTTAGCAGACGATGTTGATGGAATTGCATTGTCAATGTCATAACTGGTGGCAGCAGCTTCAGCACTAGTACTAAGAAGTGGTCTGATCTTTCACTATTTTTTCCTCCAAACTTTTGTTCTTCATTTCACACGACAGCGCCCCTTTATTTTTGCAGCACACATGACAGTGCCCCTTTATTTTTGCAGCACACAGGACAGCACTCCTTTATTTTTACAGCACACAGGACAGTGCCTCTTTATTTTTACAGCACGCAGGACAGCGCCACAGCACCCTTTTACTTTTTACAGCACACAGGACAGTGCCCCTTTATTTTTACAGCACACAGGACAGTGCCACAGCACCCCTTTATTTTTACAGCACACAGGACTAAGCCCCTTTATTTTTACAGCAAACAGGACAGCGCCCCTTTATTTTTACAGCACACAGAACAGTGCCCCTTTATTTTTACAGCACACAGAACAGCTCCCCTTTATTTTTACAGCACACAGTAAAGCGCCCCTTTATTATTACAGCACACAGGACAGTGCCACAGTGCCCCTTTACAATTTACAGCACACAGGACAGTGCCCCTTTATTTTGACAGCACACAGGACAGTGCCCCTTTATTTTTACAGCACACAGGACAGTGCCCCTTTATTTTTACAGCACACAGGAGAGCGCTCCTTTATTTTTACAGCACACAAGACAGCACCACAGTGCCCCTTTACTTTTACAGCTCACAGGACAGCACCACAACACCCCTTTATTTCTCAGACGTCCTAGAGGATGCTGGGGACTCCGTAAGGACCATGGGGTATAGACGGGATCCGCAGGAGACATGGGCACTCTATAAGACTTTGAATGGGTGTGAACTGGCTCCTCCCTCTATGCCCCTCCTCCAGACCTTAGTTAGACTCTGTGCCCAGGAGTGACTTTTCACACACTAGGGGAGCTCTACAGAGTTTCTCTAAAGACTTTATTGTTAGGTTTTTTATTTTCACGGTGACCTGCTGGCTACAGGCTCCCTGCATCGTGGGACTGAGGGGAGAGAAGACAGACCTACTTCTTCTTAGTTCAAGGGCTCTGCTTCTTAGGCTACTGGACACCATTAGCTCCAGAGGGTTCGATCACTTGATGTGCCTAGCTGCTTGTTCCCGGAGCCGCGCCGTCACCCCCCTCACAGAAGCCAGAAGAAAGAAGCCGGGTGAGTATTAGAAGAACAGAAGGCTTCAGACGGCAGAAGACTTCAGTATCGGAGGTAAGCGCAGCGGTAGCGCTGCGCTCCATGCTCCCACACAGAAAACGAGGGGGGGCACAGAGTTTTTAGTGTTATATTGAGGGATATATAGCACTATTTTTTAGAAATGGGCATTTAGTCATTGTTGTGCATAATTTTCTGTGTGTTCCCTGTCAGATATACCCACTATAGTCCCCATGTGTCTACATGCGTGAGTGCTCTGTCACAAACAGCTATGGGGATCACTGTCGGCATCGCCGACACCTGTTGGTACTTGATATAGTAGATGCAGAGTCAACAGTTCGGTAGTTGTATGCTTGTCGAAAGTAAACACTGTATGGGAGACACAGTAGTACGTGGGTGACCCTGTCGGCACGACTATTATTACTGGGTGTAAATTAACATGCTGTAACTGCCTTATGCCTGTATATATATTTATATGTATATGTATGGTACGGTTCCATACATATACATATAAAGCTCGAGCACAGGAAAACAAGGATTTCTCCTTACATAGTTGAACTACAGGATGGAATCTCTCAGGCCAGGGAGCTCCAGCACGTAAATGTAGAAAAGGGTTTCAATGCGTTTTTCTCTGCATTCGGCTTACCTGGGATGTTATCCAGGATTGTCTTTGCCATTTCACCGGAGTGATGGTAGTAGGATCGTATTCTTTCAATAGTGAGAGCCATTGTTATTCGGTACTGGGACACTCCCCTGATTAGGGCGAGGTGAAGACACAAGTGCAAATCGTTGTTTCTCTCTGACTGTCCTTCAACACAGGGGAAGGCTGTTGTTTCCAACGACGCAGACGTCGGCGGTGGGTATCAGAGTAGATACTGAACGGTTGAGGTTCTGTGTGTTCCTGTGAAATGAGGTCTGAGGATCCGGAGTCGGATCAGTTTTGCTGTGACAATCCATCAATATGTTCCGTTGATGAAGAAGATGGGTGCGGGCTAAGGGGCCTTTTCGGTGAGCAGGTCGAAGGCCAGAGTGATTTTCACGGGGCCAGTTGGAAATGTGGTTCGGGTCTCACCTGCATATGCGCCGGAATATATTCCTAATGGCCAGGATTTCACTCCTGTGGTGTCTGCTCAGTTCTCACCTCCTAGAGGGACGTAGGTTCGGAATCCTGGATGAGATCCTGGTGTCCATGCATGCAGATCTCCGAGTCTGGGGAGCAGTCCTTCCAAGGGAAGTATTTCCAGAGGAAGAGGTCAAGCTGGGAAGCTTGTCTGCAATAAGCTTTCTTGAATTAAGAGCTATTTTCAATTAACATATGCTTCGGGATCTGGTCGCATTAATTCTGTCGGACGACTTGACAGCAGTGGTGTAAGTAAGTCACTAGGGTGGAAGAAGAACAACGCGGCTATGGCAGGTGCCGAAAAAAGTTTTCCGCTGGGTGGAAAGCCTGTTAAACGCTATATTAGCGATCTTCATTCTGTATATGAACGTCGGAGAAATAGATTCCTCTGCAGACGCGATCTCCTTCCGGGAGAAATACAGTCGTCATCAAGAAGTTTCACTGAAGCGACAAGTCTTGGAGAAGTGCCTCAATTGAACGTGTTGGCGTCTCGACTCAACAAGAGATTTCAGGGATATTGTTCCAGGTCAGGGGACACTCAAGCTCTAGCAGTGGACGTCCTCGGGACACCTTGGGTGTTTTCAGTTATGTATCCCCCCCGTTTTCACTCTCCTGAAGGTGATAAATGTAAGAAGAGCAAGGATTCAGGCGATCCTCATTGTTCCGGTCTAAACAAGGAGGGCTTGGTATCCAGTTCCTCAAGATTTACTCATTGAAGATCCCTGGCCTCTTCCTCTACGTGAAGAAAGGTTACAGCAAGATCTGGGCGTGTATCAAGACTTACCGCGGCTGCGTTTGATGGTGTGGCGGTTGAATGCCATATCCTAGCCAGAAGGGGTATTCCCAGCGAAGTCGATTCCACAGTTCTTCAGGCTAGAAAAGAAGTAACGGCGAAGCCTTACCACCGTGTTTGGAGAAAATATGTGTCTTGGTGTGAATCCAAGAAGGCTACTACAAAAGATTTCAGCTGGGTCGTTCTTCTCCATTCTTTGCAAGCAGGTGTGGGTGCAGGCCTAGAGTTAGGCTCCATTTAAATGCGGTTTTGGCGTTATATATTTTCTTTCAAGAAAGAATTGGCAATCTTTCCGAAGTTCGGACCTTCATGGAAGGAGTACTGCACATCCAACCTCCATTTGTGCCTCCATCGGCACTGTGGGACCTTGACGTGGTGTTGCGTTTTCTTGTGTCACAATGATTGGGACCTTTATGAAAGGTTGTGTTAAAATTTCTCTCTTGGAGAGTGGTCATGTTTTTGGCTTTGGCGTCCGCAAGGCGGATGTCGGAGGTAGCGGCTGGGTCTCACAAGAGCCCTTGTTTGATCTTCCAGGTGGATAATTGGAATTGAGAACTCGGATAAAAGTTCTGCCAAAAAAGTGGTCTCTGTGTTTTGCAGAGTCCAGCCTATTTGATGCCTGTGGTTACTTAAGCATTGGCTGATTCAAGGTCTCTCTATGTAGTCAGGACTTTGAATATTTATGTCGTCAATTTGGCTCAGATTGGAGAAACAGAGGCTCTGTTTGTCCGGTATGCTTCCAGCGTGATTGGGGTGCCTGCGTCTTTGCAGTCTGTTACACGCTAGATCTGTGATATGATTCAGCGTGCTCGTTCTACGGCTGGATTGCCGTTACCGAAGTCGTGGTGACCCATTCAACTAGGAAGATGGGCTCTTCTTGGGCGGATGCCCAAGGAGTCTCGGCAGTTCAACTTGGCCGAGCGGATACTTGAACGGATTCAAACACTTTTGCTAAGCTCTACGAGTTTGATACCCTGGCTGAGGGGGACCTCATGTTTGCTCAATCGGTGCTGCAGAGTCGTCCGCACTCTCCCGCCCAGTCTGGAGCTTTGGTATAAATCCCATGGTCCTTACGGAGTCCCCAGCATCCTCTAGGACATCTGAGAAAATAGGATTTTAATACCTACCGGTAAATCCTTTTCTCTTAATCCGTAGAGGATGCTGGGCGGCCGTCCCAGTGCGTACTGTGGCTGCAGTTATTGGTGATGGTTACATTCTTGTGGTGTTTCTGTTCTGTCAGGCTGTTGCTGACATTGTGCATGCCATGCCGTGCGGTGTTTTCTTATCAGTTGTGTTGACACACTGGTTGTGTTACATATTCTCTCAGCATGTGGCTGTGTATTGTTTAGGCCGTTGGCTGGTATTTTATTGAATGCCACGTTCTGCGGTATGTTCGTGGTGTGAGCTGGTATGGCACTCACCGTGTTTTAAACAATAATTTCTTTTCTCGAAATGTCCGTCTCCCTGGGCACAGTTTTCTAACTGAGGTCTGGAGGAGGGGCATAGAGGGAGGAGCCAGTTCACACCCATTCAAAGTCTTATAGTGTGCCCATGTCTCCTGCGGATCCCGTCTATACCCCATGGTCCTTACGGAGTCCCCAGCATCCTCTACGGACTAAGAGAAAAGGATTTACCGGTAGGTATTAAAATCCTATTTTTTACAGCACACAGGACAGCGCCACAGCACCCCTTTATTTTTACAGCACACATGTCAGTGCCCCTTTATTTTTACAGCACACAGGACAGCGCCCCCAACAGCAAAGAACAGCACCCCAGGACAGCACCCCTAACATCACAGGACAGCACCCATTTATTTTTACAGCACACAGGACAGCGCCCCTTTATTTTTACAGCACACAGGACAGCGGCCTTTTATTTTTACAGCACACAGGGCAGCACCCCTAACAGCACAGTACAGCACCCGAGGATATCACATGACAGTTGAACCCCTAACAGCACAGGACAGCACCCCTAACAGCACAGGACAGCACCCGAGGATAGCACCCCTAACAGCACAGGACAGCACCCCTGTACAGTACTCCTGTACAGCACCCCTAACAGCACAGGACAGCACTCCTAACAGCACAGGACAGCACCCGAGGATAGCACCCCTAACAGCACAGGACAGCACCCCTGTACAGTACTCCTGTACAGCACCCCTAACAGCACAGGACAGCACTCCTAACTGCACAGGACAGCACCCCTGTAAAGCAAAGGACAGCACAGAACAGCAGCACCCCTGTACAGTACCCCTAACAGCACAGGACAGCACCCCTAACAGCATCCCTAAACAACACTCACAGTGACCCCACCCGATGCCACCACCCACAGAGAGACAAAGGTCTTTCTCCCTCACTCTCCAATGCTGGAGTGAAGATGGCGCCAATGGGCGGCGTCTTATATATGGGATCCAAAACCCATGAGATCCGACAGTGGGATGATAATGTTTTGCCTCGATCTGGGATCCGAGTCTGGCAGGAAAATCCGAGCCAGACTCTGATCGTGAAGTTCGGTCCGATCTGAACCCGCTCATCCTATATATATATATATATACATATATATATAATTCCATGGACATCCGCACTGATCTGCAAATCAGAAGCCAGCCAGATGGTGCTCAACTCCAAGGAACAGTAGATTCCAATAAATAGTCATTTGTGAAAGAGGGCACTCACCAATTTTTTTTAAAGGTCAAAGGTTATTTATTACCACATCATGAAGTCATATATATAAAAGTACAGATGTGTCCTCAAACATTGTTGCTCATAGCACACTATTTAGGATCCTGTATCATGAGTTGTAAATATTGTTATGGCGCGCGTTGTGTCCCACGCCATGTAATGCACAGTTTAACCACTGGGTGGCAAATGCTCCACGTTAAGCCTACAGTGCTGAATATAATTCTGTGGCAATAGGCAGTGATCTGTAAGAGGCTGGCCAATCACATTCTTCCCTTTATAAAAAAAGTCTTCTTCTACAAAATACAATGCCACGCTGCTGCCCTCTTCACTCAATTCATTTTGTCATTACATTGTGTACTAAATCCTGGATTTTATTAGCATAAACAGCTTTATTATCTCAGAAAGAATCTGAGGTTTAGTTGCTATCAAACGGACAGAAATATGTAATGCACTGTGCAACTGGGTCCCTACCTCATTAATATGACTTCCAGATGGTCTCCATTGCTGTGCCGCCACGCCTGGCGGATTCAATCCAACTTTTTTTTTAAACGCAAATCAGACAAAACATATCACATATACACCAGGGGTGCTTACTCTTAACACAGTTGGCTTTAGCCTAACGAATACAGTGTCCGCCTGCAATGCGTGCACCCCCGGGTTTGATATCCAGCGGGGCTTGCAATTATTATTATTTTTTAATGTATTTATTTATTATTTTTAATGCAATGAAGTTATTTGTGTGTTGCTACTTCCTTTTATATAAAAAAGTCCCCTTCTACATAATACAATGCCATGCTGCCGCCCTCTTCACTCAATTCTTTTTGTCATTACATTGTGTACTAAATCCTGGATTTTATTAGCATAAACAGCTTTATTATCTCAGAAAGAATTTGAGGTTTAGTTGCTATCAAACGGACATATATATGTAATGCACTGTGCCACTGGGTCCCTATCTCATTAAAATGACTTCCAGATGGTCTCCATTGCTGTGCCGCCACGCTTGGTGGATTCATTCTGACTTTTTTTTAAAAATGCAAATCAGACAAAACATATCACATATACACCAGGGGTGCTTACGCTAACCACAGTTGGCTGTGTCCTAATGAATACAGTATCTTCCCACAATGCATGCACTCCCCAGTTCAATACCCAGCGGGGCGCACAATTTTAAATTTTGTATGCACTTTTTTTTAATGCAATAAAGTTATTTGGTATGTTGCTACTTCCCTTTATATAAAAAAGACCCTTCTACAAAATACAATGCCACGCTGCCGCCCTGTTCACTCAATTCATTTTGTCGTTACATTGTGTACTAAATCCTGGATTTTATTAACATAAACAGCTTTATTATCTTGGAAAGAATTTGAGTTTTAGTTGCTATCAAACGGGCAGAAATATGTAATGCACTGTGCTACTGGGTCCCTATCTCAATAAAAAGACTTCCAGGTGGTCTCCATTTCTGTGCCGCCACGCTTGGTGGATTCAAACCGACTTTGTAATGTGTAAGGTGCATTATGTTTATAAGGACATTTATAATGTGTGTCATATGTGTGAGGGGCATTACTGGGTGGCATTATGTGTATAAGGTTCTCTACTGTGTGGTGTTAAGTATAGAAAAGGCACTACTGTGTGGTCTAATGTGAATAAAGAGCAATCTGGTGTGGTGTAATGTGAATAAGGATCAATTCAGTGTGATGTAAAGAGTATATAAGGGGCACTACTGTGAGGATTAACGTTTATAAGGTAATGTGGTACTACTGTGTGATGTCACGTGAATTAGGGACACTATTGCATGATAAAATGTGAATAAAGTTACAGTACTGTGTGGTGTAATTTGAACTATTGTGTGGCCATGCCCCTTCCTAGCAAGAACACGCCTCTTTTTGGGCTGTGTGCCGAATGTGCACACTGTTCCTATTTAAAATATGAGGACTGCTATGGGTGAAGGACGATGATGCAGGGAAAGGGGTGCAGGGTCAGAGGCAAAACTGGTAGCAGTGCTAGGGTGCACCAGCCAAAATCTTGCCTAGGGCATCATATTGGCTAGGGCCAGCTCTGTTATAACCTTGTTCTAAACATTGTACAGAAAGCATTTTGATCGAAGCTTATGTTGATATTAGTCATGCTGAGTCCCAATCACCATATTTAGTTTAGGAATGAACTTCCCCTTTTAATTTGTACAATAAATTATTTACCTTACATTTTCTCTATATATTAAATCTGCTTGCCACTCTGTCTACCAGTAGAGAACTACATTGTTAGGCTCATTGCTCCATATACTGTATGGAGAAATAAAAGCCATTCCCTGTAAAAATGACACCTCAACAGAATGTGAAAAGTGCTTCGGTTTTGAAGGAAAAACATAGTTATGAAGTGCTTGAAAAATATGCATTATATAAAAATGTACCATCTACAGGATACAGTTCTCATTCCACAATTGAATGCAACTGCATCTTAGGAAATCACTGTAGTTCTGTCTGTTACTGGAATGCACTGGTGGTATACAAGCTGTGATGTTCCCACAGCGTCTCTATTTGGGACATACGTCTTAATTCAGACCTGATTTTAGCAGCAAATTTGTCAGCAGATGGGCAAAACCATGGGGTTATTCAGACCTGATCGTAGATGTGCTAAATTTAGCACATCTACGATCAGCTTCCCTGACATGTGGGGGGACGCCCAGCACAGGGCTAGTCTGCCCTGCATGTCAGGGCCGACCCCCTCCCCCACACACACACAAGTACAAAAGCATCGCACAGCGACGATGCTTTGTACTGGAAGAGTAGCTTCCAGCCAGCGCAGCTCCTGCGCGCTGGCAGGGAGCTACTCATCGCAGACAGGGTCGCAGTGGCTGCGTGTGACATCACGCAGCAGCCGTGGCCCGCCCGCCCAACGGTCCGGGCACGCCTGCATTGCCTGGACCGCGCCCCCAAAATGGTGGCTAAACACCGCCGGACCGCCCCCCTCCTGCCCAGCGGCCGCCTCTGCCTTTCAATAGTCAGAGGCGATCGCAGGGCTTAGACAGCCGTCGGCTCTCTGCCATGCATCGGTGCACTGCGGCACCGGCACATGTGCAATTCAGGCCTGATCGCTGCTGTGCACGGCACCGATCAGGTCTGAATTAGCCCCCATGTGCACTGCAGGTGTGGCAGATGTAACTTTTGCAGAGAGAGTTAGATTTGGGTGGGTTATATTGTTTCTGTGCAGGGTAAATACTAGAGATGAGCGGGTTCGGTTCCTCGGAATCCGAACCCGCCCGAACTTCAGCTTTTTTTACACGGATCCGAGCAACTCGGATCTTCCCGCCTTGCTCGGTTAACCCGAGCGCGCCCGAACGTCATCATGACGCTGTCGGATTCTCGCGAGGCTCGGATTCTATCGCGAGACTCGGATTCTATATAAGGAGCCGCGTGTCGCCGCCATTTTCACACGTGCATTGAGATTGATAGGGAGAGGACGTGGCTGGCGTCCTCTCCATTTAGATTAGAAGAGAGAGAGTGAGATTGAGACAGAGACACTTGATTTACTGGAGCTTAGGAGTACTAGAGAGTGCAGAGTTTACTAGTGACTGACCACTGACCAGTGACCACCAGTGCAGTTTTATTTAATATAATCCGTTCTCTGCCTGAAAAAAACGATACACAGTGACTCAGTCACATACCATATCTGTGCTCAGCCCAGTGTGCTGCATCATCTATGTATAATATCTGACTGTGCTCACACAGCTTAATTGTGGGGGAGACTGGGGAGCAGTTATAGGTTATAGCAGGAGCCAGGAGTACATATTATTAAAATTAAACAGTGCACACTTTTGCTGCAGGAGTGCCACTGCCAGTGTGACTGACCAGTGACCTGACCACACTGACCACCAGTATAGTATACTATATTGTGATTGCCTGAAAAAGTTAAACACTCGTCGTGTGACTTGTGTGGTGTTTTTTTATTCTATAAAAAACTCATTCTGCTGACAGACAGTGTCCAGCAGGTCCGTCATTATATAATATATACCTGTCCGGCTGCAGTAGTGATATATATATATTTTTTATATCATTATTTATCATCCAGTCGCAGCAGACACAGTACGGTAGTTCACGGCTGTAGCTACCTCTGTGTCGGCACTCGGCAGTCCATCCATAATTGTATACCACCTACCCGTGGTTTTTTTTTTCTTTCTTCTTTATACATACTACATCTCATTATCATCCAGTCTATATTAGCAGCAGACACAGTACAGTACGGTAGTCCACGGCTGTAGCTACCTCTGTGTCGGCACTCGGCAGTCCATCCATAATTGTATACCACCTACCCGTGGTTTTTTTTTTCTTCTTTATACATACTACATCTCATTATCATCCAGTCTATATTAGCAGCAGACACAGTACAGTACGGTAGTCCACGGCTGTAGCTACCTCTGTGTCGGCACTCGGCAGTCCATCCATAATTGTATACCACCTACCCGTGTTTTTTTTTTCTTTCTTCTTTATACATACTACATCTCATTATCAACCAGTCTATATTAGCAGCAGACACAGTACAGTACGGTAGTCCACGGCTGTAGCTACCTCTGTGTCGGCACTCGGCAGTCCGTCCATAATTGTATACCACCTACCCGTGGTTTTTTTTTCTTTCTTCTTTATACATACTACATCTCATTATCATCCAGTCTATATTAGCAGCAGACACAGTACAGTACGGTAGTCCACGGCTGTAGCTACCTCTGTGTCGGCACTCTGCAGTCCATCCATAATTGTATACCACCTACCCGTGGTTTTTTTTTTCTTCTTTATACATACTACATCTCATTATCATCCAGTCTATATTAGCAGCAGACACAGTACAGTACGGTAGTCCACGGCTGTAGCTACCTCTGTGTCGGCACTCGGCAGTCCATCCATAATTGTATACCACATACCCGTGGTTTTTTTTTCTTTCTTCTTTATACATACTACATCTCATTATCATCCAGTCTATATTAGCAGCAGACACAGTACAGTACGGTAGTCCACGGCTGTAGCTACCTCTGTGTCGGCACTCGGCAGTCCGTCCATAATTGTATACCACCTACCCGTGGTTTTTTTTTCTTTCTTCTTTATACATACTACATCTCATTATCATCCAGTCTATATTAGCAGCAGACACAGTACAGTACGGTAGTCCATGGCTGTAGCTACCTCTGTGTCGGCACTCGGCAGTCCATCCATAATTGTATACCACCTACCCGTGGTTTTTTTTTCTTTCTTCTTTATACATACTACATCTCATTATCATCCAGTCTATATTAGCAGCAGACACAGTACAGTACGGTAGTCCACGGCTGTAGCTACCTCTGTGTCGGCACTCGGCAGTCCATCCATAATTGTATACCACCTACCCGTGGTTTTTTATTCTTTCTTCTTTATACATACTACTTCTCATTATCAACCAGTCTATATTAGCAGCAGACACAGTACAGTACGGTAGTCCACGGCTGTAGCTACCTCTGTGTCGGCACTCGGCAGTCCGTCCATAATTGTATACCACCTACCCGTGGTTTTTTTTTCTTTCTTCTTTATACATACATACTACATCTCATTATCAACCAGTCTATATTAGCAGCAGACACAGTACAGTACGGTAGTCCACGGCTGTAGCTACCTCTGTGTCGGCACTCGGCAGTCCATCCATAATTGTATACCACCTGCCCGTGGTTTTTTTTTTCTTCTTTATACATACTACATCTCATTATCATCCAGTCTATATTAGCAGCAGACACAGTACAGTACGGTAGTCCACGGCTGTAGCTACCTCTGTGTCGGCACTCGGCAGTCCGTCCATAATTGTAAACCACCTACCCGTGGTTTTTTTTTCTTTCTTCTTTATACATACATACTACATCTCTTTATCAACCAGTCTATATTAGCAGCAGACACAGTACAGTAGTCCACGGCTGTAGCTACCTCTGTGTCGGCACTCGGCAGTCCGTCCATAATTGTATACCACCTACCCGTGGTTTTTTTTTCTTTCTTCTTTATACATACATACTACATCTCTTTATCAACCAGTCTATATTAGCAGCAGACACAGTACGGTAGTCCACGGCTGTAGCTACCTCTGTGTCGGCACTCGGCAGTCCGTCCATAATTGTATACCACCTACCCGTGGTTTTTTTTTCTTTCTTCTTTATACATACTACATCTCATTATCATCCAGTCTATATTAGCAGCAGACACAGTACAGTACGGTAGTCCATGGCTGTAGCTACCTCTGTGTCGGCACTCGGCAGTCCATCCATAATTGTATACCACCTACCCGTGGTTTTTTTTTATTTCTTCTTTATACATACTACATCTCATTATCATCCAGTCTATATTAGCAGCAGACACAGTACAGTACGGTAGTCCACGGCTGTAGCTACCTCTGTGTCGGCACTCGGCAGTCCATCCATAATTGTATACCACCTACCCGTGGTTTTTTTTTCTTTCTTCTTTATACATACTACATCTCATTATCAACCAGTCTATATTAGCAGCAGACACAGTACAGTACGGTAGTCCACGGCTGTAGCTACCTCTGTGTCGGCACTCGGCAGTCCGTCCATAATTGTATACCACCTACCCGTGGTTTTTTTTTTCTTTCTTCTTTATACATACATACTACATCTCATTATCAACCAGTCTATATTAGCAGCAGACACAGTACAGTACGGTAGTCCACGGCTGTAGCTACCTCTGTGTCGGCACTCGGCAGTCCATCCATAATTGTATACCACCTACCCGTGGTTTTTTTTTTCTTCTTTATACATACTACATCTCATTATCATCCAGTCTATATTAGCAGCAGACACAGTACAGTACGGTAGTCCACGGCTGTAGCTACCTCTGTGTCGGCACTCGGCAGTCCGTCCATAATTGTATACCACCTACCCGTGGTTTTTTTTTCTTTCTTCTTTATACATACATACTATATCTCTTTATCAACCAGTCTATATTAGCAGCAGACACAGTACAGTACGGTAGTCCATGGCTGTAGCTACCTCTGTGTCGGCACTCGGCAGTCCATCCATAATTGTATACTAGTATCCATCCATCTCCATTGTTTACCTGAGGTGCCTTTTAGTTGTGCCTATTAAAATATGGAGAACAAAAATGTTGAGGTTCCAAAATTAGGGAAAGATCAAGATCCACTTCCACCTCGTGCTGAAGCTGCTGCCACTAGTCATGGCCGAGACGATGAAATGCCAGCAACGTCGTCTGCCAAGGCCGATGCCCAATGTCATAGTACAGAGCATGTCAAATCCAAAACACCAAATATCAGTAAAAAAAGGACTCCAAAACCTAAAATAAAATTGTCGGAGGAGAAGCGTAAACTTGCCAATATGCCATTTACCACACGGAGTGGCAAGGAACGGCTGAGGCCCTGGCCTATGTTCATGGCTAGTGGTTCAGCTTCACATGAGGATGGAAGCACTCAGCCTCTCGCTAGAAAAATTAAAAGACTCAAGCTGGAAAAAGCACAGCAAAGAACTGTGCATTCTTCGAAATCCCAAATCCACAAGGAGAGTCCAATTGTGTCGGTTGCGATGCCTGACCTTCCCAACACTGGACGTGAAGAGCATGCGCCTTCCACCATTTGCACGCCCCCTGCAAGTGCTGGAAGGAGCACCCGCAGTCCAGTTCCTGATAGTCAGATTGAAGATGTCAGTGTTGAAGTACACCAGGATGAGGAGGATATGGGTGTTGCTGGCGCTGGGGAGGAAATTGACCAGGAGGATTCTGATGGTGAGGTGGTTTGTTTAAGTCAGGCACCCGGGGAGACACCTGTTGTCCGTGGAAGGAATATGGCCGTTGACATGCCTGGTGAAAATACCAAAAAAATCAGCTCTTCGGTGTGGAAGTATTTCACCAGAAATGCGGACAACATTTGTCAAGCCGTGTGTTCCCTTTGTCAAGCTGTAATAAGTAGGGGTAAGGACGTTAACCACCTCGGAACATCCTCCCTTATACGTCACCTGCAGCGCATTCATAATAAGTCAGTGACAAGTTCAAAAACTTTGGCCGACAGCGGAAGCAGTCCACTGACCAGTAAATCCCTTCCTCTTGTAACCAAGCTCACGCAAACCACCCCACCAACTCCCTCAGTGTCAATTTCCTCCTTCCCCAGGAATGCCAATAGTCCTGCAGGCCATGTCACTGGCAATTCTGATGATTCCTCTCCTGCCTGGGATTCCTCCGATGCATCCTTGCGTGTAACGCCTACTGCTGCTGGCGCTGCTGTTGTTGCTGCTGGGAGTCGATGGTCATCCCAGAGGGGAAGTCGTAAGCCCACTTGTACTACTTCCAGTAAGCAATTGACTGTTCAACAGTCCTTTGCGAGGAAGATGAAATATCACAGCAGTCATCCTGCTGCAAAGCGGATAACTGAGGCCTTGACAACTATGTTGGTGTTAGACGTGCGTCCGGTATCCGCCGTTAGTTCACAGGGAACTAGACAATTTATTGAGGCAGTGTGCCCCCGTTACCAAATACCATCTAGGTTCCACTTCTCTAGGCAGGCGATACCGAGAATGTACACGGACGTCAGAAAAAGACTCACCAGTGTCCTAAAAAATGCAGTTGTACCCAATGTCCACTTAACCACGGACATGTGGACAAGTGAAGCAGGGCAGGGTCAGGACTATATGACTGTGACAGCCCACTGGGTAGATGTATGGACTCCCGCCGCAAGAACAGCAGCGGCGGCACCAGTAGCAGCATCTCGCAAACGCCAACTCTTTCCTAGGCAGGCTACGCTTTGTATCACCGGTTTCCAGAATACGCACACAGCTGAAAACCTCTTACGGCAACTGAGGAAGATCATCGCGGAATGGCTTACCCCAATTGGACTCTCCTGTGGATTTGTGGCATCGGACAACGCCAGCAATATTGTGTGTGCATTAAATATGGGCAAATTCCAGCACGTCCCATGTTTTGCACATACCTTGAATTTGGTGGTGCAGAATTTTTTAAAAAACGACAGGGGCGTGCAAGAGATGCTGTCGGTGGCCAGAAGAATTGCGGGACACTTTCGGCGTACAGGCACCACGTACAGAAGACTGGAGCACCACCAAAAACTACTGAACCTGCCCTGCCATCATCTGAAGCAAGAAGTGGTAACGAGGTGGAATTCAACCCTCTATATGCTTCAGAGGTTGGAGGAGCAGCAAAAGGCCATTCAAGCCTATACAATTGAGCACGATATAGGAGGTGGAATGCACCTGTCTCAAGCGCAGTGGAGAATGATTTCAACGTTGTGCAAGGTTCTGATGCCCTTTGAACTTGCCACACGTGAAGTCAGTTCAGACACTGCCAGCCTGAGTCAGGTCATTCCCCTCATCAGGCTTTTGCAGAAGAAGCTGGAGACATTGAAGGAGGAGCTAACACGGAGCGATTCCGCTAGGCATGTGGGACTTGTGGATGGAGCCCTTAATTCGCTTAACAAGGATTCACGGGTGGTCAATCTGTTGAAATCAGAGCACTACATTTTGGCCACCATGCTCGATCCTAGATTTAAAGCCTACCTTGGATCTCTCTTTCCGGCAGACACAAGTCTGCTGGGGTTGAAAGACCTGCTGGTGAGAAAATTGTCAAGTCAAGCGGAACGCGACCTGTCAACATCTCCTCCTTCACATTCTCCCGCAACTGGGGGTGCGAGGAAAAGGCTCAGAATTCCGAGCCCACCCGCTGGCGGTGATGCAGGGCAGTCTGGAGCGACTGCTGATGCTGACATCTGGTCCGGACTGAAGGACCTGACAACGATTACGGACATGTCGTCTACTGTCACTGCATATGATTCTCTCAACATTGAAAGAATGGTGGAGGATTATATGAGTGACCGCATCCAAGTAGGCACGTCACACAGTCCGTACTTATACTGGCAGGAAAAAGAGGCAATTTGGAGGCCCTTGCACAAACTGGCTTTATTCTACCTAAGTTGCCCTCCCACAAGTGTGTACTCCGAAAGAGTGTTTAGTGCCGCCGCTCACCTTGTCAGCAATCGGCGTACGAGGTTACATCCAGAAAATGTGGAGAAGATGATGTTCATTAAAATGAATTATAATCAATTCCTCCGCGGAGACATTGACCAGCAGCAATTGCCTCCACAAAGTACACAGGGAGCTGAGATGGTGGATTCCAGTGGGGACGAATTGATAATCTGTGAGGAGGGGGATGTACACGGTGATATATCGGAGGATGATGATGAGGTGGACATCTTGCCTCTGTAGAGCCAGTTTGTGCAAGGAGAGATTAATTGCTTCTTTTTTGGGGGGGGTCCAAACCAACCCATCATATCAGTCACAGTCGTGTGGCAGACCCTGTCACTGAAATGATGGGTTGGTTAAAGTGTGCATGTCCTGTTTTGTTTATACAACATAAGGGTGGGTGGGAGGGCCCAAGGACAATTCCATCTTGCACCTCTTTTTTCTTTTATTTTTCTTTGCGTCATGTGCTGTTTGGGGAGGGTTTTTTGGAAGGGCCATCCTGCGTGACACTGCAGTGCCACTCCTAGATGGGCCCGGTGTTTGTGTCGGCCACTAGGGTCGCTTATCTTACTCACACAGTCAGCTACCTCATTGCGCCTCTTTTTTTCTTTGCGTCATGTGCTGTTTGGGGAGGGTTTTTTGGAAGGGACATCCTGCGTGACACTGCAGTGCCACTCCTAGATGGGCCCGGTGTTTGTGTCGGCCACTAGGGTCGCTTATCTTACTCACACAGTCAGCTACCTCATTGCGCCTCTTTTTTTCTTTGCGTCATGTGCTGTTTGGGGAGGGTTTTTTGGAAGGGACATCCTGCGTGACACTGCAGTGCCACTCCTAGATGGGCCCGGTGTTTGTGTCGGCCACTAGGGTCGCTTATCTTACTCACACAGCTACCTCATTGCGCCTCTTTTTTTCTTTGCGTCATGTGCTGTTTGGGGAGGGTTTTTTGGAAGGGACATCCTGCGTGACACTGCAGTGCCACTCCTAGATGGGCCCGTTGTTTGTGTCGGCCACTAGGGTCGCTTATCTTACTCACACAGCGACCTCGGTGCAAATTTTAGGACTAAAAATAATATTGTGAGGTGTGAGGTATTCAGAATAGACTGAAAATGAGTGGAAATTATGGTTTTTGAGGTTAATAATACTTTGGGATCAAAATGACCCCCAAATTCTATGATTTAAGCTGTTTTTTAGGGTTTTTTGAAAAAAACACCCGAATCCAAAACACCCGAATCCGACAAAAAAAATTCGGTGAGGTTTTGCCAAAACGCGGTCGAACCCAAAACACGGCTGCGGAACCGAACCCAAAACCAAAACACAAAACCCGAAAAATTTCCGGCGCTCATCTCTAGTAAATACTGGCTGCTTTATTTTTACACTGCAATTTAGATTTCAGTTTGAATTCTTAGGCCCATATAGTAGTTACTGTACACTGAGCTATTGTGTTAAATATTGAGTCAGTGGGGCTGATGAGACACACAATGCTGATGTTTGCGCAGCTGAGCAATTTATTTGTACTGTGCATGCATCAGTTGCAGATGCAGTGAGGATTTATTCGCAAAGTGAGTGAGCATTTATAGGAGGAGCCAGTGGGTGTGGCTTAAAAAGCAGGCGTGTCATGACCATTTAAGGGCCGTGTCTGAGCCTGAAACTGCTAATTTGCACGTAGTTGTAAAGGCTTCAGCAGCTTACTTGCGAAGGACATTCTGAGCAACCATAGGGTTGGCTCAGTGGTCCGATGGTGCAAGCGATGTGTGACCAAGTGACTGATCAGGGGCTCCTTCAGTAGTTACTCTGTACAGATCTCAGCGGCAGCGTCATTAGTATATTTTCACAGATCTGCTGTGTCCACCTCTGAATCAGGCCCAATATGGCAGATACTGGGGCAAATGTGGGGCACATTCGGGCACTAAGAGGGACACACGAGTTATTATAGAGCAGACTTACGTAATAATAAATAGGGCTATTCTATGGAATATCAATTTATTATGGAAGATAATGGGAGCACGCTGACATAATAATATATGGTAGGAAACTAGGGACATTCTATGGTTTTTATGTCTGAATATTGTTCACATAATCCTCTGGACAGGATCCAGTCACCATAGCGGCAATCAGAATGCTGACGCTGGAATCCCGACACTGGTCAGAAGATCGCCACCGGAACTCCAACATAGATCAAATTGCAGGTGCCGGCATCCCAATTTTAAGTATGTCAGGCTGGGTTAGGGTCAATCCACGGGGGAGACGAAGTCAGGGGGGAGGTTAGGGTTAGGTTGCGGGGAGGGGAGTTAGGGTTAGCCACCACCGGGGAGGGTTAGGCATGGGGGAAGGGAGGGTTAGTTTTAGGGTGCGGGGAGGGAGGGTTAGGGTTAGAAACCAAGGGGAAAGTAAGGGTTAGGCTGCTGGGGGGGGGGGTTAGGGTTAAGGGGGGAGGGGGTTAGTGTTAGTAGACTTACCAAAGAGGTGTCAGGATCCTGCACATCGGGATGCCGGTGACGGCATTCTGACCGCCGGCATCCCAAGCATCTGGATCCCGATACCAACCCCTATGGACCATATCAATCCAAGATCTGATCAATTGTGAATTCTTAAAGGGCAATGGTCAATGGATAATGGTGTACACCACTCCTGAAAAGTATTACAAATAATAGGTTTCAGGAAAAAATTGTGAAAGACAATTTACCTGAAGGATGCTGAATGAAGAGATGTTGTGTAGCAGGCCACACCTTGTCCCCAACACTAAAATTAGGAAGACAAACCTATAAGCAAAACATTTGTAAGTGCTCAGCTCTCTCTCCTGCCTGTTATATATCCAGTGTATAAGGAGACCAATATGTACATATATGTCAAGGGACAGTGCTAGGTCCTGCTGCTACTTCCCAAGACTCCTGGATTTGCTTTAATGCTCCGCAGAGCAGGGGTCTTGGAGTGTGGTATGGTACATCCAGAAAAAAATGCATTCAACTCTGGCAAGATGGACCTACTGCCGCACCTAATGGCTTACTGTCTGTAATCGCTGGTCCTGTATATGTCTGATGTATGCTGCACTGTTTATGAGGTATACTAGCTTGTTAAGTGCTAATTATGGGCCTGATTTAGAGACGGACGCCCTGCGCTGTTGTACACAGTACCCTTCTGCTGCTACCTGATTGACAGGCAGAGGCGTTGAGTTGGTGGGGAGGGTGCGGAGGGAGGGAAAACTTAGACTACATGTGGGTATTAAATAAACCTGGTTCGGTTAAGATCAGAGAGGCAGACCTGCTTTACCCCTCAGACATAATGACAATACACAAATCAGAATCCAACTCCATTTTATTTTTATATGCTCAAGGTGACAGTGACAGAATATGTAACAATTACATTTAGAACTCTTTGTTTACATACACAAGAGGAAAGAAAACTTGAGTATAAGCTGGCGTTGTCTTTAAATGGCACAGTCTGGTATAACCAGCAAAAACAATAGGCAGGTGAGCTGCGGGAACAGATAAGCAAGCTGGCGTTGTCTTTAAAATAGCACAGTCTCATATAACCGGCAATAACAATAGTCAGGTGAGTTGCGGGAACAGGTAAGCAAGCTGGCATTGTCTTTCTAATAGCACAGTCTCATATAACCAGCAATAACAATAGGCAGGTGAGTTGCGGAATACAGGTAAGCAAGCTGTCATTGTCTTTGTAATAGCACAGTGTCATATAACCAGCAATAACAATAGGCAGGTGAGTTGCTGGGACAGGTAAGCAAGCTGGCGTTGTAATAGCACAGTCTCGTATAACCAGCAATAACAATAGGCAGATGAGTTGTGGGAACAGGTAAGCAAGCTGACGTCTTTATAATAGCACAGTCTCATATAACTAGCAATAACAATAGGCAGGTGAGTTGCAGGAACAGGTAAGCAAGCTGTCATTGTCTTTGTAATAGCACAGTGTCATATAACCAGCAATAACAATAGGCAGGTGAGTTGTGGGGACAGGTAAGCAAGCTGGCATTGTAATAGCACAGTCTTGTATGACCAGCAATAATAATAGACAGGTGAGTTGTGGGAACAGGTAAGTAAGCTGGCGTTGTCTTTATAATAGCACAGTCTCGTATAACCAGCAATAACAATAGGCAGGTGAGTTGCGAGAACAGGTAAGCAAGCTGTCGTTGTCTTTGTAATAGCACAGTATCGTATAACCAGCAATAACAATAAGCATGTGAGTTGCGGGGACAGGTAAGCAAGCTGGCGTTGTAATAGCACAGTCTTGTATGACCAGCAATAACAATGGGCAGGTGAGTTGCGGGAACAGGTAAGCAAGCAAGTGTTGCCTTTATAATAGCACAGTCTCATATAACCAGCAATAACAATAGGCAGGTGAGTTGCGGGAACAGGTAAGCAAGCAAGTGTTGCCTTTATAATAGCACAGTCTCATATAACCAGCAATAACAATAGGCAGGTGAGTTGCGGGAACAGGTAAGCAAGCTGATGTTGTCTTTAAAATAGCACAGTCTCGTATAACCAGCAATAACAATAGGCAGGTGAGTTGCGGGAACAGGTAAGCAAGCTAGCGTTGTCTTTACAATAGTACATAGGTATAACAGCTTTAACAGACACTGCTGGACGGAGCTTGCATAAAACAGTCACAAATAATCCAGCCTTTGAAGTAATAAGCACACAGGTATAATAGCTTTAACAGCCACTACTGGGTGGGCTTCTGCCCTCCATTCCTCCGCGTCTTCAGCGCTGCCTAGGATTCTGAGCACCGCACCGGGCTGCGCTCCTTGTCCTCTCTCTCTCCTCCTGCCGGCGATGTCCTCCCAGCTCCAGCCGCAACATCCTCTGGAACGCCAGCCGGGGTCTTCACCGGGTCCTCACTACTGGTCACAGGGGTCCTCGTTGGGGTCTTCTATCTGGGTCCTTGATCCTGGGAGTGAGGGTGTCCTCCACGATGCCTGCACTCTTCCTTTTCTCTGCCAGGTCCCGAGTCTTCTTTAAGCAGCAGCCTGGGAAGTCCTCCGGGGGGCCGTTCCTCCACCCGCTCTTCTTCAGTATGGATCCGCGCCGGACTTCTCCAGTCGTCTCCGCGATACTCTTCACCGGCAGGCAGCGGTGTTGACGGCTCGTCCTCCACAGGGGCCCTCACTCCCGGTCAGGTCTCTTCTCCCACACCACGGACCTCCGCAACTTCAGCAGGGCGGCTCTGTCCAGGATCAGCAAGCAAAGTCCTCTACTCCAGTCAGCGCACCACTTCCAGCAGGTCAACACTACAGGCCACACCGCTCCTGACCCTCCGCCTGGTCAGCGCCTCTCGGCACAGCTCCGGCTGCTACGGGGCCTGCGGCTCCTCAGGTACCTCTCCCATTCCCCGGGCTCTCCTTCCCGCACTGGGGTCCTCCTTTTATGGGTCCTGGTGCTCCATCTCCTCCCCTCTCCTCCACGATGCCTGGCTCCCCGGGCCCCAGCAACAACCCTCCACCTGGCCACTCTGCCCTGCGACCCAGGGGACCCAATGAACTACTGGGGTTTTTCCCGGGCCAGGGCTGTTGCTGGCTAGAGAGGGACACACTTCGACTTCAGTGGCGACAAATCTCCCTGCCAGAGCTGACAGGGTAAGCCAACGTTCAGCCCTGTCATTACTATAGGGCTGTATGGATTTCCCCATATGTAAGGGGACAATGGTGGTCATTCCGAGTTGATCGCTCGCTAGCAGTTTGTAGCAGCTGTGCAAACGCTAAACCGCCGCCCTCTGGGAGTGTATTTTAGCTTAGCAGAAGTGCAAATGAAAGGATCGCAGAACGGCTACAAAAAAAAATTGTGCAGCTTCAGAGTAGCTTCAGACCTACTCAGCGCTTGCGATCACTTCAGACTATGCAGTTCCTGTTTTGACGTCACAAACACGCCCTGCGTTCGGCCAGCCACGCCTGCATTTTTCCTGGCACGCCTGCGTTTTTTCGAACACTTCCTGAAAACGGTCAGTTGCCACCCAGAAACGCCCACTTCATGTCAATCACTCTGCGGCCAGCAGTGCGACTGAAAAGCTTTGCTATACCTTGTGTGAAACTACATCGGCCGTTGTGAAAGTATGTTGCGCATGCGCCTTGCGCCGCATACGCATGCGCAGAAGTGCATTTTTTTTGCCTCATCGCTGCACAGCGAACAATTGCAGCTAGCGAACAACTCAGAATGACCACCAACATACACCCAGGGGACCCCTGTATGATAAATAAATAAAAAAAATTGCATATACATATGTGGGGGTATTACACAATGTTGGTCTCAGTGCTGGGAGCGCAGCTACATGAAGGACGCTTCACTTCTACCGAGACGTCTCCTGCATACCCCTCCTAGAGATCAGATGGAAATTCAATGCTACTTGCATCTCTGCATCCAGTTTCCTTTCATGGACTAGCCATGCTCGCTCTAAAATCAAATATTTGGAAACTCCCCTCTAGAAATCCTGCATTTGGTCCTGACTGTTCCTCATACTGAGTACCACTCTAATACCCTATTCAGATTGCAATTGCCGGGTCGCACTCGGAATTGGATACGGGTCCTTCCCGGGTGCGACCCTGCATTGGACCCTCAGAACCTGCTTACCGATCCGGCAATATGCTGTGTCGGTTGCCATCCGGGGATGAGTACCATAGCGGCGGCGCTGGAGATGAGATCATCTCCGCACTGCTTCTCCCTATACTGTGAATGGATACTGGGTCGCATCGACCTGGGTAACCCGTTCACGCTGTGCCTGACCTGGTAATAACTAAGGAATAACCCTTCTTTATTCCCGAGTTGAATTACCGGGTCAGGCGATTTTGGAAGTGACCCGTTCACCCCGCGCAGCGACCCGTGTCAACCCAGCAAAATACGGTGTCATTACCGGGTATTTGAGACTTTATTGGCTGCATAGCAGGATTTATTTGATGTTGCAATGAAGTTATTATGCATCGTGTGCTCACCTTCATATCTCTATGAGGACCAATCTCTGTTTTCCCAGACAGTCCCTGCAGTGCAGCATGTTACTGGTATAGCAGCAGAAGTGATTTGGATTAGGGCTGCTTCATGCTGTGCTCGTTTTAAATGCTGCTGCATTTGAGTTTGACAGGGGCAACAAATGCTTGGAAGAGGTATTAATACTGCCCAGTATTTTTATTTATCGGCAGATTATTTTGCAATGGCTGCCACAGAATGAATGTGTGCGACATATATGTAAGAAATTCTGGACCGTAGAACACAGTAAAT
The DNA here is from genome assembly GCF_028390025.1 of Pseudophryne corroboree. NCBI lineage: Eukaryota > Metazoa > Chordata > Amphibia > Anura > Myobatrachidae > Pseudophryne > Pseudophryne corroboree. The sequence goes on along the minus strand of NC_086444.1, from coordinate 963,015,777 downwards.
TGCACATGTACAGTAGTGCAGGACTGCACGAAAGCGTTCATCCTAGCAGTCTGTAGTGTCAGTATACTCAAGTGGACATGTCACAGAGCGGGTAATGGAAGGTTCAGGTGATGTTATGTACTGTAGTTAGAACACGTGATGTAGTTAGAACAGCCTTTAACAGAGAGAGCCTGGCCCCTTGGCAGGTACTGTAAGTGTAGCTTAACTGATGTCAGTTAAACAGCAGCAAGAGCATGAATTGTAAAAGCACCCAGAAGGCAATATGAGGTCAGGAACAGCAGCTGACAGGGAAACTGGTAAACAAGTCAATAGCTGGAATAACACAGAACAGCAGTCAGCACGAATGCTGAAACATCAAATGTGAATTTAATATTCTGACATATAGCAGACAGAGGTGCCAATGTACATATAAAGGAAAGGGTCCACCCCAAGATGTGCAGTGCTTGAGATAACAAAACTCATGTGCTGTGCTTTAGATAATAAAATTCAAGATCCTGACAGTTAACTTCTGATTGTCCAAAGCTAATTTTAGAACCTGACATCATTTAATAAGGTACAACAGGACGAGTAGAGAGGAGTTTAATGAAAGGAAGGAGCATTGAATGTTGACTCACTGGTGGAAATTTACTAAGCTCCTGACATGATTGGAGATGGAATTTTCATATGAAAATGCAATTCGGAAATTTACTTTACACAAATCTCGACCGTGTTGGGCCAATTCGTATTGAGATACACAGCTGTCCACACAAATACGAATCAATAGACCCTCGGTCAAACACGGTTGTTTTTTTCACATACACCTCATACAACACAGGAATTTATTAAGGATTCTTATTCTCAATCACTGCCGACAATAGCCAAACACTGCCAGAAAAGCATGGTATTCCTTAGGAAATAGAAATTTCAAATAGACCTGCTTTTGGCTGGCGTGTTTGGAGAATCATGCACGGATCACTGAGATCTGTGCATGCTTCTCTGTGTAAATGTGTATGTAATAGTAAAAAAAAATAAAAAATTGTGTGAGGTCCCCCCTCCTAAGCATGACCAGCCACGGGCTCTTTTAGCTAATCCTGGTACTTAAAATACCAGGGAAAAATTGCATAGGGTCTCCCTGTATTTTACACACCAGCATCGGGCTCTTGGACCGATCCTTGTTCCAAAAATACGGGTGAAAAAGGGCATAGGGGTCCCCCGTATTTTTGAAACCAGCACCGGGCTCCACTAGTCAAAGAGATAATTCCACAGCTGGGGGACACATTTATATGGGTCCCTACGACTGTGGCATTAAATACTCAACTAGTCACCCCATACCGGGGTTCAATGGGGGGGGGCACCCCCCAATAAAGGGTGCCACGCCATTTTCCCAATGATTTCTGCAGCACTACTGATGCGCCACAGGAATCCGGAGAGTAAGTAGATCTGGGAATCCAGAGAGTAAGTGCGGTCTGGGCCCCCAGGACCCCGTGGGCCCGTGTGCACCACACACATTGCACCCATTATAAATATGTCAGTGGACACTCCATTTAGGCCAGATTATGTCACCTTACAGGGCAGACCCAAGTACTTAGTAGTCAATGATTGACCAGTCCAGATTTTGTTTCCTTTTCAGGATGTCTTACATGAATATTTTACAGTACAGGTTGAGTATCCCTTATCCAAAATGCTTGGGACCAGAGGTATTTTGGATATCGGATTTTTCCGTATTTTGGAATAATTGCATACCATAAGGAGATATCATGGTGATGGGACTTAAATCTAAGCACAGAATGCATTTATGTTACATATACACCTTATACACACAGCCTGAAGGTCATTTTAGCCAATATTTATAATAACTTTGTGCATTAAACAAAGTGTGTGTACATTCACACAATTCATTTATGTTCATATACACCTTATACACACAGCCTAAAGGTCATTTAATACAATATTTTTAATAACTTTGTGTATTAAACAAAGTTTGTGTACATTGAGCCATCAGAAAACAAAGGTTTCACTATCTCACTCTCACGCAAAAAAGTCCGTATTTCGGAATATTCCGTATTTCGGAATATTTGGATATGGGATACTCAACCTGTATAAGGAATCAACGTCTTGCAGAGATTGATATCTTAATAATGTTGATTATATTTGTGATTGAACATTTGTAAGGTCTTAGAAACTGCAATTTGCTTCTTCTGCATTATCTCCACATGAATGACACAGGAGACGTGGGGAGAAATACTAGGATATTTCTAGGGTGACATGGAGAATCATTTCAGTAGTAGACCACATTTTTTAGTGTTACTGAGCTGCGCTCTGGCCTTAATCCTTCTGTGTTTTAATATTTCTTGGTTGAACTGGCTGTAAAAAGTGAGGTCCCACTAACACACACATACACATATCTCTATCAGAGAGGTGTTGGCGACTTTTATTACAGACTGATCTGTAGGTTATGAACAGGATGGGATTAAGATTTGTTGGGACATTGCTGGGATGTTGTATAAAACAGGCAAGTCAGCATACAACCAGTACTTATAAGATTATTTAAGCCTTCCCACCCATCTATAACACTACGCACTAGGGTAGGTTGAATTCTAATAGAGCGGAAAAGTTGCCTTTTTGGGCCAAAAAAAAAAGTAAAATATTTCCTCTCGATCGTTAATATATTCTGCAGGAGGCAGAGGCCCATATTTTGGAAATTTCATTAAAAAACACAAAAATTGGAATGTTTTCCAAGGCGCTTGTTTTCAGAATCAGAATCAGAATCAGCTTTATTGGCCAGGTATACTTGCGTATACTAGGAATTTGTCTTCGGTTCTCTATACAACAGCCAAGTAAGTAACAGACAATCTGGTGGTGGGGGTGGGGGTGAAGGGGGGGCAAGTAAAGTCATACAGATAGGTATACCGTATGCAGGGGCGGATTGGCCATAGGGTTCCCCAGGAAGATTCCTGGTAGGCTGACGTGTCTGTGGGGCATGTTTTGTGTGTTGTCATGTGGCCCCACCCCCCACATGACAGGCAGCCCACCGCACTCAGTACACTGCATTGTCCCCATTAATTCTGATATTCCATCTTTGCAGTACAGCAACACTGCCATCCAGTGATGCTGCCCATGGCTACACGGTATGTTATACCTTTTGAGCTGCCCATGTTGGGCTATTTCTACAAAATTTTACAAGGCCGCTTTTAGTTTCCAATCCGTCCCTGGTCTCAAACACAACTGCAGCAAAAGACACAGGGAAGGCTGCAATTACGTACAATCAAGCCTTATGAGGAGGGATCCCGCCCCCCTCAACAGACCCCACCCCCTCATCAGACCAAACCCCCATTAGGGCTGCTTCCATACATTTTCTAGTTTTCCGTTCCAATCCGCCCCTGACCATAGAGACACAAGTGAGTTATATGTACGTCTAGTCAGTCAATGTTCAGGAGTTCAGCAGGCGGACTGCTTGGGGAAAGAAACTTTTGAGGCTTCTGGTGGACCCGGCGGGGACAGCCCTGTAACGCCTGCCTGAAGGAAGCAAGTTAAACATGCTGTGGCTGGGGTGTAGCTGGTCCTTTACTATCTTTGTTGCCCGTTATTTTTAGCTTTTGAAAGGTACAGGTCCTGGACTGAGGGAAGGTCGGCCCAGACGATCTTCTCTGTGGTTCTGACCACCTTTTGGAGCCTGCATCTGTCCCTCGCGCTGGTGGAGCCATTCCATACCAGTATCGAGGAGCACAGTAATCGCAGAGTAGAAGAGGAGAAGACGCTTCTGTGGGATGTTTAACTTCCTTATTAGACTGCAGAAGAACAACCTCTGCTGCGCTTTCCTGACAGTGGCGTCATCGTTGGACCCCATTTAAGGTCCCGGGAGATTGTGATCCCTAGGAACTTGAAGGAGTCCACTAGCGATACCACACTGTCAGCAATCATTAGCGGAGGTGCACTAGCTGACTTTCTACGGAAACAGAATGTGTCAGGGTAGTCCTACCTGGCGCTAAGCTGCTCAGATGTAACAGATTTCGGAATAAATGTCACCACATTTAGATCAAGAAATAGAAACCAGCAATTTGAAACACTGTCATACACCACAAGCGCTAAATAGAGATATCACCATAACGTCCCTTTTAGGCTGAATGACGGATCCTTTCCTCTCAGATGTATCTCCAATTCAGGTCAATAAAATATAGGCTTCCCAGGTATGGATACCATAAAAAAGACAAAATAACAAGGACAAACCAATGTGTAGTAAGTAATATCAAAACTTATTAACGTTCATATGGTGCCTTTAAATGATTGAAGTGGATTCAAAGCGTACCCCACTCACACTTAAAATAAAAGTGTAAAGCACATCAGGGTTTCTTTGTGGGGGTCACCTTAATTTGTTCATATAACACCCAGTGTGCCAGAGATGGGATCACCCTCAAACTGAAGAGTGACTTGTGGAAGTTTCCTGAAGAAGGCAGGAGATGCGTACCCCAACACTCACACTCGATAGACTGGTTGCAAACATATAAAGGTATCTTTCTCTCCTTCAAGGAAAAAGGACAATCCAAGAGTCGCGTACCACAACTCACAATTAGAAGAACTGTGTAACTCCCATCAAGGTATCTTTAAATTTTCATATGAGGATCACAGCTGGAAATTTCTGGTATGGTCTCCAGGCGTAGGTCATAAATAAAGATAATAGAAACAGCCAATGTGTAATGGGTCCTACTGGTATTGAGTGTGATATACACAATATCTCCAACAAACTTAGATGGATTTAGGGCGTACCCCACTCGCACATGCATCAAGCACTCAAAGCATATAGCGGTTTCTTTATAGTAGAACATATACGGGGTTCAAACAGACTTCAAGAAATAGACAGCCAATGCGTACCCCGACACTCACACTCTGGAGGCGGGTGGCAAACTCATAAAGGTATCTTTACTTTTCCCAGAGTAATAGATGATAATTCAATATGGCATACCCCAACTCACAGTTTGATGTGTTAAAAGACTCCCATCAAGGTATCTTTGGACTTCAAGTGGCAAATGCAGCTTGTGTATTTAAATCATGTATTATTCCGTGAACCCCCCCAAAAAAATAGCAATGCTCATACCAAAGTGAGTAAAAATAGGGGGTTACAGATTTTATTTAACAATGCATGGAAATAAAATAAATGCATGGATAACCATGCATAGCAGGGCATAAGATGATAAAAAGAGTAAGTAAAAACGGTCACCATCTCTCTTTGCCGTTTTTACTTACTCTTTCCATGCATTCCATACATTGTTAAATAAAATCTGTAACCCCCTATTTTTACTCACTTTGGTATGAGCATTGCTATTTTTTTTTGGGGGGGGGGGTTCATGGAATAATACATGATTTAAATACACAAGCTGCATTTGCCACTTGAAGTCCAAAGATACCTTGATGGGAGTCTTTTAACACATCAAACTGTGAGTTGGGGTACGCCATATTGAATTATCATCTATTACTCTGGGAAAAGTAAAGATACCTTTATGAGTTTGCCACCCGCCTCCAGAGTGTGAGTGTCGGGGTACGCATTGGCTGTCTATTTCTTGAAGTCTGTTTGAACCCCGTATATGTTCTACTATAAAGAAACCGCTATATGCTTTGCTATATGCTTTGAGTGCTTGATGCATGTGCGAGTGGGGTACGCCCTAAATCCATCTAAGTTTGTTGGAGATATTGTGTATATCACACTCAATACCAGTAGGACCCATTACACATTGGCTGTTTCTATTATCTTTATTTATGACCTACGCCTGGAGACCATACCAGAAATTTCCAGCTGTGATCCTGATATGAAAAATTTAAAGATACCTTGATGGGAGTTACACAGTTCTTCTAATTGTGAGTTGTGGTACGCGACTCTTGGATTGTCCTTTTTCCTTGAAGGAGAGAAAGATACCTTTATATGTTTGCAAACAGTCTATCGAGTGTGAGTGTTGGGGTACGCATCTCCTGCCTTCTTCAGGAAACTTCCACAAGTCACTCTTCAGTTTGAGGGTGATCCCATCTCTGGCACACTGGGTGTTATATGAACAAATGAAGGTGACCCCCACAAAGAAACCCTGATGTGCTTTACACTTTTATTTTCAGTGTGAGTGGGGTACGCTTTGAATCCACTTCAATCATTTAAAGGCACCATATGAACGTTAATAAGTTTTGATATTACTTACTACACATTGGTTTGTCCTTGTTATTTTGTATTTTTTATGGTATCCATACCTGGGAAGCCTATATTTTATTGACCTGAATTGGAGATACATCTGAGAGGAAAGGATCCGTCATTCAGCCTAAAAGGGACGTTATGGTGATATCTCAATTTAGCGCTTGTGGTGTATGACAGTGTTTCAAATTGCTGGTTTCTATATAGCTGACTTTCTATCTTCAGTAGGCTTACATGTGCTCTAAATGAGAGTCGAGATCACTTTCACATGATTTTTTGGTGAACAGCTAGATGTATGAGATAAGCTTGCCATGTGTGCAGCTCTTCTCCCACTTTTTAATGTAACAAAGTGACCCAGATCCCACCACATAGAGGTGGCTGCACATTGAGTTCCCTTTGTTTCCTCTTTTTATTTATTTTTTATTTTACTTTTTATATTTATTTTTACACATTTTATATTATAAACATTTTTTAACCATTGCACTACTACTCGCCATACCATCTAGCGCTAATGGCCACTTTTACAAAGGATACTTGCTCTTGTTGTCATTCTTTGGGACTGTTTCTGGGAATAACAATAAACAATGAATTAAGCCATCCCTTGCATCACTGCTGTAGGCTTGAGTGAACGCTTCTATAAAGAGCTTGACTAAACATTTCACTGCAACAGTGTGAAAGGGAGAATTCACAGTTTCCGTACTCATGGCTACCCGAAAACTTTTCTTTCAGCTGCTGGTTCAGTACATTCTTGAGAATTGGCGGAGTCAAAATTTGAACGGAGGACCAATCATTCATTCTGTGGTAGTCAGCACATAAATTGATTTTTGGCAGAACAAAGCTTGATACATTTTCCACATCCGCCAATCCCCGCAGCCATCCCTCGGGCTTCAAAATTTTACTTAATGCTTCGAAACAAACTTCGAGCCTCTTGTCTATCATCATGGCTAAAAGCAATTTTTCTAGGAGAGCGACGAAAGCATTTCGGGCACTTGAAGCGTCAACAACACATAAGTACTTCTGGCGAAGGTATCAAGTCAACTGGATAAACTCAAAGAAGTACATTGGTCCAGCCTTAATTGAGATGCTACTCCTTATTTTGATCCTCATTGGAACGTAAAGTAAAATAAGTACTTTGCGATTTCTTTAAATTTGGCTGAGGGCCTTTCAGTAAATATATACAAACGTAATATTCGGTTTGCACAAGTCAGCCACCGATCATGGTTAAGACTACCAGGATCATGGCAGATCAGGTGGACAAGTGCCAAACTGAATTGCCATAGAGATTTCTAGCAAGTATTTCTGATCCTAGCTCAGATCTTCAGACAAAATATCATGAAAGCTACAATCGATTGCTTTGTAACGTACTTCTGGGAGAGATTACCAACCCTTCAGTTTTGAACAAACAGGGCCATATGAGACCCCATCCATAACTTAAAAGAGACTTCGAAACGGAAGTTCCTTGAAGTGGAGGAGACATATTATCCACTGAAGCGGTTGACCAAACTTGTCTTTCAGGCATCGAATGACACACCCCGTCCCTCCTGTGTTGACAACTGTGCCGTCACAACCTACAACTAAAAGATCCTCTGTACCTCCTTCTTGAATCAAATTTTTATGGATGCTGTCACAAATGTCACGTACTTTTCCTAATGGCCACTTTTACAAAGGATATTTCCCGATTTAGGTACTACATAACTTACGTATTTGTATGCAAGCTCAGATAAAATGGAAATATGTTCCTCTTTGATAGAGCGGTAGAATTTCACTCCTTGTTTCACTTGAGCAATGGTGTCATCAAAGTGTAACTCCAGTTGGTCCCCCTCCTCTCTCCAGCACAGTTGTCACTGGCAGGTCTCCGGAAACATGGCATCTGTCATTTTCTGGTGACTAATTACTACTGCGCATGTGCTGCAGCCATTTTGCTGGTGACTTTTGCTGTGTCTGCAGTGCCAACGCTGGACTTCACATAGCTAAGTCATTAAACATGTGTGCGGTGTATGCACACCATTGTGTGCAGTGTGGGCACACACTGCACCTATTACAGCTACTCTAAGACTGGGGGAGCTGGAGAGACAAAAAGAGACTGGGGAGACAGGAAGAGCCGACAGAAGGGGGCTGGCTGGAGCTAGAAAGACACTGCAGTCTGAAGCTGCAGAAACACAGGGTTTGAGGCTGAAGTGGTTTGAGATTCTTCTCAACTGGCAGGACTGCTGGCAAATTGCTAACTCCATTGCCCCCCCCCCCCCCCCCCGCCAAGCTGTGCTACCGTGCATGCACTGTCATGGGAGGAGAGACGGGGAGCTCCATAGTCTGTATTGCATCTGGGGATGGGGGAGGCACCACAGTCTATTTTGAATCCGGAGTGGGGACCCTGCCTATTTTGTCAGTACCGGGCCCTACAATTTCTATGTGGAGGCCGGTATTGGTGGGTGGTGTGTTCTGGAGGTCGCATATATCAGGTCACCGGAGATGTGATTCAGTAGGGGACTCTGTGTGCCTTTTTCTGGGACATGGTCAGGTTTCATCTTCATCTCTATGTCACTCTAGCGTCTACACTAGCTATGGCCCTGTGGGCGCTCCACCAGTAATCCAACACTGTTATTGAACCAGTTGGTGCTGGACAGTAGATGGGCTGGGGGTGCCACTGTATTAGAAATCAAAGGATGGATATTTATTTTCTATAATGAAATAGCAAGCATGACAGGCTTGACCTATATTTTTCTGAATAGTGTACTGTAAGCATCTACAGGACGGATTGAGTCTTATGAATAATAAATAGCAGAGTGGATGGTTTGTTTTGCTAAGTTAGATGTATATTTAAACTGAAAGAAGTGGTCTATATTTTATGACTTTGGAGAGATGCTTTGTATTTGATGGATGGTTGTCTGTTTTTTACACTTTGTTCTAAAAGGAAATGCATATATTAAATCCTGGCTGGAAATAAATAGTTTGGAGTGCATGGAGACATCAGGCTTTGACAGCTCATAATCACTGAGAAACTCTCCTATTGTGTTTGCACAGGGCTGAACGTAGACTCGTCTAAGCCATGTCATTTGAAATTGCTATATTACTGGAAGTCAGTCCCTAGCCACTGACTGAAGCAATGAATGAAACTATTCCTCCTGTGGCCTTATGAAGTGTCCTCGCTGAACAAACCAGCATAATGTCAGCATTTGTAGTAGTGGTATATGCTTGGAGGAGTAGCCAGTGCTGTTTGCACAACATTAGACAGGGCAGACAACCCAATCTTAGGACTGTCCTGTCTCATCTGGAAAGAAACCTCTGCCACTTTAACTGTGACTAGATGCATCTGACAGCTAGACAGTGACAGGAAGACATAAATGTGTTTGTTGTCTGTGTCAGCTCTGTAGTTACCAAAATTACAGTGAAATGACAAACAATACATTTCATGCCGCTTCGCAGGTGACAAGTTCTGCTGAGCCACTCTTCCATGTCACCATGCCGTGCTGGATTTGTACTTTTGCATTTCACAGAAATCATACTCTATGAATAGAGCCAAGATAAAGTCAACCAATTTATTCTGCTGTATAGTATGGTTGGAGTAAGACTGGGGACACTTAAGAACAAATAGCAGAACAATATTTAGCAGAACAGGGGTTTTTTGAGTCAGAAGCTTCAGCGTCCGTGTGTGCGTATTTTGCCAGTCTAGCGACTTTATGCTAATACCACTACAAGCCATCCCTGGTGTACAGCCTGAGACACCCACTTTGAGTGTCTCTAGATCAGTGTTTTTCAACCACACTGTGCCGTGGCACACTAGCGGGCTTCACGCTGCGGGCTCGGTGGCTTGCTGTGCTTGCCACAGGTTCTATTCCCACTCTATGGGTGTCATGGATACCAACTAGTGGGAATAGTACTCAGCCCCCTGCCGACATTCTGGTGGCCGGGATCCAGCGGCAGTATGCAGACCACCAGGATGGGGACTACATCCCATTTAGATGACTATGTGGGAGTTTTATAATTATTATCCTATTTGTATGTAAGTGTTGAAAGGGGAGAGCGCTACTGTGCAGATTCCATACTGTTCCTTCAGCGAGGCTTCACTCCCTGTACCAAGATTGCTGCTGATCTAAATACTGTACATAAGTGTGGCGCCATCTTGTCAATGTCTTAGAGCATCACAGTGGGAGACAGTAGTTTTTCACTTAACTCCAGAGAGACCTGAGATTATCAGAGATCCACAACACTTCCAGTGATCCTGCACTGCTACCTGTTGCATACACTTATCAGCTGGGGAGCCGAATGACACCCTTCTCGTCTCAACCTCCACTTAGTAACATAGTATCTGAGGTTGAAAAAAGACAATTGTCCATCGAGTTCAACCTATTTGTGGTCTCCTATGCATGATGATTTGACTAAAATTTCTGACTGATGCTGCTGTCAGCCGTTGCATTTTATCCCTATTTATAGTAACTATAATGCATGACTATGCACCATACCCAGGGGTTAAAGTGAGGGGGAATGAGGTGGAACTGAGTTCCACCACCTGTAATGGTAGGGGGAACTAGTTCCACCACCTCCATTGCCCTGCACAGTAATTCCAAAAGAAAAACCTGCCCCATCACCTATGTCAACAGATGATGCAGGCGGCGCTAGTGTTACTGATGAGCTGCAGCCACCTCCCCCCTCCTCAAGTCCCAGTGGTTTCCTTTTCCGGCACGGCATATGTGATGTCATGCTGTCAAGAAGAGTCATGAAGGGAAGGCTCTGCATCTTGCAGACAAGATGAGAGGGGGCTAGAGGGACAAAGGAAGTGGGGAAGCTGCTGTATATATACAGGGCATGGAGCTGCTGTAGGGACACAAGCAGTGAGCTGCTGGAGTGACAGAGGCAGAGATGTCTATAAGGGGCACTACTGTTGGCATTATGTGTAAGGAGCACAACTACTGTGGGCATTGTATATAAGGGGCACTACTGTGTGGTATAACATGTATAGAGGGTATCATTGTGTAGTGCAATGTGAATAAAGGGCACTACTGAGTGATTTAACCATAATAAGTGGCATTATTATGTGGTGTAATATGAATATGGGGCACTACATGTGATGTAATGTGAGTAAGATTTTACTACTGTGTGGTGTAATTTGAATTGGGGGCACTATTGTTTGGCCATGCTGCTTCTTTGTGACATCAATGTCTCTTTTATAAAGCAATGGAAGTAGTTCACTCATGTACAGTTTGTAGGGGGGTGCTGAAAACACTAGCACTGGTTTTGGCTCCGGTTAATGGGGGTAATTCCAAGTTGATCGCAGCAGGAAATTTTTTAGCAGTTGGGCAAAACCATGTGCACTGCAGGGGAGGCAGATATAACATGTGCAGAGGGAGTTAGATTTGGGTGTGGTGTGTTCAATCTGCAATCTAATTTTCAGTGTAACAATAAAGCAGCCAGTATTTACCCTACACAGAAACACTATAACCCACCCAAATCTAACACTTTCTGCAAATGTTATATCTGCCCCCCCTGCAGTGCACATGGTTTTGCCCAACGGCTAAAAAATTTCCTGCTGCGATCAACTTGGAATTACCTCCAATGTGAGGAGGAGGGGGGTGGGGGTAGGTGCGGGGATAAATGAGTTCCACCACCTCTCCAGGACCACTTTAAGCTCTGACCATACCCCTGGATATCCTTATCCATTAGGAATTTATCTAACCCATTCTTAAAGGTGTTGACAGATTCCGCCATTACAACTCCCTCAGGCAGGGAATTCCAAACACGTATTGTCCTTACCGTGAAAAAGCCTTAACGCCGTATTGTGCGGAATCTCCTCTCCTCTAACCTGAGCGAGTGTCCACGAGTCCTCTGTGTTGATCTAACCAAAAACAGGTCCCGCGCAAGCTCTGTGTATTGTCCCCTTATATATTTGTAGATGTTGATCATATCCCCTCTTAGTCTCCGCTTTTCCAATGTAAACATGCCTAGTCTTTCAAGCCTTTCCTTGTATTCTATCGTCTCCATGCCCTTAATTAGTTTGGTCGCCCTCCTCTGAACCTTTTCTAGCTCCAGGATATCCTTTTTGTAGTACGGTGCCCAGAATTGTACACAGTATTCACTTAGTGAGAACCAGTGTGTAACAATGATTATGTGGGATTCATATAAGTATTTTATGCAATTCTCAATATGAGCTTACCATCTTCGGAGTGTTGGAGAATTATTATACATTTTTATTTTTTGGTCAGATGTATATATTTTTTAATTATTTAAAAATGTAACTGGACCCTCTATTGTTATTTTCCCCTCAGCTCACTTTAAAATAGTTATAAAGGAGAAAATGATCTAAAAGCAATTATAGAGTAAGACCATTTTACTTACTGTGTAAGCTGCAAACTAGGTGTCCTGTTAGTTGCTTTTCATTTTAGTCTTGTACTGTATGCCTTACTGCCATGTTTTACTTCTCGTACAGTGTAATCTATGTAGTGCACTCAACATGGCTGCCTCTGTTACTCTCTTGTGAAGAATAAACAATGGTTCTGAACCAGTGGTGCAAGTAGAAAAAATGTCTTATAAGTACTGTGTGTGCCAAAAAATGGGTGTGTCCAAATGCAGCATGGGGCGTGGCCAATGAAAATGGGGGGGTGATACACATATGGGGGGCCAGATACACATATGACCCCAGTAGTGCCAGATACATGTTGCCCCACAGTGCCAGATATACATTGCCCCCACAGTGCCAGATACACAAATGCCCCTACAGTGCCAGATATACATTGCCCTACAGTGTCAGATACACATTGCCCCAAAGTGCCAGATACACAAATGCCCCCACAGTGCCAGATACACAAATGCCACCCAAGTGTCAGATACACACATGCCCCCACAGTGCCAGATATACAAACGCCCCCACAGTGCCAGATATACATTGCCCCGCAGTGTCAGATACACAAATGCCCCCACAGTGTCAGATACACAAATGGCCCACAGTGCCAGATACACAAATCCCCCCAGTGTCAGATACACATTGCCCCGCAGTGTCAGATACACATTGCACCACAGTGCCACATTGCCGGTCCGCAAACTCTGATTGGCAAGCAAATCGGTGCCTTGAGATTCACCCCCACCGCAGCCGCCAGAGACTGGAGTACATCACAGAGAATTGAGGGGCAGGAGAGGCGCTGCACTCTCCTCCCCTCACACAGCAGCCAGCGGGATGCAGGTGTGGTGGACGGCCCGGTGGTACGGCGTACCGGCTGGGAATTTCTTACCGGTACGCCATACCACCCCGTGCCACCATACTTGCAGCACTGTTCTGAACTCTCCTAATATATTTGTCTCCCCAAATATGTGTCATTTCTTCACCTTTTGAGAGAATTTATTTATAAAGACAACTTCAAGCAAAATATCTTCTTCTTTCCAGTAATTTTACAAACTTGTCCTATTAGAGGAACAAGATGGTGGGAGCCTCGTGACTCATGAAGAGTCATCCTTCAGAACTCAGGAGAGGAAAAAACCCCTTGTGGAGGAAACCTCTGGGGACCCATGGCTGAAGGACTGCCCGTCCCTCTAGGCATTAAGAGACTATGCAGAGTTTGCCCAGACCACCCGTCCACCAACTAACCTTGCCTAACCCAGTCATCCTTTCTGTCGCCTCAAATCTGTTATTTTGACCTATTTACCCAGCTGGAGAAAAATGCACCTATACGTCAATGGAGAGAGTGAAAAAAGAGAGCAAGAGATGAGTGAGAGTGGGGGAGGGGGGGGGGGGGACAGTCATAACCACCATAGCATTCATTTCTGATGCTAACAGGGATTACAACTGTACAAATGTAGCTATTCTCATCGTGGCTACATCTTATGGCGATTGCGCCTTGTTAGGCGCGACTGCACCCCGTACGTCTAAGACGTGTGTGTGCCCCATTCGCATGGATGGGAGCAGCAAATGCCGCAGCTCGGCACAGCTAGGCACAGGCGTGCATAGCTGCGGCAAGGGTACACATTTCCCTCAGATGCAGCCATGATCAGCATGGCTACATCTGTATATAGTATTGGATAAAAACAAAAGTAATAATTAAAGCACAATATAATTCTCTTACATCTCTGCACATTAATAAAAGTGGATCAGCCTGCAACACTGGCACACTGGGATTTAGGCAGGCAGAGAGAGAGAGTACAGGATTTAATTTGCAACATTATAGGCTCACCACCCAACTCCAAGGAGATGTCATGGGTGCAGCTGCACATAAAGAATTTAATTAGGAACATGATTATAGGCCCATCTAGACAGCGCTCTTCAAATATCTCCAATGGCCCATTTGCAGCCGCTTGTGGATGTTAACTAACGGCACTGTCCCAGTAGGTGTGAGATTTTGTTTTTATCCATTACTATGCTATCCCCAAGGTCATAAGTAATATATTATTATAATAGTCATGCGAAAAGTCTGCCGACGATTCAAACTAAGCTGCTCTTATCTTTGTCCAGTCACTAACCTTCTAGCAGTGTGCTATGCCGTGACAGGCCTCTGAAAGAATATGCAAGAGACAGCAATAGCACAGCCCTTATAGAGGCAATTGCCATTATGACATCACAGCATGACCTCACACACCCCACCAGACCGGCTAAGCATGGTTATTTCTGGTTTGAGGCCCTTGTTGTCTTTTACATGACTGACCTAAGGGAAATGTGATTTCACTTATTATTTAAAACTATTATATGAGAACATTTTATTACTACCTTTTGCCCGCAGTTTTGCTAGCTTTGTGGCATCTAATATTGTGATGTATATTTTATATTGTACACATAGGCCATGATTCAGGTTGGATCGCAATCACAATAAGCGATCCAACTGCAAAAATTGCTAAGAGGATGCGGGCTCATGCACAGGGCCTGTCCTGCGCATGCGCATGAGCAAAAATTTGGAGGATAAAATAGGGAAAGATCAAGAACCACTTCCACCTAGTGCTGATGCTGCTGCCATTAGTCATGACATAGACGATGAAATGCCATCAACGTCGTCTGCCAAGGCCGATGCCCAATGTGATAGTAGAGGACATGTAAAATCCAAAAAGCCAAAGTTCAGTAAAAAGACCCAAAAAAAGACATTTAAATGGTCTGAGGAGAAACGTAAACTTGCCAATATGCCATTTTCGACACGGAGTGGCAAGGAGCGGCTGAGGCCCTGGCCTATGTTCATGGCTAGTGGTTCAGCTTCACATGACGATGGAAGCCCTCATAACTGAGGCCTTGACACTTATGTTGGTGTTAGACGTGCATCCGGTATCCCCCATTAGTGCAGTGGGATTTAGATAATTGATGGAAGTATTGTGTCCCCGGTACCAAATCCCATCTAGATTCCACTTCACTAGGCATGCGATACCGAGATTTTGCCATTTAATTCCAGTGATTTGGACGTATAATTCCAGTGATTTGGACGTATACTTCCAGTGATTTTGCCATTTAATTCCAGTGATTTTGCAGTATAATTCCAGTGATTTTGCAGTATAATTCCAGTGATTTTGCCATATAATTACAGTGATTTGGACGTATAATTCCAGTGATTTTGATGTATAATTACAGTGATTTTGCCATTTAATTCCAATGATTTGGACGTATAATTCCAGTGATTTGGACGTATAATTCCAATGATTTGGACGTATAATTCCAGTGATTTTGCCATTTAATTCCAGTGATTTGGACATATAATTCCAGTGATTTGGACGTATAATTCCAGTGGGAATTGTTTGTGTCGCTTGGCTTAGTCATACAGCTACCTCATTGCACCTCTTCTACATCTTTGCATGAGGTGCTGTTTGGGGCCTAGTTTTTGAAAAGTGCCATCCTGTCTGACACTACAGTGCCACTCCTAGATGGGCCAGGTGTTTGTGCCGCACACTTGTGTCGCTTGGCTTAGTAATACAAAACACGCAATATGCTAGCACTATAATTCCATAATATCCACAAGCACAATAAAAATTAATATAGAATGAAAAAATATTTTCAAATCTGTGCACAGTAATTAGTATTGTAACAGCTGGTTTGATATAGGTAGGTCAAAAAAAATGCAAGCATAAGCCGTTGGTTAGTAGCAATTCGGGACAGTTACCTCTGAAGAGGTCGCCGTCCAAAGAGGCGGAGAGGCACGTCGAGTGACCAGAATCGTCAGTTGGAGCGCAACCGGAAGCCGGGGGCCCTGAAAGCCCAGAAGTCGCAGTACGCGACCAAATGAGCGCTCCCTGCCTTCTCTCCACCACGGCACATGTGCACCACAGTTTGCTGGAGCCAGAGACCGCCGCCGAGCGGGAGGATCAGTAGGCTTAGAGCAGCCCAGGGCTGAGTACTGCAAATATCAGCCACTCTTAAATACTACACTGACAGCTAACACAGGCTGCTACTAACAGTGGTGTAAAACGTGGACCAATCCATGACTGTGGGTTAATGCATTAACAGCTAAGGACAGTTACAATCTTAATGCAAGTAAGAGGGTGTAGTCTAATATCACCTATACTAAAAGACTGTACTATCACCTAATAGACTGTCCAGAATTGCTACTAACCAACGGCTTATGCATGCATTTTTTCTGGCCTACCTATATCAAACCAGCTGTTACAATATTAATTACTGTGCACAGATTTGAAAATATTTTTTAATTCTATATTAATTTTTATTGTTGTGCTTGTGGATATGATGGAATTATACTGCTAGCATATTGCATGTTTTTTATAAGAAATATATTATGAAACCAGCAGCTGATTTAATATAATCTATATTGTGCGCCTACATTATCTCTCATTAGTTTCTTTAGTAGAGGATATCCAGATCCTCATTGTGTGGGCTGCCGTATGAGTATTAGTTTTGAATATTTACATGATTGTACTTTTAAATTTAATATAATTTTATTAGCGCCCACTTTATTACTTTTTGCTTAGTCATACAGCAGCCTCCGTGCACCTCTTTTTCTTCTTTGCATCATGTGCTGTTTGGGGGTGTGGTATGGAAGGTAGATAGTAACTAGGTCGACCACTATTGGTCGACAGTAACTAGGTCGACAGGGTCTCTAGGTCGACAGGGCCTTCAGGTCGACAGGGTCTAGGTCGACAGGGTCAAAAGGTCGACATGATTTTTTTTATGTTTTTTTGGTGTCATTTTCTTCGTAGAGTGACCGGGAAACCCAATTAGTGCACCATTTCTCCTCGCATAGCTCGCTTCGCTCACCATGCTTCGGGCAAGGTGCCTCGCTTTGCTCGGCACAGATTACCGTTCCAATCGTAGTCCACGTGGATCGTTAAGTATGAAAAGGTTAAAAAAGAATTTGAAAAATGAATGTCGACCTTTTGACCTGTCGACCTAGAACATGTCGACCTAGAGACCCTGTCGACCTAGAGACCCTGTCGACCTAGTTACTGTCGACCAATAGTGGTCGACCTAGATAGTGTCGACCCAGATAGTGGCGACCTAGAGACCGGATCCAGCTGTTTGGGGACTAGTTTTTGAATAGTGCCATCTTGTCTGCAACTGCAGTGCCACTCCTAGATGGGTCAGGTGTTTGTGCCACACACTTGTGTCGCTTAGCTTGGTCATACAGCCACCTCGGCAGCGCCGTAACTAGGCATTTTAGCGCTGTGTGCAAGAAACGGCATTGGCAGCCCCCCCAATGCAAGATAGGGGCAGTGCGCGTTGTAGGCGCTCGAAAAATATATAGGGGCGTGGCTTCATGGGGAAGGGGCGTGGCCACAAAATAATACCAATTCATACTACGGTGCACAGTAGTCTCCATTATTCAAATTACGCTGCACAGTAGCGCCACTACACCAGGTAGAGCCCCTTTTACACATTACAGCAGACCAGTGGCAAACGCAGGATTTCTAGAGGGGGGTTTCCAAATACAGTCCATAATCTCCTACTCTGTAGAACATTGGAGCAAGTGTGGGAGTCTCAGGGAGCAATAGTAGTACCTAGTACAGACCCTGGACATTATTGTTCACATTGATCTTTTTATACACTGGTTACTGTATGGAATACAGTATTAATATTTAACATTATAGGTGGCCTATAGTATAGGCTGTATTTAAATAATATAAATAAGTGGTCAGGAAAAGGAAAAACAAACTGTAATAAATACACAAAAATAATAGAACCAGTACTGCATTTTCTAAGCACACATTCTCCCATATCATGATAAGGCTCCTGTCTCTTCTACCTGGCAGCTGCTCTCTGGTCCATTGCACTGATTGAGGACTCCACTCACAGCAAACTTGGTAGATAAAGCTGCTACACTGGGCATGCGCAGCAGCTCTGCTCTGTACCTTAAACTGCATGATGTGACAGCAGCTCTAGTATTTGTATTATATATCATTGCTATTGTCGAATTTAAGCCATTTGGTATGAGGAGAGGGGTTTCCGGGCAACCAGAACCCCCTCGCGTGTGCCTATGCAGCAGACAGTCCCCCTTTTTACCCATTACGGCAGACAGTATCCCCTTTTTACACATTATGGCAGACAGCGTCCCCTTTTTACACATTACAGCAGACAGTCCCCCTTTTTACACATTACGGCAGACAGCGACCCCTTTTTACACATTATGGCAGACAGAGTCCCCTTTTTACACATTACGGCACACAGCGTCCCATTTTTTACACATTACGGTAGACAGAGTCCCCTTTTTACACATTACGGCAGACAGCGTCCGCCTTTTACACATTACGGCAGACAGCGTCCCCTTTTTACACATTACAGCAGACAGCGTCCCCTTTTTTACACATTACGGCAGACAGCGTCCCCTTTTTACACATTACGGCAGACAGCGTCACCTTTTTTACACATTACAGCAGAGTCCCCTTTTTACACATTACGGCAGACAGCGTCACCTTTTTTACACATTACAGCAGAGTCCCCTTTTTACACATTACAGCAGACAGCGTCCCCTTTTTTACACATTGCGGAAGACAGCGTCCCCCTTTTTACACATTACAGCAGACAGCGTCTCCTTTTTTACACATTACGGCAGACAGCGTCCCCTTTTTACACATTACGGCCCCCTTTTTACACATTATGGCAGACAGCATCCCCTTTTTTACACATTACGGCAGACAGCGTCCCCCTTTTTACAGACAGGTAATTGTACTGCGCTCAGTCCTATGTTCATCTGTAGATGATGAAGGTCTATATATGGATAGTATTCTGTGTATTGATAAGGATAGTGGTAATGAACGATAACTGAAAAGGAGATTTTGTGTCTGTGTGTACCGTTTGTCTTGTGAGTTTAATAAACAACAGACCTGGAAGAAGAATTAATAGGATTTTATTCTAATCATAAACTGTCCTCCGTTATGGTGCGTCTAGTACCAGAAAAAATGAAAACATAGAAGTAAAAATAATAAATGATAAATAATAATGCAGATTTGAAATTTAAAAATGAAAAAAGCAAAAATAAATCAAGAATAAAAAACAGGTCAAAAATAGAGAAAAACTATAGAGCTTGAGCGAATGCTCACAGTCCAAAATGATGGGGTACTAAGGATTTTCAAAATAAAGTCTATTAAACGTTGGTATCCAAAGTTCAGATGCAGTTCATACAGTCTGCGGCGTCCCGCATATGTTGTCTCAGAGCGCTCGAGGGAGTGGATGATATCAGGGTACGTGATAGTATAAGAGATTAGTGCAGTGCTGGATAATGTGAGCTGGCAAGGAGTGGATGAGTTAAAGCTCCGGACTAGTTCGTCCACCTCTCCCCTGGTCCCGAGAGTCGCGTCCGTGTTCAGGCATTCCCCTGGTACCTTGTTGGTTCGAGGGACGAACAATGCCTAGGGTTTGGGTGATCACGACCAGCGCTCTCCGGAGCGTCTGTTCGTGAAATCCCTCACCGCATACGGAGACTCACCTGCTGCTGCTTCCTGCCGTCCACTGTGTCTCTGCACTGGCTCCCGTCCTCTTTTACAGCGTCCTCCTGGTTGTTAGGTGACGTCCTGTTACTTTCGTTCTTCGGGGTCACGTGACCGGGATGTCCCGTCTTCCGCTCGTGGCTCTCTGTTAAATGTAGGTTCTATTTAGCAGGATGTATTTCTTTATATTAATGGATCCAACGCGTTTCAACCCCATAGGGGTCTTCCTCTGGGAGAAGTGTCCCCCTTTTTACACATTATGGCAGACAGCGTCCCCCTTTTTACACATTACGGCAGACAGCATCCCCCTTTTTACACATTACAGCAGACAGCGTCCCCCTTTTTACACATTACGGCAGCCAGTCCCCCTTTTTTACACATTGCTGCTGACAGAATAGATAGAGAAATAGAGAGAGAGAGAGATACTTACCATCTCTCCCCGCTGGCAGTCAGGCTCCTCGTGCTGGCAGATCCCTCGGTGCAGACAGCGGAGAAGGAGGAGGAGGGAGGGGGACTGGAAGCCGCAGCAGCGCTATGTAATTGGTAGTAGCGCCACTGCAGCAGTTCCCTCTCCTTCCGTATTGGCTGCCCGCCGCCACTGTGAATGCTGGGATGAAGGAACCGCATCCCAGCATTCACAGCAGCGCCGGGCAGCCAATACGGAAGGAGAGGGGACAGCTGCAGCGGCACTACTACCAATTACATAGCGCTGCTGCGGCTCCAGTCCCCCTCCCTCCTCCTCCTTCTCCGCTGCCTCCGGCGCTGCTCTCTCCTCCCCAGGGCGGCGCACACAGCAGAGGCAGCATGTAATGAGGCACACCTGGCACACACGTAGTTACGGCCCTGCACCTTGGTGCAACTTTTAGGCCTAAAAACAATATTGTGAGGTGTTCCTAATAGACTGGAAATAAGTGGAAATGAATGTTATTGAGGTTAATAATACCGTAGGAGCAAAATCACCCCCAAATTCTGTGATTTTAGCTGTTTTTATGGTTTTCTTTTCAAAAATCATCCAGATCCAAAACCAAAACACGAAAGGGTGGTTTTGGCAAAACCAAGCCAAAACCAAAACACGAAAGTGGAATTAGAACCAAAACACAAAACACGAAAAGTGGCAGCCGCACATCAATGACACAATGATCTTTATGGCTACATGCATTTTAAATAAAGTTTCTCGTGGCCACTTACAGTATATGGAACCTCTTGTAAAGCACAATACATGAACAAATTCTGCAAAATATAAGAGTCTTTTTTTCAACAAGTAAATCTTACTAACTTTGGGGCTCATTTACATTTGGATGTAAGTCATGTTTATGACACACCTCTCAGATGTAGCAGTACACGTCCGCACTGATGTAGCAGTACACGTCCGTTACTTTCACATCTCCCTGAAATGCTTTTCCAAAAGTAGGCAAGTATGCTTTAAGTCGGATTCTGTTGTATAACCTGGGCAGAGTCAAGGTCCGCAGAAGCATGACCGGAACACCGACTGTCAGTGCAGTCCAGCTGCACTAAGTGAGTTTAATAATTCCACTCATACTGTATAGTCATTTTGGACTGGTTGGTATTGGGTGACCGGTGGTTGGGAGACCGGCAGTCACTATACCGACGCAGATGGCTTGCGGGGAAGGGGGGGGGGGTCAGCCAGCGCAACAAAGGCCCTTGCGGGCTTGCTGCGCTTGCCACAGGTTCTATTCTCACTCTATGGGGATAGTCCCTGTTGCTCAGCATGCCAACCGGCGGACTAGGTCAGTGTTCAAGATGCCGGCGCTGGTATTGTGACAGCCGGTCACATAACCGCATCCATTTTGGACTTGAGGAGCCTGCACACTGCAAGCGTCTGGATGTTCATTTATTGTTCTTCTCCCTGATGTTAGATCGAGACCATACATATCTCAGTCCTTTTCTAGGTCTCTAAGCTACACAATAGTGACAATGCGATATAAATTCATACAGTAGATTTTGTGTGATGCCAGAACGTAGAATAATTCTCAACAACAAAAAAATGTCTATGTACAGACACAACCCTTAGAGTTTTATTATACAGTATGTATAGATTTTTATTGTAGGGTGTCCCTATTTATCTTTGGCTATGTAAGGCTTTGTGTGAACCCAATTTCCACTGTTATTGGCCCTCATTCCGAGTTGATCGGTCGCAAGGCGAATTTAGCAGAGTTACACACGCTAAGCCGCCGCCTACTGGGAGTGAATCTTAGCTTCTTAAAATTGCGACCGATGTATTCGCAATATTGCGATTACTAACTACTTAGCAGTTTCTGAGTAGCTCCAGACTTACTCTGCCTGTGCGATCATTTCAGTGCTTGTCGTTCCTGGTTGACGTCACAAACACACCCAGCGTTCGCCCAGGCACTCCCACCGTTTCCCCGGCCACTCCTGCGTTTTTTCCGGAAACGGTAGCGTTTTCAGCCACACGCCCCTGAAACGCCGTGTTTCCGCCCAGTAACACCCATTTCCTGTCAATCACATTACGATCGCCGGAGCGAAGAAAAAGCCGTGAGTAAAAATACTTTCTTCATAGTAAAGTTACTTGGCGCAGTCGCAGTGCGAACATTGCGCATGCGTACTAAGCGGATTTTCACTGCGATGCGATGAAAAATACCGAGCGAACAACTCGGAATGAGGGCCCTTATGTTGTTTATTACTGTTATAGTGTTTCAGTGATAACCTCATTTAAGCACAAAACGATTAAAAAATCAGAGTAAATCTGTGAAAAGCTCAAACATTATCCGATTGGTCTGATCCTGCATATGCTACAGCAGTGCTTTTCATCCACTGTGCCGTGGCACACTAGTGTGCCCTGAGCAGTCTCCAGGTCTGCCGTCATAGAAGCACAGCCAGGCCCGTCAGTGTTTTGCCGCTACTGAGGCCCTGGAACGATCAATACTGGTGGGTTTAGTGCAGTGGCGTAACTAGAAATTTTTCTCCCCCAAGCCAAAACATTCTCTGGCGCCCCTTCCCCATAGTTGCCACTAGTAAAGTGATGAATCTGCGTGCGCCAAAGGCTCACTTCACAAAAAGGGGCGTGGCTTTTCTGCAATGGGCGTGGTTTGAATAAAGGGTCATGGCATTGCAGGAAAAGACTACCTTATACTCCAGTTTTGCAACCTGTACGCCCAGACGTTGGCCACCACAGGAAAAAAAAAAAATCCTGATTCATCCCCCTTACATTATTTGTAATTTTTCCTCCTTATAGTAATGCCCAGTATACATTATGCCACATACTGCAATGGCCCTTAGACATTATGCCACACACAATAATGCCTATGACACAATATGCCACACACCATAATGCCCCCCAAAACATTATCCACACACCTAATGCCTGTGACACATTATGACACGCATCGCAATGCCCGTTATACATTATGCTACACACTGCAATGCCCGATACATTATGCCACACACTGCAATGACCCTGAGACATTATACCACAATGCCCGTGATATAGTATACCACACACCGTAATGCCTGTGACACATACCGTAATGCCCGTTATACCCTATGCCACACACCGCAATGCCCGTTATACATTATGCCACACACCGCAATGCCCATTACACATTAAGTCCTACAGTAAGGCTTCAAATGACTTTTAAATTACCTGCTCGTTGCCAGGGGTTTCATGCTCTTGGTTCCATGCACAGTGCCAGGGGTTTTCATGCTCAGGGTGTCATTCTCGTTGCCAGGGATTTTATGCGGTAGGTGTTATGCTTGTTGCCAGAGGTATCATGTGCTGGGTTTCAAGCTTGTTGCCAGAGGGTAATATTCGTTGCCAGGGGTTTCATGCACTGGGTGTCTTGCTCGTTGCTAGGGGGTAATGCTTGTTGCCAGGGATTTAATAAACTGGGTGTTGTGCTTGTAACCAGGGGGTAATGCTTGTTGCTAGGGCTGTGCTCCCAGTGCCACATATGTCCCCAGTGCCCCATATGCCCCACCAGTGCCAGGTACACATATACCCCCAGTGCCAAATATGCCCCGCCCCCAGTGCCAGGTACACATATACCCCCAGTGCCAAATATGCCCCCCCAGTGCCAGCTACACATATACCCCCAGTGCCAAATATGCCCCCCTAGTGCCAGGTACACATATACCTCCAGTGCCAAATATGCCCCCACAGTGCCAGCTACACATATACCCACAGTGCCAAATATGCCCTCCCAGTGCCAGCTACACATATACCCCCAGTGCCAAATATGCCCCCCCAGTGACAGGTACACATATACCCCCAGTGCCAAATATGCCCCCCAGTGCCAGGTACACATATACCCCCAGTGCCAAATATGCCCCCCCAGTGCCAGGTACACATATACCCCCAGTGCCAAATATGCCCCCCCCCCCAGTGCCAGCTACACATATACCCCCAGTGCCAAATATGCCCCCCCAGTGCCAGGTGCACATATACCCCCAGTGTCAAATATGCCCCCACAGTGCCAGCTACACATATACCCACAGTGCCAAATATGCCCCTCCCCCAGTGCCAGGTACACATATACCCCCAGTGCCAAATATGCCCCCACAGTGCCAGCTATACATATACCCCCAGTGCCAAATATGCCCCCCCAGTGCCAGGTACACATATACCCCCAGTGCGAAATATGCCCCCCCCAGTGCCAGCTACACATATACCCCCAGTGCCAGGTACACATATACCCCCAGGGCCAAATATGCCCCCACAGTGCCAGCTACACATATACCCCCAGTGCCAAATATGCCCTCCCAGTGCCAGCTACACATATACCCCCAGTGCCCCATATGCCCCCCCAGTGCCAAATATGCCCCCCAGAGCCAGGTACACATATACCCCCAGTGCCAAATATGCTCCCCCAGTGCCAGCTACACATATACCCCCAGTGCCATATATGCCCCCCCAGTGCCAGGTACACATATACCCCAATGCCAAATATGCCCCCACAGTGCCAGCTACACATATACCCACAGTGCCAGCTACACATATACCCCCAGTGCCAAATATGCCCCCCCAGTGACAGGTACACATATACCTCCAGTGCCAAATATGCCCCCCCCCCAGTGCCAGGTACACATATACCCCCAGTGCCAAATATGCCCCCCCCCCCCAGTGCCAGGTACACATATACCCCAAGTGCCAAATATGCCCCGCCAGTGCCAGCTACACATATACCCACAGTGCCAAATATGCCTCCCCCCCCAGTGCCAGCTACACATATACCCCCTGTGCCAAATATGCCCCCCCCAGTGCATGGTACACAACCTCCCGAGTCCCCGGGCTTCCCCGCTGTTGTTTTGGGAAGGAGCGGGAGGGCACAGCGCATGCCTCGCCTGTGTATCCCTCCTGTGTCTCCAGCGGCGTGTCTGTCAAATGAAGTGCCGGTTCATGAGCCAATCAGAGCTCACGAACCGGCACTTCATTTAACAGACGCCGCTGCCGCCGGAGACCCAGGAGGGACACACAGGAGAGGCGCGCGCTGTGCCCTCCGTGTCCTTCCCAAACAGCAGGAATCAGTGGCGGCGGCGCCCCCGCAGCCCTGCGCATCCAAGCGACCGCCTCTCCTGTGTATCCCTCCTGTGTCTCCAGCGGCGTGTCTGTCAAATGAAGTGCCGGTTCATGAACCAATCAGAGCTCACGAACCGGCACTTAATTTAACAGACACGCCGCTGCCCCCGGAGACCCAGGAGGGACACACAGGAGAGGCGCGCGCTGTGCCCTCCGTGTCCTTCCCAAAACAGCAGCAATCAGTGGCGGCGGGACCCCCGTAGCCCTGCGCCTCCAAGCGACCGCAGTGGCTGCGGGGGCAGTAGATACGCCACTGGTTTAGTGGTTGCTGAGCCAGTTCTAATTCTGGGCCCAGGCAGTGTTGGGCTCTTCTGGCTTTCTCAGATTTGGCTCAGGCATTACCTATGGAGAAGCTGCGACAGGACATCCTAGGACACGCAACTGCACCATGCATCACCATTATATTTGAATATGCCTTGGCAATATTTAAATTTTGTTCAGTGTGCCACGAGTTGTAAAAGGTTGAAAATCTCTGCTCCAGATGATGAAATACCACTTGGTGCTTCTTTAGACGCAACCATCAGTTGTACCTGTTAGAGCCAGTAGAGCGCTGCTGCACCGTCTTCTTGTTAGCTTGAATCCCTAACCAAAATGGCCACTGTCTGTACTTCTGCACATATGATGCACCATCTTGTCACTGTGTTTGAGTGCCACAGATGTGTTCCTCTTATCTTGGTGAGACCTTGAGAATAGTACAATCCACAACCTGTACAACCCTTGTATCTTGCACTGCTACTCGCATACAGGAGTCCATTCATGTAGATTAAGGAAACTGAATTGATATTTTTCACTATGTATCGCATTGTTTCGATGCAATACTGTATAGCTTTGTTAAGTAGCAATTCATGGATACTTACCTTTCTGTCTTCAGTAGCAGTCCAGTGGGAGAAGCGTGAAGTTGAAGGCCGGTCCTTCCTGCGCTAATGCAGGTTTTGTAGCAGCATTACAGTAAAGTCGCTGGAGTGACTGCGGCAAACGACACAAGAAAGGACCTGACTGCGTCCAACTCAGAATCAGGCCCACTGTGTCAAAACCACTTGTGCTTGTGACTGTGATTCAGGGGTGGATGCATTTGCAATAGCAGCTTTGACAAAGTTGCAGCTACTACTGACTCCTTATACTAATGCCGTGGCTGCTGAGCTTTCTATTGAGACACCCACCGGCTACAGCATCGATGTGCAGACAAAGATGCACCATCAACTGGACATAAGCCACACCATCGGACATTAGAGCAACCCTATGGTTACTTAAAATGTCTGCTAGGGCATAGCCATCTGTGCCCTGACAGGGACACGCCACTGCCCTGGCACTGACACGACCACCCCCTATAGCCAATCCCCAAAGTCACTGCTTAGGAACACCCTACGAAGTTGTATGGATCTCCATACAATTCTGATATGTGTCACGTGGCAGTAACCATGAGGATGCATACACAGAGGCAATATATCATCCACCTATGCATCGCCTCCTGTATATTTTACTTATCTCTCATAACCTTTAACGGTTTATACCTTTCACATTTTACCATTCACATTCACTTATTTATGTTCTGTTGAACACACCAAAACTGCCTGTTCCTCTTTCCTTTACATACATCCTCATATTATAATAATAATAATAATAATAATAATAATAAAAATAGCCTTGTGAGTCGTGACTATATAAAGGCAAATGGTTTGTAGTGCAGTAAGTTTACAGATACATCATTGGTTCAGATTATCCAATAGCATGCCGACCCAGGGATTAGCATAGCTGCCTCTCTGCAGTAGTGCCTTGCATTCAAATCTGATCAAGCATGCTGTCTGTATAGAGTTTGTATGTTCTCTCCATGTTCTATTTAAGATGGGATGTGCCCATATCAACGATGAACGCTGTTGAACCTGTGACGAGCGGGCTTAACAGGCTGTGGGCGGAAGCGCCTGTGCGGGCAGTGACGAAGTGGAAGTGAAGAGCACGAGGGTGCGCGCGCACGTACGAGGGATCCGGGTGCCGGGGGGCGTCCGGAGCACCGAAGCAAGCCGGGCACTGGGGATTAACTAGAGGAGAGCTGAAAAGCGGATCCATCAGCGCGGGAGATAGGGGCTAAGAGGCGGTGAGCAGCAGAGAGGGGGTTGGGAGAAAGAAAGCGGCGGGGGCTGACTGAGGCTGAGGCTGGGGCAGGGCTGCTTGAAAGAGCCAACTCCGGGGAAGCAAGTACCAGTGAGTAAGTGCTGCTGCAGGTGGTCGTGACTCCCCTGGACACGCAAGTATCATATTTATTATTGTATTGACTGTTTTCCATTGATTCATTTTTTAGACATTGCATTACCAATTACTTTACTGTGTTGAAAATTGTTTCCCTCCACAGCTAGGCTACAGTATCGTATTGTGTAACATAGACTGTACTGTTTGTAATGTATTGCAGAGTCTGTATCGTTTGTATTGTATTGTATTGTTTTTCTAAAGGTACAGGGAGTTAGAGTTTTTGTTTGTTTGTTTTTTTAAACAAAATGGGGGTGGCCATGATTGAGAATCTCACTCAGTGCATGTCGTGCATGATGTATGCACACCTGGAGCAACCGGGCCAGTGCGAATACATCTGCGCGAGGTGTATGCGAACGGTTGCCCTGGAAGCCCAGGTAACTGATCTAGAGCAAACCATTACGCGACTGAGGAGTATTCACAATCTCGAGCAAAGCTTAGATAGAATGGTGGAGGAGTTGCAGGGGGGGTCACCGGTAGATGAGGACGAGGATGATCAGGTAGCCAGCTGGGTCACGGTTAGAAGGAAGAAGAAGAGGGGGAGACAGGACATCTTCGATCTGCCAAACCCTAATAAATTTGCCCGATTGGATGAAGATTCTGGAGATGGCAGTGAGGAAATGACGGCACTGGAGGAGACTGTTCCCTCTAGCAACTGGAGGAGCGGTCCCTTCTGGACAAAGAGAACAAAAGATTGTGGTGGTAGGGGATTCTATTATCAGAACAGACAGGGCAATCTGCTACCGGGACCATGATCGCCGTACAGTCTGTTGTCTCCCGGGTGCTCGGGTGCGGCACATTGCGGACCGGGTAGAAAGATTGTTGGGAGGGGCCAGGAACGACCCGGCAGTCTTGGTGCACGTTGGCACCAAAGACAAAGTTAGTGGTAGGTGGGATGTCCTTAAGAAAGATTATAGGGACCTAGGCCAAAAATTAAAGGCAAGGACATCTAAGATAATATTCTCTGAAATATTACCTGTGCCACGTGCTAGTCCAGGAAGGCAGAGGGAGATTAGGGAGGTAAATGTGTGGCTCAGGGAATGGTGCAGTAAAGAGGGGTTTGTGTTCTTAGAACACTGGATGGACTTCTCAGGCAGGCGCCATCTTTTTTGTCGCGATGGATTGCACCTGAATGAGGAGGTAGCAGCGGTGCTGGGGGGGAAGGATGGTTAGAAGGTTGGAAATTTTAAACTAGGTGCCTGGGGGGAAGGATTACAAAGATTTAGTGAGACAACTAGAGAGCGAAGAAAAATGGAATGTATAAAGTATAATGAGGGTGGAGAGGGGGGGGAGGAGAAAAATAGTCAGCGATGCTAATTTAATGGAAACTCAGGTTCCTAAGGAAACGTTATCTACAACAAACTTACGGATCAGGGAATTACCAAACTTAAGTGTATGATTACAAATGCAATAAGCCTAACAAGTAAAATGGGGGAATTAGAAACAATTGCACTTAATGACCAATATGATATAATAGGCATTACAGAGACATGGTGGGACGATTCGCATAACTGGGCGGCAAACATGGAGAGGTTCACCCTCTTCAAGAGAGATAGGACTAATAAAAAGGGAGGGGGTGTTTGTCTTTATGTTAAACCTTTCTTAAAACCGTATTTAAAAGAGGTCATTTACAAGGGGACTGGAGAAAACGTGGAGTCATTGTGGGTTGAGATTTCGAGTTGGGGTAAAAATAAAAAAAAACTTTTGATAGGGACATGCTATAAACCGCCAGATATTAGTGTCTGACGAATTGCTACTCTTGCAGCAAATTGAAAAAGCTGCAGGTATGGGGGATGTCATTATTGTTGGGGACTTTAATTACCCAGACATAAACTGTCACACCGAAACAGTAAATACAACTAGGGGTAATATGTTCTTAAACATGCTAAAAGATCACTACTTGTCCCAGGTAATTGAGGAACCAACTAGGCATAGGGCTAAACTGGGACTAGTAATAACTAATAATGAGGGAATAATATCAAATACTAAGGTAGGGGAGACCCTAGGAAATAGCGATCACAATATGATCACATACGATATCAGCTTCCAAAAACAACAATATAAGGGTCTAACTAGGACTTTTAACTTTAAGAAAGCTAATTTTATATTGCTGAAACAAGCAATGAGGGACATCAATTGGGAAATTGTATTTCATGGTAAGAATATGGCTGATATGTTGGATGTTTTCACAACTGCGATCAATAAGTACACTCATTTGTATATTCCCAAAGTCAACAAAAACAGGAGTAGTAAATTCAAACCGATGTGGCTTAATAAGAGGGTCAAGGAACAAATGGATAAAAAAAAAAAGCATGCTTTCAAAGCATTTAAGGCTGACGGAACAGTGCAATTATTCCAGTTCTACAAGGAATGTAACAAAAAAATGCAAAAAAGAAATCAGAGCAGCTAAAATAGAAAACGTAAAACAAATCGCAAAGGAGAGTATAACAAACCCCAAAAAGTTCTTTAAGTATATAAACGGTAAAAGGTTATAAAGGGAGAATATTGGGCCTTTAAAGGGCGATTTGGATGTCTTGATTAATGATGATAGGGAAAAAACTGATTTATTTAATAAAGTCTTTTCATCAGTATTCACAAATGAGGACAGGTTGACGAGAGTAGAGCATAACATAAGCTACAATAATGACCTGTTGCTAGGTACTTGATTAAACAAGGAAGTAGTCCGGGAGAGACTAATTAAAATTAAGATAAATAAATCTCCTGGGCCGGGTGGACTCCACTGCAGGGTTCTTATGGAACTTAATTTAGAGATATCGAGACCCCTATATTTGATTTTCAGAGAGTCAATTAGATCAGGAATGATACCAAAGGACAATATTTAAAAAAGGGTATTAAAAGTCACCCCAGTAACTATAGACCGGTAAGTTTGACATCTATAGTGGGGAAATTACTAGAGGGAATATTAAGGGACAGCATACTTGAAAGTACTTGGATACCTCCAAGGTTTTTACCAGCAATCAGCATGGTTTTGTGAAGGACAGGTCATGCCAAACTAACTTAATAAGCTTCTACGAGAAAGTGAGCTATAATATTTATCAGGGTCAAGCACAGGATGTGATCTTTTTGGACTTCGCTAAGAGACTAATTCTCAAATTAAGGGAGATTGGGGTAGGAGACACTATTTGTACTTGGGTGAATAACTGGCTGTTCAGTAGGGAACAGCGAGTGGAGATTAATGGGATGTACTCTGAATGGGCTTCAGTGCTCACTGGAATACCGCAGGGTACAGTACTCAGATCATTGTTGTTCAACATATTCATTAATGACCTAGGAGAGGGACTGGAAAGCACAGTGTCAATTTTTGCAGATGATACTAAGCTATGTAGAGTAATTAATTCATACAAGGATGTTGAGTCTCTACACAGGGCCGGTTCTAGACCTTGTGGCACCCAGGGCGAAAGTTTCCTGTGCCCCCCCCCCTCCAGGTAAAATACAGTTGGTGCACACCGAGGGCGCGCGCCGCAAAATAGGGGCATGGCTTCTGTATAGGGAAGGGCGTGCCCACAGTTATCCCCCTGTACTTGTGCCCCGCTGTAGCTGTGCCCCCAGTAGCTTTACCCCCAGCAGCTGTGCCCCCAGTTAATTTTCCCCCAGTAGCTATTCCCCCTGTAGTAGTGCCCCCTTTAGTAGTGCCCACTATAGTAGTGCTCCCTATAGGAGTGCCCCCAGTTGATTTGCACCTGTAGCAGTGCCCCCAGTATGTGTCCCCTGTAGTTGTGCCCCCAGTAGATGTGCCCCCCTGTAGATTTGCCCCTAGTAGCTGTGCCCCCCTGTAGCTGTGCCCCCAGTAGTTGTGCCCGCAGCAGCTGTGTCCCCAGTTAATTTGCCCCCAGTAGCTGTTCCCCCTGTAGTTGTGCCCCTTGTAGCAGTGCCCCTTGAAGCAGTGCCCCCTGTAGCAGTGCCCCCAGTTGATTTGCCCCGAGTAGCTGTTCCCCTTGTAGCAGTGCACCCTGTAGATCTGCCCCCAGTAGCTGTGCCCCTTGTATGTGCCCTCTGTATGTGCCCCCTGTAGTAGCGCCGCTTTGAAACCCTAAAAAAAAACAAAAAAGCCCCACAATACCAGCCTCGATCCTGCTTCCGGACCGCTGCTGCTGCTGCTGCTGCAGTCTCCGGGCGCTGGCTCCTCTCTATGGGAGAGACGTCATGACGTCTCTCCCACAGCAGCGCCGCACAGACACTAGGGGTCAATTTTGACCTCTAGCATTAGTCAGCGGTGCCGGCTGCAGCAGGCGCACACGGCACTCGCTGCAGCCGGTGGCCAGGGAGGGAGGATTAGTAGCGGCTCTTGCCGCCGCCGCCGCGCCCTCAGGGTAGCGGCGCCCTGGGCAAAAAGCCTGCTTGCCCATGGCAAGAGCCTCTACTGTCTCTACAGAATTACTTCTCTTGATTTGAGGTCTGGGCGGATAAATGGAGAATGAGGTTCAATACAGACAAATGTAAAGTTATGCACTTTGGGACTAAGAGCAATCAAGCAACCTATAAACTAAATGGGGAAAATATAGGGATAACAGTAGTGGAAAAAGATTTGGGAGTGCTCATCGACAATAAATTTAGTAGCAGTACGCAATGTCAAAATGCAGCAACAAAAGCAAGTAAGGTGTTAGAATGCATACAACGGGGGATGGAGACAAGGGATGAGAGTGTAATCCTACAACTTTTTTAAATAATTGGTGCGGACACATCTGGAATATTGTGTATAGTTCAGGGCACCTCACTATAAAAAAGATATCTTGGAACTCAAAAAGGTTCAGAGGCGAGCAACTAAACTGGTTAAGGGGTTAGAGGCACTGAATTATAAGGAAAGACTTAAAAGGTTAGATTTGTTTACACTGGAAAAAAGGCGACTGAGAGGAGACATTATTAATATTTTTAAATACATTAAGGGACAATACAAGGATTTATCAAACAATTTGTTTATGAAAAAAACACTACATAGGACACGAGGACATCCCCTGAGGTTAGAAGAAAATAAATTCCATACACAACGGAGAAAAGGTTTCTTCACAGTAAGAACAGTAAGGATTTGGGATTCTCTGCCAGAGAAGGTAGTAATGGTGGACTCAATCAATAAGTTTAAAAATGGGTTAGATAAATTCCTAGCAGAAAAAAATATCCAAGGGTACAGCATTTAATTTAATTAATCTAAAAAAAATTATATATACAGGTTGATGGACATTTTTCTTTTTTCAACCTCAACAACTCTGTAACCAATCAGATGCTACTTCTCATTTATCTAGCACCTTCTAGAATATAATAGCTGGAATCTGATTGGTTGCTATGGGCAACATCCCATAGTAAATTTACCATCAAGTTGGAAGGTAACTCTAACCAAGTGGGAGAGTAACTCAAAATTTGCCTTGCCATTACTGCAGAGGAATTAGATTGCAGTGACTAAAGTACTGTTCAGTATGTTGGCATTACATAAATAAACTATAATAACTACTCTTGTGTTATAACTAGTTACCAGCCAATCAAAATTATGGGACAACATAACAATAATGTCAGCGACAGTGGCTGTGTGCAGCTGAACAGAGCAACACTTGAGCTGCTCCGTTGGATGCCATCTAGTGGCCACTGGCGCTCAAAACACTTGTATTTCCCCCCCATAGAGGTGAGGAGTATGCAGAGTTGCCATTTTGAATAAAAAATACATCTCACCCCAAATATCACCATTAAGTGTTCTGTGTTGCAAAGCAAAACTGTTGCTAATTAACTAATTAGCATAAGTGTAAAATAAATATATTCAATTATAATTCACCTTACAGTTTAACCAGCATGAATTAGCAATTCACTTCTGACAAATTCTTCAGGTCACATATTTATGTATTTACCTCAGAAGTCTTATTTCTTCTTTTCTAATGAATGAGGAAGGGAGTGTTTGATAGACGGAGCAGCACATCTCCTTGTGCTCTGTGAGTGTTGCTAGGATACCCAAGTGTCTTGTCAGTGGATTTTTTCTTAACAGACGCAGCGCTGGGGAGATAATACTACTTGCTGTATAGGCTTTATTTCTAAATCCAAAATAATAATAATAATTATAAGAAATATATGTTGCTGACAAAAGGCATAATTTAGTTTTGAACATAAAATTGCATTTTAGGCATACACGCAATGTATCCATGCCTTTACATTTCAATAATTGTATTTTGAGTTGCACACATGGGGGTAATTCCAAGTTGATCGCAGCAGGAATTTTTTTAGCAGTTGGGCAAAACCATGGCCCTCATTCCGAGTTGTTCGCTCGCTAGCTGCTTTTAGCAGCATTGCACACGCTAAGCCGCCGCCCTCTGGGAGTGTATCTTAGCTTAGCAGAATTGCGAACGAAAGATTTGCAAAATAGCGAATAGAAATTTCTTAGCAGTTTCTGAGTAGCTCGACACTTACTCTGCCACTGCGATCAGTTCAGTCAGTTTCGTTCCTGGTTTGACGTCACAAACACACCCAGCGTTCGCCCAGGCACTCCCCCATTTCTCCAGCCACTCCCGCGTTTTTCACAGAAACGGCAGCGTTTTTTCACACACACCCATAAAACGTCCAGTTTCCGCCCAGAAACACCCACTTTCTGTCAATCACACTCCGATCACCAGAACGAAGAAAAATCCTCGTAATGCCGTGAGTAAAATACCTAACTTTTGAGTAAAATAACTAAGCGCATGCGCTCTGCGAACATTGCGCAATGAGCAAACAACTCGGAATGAGGGCCCATGTGCACTGCAGGGGAGGCAGATATAACATGTGCAGAAAGAGTTAGATTTGGGTGTTTTATTTTGTTTCTGTGCAGGGTAAATACAGTCTGCTTTATTTTTACACTGCAAATTAGATTGCAGATTGAACACACCACACCCAAATCTAACTCACTCTGCACATGTTATATATGCCTCCCTTGCAGTGCACACACATGGTTTTGCCCAATTGCTAACAAACTTGAGGCTGTGATCAACTCAGAATTACCCCCATGGTCGGTCTGGCCATCTGCCAATTCTGGCAAATGCCAGAGCGGATCATCTGTAGGCCTGGCTGAGCAGCTCTGCCTCCTGGCACACTGCTTCTCTATAGGCTTTCAGTTATTTCTGTCATGATGTCACATCGCACAGCTGCATACTTGAGATGCCACTTGAAGTCAGGGCCTAATGCAAGGCTACGTCCTATGACTTGTGGCCATGCCCCCTTTTTCCAAATACAGTAAGGACAAAGGGATATACAGTCAGGTCCATAAATATTGGGACATCGACACAATTCTCATATTTTGGGCTCTATACACCACCACAATGGATTTGAAATGAAACAAACAAGATGTGCTTTAATTGCAGACTTTCTGCATTAATTTGAGGGTATTTACATCCAAATCAGGTGAACGGTGTAGGAATTACAACGGTTTCTATATGTGTCTCCCACTTTTTAGCGGACTAAAAGTAATGGGACAAACTAAACAATCCTAAATCAAACTTTCACTTTTTAATACTTTGTTGCAAATCCTTTGCAGTCAATTACAGCCTGAAGTCTGGAATGCATAGACATCACCAGATGCTGGGTTTCATCCCTGGTGATGCTCTGTAAGGCCTCTACTGCAAATGTCTTCAGTTCCTGCATGCTCTTGGGGCATTTTCCCTTCATTTTTGTCTTCACCAAGTGAAATGCATGCTCAATTGGATTCAGGTCAGGTGATTGACTTGGCCATTGCATAACATTCCACTTATTTGCCTTAAAAAAGTCTTTGGTTGCTTTCGCAGTATGCTTCGGGTCAATGTCCATCTGCACTGTGAAGCCGTCCAATGAGTTCTGAAGCATTTGACTGAATATGAGCAGATAATATTGCCCGAAACACTTCAGAATTCATCCTGCTGCTTTTGTCAGCAGTCACATTATCAATAAATACAAGGGAACCAGTTCCATTGGCAGCCATACATGCCCACGCCATGACACTACCACCACCATGCTTCACTGATGAGGTGCTATGTTTTGGATCATGAGCAGTTCCTTTCCCTCTCCATTATCTTCTCTTCCTATCACTCTGGTACAAGTTAATCTTTTTCTCATCTGTCCATAGAATGTTGTTCCAGAACTGTAAAGGCTTTTTTAGATGTTGTTTGGCAAACTCTAATCTGGTCTTCCTGATTTTGTGGTTCACCAATGATTTACATCTTGTGGTGAACCCTCTATATTCACACTTGTGAAGTCTTCTCTTGATTGTTGACTTTGACACATATACACCTACCTTCTGGGGAGTGTTCTTGACCTGGGCAACTGTTGTGAAGGGGTTTTTCTTCACCAGGGATATAATTCTTCTGTCATCCACCACAGTTGTTTTCCGTGGTCTTCCAGGTCTTTTGGTGTTGCTGAGCTCTCCGGTGCGTTCTTTCTTTTTAAGAATGTTCCAAATAGTTGATTTGGCCACATCTTATGTTTTTGCTATCTCTCTGATGGGTTTGTTTTGATTTTTCAGCCTAATGATGGCTTGCTTCACTGATAGTGGCAGCTCTTTGGATCTCATATTGAGCGCCGACAGCAACAGATTCCAAGTGCAAATGTCACACTTGGAATCCACTCTAGACCTTTTACCTGCTTAATTGATGATGAGATAACGAGGGAATAGCCCACTCCTTTCCATGAAATAGCTTTTGAGTTGATTGTCCCATTACTTTTGGTTCCTTAAAAAGTGTGAGGTACATATTGAAACCGTTGTAATTCCTACACCGTTCACCTGATTTGGATGTAGATACCCTCAAATTAAAGCGGAAAGTCTGCAGTTAAAGCACAACTTGTTTATTTCATTTCAAATCCATTGTGGTGGTGTATAGAGCACAAAATATGAGAATTGTGTTGATGTCCCAATATTTATGGACCTGACTGTATATCCCTTTGTCCTTACTGTATTTGGAAAAAGGGGGCATGGCCACAAGTCATAGGACGTAGCTTTGCATTAGGCCCTGACTTCAAGTGGCATCTCAAGTATGCAGCTGTGCGATCTGACTAAATTGTGGGTTTTTAGAAGTGGAGATGCTGCCAATGGCAACCAATCAGATTCTACTTTCAGATGGGTCCTCCGTTATCTTGACTGTTTCTGCACCTAGACGGAGGTTTAGTCACGCCTAGGCAATAGCTTAGGTTGCCGAGTTAAATCACGGACAGGTGCATTGAGGCACGAGCATGCAATACACATCTCCACCACTGGGTGGCTAATGCACCACTAATCCAGTACTTTAGTTTGAATAGCGGCGGATTGATCTACAGTACAAGCTCTGGCAAATGGTCAGTAACGACTGTAATGTTAATATACAGTCCTGTACTGCATAATGTACACACAGATGGTGACCAATGGTCAGACGGAGAAAAAAAAAAGTGTATTCAGACGTAAACGAACATGTTAAAACACTTGTGTATGCAGACGCAACAAATGTGTGAAAGGAATAATGTAGCTCATTGACTACACACAAAAAGGCTATCAGCCCCCCATGCACCACCCAAGGATGGGGGGGCAGCCTCGGGCTTCACCCCTGACCCTTGGGTGCCTGGAGGGGGGACCCCTTGATTTAAGGGGTCCCCACTCCCCTAGGGTACCCCGACCTGGGGTGACTAGCTGGGGTGGGTAATGCCACGTCCGCAGGGACCTACATAAATGTGTCTCCCGGCTGTGGCATTATCTTCTCGGCTAGTGGAGCCCGGCGCTGGTTTTAAAAATACAGGGGACCCCCTACGTCTTTTGTCCCCCATATTTTTTGAACCAGGGCCAGCCCAAGAGCCCGGTGCTGGTTGACTAAATACAGGGGGACCCCAGTCAATTTTTCCCCGGTATTTAAACTACCAGGACTGGCTCAAAGAGCCCGAGGCTGGTTATGTTTAGGAGGCTGGACTTCACGCAAAAATGTTTTTGACATTTTCAGCTATTTCTGTTAACTATTTTTCCACAGAGAAGCAGGCACAGATCTCACTGATCCGTGCATGACTATGTGAACACGCCAGCAAAAAGCAGGTCTATTTGAAAGCTCATTTTTTTTATCAAAATCTATGCTTTCCCAGCAGTGTTTGGCTATTGTCGGCATTGATTAAGAATACAAATTCTTAGTAAATTACTGAGTTGTATAACGTACAACACAGATTCTCTAACGCCAACGATCTACAGTACTGTGTTGCTCGAACAGTTAGTTGCGTCAGGTGCCATTACCGCTGTGTATTTTAGATAGCGGAATGAGTTGCTCCTGCAGATTTACCCTGATTGATGTGAAACCTGTGTGCACCCTTCCATTGAATGTTTTACAATGGATTAGCTAGAAAAAAAAATTATAAAGTGAATCTCAGGGAAAATAAAATATAGATTGGCACTTTGGGAATCGAACTCGGGACCCTCAGCTTTTATCTCTCCCCATTATACTTAATACTATGGGATTTGGAAGCTCACATATCCCTAACATCAATAGACCATACTGTACCTGTAACATGTTCATTTGCATATGTATATGCTGTACTATTTGCGTCTGTACTGTTTATACCGTTATATACTGTATGACATACTGTAGCATAATGTAGCGTAATGAGTCACACCAGTAAAGTAGTTCTTACACTGTAGTTCAGTATTGTATTTTAATGGAGACCACACGCATGCGCATTGGTGATTTTAAAAAGCGACATCTGGTGGATGATCTTAGGTATTACACTCAAAGGTAACACCAAACACTTTGTGCGCCTCCCTGCGACTAGGCGCGCCTCCTTGCGCCCAGGCATGCTGCGTATGCCCGATCGCGACTAACGTCTCAGTCTGCCAAGATAACGAAGGACCCATCTGTATCATTTATCTAGCACATTATAGAAGATAATAGCTAGAATCTGATTGGTTGCTATGGGCATCTCCACCTTAGTATATATACCCCATAATCTTTACCATCAACACGGAAGCACCTCAGATACCTCAGATACACCTCCTGAAAAGCATATACAAGTCAAAATATATTGTATCTCTAAGGGATGTGAAAGACTTAGTTAATCATGAACACATGAACGCCTTGACCTGCCTCTCAAAGCACAATTGAGTTTAAGTAGAAATGTAACTTGAAATATGCCCTTAAGATGTGCACTTTCAAAGTCCATCAAAATTGACACAAGTTTACATGACACAATGCATTTACAACCAATTCTAATTTTTAGTCTAAAATTAAGTCTAAAAAAAGTAAAGTAAATTCAGTGATTTTGTAGGGTTTCACTTTTCAACAGGATACATTTCACTAATGAATTTCTCCAGACGGGAACAATTATTTTGCAGACTATAGTTGTTGTTGTCGTCATCATCATCATCATCATCATCATCATCATGTATTTGGCACCACAAAACTCAGCAATGCCAAACAGATACAAACCATGCAAAAACAGGAGACGTACATACAAGGTTAAAAAGGAGATGCAGATTGCTTCAAATGCACACAGCTGGGTGCAGATGTGATGCACTCTATGTGGACCTGCACAGAAGTGAAAACATTCTAGTATTCAGTACAATCTTATATTAATGAGACCCTCAAGATAAAGTTCTCCTGGGTGTGCCTTATGGAATATTCATTCAACATTATCTCAACTCACCTTATCTAGAGGAGTAAAATTGTTAGTAGCAAAAATTGCTGCGGCAGCAAAAAAAATAACGATCCTATCATAGTGGGTGTCTTCTGACACTTTACCAAGGGCGTAGCTACCATAAGTGCAGACAATGCAGCTGCTATGGGGCTCAGAGCTGAGTGGGACCTATCTTCCCTGTCAAAGTTAAATGTGTTATATACATTTTTTGCCATTGGGTGGTACGTAGGGGTCCTTTCAAACTTTTTCCTTGGGGCCTACAATATATCTAGGTATGCACCTGTACCTGCTCACTGTAGTGTGGTATAAAATGAAGTGGAGGGCATTTTTAATGTTATATATGAACGGGGGCACTGTAATGAGGCACTATATGAACGGGGAGCACTATATTTCAGAATGTGACTTGGGGATACTGTGCGGCATAATGTGTACTGGCAGCTCTGAAATGTGACATAGGGTGAACTAAAGCACTACTGCGATTCATATAAGAAACTACTGTGGGGCATAACATTAAGGGGTCTATTCATGAAGCAGTGAAAAGGGTGGAGAAGTGAGCCAGTGGCAACCAATCAGCATTGAAGTAACATTTATAATTTGCATACTATACAATTGTACGGAGCAGCTGATTGGTTGCCATAGGCAACTTCTCCACAGGCTCACTTCTCCAGTGTTTTCACTGCTTCATGAATAGACCCGTAAATAAGGCACTACTATGGTTCAGAAAATGAACTAGGGCACTATTATAGGACATAAAATGAACAACTGCTGCAGAGAAGTGTCTCTCTAGAAGCATTGGGATGGGGACCTCTTCAAAATGTTGCTATGGGGCCCACAAAGTCCTACTCTACCAGAAAAGCTGGGAGGCTCCCAAAAAATTGGGTAGTGCTCCCATACGCCTGGAAGAGTGACCATATCAACATTATGAATGAGGACATACAGGAGCGGATTGGTATGCCGGGATGCCGGACCGGATTCCGTTTGGCCGGTCCGGTCGTCCCCTCATTGGCTGGCCATCACCTCCAATGCAGGCCGCCGCCGCCAGCCGCAGCCGCAGCCACGATCAGGGAAACATTAACTGAAGCTTCCGCACATGCGCAGAAGCTCAGTGAAGTATTTAAAATATGGCCACCGTCGGAGCTGCATGCGCAGAAGCTTCAGTTAATGTTGCCGCGGCTGGCGGTAGCAGCCTGCATAGGCTGTGGTGACGGCCAGCCAATGATGGGCAACAAGCAACATTAGTGACGGCTCCGCAAGTGAGTGCTGCTGCTGCAGCATATGGGTTGATAGGGAGGGAGGGGAAGGCAGTGACAGGGCACTACTGTATGGCACAGTGGCAGTGCTGCTAAATGTGCATGAGATGTTAATACTGTGTGTATAATATACTGTATCTAAAAGGCATTATTACTACTGTATGTGCAATTTAGTCTAGTCCCTTACCCTAACCATCCCCACCCACAGCCTAACCCTCCTTCTCGCAGCCTAACCCTCCTCCCCGCAGCCTAACCTTAACCTCCCCCCTCAGCCTAACCCTAACCTCTCCCCTCAGCCTAACTCTACCCCCCCTGCAGCCTAACCCTAAACACCCCCCCCCCCCCCCCCCGCAGCCTAACCCTAACCTCCCCTTCCGCAGGCTAACCCTAATTTACCCTTTTGCAGCCTAGCACTAACCTCCCCCCGCAGCCTAACCTTGACCCTTTCCGGAGCCTTACCCTGACCCTCAACCTGCAACATCAGATAAAATGCCTGTCAGTCTGATAGGCATTTTATCTGCCTGTGCAGTGCCAGATTGGCAATGTGTATAACGTGCTGTGCCTGGTGCAATATGTATAATGTGCTTTACCTGGTGCAATGTGTATAATGTGCTTTACGTGGTGCAATGTGTATAATGTGCTCTACCTGGTGCAAAGTATATAACATGCTCTATTTGGTGCAATGTGTATAATGTGCTTTACCTGGTGCAATGTGTATAATGTGCTTTACCTGGTGCAATTTGTATAATGTGCTCTGCCTGGCGTATGTGTATAATGTGCTTTACCTGGTGCAATGTGTATAATGTGTTCTGCCTGGCGCAAAGTGTATACCGTGCTTTACCTGGCAGAGTGTGTATAGGAGGTTCTACCTGGTGCAGTGTGTATAAGCGGCACTACTGTGTGGTATGGAGTAATGTGAATTGGCACTAATATGTGGTCACGCCCCTTCCCCATGAAGCCACGCCCCTAAAATTTTGATACGCACCTTCAGTGCCTACTTTCCATCCCTGCATTTAGTCAGGCCTTCTGAGCGGTAATCCTGCCTACTTGACAGATCCCACCCATATTAGGGCTGCTTCCATAAGCTTCCCGGGCTGGTTTTCGATCCCAATCCACCCCTGAGGACGGGTTCACTACGGCTGGCCGGCGGTCGGGCTCCCGGCGACCAGCATCCCGGCGCCGGGAGCCCGACCGCCGGCTTACCGACAGCTTGACGAGCGCAAATGAGCCCCTTGCGGGCTCGCTGCGCTCGCCACGCTACGGGCACGGTGGCGCGCCACACTATTTTATTCTCCCTCTATGGGGGTCGTGGACCCCCACGAGGGAAAATAATTGTCGGTATGCCGGCTGTCGGGCTCCCGGCGCCGGTATACTGAGCGCCGGGAGCCCGACCGCCGGCAAACAGAAGACCACCCCTGAGGACATATCAACATAACATCCATGTCACCATTCAGATCATGTGGTCATTCCACAGAGCACAGAGAGAAACCTGCTTCTAAAAAGCTTATAAACTAGAGATCTGCAATGTCAAAAGGGTGTTAAGTTCTCTGTACTTGGAACCCAGGAGATAGGGTGGCAGCAGAAGAGTTC
The DNA here is from genome assembly GCF_028390025.1 of Pseudophryne corroboree. Lineage (NCBI taxonomy): Eukaryota > Metazoa > Chordata > Amphibia > Anura > Myobatrachidae > Pseudophryne > Pseudophryne corroboree. Next base: position 962,973,587 of record NC_086444.1, on the reverse strand, counting down.
CAAGTACAGATGTGTGAAGCTGCGACAGAACTGGGGTACGCAGAAATACCTAACGGTAAACCCTGACTCTGTGGTCCTTCCCTAGTGGTCGGTTAACGCCTGCGAGACTATGGTTTCTTGGGCCCACGGCAGCCGCGTTTGAATAGGCGGATTAGGTCCGTCCGAACGCCAATGCTCCCTGGTCTTAGTTGGTGACAAGGCGTTAACCAAGACAGAGAGAGAACAAGGGGAAAAATAAGACAGACACAAAAGTGAAAGTGGAAACCACAGAAAATAATAAACTAATTTCTGTGCGGCGCGGCCGCCAAGAAAAACCGTAACCAAAGTAACGCTGCCCAAGTGCCAAATATGAATCCGACGTAGTTCGGCAAGGACAACCATGCGGAAGCCTCCACCAAAATGACTCGACCAAAAACAGATAACGAGAACACAGCTTCAGCCATACGATGCAGCAGAGCCACTACTCACAACACCACGGAAGGAGCGCGCAGGAAACGACCGGAACCCCCGAGGCTTTGGAAACCAGAGCACTCCACTGGAAGACAAACTCAGAGGACAACAGGAAATGATCCCTCAGACCGTACCCTGGAAACTGGACACAGGACACTGGAGTACACAAGCTGGACACAGGAACACACCAGAGGCAAGAAGACAGGCTCCACTGGAAGCTGCTGACTGTGACCAGGAAAAAGCTCGCAGGAAGCTAACCAAGAACTGGAACATACAAGTATCATAACAAACTTCTATCACCGGCGCTGAACTGCAGGGCTAGCTGGGTAATAAGGGAAGCACGCCCCAATCAGGATGGCTGGAAGCCAGGCACAATGTAATGGCCAAAATACTGGCAGTTGAGGTTACACAGACAAGAGCCAGACTGCAGTACACAGACTCACCACATAATGACCAAATATCTGACAGGTGAGGCTTAACACATAGAAAACAGGCTGCAGTTACTCAGACTCACCACCGGTGGCCAACAAGAGTCTTCTAAACAAGTACAAGAGAAATCCTGGCATGCAAACAGAACTATAACATAAATTTCATGAACAGAAAGCAAACAGGAATGAACCACTGCTTGTGGTTCATAACAAAGGGAAAACACACATTTATGATATCCCATGTTCACTAGGCCACGGTGCTTGCCCATAGCCAGTAATGCACAGTTTGCGTAACTCTACAATGATAACATTTCAGAGTGAGGTCACATCAGGCAACGCACTACTGTTATAGGGTCACTAAAACTGTGCCCAAATCACATACAATAGTGCAGGGCAGAATTAAGGGTCACATGGCGCTGGGGCTGAAAATGTTGAATGGCCTTTGCTAAGAAGGGGAGTAACTGTGACTAGTACTTGTGGGTGTGGCCAGTGTCATATGGGCATGTACAGCCCTACACCATTAGCTCCGATGTGACTGTCTCCCAGTCCCTAAATACATAAAACTAGAAAAATTGCAGAATTTTGTGAGAATAATAGAAACAGAAATACCATTGTAATATTTGGACTTATTTTTATGTGGCGGCCTGAAGCTGAAGCTCAATCAATCCCATTGTTAATCTGACCCTGCCATGGTGTCACGGATAGCACTGGTTTGTTGTACCGTGTCACATCCAAGGGTGCGGTTGCTGGAAATCTCACAACAGCAGTTGTCAGAGGATACCTGCAAAAAAGAATTCACAGTATTTAATAGGGGAAACCACAGCAGTCCAGGGACGTGCAGTCAGGGAAGGCAGTGCCTCCCCTGTCATTAATGATTAAAATAATACAAAGAAGATACTTATGACATATTCTGTGTCATAAGTATCTCCTTTATTATTCTAATCATTATCACAGTGTATAATGTGTTTGGGAGGCACCGATCGTGGGGAAAGGTGTGGGAGCGGGGGCCGGGCCTAGCCATGGTCAGTAAAAGCCCATTGAAATTACATAGGAAAGCGGCAACATTAGAGGTGCCGCTTTTATACAGGGACGTGCTTTTAACCAATGAAAGCACGCCCTGTGAGTGAGGCCACAGTGATTGGCCAGCGGATCCGTCACTGGATTCGCTGTCATCGCTTGGTGGGCTCGGCGGCGGAGGTGCAGGTGGCGGGATGCAGTGGTGCAGGCGGTGGTATGCGGCGTTGGTGTGGGCGGTGGAACGCCATAGTATTACCTGGATTCTGCAGAGTCTGCCAGCGGAGCGGCACCAGTTTCAAAAATGGCGCCTCAGCGTAATTTTTTAAATTCAAGATGACCGACGCGAGCTAATCACGGCTCACCATGTCATCGCCCCGCCCCCTCCTGCTGACTTATATAAGTCAGCGCGAGGCAGCAGCGTCAGTCCGATGGCAGAGGAGGAGCAGTTAAGAGATCCAGAAGAAAGAAGACGCCAGGGAAGTCCTGCATGGGCGGTGGCTATGCATAAGAGCTTAACAGCCGCCGCCCACCAGGTGAAGACGCCAGAAGCCCTGGGAAGGCGGCGGCCATGCAAAAGAGCTTAAAGGCCGCCGCCTCCCAGGTGAAGACGCTGGAGGAAGATGCCGGAAGCCATGGGGAGGCGGTTCCCCCCCAAGTGAAGACACCGGAAGCCCTGGAGAGGCGGCGACCCCCAGGTGAAGACGCCGGAAGCCCTGGGAAGGCTGCAGCCACGCAAAAGAGCTTAAAGGCTGCCACCCCCAGGTGAAGAACCTGAGTAATAAAACTTTTTTTAAAGACAGTGTTGTGTTTTTTTTTTTTTTTTTTATACTTTCTTTACAGGTGGGTTACAGGTGCCAGCGGGCCCATTATGTCCAGGCATGCTGGCACTTGTGGTTCTCCAAGTGCCAGCATGCTGGGGCAGGCTTTCTGGGACCTGTAGGCCACCTGTAAAGAACAATATTAACATACAATGAACCCCGCACCCACCACCATTAGGGGTGCGGGGCATAGTACTGGGCTATCAGCCCAGTGCTGGTTGTTGCTCGGGAGGGGGGACACCATTTTAATTGTTTGGGCCCCGCTTTCCGAGGAATTCCAGCCTAGGGCTGAATAGCTTGGGGGGCACTTTAATGGCATGCCAGGGGGACCCCACACTGTGTGTCTAGGTGTCTCCCCTGCTATGGCATTATCCCCCCTGGCTGGTTTTAGTGGAGTGTGGGCGGACTACACTTTTTTTGCCCCACAAAGGGGGGTGGGGGGTTAGCTGCCAGTGCTTCCCCTACCACTGACCTCACAGCACATCACTGCAGCAGTCATCTCAGATATCTGCTGTAGTCCCTACATTTTAGTTTGTAAAATCTAGTGATGAGCGGGTTCGGTTTCCGAGAAACCGAACCTCCCCCCGAGCTTTACCTTTTTTACACGGGTCCGAGCAGACTCGGATCCTCCCGCCTTGCTCGGTTAACCCGAGTGCGCCCGAACGTCATCATCCCGCTGTCGGATTCTCGCGAGATTCGGATTCTATAAGCAGCCGCGCGTCGCCGCCATTTTCACACGTGCATTGAAGATGATAGGGAGAGGACGTGGCTGGCGTCCTCTCCGTTTAGTAGAAGTCAGAAGACAGTTGATTTCATTTGATTGCTTGTGCTTGTTTATTACTATAATTGTGGGGAGGATTGGGGAGCAGCTGTTAGGAGGAGTACAGTGCAGAGTTTAGTTTTTATCCGTTCTCTGCCTGAAAAAAACGCTCCATACCATATCTGTGCTCAGTGTGCTGCATGATATATCTGTGCTGAGTGCTCACACTGCTTAATTGTGGGGACTGGGGAGCAGCTATAGCAGGAGTACAGTGCAGAGTTTTGCTGACAGTGACCACCAGTATACGTTTGTCTGCCTGAAAAACACTCCATATCTGTGCTCACAGTGTGCTGCTTTATTGTGGGGACTGGGGACCACCAGTATAATTAATATTATATATAGGAGGAGTACAGTGCAGAGTGCACTGCTGTACCTACCTCTGTGTCGTCATCCATTAAGTATACTACCCATCTACATTCCTATACCTGTGGTGCATTTTAGTTTAGCAGTTTGCTGACAGTGTCCACCAGGTCCAGTATACTATATATAGCAGTACGGTAGGCCACTGCTGTACCTACGTCTGTGTCGTCACTCGTCATCCATAAAGTATACTAGTATCCATCCATCTACATTGTATACCTGTGGTGCCTTTTTTTTAGACTAGTTTAGCAGTTTGCTGACAGTGTCCACCAGGTCCAGTATACTGTATATAGCAGTACGGTAGGCCACTGCTGTGTACCTACCTCTGTGTCGTCACTCGTCATCCATAAAGTATACTAGTATCCATCCATCTATATTGTATACCTGTGGTGCCTTTTTTTTAGACTAGTTTAGAAGTTTGCTGACAGTGTCCACCAGGTCCAGTATACTGTATATAGCAGTACGGTAGGCCACTGCTGTGTACCTACCTCTGTGTCGTCACTCGTCATCCATAAAGTATACTAGTATCCATCCATCTACATTGTATACCTGTGGAGCCTTTTTTTAGACTAGTTTAGCAGTTTGCTGACAGTGTCCACCAGGTCCAGTATACTGTATATAGCAGTACGGTAGGCCACTGCTGTGTACCTACCTCTGTGTCATCACTCGTCATCCATAAAGTATACTAGTATCCATCCATCTACATTGTATACCTGTGGTGCCTTTTTTTTAGACTAGTTTAGCAGTTTGCTGACAGTGTCCACCAGGTCCAGTATACTGTATATAGCAGTACGGTAGGCCACTGCTGTGTACCTACCTCTGTGTCATCACTCGTCATCCATAAAGTATACTAGTATCCATCCATCTACATTGTATACCTGTGGTGCCTTTTTTTTAGACTAGTTTAGCAGTTTGCTGACAGTGTCCACCAGGTCCAGTATACTGTATATAGCAGTACGGTAGGCCACTGCTGTGTACCTACCTCTGTGTCATCACTCGTCATCCATAAAGTATACTAGTATCCATCCATCTACATTGTATACCTGTGGTGCCTTTTTTTTAGACTAGTTTAGCAGTTTGCTGACAGTGTCCACCAGGTCCAGTATACTGTATATAGCAGTACGGTAGGCCACTGCTGTGTACCTACCTCTGTGTCGTCACTCGTCATCCATAAAGTATACTAGTATCCATCCATCTACATTGTATACCTGTGGTGCCTTTTTTTTAGACTAGTTTAGCAGTTTGCTGACAGTGTCCACCAGGTCCAGTATACTGTATATAGCAGTACGGTAGGCCACTGCTGTGTACCTACCTCTGTGTCGTCACTCGTCATCCATAAAGTATACTAGTATCCATCCATCTACATTGCATACCTGTGGTGCCTTTTTTTTAGACTAGTTTAGCAGTTTGCTGACAGTGTCCACCAGGTCCAGTATACTGTATATAGCAGTACGGTAGGCCACTGCTGTGTACCTACCTCTGTGTCGTCACTCGTCATCCATAAAGTATACTAGTATCCATCCATCTACATTGTACACCTGTGGTGCCTTTTTTTAGACTAGTTTAGCAGTTTGCTGACAGTGTCCACCAGGTCCAGTATACTGTATATAGCAGTACGGTAGGCCACTGCTGTGTACCTACCTCTGTGTCGTCACTCGTCATCCATAAAGTATACTAGTATCCATCCATCTACATTGTATACCTGTGGTGCCTTTTTTTTAGACTAGTTTAGCAGTTTGCTGACAGTGTCCACCAGGTCCAGTATACTGTATATAGCAGTACGGTAGGCCACTGCTGTGTACCTACCTCTGTGTTGTCACTCGTCATCCATAAAGTATACTAGTATCCATCCATCTACATTGTATACCTGTGGTGCCTTTTTTTTAGACTAGTTTAGCAGTTTGCTGACAGTGTCCACCAGGTCCAGTATACTGTATATAGCAGTACGGTAGGCCACTGCTGTGTACCTACCTCTGTGTCGTCACTCGTCATCCATAAAGTATACTAGTATCCATCCATCTACATTGTATACCTGTGGTGCCTTTTTTTTAGACTAGTTTAGAAGTTTGCTGACAGTGTCCACCAGGTCCAGTATACTGTATATAGCAGTACGGTAGGCCAATGCTGTGTACCTACCTCTGTGTCGTCACTCGTCATCCATAAAGTATACTAGTATCCATCCATCTACATTGTATACCTGTGGTGCCTTTTTTTTAGACTAGTTTAGCAGTTTGCTGACAGTGTCCACCAGGTCCAGTATACTGTATATAGCAGTACGGTAGGCCACTGCTGTGTACCTACCTCTGTGTCGTCACTCGTCATCCATAAAGTATACTAGTATCCATCCATCTACATTGTATACCTGTGGTGCCTTTTTTTAGACTAGTTTAGCAGTTTGCTGACAGTGTCCACCAGGTCCAGTATACTGTATATAGCAGTACGGTAGGCCACTGCTTTGTACCTACCTCTGTGTCGTCACTCGTCATCCATAAAATATACTAGTATCCATCCATCTACATTGTATACCTGTGGTGCCTTTTTTTTAGACTAGTTTAGCAGTTTGCTGACAGTGTCCACCAGGTCCAGTATACTGTATATAGCAGTACGGTAGGCCACTGCTGTGTACCTACCTCTGTGTCGTCACTCGTCATCCATAAAGTATACTAGTATCCATCCATCTACATTGTATACCTGTGGTGCCTTTTTTTAGACTAGTTTAGCAGTTTGCTGACAGTGTCCACCAGGTCCAGTATACTGTATATAGCAGTACGGTAGGCCACTGCTGTGTACCTACCTCTGTGTCGTCACTCGTCATCCATAAAGTATACTAGTATCCATCCATCTACATTGTATACCTGTGGTGCCTTTTTTTTAGACTAGTTTAGCAGTTTACTGACAGTGTCCACCAGGTCCAGTATACTGTATATAGCAGTACGGTAGGCCACTGCTGTGTACCTACCTCTGTGTCGTCACTCGTCATCCATAAAGTATACTAGTATCCATCCATCTACATTGTATACCTGTGGTGCTTTTTTTTTAGACTAGTTTAGCAGTTTGCTGACAGTGTCCACCAGGTCCAGTATACTGTATATAGCAGTACAGTAGGCCACTGCTGTGTACCTACCTCTGTGTCGTCACTCGTCATCCATAAAGTATACTAGTATCCATCCATCTACATTGTATACCTGTGGTGCCTTTTTTTTAGACTAGTTTAGCAGTTTGCTGACAGTGTCCACCAGGTCCAGTATACTGTATATAGCAGTACGGTAGGCCACTGCTGTGTACCTACCTCTGTGTCGTCACTCGTCATCCATAAAGTATACTAGTATCCATCCATCTACATTGTATACCTGTGGTGCCTTTTTTTAGACTAGTTTAGCAGTTTGCTGACAGTGTCCACCAGGTCCAGTATACTGTATATAGCAGTACGGTAGGCCACTGCTGTGTACCTACCTCTGTGTCGTCACTCGTCATCCATAAAGTATACTAGTATCCATCCATCTACATTGTATACCTGTGGTGCCTTTTTTTAGACTAGTTTAGCAGTTTGCTGACAGTGTCCACCAGGTCCAGTATACTGTATATAGCAGTACGGTAGGCCACTGCTGTGTACCTACCTCTGTGTCGTCACTCGTCATCCATAAAGTATACTAGTATCCATCCATCTACATTGTATACCTGTGGTGCCTTTTTTTTAGACTAGTTTAGCAGTTTGCTGACAGTGTCCACCAGGTCCAGTATACTGTATATAGCAGTACGGTAGGCCACTGCTGTGTACCTACCTCTGTGTCGTCACTCGTCATCCATAAAGTATACTAGTATCCATCCATCTACATTGTATACCTGTGGTGCCTTTTTTTTAGACTAGTTTAGAAGTTTGCTGACAGTGTCCACCAGGTCCAGTATACTGTATATAGCAGTACGGTAGGCCACTGCTGTGTACCTACCTCTGTGTCGTCACTCGTCATCCATAAAGTATACTAGTATCCATCCATCTACATTGTATACCTGTGGTGCCTTTTTTTTAGACTAGTTTAGCAGTTTGCTGACAGTGTCCACCAGGTCCAGTATACTGTATATAGCAGTACGGTAGGCCACTGCTGTGTACCTACCTCTGTGTCGTCACTCGTCATCCATAAAGTATACTAGTATCCATCCATCTACATTGCATACCTGTGGTGCCTTTTTTTTAGACTAGTTTAGCAGTTTGCTGACAGTGTCCACCAGGTCCAGTATACTGTATATAGCAGTACGGTAGGCCACTGCTGTGTACCTACCTCTGTGTCGTCACTCGTCATCCATAAAGTATACTAGTATCCATCCATCTACATTGCATACCTGTGGTGCCTTTTTTTTTAGACTAGTTTAGCAGTTTGCTGACAGTGTCCACCAGGTCCAGTATACTGTATATAGCAGTACGGTAGGCCACTGCTGTGTACCTACCTCTGTGTCGACACTCGTCATCCATAAAGTATACTAGTATCCATCCATCTACATTGTATACCTGTGGTGCCTTTTTTTTAGACTAGTTTAGCAGTTTGCTGACAGTGTCCACCAGGTCCAGTATACTGTATATAGCAGTACGGTAGGCCACTGCTGTGTACCTACCTCTGTGTCATCACTCGTCATCCATAAAGTATACTAGTTTCCATCCATCTACATTGTATACCTGTGGTGCCTTTTTTTTAGACTAGTTTAGCAGTTTGCTGACAGTGTCCACCAGGTCCAGTATACTGTATATAGCAGTACGGTAGGCCACTGCTGTGTACCTACCTCTGTGTCGTCACTCGTCAACCATAAAGTATACTAGTATCCATCCATCTACATTGTATACCTGTGGTGCCTTTTTTTTAGACTAGTTTAGCAGTTTGCTGACAGTGTCCACCAGGTCCAGTATACTGTATATAGCAGTACGGTAGGCCACTGCTGTGTACCTACCTCTGTGTCGTCACTCGTCATCCATAAAGTATACTAGTATCCATCCATCTACATTGTATACCTGTGGTGCCTTTTCTTTAGACTAGTTTAGCAGTTTGCTGACAGTGTCCACCAGGTCCAGTATACTGTATATAGCAGTACGGTAGGCCACTGCTGTGTACCTACCTCTGTGTCGTCACTCGTCATCCATAAAGTATACTAGTATCCATCCATCTACATTGTATACCTGTGGTGCCTTTTTTTTAGACTAGTTTAGCAGTTTGCTGACAGTGTCCACCAGGTCCAGTATACTGCATATAGCAGTACGGTAGGCCACTGCTGTGTACCTACCTCTGTGTCGTCACTCGTTATCCATAAAGTATACTAGTATCCATCCATCTACATTGTATACCTGTGGTGCCTTTTTTTAGACTAGTTTAGCAGTTTGCTGACAGTGTCCACCAGGTCCAGTATACTGTATATAGCAGTACGGTAGGCCACTGCTGTGTACCTACCTCTGTGTCGTCACTCGTCATCCATAAAGTATACTAGTATCCTTCCATCTACATTGTATACCTGTGGTGCCTTTTTTTTAGACTAGTTTAGCAGTTTGCTGACAGTGTCCACCAGGTCCAGTATACTGTATATAGCAGTACGGTAGGCCACTGCTGTGTACCTACCTCTGTGTCGTCACTCGTCATCCATAAAGTATACTAGTATCCATCCATCTACATTGTATACCTGTGGTGCCTTTTTTTTAGACTAGTTTAGCAGTTTGCTGACAGTGTCCACCAGGTCCAGTATACTGTATATAGCAGTACGGTAGGCCACTGCTGTGTACCTACCTCTGTGTCGTCACTCGTCATCCATAAAGTATACTAGTATCCATCCATCTACATTGTATACCTGTGGTGCCTTTTTTTTAGACTAGTTTAGCAGTTTGCTGACAGTGTCCACCAGGTCCAGTATACTGTATATAGCAGTACGGTAGGCCACTGCTGTGTACCTACCTCTGTGTCGTCACTCGTCATCCATAAAGTATACTAGTATCCATCCATCTACATTGTATACCTGTGGTGCCTTTTTTTAGACTAGTTTAGCAGTTTGCTGACAGTGTCCACCAGGTCCAGTATACTGTATATAGCAGTACGGTAGGCCACTGCTGTGTACCTACCTCTGTGTCGTCACTCGTCATCCATAAAGTATACTAGTATCCATCCATCTACATTGTATACCTGTGGTGCCTTTTTTTTAGACTAGTTTAGCAGTTTGCTGACAGTGTCCACCAGGTCCAGTATACTGTATATAGCAGTACGGTAGGCCACTGCTGTGTACCTACCTCTGTGTCGTCACTCGTCATCCATAAAGTATACTAGTATCCATCCATCTACATTGAATACCTGTGGTGCCTTTTTTTTAGACTAGTTTAGAAGTTTGCTGACAGTGTCCACCAGGTCCAGTATACTGTATATAGCAGTACGGTAGGCCACTGCTGTGTACCTACCTCTGTGTCGTCACTCGTCATCCATAAAGTATACTAGTATCCATCCATCTACATTGTATACCTGTGGTGCCTTTTTTTAGACTAGTTTAGCAGTTTGCTGACAGTGTCCACCAGGTCCAGTATACTGTATATAGCAGTACGGTAGGCCACTGCTGTGTACCTACCTCTGTGTTGTCACTCGTCATCCATAAAGTATACTAGTATCCATCCATCTACATTGTATACCTGTGGTGCCTTTTTTTAGACTAGTTTAGCAGTTTGCTGACAGTGTCCACCAGGTCCAGTATACTGTATATAGCAGTACGGTAGGCCACTGCTGTGTACCTACCTCTGTGTTGTCACTCGTCATCCATAAAGTATACTAGTATCCATCCATCTACATTGTATACCTGTGGTGCCTTTTTTTTTGACTAGTTTAGCAGTTTGCTGACAGTGTCCACCAGGTCCAGTATACTGTATATAGCAGTACGGTAGGCCACTGCTGTGTACCTACCTCTGTGTCGTCACTCGTCATCCATAAAGTATACTAGTATCCATCCATCTGCATTGTATACCTGTGGTGCCTTTTTTTAGACTAGTTAGGGAGTTTGCTGACAGCGTCCACCAGGTCCAGTATACTGTATATAGCAGTACGGTAGGCCACTGCTTTGTACCTACCTCTGTGTCGTCACTCGTCATCCATAAAGTATACTAGTATCCATCCATCTACATTGTATACCTGTGGTGCCTTTTTTTTAGACTAGTTTAGCAGTTTGCTGACAGTGTCCACCAGGTCCAGTATACTGTATATAGCAGTACGGTAGGCCACTGCTGTGTACTTACCTCTGTGTCGTCACTCGTCATCCATAAAGTATACTAGTATCCATCCATCTACATTGTATACCTGTGGTGCCTTTTTTTAGACTAGTTTAGCAGTTTGCTGACAGTGTCCACCAGGTCCAGTATACTGTATATAGCAGTACGGTAGGCCACTGCTGTGTACCTACCTCTGTGTCATCACTCGTCATCCATAAAGTATACTAGTATCCATCCATCTACATTGTATACCTGTGGTGCCTTTTTTTTAGACTAGTTTAGCAGTTTGCTGACAGTGTCCACCAGGTCCAGTATACTGTATATAGCAGTACGGTAGGCCACTGCTGTGTACCTACCTCTGTGTCGTCACTCGTCATCCATAAAGTATACTAGTATCCATCCATCTACATTGTATACCTGTGGTGCCTTTTTTTAGACTAGTTTAGCAGTTTGCTGACAGTGTCCACCAGGTCCAGTATACTGTATATAGCAGTACGGTAGGCCACTGCTGTGAACCTACCTCTGTGTCGTCACTCGTCATCCATAAAGTATACTAGTATCCATCCATCTACATTGTATACCTGTGGTGCCTTTTTTTTAGACTAGTTTAGCAGTTTGCTGACAGTGTCCACCAGGTCCAGTATACTGTATATAGCAGTACGGTAGGCCACTGCTGTGTACCTACCTCTGTGTCGTCACTCGTCATCCATAAAGTATACTAGTATCCATCCATCTACATTGTATACCTGTGGTGCCTTTTTTTAGACTAGTTTAGCAGTTTGCTGACAGTGTCCACCAGGTCCAGTATACTGTATATAGCAGTACGGTAGGCCACTGCTGTGTACCTACCTCTGTGTCGTCACTCGTCATCCATAAAGTATACTAGTATCTATCCATCTACATTGTATACCTGTGGTGCCTTTTTTTTAGACTAGTTTAGCAGTTTGCTGACAGTGTCCACCAGGTCCAGTATACTGTATATAGCAGTACGGTAGGCCACTGCTGTGTACCTACCTCTGTGTCATCACTCGTCATCCATAAAGTATACTAGTATCCATCCATCTACATTGTATACCTGTGGTGCCTTTTTTTTAGACTAGTTTAGCAGTTTGCTGACAGTGTCCACCAGGTCCAGTATACTGTATATAGCAGTACGGTAGGCCACTGCTGTGTACCTACCTCTGTGTCGTCACTCGTCATCCATAAAGTATACTAGTATCCATCCATCTACATTGTATACCTGTGGTGCCTTTTTTTTTAGACTAGTTTAGCAGTTTGCTGACAGTGTCCACCAGGTCCAGTATACTGTATATAGCAGTACGGTAGGCCACTGCTGTGTACCTACCTCTGTGTCGTCACTCGTCATCCATAAAGTATACTAGTATCCATCCATCTACATTGTATACCTGTGGTGCCTTTTTTTTAGACTAGTTTAGCAGTTTGCTGACAGTGTCCACCAGGTCCAGTATACTGTATATAGCAGTACGGTAGGCCACTGCTGTGTACCTACCTCTGTGTCGTCACTCGTCATCCATAAAGTATACTAGTATCCATCCATCTACATTGTATACCTGTGGTGCCTTTTTTTTAGACTAGTTTAGAAGTTTGCTGACAGTGTCCACCAGGTCCAGTATACTGTATATAGCAGTACGGTAGGCCACTGCTGTGTACCTACCTCTGTGTCGTCACTCGTCATCCATAAAGTATACTAGTATCCATCCATCTACATTGTATACCTGTGGTGCCTTTTTTTAGACTAGTTTAGCAGTTTGCTGACAGTGTCCACCAGGTCCAGTATACTGTATATAGCAGTACGGTAGGCCACTGCTGTGTACCTACCTCTGTGTCGTCACTCGTCATCCATAAAGTATACTAGTATCCATCCATCTACATTGTATACCTGTGGTGCCTTTTTTTTAGACTAGTTTAGCAGTTTGCTGACAGTGTCCACCAGGTCCAGTATACTGTATATAGCAGCACGGTAGGCCACTGCTGTGTACCTACCTCTGTGTCGTCACTCGTCATCCATAAAGTATACTAGTATCCATCCATCTACATTGTATACCTGTGGTGCCTTTTTTTTAGACTAGTTTAGCAGTTTGCTGACAGTGTCCACCAGGTCCAGTATACTGTATATAGCAGTACGGTAGGCCACTGCTGTGTACCTACCTCTGTGTCGTCACTCGTCATCCATAAAGTATACTAGTATCCATCCATCTACATTGTATACCTGTGGTGCCTTTTTTTTAGACTAGTTTAGCAGTTTGCTGACAGTGTCCACCAGGTCCAGTATACTGTATATAGCAGTACGGTAGGCCACTGCTGTGTACCTACCTCTGTGTCGTCACTCGTCATCCATAAAGTATACTAGTATCCATCCATCTACATTGTATACCTGTGGTGCCTTTTTATAGACTAGTTTAGCAGTTTGCTGACAGTGTCCACCAGGTCCAGTATACTGTATATAGCAGTACGGTAGGCCACTGCTGTGTACCTACCTCTGTGTCGTCACTCGTCATTCATTAAGTATAGTATCCATCTACATTCTATACCTGTGGTGCATTTTAGTTGTGCGCAGTAAATATAGTAGTAGGCCATTGCTATTGATACTGGCATATAATTCCACACATTAAAAAATGGAGAACAGAAATGTGGAGGTTAAAGGGAAAGATCAAGATCCACTTCCACCTCGTGCTGAAGCTGCTGCCACTAGTCATGGCCGAGACGATGAAATGCCATCAACGTCGTCTGCCAAGGCCGATGCCCAATGTCATAGTAGAGAGCATGTAAAATCCAAAACACAAAAGTTCAGTAAAATGACCCAAAAATCAAAATTAAAAGCGTCTGAGGAGAAGCGTAAACTTGCCAATATGCCATTTACGACACGGAGTGGCAAGGAACGGCTGAGGCCCTGCCCTATGTTCATGGCTAGTGGTTCAGCTTCAAATGAGGATGGAAGCACTCATCCTCTCGCTATAAAAAAGAAAAGACTTAAGCTGGCAAAAGCACAGCAAAGAACTGTGCGTTCTTCAAAGTCACAAATCCCCAAGGAGAATCCAATTGTGTCGGTTGCGATGCCTGATCTTCCCAACACTGGACGGGAAGAGCTTGCGCCTTCCACCATTTGCACGCCCCCTGCAAGTGCTGGAAGGAGCACCCGCAGTCCAGTTCCTGATAGTCAAATTGAAGATGTCACTGTTGAAGTACACCAGGATGAGGATATGGGTGTTGCTGGCGCTGGGGAGGAAATTGACTGATGGTGAGGTGGTTTGTTTAAGTCAGGCACCCGGGGAGACACCTGTTGTCCGTGGGAGGAATATGGCCATTGACATGCCTGGTCAAAATACAAAAAAAATCAGCTCTTCGGTGTGGAATTATTTCAACACAAATGCGGACAACAGGTGTCAAGCCGTGTGTTGCCTTTGTCAAGCTGTAATAAGTAGGGGTAAGGACGTTAACCACCTCGGAACATCCTCCCTTATACGTCACCTGCAGCGCATTCATCAGAAGTCAGTGACAAGTTCAAAAACTTTGGGTGACAGCGGAAGCAGTCCACTGACCACTAAATCCCTTCCTCTTGTAACCAAGCTCCTGCAAACCACACCACCAACTCCCTCAGTGTCAATTTTCTCCTTACCCAGGAAAGCCAATAGTCCTGCAGGCCATGTCACTGGCAAGTCTGACGAGTCCTCTCCTGCCTGGGATTCCTCCGATGCATCCTTGAGTGTAACGCCTACTGCTGCTGGCGCTGCTGTTGTTGCTGCTGGGAGTCGATCGTCATCCCAGAGGGGAAGTCGGAAGACCACTTGTACTACTTCCAGTAAGCAATTGACTGTCCAACAGTCCTTTGCGAGGAAGATGAAATATCACAGCAGTCATCCTGCTGCAAAGCGGATAACTGAGGCCTTGGCAGCCTGGGCGGTGAGAAACGTGGTTCCGGTATCCATCGTTAATTCAGAGCCAACTAGAGACTTGATTGAGGTACTGTGTCCCCGGTACCAAATACCATCTAGGTTCCATTTCTCTAGGCAGGCGATACCGAAAATGTACACAGACCTCAGAAAAAGACTCACCAGTGTCCTAAAAAATGCAGTAGTACCCAATGTCCACTTAACCACGGACATGTGCACAAGTGGAGCAGGGCAGACTCAGGACTATATGACTGTGACAGCCCACTGGGTAGATGTATTGCCTCCCGCAGCAAGAACAGCAGCGGCGGCACCAGTAGCAGCATCTCGCAAACGCCAACTCGTTCCTAGGCAGGCTACGCTTTGTATCACCGCTTTCCAGAATAGCCACACAGCTGAAAACCTCTTACGGCAACTGAGGAAGATCATCGCAGAATGGCTTACCCCAATTGGACTCTCCTGGGGATTTGTGGCATCGGTCAATGCCAGCAATATTGTGCGTGCATTACATCTGGGCAAATTCCATCACGTCCCATGTTTTGCACATACCTTGAATTTGGTGGTGCAGAATTATTTAAAAAACGACAGGTGCGTGCAAGAGATGCTGTCGGTGGCCCGAAGAATTGCGGGCCACTTTCGGCGTTCAGGCACCGCGTACCGAAGACTGGAGCACCACCAAACATTCCTGAACCTGCCCTGCCATCATCTGAAGCAAGAGGTGGTAACGAGGTGGAATTCAACCCTCTATATGCTTCAGAGGATGGAGGAGCAGCAAAAGGCCATTCAAGCCTATACATCTGCCCACGATATAGGCAAAGGAGGTGGAATGCACCTGACTCAAGCGCAGTGGAGAATGATTTCAACGTTGTGCAAGGTTCTGCAACCCTTTGAACTTGCCACACGTGAAGTCAGTTCAGACACTGGCAGCCTGAGTCAGGTCATTCCCCTCATCAGGCTTTTGCAGAAGAAGCTGGAGACATTGAAGGAGGAGCTAAAACAGAGCGATTCCGCTAGGCATGTGGGACTTGTGGATGGAGCCCTTCATTCGCTTAACCAGGATTCACGGGTGGTCAATCTGTTGAAATCAGAGCACTACATTTTGGCCACCGTGCTCAATCCTAGATTTAAAACCTACGTTGTATCTCTCTTTCCGGCAGACACAAGTCTGCAGAGGTTCAAAGACCTGCTGGTGAGAAAATTGTCAAGTCAAGCGGAACGTGACCCGTCACCATCTCCTCCTTCACATTCTCCCGCAACTGGGGGTGCGAGGAAAAGGCTAAGAATTCCGAGCCCACCCGCTGGCGGTGATGCAGGGCAGTCTGGAGCGAGTGCTGACATCTGGTCCGGACTGAAGGACCTGCCAACGATTACTGACATGTCGTCTACTGTCACTGCATATGATTCTCTCACCATTGAAAGAATGGTGGAGGATTATATGAGTGACCGCATCCAAGTAGGCACGTCAGACAGTCCGTACGTATACTGGCAGGAAAAAGAGGCAATTTGGAGGCCCATGCAGAAACTGGCTTTAATCTACCTAAGTTGCCCTCCCTCCAGTGTGTACTCCGAAAGAGTGTTTAGTGCAGCCGCTCACCATGTCAGCAATCGGCGTACGAGGTTACTTCCAGAAAATGTGGAGAAGATGATGTTCATTAAAATGAATTATAATCAATTCCTCCGTGGAGACATTCACCAGCAGCAATTGCCTCCAGAAAGTACACGGGGACCTGAGATGGTGGATTCCAGTGGGGACGAATTAATAATCTGTGAGGAGGGGGATGTACACAGTGAAAGGGGTGAGGAATCGGAGGATGATGATGAGGTGGACATCTTGCCTCTGTAGAGCCAGTTTGTGCAAGGAGAGATTGATTGCTTCTTTTTTGGTGGGGGCCCAAACCAACCAGTCATTTCAGTCACAGTCGTGTGGCAGACCCTGTCGCTGAAATGATGGGTTCGTTAAAGTGTGCATGTCCTGTTTATACAACATAAGGGTGGGTGGGAGAGCCCAAGGACAATTCCATCTTGCACCTCTTTTTTCTTTCATTTTTCTTGGCATCATGTGCTTGGCATCATGTGGGCCAGGTGTTTGTGTCGGCCACTTGGGTCGCTTAGCTTAGTCACACAGCTACCTCATTGCGCCTCTTTTTTTCTTTGCATCATGTGCTGTTTGGGGAGTATTTTTTGGAAGGGCCATCCTGCCTGACACTGCAGTGCCACTCCTAGATGGGCCAGGTGTTTGTGTCGGCCACTTGTGTCGCTTAGCTTAGTCACACAGCCACCTTGGTGCGCCTCTTTTTTTCTTTGCATCATGTGCTGTTTGGGGAGTATTTTTTGGAAGGGCCATCCTGTCTTGATTGACACTGCAGTGCCACTCCTAGATGGGCCAGGTGTTTGTGTCGGCCACTTGTGTCGCTTAGCTTAGTCACACAGCCACCTTGGTGCGCCTCTTTTTTTCTTTGCATCATGTGCTGTTTGGGGAGTATTTTTTGGAAGGGCCATCCTGTCTTGATTGACACTGCAGTGCCACTCCTAGATGGGCCAGGTGTTTGTGTCGGCCACTTGTGTCGCTTAGCTTAGTCACACAGCCACCTTGGTGCGCCTCTTTTTTTCTTTGCATCATGTGCTGTTTGGGGAGTATTTTTTTGAAGGGCCATCCTGCCTGACACTGCAGTGCCACTCCTAGATGGGCCAGGTGTTTGTGTCGGCCACTTGGGTCGCTTAGCTTAGTCACACAGCTACCTCATTGCGCCTCTTTTTTTCTTTGCATCATGTGCTGTTTGGGGACTATTTTTTTGAAGTGCCATCCTGTCTGACACTGCAGTGCCACTCCTAGATGGGCCAGGTGTTTGTGTCGGCCACTTGGGTCGCTTAGCTTAGTCACACAGCGACCTTGGTGCGCCTCTTTTTTTTCTTTGCATCATGTGCTGTTTGGGGAGTATTTTTTGTAAGGGCCATCCTGTCTTGATTGACACTGCAGTGCCACTCCTAGATGGGCCAGGTGTTTGTGTCGGCCACTTGGGTCGCTTAGCTTAGCCATCCAGCGACCTCGGGGCAAATTTTAGGACTAAAAATAATATTGTGAGGTGTGAGGTGTTCAGAATAGACTGAAAATGAGTGGAAATTATGGTTATTGAGGTTAATAATACTATGGGATCAAAATGACCCCCAAATTCTATGATTTTAAGCTGTTTTTGAGGGTTTTTTGAAAAAAAACACCCAAATCCAAAACACACCCGAATCCGACAAAAAATTTCGGCAAAAGGTTTTGCCAAAACGCATCCGAATCCAAAACACGGCCGCGGAACCGAACCCAAAACCAAAACACAAAACCCGAAAAATTTCCGGTGCACATCACTAGTAAATCAGTTCCTAGAGATTTCTATCGCAAACCCCCCAACTGTCCTGATTTTTATGGGACAGTCCTGATTTTCTTGGACTGTCCTGCTGTCCCACCCATGGGTCGCAGTGTCCTGCAATGGGGGGGCAGGTGGGAGACCTCTCTCATCTGCTGCTCAGCGGTGAATAGACGCTGTGAGCATGTGCACAGCATCTATTCACTGGGAGAGAGGCACAGGGGGGATGGCTAACAGCTCACTGAGCGCTGGCCATGTCCCAATAGTGACAAAAACTGGGGCGAATGCATCATTACCGTGAAACCATGCCATATTTTCCCAAGACCACACCCATTTTTCTGGCGCGTCAGAGTCTTTTTTTCCAGGGACAGTGTTGGGAGGTATGGTATAGGAGCTGTAGCCAGCAGGTCTCCCTGAAAATAAAAAACCTAACAAAAGTCTTTTCAAGAGAAACTCAGGAGAGCTCCCCTAGTGAGTGTCCAGTCAGTCCTGGGCACAAAGTCTAACTGAGGTCTGGAGGAGGGGCATAGAGGGAGGAGCCAGTTCACACCCAGTTTAAGTCTTTTCAGTGTGCCCAAGCTCCTGCGGATCCCGTCTATACCCCATGGTCCTTTTGGAGTCCCCAGCATCCTCTAGGACGTAAGAGAAATTGTGAATGTTACCAAGGTTCAGATAACTGCGCTTCACAGGACTTTGCTCCAATAGCTCCACCATCTTTAGATGGCATTAGCCTCTGTGACCTATGGGCTTCACATCACTAAATGTAATCTAATGCATCATCACTGGGAAACGGTGTTGGGTCCGATCCTGACAGTTCTCCACAGTATAAACCTAGTAGAAAAGCCATAAAGAAATATGTCAGCACTCAGATTTACCTGCTATATATAATCCCAGCTGCACAGCAAGAGTGCCATAAGAGCCGGATTAAAGGGGGAGGGCACTGGGGTCAAGTACCCCGGGGCCCCCCGCCACCCGCCGTGGATCAGATTTTTATTACTGATCCGATTAGCAGCACTGTAGACTGCACCAGTAGCAGCTGGCAGAAAGCTGTCATTCGCATCCTCCAGCACTGCTGAGCTGAGAGTAGCGTCCAAAGGAATCTTCAGGTGCTGTCTGCATCTCACTGGGCGCACAGGCTGCAAGCCGGCTGCAAGGAAGTAGGGACTCGGGAGTGGGCGAAGGTGAGGTCCCAGCCACAGTTTGTGCGGGACGCTGCAGTCTGCAACTTACTGAAATCAACCCTTTCAGTGTCCACTCCCACCTGATAAGGTCAAGAGTAGAGTAAAGGACCCTACACATATAAAGATCCGCCGCCGAGCTGCCCGACGGCGGATGCGGCCGACGGGTGATCCGGCAGCGGGGGGCAGTGACGGGGGGAGTGAAGAAACTTCACTTCCCCCGTCACCCGGCTCCATTGAAGTGTGGACAAATTTGGACGAGGTCGTCCATATTGGCCTGCATGAGATCATTCATATGTTTGAAGAATATCGGCAAGTATGTAGGGCCTATAACTGTCCTTCTGGACATTGAACTGTCACTTGACAACCTCATTTGTGTGGGACTTTGTAATAGACTGTATTTAACCAGATTGGATTCGCTACCAATTAGCATTAGCTTTCTTTCTTTGATATGTTTATTAATTTTTATTATGTTTATTATTATTATTTTTTCCCCACAAGTTGTATATGTTTTTTACTGTTTATTTTTCATGCTGGTTTTCTCACCTGTACAAGTAAAAAGTTTACTTTAGTATCCATCATTTATCCAAATGTATTATGGATCATCCCAGGTTTTTACATATCAATACATACTCTGCAACATTACAGGTCACACTCCTAATAATGGTGGTCATTCCAAGTTGATCGCTAGCTGCTTTCGTTCGCTGCGCAGCGATCGGGCAAAAAGCGGCACTTCTGCGCATGCGTATGCGGCGCAATGTGCATGCGCGTCGTGCTATTACAACGAACGATGTAGTTTCACACAAGGTCTAGCGAAGCTTTTCAGTCGCACTGCTGGCCGCAGAGTGATTGACAGGAAGAGGGCATTTCTGAGTGTCAACTGACCGTTTTCAGGGAGTGTTTGAAAAAACACAGGCGTGCCAGGAAAAACGCAGGGCATGTTCATGACGTCAAAATAGGAACTGAACAGTCTGAAGTGATCGCAAGCGCTGAGTAGGTCTGAAGCTACTCTGAAACTGCACAAAATTATTTTGTTGTCGTTCTGCGATCCTTTTGTTCGCACTTCTGCTAAGCTAAAATACACTCCCAGTGGGAGGCGGCATAGCGTTTGCACGGCTGCTAAAAACTGGAAGCGAGCGATCAACTCCGAATGACCACCAATATACATTGTTTCTCCACATAAGTGGCTACTGTATCAATCAGTAGCGGCTCTTGCCACGGGCAAGCAGGCTTTTTGCCCGGGGCGCCACCGCCGCCGTGGCAAGAGCTGCTCTGATTCATCCTGCCTTCCTCCCTCCTTCCCCGCTGCCCGGCCCCCGGCTGCAGCGAGCGCCGTGTGCGCCCGCTGCAGCCGGCATCCCTGACTGATGCTAGAGGTCAAAATTGACCCCTAGATTGACCCCTAGTGTCAGTGCGGCATTGCTATGGGAGAGACGTCATGACGTCTCTCCCATAGAAAGGAGACGGCAGCAGCGGTCCAGAAGCAGGAGCGAGGCTGGTAAGTATTGTGGGGTTTTTTTTTAGGGTTTCAAAGCGGCTACAGGGGGCACATACTGGGGGCACTACTACAAGGGGCACATACAAGGGGCACAGCTACAATAGGCACAGCTGCTGGGGGCAGATCTACAGGGGCACATACTGGAGGCACTGCTACTGGGGGCAAGTCAACAGGGGGCACATCTACAAGGGGCAAAGCTACTGGGGGCACTACTACAGGGGGCACTGCTACAAGGGGCACAGCTACAGGGGCACAACTACAGGGGGCACTGCTACAGGGGGAACAGCTACTGGGGGCAGATCTACAGGGGGGCACAAGTACAGGAGGCACAACTACTGGGGGCACAATATTGCGGGCACAGCTACTGGGGGCAAATCTACAGGGGGGCACAACTACAGGGGACACATACTGGGGCACTGCTACAGGGTGCAAATCAACTCGGGCACAGCTACTGGGGGCACTACTATAGGGGGCACTGCTACCGGCGGTACAGCTACAAGGGGCACAACTAGAGGGGGCACTACTAAAGGGGGCACTGCTACAGGGGGAACAGCTACTGGGGGGAAATTAACTGGGGTCACAGCTGCAGCGGGGCACAGCTACTGGGGATAACTGTGGGCTTCCCCTTCCCTATGAAGAAGCCACGCCCCTGTTTTTGGGCGCGCGCCCTCGGTGTGCACCAACTGTATTTTACCTGGAAGGGGGGGTGGGGCGCCACAGGAAGCTTTCGCCCTGGGCGCCACAAGGTCTAGAACTGGCCCTGGTATCAATTAGAGATGAGCGGGTTCGGTTCCTCTGAATCCGAACCCGCCCGAACTTCAGGTTTTTTACACGGGTCCGAGCAGGCTCGGATCTTCCCGCCTTGCTCGGCTAACCCGAGCGCGCCCGAACGTCATCATCACGCTGTCGGATTCTCGCGAGGCTCGGATTCTATCGCGAGACTCGGATTCTATATAAGGAGCCGCGCGTCGCCGCCATTTTCACACGTGCATTGAGAGTCATAGGGAGAGGACGTGGCTGGCGTCCTCTCCGTTTAGAGAAGAGAGAGACACAGTATTTTGGGGAGCATTATTAGGAGGAGTACTACTATACTGTATACTACTATACTACTTGCTGAAGTGATATTTATACTAGATTAGATAATAGATAGTGTGACTGTAAGTGTATTATCTGACTTGTGGGGGAGACACTGACAGTGGGGAGCAGTTAGAGTCTGAGAGCAGGACTCAGGAGTACATATAACGTACAGTGCACACTTTTGCTGCCAGAGTCAGTGCCACACTGCCATTGTTGTGACCACACTGACCACCAATATAATAATATATTTTGTGATTGTCTGCTTAGGCCTCGGAGTACTAGTTGCAAGTTGCAACGTGACCTGAAGTGACCACCAGTTTAATAATCAATCACCACCAGTTTAATATATATATATATATATATATATATATAATTGTATATAATATATATATATATATAATATTGTATACCACCTACCCGTGGTTTTTTTTTTTTTCATTCTTCTTTATACATACTACTATAGTAGCTTACTGTAGCAGTCTGCGGTGCTGTGCTGACCTGACAGTGTCCAGCAGGTCCGTCATCAGTCATTACATAATAAATATATATAGTACCTGTCCGGCTGCAGTACTAGTGATATTATATTGATTTCATCTCATTATCAATAATTTATCATCCAGTCTAGACTCTATATTAGCAGCAGACACAGTACGTTAGTCCACGGCTGTAGCTACCTCTGTGTCGGCACTCGGCAGTCCATCCATAATTGTATACCACCTACCCGTGTTTTTTTTTTTTCTTTCTTCTTTGTACATACTACTATAGTATAGTAGCTTACTGTAGCAGTCTGCGGTGCTGCTGAGCTGACAGTGTCCAGCAGGTCCGTCATCAGTCATCATTACCTAATAAATATATTATCTACCTGTCCGGCTGCAGTACTAGTGATATTATATATACATACATATATATATATTGATTTCATCTCATTATCAATCATCCAGTCTATATTAGCAGCAGACACAGTACGTTAGTCCACGGCTGTAGCTACCTCTGTGTCGGCACTCGGCAGTCCATCCATAATTGTATACCACCTACCCATGGTTTTTGTTTTTTCTTTCTTCTTTGTACATACTACTATAGTATAGTAGCTTACTGTAGCAGTCTGCGGTGCTGCTGAGCTGACAGTGTCCAGCAGGTCCGTCATCAGTCATCATTACCTAATAAATATATTATCTACCTGTCCGGCTGCAGTACTAGTGATATTATATATACATACATATATATATATATATATATTGATTTCATCTCATTATCAATCATCCAGTCTATATTAGCAGCAGACACAGTACGTTAGTCCACGGCTGTAGCTACCTCTGTGTCGGCACTCGGCAGTCCATCCATAAGTATACTAGTATCCATCCATCTCCATTGTTTACCTGAGGTGCCTTTTAGTTGTGCCTATTAAAATATGGAGAACAAAAATGTTGAGGTTCCAAAATTAGGGAAAGATCAAGATCCACTTCCACCTCGTGCTGAAGCTGCTGCCACTAGTCATGGCCGAGACGATGAAATGCCAGCAACGTCGTCTGCCAAGGCCGATGCCCAATGTCATAGTACAGAGCATGTCAAGTCCAAAACACCAAATATCAGTAAAAAAAGGACTCCAAAACCTAAAATAAAATTGTCGGAGGAGAAGCGTAAACTTGCCAATATGCCATTTACCACACGGAGTGGCAAGGAACGGCTGAGGCCCTGGCCTATGTTCATGGCTAGTGGTTCAGCTTCACATGAGGATGGAAGCACTCAGCCTCTCGCTAGAAAACTGAAAAGACTCAAGCTGGCAAAAGCACCGCAAAGAACTGTGCATTCTTCGAAATCCCAAATCCACAAGGAGAGTCCAATTGTGTCGGTTGCGATGCCTGACCTTCCCAACACTGGACGTGAAGAGCATGCGCCTTCCACCATTTGCACGCCCCCTGCAAGTGCTGGAAGGAGCACCCGCAGTCCAGTTCCTGATAGTCAGATTGAAGATGTCAGTGTTGAAGTACACCAGGATGAGGAGGATATGGGTGTTGCTGGCGCTGGGGAGGAAATTGACCAGGAGGATTCTGATGGTGAGGTGGTTTGTTTAAGTCAGGCACCCGGGGAGACACCTGTTGTCCGTGGGAGGAATAGGGCCATTGACATGCCTGGTCAAAATACAAAAAAAATCAGCTCTTCGGTGTGGAAGTATTTCACCAGAAATGCGGACAACATTTGTCAAGCCGTGTGTTGCCTTTGTCAAGCTGTAATAAGTAGGGGTAAGGACGTTAACCACCTCGGAACATCCTCCCTTATACGTCACCTGCAGCGCATTCATAATAAGTCAGTGACAAGTTCAAAAACTTTGGGTGACAGCGGAAGCAGTCCACTGACCAGTAAATCCATTCCTCTTGTAACCAAGCTCACGCAAACCACCCCACCAACTCCCTCAGTGTCAATTTCCTCCTTACCCAGGAATGCCAATAGTCCTGCAGGCCATGTCACTGGCAATTCTGACGAGTCCTCTCCTGCCTGGGATTCCTCCGATGCATCCTTGAGTGTAATGCCTACTGCTGCTGGCGCTGCTGTTGTTGCTGCTGGGAGTCATCCCAGAGGGGAAGTCGTAAGCCCACTTGTACTACTTCCAGTAAGCAATTGACTGTCCAACAGTCCTTTGCGAGGAAGATGAAATATCACAGCAGTCATCCTGCTGCAAAGCGGATAACTGAGGCCTTGACAACTATGTTGGTGTTAGACGTGCGTCCGGTATCCGCCGTTAGTTCACAGGGAACTAGACAATTTATTGAGGCAGTGTGCCCCCGTTACCAAATACCATCTAGGTTCCACTTCTCTAGGCAGGCGATACCGAGAATGTACACGGACGTCAGAAAAAGACTCACCAGTGTCCTAAAAAATGCAGTTGTACCCAATGTCCACTTAACCACGGACATGTGGACAAGTGGAGCAGGGCAGGGTCAGGACTATATGACTGTGACAGCCCACTGGGTAGATGTATGGACTCCCGCCGCAAGAACAGCAGCGGCGGCACCAGTAGCAGCATCTCGCAAACGCCAACTCTTTCCTAGGCAGGCTACGCTTTGTATCACCGCTTTCCAGAATACGCACACAGCTGAAAACCTCTTACGGCAACTGAGGAAGATCATCGCGGAATGGCTTACCCCAATTGGACTCTCCTGTGGATTTGTGGCATCGGACAACGCCAGCAATATTGTGTGTGCATTAAATATGGGCAAATTCCAGCACGTCCCATGTTTTGCACATACCTTGAATTTGGTGGTGCAGAATTTTTTAAAAAACGACAGGGGCGTGCAAGAGATGCTGTCGGTGGCCAGAAGAATTGCGGGACACTTTCGGCGTACAGGCACCACGTACAGAAGACTGGAGCACCACCAAAAACTACTGAACCTGCCCTGCCATCATCTGAAGCAAGAAGTGGTAACGAGGTGGAATTCAACCCTCTATATGCTTCAGAGGTTGGAGGAGCAGCAAAAGGCCATTCAAGCCTATAAAATTGAGCACGATATAGGAGGTGGAATGCACCTGTCTCAAGCGCAGTGGAGAATGATTTCAACGTTGTGCAAGGTTCTGATGCCCTTTGAACTTGCCACACGTGAAGTCAGTTCAGACACTGCCAGCCTGAGTCAGGTCATTCCCCTCATCAGGCTTTTGCAGAAGAAGCTGGAGACATTGAAGGAGGAGCTAACACGGAGCGATTCCACTAGGCATGTGGGACTTGTGGATGGAGCCCTTAATTCGCTTAACAAGGATTCACGGGTGGTCAATCTGTTGAAATCAGAGCACTACATTTTGGCCACCGTGCTCGATCCTAGATTTAAAGCCTACCTTGGATCTCTCTTTCCGGCAGACACAAGTCTGCTGGGGTTGAAAGACCTGCTGGTGAGAAAATTGTCAAGTCAAGCGGAACGCGACCTGTCAACATCTCCTCCTTCACATTCTCCCGCAACTGGGGGTGCGAGGAAAAGGCTCAGAATTCCGAGCCCACCCGCTGGCGGTGATGCAGGGCAGTCTGGAGCGACTGCTGATGCTGACATCTGGTCCGGACTGAAGGACCTGACAACGATTACGGACATGTCGTCTACTGTCACTGCATATGATTCTCTCACCATTGAAAGAATGGTGGAGGATTATATGAGTGACCGCATCCAAGTAGGCACGTCACACAGTCCGTACTTATACTGGCAGGAAAAAGAGGCAATTTGGAGGCCCTTGCACAAACTGGCTTTATTCTACCTAAGTTGCCCTCCCACAAGTGTGTACTCCGAAAGAGTGTTTAGTGCCGCCGCTCACCTTGTCAGCAATCGGCGTACGAGGTTACATCCAGAAAATGTGGAGAAGATGATGTTCATTAAAATGAATTATAATCAATTCCTCCGTGGAGACATTGACCAGCAGCAATTGCCTCCACAAAGTACACAGGGAGCTGAGATGGTGGATTCCAGTGGGGACGAATTGATAATCTGTGAGGAGGGGGATGTACACGGTGATATATCGGAGGATGATGATGAGGTGGACATCTTGCCTCTGTAGAGCCAGTTTGTGCAAGGAGAGATTAATTGCTCCTTTTTTGGTGGGGGTCCAAACCAACCCGTCATTTCAGTCACAGTCGTGTGGCAGACCCTGTCACTGAAATGATGGGTTGGTTAAAGTGTGCATGTCCTGTTTATACAACATAAGGGTGGGTGGGAGGGCCCAAGGACAATTCCATCTTGCACCTCTTTTTTCTTTAATTTTTCTTTGCGTCATGTGCTGTTTGTGGAATGTTTTTTGGAAGGGCCATCCTGCGTGACACTGCATTGCCACTCCTAGATGGGCCCGGTGTTTGTGTCGGCCACTAGGGTCGCTTATCTTACTCACACAGCTACCTCATTGCGCCTCTTTTTTTCTTTGCGTCATGTGCTGTTTGGGGAGGGTTTTTTGGAAGGGCCATCCTGCGTGACACTGCAGTGCCACTCCTAGATGGGCACGGTGTTTGTGTCGGCCACAGGGGTCGCTTATCTTACTCACACAGCTACCTCATTGCGCCTCTTTTTTTCTTTGCGTCATGTGCTGTTTGGGGAGGGTTTTTTGGAAGGGCCATCCTGCGTGACACTGCAGTGCCACTCCTAGATGGGCACGGTGTTTGTGTCGGCCACTAGGGTCGCTTATCTTACTCACACAGCTACCTCATTGCGCCTCTTTTTTTCTTTGCGTCATGTGCTGTTTGGGGAGGGTTTTTTGGAAGGGCCATCCTGCGTGACACTGCAGTGCCACTCCTAGATGGGCACGGTATTTGTGTCGGCCACTAGGGTCGCTTATCTTACTCACACAGCTACCTCATTGCGCCTCTTTTTTTCTTTGCGTCATGTGCTGTTTGGGGAGGGTTTTTTGGAAGGGCCATCCTGCGTGACACTGCAGTGCCACTCCTAGATGGGCCCGGTGTTTGTGTCGGCCACTAGGGTCGCTTATCTTACTCACACAGCTACCTCATTGCGCCTCTTTTTTTCTTTGCGTCATGTGCTGTTTGGGGAGGGTTTTTTGGAAGGGCCATCCTGCGTGACACTGCAGTGCCACTCCTAGATGGGCACGGTGTTTGTGTCGGCCACTAGGGTCGCTTATCTTACTCACACAGCTACCTCATTGCGCCTCTTTTTTTCTTTGCGTCATGTGCTGTTTGGGGAGGGTTTTTTGGAAGGGCCATCCTGCGTGACACTGCAGTGCCACTCCTAGATGGGCCCGGTGTTTGTGTCGGCCACTAGGGTCGCTTATCTTACTCACACAGCTACCTCATTGCGCCTCTTTTTTTCTTTGCGTCATGTGCTGTTTGGGGAGGGTTTTTTGGAAGGGCCATCCTGCGTGACACTGCAGTGCCACTCCTAGATGGGCACGGTGTTTGTGTCGGCCACTAGGGTCGCTTATCTTACTCACACAGCTACCTCATTGCGCCTCTTTTTTTCTTTGCGTCATGTGCTGTTTGGGGAGTGTTTTTTGGAAGGGCCATCCTGCGTGACACTGCAGTGCCACTCCTAGATGGGCCCGGTGTTTGTGTCGGCCACTAGGGTCGCTTATCTTACTCACACAGCTACCTCATTGCGCCTCTTTTTTTCTTTGCGTCATGTGCTGTTTGGGGAGGGTTTTTTGGAAGGGCCATCCTGCTTGACACTGCAGTGCCACTCCTAGATGGGCCCGGTGTTTGTGTCGGCCACTAGGGTCGCTTATCTTACTCACACAGCTACCTCATTGCGCCTCTTTTTTTCTTTGCGTCATGTGCTGTTTGGGGAGGGTTTTTTGGAAGGGCCATCCTGCGTGACACTGCAGTGCCACTCCTAGATGGGCCCGGTGTTTGTGTCGGCCACTAGGGTCGCTTATCTTACTCACACAGCTACCTCATTGCGCCTCTTTTTTTCTTTGCGTCATGTGCTGTTTGGGGAGGGTTTTTTGGAAGGGCCATCCTGCGTGACACTGCAGTGCCACTCCTAGATGGGCACTGTGTTTGTGTCGGCCACTAGGGTCGCTTATCTTACTCACACAGCAACCTCATTGCGCCTCTTTTTTTCTTTGCGTCATGTGCTGTTTGGGGAGTGTTTTTTGGAAGGGCCATACTGCGTGACACTGCAGTGCCACTCCTAGATGGGCCCGGTGTTTGTGTCGGCCACTAGGGTCGCTTATCTTACTCACACAGCTACCTCATTGCGACTCTTTTTTCTTTGCGTCATGTGCTGTTTGGGGAGGGTTTTTTGGAAGGGCCATCCTGCGTGACACTGCAGTGCCACTCCTAGATGGGCCCGGTGTTTGTGTCGGCCACTAGGGTCGCTTATCTTACTCACACAGCTACCTCATTGCGCCTCTTTTTTTCTTTGCGTCATGTGCTGTTTGGGGAGTGTTTTTTGGAAGGGCCATCCTGCGTGACACTGCAGTGCCACTCCTAGATGGGCACGGTGTTTGTGTCGGCCACTAGGGTCGCTTAGCTTAGTCATCCAGCGACCTAGGTGCAAATTTTAGGACTAAAAATAATATTGTGAGGTGTGAGGTATTCAGAATAGACTGAAAATGAGTGGAAATTATGGTTTTTGAGGTTAATAATACTTTGGGATCAAAATGACCCCCAAATTCTATGATTTAAGCTGTTTTTTAGTGTTTTTTAAAAAAAACACCCGAATCCAAAACACACCCGAATCCGACAAAAAAAATTCGGTGAGGTTTTGCCAAAACGCGGTCGAACCCAAAACACGGCCGCGGAACCGAACCCAAAACCAAAACACAAAACCCGAAAAATTTCAAGTGCACATCTCTAGTATCAATATACTGCTTGAGACACTTACTCCATATACCACCCAAAAGACTGAGCGCAGCACTATCCAGTATATATATATATATATATATATACAGACAGAAAGTTCAGCACTCACCATAGCAAGCTCACTTATCCTCACAACATCAATAAATAAATGATGGGGGTTTAGTTAGTGAATTGGCCAATGCACGTGTAACCCTGATTTAGGGTTCAAACAACACTTATACTGAGGTAGTTATAATATGGTGACTAAAATGGAGTATAAGCATATATATTATTCATATAAAAGTTAATGGATGTTGTAATACTGTATGCATGTTTTGAGGTAAATAATACAGTTCACATATATGTAATTGTATGTACATTGATGTAAATGTAGTGGTGAATACAATTAAGGCTTATTTTATGGTTTCACAGTGTATCTAAAGGGTTAATGTCCTTGGGTTCCTAACTGTCAATCACCTAGTGGGGTGATTGCCAGTGGGCGGGGCATCACCTCAGAGTGGGTCATGTGACTACTAGAGAAGGGGTGGAGAGGTGCTGTGAGTATAGCTGAGGGAGAGACTGCATATCCCTTGGTGAGAGGACATAGTTTTTTTGCTGCTCCGGCCGTCGCCCGCATTAGAGCTGAGCGGTATACATTGCGGCGGCCGGAGGGGGCTTAGTGTGTGTAGCCAGAACAGGGCTTCCTTACTGTAAAGGTGGTGACAGCAGCATTGAGACTCAGCACTGTTCATAGAACCCGGCATCAGCGCTAGTCAACTCACCCAGCAGTATTGGAAGGGCGCACCTATGACAGGGAGACAGAGAGAGTTCCTTCCTACCTATTACCGGCACAGACTCTGACAGCCACAACAAAGAAGCCAGGACCAGCAGCAGAGGCTCCATTCTGTGTGGCTGTAAGTGTAAGGGAGGAGTCTGGGCAGAGCCGGATTAAGGGGGGGGGTCCCGGGGATACGTACCCCCGGGCCCCCCTTCCCAAAAGGGCCCCCTGCCACACCACCAGCAGCGGAACTTGCGCCAGGGCAGCCAGTGCAATGCAGAGAGGCCCAGCACTATGAAGGGGCCCACAGCCAGCAGCAGTGTAATGAGACAGCCTGACTCATTACACGTTGCCTGCCGCTGCGCCGTGGGCCCTGTCAAAGAAGGTAGTCTGCACACGGAACACGGCGCCAGTGAGTGAGAAGGGTGATCTCATCACCCTTCAACTCGGCACCGCGCTGCTGCAGCAGCTATCAGTTTCCTGCTGGCTCTGTTACTGTGTGTTGTCCACACTGCATGCTGGGAGAAGGGGGAGGGAGGAGGGAGAGCCACTGACAGGGCAGCAGTATGTGCACTGGAGACGTCAGCACTCACCCCCTGCAGTGAAGAGCCTTGCCGGAGCCAGGGAGCCAGAGCCAGGAAGTGCCGCAAAGTAAGTTGTGAATAAAGAAAACACATGTACTGTAAATACAAGGGTGTGTGTGTTTTGCTGACTGTGTGTGTATGTTTAGCTGTGTGTGTATGTTTAGCTGTGTGTGTGTTTGTTTTGCTATGGGTGTGTAATGTATGTGTATATCTGTTTTCCTATGGGTGTGTGTGTATGTGTTTTGCTATTGGTGTTTAGTGTGTGTATGTGTTTTCCTATGGGTGTGTGTTTGTGTGTATATATGTGTTTTGCTATGTGTGTTTAGCTGTAGGTGTGGGTGTTTTTTCTCTATGGGTGTGTGTATATATATGTATTCTAATGTGTGTGTTTTACTATGTGTGTGTATACAGTACATATATCAATATCTACAGATATAGCCATGCTCATGACTAGTGTGCCCATGTCTGAGGCATAGGGGGATATTCAATTAGTGCCGAGTTTTCTGACAGTCAGAAAATCGGCACTAATTCGACCGTTTGGTAGCCAATAGCGGGAGTATTCGACAGTGTTTTGCACCGTTTTCTCCATGCCTTTTTTTGGGGGGTCGAATAGACCAAAAAACTGTGAAACGCACGGACGGCTCAGCTGTCCAATAACGTATAAGTGAATTAGGCTGCCCCAATGGCTGAGCGGCAGGCTGCTTCATTCATACATGATTGGAGAGCTGATCCGTCGCTCTGCTGTCTGTGCGGTTGGCGGGGACGGGAGCGCAATTCGTTCACTGGATGGTATGTGAGTGACATCCCCCCCCCCCCCCCCCCGCTCCTCCTCCTCCTCCTCTCTTGAATAGGGGCCCCACTGTTTTAAGTACCCCGGGCCCCCCAGTGACTTAATCCGGCTCTGAGCCAGGGGAGCAGCCTGCAGCAGCATCACTAGATGGTAGAAGTGTGAGTGTATAATCCAGCCATTTATATTACCCCTACACTAAGCACAGCAAGCCAAAGGTGACTATGGTACATAGTCAATTTCATATTGAGACTAAGGACTCCAGGGCTAGGCCGCAAAAATGGCTATTAAGCAGGAGGATAGTAATGGGTCACAGTAGTCAGAGTGACCTATAATTACAGTTCCATGTATGGCTTAATCATAGTGCTAAGGAGAAGGTAGAAAGCACTGGAGATATATATATATATATATATATATATATATAACAGGAGGAGTGGAGTGAAACTTGAACTGTTTAACGCTTCATAAATAGTTTTAAAGCTCCCCCATATATCAGCATCACATCAGTCAAAGGAGAGCCAGAGACATTGTTCCGCAGCGCTAAATAGAAAGTAACACCCTAAAGCTGCCACCTAATGTGTGTATTTATGCCCCTGAATTAGCAGAATTAGAGTCAAGGACATTAAAGGTAGCCATACTACAGTGACATTGGATGGATGTGAAAGCCTCTTAGCCACAAAGGATTAGAATATCATCCCGATTCAAGGACTAGCTTGTGGCACTTTAATACAACTGTGTTACATGTATATTCGTGAACCCGTAAGAAGGACTGACACGTAAGAGACTATTAGTTTTAAAGGTAAAGGATTTGAGCTCGCTGTGACTATGATAAGAGAAACCATCTCTTGCAGATATATTTAATATAGACTCATCCTAAGAGACAACAATAATTTGAGGCATACAGGAATCGAAAAGCTATATATGCTCTGAAATATAGAAAGCATCAGCTACTTCAAATGGACACAAGGACGCAGCATAACAAAGGTTTATCATACCAGCTTCTTAGGAGTATAGTTTAATACTGGACAACTACGGTAACATTTTTACTGAGGAAAGGATACAGATTCCTTGGTAATCAACTGTTGATGTTACTATCTATGAGCTAAATAGATACTTTCTGTTATCTGCCAAGGAGGAACTATAAGTAACCTTATAGGAGAAAGTAATCGCTACCATAAGTAGACTGAGCCAAACATCTTTCTCTTTAACTGAAGGGAGAACTGATAGTTGATACTAAAACATAGGGGTATATTTACTAAGCTCCCGATTTTGACCGAGATGCCGTTTTTTCTTCAAAGTGTCATCTCGGTTAATCTCGGTCATTTACTAAACACTAATCACGGCAGTGATGAGGGCATTCGTAATTTTTTGCTAGTTCAGGTAAAAAATTACGAATGAATACACCATCGGTCAAATTACACCTGTTTAGATATGAATCTCGGTCATTTACTAAGAAGTGCAAAGCAAAAAAACACAAAACACTGCCGTGAAAAATTACAACTCGTAAAAAAGTCCTAAAAAAAACAGACCTGCTTTTTTTTTCCGTGATTTGAGATGCATGCAGGGATCCATGAGATCCGTGCATGTATATCAGTGGGAAGGGGTGGGAAAGTGCTTATTTTTGCCAAAAAAATTGCGTGGGGTCCCCCCTCCTAAGCATAACCAGCCTCGGGCTCTTTGAGCCGATCCTGGTTGCAGAAATATGGGGAAAAAAATGACAGGGGTTCCCCCATATTTAAGCAACCAGCATCGGGCTCTGCGCCTGGTCCTGGTCCCAAAAATACGGGGGACAAAAAGAGTAGGGGTCCCCCGTATTTTTAAAACCAGCACCGGGCTCCACTAGCTGGACAGATAATGCCACAGCCGGGGGTCACTTTTATACAGCGCCCTGCGGCCGTGGCATCAAAAATCCAACTAGTCACCCCTGGCCGGGGTACCCTGGGGGAGTGGGGACCCCTTCAATCAAGGGGTCCCCCCCCCCCAGCCACCCAAGGGCCAGGGGTGAAGCCCGAGGCTGTCCCCCCCCATCCAATGGGCTGCGGATGGGGAGGCTGATAGCCATTTGTGATAATGAAAAGATATTGTTTTTAGTAGCAGTACTACAAGTCCCAGCAAGCCTCCCCCGCATGCTGGTACTTGGAGAACCACAAGTACCAGCATGCGGCGGAAAAACGGGCCCGCTGGTACCTGTAGTACTACCACTAAAAAAATACCCAAAAAAACACAAGACACACACACCGTGAAAGTATAATTTTATTACATACATACACACATACATACATACTTACCTTATGTTCTCACGCAGGTCGGTCCTCTTCTCCAGTAGAATCCAAGGGCTACCTGTTGAAGAAATTCTACTCACCAGATCCATGGGTCCAGGCTCCTCGGCAAATCCAGGGTTAATCCACGTACTTGAATAAATAAAAAAAAACGGTGTCCCGACCACGAACTGAAAGGGGACCCATGTTTGCACATGGGTCACCTTCCCACGAATGCCAGAAACCCACTTTGACTTCTGTCTAAGTGGGTTTCTTCAGCCAATCAGGGAGTGCCACGTTGTAGCACTCTCCTGATCAGCTGTGTGCTGCTGTCCTCACTGACAGGCGGCACACGGCAGTGTTACAATGTAGCGCCTATGCGCTCCATTGTAACCAATGCTGGGAACTTTCTGCTCAGCGGTGACGTCACTTTAGGTCAACCGCAGGGCAGAAAGTTCCCATCATTGGTTACAATGTAGCGCATAGGCGCTACATTGGAACACTGCCGTGTGCTGCCTGTCAGTGAGGACAGGAGCACACAGCTGATCAGGAGAGTGCTACAACGTGGCACTCCCTGATTGGCTGAAGAAACCCACTTAGTCAGAAGGCAAAGTGGGTTTCTGGCATTCGTGGAAAGGTGACCCATGTGCAAACATGGGTCACCTTTCAGTTCGAGGTCGGGCAACCGTTTTTTTTGTTTTATTCAAGTACGTGGATTATCCCTGGATTTGCCGAGGAGCCTGGACCACTGGATCTGGTGAGTAGAATTTCTTCAACAGGTAGCCCTTGGATTCTACTGGAGAAGAGGACCGACCTGCGTGAGAACATAAGGTAAGTATGTATGTATGTGTGTATGTATGTAATAAAATTATACTTTCACGGTGTGTGTGTCTTGTGTTTTTTTGGGTATTTTTTTAGTGGTAGTACTACAGGTACCAGCGGGCCCGTTTTTCCGCCGCATGCTGGTACTTGTGGTTCTCCAAGTACCAGCATGCGGGGGAGGCTTGCTGGGACTTGTAGTACTGCTACTAAAAACAATATCTTTTCATTATCACAAATGGCTATCAGCCTCCCCATCCGCAGCCCATTGGATGGGGGGGGGACAGCCTCGGGCTTCACCCCTGGCCCTTGGGTGGCTGGGGGGGGGGACCCCTTGATTGAAGGGGTCCCCACTCCCCCAGGGTACCCCGGCCAGGGGTGACTAGTTGGATTTTTGATGCCACGGCCGCAGGGCACTGTATAAAAGTGACCCCCGGCTGTGGCATTATCTGTCCAGCTAGTGGAGCCCGGTGCTGGTTTTAAAAATACGGGGGACCCCTACTCTTTTTGTCCCCCGTATTTTTGGAACCAGGACCAGGCGCAGAGCCCGATGCTGGTTGCTTAAATATGGGGGAACCCCTGTCAATTTTGTCCCCATATTTCTGCAACCAGGATCGGCTCAAAGAGCCCGAGGCTGGTTATGCTTAGGAGGGGGGACCCCACGCATTTTTTTGGGGGGATTTTACATTGTTTAATTAAAAAAAAAAAAAATAAGAACCCCAGCACGGATCACACAGATCCGGCCGAGATTGATTGTAAAAAAAAACGGCAGTGTTTTGCTAATCACTGCCGTAAAAATAGGTAAAAAAAAACGAATGACATCGACATCGGAAGAAAAGAAAAACCCGAATACGACAGCTTAGTAAATCCATCGTAATCAATTCAAAAAGTTGCAGTTTTACACTGTCGATGTCATTCGTGATTGAACTTTGACCTTTTTTCGGAAATTACGAATCTTAGTAAATTTACCCCATAGTGTCAGACATTCTGTATTAACTGCTGTTATTTTTAGGAAGTTTATGGGCCCTTATAGTGCACTATCATATTAATATATTTGTTGTATTGCATGCAGGTACTGTGTATAGGCCTAATTGACAGGGGGTTAGCAGGGATTAATGACTTAAAGGGGAATGTGTAATTGATGAAATGTTAATGTATACTTAATCCATTTGGTACTGGTCATTAAAGTGATATACTTGCCATGTGTGTCTGGTCCGTCTGGAAGTTGATCTGAAGATCCTGGAAGAAAGAGACAGGTATATTAGATAATATATCTATGATATAAGGGAATCATCCCCTAAGGATAGAGATCAGGCTTACTCAAGCAAGCCTTAACGGTAGTTAAATACTACACATAGCTTGAGTGGAGGCACAACTATTAGGTAACCATCCCTTAATAGAATACATAGACAGCTCTCGTTCAAGGTATTGAGGGTAGGGTTACACACGGAAGCCTGCAAACCGCTCGCCAAGGTACCCCACCTTCTTGCAGGTCCTACACTATCACAAAGTCTCAAAAATTAAAACCTGGCAACTGTATCACACATAATATACTGCACACATGCCCACTAGGTTTAACGTGTATCTGCCAAACATCTTATGGCTTTTAAAGGTACACTAGTCACCTGACTCTGGCTGATAAATTACTAAGGAGCAGCTGACACAGGTTTAGAACAAATGAGATTACTTTGTGATAGTGTAGGACCTGCAAGAAGGTGGGGTACCTTGGCGAGCGGTTTGCGGGCTTCCGTGCATTAGCCAATTCACTAACTAAACCCCCATCATTTATTTATTGATGTTGTGAGGATAAGTGAGCTTGCTATGGTGAGTGCTGAACTTTCTGTCTGTATGTAGTTGGGTTGGTGGCCATGGGCTGCATGCACCCCACCTTGTGAGTGGTGAGTGCAGACACTGCACCCCGCTTCTGGGTGGCGAGTGCTGTGGTTTTCTAGATTTGTTTGTATATATATATATATATATATATATATATATATATAATATCCTTTGTAAGGGCGGCATTCAGAGACTTTTACCAGCGGTATATGTGAAAAAAAGCCCCACCAGGCCAATTTATTGGTGACGTTTCGGGGTATAATTCCCCTTCCTCAGACAATCAAATACAACAACAGCAGTGATATTTATACATAAAAACCCTTACCCTCCTGTGCAGCTCCAGTGTGTGCCCCACGCTCCCAGCCGCCGGGCGGATGGCAAGGGTGACGTGCACAAGTCTTGAAGTTTCTTGGTGACAGGCGTTGAAGTTTCCAGAGAGCGGTGCTGAGAACTGGGTGTATTGGCCGAGAGAATCTGAGTATCCAGGGAAAAAATAAGATTTTACTTACCGATAAATCTATTTCTCGTAGTCCGTAGTGGATGCTGGGGACTCCGTCAGGACCATGGGGATTAGCGGCTCCGCAGGAGACAGGGCACAAAAATAAAGCTTTAGGATCAGGTGGTGTGCACTGGCTCCTCCCCCTATGACCCTCCTCCAAGCCTCAGTTAGGATACTGTGCCCGGACGAGCGTACACAATAAGGAAGGATTTTGAATCCCGGGTAAGACTCATACCAGCTACACCAATCACACCGTACAACTTGTGATCTGAACCCAGTTAACAGTATGACAAACGTAGGAGCCTCTGAACAGACGGCTCACAACAATAACTACCCGATTTTTTTGTAACAATAACTATGTACAAGTATTGCAGACAATCCGCACTTGGGATGGGCGCCCAGCATCCACTACGGACTACGAGAAATAGATTTATCGGTAAGTAAAATCTTATTTTCTCTGACGTCCTAGTGGATGCTGGGGACTCCGTCAGGACCATGGGGATTATACCAAAGCTCCCAAACGGGCGGGAGAGTGCGGATGACTCTGCAGCACCGAATGAGAGAACTCCAGGTCCTCTTTAGCCAGGGTATCAAATTTGTAGAATTTTACAAACGTGTTCTCCCCCGACCACGTAGCTGCTCGGCAGAGTTGTAATGCCGAGACCCCTCGGGCAGCCGCCCAGGATGAGCCCACCTTCCTTGTGGAATGGGCCTTGACAGATTTAGGCTGTGGCAGGCCTGCCACAGAATGTGCAAGTTGAATTGTGCTACAAATCCAACGAGCAATCGTCTGCTTAGAAGCAGGAGCACCCAGCTTGTTGGGTGCATACAGTATAAACAGCGAGTCAGATTTTCTGACTCCAGCCGTCCTTGAAATATATATTTTCAATGCCCTGACAACGTCCAGCAACTTGGAATCCTCCAAATCGCTAGTAGCCGCAGGCACCACAATAGGCTGGTTCAGGTGAAACGCTGACACCACCTTAGGCAGAAAATGAGGACGCGTCCGCAGTTCTGCCCTGTCCGAATGGAAAATCAGATATGGGCTTTTATACGATAAAGCCGCCAATTCTGACACTCTCCTGGCTGAAGCCAGGGCCAGTAGCATGGTTACTTTCCATGTAAGATATTTCAAATCCACCGATTTGAGTGGCTCAAACCAATGGGATTTGAGAAAATCCAAAACTACATTAAGGTCCCACGGAGCCACTGGGGGCACAACCGGGGGCTGTATATGTAGTATACAAAAGTCTGGACTTCAGGAACTGAAGCCAATTCTTTCTGGAAGAAAATCGACAGGGCCGAAATTTGAACCTTAATGGACCCCAATTTGAGTCCCATAGACAATCCTGTTTGCAGGAAATGTAGGAATCGACCCAATTGAAATTCCTCCGTGGGGGCCTTCCTGGCCTCACACCACGCAACATATTTTCTCCAAATGCGGTGATAATGTTGTGCAGTCACCTCCTTCCTGGCTTTTACCAGTGTAGGAATGACCTCTTCCGGAATGCCTTTTTCCCTTAGAATTCGGCGTTCAACCGCCATGCCGTCAAACGCAGCCGCGGTAAGTCTTGGAATAGACACGGTCCCTGCTGAAGCAGGTCCCGTCTTAGAGGTAGAGGCCACGGATCTTCCGTGAGCATCTCCTGAAGTTCCGGGTACCAAGTTCTTCTTGGCCAATCCGGAGCCACGAGTATCGTTCTTACTCCCCTTTGCCGTATAATTCTCAGTACTTTTGGTATGAGAGGCAGAGGAGGAAACACATACACTGACTGGAACACTCACGGTGTTACCAGAGCGTCCACAGCTATTGCCTGAGGGTCTCTTGACCTGGCGCAATACCTGTCCAGTTTTTTGTTGAGGCGAGACGCCATCATATCCACCTTTGGTTTTTCCCAACGGTTCACAATCATGTGGAAGACTTCTGGATGAAGTCCCCACTCTCCCGGGTGTAGATCGTGTCTGCTGAGGAAGTCTGCTTCCCAGTTGTCCACTCCCGGAATGAACACTGCTGACAGTGCTATCACATGATCTTCCGCCCAGCGAAGAATCCTTGCAGCTTCTGCCATTGCTCTCCTGCTTCTTGTGCCGCCCTGTCTGTTTACGTGGGCGACTGCCGTGATGTTGTCCGACTGGATCAACACCGGCTGACCCTGAAGCAGGGGTTTTGCCAGGCTTAGAGCATTGTAAATCGCTCTTAGCTCCAGTATATTTATGTGAAGAGACATCTCCAGGCTTGACCATACTCCCTGGAAGTTTCTTCCCTGTGTGACCGCTCCCCAGCCTCTCAGACTGGCATCCGTGGTCACCAGGACCCAGTCCTGTATGCCGAATCTGCGGCCCTCTAACAGATGAGCACTCTGCAACCACCACAGAAGAGACACCCTTGTCCGTGGCGATAAGGTTATCCGCTGATGCATCTGCAGATGCGATCCGGACCATTTGTCCAGCAGATCCCACTGAAAAGTTCGTGCGTGGAATCTGCCGAATGGAATCGCTTCGTAAGAAGCCACCATCTTTCCCAGGACTCTTGTGCATTGATGCACAGACACTTTCCCTGGTTTTAGGAGGTTCCTGACAAGTTCGGATAACTCCCTGGCTTTCTCCTCCGGAAGAAACACCTTTTTCTGAACCGTGTCCAGAATCATTCCCAGGAACAGCAGACGTGTCGTCGGGGTCAATTGAGATTTTGGAAAATTCAGAATCCACCCGTGCTGTTGCAGCACTACTTGGGTTAGTGCTACTACGTCCCCCAGCTGTTCCCTGGACCTTGCCCTTATCAGGAGATCGTCCAAGTAAGGGATAATTAATACGCCTTTTCTTCGCAGAAGAAACATCATTTCGGCCATTACCTTGGTAAAGACCCGAGGTGCCGTGGACAATCCAAACGGCAGCGTCTGAAACTGATAATGACAGTTTTGCACCACGAACCTGAGGTACCCTTGATGTGAAGGGCAAATTGCGACATGCAGGTAAGCATCCTTGATGTCCAGGGCCACCATAAAGTCCCCTTCTTCCAGATTCGCTATCACTGCTCTGAGTGACTCCATCTTGAACTTGAATTTTTGTATGTACAGGTTCAAAGATTTCAGATTTAGAATAGGTCTTACCGAGCCGTCCGGCTTCGGTACCACAAATAGTGTGGAATAATACCCCTTTCCCTGTTGTAGGAGGGGTACCTTGACTATCACCTGCTGAGAATACAGCTTGTGGATGGCTTCCAATACCGTCGCCCTGTCTGAGGGAGACGTTGGCAGAGCAGACTTTAGGAACCGGCGAGGGGGAGACTTCTCGAATTCCAACCTGTAACCCTGAGATACTATCTGCAGGATCCAGGGGTCCACCTGTGAGTGAGCCCACTGTGCGCTGAAATTCTTGAGTCGACCCCCCACCGCCCCTGAGTCCGCTTGTAAAGCCCCAACGTCATGCTGAGGGCTTTGCAGAAGCCGGGGGGGGCTTCTGCTCCTGGGAAGAAGCTGCTTGGTGCACTCTCTTACCCTTTCCTTTGCCTCGGGGCAAATATGACTGTCCTTTCGCTTGCTTGTTCCTATAGGAACGAAAGGACTGCGGCTGAAAAGACGGTGTCTTTTTCTGTTGGGAGGGGACCTGAGGTAAAAAGGTGGATTTCCCGGCTGTTGCCGTGGCCACCAAATCCGATAGACCGACCCCAAATAATTCCTCCCCCTTATACGGCAATACTTCCATATGCCGTTTGGAATCCGCATCACCTGACCATTGTCGCGTCCATAAACTTCTTCTGGAAGATATGGACATCGCACTTACTCTCGATGCCAGAGTGCAAATATCCCTCTGAGCATCTCGCATATAAAGAAAAGCATCCTTTAATTGCTCTAAAGTCAATAAAATACTGTCCCTATCTAGGGTATCAATATTTTCAGTCAGGGAATCCGACCAAACCACCCCAGCACTGCACATCCATGCAGAGGCGATGGCTGGTCGCAGTATAACACCAGTATGAGTGTATATACTTTTCAGGGTAGTTTCCAGCCTCCTATCCGCTGGATCCTTGAGGGCGGCCGTTTCAGGAGACGGTAACGCCACTTGTTTTGATAAGCGTGAGCGCCTTATCCACCCTAGGGGGTGTTTCCCAGCGCGCCCTAACCTCTGGCGGGAAAGGATATAATGCCAATAACTTCTTTGAAATTAGCAGTTTTCTATCGGGGTTAACCCACGCTTCATCACACACTTCATTCAATTCGTCTGATTCAGGAAAAACTACAGGTAGTTTTTTCAGACCCCACATAATACCCCTTTTTGTGGTACATGCAGTATCAGAGATATGCAAAGCCTCCTTCATTGCCGTGATCATATAACGTGTGGCCCTACTGGAAAATACGTTTGTTTCTTCACCGTCGACACTAGATTCGGTGTCCGTGTCTGGGTCTGTGTCGACCGACTGAGGTAAAGGGCGTTTTACAGCCCCTGACGGTGTCTGAGACGCCTGTACAGGTACTAACTGGTTTGCCGGCCGTCTCATGTCGTCAACTGATTTTTGTAATGTGCTGACATTATCACGTAATTCCATAAACAAAGCCATCCATTCCGGTGTCGACTCCCTAGGGGGTGACATCACCATTACCGGCAATTGCTCCGCCTCCACACCAACATCGTCCTCATACATGTCGACACACACGTACCGACACACAGCAGACACACAGGGAATGCTCTTATCGAAGACAGGACCCCACTAGCCCTTTGGGGAGACAGAGGGAGAGTTTGCCAGCACACACCCAAGCGCTATAAATATATAGGAACAACCCTATAGAAGTGTTGTCTCCCTTATAGCAGCTTAATATATCAAAAAACGCCAAAAAAGTGCCCCCCCCCCCCCCCTCTCTGTTTTACCCTGTTTCTGTAGTGCAGTGCAGGGGAGAGTCCTGGGAGCCTTCCTCGCAGCGGAGCTGAGCAGGAAAATGGCGCTGTGTGCTGAGGAGATAGGCCCCGCCCCCTATTTCGGCGGGCTCTTCTCCGGTGTTTGTGAGACCTGGCAGGGGTTAAATACATCCATATAGCCCCAGGGGCTATATGTGATGTATTTTTTAGCCAGAACAAGGTATTCTCATTGCTGCCCAGGGCGCCCCCTGCAGCGCCCTGCACCCTCCGTGACCGCTGGTGTGAAGTGTGTGACAACAATGGCGCACAGCTGCAGTGCTGTGCGCTACCTCAT
Source organism: Pseudophryne corroboree (assembly GCF_028390025.1). NCBI lineage: Eukaryota > Metazoa > Chordata > Amphibia > Anura > Myobatrachidae > Pseudophryne > Pseudophryne corroboree. The sequence continues at coordinate 962,931,460 of NC_086444.1, read as the reverse complement.
GAAGACTGAAAAGTCTTCTGCCGCCGGTTTCTGGACCTCTTCACTTTTCGGCATATGCAAGGGGGTCGGCGGCGCGGCTCCGGGACCGGACTCCATGGCTGGGCCTGTGTTCGATCCCTCTGGAGCTAATGGTGTCCAGTAGCCTAAGAAGCCAATCCATCCTGCACGCAGGTGAGTTCACTTCTTCTCCCCTAAGTCCCTCGTTGCAGTGAGCCTGTTGCCAGCAGGACTCACTGTAAAATAAAAAACCTAAAAACTTTTTCTAAGCAGCTCTTTAGGAGAGCCACCTAGATTGCACCCTGCTCGGACGGGCACAAAAACCTAACTGAGGCTTGGAGGAGGGTCATAGGGGGAGGAGCCAGTGCACACCACCTGATCCTAAAGCTTTATTTTTGTGCCCTGTCTCCTGCGGAGCCGCTAATCCCCATGGTCCTGACGGAGTCCCCAGCATCCACTAGGACGTCAGAGAAAAGAAGCTGTGTCTGTGAGCGCAGGATCTCTGGTTACCCAGAGAGCGGAGCAGCAGTGACAGCCGCTGATACCTGAGCTCTGCCCACTGCTAGCCTAACGGACAGCCCATATTGCCTGCCAATCCAAACTGACACACCCCCGCAACTCACACCCGCCGCTGGTTACCGCAGAAAAGTGGCAGATGTACTAAGCCTCACAGAGTGATAAGGTGGAGAGAAACTACCAACCAGTCAGCTCCTGTCATTTTTCGAACACAGCCGGTAACATGTCAGTTAAAAACTGATTGGCTGGCACTTTAGCTCTCTCCACTTTATCACTCTCCAAGGATTAGTACATCTCCCCCACAGTCAGGGCCCTCTACACAGCCGGATGTCAGCCACTATAGCTGTCCACCCTTCTTACTGTACCCCTCTCCACCAGCACCTGCAGACAGAACTGGCCTCTTCACAACCAGCTGTCAATCACCATCAGCTGCCACTCATCAGACTGGACACCATAGCTGCTGATGTTTGAAAGCAAGAGCCCTAATAGCCATCAAAAGCCAGGACAGTGCCCAGGGCCAGACAAACAATGGGGCGAATAGAGCTTCAGCTCCAGGCCTTCACATAAAATTAGGCCCATCATCATGACAGTATGATGAAAACAAGCCACCTAGCTGTCAACTTGGCTGGCCATAAATCATTAGTCTTACAATTGTATTTCTAGTTTTCCCACACAATTTTGCAATTTTTCATTTTTTATGTATTTTGTGAGACAGTGCGTCTGATAGTGTAGGGGTTTACACACCCACACAGCATTGACCACACCTACACAGCACTGACCACACTTACACAGCACTGACCACACCCACATGGCACTGACCACACCCACACTGAGTCTGAGGAGTGTACAAGGAGCAATAGGCAGATTATTGGTGAAGGATTGCTGAGGGCTGTAAGCACTTTCATGCACTGTAGCCGCACACAGACACAGCAGCAGGAATCATCCCAAGCAGTGAGCAGAATTTCCATAGACATTGCTGTATAATAGTTTAGAGACACGGAACACCAGTCACCAGATTGCACTTCAGGAAGTATAAAGTATAGACACTGGCACTGTCTAGGTGACCTGTGTGGGGAATAGGAAAGGTATTCTGTATCTCTCTGACTAATCTGTGATACATGTGAGCAGTCCAATCTTCCAGCAACGTTAGGGTACACTAAGGCATCTAGTCTATCTCATTTATTATAGGAAAGTGTGGTGAAGCAGGGTAATAATAGAGAGGTGTAGAGCTGCCGCTTCCTTCCCCCTCTTGCCAGTCACCAGAGCACATGACTGTGTTAGGTAGCTGCAGCAAAGCCCACATTCTCACGGAGAGTAACTAACCGCTAACCTCAAAGCCTCCTAATAAAATACCCAAACCCATACTATTCACTGGTGTCAGAAATCCAGGTTGGGCTATGGGTAAATCCCATTCCCATACCTTCTTCCACCTTCCATGATAAAAGAACTGTACCCCCAGGTTGCAGAGCGGCATCAATACATCTGACAGTCTATAAATATAGTATGACATATTTAGTTAAATCATCCGAACTTCTCTTCAATAGCAACTTGTGTTTACACTTCCTGATACCTCCACTCATTCCCTGTCACATGTGGCCAACAAATGAATCCCAGAACAAATACAGTCTGAGTGGATGTGCTACAGAGGTGAGGTGGTGCAGTCACCTTTATTATCTTACCAAACACTAGCACTGTATGTAACGTCTGGATGCGTGCCTGAGAAACACGGCTGGGTCACTTTCAAATCCCTCTGCAGATTCTTTTCTGTTAAAGATTAATATTTGCTTACTGCTGCAAAGAATGATTAACAGCAATGAAAATGTATTTTTAAAGAAAGTGAATACCATTTGGTCAGACATGTGTGTGTTTTTTCACTGACAGAGCACAAAGGAAACTGTCAGTGTCAGTGACGAGGTCGTTGTACTCTCCTGCGGGAAAAATACAAAATACCCAAAGTTTCCTTGTACCATTGTGGGTGCATCATATGGTTACCAATGCACTTCTTGTTACCCGCTATTGCTCTGGTGTTACAAGGTGCAATTACAGAAACATGGGTAAAAAGGCTGCAGATTACAAACAATGCACAAAATTAGGAAAGATTTTATAAAATCAGATGAATAAACCTTGCAGTGGAAAGGTGAGGTCATGTGCATACAATGTTGGTGATCCAGGTACGATATTGTAGCCAAAGCAAGTAGAGATGAGTGGGTTCGGTTTCTCTGAATCCGAACCCGCCAGAACTTCATGTTTTTTTTCACGGGTCCGAGCGACTCGGATCTTCCCGCCTTGCTCGGTTAACCCGAGCGCGCCCGAACGTCATCATGACGCTGTCGGATTCTCGCGAGGCTCGGATTCTATCGCGAGACTCGGATTCTATATAAGGAGCCGCGCGTCGCCGCCATTTTCACACGTGCATTGAGATTGATAGGGAGAGGACGTGGCTGGCGTCCTCTCCGTTTAGAATAGATTAGAGAGACACTTGATTTACTAATTTTGGGGAGCATTAGGAGTACTCAGTACAGTGCAGAGTTTTGCTGATAGTGACCAGTGACCACCAGTTTTATTTATAATCCGTTCTCTGCCTGAAAAAAGCGATACACAGCACACAGTGACTCAGTCACATACCATATCTGTGTGCACTGCTCAGGCTCAGGCCAGTGTGCTGCATCATCTATTATCTATATATAATATTATATATATCTGTCTGACTGCTCAGCTCACACAGCTTATAATTGTGGGGGAGACTGGGGAGCACTACTGCAGTGCCAGTTATAGGTTATAGCAGGAGCCAGGAGTACATAATATATTATATAGTGAGTGACCACCAGACACACAGTGCAGTTTATTTAATATATCCGTTCTCTGCCTGAAAAAAGCGATACACACAGTGACTCAGTCAGTCACATACCATATCTGTGTGCACTGCTCAGGCTCAGGCCAGTGTGCTGCATCATCTATATAATATATATTATATATCTGTCTGACTGCTCAGCTCACACAGCTTATAATTGTGGGGGAGACTGGGGAGCACTACTGCAGTGCCAGTTATAGGTTATAGCAGGAGCCAGGAGTACATAATATTATATTAAAACAGTGCACACTTTTGCTGCAGGAGTGCCACTGCCAGTGTGACTAGTGACCAGTGACCTGACCACCAGTATATATAATATTAGTAGTATACTATCTCTTTATCAACCAGTCTATATATTAGCAGCAGACACAGTACAGTGCGGTAGTTAACGGCTGTGGCTACCTCTGTGTCGGCACTCGGCAGCCCGTCCATAATTGTATATACCACCTAACCGTGGTTTTTTTTTCTTTCTTTATACATACATACTAGTTACGAGTATACTATCTCTTTATCAACCAGTCTATATATTAGCAGCAGACACAGTACAGTGCGGTAGTTCACGGCTGTGGCTACCTCTGTGTCGGCACTCGGCAGCCCGTCCATAATTGTATATACCACCTAACCGTGGTTTTTTTTTCTTTCTTTATACATACATACTAGTTACGAGTATACTATCTCTTTATCAACCAGTCTATATATTAGCAGCAGACACAGTACAGTGCGGTAGTTCACGGCTGTGGCTACCTCTGTGTCGGCACTCGGCAGCCCGTCCATAATTGTATATACCACCTAACCGTGGTTTTTTTTTCTTTCTTTATACATACATACTAGTTACGAGTATACTATCTCTTTATCAACCAGTCTATATTTCTCTAACGTCCTAGTGGATGCTGGGGACTCCGTCAGGACCATGGGGAATAGCGGGCTCCGCAGGAGACAGGGCACATCTAAAAAGCTTTTTAGGTCACATGGTGTGTACTGGCTCCTCCCCCTATGACCCTCCTCCAAGCCTCAGTTAGGTTTTTGTGCCCGTCCGAGAAGGGTGCAAACTGGATGGCTCTCTTAAGGAGCTATTTAGTAAAGTTTTTTTTTAGGTTTCTAATCAGTGATTCCTGCTGGCGACAGGATCACTGCAACGAGGGACTTAGGGGAGAGACTGGCAACTCACCTGCGTGCAGGAGGATTGAAGTCTTAGGCTACTGGACACTGAGCTCCAGAGGGAGTCGGAACACAGGTCAGCCTGGGGTTCGTCCCGGAGCCGCGCCGCCGATCCCCCTTACAGACGCTGAAGAAAGACGGCGGAACGGAGGTCCGGAAACAGGCGGCAGAAGACTTCACAGTCTTCAGAGAGGTAGCGCACAGCACTGCAGCTGTGCGCCATTGTTGTCACACGGCTCACTGACACGGTCACGGAGGGTGCAGGGCGCTGCTGGGGGCGCCCTGGGCAGCAATATAAATACCTATTTGGCAAATAAATACATCACATATAGCCATTAAGGCTATATGTATGTATTTTAACCCAGGCCAGTTATTAAAAAACCGGGAGGAAAAGCCCGCCGAAAAGGGGGCGGAGCTTATTCTCCTCAGCACTCAGCGCCATTTTCCTGATCAGCTCCGCTGGTGAGGAAGGCTCCCACTCTCCCCTGCACTGCACTACAGAAACAGGGTTAAAAGAGAAGGGGGGCATAAATTGGCGATATAATGATATATTAAGAGCGCATATATAGAAACAACACCTTCTAGGGTTGTTATATACATTATAGCGCTTTTGGTGTGTGCTGGCAAACTCTCCCTCTGTCTCCCCAAAGGGCTAGTGGGTCCTGTCCTCTATCAGAGCATTCCCTGTGTGTGTGCTGTATGTCGGTACGTGTGTGTCGACATGTATGAGGAAAATGTTGGTGAGGAGGCGGAGCAAATTGCCTGTAATGTTGATGTCACTCTCTAGGGAGTCGACACCGGAATGGATGGTCTACTTATGGAATTACGTGATAATGTCAACACGCTGCAAGACGGTTGACGACATGAGATGGCCGGCGGACAAATTAGTACCGGTCCAGGCGTCTCAGACACCGTCAGGGGCTTGTAAAAACGCCCATTTACCTCAGTCGGTCGACAGACACAGACATGGACACTGACCCCAGTGTCGACGGTGAAGAAACATACGTAATTTTCCTTTAGGGCCACGAGTTACATGTTAAGGGCAATGAAGGAGCTGTTACATATTTCTGATACTACAAGTACCACAAATAAGGGTATTTTGTAGGGTGTGAATAAACTACTTGTAGTTTTGCCTGAATCAGATAAATTAAATGAAGTGTGTGATGATACGTGGGGTTCCTCCGATAGAAAGTTATGGGCGGTATACCCTTTCCCGCCAGAAGTAAGGGCGAGTTGGGAAACACACCTTAGGGTGGATAAGGCGCTCACACGCTTATAAAAACATGGCGTTACCGTCTCTAGATACGGCCGCCCTCAAGAAGCCAGCTGATAGGAAGCTGAAAAATATCATGACAGTATATACACACATACTGGTGTTATACTACGACCAGCAATCGCCTCAGCCTGGATGTGCAGCGCTGAGGGGGCTTGGTCGGATTTCCTGACTGAAAATTTTGATACCCTTGACAGGGACAAGATTTTATTGACTATAGAGCATTTTAAGGATGCATTTCTATATATGCGTGATGCGCAGAGGGATATTTGCATTCTGGCATCAAGAGTAAATGTGATTTACATATCTGCCAGACGAAGACACGACAGTGGTCAGGTGAGGCAGATTCCAGACGGCATGTGGAAGTATTGCCGTATAAAGGGGCGGTCCATCGGACCTGGTGGCCATGGCAACAGCTGAAAAATCCACTTTTTGTTACCCCGAATCACATATCGGCAAAAAAGGACACAGTCTTTTCAGTCTCAGTCCTTTCGTCCCCATAGGGGCAGGCGGGCAAAGGCCAGTCATATCTGCCCAGGGGTAGAGGAAAGGGAAGAAGACTGCAGCAAGCAGCCCATTCCCAGGAACAGAAGACCCTCACAGCTTCTGCCAAGTCCGCAGCATAACGTTGGGGCCGTACAAGCGGACTCAGGTGCGGTAGGGGGTCATCTCAAGAGTTTCAGTACGCAGGGGGCTCACTCGCAAGGGAACTCCGGGATCCTACATGTAGTATCCCAGGTGTACATTGGAAATTCGAGACATCTCCCCCTCACACAATTCACAGGCTGTATTCCCAGCAGGTGATAATCAAAGTACCCCTCTTACAACATGGAAGGGGGTAGTATCCCACACTATATTGTGGTACTGAAGCCAACCGGCTCGGTGAGATCTGAAATATTTGAACACTTACATACAAGCGTTCAAATCAAGATGGAGTCACTCAGAGCAGTGATAGCGAACCAGGAAGAAGGGGACGATATGGTGTCACTGGATATCAGGGACGCTTACCTACAGGTCCAAATTTGCCCTTCTCACCAAGGGTACTTCAGGTTCCTGGTACAGAACTGTCACTATCAGTTCAGACGCTGCCGTTTGGGTTGTCCACGGCGCCCCGAGTCTTTACCAAGGTAATGGCCGGAATGATGATTTTTCTTAAAAGGAAACATGGATGCTTTCCTGATAAGGGCAAGGTCCAGAGAACAGTTGGAGGTCGGAGTAGCACTATCTTAAGTAGTTCTACGTCAGCACGAGTGGATTCTAAATATTCCAAAATCGCAGCTTTTTCCGATGACACGTCTACTGTTCATAGGGATGATTCTGGACACAGTCCAGAAAAACGTGTTTCTCCCAGTGGAGAAAGCCAGGGAGTTCTCCGAGCTAATCGGGATCCTCCTAAAACCAGGAAAAGTGTCAGTGCATCATTGCACAGGAGTCCTGGTAAAAATGGTGGCTTATTACGAAGCAATTCCATTCGGCAGATTTCCCGCAAGAACTCTTCGGTGGGATCTGCTGGACAAATGGTCCGGATCGCATCCTCAGATGCATCAGCGGATAACCCTATATCCAAGGACAAGGGTGTCTCTCCTGTGGTGATTACAGAGTGCTCATCTTCTAGAGGGCCGCAGATTTGGCATTCAGGATTGGATGCCGGTGACCACGGAGGCCAGCCTGAGAGGCTGGAGAACAGTCACACAGGGAAAAAATTTCCAGGGAAGTGTGATTAAGTCTGGAGAATTCTCTCTGCATAAATAAGCTTAGAGCAAATTTATAAGGCTCTAAACTTAGCAAGACCTCTGCTTCAAGGTCAGCCGGTATTGATCCAGTGGGATAACATCACGGCAGTCGCCCACGTAAACAGAAAGGGCGGCACAAGAAGCAGGAGGGCAGTGACAAAACTGCAAGGATTTTTCGCTAGGCGGAAAATCATGTGATAGCACTGTCAGCAGTGTTCTTTCCGGGAGTGGACGACTGGGAAGCAGACTTCCTCAGCAGGCATGACCTCCACCCGGGAGAGTGGAAACTTCATAGGGAAGTTTTTCAGCATGATTGTGGACCGTTGGCAAAGACCAAAGGTGGACATGATAGCGTCCCGCCCGAAAAACGGGACAGGTATTCCGGCAGGTCATGAGACCTTCAGGCGATAGCTGTGGATGTTCTGGTAACACCGTGGGTGTACCAGTCAGTGTATGGGTTCCCTCCTCTGTTTCTCATAACCAAGGTATTGAGAATTATAAGACATAGAGGAGTATGAACTATACTAGTGGCTCCGGATGGGCCAAGAGGGACTTGGTACCCGGAGCTTCAAGAGATGCTCACAGAGGACTAAGGGCCTGGGGAGCTAAGAAGGGACTTGCTTCAGCAAGTACCATGTCTTTTCCAAGAATTACCGCGGCTGCGTTTGACGGCATGGCGGTTGAATACCGGATTCTGAAGGGAAAAAGGCATTCCATAAGAGGTCATACCTACCTTGGTCAAAGCCAGGAAGGAGGTGACCGCACAACGTCATCACCACATGTGGTGAAAATATGTTGCGTGGGTAAGGCCAGGAAGGCTCCACGAAGGAAATTCAACTAGGTCGATTCTGCACTTCCTGAAAACAGGAGTGTTTTGAGTCTCAAATTGGGGTTCATTAAGATTTAAATTTCGGCCCTGTAGATTTTCTTCCAGAAAAAATTGACTTCAGTTCCTGAAGTCCAGATTGTAAAGGGTGTATTCCATATACAGTTCTTTTGTGCCTCTAGGGGCACCGTGAGATCTCAACATAGTGTTGGGATTCCTTAAAATCATATTGGTTTGAACCGCTCAAATCTGTGGATTTGAAATATCTCACATGGAAAGTGACCATGCTGTTGACCAATATCTCACATGGAAAGTGACCATGTTGTTAGTCCTGGCCTCGGCCAGGCGATTGTCAAAAAGAATGGGCGGTTTTGTTTTACAAAAGCCCATATTAGAATTTTCCATTTGAACAGGGCAGAACTGGGACTCGTCTCCAGTTTCTTCCTAAAGGGGTGTCAGCGTTGTCACCTGAAACAACCTATTGTGGTGCCTGCGGCTACTGGGGACTTGGAGGACTCCAAGTTACTAGACGTTGTCAGGGCCCTAAAAATATATATATATATATATATATATATATATATATATAGTTAGGACGGCTGGAGTCAGAAAGTCTGACTTGCTGTTTATATTGTATGCACCCAACAAGCTGGGTGCTCCTGCTTCTAAGCAGTCTATTGCACGCTAGATTTGTAGTACAATTCAGCTTGCACATTCTGTGGCAGGCCTGCCACAGCCGAAATATGTAGATGCCCATTCCACAAGGAAGGTGGCCTCATCCTGGGCGGCTGCCCGAGGAGTCTCGGCATTATAACTTTGCCGAGCAGCTACGTGGTCAGGGGAGAACACGTTTGTAAAATTTTACAAATTTGATACTCTGGCTAAAGAGGACCTGGAGTTCTCTCATTCGGTGCTGCAGAGTCATCCGCACTCTCCCGCCCGTTTGGGAGCTTTGGTATAATCCCCATGGTCCTGACGGAGTCCCCAGCATCCACTAGGACGTTAGAGAAAATAAGAATTTACTTACCGATAATTCTATTTCTCGTAGTCCGTAGTGGATGCTGGGCGCCCATCCCAAGTGCGGATTGTCTGCAATGCTTGTACATAGTTATTGTTACAAAAATCGGGTTATTACTATTGTTGTGAGCCATTTTTTCAGAGGCTACTTCGTTTTGTTATCATACTGTTAACTGGGTTCAGATCACAAGTTGTACGGTGTGATTGGTGTGGCTGGTATGAGTCTTACCCGGGATTCAAGATCCTTCCTTATTGTGTACGCTCGTCCGGGCACAGTACCTAACTGAGGCTTGGAGGAGGGTCATAGGGGGAGGAGCCAGTACACACCATGTGACCTAAAAAGCTTTTTAGATGTGCCCTGTCTCCTGCGGAGCCCGCTATTCCCCATGGTCCTGACGGAGTCCCCAGCATCCACTACGGACTACGAGAAATAGAATTATCGGTAAGTAAATTCTTATTATTAGCAGCAGACACAGTACAGTGCGGTAGTTCACGGCTGTGGCTACCTCTGTGTCGGCACTCGGCAGCCCGTCCATAATTGTATATACCACCTAACCGTGGTTTTTTTTTCTTTCTTTATACATACATACTAGTTACGAGTATACTATCTCTTTATCAACCAGTCTATATATTAGCAGCAGACACAGTATAGTGCGGTAGTTCACGGCTGTGGCTACCTCTGTGTCGGCACTCGGCAGCCCGTCCATAATTGTATATACCACCTAACCGTGGTTTTTTTTTCTTTCTTTATACATACATACTAGTTACGAGTATACTATCTCTTTATCAACCAGTCTATATATTAGCAGCAGACACAGTACAGTGCGGTAGTTCACGGCTGTGGCTACCTCTGTGTCGGCACTCGGCAGCCCGTCCATAATTGTATATACCACCTAACCGTGGTTTTTTTTTCTTTCTTTATACATACATACTAGTTACGAGTATACTATCTCTTTATCAACCAGTCTATATATTAGCAGCAGACACAGTACAGTGCGGTAGTTCACGGCTGTGGCTACCTCTGTGTCGGCACTCGGCAGCCCGTCCATAATTGTATATACCACCTAACCGTGGTTTTTTTTTCTTTCTTTATACATACATACTAGTTACGAGTATACTATCTCTTTATCAACCAGTCTATATATTAGCAGCAGACACAGTACAGTGCGGTAGTTCACGGCTGTGGCTACCTCTGTGTCGGCACTCGGCAGCCCGTCCATAATTGTATATACCACCTAACCGTGGTTTTTTTTTCTTTCTTTATACATACATACTAGTTACGAGTATACTATCTCTTTATCAACCAGTCTATATATTAGCAGCAGACACAGTACAGTGCGGTAGTTCACGGCTGTGGCTACCTCTGTGTCGGCACTCGGCAGCCCGTCCATAATTGTATACTAGTATCCAATCCATCCATCTCCATTGTTTACCTGAGGTGCCTTTTAGTTGTGCCTATTAAAATATGGAGAACAAAAATGTTGAGGTTCCAAAATTAGGGAAAGATCAAGATCCACTTCCACCTCGTGCTGAAGCTGCTGCCACTAGTCATGGCCGAGACGATGAAATGCCAGCAACGTCGTCTGCCAAGGCCGATGCCCAATGGCATAGTACAGAGCATGTCAAAACCAAAACACCAAATATCAGTAAAAAAAGGACTCCAAAACCTAAAATAAAATTGTCGGAGGAGAAGCGTAAACTTGCCAATATGCCATTTACCACACGGAGTGGCAAGGAACGGCTGAGGCCCTGGCCTATGTTCATGGCTAGTGGTTCAGCTTCACATGAGGATGGAAGCACTCAGCCTCTCGCTAGAAAACTGAAAAGACTCAAGCTGGCAAAAGCACCGCAAAGAACTGTGCGTTCTTTGAAATCCCAAATCCACAAGGAGAGTCCAATTGTGTCGGTTGCGATGCCTGACCTTCCCAACACTGGACGTGAAGAGCATGCGCCTTCCACCATTTGCACGCCCCCTGCAAGTGCTGGAAGGAGCACCCGCAGTCCAGTTCCTGATAGTCAGATTGAAGATGTCAGTGTTGAAGTACACCAGGATGAGGAGGATATGGGTGTTGCTGGCGCTGGGGAGGAAATTGACCAGGAGGATTCTGATGGTGAGGTGGTTTGTTTAAGTCAGGCACCCGGGGAGACACCTGTTGTCCGTGGGAGGAATATGGCCGTTGACATGCCAGGTGAAAATACCAAAAAAATCAGCTCTTCGGTGTGGAGGTATTTCACCAGAAATGCGGACAACAGGTGTCAAGCCGTGTGTTCCCTTTGTCAAGCTGTAATAAGTAGGGGTAAGGACGTTAACCACCTCGGAACATCCTCCCTTATACGTCACCTGCAGCGCATTCATAATAAGTCAGTGACAAGTTCAAAAACTTTGGGTGACAGCGGAAGCAGTCCACTGACCAGTAAATCCCTTCCTCTTGTAACCAAGCTCACGCAAACCACCCCACCAACTCCCTCAGTGTCAATTTCCTCCTTACCCAGGAATGCCAATAGTCCTGCAGGCCATGTCACTGGCAATTCTGACGAGTCCTCTCCTGCCTGGGATTCCTCCGATGCATCCTTGCGTGTAACGCCTACTGCTGCTGGCGCTGCTGTTGTTGCCGCTGGGAGTCGATGGTCATCCCAGAGGGGAAGTCGTAAGCCCACTTGTACTACTTCCAGTAAGCAATTGACTGTTCAACAGTCCTTTGCGAGGAAGATGAAATATCACAGCAGTCATCCTACTGCAAAGCGGATAACTGAGTCCTTGACAACTATGTTGGTGTTAGACGTGCGTCCGGTATCCGCCGTTAGTTCACAGGGAACTAGACAATTTATTGAGGCAGTGTGCCCCCGTTACCAAATACCATCTAGGTTCCACTTCTCTAGGCAGGCGATACCGAGAATGTACACGGACGTCAGAAAAAGACTCACCAGTGTCCTAAAAAATGCAGTTGTACCCAATGTCCACTTAACCACGGACATGTGGACAAGTGGAGCAGGGCAGGGTCAGGACTATATGACTGTGACAGCCCACTGGGTAGATGTATGGACTCCCGCCGCAAGAACAGCAGCGGCGGCACCAGTAGCAGCATCTCGCAAACGCCAACTCTTTCCTAGGCAGGCTACGCTTTGTATCACCGCTTTCCAGAATACGCACACAGCTGAAAACCTCTTACGGCAACTGAGGAAGATCATCGCGGAATGGCTTACCCCAATTGGACTCTCCTGTGGATTTGTGGCATCGGACAACGCCAGCAATATTGTGTGTGCATTAAATATGGGCAAATTCCAGCACGTCCCATGTTTTGCACATACCTTGAATTTGGTGGTGCAGAATTTTTTTAAAAACGACAGGGGCGTGCAAGAGATGCTGTCGGTGGCCAGAAAAATTGCGGGACACTTTCGGCGTACAGGCACCACGTACAGAAGACTGGAGCACCACCAAAAACTACTGAACCTGCCCTGCCATCATCTGAAGCAAGAAGTGGTAACGAGGTGGAATTCAACCCTCTATATGCTTCAGAGGTTGGAGGAGCAGCAAAAGGCCATTCAAGCCTATACAATTGAGCACGATATAGGAGGTGGAATGCACCTGTCTCAAGTGCAGTGGAGAATGATTTCAACGTTGTGCAAGGTTCTGATGCCCTTTGAACTTGCCACACGTGAAGTCAGTTCAGACACTGCCAGCCTGAGTCAGGTCATTCCCCTCATCAGGCTTTTGCAGAAGAAGCTGGAGGCATTGAAGAAGGAGCTAAAAGGGAGCGATTCCGCTAGGCATGTGGGACTTGTGGATGCAGCCCTTAATTCGCTTAACAAGGATTCACGGGTGGTCAATCTGTTGAAATCAGAGCACTACATTTTGGCCACCGTGCTCGATCCTAGATTTAAAGCCTACCTTGGATCTCTCTTTCCGGCAGACACAGGTCTGCTGGGGTTGAAAGACCTGCTGGTGACAAAATTGTCAAGTCAAGCGGAACGCGACCTGTCAACATCTCCTCCTTCACATTCTCCCGCAACTGGGGGTGCGAGGAAAAGGCTCAGAATTCCGAGCCCACCCGCTGGCGGTGATGCAGGGCAGTCTGGAGCGACTGCTGGTGCTGACATCTGGTCCGGACTGAAGGACCTGACAACGATTACGGACATGTCGTCTACTGTCACTGCATATGATTCTCTCAACATTGATAGAATGGTGGAGGATTATATGAGTGACCGCATCCAAGTAGGCACGTCACACAGTCCGTACTTATACTGGCAGGAAAAAGAGGCAATTTGGAGGCCCTTGCACAAACTGGCTTTATTCTACCTAAGTTGCCCTCCCACAAGTGTGTACTCCGAAAGAGTGTTTAGTGCCGCCGCTCACCTTGTCAGCAATCGGCGTACGAGGTTACATCCAGAAAATGTGGAGAAGATGATGTTCATTAAAATGAATTATAATCAATTCCTCCGCGGAGACATTGACCAGCAGCAATTGCCTCCACAAAGTACACAGGGAGCTGAGATGGTGGATTCCAGTGGGGACGAATTGATAATCTGTGAGGAGGGGGATGTACACGGTGATATATCGGAGGGTGAAGATGAGGTGGACATCTTGCCTCTGTAGAGCCAGTTTGTGCAAGGAGAGATTAATTGCTTCTTTTTTGGGGGGGGTCCAAACCAACCCGTCATATCAGTCACAGTCGTGTGGCAGACCCTGTCACTGAAATGATGGGTTGGTTAAAGTGTGCATGTCCTGTTTTGTTTATACAACATAAGGGTGGGTGGGAGGGCCCAAGGACAATTCCATCTTGCACCTCTTTTTTCTTTTCTTTTTCTTTGCATCATGTGCTGATTGGGGAGGGTTTTTTGGAAGGGACATCCTGCGTGACACTGCAGTGCCACTCCTAGATGGGCCCGGTGTTTGTGTCGGCCACTAGGGTCGCTAATCTTACTCACACAGTCAGCTACCTCATTGCGCCTCTTTTTTTCTTTGCGTCATGTGCTGTTTGGGGAGGGTTTTTTGGAAGGGACATCCTGCGTGACACTGCAGTGCCACTCCTAGATGGGCCCGGTGTTTGTGTCGGCCACTAGGGTCGCTAATCTTACTCACACAGCTACCTCATTGCGCCTCTTTTTTTCTTTGCGTCATGTGCTGTTTGGGGAGGGTTTTTTGGAAGGGACATCCTGCGTGACACTGCAGTGCCACTCCTAGATGGGCCCGGTGTTTGTGTCGGCCACTAGGGTCGCTAATCTTACTCACACAGCTACCTCATTGCGCCTCTTTTTTTCTTTGCGTCATGTGCTGTTTGGGGAGGGTTTTTTGGAAGGGACATCCTGCGTGACACTGCAGTGCCACTCCTAGATGGGCCCGGTGTTTGTGTCGGCCACTAGGGTCGCTTATCTTACTCACACAGCGACCTCGGTGCAAATTTTAGGACTAAAAATAATATTGTGAGGTGTGAGGTATTCAGAATAGACTGAAAATGAGTGTAAATTATGGTTTTTGAGGTTAATAATACTTTGGGATCAAAATGACCCCCAAATTCTATGATTTAAGCTGTTTTTTAGTGTTTTTTGAAAAAAACACCCGAATCCAAAACACACCCGAATCCGACAAAAAAAATTCGGTGAGGTTTTGCCAAAACGCGTTCGAACCCAAAACACGGCCGCGGAACCGAACCCAAAACCAAAACACAAAACCCGAAAAATTTCAGGCGCTCATCTCTAAAAGCAAGTCCATCAGTTTATCTAAGACAGAGGTTCCCATACTGTGTGCCGTGGCTCCCTGGGGTGCCTCGGGGCACTTGCAGGGGTGCCCTGGGTTGGTGGTCCAGGACCAATTCAAATGATTCATGGTCAATATAATAGGCAAAAACCAGTGCTAGTGGCTGCCAGTCATAAAATATGTGGACGAACAGAAGCAAATCCTGTCCCTCACCACACAACTGACCCTAAGGATGACATATAAACGTGATCTACTTAATGTAATATTTCTTTCTAAATTTCTCAATAATAAATTTTTGGCCTAGGGGTGCCGTGAAAAAAATTCTGATATTCTAGGGCGCCGTGATTCAAAAAAGTTCGGAAACCACTAATCTAAGATGATTTAGAGTTAAAGATAAACCCCTTCTTAAATATTAATCATTTTAATGAGTTGAAGAAAGCACAAGTAATACTAATTTATTCAACATATGCTGCTTCTTTTACAAAAATCAAACATATCACTTCAGGGAAAAGATACCCCATACAGCCCCCGGAGAAGCCAGAGAGGGAGACATTTTAATTTAGTTAAGTGTAATCCTAACCTTAACAACTGGTTGGGTGATATTTTAAATACATACTAGATATGGGCTAATGAGAGTAAACTACTTTTAGAACAACGTAACCATAAAGAAAGTCCAGAGCATAAATTTACCAAGGTTTTATGTGCAATCTAGAACCCGTGATATGTATTAAAGGCCAATAACATTATAGAACATACAGTTGCATGTTTTAAAACCGATTGGTTTCATACCATCATCCTGATTTGTTTTTAAAGTATACGAATTGTGCTTTTTATTAAGCTGCAGTTTACGAAACCACACTGCAAAACGCAAGAAAAAGGAAGGTTTTTTTTTTTTTTTTTAAAACATGGTTCTGATAGGTAAGGTTGCTCAAATGGCAAATCACTGGAATTTAACACCTATAAAGAAAAAAAGACCAACACATCTATTTTTATCATTTATTTATATTGCACCAGCATATTCCTTTGCGCTTTAAAAGTGGGAACAAAGTAGTAATAGAACAATAATAAAACAAGATAACAGACAGACATAGAGGTAAGAAGGTCCTGCTCACAACACACATCTATTACTGTGGGTGTGGCAACATAGCATTAACTGTGATGTGCCCCGGACATTTTTCGGGTTTTGTGTTTTGGTTTTGGATTCGGTTCCGCGGCCGTGTTTTGGATTCTGACGCTTTTTGGCAAAACCTCACCGAAAATTTTTTGTCGGATTCGGGTGTGTTTTGGATTCGGGTGTTTTTTTACAAAAAACCCTAAAAAACAGCTTAAATCATAGAATTTGGGGGTCATTTTGATCCCATAGTATTATTAACCTCAATAACCATAATTTCCACTCATTTCCAGTCTATTCTGAACACCTCACACCTCACAATATTATTTTTAGTCCTAAAATTTGCACCGAGGTCGCTGGATGGCTAAGCTAAGCGACACAAGTGGCCGACACAAACACCTGGCTCATCTAGGAGTGGCACTGCAGTGTCAGGCAGGATGGCACTTCAAAAAAATAGTCCCCAAACAGCACATGATGCAAAGAAAAAAAGAGGTGCAATGAGGTAGCTGTGTGACTAAGCTAAGCGACCCAAGTGGCCGACACAAACACCTGGCCCATCTAGGAGTGGCATTGCAGTGTCAGACAGGATGGCACTTCAAAAAAATAGTCCCCAAACAGCATATGATGCAAAGAAAAATGAAAGAAAAAAGAGGTGCAAGATGGAATTGTCCTTGGGCCCTCCCACCCACCCTTATGTTGTATAAACAGGACATGCACACTTTAACGAACCCATCATTTCAGCGACAGGGTCTGCCACACGACTGTGACTGAAATGACTGGTTGGTTTGGGCCCCCACCAAAAAAAGAAGCAATCAATCTCTCCTTGCACAAACTGGCTCTACAGAGGCAAGATGTCCACCTCATCATCATCCTCCGATTCCTCACCCCTTTCACTGTGTACATCCCCCTCTTCACAGATTATTCATTCGTCCCCACTGGAATCCACCATCTCAGGTCCCTGTGTACTTTCTGGAGGCAATTGCTGCTGGTGAATGTCTCCACAGAGGAATTGATTATAATTCATTTTGATGAACATCATCTTCTCCACATTTTCTGGAAGTAACCTCGTACGCCGATTGCTGACAAGGTGAGCGGCTGCACTAAACACTCTTTCGGAGTACACACTGGAGGGAGGGCAACTTAGGTAGAATAAAGCCAGTTTGTGCAAGGGCCTCCAAATTGCCTCTTTTTCCTGCCAGTATACGTACGGACTGTCTGACGTGCCTACTTGGATGCGGTCACTCATATAATCCTCCACCATTCTTTCAATGGTGAGAGAATCATATGCAGTGACAGTAGACGACATGTCAGTAATCGTTGGCAGGTCCTTCAGTCCGGACCAGATGTCAGCACTTGCTCCAGACTGCCCTGCATCACCGCCAGCGGGTGGGCTCGGAATTCTTAGCCTTTTCCTCGCACCCCCAGTTGCGGGAGAATGTGAAGGAGGAGATGTTGACGGGTCACGTTCCGCTTGACTTGACAATTTTCTCACCAGCAGGTCTTTGAACCTCTGCAGACTTGTGTCTGCCGGAAAGAGAGATACAACGTAGGTTTTAAATCTAGGATCGAGCATGGTGGCCAAAATGTAGTGCTCTGATTTCAACAGATTGACCACCCGTGAATCCTGGTTAAGCGAATGAAGGGCTCCATCCACAAGTCCCACATGCCTAGCGGAATCGCTCTGTTTTAGCTCCTCCTTCAATGTCTCCAGCTTCTTCTGCAAAAGCCTGATGAGGGGAATGACCTGACTCAGGCTGGCAGTGTCTGAACTGACTTCACATGTGGCAAGTTCAAAGGGTTGCAGAACCTTGCACAACGTTGAAATCATTCTCCACTGCGCTTGAGTCAGGTGCATTCCACCTCCTTTGCCTATATCGTGGGCAGATGTATAGGCTTGAATGGCCTTTTGCTGCTCCTCCATCCTCTGAAGCATATAGAGGGTTGAATTCCACCTCGTTACCACCTCTTGCTTCAGATGATGGCAGGGCAGGTTCAGGAATGTTTGGTGGTGCTCCAGTCTTCGGCACGCGGTGGCTGAATGCCGAAAGTGGCCCGCAATTCTTCGGGCCACCGACAGCATCTCTTGCACGCCCCTGTCGTTTTTTAAATAATTCTGCACCACCAAATTCAATGTATGTGCAAAACATGAAACGTGCTGGAATTTGCCCAGATGTAATGCACGCACAATATTGCTGGCGTTGTCCGATGTCACAAATCCCCAGGAGAGTCCAATTGGGGTAAGCCATTCTGCGATGATGATCCTCAGTTTCCGTAAGAGGTTGTCAGCTGTGTGCCTTTTCTGGAAAGCGGTGATACAAAGCATAGCCTGCCTAGGAACGAGTTGGCGTTTGCGAGATGCTGCTACTGGTGCCGCTGCTGCTGTTCTTGCTGCGGGAGGCAATACATCTACCCAGTGGGCTGCCACAGTCATATAGTCCTGAGTCTGCCCTGCTCCACTTGTCCACATGTCCGTGGTTAAGTGGACATTGGGTATAACTGCATTTTTTAGGACACTGGTGACTCTTTTTCTGAGGTCTGTGTACATTTTCGGTATCGCCTGTCTAGAGAAATGGAACCTAGATGGTATTTGGTACCGGGGACACAGTACCTCAATCAAGTCTCTAGTTGCCTCTGAATTAACGGTGGATACCGGTACCACGTTTCTCACCGCCCAGGCTGCCAAGGCCTGAGTTATCCGCTTTGCAGCAGGATGACTGCTGTGATATTTCATCTTCCTCGCAAAGGACTGTTGGACAGTCAATTGCTTACTGGAAGTAGTACAAGTGGGCTTACGACTTCCCCTCTGGGATGACGATCGACTCCCAGCAGCAACAACGGCAGCACCAGCAGCAGTAGGCGTTACACTCAAGGATGCATCGGAGGAATCCCAGGCAGGAGAGGACTCGTCAGACTTGCCAGTGACATGGCCTGCAGGACTATTGGCTTTCCTGTGTAAGGAGGAAATTGACACTGAGGGAGTTGGTGGTGTGGTTTGCAGGAGCTTGGTTACAAGAGGAAGGGATTTAGTTGTCAGTGGACTCCTTCCGCTGTCACCCAAAGTTTTTGAACTTGTCACTGACTTCTGATGAATGCGCTGCAGGTGACGTATAAGGGAGGATGTTCCTAGGTGGTTAACGTCCTTACCCCTACTTATTACAGCTTGACAAAGGCAACACACGGCTTGACACCTGTTGTCCGCATTTGTGTTGAAATAATTCCACACCGAAGAGCTGATTTTTTTTGTATTTTGACCAGGCATGTCAATGGCCATATTCCTCCCACGGACAACAGGTGTCTCCCCGGGTGCCTGACTTAAACAAACCACCTCACCATCAGAATCCTCCTTGTCAATTTCCTCCCCAGCGCCCGCAACACCCATATCCTCATCCTGGTGTACTTCAACAGTGACATCTTCAATTTGACTATCAGGAACTGGACTGCGGGTGCTCCTTCCAGCACTTGCAGGTGGCGTGCAAATGGTGGAAGGCGCAACCTCTTCCCGTCCAGTGTTGGGAAGGTCAGGCATCGCAACCGACACAATTGGACTCTCCTTGGGGATTTGAGATTTAGAAGAACGCACAGTTCTTTGCTGTGCTTTTGCTATCTTAACTCTTTTAAGTTTTCTAGCAGGAGGATGAGTGCTTCCATCCTCAGGTGAAGCTGAACCACTAGCCTTGAACATAGGCCAGGGCCTCAGCCGTTCCTTGCCACTCCGTGTCGTAAATAGCACATTGGCAAGTTTACGCTTCTCCTCAGACGATTTTGATTTAGATTTTTGGGTCATTTTACTGAGCTTTTTTTGGGGGGGATTTTACATGCTCTCTACTATGACATTGGGCATCGGCCAATGTCAGACGACGTTGATGGCATTTCATCGTCTCGGCCATGACTAGTGGCAGCAGCTTCAGCACGAGGTGGAAGTGGATCTTGATCTTTCCCTATTTTACCTTCCACATTTTTGTTCTCCATTTTTTAATGTGTGGAATTATATGCCAGTATCAATAGCAGTGGCCTACTACTATATATACTGCGCACAACTGAAATGCACCACAGGTATAGAATGTAGATGGATAGTATACTTGACGACACAGAGGTAGGTACAGCAGTGGCCTTCCGTACCGTACTGCTATATATACTGGTGGTCACTGTGTCAGCAAACTGCAAAACTAAAATGCACCACAGGTATAGAATGTAGATGGATAGTATACTTGACGACACAGAGGTAGGTACAGCAGTGGCCTTCCGTACCGTACTGCTATATATACTGATGGTCACTGTGTCAGCAAACTGCAAAACTAAAATGCACCACGGGTATAGAATCTAGATGGATAGTATACTTGACGACACAGAGGTAGGTACAGCAGTGGCCTTCCGTACCGTACTGCTATATATACTGGTGGTCACTGTGTCAGCAAACTGCAAAACTAACATGCACCACAGGTATAGAATCTAGATGGATAGTATACTTGACGACACAGAGGTAGGTACAGCAGTGGCCTTCCGTACCGTACTGCTATATATACTGGTGGCCACTGTGTCAGCAAACTGCAAAACTAAAATGCACCACAGGTATAGAATGTAGATGGATAGTATACTTGACGACACAGAGGTAGGTACAGCAGTGGCCTTCCATACCGTACTGCTATATATACTGGTGGTCACTGTGTCAGCAAACTGCAAAACTAAAATGCACCACAGGTATAGAATCTTGATGGTTAGTATACTTGACGACACAGAGGTAGGTACAGCAGTGGCCTTCCGTACCGTACTGCTATATATACTGGTGGTCACTGTGTCAGCAAACTGCAAAACTAAAATGCACCACAGGTATAGAATGTAGATGGATAGTATACTTGACGACACAGAGGTAGGTACAGCAGTGGCCTTCCGTACCGTCCTGCTATATATACTGGTTGTCACTGTGTCAGCAAACTGCAAAACTAAAATGCACCACAGGTATAGAATCTAGATGGATAGTATACTTGACGACACAGAGGTAGGTACAGCAGTGGCCTTCCATACCGTACTGCTATATATACTGGTGGTCACTGTGTCAGCAAACTGCAAAACTAAAATGCACCACAGGTATAGAATATAGATGGATAGTATACTTGACGACACAGAGGTAGGTACAGCAGTGGCCTTCCGTACCGTACTGCTATATATACTGGTGGTCACTGTGTCAGCAAACTGCAAAACTAAAATGCACCACAGGTATAGAATGTAGATGGATAGTATACTTGACGACACAGAGGTAGGTACAGCAGTGGCCTTCCGTACCATACTGCTATATATAATGGTGGTCACTGTGTCAGCAAACTGCAAAACTAAAATGCACCACAGCTATAGAATGTAGATGGATAGTATACTTGACGACACAGAGGTAGGTACAGCAGTGGCCTTCCGTACCATACTGCTATATATACTGGTGGTCACTGTGTCAGCAAACTGCAAAACTAAAATGCACCACAGGTATAGAATGTAGATGGATAGTATACTTGACGACACAGAGGTAGGTACAGAAGTGGCCTTCCGTACCGTACTGCTATATATACTGGTGGTCACTGTGTCAGCAAACTGCAAAACTAAAATGCACCACAGGTATAGAATGTAGATGGATAGTATACTTGACGACACAGAGGTAGGTACAGCAGTGGCCTTCCGTACCGTACTGCTATATATACTGGTGGTCACTGTGTCAGCAAACTGCAAAACTAAAATGCACCACAGGTATAGAATGTAGATGGATAGTATACTTGACGACACAGAGGTAGGTACAGCAGTGGCCTTCCGTACCGTACTGCTATATATACTGATGGTCACTGTGTCAGCAAACTGCAAAACTAAAATGCACCACGGGTATAGAATCTAGATGGATAGTATACTTGACGACACAGAGGTAGGTACAGCAGTGGCCTTCCGTACCGTACTGCTATATATACTGGTGGTCACTGTGTCAGCAAACTGCAAAACTAAAATGCACCACAGGTATAGAATCTAGATGGATAGTATACTTGACGACACAGAGGTAGGTACAGCAGTGGCCTTCCGTACCGTACTGCTATATATACTGGTGGTCACTGTGTCGGCAAACTGCAAAACTAAAATGCACCACAGGTATAGAATGTAGATGAATAGTATACTTGACGACACAGAGGTAGGTACAGCAGTGGCCTTCCGTACCGTACTGCTATATATACTAGTGGTCACTGTGTCAGCAAACTGCAAAACTAACATGCACCACAGGTATAGAATCTAGATGGATAGTATACTTGACGACACAGAGGTAGGTACAGCAGTGGCCTTCCGTACCGTACTGCTATATATACTGGTGGCCACTGTGTCAGCAAACTGCAAAACTAAAATGCACCACAGGTATAGAATGTAGATGGATAGTATACTTGACGACACAGAGGTAGGTACAGCAGTGGCCTTCCATACCGTACTGCTATATATACTGGTGGTCACTGTGTCAGCAAACTGCAAAACTAAAATGCACCACAGGTATAGAATCTTGATGGTTAGTATACTTGACGACACAGAGGTAGGTACAGCAGTGGCCTTCCGTACCGTACTGCTATATATACTGGTGGTCACTGTGTCAGCAAACTGCAAAACTAAAATGCACCACAGGTATAGAATGTAGATGGATAGTATACTTGACGACACAGAGGTAGGTACAGCAGTGGCCTTCCGTACCGTCCTGCTATATATACTGGTTGTCACTGTGTCAGCAAACTGCAAAACTAAAATGCACCACAGGTATAGAATCTAGATGGATAGTATACTTGACGACACAGAGGTAGGTACAGCAGTGGCCTTCCATACCGTACTGCTATATATACTGGTGGTCACTGTGTCAGCAAACTGCAAAACTAAAATGCACCACAGGTATAGAATATAGATGGATAGTATACTTGACGACACAGAGGTAGGTACAGCAGTGGCCTTCCGTACCGTACTGCTATATATACTGGTGGTCACTGTGTCAGCAAACTGCAAAACTAAAATGCACCACAGGTATAGAATGTAGATGGATAGTATACTTGACGACACAGAGGTAGGTACAGCAGTGGCCTTCCGTACCATACTGCTATATATAATGGTGGTCACTGTGTCAGCAAACTGCAAAACTAAAATGCACCACAGCTATAGAATGTAGATGGATAGTATACTTGACGACACAGAGGTAGGTACAGCAGTGGCCTTCCGTACCATACTGCTATATATACTGGTGGTCACTGTGTCAGCAAACTGCAAAACTAAAATGCACCACAGGTATAGAATGTAGATGGATAGTATACTTGACGACACAGAGGTAGGTACAGAAGTGGCCTTCCGTACCGTACTGCTATATATACTGGTGGTCACTGTGTCAGCAAACTGCAAAACTAAAATGCACCACAGGTATAGAATGTAGATGGATAGTATACTTGACGACACAGAGGTAGGTACAGCAGTGGCCTTCCGTACCGTACTGCTATATATACTGGTGGTCACTGTGTCAGCAAACTGCAAAACTAAAATGCACCACAGGTATAGAATCTAGATGGATAGTATACTTGACGACACAGAGGTAGGTACAGCAGTGGCCTTCCGTACCGTACTGCTATATATACTGGTGGTCACTGCGTCAGCAAACTGCAAAACTAAAATGCACCACAGGTATAGAATGTAGATGGATAGTATACTTGACGACACAGAGGTAGGTACAGAAGTGGCCTTCCGTACCGTACTGCTATATATACTGGTGGTCACTGTGTCAGCAAACTGCAAAACTAAAATGCACCACAGGTATAGAATGTAGATGGATAGTATACTTGACGACACAGAGGTAGGTACAGCAGTGGCCTTCCATACCGTACTGCTATATATACTGGTGGTCACTGTGTCAGCAAACTGCAAAACTAAAATGCACCACAGGTATAGAATATAGATGGATAGTATACTTGACGACACAGAGGTAGGTACAGCAGTGGCCTTCCGTACCGTACTGCTATATATACTGGTGGTCACTGCGTCAGCAAACTGCAAAACTAAAATGCACCACAGCTATAGAATGTAGATGGATAGTATACTTGACGACACAGAGGTAGGTACAGCAGTGGCCTTCTGTACCGTACTGCTATATATACTGGTGGTCACTGTGTCAGCAAACTGCAAAACTAAAATGCACCACAGGTATAGAATGTAGATGGATAGTATACTTGACGACACAGAGGTAGGTACAGCAGTGGCCTTCCGTACCGTACTGCTATATATTATATACTGGTGGTCACTGGTCAGCAAAACTCTGCACTGTACTCCTCCTATATATATATTATACTGGTGTTCCCCAGTCCCCACAATAAAGCAGCACACTGAGCACAGATATGGAGTGTTTTTTCAGGCAGACAACGTATACTGGTGGTCACTGTCAGCAAAACTCTGCACTGTACTCCTGCTATATAATACAGCTGCTCCCCAGTCCCCACAATTAAGCAGTGTGAGCACAGATATATGCAGCACACTGAACACAGATAAGGAGCGTTTTTTTCAGGCAGAGAACGGATAAAACTGGTGGTCACTGATCAGCAAAACTCTGCACTGTACTCCTCCTATATTAATATAAAGCTGCTCCCCAGTCCCCACAATGATATAAGCAAGCACAAATATTTGCATCAACTCAACAATGAATAAATGGAGAGGACGCCAGCCACGTCCTCTCCCTAACATTTCCAATGCACGAGTGAAAATGGCGGCGACGCGCGGCTGCTTATATAGAATACGAATCTCGCGAGAATCTGACAGCGGGATGATGACGTTTGGGTGCGCTCGGGTTAACCGAGCCATACGGGAGAATCCGAGTATGCCTCGGACCCGTGTAAAATGGGTGAAGTTCGGGGGGGTTCGGTTTCCGAGAAACCGAACCCGCTCATCACTACTTTTCAGGCAACCCGCTCAACAGATCCTGCAAAGCAGGAAGGTGCCGGGCTGAAGAGGCACTCTCCCCACTCTGCTACTTCGCAGTTGCTGCCGGCTTTTGCTGTGTCTGTCACACTGTTTGACAAACAGTGGCGCCGGCAGCATGAAGTGGTGGCCATGGCTCTTCAATCTCTTGCTGATCTCCCGTGTAAATTGCACTCCCCCTCTCTCCCCTCCCCTTCAATGGACATAAGTGTAAGGGGAACTACTACTGTGGACATTATGTGTGGCAATATTACTGTGGGCACTATGTGTGGCACTACTACTGTGGGCGTTATGTGTAAGGGGTGTTACTACAGTGGGCATTATGTGTGCCAATACTGCTGTGGGCGTTAAGTGTAAGGGGCACTACTACTGTGGGCATTATGTGTGGCATTACTACTGTGGGTTTCAAATGTAAGGGGCATTACTACTGTGGGCATTATGTATGGCACTACTACTGTTGGCATTTTCTGCAAAGGGCCTACAACTGTGGACATTATGTGTGGCACTACTACTGTGTGCCTTAAGTGTAAGGGGCACTACTACTGTGGGCATTATGTATGGCACTAGTACTGTGGCCAGTAAGTGTAAAGGACGCTTCTACTGTGGGCATTATGTGTGGCACTACTACTGTGGGTATTAAATCTAAGGGGTACTACTACTGTGGGCATTATGTGTGGCACTACTACTGTGGGCATTATCTGTAAGGGGCACTACTACTGTGGGCATTATGTGTGGCACTACTATTGTGGTTGTTATGTGATGGGGCACTACTACTGTGGGCATTATGTGTGGCACTACTAATGTGGGTGCTATGTGTAAGTGGCACTACCACTGTGGGCATTATGTGTGGCACTACTACTGTGGGCGTTATTTTCTAAGGGGCAAATTTTCCTCCCTCAGCAGATGGCCCCTCCAACAGGCCTTGGCCCCGGGTAATCAGTGCCTGCCCCCCCCCCCCCCCTTGGCAACCCCGACTGTAAGGTTAATGACAGGGGTGGTCATTCCGAGTTGATCGCTAGCTGCATTAGTTCGCTGTGCAGGGATGAGGCAAAAAAAGGCACTTCTGCGCATGCGTATGCGGCGCAATGCGCTCGCGCATCGTACAATTGCAACGAACTATGTAGTTTTACACAAGGTCTAGCGATGCTTTTCAGTCACACTGCTGGACGCGGAGTGATTGACATGAAGTGGTCGTTTCTGGGTGTCAACTGACCGTTTTCAGGCAGCGTTCGAAAAAACACAGGCGTGCCAGGAAAAACGCTTGCGTGCCAGGAAAAACGCAGGCGTGACTGGGCGAACGCAGGGCGTGTTCATGACGTCAAAACAGGAACTGCACAGTCTGAAGTGATCGCAAGCGCTGAGTAGGTATTGAGCTACTCTAAAACTGCACAAAAAAGTTTGAAGCCGCTCTGCGATCCTTTCGTTCGCACTTCTGCTAAGCTAAAATACACTCCCAGTGGGCGGCGGCATAGCGTTTGCATGGCTGCTAAAAACTGTTAGCGAGCGAACAACTCGGAATGACCACCAGGGTCCTTTAGTCATGGGGGACTGGCCTCATACTTAGATCTGCAGATGTGGTGGAGTGTAATTAGGGTGTCTTCCTCTCCCTCTGTAGCAGTGACGTCCGGTGAGGTAAATGCAGGGCCGGCTCCAGGCCTACTAGCACCCTGTGCGAGAAAATGTAAAAGCGCCCCCCAACCCCTTCGGGAAAAGTGGGCGTGGCCTCCTGGGAAAGTGGGTGTGGCCTCGTAACTTCATATTATTAAACTATAAATATATTTTTTCACACCCCCTCTATGCACACAATTAGCAGCCTTATGCAGAACAGCCACAGTAGTGTTCCTTACACACAATGTCTCCAGTGTAGTGCCAGCTACACATGACATGCCCCGCAGCAGTGCCAGCAACACATGACATGCCCCGCAGCAGTGCCAGCTACACATGACATGCCCCGCAGCAGTGCCAGCTACACATGACATGCCCCGCAGCAGTGCCAGCTACACATGACATGCCCCTCAACAGTGCCAGCTACACACAATAGACCCCCAGCAGTGCCAGCTACACATGATAGTGTTCACGTTTTAGGGCAGGGTGCTGATCACAAGGAGGGCACATTTTTAAGTAAGGAGGGCAAAATGATGTACATACTGTAATGCTTGGTGCTCCTCCACCCACATGCTGAAGCAGGGACAGTGCGCGCCGAAGGCGCGCAGCAAAAATTTAGGGCCGTTGCTTCGTGGGGAAGGTGCATGACCACAGAGTAGTGGCAATTCGCATTACACCACATAGTAGTGCAGCTAATACACATTGCACCAGGTAGAACCTCCTATACACTTTGCGCCAGGCAGAGCACGTTAGACACTTTGCGCCAGGCAGAGCACGATAGACACTTTGCGCCAGGCAGAGCACGATAGACACTTTGCGCCAGGCAGCGCACGATAGACACTTTGCGCCAGGCAGCGCACGATAGACACATTGCCTAGCCACAGACGCCTAGTAGATACACTACATGATATGCCCCCCAGCAGTGCCAGCTACACGTGACATGCCCCCCAGCAATGCCAGCTACACGTGACATACCCCCCAGCAGTGCCAGCTACACGTGACATGCCCCCCAGCAGTGCCAGATACATAAATGGCCACACAGTGCAGATATGCCCCCAGTGCCAGATACATAAATGCCCCCACAATGCCAGATACATAAATGACCACACAATGCCAGATACATAAGTGCCCCCACAGTGCCAGATGCATCAATGACCCCACAGTGCCAGATACATAAGTGCCAGATACATAAATGCCCCCAGTGCCACAAAACATAAATGCCCCCACAGTGCCAGATAAATAAATGCCCGCCGTGCCACAAAACATAAAAGCCCCCACAGTGCAGATATGCCCCCACAGTGCCAGATACATAAATGCCCCCAGTGCCAGAAACATAAATGCCCCCACAGTGCAGATATGCCCCCACAGTGCCAGAAAAATAATGCCCCCACAGTGCAGATATGCCCCCACAGTGCCAGAAAAATAATGCCCCCACAGTGCAGATATGCCCCCACAGTGCCAGAAAAATAATGCCCCCACAGTGCAGATATGCCCCCACAGTGCCAGAAAAATAATGCCCCCACAGTGCAGATATGCCCCCACAGTGCCAGAAAAATAATGCCCACAGTGCAGATATGCCCCCACAGTGCCAGAAAAATAATGCCCCCACAGTGCCAGAAAAATAATGCCCCCCACAGTGCAGATATGCCCCCACAGTGCCAGAAAAATAATGCCCCCACAGTGCCAGAAACATAATGCCCCCACAGTGCAGATATGCCCCCACAGTGCCAGAAAAATAATGCCCCCACAGTGCAGATATGCCCCCACAGTGCCAGAAAAATAATGCCCCCACAGTGCAGATATGCCCCCACAGTGCCAGAAAAATAATGCCCCCACAGTGCCAGAAAAATAAACGGCCCCACACAGTGCCAGACAGATTTTAACTTACCTGTCTGTCACTGACACTGCGGTGCTGCTGGGAGCCGGGAATACTGCTGTGGGCGGGCCGCGGACGGAGGAACAAAACTGTGTGCGCGCTATGCACGCTGCGCGGCGCCGGCGTCCAACGTCAGACGCCGGCGCCGCACAGCGCGCTGCATAGCGCGCACACAAGCGGCCGGGAGTCGGAGTCGGACACACAGAGGCTGGCTCCAGGCAGGAAAATGGCGGCCGCAGCGTGCGGCGCCCTGTAAGAGTGGCGCCCCGCGCGGCCGCTCTAGTCGAACATGCCTCGAGCCGGCCCTGGGTAAATGGCTGGGGATGCACTTTCTAGTATCAGAGACAGATTTACACACACATATATATGAACTCGAGGGTTCATGTGGGCATTATACAAAGGTGCAGCAATACTATATACTGCTTGAAATTTGGTAAGTGTTGATCAGAGATGTGCAGACAAGGTTGGCAGGTGAGGCAGTGTCATAGACCAGTATACTGCAGAGTTTTGAATATAAAAAAAAGATTAGAATAATACAAAGAAGATAAATATTATCTTTGTATTTTTCATATAGTTTATGTAATAAAAACTCTGCAGTATATTTGTCTATGACAGGAGAGGCTGCTTCGCCTGCTTCACTACTCTGGAGAGGGGGAAGGGTTCGGGTTAGGTTGAGGAGGGCAGGGGGGAGGGGTTAGGTTTAGCCACCCCCGGGGGGAGGTTAGGGTTAGGCACTAAGGGGTGTGGTTAGAGTTACGCTGTTGGAAGGCAGGGTTAGGGGTTAGGGGAGAGGTGATTGCATACTTGCCTCGCCCTGTCAGGATTTTAAAGATCGAGACGCCAGCATCCCTTCCTCCGGTCACACATTCCTCCGGTGCAGCCTCACATTCAGAAGGATGTTCACGCTGTGCAGAATGTGTTTGATGCTGCTCTACATTAAAACATATGCATAAGTAAGGGTTTAACACAATGGGGCTGATTCTGAGAGCAATAAATATCTTTGCATGGACCTAGCAATGGGGCTGGTGCAAGTGCTAATGTTAGTAATGGCTGCAGCTGTGGATGGATAAACAGTGGGAGGAGAAATGGTTTCTTGCAGATCAGGCCTCCACGGCATCATGTAACAACAGCAGTGCCATTTCTAGCAACGGGCCAGCTGTGTAATCGCATGTGGCACCTGCCGCAACACCTTTCTATATCCAGTAACTGCTCTCTCTCTTCCCTGTCATTAGTACTCCGCTCGGGGGCGGAGCTTCATGAAACTACACATTTGTGTCACGATGCAAACGCGTCATTTCACGAAACTCCACCCCCTGAGTGGAGAACTATGACAGGGAGGCAGGAGAGAAGAGGAGTGGCTAGCTGCTGGTGTGCTATGGGGCACTGTACACAGCCCAGACAACAAGCATTACACACCCCTGGCCTGGCTTTACACACCCCTGGCGCCCCTGGCATTACACACCCTTGGCAACAAGCATTACCCCTGGCAACGAGCATGACACCCGTCCCAGAGCATGAAACCCGTGGCAACGAGCATGACACCCAATGCATGAAATCCTTGGCAACGTGGAGGTAACATAAAAGTAATTGGAAGCTTTACTGTAGGGTATAATGTATCACGGCATTGCAGTGTGTGGCATAATATGGTGAAAGGGGTATTACGGTGTGGGGCTTAATATGGTGGAATTTTTTTTTTCTTCCCTGTGGTGGCCGAGGTCTGTTGGTGCAGGGTCAAAAATTGGGGTTTAAAGTAGTCTTTTCCTGCGAGGCCACGCCCATTTTAAGCTAGACCATACCCATTCTAGCTAGGCCACGCCCCATTGCAGGGAGTGCACAAATTTGTATTTTTTATATCTATTGGAGGGGGGGCGCTTGTTTGAATGTTGATTAAGGGGGTGGGCATTTTTAAATCTCTCACTGGGAGCCAAACTGGCTAGAAACAGCACCAAACAACAGCCCCAAGCTCTGACACACCACAGAAGCGGTGGTGACATGCCTGCATATGAGTGGTCCCTCCCCCTTTGCCTCCCACTATCGCTCCCTTCCTGCCACTCACTTTGCAAATAATTCTTCACTGTGACCGCCATCGCGGGACACATGCCCAGTGCCACTTAAACGCTGGCAGAAACTCGCTTCATAGCATACAACATCCTCACAGCTTCCATCTCTGCATCAGGTTCACTATCTGTTTTTCTCTGACGTCCTAGTGGATGCTGGGACTCCGTCAGGACCAAGGGGAATAGCGGATCGCAGGAGACAGGGCACAAAAGTAAAAGCTTTAGGATCAGGTGGTGTGCACTGGCTCCTCCCCCTATGACCCTCCTCCAAGCCTCAGTTCGGTTTTTGTGCCCGTCCGAGCAGGGTGCAATCTAGGTGGCTCTCATAAAGAGCTGCTTAGAGTAAAAGTTTTGATAGGTTTCTTATTTTCAGTGAGTCCTGCTGGCAACAGGCTCACTGCAACGAGGGACCTAGGGGAGAAGAAGTGAACTCACCTGCGTGCAGGATGGATTTGCTTCTTAGGCTACTGGACACTAGCTCCAGAGGGACGATCACAGGTACAGCCTGGATGGGTCACCGGAGCCGCGCCGCCGACCCCCTTGCAGATGCCGAAGTAAGAAGAGGTCCAGAAACCGGCGGCTGAAGGCTTTTCAGTCTTCATGAGGTAGCGCACAGCACTGCAGCTGTGCGCCATTGCTCTCAGCACACTTCACACCAACGGTCACTGAGGGTGCAGGGCGCTGGGGGGGGCGCCCTGGGCAGCAATGTTAATACCTTTTCTGGCTAAAAAGAATACATCACATATAGTCCCTGAGGCTATATGGATGTATTTCACCCCTGCCAGGTCTCAGAAAAACCGGGAGAAGAGCCCGCCGGAATAGGGGGCGGGGCCTATCTCCTCAGCACACAGCGCCATTTTCCCTCACAGAACTGCTGGTGGGAAGGCTCCCAGGCTCTCCCCTGCACTGCACTACAGAAACAGGGTTAAAACAGAGAGGGGGGGCACTTATTTGGCGATATGATTATATATTAAGATGCTATAAGGGAAAACACTTATATAAAGGTTGTCCCTGTATAATTATAGCGTTTTGGTGTGTGCTGGCAAACTCTCCCTCTGTCTCCCCAAAGGGCTAGTGGGGTCCTGTCCTCTATCAGAGCATTCCCTGTGTGTGTGCTGTGTGTCGGTGCGTGTGTGTCGACATGTATGAGGACGATGTTGGTGAGGAGGCGGAGCAATTGCCTGTAATGGTGATGTCACTCTCTAGGGAGTCGACACCGGAACGGATGGCTTATTTAAGGAATTACGTGATAATGTCAACACGCTTCAAGGTCGGTTGACGACATGAGACGGCCGGCAAACAAATTAGTACCTGTCCTGGCGTCTCAAACACCGTCAGGGGCTTTAAAACGCCCATTTACCTCAGTCGGTCGACATAGACACAGACACGGACACTGACTCCAGTGTCGACGGTGAAGAAACAAACGTATTTTCCTTTAGGGCCACACGTTACATGTTAAGGGCAATGAAGGAGGTGTTACATATTTCTGATACTACAAGTACCACAAAAAAGGGTATTATGTGGGTGTGAAAAAACTACATGTAGTTTTTCCTGAATCAGATAAATTAAATGAAGTGTGTGATGATGCGTGGGTTTCCCCCTATAGAAAATTATTGGCGGTATACCCTTTCCCGCCAGATGTTAGGGCGCGTTGGGAAACACCCCTTAGGGTGGATAAGGCGCTCACACGCTTATCAAAACAAGTGGCGTTACCGTCTCCAGATACGGCCGCCCTCAAGGAGCCAGCTGATAGGCGGCTGGAAAATATCCTAAAAAGTATATACACACATACTGGTGTTATACTGCGACCAGCTATCGCCTCAGCCTGGATGTGCAGCGCTGGGGTGGCTTGGTCGGATTCCCTGACTGAAAATATTGATACCCTTGACAGGGACAGTATTTTATTGACTATAGAGCACAGAGAGATATTTGCACTCTGGCATCAAGAGTAAGTGCGATGTCCATATCTGCCAGAAGATGTTTATGGACACGACAGTGGTCAGGTGATGCAGATTCCAAACGGCACATGGAAGTATTGCCGTATAAAGGGGAGGAGTTATTTGGGGTCGGTCCATCGGACCTGGTGGCCACGGCAACAGCTGGAAAATCCACCTTTTTTACCCTAAGTCACATCTCAGCAGAAAAAGACACCGTCTTTTCAGCCTCAGTCCTTTCGTCCCCATAAGGGCAAGCGGGCAAAAGGCCAGTCATATCTGCCCAGGGATAGAGGAAAGGGAAGAAGACTGCAGCAGGCAGCCCATTCCCAGGAACAGAAGCCTTCCACCGCTTCTGCCAAGTCCTCAGCATGACGCTGGGGCCGTACAGGACCCCTGGATCCTACAAGTAGTATCCCAGGGGTAAAGATTGGAAATTCGAGACGTCTCCCCCTCGCAGGTTCCTGAAGTCTGCTTTACCAACGTCTCCCTCCGACAGGGAGGCAGTATTGGAAACAATTCACAAGCTGTATTCCCAGCAGGTGATAATCAAAGTACTCCTCCTAATACAAGGAAAGGGGTATTATTCCACACTATATTGTGGTACTGAAGCCAGACGGCTCGGTGAGACCTATTCTAAATCTGAAATATTTGAACACTTACATACAAAGGTTCAAATCAAGATGGAGTCACTCAGAGCAGTGATAGCGAACCAGGAAGAAGGGGACTATATGGTGTCCCGGGACATCAGGGATGCTTCCTCCATGTCCCAATTTGCCCTTCTCACTAAGGGTACCTCAGGTTCGTGGTACAGAACTGTCACTATCAGTTTCAGACGATGCCGGTTGGATTGTCCACGGCACCCCGGGTCTTTACCAAGGTAATGGCCGAAATGATGATTCTTCTTCAAAGAAAATGGACGATATCCTGATAAGGGCAAGGTCCAGAGAACAGTTGGAGGTCGGAGTAGCACTATCTCAAGTAGTTCTACGACAGCATGGGTGGATTCTAAATATTCCAAAACCGCAGCTGTTTCCGACGACAATTTGCTGTTCCTAGGGATGATTCTGGACACAGTCCAGAAAAGGGTGTTTCTCCCGGAGAAGAAAGCAAGGGAGTTATCCGAGCTAGTCAGGAACCTCCTAAAACCAGGAAAAGTGTCAGTGCATCATTGCACAAGGGTCCTGGGAAAAATGGTGGCTTCTTACGAAGCGATTCCATTCGGCAGATTTCACGCAAGAACTTTTCAGTGGGATCTGCTGGAAAAATGGTCCGGATCGCATCTTCAGATGCATCAGCGGATAACCCTGTCTCCAAGGACAAGGGTGTTTCTTCTGCGGTGGCTGCAGAGTGCTCATCTACTAAAGGGCCGCAGATTCGGCATTCAGGACTGGGTCCTGGTGACCACGGATGCCAGCCAGAGAGGCTGGGGAGCAGTCACACAGGGAAAAAATTTCCAGGGAGTGTGATCAAGTCTGGAGACTTCTCTCCACATAAAACAATGCTCTAAGCTTAGCAAGACCTCTGCTTCAAGGTCAGCCGGTATTGATCCAGTGGGACAACATCACGGCAGTCGCCCACGTAAACAGACAGGGCGGCACAAGAAGCAAGAGGGAAATGGCAGAAACTGCAAAGATTCTTCGCTGGGCGGAAAATCATGGGATAGCACTGTCAGCAGTGTTCATTCCGGGAGTGGACAACTGGGAAGCAGACTTCCTCAGCAGGCACGACCTCCACCCAGGAGAGTGGGGACTTCATCGGGAAGTCTTCCACATGATTGTGAACCGTTGGGAAAGACCAAAGGTGGACATGATGGCGTCCCGCCTGAACACAAGAGACCCTCAGGCAATAGCTGTGGACGTTCTGGTAACACAGTGGGTGTACCAGTCGGTGTATGTGTTCCCTCCTCTGCTTATCATACCCAAGGTACTGAGAATTATAAGACGTAGAGGAGTAAGAACTATACTCGTGGCTCCGGATTGGCCAAGAAGGACTTGGTACCCGGAACTTCAAGAAATGCTCACAGAGGACTCATGGCCTCTGCCGCTAAGAAGGGACTTGCTTCAGCAAGTACCATGTCTGTTCCAAGACTTACCGCGGCTGCGTTTGACGGCATGGCGGTGGAACGCCGGATCCTAAGGGAAAAAGGCATTCCGGAAGAGGTCATTCCTACCCTGGTCAAAGCCAGGAAGGAGGTGACCGCACAACATTATCACCACATGTGGCGAAAATATGTTGCGTGGTGTGAGGCCAGGAAGGCCCCACGAAGAAATTTCAACTCGGTCGATTCCTGCATTTCCTGCAAACAGGAGTGTCTATGGGCCTCAAATTGGGGTCCATTAAGGTTCAAATTTCGGCCCTGTCAATTTTCTTCCAGAAAGAATTGGCTTCACTTCCTGAAGTCCAGAAGTTTGTCAAGGGAGTACTGCATATACAACCCCCTTTTGTGCCTCCAGTGGCACTGTGGGATCTCAACGTAGTTCTGGGATTCCTCAAATCACATTTTAAACCGCTCAAATCTGTGGATTTGAAATATCTCACATGAAAAGTGACCATGCGGTTGGCCCTGGCCTCGGCCAGGCGAGTGTCAGAATTGGTGGCTTTGTCTCACAAAAGCCCATATCTGATTGTCCATTCGGACAGGGCAGAGCTGCGGACTCGTCCCCAGTTTCTCCCTAAGGTGGTGTCAGCGTTTCACCTGAACCAGTTTATTGTGGTACCTGCGGCTATTAGGGACTTGGAGGACTCCAAGTTGCTAGATGTTGTCAGGACCCTGAAAATATAGGTTTCCTGGACGGCTGGAGTCAGGAAAACTGACTTGCTGTTATCCTGTATGCACCCAACAAACTGGGTGCTCTTGCTTCTAAGCAGACGATTGCTAGTTGGATGTGTAGTACAATTCAGCTTGCACATTCTGTGACAGGCCTGCCACAGCCAAAATATGTAAATGCCCATTTCACAAGGAAGGTGGGCTCATCTTGGGCGGCTGCCCGAGGGGTCTCGGCTTTACAACTTTGCCGAGCTGCTACTTGGTCAGGAGCAAACACGTTTGCAAAATTCTACAAATTTGATACCCTGGCTGAGGAGGACCTGGAGTTCTCTCATTCGGTGCTGCAGAGTCATCCGCACTCTCCCGCCCGTTTGGGAGCTTTGGTATAATCCCCATGGTCCTGACGGAGTCCCAGCATCCACTAGGACGTCAGAGAAAATAAGAATTTACTTACCGATAATTCTATTTCTCGTAGTCCGTAGTGGATGCTGGGCGCCCATCCCAAGTGCGGATTGTCTGCAATACTTGTACATAGTTATTGTTACAAAAATCGGGTTATTATTGTTGTGAGCCATCTTTTCAGAGGCTCCGCTGTTATCATGCTGTTAACTGGGTTCAGATCACAGGTTGTACAGTGTGATTGGTGTGGCTGGTATGAGTCTTACCTGGGATTCAAAATCCTTCCTTATTGTGTACGCTCGTCCGGGCACAGTATCCTAACTGAGGCTTGGAGGTGGGTCATAGGGGGAGGAGCCAGTGCACACCACCTGATCCTAAAGCTTTTACTTTTGTGCCCTGTCTCCTGCGGAGCCGCTATTCCCCTTGGTCCTGACGGAGTCCCAGCATCCACTACGGACTACGAGAAATAGAATTATCGGTAAGTAAATTCTTATTATTTGCATCTATTTATTTGTATGCCCTGAGACAATAAAGATAAGAAATGTATGTTAATCTTTTATATAGTGTTATTTTTTTTTGTATTATATAATATCCATGTATTTATAGTATATACTGCTTTTTATTCATAAGCTGTGGGGTTTCAATGTAAAGTCTGAAAGAAAACAGCAAAATCGAGGATACACACAAAGAGGAAATCCCATTGATTCTGCTGTTTATATGGAATCAGTGGGTTCAAACATGGTAATCCCCGATTTTGGGTGCAGGAAAAAGGCCATTTAACCGAATTGCCTTACTTGGCCTGCAGTTAACAGTGGGGTAAACCCCGTGGATAATTGAATATTCCTGTAATTATGTTTAGATAAAGTAGCTTTGTGTTGAAACTTCTCCACAAAATTGTTTTTATATATATATATATATATATATATATATATATATATATATATATATATATATATATATATATATGTATATACACTGCTCAAAAAAATAAAGGGAACACTAAAATAACACATCCTAGATCTGAATGAATTAAATATTCTTATTAAATACTTTGTTCTTTACATAGTTGAATGTGCTGACAACAAAATCACACAAAAATTATCAATGGAAATCAAATTTATTAACCCATGGAGGTCTGGATTTGGAGTCACCCTCAAAATTAAAGTGGAAAAATACACTACAGGCTGATCCAACTTTGATGTAATGTCCTTAAAACAAGTCAAAATGAGGCTCAGTAGTGTGTGTGTCCTCCACGTGCCTATATGACCTCCCTACAACCTACACAAGTGGCTCAGGTAGTGCAACTCATCCAGGATGGCACATCAATGCGAGCTGTGGCAAGAAGGTTTGCTGTGTCTGTCAGCGTAGTGTCCAGAGCATGGAGACAGGCCAGTACATCAGGAGACGTGGAGGAGGCTGTAGGAGGGCAACAACCCAGCAGTAGGACCGCTACCTCCGCCTTTGTGCAAGGAGGAACAGGAGGAGCACTGCCAGAGCCCTGCAAAATGACCTCCAGCAAGCCACAAATGTGCATGTGTCTACTCAAACGATCAGAAACAGACTCCATGAGGGTGGTATGAGGGCCCGACGTCCACAGGTGGGGGTTGTGCTTACAGCCCAACACCGTGCAGGACGTTTGGCATTTGCCAGAGAACACCAAGATTGGCAAATTCGCCACTGGATGAAAGCAGGTTCTCACTGAGCACATGTGATAGACGTGACAGAGTCTGGAGACGCCAAGGAGAACGTTCTGCTGCTTGCAACATCCTCCAGCATGACCGGTTTGGCAGTGGGTTAGTAATGGTGTAGAGTGGCATTTCTTTGGGGGGCCGCACAGCCCTCCATGTGCTCGCCAGAGGTAGCCTGACTGCCATTAGGTACTGAGATGAGATCCTCAGACCCCTTGTGAGAACATTTGCTGGTGCGGTTGGCCCTGGGTTCCTCCTAATGCAAGACAATGCTAGACCTCATGTAGCTGGAGTGTGTCAACAATTCCTGCAATACGAAGGCATTGATGCTATGGACTGGCCCGCCCGTTCCCCAGACCTGAATCCAATTGTGCACATCTGGGACATCATGTCTCGCTCCATCTACCAACGCCACGTTGCACCACAGACTGTCCAGGAGTTGGCGGATGCTTTAGTCCAGGTCTGGGAGGAGATCCCTCAGGAGACCATCCGCCACTTCATCAGAAGAATGCCCAGGCGTTGTAGGGAGGTCATACAGGCACGTGGAGGCCACACACACTACTGGGCCTCATTTTGACTTGTTTTAAGGACATTACATCAAAGTTGGATCAGCCTGTAGTGTGTTTTTCCACTTTCATTTTGAGGGTGACTCCAAATCCAGACCTCCATGGGTTAATAAATTTGATTTCCATTGATAATTTTTGTGTGATTTTGTTGTCAGCACATTCAACTATGTAAAGAACAAAGTATTTAATAAGAATATTTCATTCATTCAGATCTAGGATGTGTTATTTTAGTGTTCCCTTTATTTTTTTGAGCAGTGTATATATAAACAGCAAAAAAGAGGCGGCACTCGGAGACTTTAAAGTGCAGATAAATTGTATTCCACAACGAGAAAACTAACGTTTCGGGGTCACATTACCCCTTTGTCAAAGTGAACAAAAAAATAAAAAATAAAAAATCAATGCTGCTTAGTCTTCCCTCTATCCACACACTTCTGTTCCCCCATCCACACTGCTGTCTCCTCCCTCCAATCAACAACACTCTTACCTCGTCTGAGCAGCTTTGTCTTCCGCTCAGACCTTCAGTTGCATAGACTGCATGGGGTATATTTACTAAGGTCCCGATTTTGACCGAGATGCCGTTTTTTCTTCAAAGTGTCATCTCGGTAATTTACTAAGCAAAAATCACGGCAGTGATGAGGGCATTCGTAATATTTTGGAAGTCCTAGGAAAAAATCACGAATCAATACACCATTGGTCAAATACGCCTGCAATTTGGTAGAAATCGGGAATTTACTAAAAAGTGCAAAACACAAACACTGCCGACAATAGCCAAACACTGCCGTGATGAAATACAAATCGTGAAAAAGTGCTAAAAAAAAACAGACCTGCTTTTTTATCCCGTGTTTGTATAGGCATGCACGGATCCATGAGATCCGTGCATGTATTTCAGTGGGAAGGGGTGGGAAATGTTATAATTTTTTTTTTTTTTAAATGCGTGGGGTCCCCCCTCCTAAACCAAACCAGCCTCGGGCTCTTTGAGCCGGCCCTGGTTGCAAAAATATGGGGGGAAAATGGACAGGGGTTCCCCCATATTTAAGCAACCAGCACCGGGCTCTGCGCCTGGTCCTGGTTCCAAAAATACGGGGGACAAAAAGCGTAGGGGTCCCCCGTATTTTTGAAACCAGCACCGGGCTCCACTAGCTGGACAGATAATGCCACAGCCGGGGGTCACTTTTATACAGTGCCTTGCGGCCGTGGCATCAAATATCCAACTAGTCACCCCTGGCCGGGGTACCCTGGGGGAGTGGGGACCCCTTCAATCAAGGGGTCCCCCCCCCCCAGCCACCCAAGGGCCAGGGGTGAAGCCCGAGGCTGTCCCCCCCATCCAATGGGCTGCGGATGGGAGGCTGATAGCCTTTGTTGAAAGTAATGAATATTGTTTTTAGTAGCAGTACTACAAGTCCCAGCAAGCCTCCCCCGCAAGCTGGTACTTGGAGAACCACAAGTACCAGCATGCGGCGGAAAACCAGGCCCGCTGGTACCTGTAGTAGTACTACTACTACTACTAAAAAAATACCCCAATAAAGACAATACACACACACCTTGAAAGTATAACTTTAATACATACATACACACCACCATATACACATACTTACCTTATGTTCACACGAGGGTCGGTCCTCTTCTCCAGTAGAATCCATGGTGTACCTGTTGAAAAAATCCTACTCACCAAATCCAGTGTAGAGGGCTCCTCGGATAATCCATTTGTAATCCACGTACTTGTAAAAATAAAAAAACGGGACACTCGACCACGAACTGAAAGGGGACCCATGTTTTCACATGGGACCCCTTTCCCCGAATGCCAGAAACCCCCTCTGACTGATGTCTAAGTGGGTTTCTTCAGCCAATCAGGGAGCGCCACGTTTGGCACCCTCCTGATCGGCTGTGTGCTCCTGTACTGTATGACAGGCGGCACACGGCAGTGTTACAATGTAGCGCCTATGCGCTCCATTGTAACCAATGGTGAGAACTTTCAGGTCAGCGGTTGACCGAAAGTGACCTCACCGCTGACCACAAAGTTCCCACCATTGGTTACAATGGAGCGCATAGGCGCTACATTGTAACACTGCCGTGTGCCGCCTGTCATACAGTACAGGAGCACACAGCCGATCAGGAGGGTGCCAAACGTGGCGCTCCCTGATTGGCTGATGGAACCTTCTTGGACTTAAGTCAGAGGGGGTTCCAGGCATTCGGAGAAAGGGGACCCATGTGAAAACATGGGTCCCCTTTCAGTGCGAGGTCGGGTATCCGTTTTTTTATTTTTACAAGTACGTGGATTACAAAAGGATTTACCGAGGAGCCTAAAACACTGGATTATGTGAGTATAATTTTTTCAACAGGTACACCATGGATTCTACTGGAGAAGAGGACCGACCTGCGTGGGAACATAAGGTAAGTATGTGTATATGGAGGTGTGGATGGATGTATTAAAGTTATACTTTCAAGGTGTGTGTGTGTTGTCTTTATTGGGGTATTTTTTTAGTAGTAGTACTACAGGTACCAGCGGGCCCATTTTTCCGCCGCATGCTGGTACTTGTGGTTCTCCAAGTACCAGCTTGCGGGGGAGGCTTGCTGGGCCTTGTAGTACTGCTACTAAAAACAATATCATTCACTTTGAACAAAGGCTATCAGCTCCCCATCCGCAGCCCATTGGATGGGGGGGACAGCCTCAGGCTTCACCCCTGGCCCTTGGGTGGCTGGGGGGGGGGACCCCTTGATTGAAGGGGTCCCCACTCCCCCAGGGTACCCCGGCCAGGGGTGACTAGTTGGATATTTGATGCCACGGCCGCAAGGCACTGTATAAAAGTGACCCCCGGCTGTGGCATTATCTGTCCAGCTAGTGGAGCCCGGTGCTGGTTTCAAAAATACGGGGGACCCCTACGCTTTTTGTCCCCCGTATTTTTGGAACCAGGACCAGGCGCAGAGCCCGATGCTGGTTGTTTAAATATGGGGGAACCCCTGTCCATTTTTTCCCCATATTCCTGCAACCAGGATCGTCTCAAAGAGCCCGAGGCTGGTTTGCCTTAGGAGGGGGGACCCCACGCAATTTTTTTTTTTACATTTAAACATTTTTTTTTTTTTTTACAAGGTGCATAATGAAGCCCAGCACGGATCTCTCAGATCCGGCCGAGATTCATTGTATTAAAGTCGGCAGTGTTTTACAAGTCACTCACGTAAAACACTGCCAAAAAAAACGAATGACATCGACATCGGAAAACCCGAAAATGCAGAATACGGCAGCTTAGTAAATTAGTCGTAATCAATTCAAAAAGTTGCATATTTATTTACACTTTCGATGTCATTCGTGATTGAACTTTGACCTCAAACGGGAAAATACGAATCTTAGTAAATATACCCCCATGTGTGTATTCCAATGAGCACACAAATCTGTGAATTAGCAGCTCCACCATTGTGTGAGTGACAGCAATCTCACTCTGTGAGAGTGCTGAATCTGCACTTACCCACAGGCTGTGATGGCATACCATATCTGTATTGCGCAAGGAACACGTCCATTAAGGCGTCAGCCTTAATGATCGGAATTTCATTGCTTTTTGGAGTTTGAGTGGAAGAGTTACAACAGGTTTCTGAAATGCCAGATCATGTGTAAGAAGCCTTAATGGGACATGTGAAACCGTAAGGTTTTTTGTCTATGGAATTTCATCGCTTTTTTTAAATTTATTTTTTTTTACTCAGAAATGTAATATTTTACTGTAAAAATATACATTTGGGGCCAAATGTAATGGAGTGCGATTTTTCAGGTGTCTAATAAGTTGCATCAAATGGCACGTTTGTAAATTGTGATTTTTTGCTAAAAATTTCAAATGTGCAATTTTTGGGGTAAAAACGGGAGTCACATGCAATGTTTTGCGATTTTTTTATTAAAGAAAACATGCAGTTTTTAGTAATAAAAACATACATTTTTTAAGATATGTTTTCATTACTTTATGCACTTAGCCAATAGCGTGCATAGATCAGTATGATCCATGCATGCTTCTGTTTGGAACAGTAGAGAAATATTTAAAAATAAAAAAATAAAACATGCAGGTTCCCCCTAAAAGCATAACCAGCCCCAGGCTCTTTGAGCCGGTCTTGGTTGCAAAAATACGGGAAAAAAATTGACTAGGGGCTCCCCGTATTTCATCAACCAGCACCGGGCTCTTGGACCGGTCCTGGTTCCAAAAATATGGGGGACAAAAGAAGTAGGGGTCCCCCGTATGTTTAAATCCAGCCCCAGGCTCCACTAGCTAGGGTAATGCCGCAACCGGGGGACACTTTAATACAGGTCCCTGCGGCCACAACATCACTCACCCCAACTAGGCACCCCTAGCACGGGTTCTCTGGGGGAGTGGGCCCCCTTAAACAAAGGGGTCCCCCCCAGGCACCCAAGGGCCAG
Source organism: Pseudophryne corroboree (assembly GCF_028390025.1). Taxonomy (NCBI): domain Eukaryota; kingdom Metazoa; phylum Chordata; class Amphibia; order Anura; family Myobatrachidae; genus Pseudophryne; species Pseudophryne corroboree. The sequence continues at coordinate 962,889,049 of NC_086444.1, read as the reverse complement.
GGCTGATAGCCATTAAAAGTGTAAAAAAAATATGTATATATTTATTGTCTTTTGTTGTGGAACTACAGGTCCCAGCATGCGGGGCATTAAAGGGCCCGCTGGTACCTGTAGTTCCACATCAGAAGAAATATTCAAATAAAGACACACACACACACTCTGAAAGTATAAAAGTTTATTAAAACACACATACACACTCACACATAACTACATCCCACGCCGCCATTCACATCCTCTTCTCCAGTAGAATTCATTAGGGTACCTGTGAAAAAAAAGAAAAAATATACTCACCAACAATCCGGCGGAGAACGGTCCTCTTCGTTCCAATAGGCATCCAGAGGGTTAAAAAACAAGACAAAAAGACGAAACAACCCGGTCCTTGCAACTAAAGGGGATACATGTTTACACATGTATTCCCTTTCTCCGAATGCCGGGACCTCTCTTGACTCCTGTCACTAAAAGACCCGGCAGCTAATCAGGGAGCACCACGTCATAACGCTCTCCGGATTGGCTGTGCGCTCCTGGCCTGTCAATCAGGGAGCACATA